>NC_138191.1:17732278-19010612 GCF_964194105.1 Spermophilus citellus
TAGACTCAGCAACAAACAGGAAACAAAATTACCTGTATCACTTCCACAGCAGAAATTTAATCATTATAATACCATAATAACAAGAGAGGTTTTTTTCTCTTATTTTTCAGCAAAATGTCTAGTGTCTCCACAAGACAATATCTTATTTCTATGAATTTGGGGAAAATGAAGGCTCCTCAAATATGTGTCATGCTATTTCATGCAAAGTTATGTTCTGCATCTAAACTGAATTTCTTTTCTGACTTACCTGCTGCATCAGTGAATCCCACAGGTAGCAGGGGAAATGGTAGTCACAGTAGCTGTTGGACATCAGGATCACTTAGGTGAATATAGCAGTAAAAATTAGTTATACACACACACACACACACACACACACACACACACACACACAGCAGAGCTGAGGAATTGGAGGTAATCAAACAAACTATGCACTGCTTAAGTATAGATAAAGGAACATCAGGGAGAACTCTGAATAAAGCCTGTAGGGAAAATGGACCAGAGGGCACAAGGTTGAGAGTCAAGTATGAGTGAGAGACACAGAAGATCTAATCTAAGGCAGGTCACCACTTCCTATAAAAGATGGGTCTCTTAACAACCCTGTGGCAGAGCAGAAGCTGGGAACTCTAGACCCTCAAATGGGTTTGTTTCAGGGGTTTATGGAAGCATTCATTCACTGATTCAACTGTCTTAATGCATTATTATCATCATCATCATGGTGTCAGGCATTCTTTACTGCTCTCTCTTAATGACAGATTCACGGATTCTAGTGGTTCTCTCTTCCTTCTGCATAGCAGAATCACATGTGGCATTTCTTTTAAATCTGTGTGCCCTAGCCCCTTTTGTGAATCACTAAATTACAATCCTTGGGGTGGAACCTGTCCACATAACGGACCCTACGGTGCTTTGTTGGGAACAAATGACTGCCACTGTGTCATTGCTTTATCCACCTTAGGCCGAGCCTTTTTGAATCTCTCTGAGGAGAAGCCAGCATTTAGGTATGGGAAAAAAAAAACCTCACCCCCTATTGGCAGCGACTCCACTTCCACAATAGTGCACCAGGTTTGCTGACTGCTCGACCAAAGGTCACAGCCTTTGCAACACCTGCTTTGAGCAAAGGTAAAGTGTCAAACACTCTGGGGCAGGTGTGGGTGGTGGTAGGTTTATCCACGACGTTGCCCATATACGATTTTAATTCATACACTGCCAGAGAACAGAACTTATCTTCATAATTTACGTATGTGATTTCAAGGACTTCTGACAGTGCTAGTCTCTTTCCAAGGCAGGGGGATTGCAGGGTGGCAAATAAGAGCACAGCCTAGAGGGCCACACTGTCCTGGGTTTACAGGCAGGCTCTATGACCCACTCATTGTGTGAGCGTGGGTCTTCTCTTACTTGACAGCTCAGTGCCTCGGTTTCCTCCTCTGAAGCATTAGAAGTAATTGGTCCTGCTTCCTAAGGTTATTTTGAAGATTTGATGAGTTGGTACCTGCATGGCTCAAGAACACAGTCTGTCACAGGATGTTAGGCCTACAGGATTAACTGATATTATTTAAAAAGGATGTTTTGCTCCTCTAAGACTCAAGATCTTACACTGGGGTCCCATATGCATCATACACTAACATACGTACACACACACACACACACACACACACACACACACACATACACATAATATGTCTTATTTGACCTGGTCATTGCTGCCCCTCAGCTCATGTTAGGGCACAAGAATTGGAACAAACCTAGAGAAATCTTGAGTTCCATTGCTTTTTGGAAAACTCTAAGCAAAGAAATGAACATAACTATCTCCAGAGCCTATTGTTTACTCCTTTGCCAAACCTCAGTCTGACAACACAAATTTCTCCAATAAAATCATGTTCAACCTGGGGCTGCGGTATTAGCTCAGTGGTAGAGTGCTTGCTTACCATGTGTGAGGCACTAGGTTCCATCCTCAGCACCACATAAAAATAAATAAAGAAAATAAAGGTATCGTGTTCATCTACAACTAAATATATATGTATATATAAAATCATATTCAACCTAACTTGCCCCAGGCAGAGATAGTGTCTCCTTCCCCTAAGAGCCCACAGGACTCTGCCTGTGCCTTTTTTTTTTTTATTATATAGCACTAAATTCCACAACATACTCCTTGCAGATTCCCAGAAGACTCTTGCTTTTACCTACCCCTGGCCTTTGTACTTCCTGTCTGGAGTACATATGCCACCCCATCCTCTCTACCTTGACATTGAGTATTGGCCTATTAACTTGTCAGCCTCCCTGTGAAGACCAGAACAGGGTCTGTCTTTGCTCACCATTATGCTCTCAGCATCTAGCAAAGTGAATAGCATCTATTAGGTATTCCAAAAATTTTTGAGAGGTGAATAGATAGCTGTCGCTATCCATAGATTAGGACTCTATCACTTGCAGATCTGTAACTTGAAGTGAGCTGCGTAACTTCTTAGATCCTCAGCAAAGCTAATATAACTTCCTTGTGGGTTTTTGCAATGACTAAAAGATGGAACATGAGGAAAGCAGCTGGCAGAGTGCCCAGAACAAAGTTAACGTTAATAGTTAATACACGTTTAAAAAGGCAGCACCACCAAAGGCACCCAAGCCTTTCATTTTCCTAATTTTGTCCCTTTCCTTATTTAATAAAAATAGATGTTACAACCATAATTGTTGCTATCAAAACCCCAGAAAACAGGGGAGACAGGATGAAAGGTCAGATGTTACTGCTCTGCAATTCTCTCAGGTAGACGTGTATTAATGCTGATTCATAAATATTCATTAGACAACTTGTAGAGACCAGGCAGAGCATAAAGTGAAAATGCTCAACTGGGAGCTCATCTTGCCTTCATGCCAGCTCCATCGCACAGAAATTAACCCAACACAAAAATCAACATTTGCAGAACCAAAATAAAAGTCATAATTTAAAGACAAGCTAAGTGTGTCCCTCCACTTGCCCACCCAAGAGCCCGGGTTCAGAGACACAAGAAACATGCCACACACCAGCTGTTTGTTATTTGAAAAATCCATGTCTGTCTATTAGAGAAAGAGGATGGGGGTTAAGGAAGAATAATAGGGGACAAATATGACCACACTATACTATTTGCTTGTATGAATATGTGATAATGAAATCTGTTTTTCTAAACAATTAAATACATTAATAATTTTTAAAAAAATCCATGTCTATCTTTGATGATAATATCTGACATTTATTGAGTTACTGTACACCAGGCAATTTACATACGTTATCTCTTAAAATTTTTAGAACATAGTTATTTTCATTTTAGAGATAAGGAAACTCAAGGCTGCCATTGCAACTGCAGAAATTTAGAAATGTCCCCGAGAACAATGGGGTAGTAAGAAGCCAAATTGATTGGACAGCCTCAGAGGAACTTGCCTCCCTCTCAAGATGCCAGCTTTCTGGGCCACTGATGAGGCAGGTCTGGTCCTGCCCTGAATCCCCCGCCGTCTGATGCCCATTCTGGAGTCTGGTTCCCCGAGGCCGAGCTCTTGTCATCCCTGAGATCAGCAGCATCTCTCTCAGACTGATGAATCTGGATGGTATTTACTGCTGGTTCACATGATGTCTGGGCTGTGGGGAGCCAGGATCTTTCCTTCCCACAGTGAAGAGAATGCAGTGACAACATGGTGGGATTACACGGGGAAGGAGGGATCTCCTGTCTGCTCATTTAGTCACACAGACCCCAGCAAGCTCATCTGGAGGACACAGCCACTCAGGCAGGTGCAAAAAACCACTAACCGAAAGTATGAGCTTGTGGGAGAAAAAGAGCCAGGAACAAGGCAGGCTATTAGAGGCTTGCGTTCCTTGTGTCAGGGCTGCACGATGTGCATTCTATTTGGTAGCAAGGTGTTGCTTCCATTCCTCTTCGGTTTGGATCTTGCCCATTTTGAGGGGCAGCCTCTCATGTCTTCACCTGTGAGGACAGATGCTCTGGACTCTGGATGCCAATAAAGGATACCCTATATTACCGAAAATTCTAACAGTCTTAATTAACATATCTCTGTACCACAACAATCACATTTTTCATAGCTCATCCAAAACATGCTTAAAAGGACACTTCTGTCTGTAATGACAAAATTATAATTTATAAAGCTTATGTGTGTTTGATTGTCAGTTGTAAAATGAGGATAATGAGGCCTATTCTCTAAATGTCACCTATTTAGCCTCCAGCCTCCCCCTCTGCCATCACCCCAGTCCCTCAGTGATAGGAAGATGAAGAATGGCCATTTAATGTGTTTGTAGAAAACTCTCTAACCTACATTTTGTACTGATTCTGCATGTGGAGTGTTGATTTGCTAAGAAAAGCCATGTCTTGCTCCAATCATGTATCCCCTCGGTTCTATTTCCTAGAATGAGCAGAAGGAAACTGAATAAAAGATCACTGCATTTCCCATTTTCATTTTTCTGCATGAGGTTAGCACAGAAGAGAATCTGCTTTTCAAAGCAGCTGCGTCTGTGGCAACTGGTCGGGGTCTGAGACTGTCAGTCCCCAGCTGGCCTTGAGGTAGTCACTGAAGCAGTGAGCTGTGGCCAAGACCTTTTCCAGATTTAGCTGTTATTCCAGAGAGAAAACACACGCAGGAAAGGATCTCAGGAAAGGCACTGGTGACAGATTCTGTTAGGGGAGAGGATCGTGAGTGTGGGAATGGGGTGCAGAATTGAGGATTTTCATCACATATTTTTTTCCTGGAGACTTTCATAACAACAAAGTGAGCTAGAAGATAAATTGATACTGATATTACTAAATCTAAAAGACAATAGAAGAGTTTCCTCGCCTTCTCCTACACATATGCCCACCTCCCTCCAACACCCAGCTATTTCTGCCCTAGTTTTGCTTTCATTTTGGAAGAATATGTTCTTATGTCAGGTGCATAAACACAATTATGAAACACTGCCTGTTTCTCTAGTCCACAGTGAAGTCACCTTCCTGCTGAAACAAAAGAAAACTTGGTGATTATTTTTGTTTCCCCCAAAGGAATGTTAAAATTAGTTGCTGAATTTACTATTCTCTGAGTGGTTTAATGTCAGTGTTTTTGTTGTTGTTGTTTATTTTGTTTTGAGATTTTGTGGGGGAGAAGTCTTCATGAAAACAAACCTTGTTTGGCCAGGATACAGCCTTTAATGGTAGTAAACCCTAACTTGCTAAAGTGATTAAAAATAGTGAGCCTGTAAGTTTAACTGACCCTATTTGAAATTCTCCTCTGTCCACAAAGTCTATATAAATCTTTATGGAATGACCTATTAACTGCCTGCTGCTGGGACCAAGCTATGGGCTTTGTTTCAGTTATAAAATAAGGTCACTCTGCTTTTGGTAAAAACTGATGTAGCTGCTTTGATAATTAAAAACTATGGAGTCATGGAGAGATGATATATTTAAGCCTCTAAAAATTAATGTGGAAGCTTTAAAATCACAAAAGGAAAAAGGATAAGGGTCCCCCGTTACTGCTCATCAAATTAAATATTAGTAATACAGTATTTATGCTGCTTTTTAATGAAGAATTTCAAACGTTTTTTTTTTTGAAAATTTGAAATTTAAGTTGTGAACCCCCTCTCGTCTGGCTCCATTACATGAGAGCACCTGTAGAGAAAGCCACAGTTCAGGGGATATCATTTTAATAAATTCACAAACAAATTCAATGATGCTGTCAAGTCAGGAGCCAAGACTTAAGGTGCATCTACCTGGCCCTTAATGTGGGGGGTTTAATCCATAGACGGACCTGCTCCTTGTAAATGAGGAGAAGCTTCCTCTTTCCTCTGCTGTAATTAGAGTAGCTGGCCTCTGGCCCAAGGGTGAGCACACCATCTCAAAAGCAGTACCTAGAAATGAAATCAAACAAACGCTTGGGCAAGTTAATTAAACTCCTCAGGTCTGAAGTCCTTCCTTTCTAGAAAAGGACAGATGATAATGAATACTGGTAATAATGTCACTGGTGATAGTAATGAAAGGCACACTGTTAAGTATCAAGACATGTGATTTTTCTCCTTGTTCACTCCTCAGCATCTGCCTTCTTTCCTCCCGGCACGTGGATCCCTCAGTCTCATGACTGTAGTTTGCCATCCCATGTAATTCTGCCTGCAGGGAGAGAATACACAGTGGTGTCAGCAATTGCATTCCGACTGGTTCACAGGGCAGTAATGGCTCTCAATAAATAGACCAGCCTTCTGGTTTACTTTGGTCTCTTATGGGTTTGGTCTGGATGCTTCAGACACTCTGAGACACTGACAGACTAGACACAGATCCTACAACTGGAGATCCAGTGAAGTAAGGCCACCTGTGAAGTCTCAGAGGGAACAGCCAGCCTCTCTTCCTCTAGTAATACGCCAGCTGCAACACCGGCTCATTTTAAATGTCACCTGCATTTTAAGGGCTATGTTGTGCTTAAGCTAGTCATTTAATCTCGCTGCCTGTAACTCCCCTGTAAAGTCCACCTGCCTTGCTGGGTCATGGTGAAGATGAGCAGGGAAAAGTCATGCATGTGAAAATATTCCACAGACCATAATACAGTACGTACATACAAAGAACTTTTTTTCAAATGTACACTAAAATCCAGGAAGTCTTATCATAGTTTTGTTTCCCCATTTTGTTCCATTTATGTGAGAACAAACCCAAATTGAAAGAAACTGAAAATTCAGAAAGCTATATTTGGAACAGTACTTGAGAAACACCATTTTGAAGTTTAAAAAATATATATATAAAAATATATCATACAATGTATAAAATGTATAATATACAAAATATAATATACACAATTATTAAAATATAATTTAACTTTATGAAAATGAAATGCTAAAATATGTTTTATATTATACATATTAAGTATATTATTAATATGTTTCTGTTTATTATGTCTGAGTCACTAATATCCAGATGGTGGAATTTTTGAGGCAACATTACACAATTTATGTTAGGTAGCATAAGTGTGTATGTGTAGTTTCTGATGTGATCTAAACATAGCTTTCACCTTGAACTTTATTGGTCTTCTATTTATTTATCCTGCCCCAATCATTAGGAATTATTTTCTGAGGTATAAATGGCAACTTTAGAAGCCCCAAGTGACCCATCTTTGCTTTGCTGTAAACTAGATTATATAGTAGAATAGCTAAACGTACTGAATACCAATGCTTTGAGTTTGGAATTTTATCACTCTTCCTGGCCACTGAACCTACCAGTTATAAATTACATTTTATTACCTTCTAGAAAAACAAATTAAGTGATGGGCAATTCAAATTCCACATGCAAAACCACTGTTTGAGAAGTAAAACTCAGCTGGACAAATTCCCATTTTTTTCCCAGGGGAAAAAGAAGAATGTGTTTGTTTTAGAGTAGCTAAAATACCTGACTCGCCAGTTGGTCCTGTTACTTCAGCCAGCTGGTTCAGCCTTGTGATGATCTCACTGGGCACAAACAGAGGTGTCAGCCAACTCTCTCACACCTCCTCTCTTTCCCCTCAAGAACAGAGGTCAATGAATAACTGTCCATGTGGCCTACAGACTCAGCTCTTGTTTGGGTGACTTTCTGCATCTCTCTGTTCATGCTGTGTCAATCGGATGTGACGCATATGGTACCCCTTCAGTCTTTAATTGCTTCTTTCTTTCATGAGCTCTTTTTCCTCCCAAGCATCAGGCTACCCTTCAATTTCTGTGTTTTGCCTTGTGTTTGTGTGTCTTTTGCTCCAACTTAGTTTCTACGTCTTAATTTTCCCAATTTTTTAAAAAGACTTTTTCAAACACTTTCTTTCTCTGTTTTCCCATTTTATTTTACTTGATTCAGAAGGGTCAAAAACAATGTTTCCTACACTCTGTAGCCCTCAAGTCATGAATCAGGCCTAAGTAACACTGGAGATGTTTATCAGTGGTACCCAGACACTGCCTTCAAATGGATTTGAACCACACCGTGAAAAGAGTTCTTCCCTTTCCAATTCTCTCTCTCAGCCCTGCCCTTTATTTCAAGTAAAAATTTCCATTTGGTCCTTGTAGGCCTATTCCTACCTAATCTCCCTTTTGTAAAAAGAGCAGGCCTCAGGCTGAGAGCCTTTAGTGTAATAGTATCTAGCTAGAGTTTTATAATGTTGTTTTGGTTTTTATTACCTAAGTACTTGTTTATATTGTTACCTCTTATTTATGGAAAGTGATATTGTTTTCTTTTTACAATCATGACATAAAGTTTCTTCTTTAAAAATATATGTTTGAGATGCACACCAATTTAAAGAAAAACATTAAGCACAGGATAGAACAAAAAAATGTTAAAGGTATTATCACCAGAGTGATGGGAAGAAAACTGCCTAGAGTCATTCCATCAGCTTGTTTCATAGCATTGTATGTTATTTTTAGAGCCTATTTGTTAATAGCTTCTAGACCTAAAGATAAATCATTCCACCTCCAATTTCTCCATAGAAATTATACATACATTATTTCATGGTCTTTTGTGGGGGGAGTAATGGGGTGCTGTACCACTGAGCTACATCCCCAACCCTTTTCATTTTTTTAAATTTTGAGACATGGTCTCACTAACTTTCCCAGGCTAACCTTGAACTGGGATCCTCCTGCCTCAGTCTCCTGAGCTGCTGGATGTACAGGTATGCACCACTGTTCCTGGCTCAGGATCTTTTTATTTTATTTTATTTTATTTGGTAGGGGGTTTAAGGGATTGAACCCAGGGGCATTTAACCTCTGAGCCACATCCTCAGCCCTTTTTTATCTTTTTATTTTGAGACAGGGTCTTGCCAAGTTTTTTAGTGCCTCACTAAGTTGCTAAGCCTGACCTTGAACTTGTGATCCTGTTGCCTCAGCCTCCTGAGTCACTGGGAGTACTGCACTGAGCTCATGTTCTCTTTTTATTCCCTTAGTCAAAGGGTTTTGACAGTTCTCTCCTCAAACAGATACCAATAATCACTGATCTTCTAGAAGACAATCGGTGGAAAGTATTGTGTACAGTGCACTAGTTTAATTCATCTATGTGGAGCACTCAATGCTACATCTATTTTTTTTAAGCTTCATCTTCCCCTTATCATGTTGAGAAAGCATATAGGTCAAGACATATCACCACTTTGATATTTATTAGTTAGGTGTTTATTAATCCCAAGCAATGCTATCTTTGTGAACTTCTCCCTTCAGGGAGAAGAGTCATACAGCTCTGCTATGTGCTAACTTTCCCTGAAGATGACTCAATCCCATTCTCAGAAGAAAGGGGAACATTTCTTTTGTGTGAATTACACTCCCCTCAACCTATTTCATCCAGCAGTGGATTTCCTTAAGATTTCTAAGTGGATTCCTGGGAATCCAGTTGGTATATCCTCAAGGGTCAATATCTTTGGTCCTTTCCTGTTCCTGTCTTCTGAGGGTTCAGTCTGGAGGGGTGGGTCTGGAGAAAATCCAGATCTCTGTGATAACCAACCTGCTGCCCACAGTCTGCAGAAAGTACTTTGAATAAACAAGAGCAAGTTCTTATCCATGTGGCTTCTCCTTGATCCCCCTTCCCACTTCAAGGTCATGGCTGCTGCCATCCATATCCACCTCTTCCCTTACTTCAGAAAACTCAAGCCTCATACTCACACTTCCAAAGTAGGGAGGGGTAAATCATGTATGCTAGAATCCCTGAAAGCATCCAATTTTCATGAAGAAGAGTGGGTCAGAATTAGATCATGGGGAGAGCTCCTGCTCTGTGCAAACACCAAATCCCTCCTTGCTTCTGTTCAACTCTACTCAAATCATCAAATCTCCGCATGCCTAGAGATTGTGTTGTGATTGGACCAATTTCTATCTTGGTCCATATTGTCATATTGTTGTAGGGACAAACGAGGCAAGGCACCGAAGATAGAAGGAAACAGTTTTATTTGGCTGCAGCCAGGTTCGGAGGGCACAGCCTTTGCTGTAATCAATTAATCCCCTGAACCCCGAGTTCAGGGAGTTTCAGAGTTTTATACCCAGCATGTAAGGGGAGGGGCTCAGAAGTTCACAGTCTGCAGAAGTTCACATAAAAGCAGCTTTTTCTTTCACTGTTCTGGACATGTTAACCCTTCAAGGACAACACCTGAGAAGGGGAGAGCTTCTTCTCCCCTTTCTTTCCTCCCCCTGCCAGCTGTTACCATGGAGCCCATTTGTAACTTATCTTAAAAATGTAGACATCTCTGTGAAGCCCCAGCTCAAGGCCAGAGGCCTTGTTTGCACATTTCTTCAAAGTACTATACTGGATAGTTTTGTGAAAAACTAGTGAGGGGGTGTCCAGCACCTGGAGTGCTGGTATCTTCTCGGCCAGTGGCCAAGTAAACAGGGTGACAGGAAAATAGGAAGTTTATCTACAATGGACTCTTTTTTTTTTCTGAGAGAGAGAGAGAGAGAGAATTTCAGTATTTATTTTTCAGTTTTCAGCGGACTCAACATCTTTGTTTGTATGTGGTGCTGAGGATCAAAGCTGGGCCGCACGCATGCCAGGCGAGCGCGCTACCGCTTGAGCCACATCCCCAGCCCACTACAATAGACTCTTTTTCTGACAGTCCTAAAATCAGCCATGGTGAAGAGGGCTTTTCTGTGGAGACAGGGGGTGCCACTTCAATATTGTTAGTGGAATCCTAGAACAGAGGCCTGACTGTGGCGTTCCCATAAACCAGGCTGACCACTCACCACCATCCCCCCCCAAAAAAAAAAACAGAGAAGGTCATGGTGAAAAGCCAGAAAAGAACTTTCATCAATATGGCCATGTTGGTTGGGAAGGCAAGGTGAGATCCAGCATCTCTGCTCTGTCTTTGAGATGTCAATGGGAGTTTTAGGTTTACACAGAGGAAGAACTGGGGCAGGGGGCTAGATGTATGCATGATTAAGCAATCTTAGTCAAACTAACTGTGGTCTGATTGATCATTATCTCAGTTCTGGTTCTGCAAGGTGGCTCTGGAGAAGTACTTATTATTTGAGGGGGCGTGTTCTACTTGTTGCTCAGGATGGTTATCTATTAGATCTGTGATCCTAGAAGTGGGAGATTCAGTTTCCAAGGGATAATTGTTCCTGCCTGGGAGGTGGGGGTGGGGGGACAGTCTTCTTGTGGAGTGATGTGTTCCACTTTCCTGGAAGATACAGGACAATGACTGAAGGTTTCTAGGCACTACTTTAGGGGTGTGAAACAGGATGCTGCATATCTTGTCTCAATCTTGAAGGGAATGAGATAGGTTAGAAAGACTGAGGGCTAATAAACCTTGCACTCTAGTTTTTAGATGAATATTCCTTAAGTGATTAACATGGCTACATGCATTCACAAAAGACCCCAGAAATAAAGAATATGTATAGAATGATGACAGAGATGCCAAGCTTTATCCTGCTTTCCGTTACCCACAGGGCATGTGCAGGCAGGCCTAAGTGAAGAGTCACTGTTTTCAGCAAAAGCAGTCTCTCTAAGTTCCTGCACAAACATCTCTTTGTGCTGGGCTCAATGGTACAGGCCTGTAATCACAGTTGCTCGGGAGGCTGAGGCAGGAGGATTGCAAGTTCAATGTCAACCTCAGCAATTAAAAAAAAATATATATCTTTGTGATGCTTGATTACCTTGGGAATCCTAAAGAGGGATTTTTCTTATTGATCACAATCTTTTTGGATATAATCTTGTTCCAATTTTTGGATATAAAAAAGGGGTAGTTTTGTTCAGCAGTTTTCTGGGTACGCTTTCCTACATTTTTTTTCTTGGTCAAGTGACTCCTGTGGCTGGCAAGAGGCCACCTATAGGCCTTCACAGAAGACCTGGACTAAAGTCAGACCTTTACCTTCCTAGTAGTTTAGTGACTGTGCCAATTGGTCCTGGTGACTCCTTCCTGATTTGGATAGGCTTTCCTCCTGCCTGTCCCTGGTCTTAGCAGCTGGAGGGAGTTGGAGCCTGTTCTTGGGCTGGAAGCTGGAGCAATCGTGAAGGGTTCTGCTCCAGAGCTCGTTCACAGAGAGCTTGATCTATGCTTTTCTATCCACTATCTTCCATCCTAGTGACTCCAGCTTTTAAAGTCAGCTTTTCCTTTTCTTAGTTCACTCACAGCTTTGCAGTTTTACCTGTGTTGTTCTATAATTGGTAACGCTCCCCAATGATTGCTCAAGGGTTCTCAAACATTTAAACACTCTTATTGAAGTACCGTATACCTTAGGATACATATGACCTCAAATATCAAGACTCTAAAGTTTTCCAACAACCCCCCTTCAATTTCCTAAATGAGATAATGCTTGTAAAGTGGTCTGTGCCATGCTGGACACTTTAGTAAGCAATTGATAAGTGGAGCTATTGTCAGGATTGTGTCTGGGGGCTGTTGTTGTCTCACTTCTGATATCTGTCATTTTTGTGGTGTCACTGGTCTTAAACACACCCAGTTCTTGCCCCTGGCCCTGAGGGTTTCTACCACTGTCTGTGCCAGAACAGGAGCTCCTGTGCATTTGACATGTGATCTGCCTCGTTTTAAATTAACTGGACAATCCATTACCAAGGTCATGCCTGATTCTTGATCTAGGAGGAGATTCAGACTATATAGCAATTCATTATTTTATTGAAGGTAAGGAGAACAGGTTGAGAGACTACTACACCTTTAACACATAAGTCTTTGAAGGACATTCCAGATACAAATTACAACACCAGATTTTTTCTTTTCTTTTTCTTTCTTTCTTTCTTGTTTTTTTTTTTTTTTTTTTTTTTTTTTTTTTTTTTTTTTGGTGGTAAAAAGGATTGAACTTAGGAGCACTTAACCACTAAGCAACATCCCCAGTCCTTTTATTTCTTTTTTCTGAGAAAGGGTCTTGTTAAGTTGCTTAGAGCCTCGATGAGTTGCTGAGGCTGGCTTTGAACTTGCAATTCTCCTGAGCTGCTGACACCAGGATCTTTAAGGCAGCCTGTTGGATGTTTTTTTTGTTTTTATTTTTAATCACATGCTTCTCACTATTCATTACAATCACAAACAAACTGAGAATCCACATTCATTTCCTCACATTTGGCCTCCTACAATATCACTACTGCCATTTCCAAATACCAGTTGACCATAACTCTTAGAGGAAATAATCAGTTCTATTACAGGTATGACAATATTAGGATTAACAAAAATCCTGGAAGGAACACTAAAATGTAACTATCCAGACTTCACTATAAGGCCTAATCGGCATCTATACCCAAATTACAAGGACTTTGAGCACACTTTGCCTTTACTCCATCCCCTGGCTAATTTGCCCTAAGTCCAATCATTCCCAGATTGCACTCTTTAAGAATTTCCATGAGGGACTGGGGTTGTATCTCAGTGGTGGGGCGCTTGCCTATCAAGTGTGAGGCACTGGGTTCAATCTGCAGCACCATATAGAAATAAATAAAGGTATTGTGTCCAACTACAACTAATTTTTTTTTTAATGGAAGGTTTTGGAAAAAAAGTTTGCATGAATCCCTGGGAGTGTTTGCATGCACCTTCTTTGGCTTGCTAATGAGGCTGGCACTTAGAAACTGCCTTCCTTGATAAGGTGTGTTTGGGAATGTCTCCCTTGGCTTTTTATTCAAGGTTGCAGATATGATGGATGTACTTCCCCTCATTGTTTTCTCCTTAGTCTCATGGCTCATTCTTGCATTATGAAACTCAGTAATCGTTTTGGAAGTGGGGAGGTCCTCTTTATAGAGCCATGATCAGTTAAGGATATCCCACAACACAGCTGGCTAGAGCCCAAAGAGTTGCAGGTGTTTTTTGTTGGTTTGTTTGTTTGATCGTGTGTGTGAGTGTGAGTGTGTGTGTGTGTGTGTAGTGCCTCTCAGAAGCTGGGTGAGTGCTCTACCACTGAGCTACATCCCAGCCCTGCTCAAGCTTTTTAATTATATGCCCTTCCCCCCACCCCTTGGTTCTTTTACACACACACACACACACACACACACACACACCACAAACACTGAGGTTCTATCACAAAGCAAGAGTAACTAGGCTGGGGCGGGTCAGACCAATCTTCCTAATGTAAAGCTCCAGCATCTTTTGAAATCTCATTAGAAAACACAGTAACTCAAATGACTATGGAGAATAAAAGCACAGTTATAAAAATAAATTCTATGGCTCATCCCCAATAAGTTTATGCTTGTCATGCTTAAGAAATAATAGAAGACTGAGGATATAGCTTAGTGGTAGAGTACTTGCCAGTATGTATGAGGCCCTGGATTTGATTCCTTAAAAATAGCCAAGTAGTACCTTGCACAGAAAAACCGAGTTCCACCAAGATTCAAACAGATTTCACTTATCTTTGCATTCTTATATTTCTTCTCTCTTTATGATTAAAACCCTGTGTTTTAGTCAGCTTTTTTTTTTTTTCTGCTATGACTAAAGGACCCAACCATCACAATTATAGAGGAAGAAAAGTTTGTTTGAGGGCTCAGTTTCTGAGGGCTTAGTTCATAGAAGGTGGGCTCCATTCCTTGGGGTAGAGCGAAGCTGAAGATCATGGCAGAGTGTGTGGAAGAGGGAAGCAGCTCACATCTTGGTGATCAAGAAGCAGAGAGAGTTTCTACTCTCCAGAAACAAAATATATACCCCAAACCATGCCCCAATCCCCACCTCCTCCAGCCACACCCTCCCCTTCAGTTACAGTTAATTCCTATCAGGGGATTAATTCACTGATTAGGTTAAGACTTTCACAACCCAGTAATTTCTCCTGTGAACCTTTTTGCATTGTCTCATATTCGAGCTTTGTGGGGACACCTCACATCCAAACCATAACACTGTGCTTCAAGGAGTGACAGGCAGCTCTGGTTGCCCAGATTCATCAAGTCAGCCTTTACAATCAAACTAGACAAATGCTTTACTTTCATATTCATGTGTTCAATTTTGAAAGCCTGAGATAATGCATTGCATATTAAGTCTCCTAGTACTAACTTGTGAATTAGTTGTAATTTGACACTGGCAGGAAACATATGGTCTAGGATACAGAACATTGATTCTCAGTCCTGTTTCTGATTTAGTATCTACCATCACACAAGTTTGTCAAGCAAGGTCTAAGAGTAGAAAATACAACCAAACCACACAGTCCTCTATTACTAATGGTGATTTGGCTCCAAACCCCAATGCAGTCATTTGGTGAGGTCTAACTAGTGTCTAGAACCAAAGAAAACATTTCTCTAACTTTAATTGATTGATTGCCTTTGTGTTTTGCACTGGTTTAATGGGCTGAAGCTTGATATACAAACTCTAATTTTCATATAAACAATTTAATAATCTTTTTCTGTATATCTGCTGGATTTCATGTTATATTTTTAAAAGTCTTACCCATTCTAAGATTTTAAAGATACCCATGCATGTGGTTGTCTAGGATGTCTGTGATTTCATGTTTTACATGTAAATATTTGATCCATCTTGAAGTTATTTTGATATAAGAAATGAAATAGGGATCCAGGTTTTTTTTTTAAATTGTATTTTTAATGGATACATAGTAACCGTATTAATGGGGTACAGTATGACATTTCAATACATGGATATAATGTGCAATGATTAGTTCAGGGTAATTGACATCTATCATCACATAATATGTCATTTTTTAGGGTTGGGAACACTCAAAATTCTGTTGGTTGCTGAGCAGGCTGAACGAATGTTAGCTGCAGGTAGCCTGGACACTCGACCCCCGTCCATCTGGTTCCTTATCGATTGTTTGCCTCAAGTCTGAACACTCAACCCCACTCAAGGCTGAACACTCAACCCTACTCAAGGCTGAACACTCGACCTCCACCCATCTGGTGCAATGGAAACCCACGTCTGGATCCTGCCCGGTCTGCCTGAGGGCAAAAGATGACACCCTTAGCAACTACTGTGTGATCCAATCACTGTACGCCAACAAGGCAGCTTGCAGACCCAGAGACCCCATTAGATTTTGGCTATAAAAACTAAAAACTCTCTCCTGTTGGGCTTGCTCTCTCTCTCTCCCCCCACCCTTGCTCTCTTTCTCTCTTTCTTTTTTTCTCTTCCTTCCCTGTTAATCAGACACCACCCAAAAAAGATCTCTAGGTCACTCCAAGTGTTGTGGTCACTTTCCTTTTACTCTACTAGTTATTTTGAAAGATTCAATTAATTGTTGTCAACTATAGTTGTCCCACTATGCTATAGAACAGTAGAAGCTATTCCTGAGCTGGGGGCATAGCTTAGTGGTAGAGCACTTGCCTAGCACATGCAAGTCTCTGGGTTCTTTCCCCAGAATTGCAAACAAATAAAAATATAAAGAAGTTATTTCTCTTGTCCAGCTGTATCCCTGTACCTGTTAACCATCCTCTGTCCATCCTTCCTTCCTTCCAGTTTTATTGTCTTTTTTTAAAACCTCAAAACAGCAATTAGTACTTCCCCTTACCATTGACTGAATTAATCTACCATCATAGGAGTCCTTTAAATAATAATTTCTCCATGTACATTTTAAATATGATTCCATTTATGTAAGTTCTATATGCGGTCTATAAAATTTTCATTGAAAAATAATGCCAGAAATAGCCATAGTGGCTGTGGATAGTTATTTAACTTCCCTGGGTTTGTCCCCACCCCCGCAACCCCCATGAAAATGAAGAGAGCAGTATCTATCTTGCATTGTTCTTATGAAGATTAAAAAAAAAACCCATATATGCAGCTATCTCAGTTAATGCATTTCCCTTTCTTCCCAATTTTCTGTAGTATAGCAACATCATCCCTCAGAATTAAAGACCTAACTTGTGTATAAGGTTTGGTGAGTATATTTACTTCCTAAGAACCTAGCAAAGGGGGTCCTGGCTTTTTCAACAGTGACACATAATTGTTTTCCTTTACTAGCACCTAAAGAGGTATCCTACTTAACCCTCTTGAGGTGCCAAATTTTCTTTTCAGTTTGCAAACATTGTAGCAAAGCATGATGCTAGGAAAAAGGGCCATCATACAGACATGAACTTGAATTCCAGTTCTGACACTTACCAAATATGTAGCCACTCTTGAGGGATAATTTATTGAAGTCAAATAATAGCCTTTATGTCACAGGGTTCCTGATGGGATTAAGTAAGAATCCTTATGGAATGCAGAGGACAAGGACTTTGCCTGTCCCAGTATTCCAAGTGTTTGAATAGTGCTAGGTATGCATTGCCACTTACCAAAACAGAGTTGAAAGAAGGAAAGAAGGGAACTAGAGAAAGAGGGAGGAGGAAAGAATAAAAGCACCCTGCAAGGTGTCTCAATAAGTGGGCTCTAGCTATAGGCAAAGGTCAGAGGTACAAAGATGTGGTTCTGCCCTCAGGGGTTAAAATCTAGATCTAAAAACCAAGAGGCACAGCACTTATGCACAAGGCATAATAAAACCTGCAGTATGATACGACACAGACAAAACACTTTGAAGACAGGTGGCAAATAATGAATTCCAACTGGAACTTCCAGAGAAGAGGGCTATGTTTAAGTTGGATCTTAAAAAAAATGGATTGATACGACAGGAAGAGACAGCTTTCCAGACCAGACAAACAAGTTCAAAACTGGGGAAGTGTTTGTCATGTTCCATGTCCAGAGCTTACTCTGAGTGGAAGCTGAGCAAGTCGGGTAAAAGAAGGAGCCTCTGGAAGGTCTATCACAGTGGCTTGAAAGTTCTGCTGTGCTGTTCAAGTTAACATGCAGCTTGAAGTTTTTGAGTTGCAGAGCCATAGGAAAGGCTGTATTATTATGTTGTATTTACTTATTTGTTATTTTTATTTATTATTCAGGAATCAGCTGTCACAGTAGCTCAGGAAAAGTCAGGACTGAGGAACTTCAGAGACAAGGGAAAGAGGAGGGGCAAGAGCACAGGATCAGAGGCAGACAAAGGAAGGTTGGGCAGTTAGGTTGATCCTGATGGAGGTCAAGAATTCGGGAGGACAATCAGGATTGGTTGAGTTTGGGAAGTGTTGAGCTTAAGATGTCTTTTGGACCCTCATTTGGAAACAGGCCCTTGACACCCAAGATGTCAGAGCAGGAGAAACAGAGATGTGTCAGCAGTGCTCTATCATTAATGAGACAGACGATCAAGGTTGCTTTTCTAAGATGTTTGCAGTCAGCATAATATATGATAATGGAAGTGTCTCAGATCAATGGGGAGAGATGAATTATTCAATAAATAGTGTTGGGGAAATTGGCTGGCAATTTAGTAAAAAAAAATGTGGCACCCCATCTCATGCAGCACAGGGAAATAAATGCCAGATGAATTTAAATGTAGCATTGAAAGTATAACAAAGTTAAAAAAACAATTTAGGTAAGAAATACATATGTGCACATATATATAAAACACATGTGTGTCTGTATGTGCATTGGCATAGATATATATCAAATTTATTGCCCCGTCTATGTATATTTACAAAATTCCGTGTGTTTACACTGATACTCCCAATATCAATTCAACATCACACTCTTCTAGTTTTCTCTTTTTTTTTTTTTTTTTGTTGTTGTTGTCTGGGATCAAGCCCAGGGCCTCATACGTGCTAGGCTCTAACACTGAGGTACATCTCCGGCCCTTTTACTTTGCTTCTTTATAACTCTCTTCTACGATAGAAACTTGGCTCCCATTATTTTTAATGAATGCATTCAGTCAGCTCCCCTGTATGCAGCCAATCTTCCGTCACCACTGCTGCCTCTTTCCCTCAACAGGGCCTTCATCCTGTTTGGGTCAGGTCACCCATTTGGATGTCTGTTTGTCTTGCTCTGTCCTATATGGTGGATTTAGGCCTGAGTTGTTCAGAAAAGGGAAGGAAAGGAAGGAAAATGGAAGATTCTTCCATTTTATATTTATTGAACATGCACCAATGGATTCTACCTTTTTAGAATAGATGCTTAAAGATAGTTTATAGCACTACAATGAGACTTAGCATACCTCAAGGTATATCTATGTATCTATCTCTAAGTCTTCATTTTTTTAATATTTATTTTTTAGTTGTAGTTGGACACAATACCTTTATTTTTATTTATTTATTTTTTATGTGGTGCTGAGGATTGAACCCAGGGCCTCACACATGCTAGGAGAGCACTCTACCACTGAACCACAATCCCAGCCCTAAGTCTTCATTTTTGAATGGGATATTATCTTGAAGTGGTGAACCTAATTGTCAATGTGTTGCTCTCATTGATCTAAAACAAAACAAATGCCACAAAACAACAGTTGAATGGAATCTACCATTATATGCATACTCGATTCCATTCAATTACAATTTAACAAACACTTCCTGTGTTTAACTCATTCTGGGAAAAACGAGAAAGTATTTCTCTCAGCATAACTGCCATTCAGGAGTTTAAAATCTCACTGGGGAAATGAAACACAGAGATTTAAAGTAGATTAATAACACAAATAAAAAATAAGCAGTTTAATAGAATACCCAAACAAGCTGGCGCCAGACCCTTGATTCTCTTGGAGCCAAGTGGATGAACACATTCTGCAAGCTTGGCTTTATCTGGGGCTTGATGCTGACAGAGTGATCCTAGCCTGGTAGGGAAAGTTGAAGATAACCTTAATAAAAGAGAGAAAGTCCCTAGGGGCAAAGGTTCTTATCAAGGGTGTTTTATTAGAACCACTTCTTTCTTTCAACTAAATAAAAATTCCTATTGTTCCATGTTACACAGAGCAGAAAACTACCCACAAATCTTAATGGATCATTGTCCTATTCCCAAACTGAGCCAGATCTCTGATCCTGAGCCCTCTTCTACTCAGACTCATTTAAATGAGAGCATGGGAAAATGAGTATGAGGACTTTTATTTTGTCATATAAGTAACACAGATTCTTTTTGGAAATTACATGCAGGCAAAAGAGCAAACATCACTCATAATTTTACCACTTATAGAACATACTTCCAGAAATTCTTTTCTATGCATATATATGACCTCAGATAGATTTTACAGTTCATTGCTGTGCATTGGATTTTTCATTTGCAAAGTGAAAATGATTATGATATTATCTACTTCATTGGATGATTGTGGGCAAAACATGAGTGAATGTATACAAAGTGGTTCAAGTAGTGCCTGGTGCTTCATAAAAGCAATACAGCCTGTATCTAGCATTATCTATCTAGATTCAGTTGTGTATTTTTATAAGATGGGATGGAAGTATTTTGTTGTTGTTGTTGCCTGCTTTTTTTTAAATTTAATGATATAGCTTGAACTTCTTCCGTGTGAGACAGTTTTAAAGGTGCAAAGTGACCATTAGATCCTTTGAGTTTTCAAAAGTGAAAAGTAGCAGCTGGGAATGTCCTTCAAGGATACCATTTCAAGGTGATGAGCTGGCTGCAGGCGAGGCCAGGACCTGATGCTTCCTGGAACTAGAAGCTTGGGACTCCTTTGTGATGAAATGTCAGCATCTGAGTCACAGTACAACCTTACAGCTCCTGAAACTCCATTGTTTTCAAACTTTGTTATTTAAGCTGTAAAATGGAGTTTTCCCCAATGTTGAAGTCTCCCCAACAAGCAAAGTGATTTTGAAACTGATAAATTTATAAGCTCAGATAAAGAATATTTACTTACTATAAAACTTATCAGTCATCCTGTTTTATTAAAAAAAAAAGTGGAATCCAGAAATAGGAATGATAACCACAGTCTGATGTCAACAGCAACTTCCGTGAAGAGAATAAAACATTTCTGCAAGTCCTACAGTCTCACTCCCATAGCACGAATTATTAGAACTATTGTTCTAACACTTTTATTTTACAGATGAGAGAATTAAGGCCCAGGGATACTCTCTTTTTTAATATTAAAAGAATGAAAATAACAATAATATAACAGTATGAAAACGTATTACTGGAGAAAGTATCTGAATGGTTAATATGTATTTTCTGTAAAACCCAGTTCTTTTTATTTAAATGATCACCAGATAGTTCCCCAATTAATAAAAATGGAAATGGTCAATTTACTTAGCTGCTGTTCTTTATTGTTTTGCATTATCCTCATAGCCTGTTAAGTCCTGAGTTGTGCTGACTATTTAATTTGATTTGATTCCATTAGTGGATGTAAAGATTTACTGATTATCTCTAATAATTAAATTATGCATTTTAATATATGAATCAGCCTCCTATTTTCTACATATCAGCTCTTCTTATCTATTAATTGCCCAGCCCATCATCTGAAATTTTGGTTGTTCTCTCATCCTGAGGCTTGCCTATAAAACTCAGGAAACCACTATTGACACACAATCTCCTGCCCTAATTCAATAAGGCCAAGCTTCAGTAACGGAAACTTAATAGGTGATCACAAAATTCAAGCTGCTACTTTTTCCTTCTGCCCTGGGCAGTGGATAGACAACTCCCTGATGTAGTTACTGTTATTCTGCCTGTCTCTGTGATGACTGACACATCCCTGACCTCTGTGTTGGGCATAGTTCCCCAGAATTTTATGAATATTTTGTCTTTAAAAAAAAATCCAAAAAGACACAACAACAACAACAACAGTTCTTGCAAATATTCAGAAGTTGTGCTTTTAATTACATTGTGAAATATCCATACAGGCAAACAAACTTATATAAGATACTTACAATATAGGAAAGTCATATGTTAAAACTTGTGTCATAAATCACATTTGCTTATTGTAGACAATTTAGGTAATATTTTAAAAGTATCAAAATATCTACTAACATGGCTGAAAATCACCCATAAACAAGATAGCCCTGTTTTCTCTTTCATCATATAATTATATTATCTATGGCCTTTGTTTTTTATTTAGCAATATACCATGATTATTTTCTCACACATTAAATATATTAAACTTTCATGATTTTTTTTTTCATTGCTAGGGATAGAACCCAAGGGACCACACATGCTAGGCAAGTGCTCTATCACTGAAGTACATGACCAGACTTTTTTCTTTTTTTCATGTATTTTGAGACAGGGACTCACTTCATTGCCCAGGCTGGTCTTGAACTTGTAATCCTCCTGTAATTATAGGTGTAAGCCACCATGACTACATAACAATCATGATTTTTAAGGGCATCTTATTTCTTCCCCTTTTTTGAACATTGGTTTTCCTTGCAAGTATTTTATTATGATGAAAAGACAGTAATGAATAACTTTAGGCATAAATATTTGTCTTCACATTTGAATTTCTCCTTTGCATTAATATCATATATCTTGACACCAGATTTTGTGGCTAGATTGATAACTTCTTTGTAATGTTCCTATTATGTGCTTATTAGTATATAAATCATTGAAATAGTTAAGTTCCTAGAAAAATCATTATAAGCTTATGTTAATAGCACTGATGAATTCTGGTTCCTACTCTTGGTTGATTTACTGAATTCTCGTTGCTATAAATCTTTCAGCTTCTAGAAGCTTATTTTGGACGGGTCTGTGTTTGTATGATACAAAAAAAAAAAAAAAAAAAAACAGACTGAGGCCTGGATGATGACTGGGATTAATGGGAAAAGGTGAAGTCAGCCAAGGAGAGATAAAGAAGAGCCCAAGAGGTGGGAAGGGGAAGGAAGATATCTCAGAACTGTAGAAATTAGAAAAAATCAAATGAATAATTCGACAATGGTGACAAGGGCAATAGAGAGACCAAGATGAGACAAACTAAAAAGATATCGTTAGATTTGACAGAAAGTGATCAAGTGATCATTATTTACTCATTTGCTTTTTATTTTTTAAATTTTTTTTTGTACCAGGAATTGAACGCAGGGGCACTTAACCACTGAGCCACACCCCTAGCCCTTTTAATTGTTTTATATTTATTTGTTTATTTATATTTTTATTTTTTTATTTTCTTGAGACAGGGTCTCACTAAGTTGCTTAGGGCCTTGCTGAGTTGCTGAGGCTAACCTTGAACTTGATCCTCCTGCCTTAGCTTCCTGAGCTGCTGGGATTCCAGGTGTGTACTACCACACCTGGCACTTATTTATTTATTTTTAATATTTATTGCTTAGTTGTAGTTGGACACAATACCTTTATTTATTTATTTTTAGGTGGTGCTGAGGATTGAACCCAGGGCCTCAAACATGCTAGGTGAGTGCTCTACCACTGAGCCATGACCCCAGCCCTCATTAACTTTTGAGCTGTTTAAGAGCAGAAGAAATGGGGATGGAAGACTGGGAGGGAAGCAGGTATCCATGAAATTGAATTAATGTCGTCTAAGGCCGGGATATCTTCTCTTGCCTCACGTTCTTGCTGGTTACAGCAGCACACATGTGTCATTCTGCTCACTCACTGGTTCCACAAGTGTTTATTAAGCGTTATCATGTAGGAAGCACTATACTCAGGTCAGGAGGCACATCAGCGAGTGAGGCAGACATGGCTCCTGTTCTGATTAAGCTCATCTTCTAGTGGAGCAAGACAGTCAATTAATAAGGAAGCAAATCAATGAGAAAGAAAGTGTGAGGTAGTGATAAATACAAGTGAAACGGAAATAAGGAAGAATGATGAGAAGTTGTTTTGGGTTGGGGCAAAAGCTAGTTTACACGTGGCAGGTAAGGAAGGTCTTTCTGAAAGGTGACTTTTGACATGAATTTTGAGAAGGCGCCAGCTGTGGGAATGCCCAGGCGATGAGCATTCTGGCAGAACAGCAATTGAAAAGCCACCAGAAGGAAAGGGCAGCCCTTCTGCAAAAGGAAAGAATGCCACGTGCCTGAAGTAAATGCAGGGCACATGGCGGGCAGGGGCAGACAGGGGGTGGGGGGTGCTAAAGGGCCAAAGGGAAGGAGGCTAACAGAGTAGCTGTAGGCATGGCCAGATCTCCCAGGGCCTTATAAGGATTGGGGACTTTATCCAAAAGAAATCCACTCTAAGGTGCACACCTGTAATCTCAGCAGCTCGGGAGGCTGAGGTAGGAGGATCATGAGTTCAAAGCCAGCCTCAGTAACTTAGCAAGGCCCTAAGCAACTCAGTGAGACCCTGTTTCTAAATAAAATATTTTAAAAAAGGGATGGGATGTGGCTCAGTGGTTAAGTACCCCTGAGTTCAATCCCTGGTACAAAAAAAGAAAGAAAGAAAGAAAGAAAAGAAATTCACTCTGATGGGGAATGATCTCAAAGTCAAATGATTCTTGCTCCATGTAGCCTAAGTGTTTCATTTAAAGTGACCTAAGGACATCTAGTACTTCCAAAAATAAGTTTAGCAGATATAAGGAACATCTTTGGTTGGGTCCACTTAACTTTCCCCCACTTCTGGTGACTCTAAACCAGAGTGTCAGTCAAACCAAACTGTGCTTTCCCTGGTATCAGGAGTGAGTACCTAGTTTCATCAGTCAGGATATCCCACTCTCCAGTCACAGTGATTGGCCTAAGCATGGGTATGACCTAAGTTAGAACTATTGCAGTTGTGCCCTGGGTCAGAGTTGGGTGTTGGAAAGAAGTTGTCTCTTTCTTCTGAGCTGGGATGATACAAACTTGACCATGTCTGAAGGCTTTGCCTTCCTTGCCCACTCAAGACTTCCCTCCCACTGTCTCTGCATAGAAAGCCCCATAATGCGACTGGAAAGAATAAGGCAAAAACCCAGAAGAAAATGTGAAAAATGGAGGAGAAAAAAAAAAATCTGCTGACAACTGATGGCACTTTTGTCTCTCAAGGATCCCTGAGCTCAATTCCTTTTGGACTTCCTGACTATAGTGCCTGAGCAAATAAATCCTCTTTTTGCAATCCAAAGAATCCTGGTTACTGTAGCACGTGAAAGAGGGAAGTGGAAAGCTAATTAGCATCCACACACCAGAGTCTCTGAGCAGCACGTGCGTCTTTCATCACTAGAACTAGAAGTATGTGAATGCATGGGATGTGGGTGACTTGAGACTTTGGTTTACCCCCCAAAACATCTACTATTTGTAAATGCTTCAAGGACCATCCACACTCCCTCCTAGGCCTTTCTCTCAGTGGACTGCAGCTTAAATGACTCTCTAGGGGGAAAATGACCCTAATTTGTAACATTTTCCTATTTCTGTCCTATAAATACTCCCCCGTGGTGTATTGAGCTACCAAGGGTATAAAAACAGGCAGCAAAACTCCTGAATGTGAGAGTGGGTAAAGTCAGGCTTTGAAACACCCCTGCTTCCATCTCTCCCTTCATCTGACCTCTCTGTCACCCGTCCCTGTGCCTCCCAATCACCGTCCCTCTCTGCCGTTAAATCACCCACAATTTCACTTGGGGTTTTCTACCTACCTTTCTCTGAATCCCACCAGCATTATGATCCTGATGTTAGAACACAGCAAGAGCAGGGATTGGGAGGTTTGGGAACTGAGGCAGGAGGATCACAAGTTCAAAGCCAGCCTCAGCAATGGGGAGATGCTAAGCAACTTAGTGAGACCCTGTCTCTAAATAAAATATAAAATAGGGATGGGATGTGATTCAGTGGGTCGAGTGCCCCTGAGTTCAATCCTCAGTACCCACCTCCCTCCCCCACCACCGCAAAAAAAAAAAAAAAAAAAAACCCACAGCAAGATTTTTGCAAAGAACATAGGCTTTGGAGTCAGATTTAGATTCTGGCTCTTGTGATCCGAATTACTTAATTACATTGAGCCTCAGTTTCCTAATCTATGCAATGATTAAAAGAAACCATGCCCCTCCCATAAGAGATGTCTTGAAGATTATAGGAGACAATCTATAGAGTACATGCCGAGTTCAGGCTTTTGTCTTTCCTACCTCATCTGTGCACCCAGGATGTTATGGTTCAGATATGAGGTGTCCCCCAAAAGCTCACATGTGAGACAATGCAAGAAAGGTCAGAGGAGGAATGGTGGGATTATGAACATCTTAACCCAATCAGTGAATTAGTCCCTTGATAGGGATTAACTGAGTAGTAACTGAAGTGGTGGGGTGTGGCTGGAGGTGGGAATTGGGCTGTGGCTTTGAGGTATATATTTTGTATCTGGAGATTGGAGTCTCTCCCTCTCTGCTTTCTGATCGTCATGGGAGCTGTTTCCCTCTGCCACACTCCTCTGCCATGATGTCCAGCCTCACCTCGAGCCTGAAGAATAGAGACTACTGCCTATGGATTGAGACCTCTAAAACCATGAGCCTCTAAATAAACTTTTCCTCCCCTAAAATTGTTCTGGATAGATCTTTTAGTCACAGCAGCACAAATATGACTAAAACATAGGGCATCCCATCCTGTTAATTCTTGCTGCATCACATTGCAGTGGTCTCTCCTGTCACTCAAAGAACTCCCTGAGTTCAGGGCCTTTGTCTTATTTATCTGTATTCCCCAGATCCCCTGGGTTGAGTGTCCGGAGCATGTTAGATGCCCAATAAATATGAAATGAATCCTGTCTCTGTTATCCATTTCCTATGTGATCATGAGAATGGCCAGGACAGAAAGAACTAACCTTGCAGAAGCAAATGGGAGGAAGAAGTTTGTAGGCACAAACCTGAGAGACTTTGCTGATATGGATGCTGTCGGCCACTGCAACCAGCCACTGAACAAGGGTGGGAAGGAGAGCTCAGAAAGCTGATTTGCATATGGATCATTGAGTTCTCCAAGTGGCCCAGCTCATTAGTTTACTCGGTACACAGAGCTGAACTGAGCCCAGGGGAGAGATAATTCACTCGACAACATTCACTCTTTTTTTCCTCCCTTGTTTATCTTAGTTGCTGGTGCTCATGTCATATCTTTAACTTTCTTTCACTGAATGCCTTTTTGGTTTAAATCTTTAAGTTATTTTTTCCCCTCTGCTGTCCTGGAGATATATGAACCAGAGCCAATAAAATAAGAGCTCTCTTTTTCCTTCACAGCTCTGAAAGCTTTACATAAGTGTTTCTTCACTTCTATTTTATGACCAGGACCAGATGCAGAAGTGCTAAAATATTTTGATAAGAGCTGTCCTGGCAGTAGTTTTTGCTTTTACAGCTATCCAGAGGGAGGGAATTAGCAAGGAAGTCAGCCCACAAAGAGGAGAGAGAGAAGCTATGAAATCTCTCTACTGACCGAGATTCTCCATTAGTTTTAAGAATCAGCTGGATGAAGACAGAAAGAAAATGTTTAGGCCATGACATTATCTAAATGAAAAAACAGTAAATAAATTTGAAGGTCATAATAATCTCTTCTATTTATTGGAAGGAGTGAATTTGAAGTTAATAAAGTGCTTTTTATGCACAAGTCAATATCCTGAGACCTTCTCGAATTAAACGCACACCCCCGCACCCCATAATACCTATAAAGTGGAACTATTAGTATCCTCACAGAGCAGTTGAAACTAGGATATCTAGATGTTAGGTCTATTTGCCCACTTAGCTGGTCAGTGGCCATGCTGGTATTTCACCACTACTCTCCATGGGCCTCTCATTTGTTTTACAGGAAAGAAATCAGAGACGGGAGGCAGGGGTCAGGTGAATTGCATAGGGTCACATAGAACAGGAAGCAGAAGGCCACTGGTGCTTTCTTTCCACATCTTGCAGTAGGGACACTGTCTCACTCTGAGCCAAGCATCTGCCATCTATTCTTTTCTACCTTATACTTTTCTCTTCATGCTGCCTATATTTTTATTTCACTCCATTCAGCCTCATTCTGCTTCTTTGCATCCTTTGGGGGATGCAAAGGAGGCTTTGGGGGTTCTGATTTTCATGGCTTCTTCAGGGTTTTACAGTCATATCTGTGTTTCAGCGGATGGGCCAGAATCCTCACCACCTACCTGCCAGATACAAGCACATTGCAGATGTTCATTCACAACAATCTTATGAAGCAGATGCCATGATTTACTCTCATTTTACAGATGAGGAAACTAAGTCACCTTACTTGCCCAAGGACACCCAGCTTGGAAAAGAGAGCCAGCATTCAAGGCTGAGCAGTCTGGCTTGATAGCCCCATTCAAAATGACTTTGCTACAGCTGACTCTCATTGGCCTTGACTGTCCCTGTGCCAGTCCTAACGGATATGTCTGGGTACTGGTTTGCCTGGACACAGATTCTTTGGATGTCCTTGTTTTCCATTCCTTTCAATCCACCTGACACATACATTCAGTGTGATCCAGAACCCTGGGATGTGACTTTGAGGAAAAGAATTCCCAAGGTATGTATCCAAGATAAAACTGAAATTCAGGCTTTCTAAGTTTTAGTCTGGGATTTTAATTTTTCATTAATTTGCTTATTCATTAACCTGATGTTGCCTGCTACCTGTCTGATAAATACAGCAAAAAAACTAAACAATTAAGCCACTTAAAGTGTTGGTTCATAGAGGAAATAAACTAATTAGCTAGTTGAATAGACTGGAGTATGTTTGCAAAATATGTCATTTTCCAAAGGGACAGAGGGATTTAGTCTGACAGAAGGGAGGATAACTAGCATGAGAATAGTAATGAAATAAAATTCTGAATCCAATTTCCTTTGGTGAGATGTATTAGATTTTAATCATCTAAACCAAATGGCTAAAACCCATTTAAAGCCAGATCAGTTAAAATTTGCCTTGTTCACAGGACTAAAAGTTCATTGCATATGAAACTGAAGGATACTCCTCTTGGTCTCCCCCCAAATGCCTGGCACAATGCCTAACACATACCAGGTGCTCAATAAATGTTTATTGAATTGAATTAAAGAGAAGACATTCACTACTTATCAATTCTACACTCACCCCAAGAGAGAAAAAACAATGAATGGGATGCTATGCTCTATTAAGTGCAAAAATGAAAACAAATGCCATCTCAAGGTTGGTAATTTAAAAATATAGGGACTCTGAAATGAAGCTTACAATGCGTTTTTCTCTATCAAGGTTTACTATAATGCCACTACAGAATAGCCCAACGCCTTTCTGTATTAATTCCAACTTTTCTAAGATCAAAGAACAACAACAACAAAAAAAAAACCTCTGGAAAAGGCAAACAGTCACTCATTATATTTGATCTCAATTCAAAGTCTTTTATTTTTAACCTACTTAGATTTCAGGTAGAAGAATTTGGGTATTAGAAACAGCCTTTTTAACTTTTCTGGGTATGTTCAAGTTTTTTTCATTTTGTTGCATTTTGTTTGACTTTGGCCCATCAGTGGGTAATACATAATATCCCTTCCTCACTGCCGACAGAACCAACTGTATAAGTCATATGGGGCTCAGTAGATGTAAATTGCAAATGTAATCTTTACTACTTATGGAAAAAGGTGTTTAGTGAAGGTGGATTGGATCTATCAGCAAGTGTAGTTGCTGGTATTATGCCCCAGATTAAATTTCCCCACCACTCTGCCATGCCAGCCTGACTTTGAGCTGAATAGCCTTGGCCCTCTGTTTATAGGGATGTGCCCCTTAAAACTATATGGCATGGAAGAGTAGAGATTAGATTACATGCTCTCTATAGGCATGCAGATCCCAAGGGAAGAGTGAAATGGGCTGGCAGGAGCTTTTGCAGTTTGGCCTTCCAGATGGTAAATCATGCATCTTTTCCTGGAGGAAGTAATGGAGGGAATGGAGAGAGGAGCTTGGAAAGCTAGCCTCATGGAGGCCCTGCCATACAAAGAGATGAGGGGGACTAATTGTTCCCTCTAACATATGACACATGTTGCAACAGATGTACTCTATTGCTGATAACTTGTGTGGAATTCTATCTTTTAGCAATGATTTATTGAATTTTTGCTATGTGCCAGACACTATACTGAAAGCTTTACAAATGTGTTGGCTCATTGGATCCTCAAAATAACCCTAGGAGAGAAAACAGTTTGATGTTTCCTCAATAAGTTAAACATAGAATTAGCATATGACCCAGCAATTCCATTCTTGGATACGTACCCAAAAGAACTGGAAACAGGTGTCTAAACAAAAAAGTGTACACAATATTCATAGAAACACCATTCATAATAGCCAAAAAAATGGGAGTAACCAAATGAACATCAACAGATGAGCAGTTAAACAAAATGTGGTATATTACAACAGAATATCACCCATCCATAAAGAGACATTGAAGGATTTATTCATGTTACAACATGAATGAACCTTGAAAAATGTTATGCCAAAGAAGCCAGATGTGAAAGGACACATAATGCACGACTCTATTTATTTATTTAGGTAGTGGGGATTGTATCCAGGGGCACTTTATCACTGAGCTACATCCCCAGTCTTGTTTATCTTTTATTTTTTATTTTGAGACACTAAATTGCTGAAGGCCTTGCTGACTTTCCCAGGCTGGCCATGAATTTGCAATCTTCCTGCCTCAGCTTCATGAGTTGCTGGGATTAGAGGTATGTGCCGCTGGGCACAGTGTGTATCTCTATTGATATGAAATGTACAGAATAGGCAAATCCAGATTAGTGGTTACCAGGGTGTGGGGGTTGGGGGTGGGAAGTGATTGCTTAACATATAGGATGTTTGGGGGTCACGAAACATCCTTGAACTAGATAGTAGTGATGGTTGCACAACAGTACGTGCTTCATGTCATGCATTTTACACCTTAAAGTGGTTAAAATAATGAATTTTGCTTTGGGCACTTTACCATACTAAAAATGACCCTAACAGGTACAGATCATTATCCCAACTTTGTAAATAAAAAGACTGAGGCTCTAAGAGATGCCAGGAACTTTACTATCGGGCAGACGATGGGTCTAAGTTTTGTGTGGCCTGAAATTTTTACAAATTGGGGGCCCTTTAAATAATAACAGAAAATAATGATTACAAAACTTCTAGGCCACCTCTAAAGGTTTTACAAAGTGACTTTGTACAAAAAGACTCTGAAGCTTAATACTTATTAACACCAAGGTAAATTCATCTTCCTTTTACTAGGTAGAATTGGAAAGTGACAAAAAAATATTAAACCTATAATTCCATTTTCAGTAACAGCAAAAATGTACAATTCTTAGAAATAAATCTAACAAAAGAATTGTAAGGTGCCTACACAGAAAACTGTAACATATAGCCAAGAGAAAACTTAATAGACCTAAGTAAATGGATAGAAATGCCATACTTAAGCACTGGAAGACTCAATATTGAGAAAATGTCAGTTCTCCCCATATGTATCTGTAGATTCAAAGTAATTCCAGTTATAATCCTTCTAATTTTTAAGAAAATCTCAAACTGATTCTCACTTATATGTAAGAACTTAGGATGCCCAGAGAAAGGAGGAAGAGAACCAAGTTAGAGGACTTAAACCACCTGCCTTCAAGACTTAGTGTCAAGGTACGCTATTAAGATACTATGGCATCAGGTGAAACAATAAATCCATCTTTGGAACAGAATAAACAGCTCAAGCATATAGTCATGTGATTTTCGACAAAGGCACTACAGCAATCCACTGGGTAAGAAAAGCATGTTCAACACTGTGCTGGAACAACAGAACACTGTATGGAAAAGTAGGTAGGGCTGGAATTTGAACCTGGGTGTGCCTGCCTCATTTGACTTCCCCTCATTCACCCGGGGTTCCCACCCTGCTTGTACCTGGCATGTTTACCCTCTGTAGCCTGCAGAAAGGCGTGTCTAGAGCTTGGGATAAAAGCAACTGCAACACAGTGCCAACGGTTGGCCAGGAAGGCTGAGAAATGTTGGAGAGGACCAAGTCTGGACTCAGGAGGACTTTGTCCACCTATAGTCTTTTGACCTCCTCAGATACCTGGGACTCTACTGCCTTTTTCAGGAAGGGATGTGAGAAGTTTGTGAGTGCAGTAAGCTAGAAAATCACAGTACATTTTCACATGGGATGATCAAAGCCTTCTTCAAGAGGTGCCCCGGTAGAGAGGAAAGAATTCTGGGTTTGCACTCCGAATTCATGGGTTCTGTCCTATCTCTGCCTCTGTGTGACTGTGGGTATGTCACTTTAACCTGGCTGATCCTCAGCTTCATCATCTGAAAAATGGGGATTAAAAAAACCCATCTACTGTTTTACCCCTCCGATTTGCTATGAAGTTCAAATGAAATAGAGCCTGTAAGTATCTTTTGAAAACTGTGAAGTATTGCATAAACATAATTTATCATGGTTCTATGTGTGTCCTTTTTGCAAGCTGAAGCGAATAATATTACTTTCTGTTTTGAATTCGAATTTTACCTACAAAGGGTACTCTATAATTATTTTTCTTCTTCCTTTTGTGTTTACAAAAGAAATCTAATGTTTTAGTAATGATTCAAGATTCTTTTATTGGTACAGTTTTGGAGTCAGATAACTATTGTTTAAAGTTTCATTCAGTGGATTTTTAAAAATTTCACTCATTCATTTATTTGCATTGTTCAACAAGTTCTTGTTTAGTGCCTACTATGGGTAAGATGCTGTAAATGCAAGGGAGAAATGAATGGCGGTTGTCATTATCCACAAAGAGCTTAGAGGAGGATGACAATACAGACACACTCTTAAGGAGCCAATCTTGACACCATGTAAACATTGCTAAGAAAGACTTGGGCCTGGGGTACTACCATACTGTGGGTGGAGTCTATAACTCTGCCTGTGATGTGAGAGCAGGATTCACAGAGAAGCTGATGTTCTAAGTTGAGATTTAAAGGAGAGAAAAAAAAAAAGATTTTACCAAGACAGTTCAGTTTAGCTGGTAAGGGCAAAACATGGCCAGTGTAGAGGATGATGAGATGGGGCTGATGGGGTCAGGGAGGAAGGGGATTAGCAGTAGTAGTGAGACATGTAGGCAGACCAGTAAATTGGTTTTTGCTATGGTCAAGACAAGACATTGATGAAGGCCTAAGCGAGGCTCCTGGTAATAAAGTTGACAAAGAGGAGACCAATTTAATGCTTACTTAAGAGGCAGAACCAAGAAGATTTAGTCATTAGTTAATTAAATATAATGGCCAAGAGAAAAAAAAATCTCAGTTCTACCCCCTTATTAGTGATGTTGCTTTGGGCACAGTGCCTGACCTTTCCAACTCTCTGTTTCCTCACTTAAAAAAAATGGGGAGTAATAAGAACTAGTCCACAGAGTTGCCAAGAGTCTTGAAAGTGCTCACTGTAAAAGCAACTATCACCAGGCCTTATACAAATCGATTTTCCACAAGTATTAGTTTTCTTCTTAGTTTCTTTTCTCCTCTTCAGCTCATCCTGCCAAGGGGGCTCTTCTGAATGATAGACACTTGGCTCTTAGAAATATTCTAACTAAGAGCATTTGGGGCTTGAGGTGGGGGGCAGCATGCCTGCCATGATACATCTCTGGAGTTTTCATGATAAAGCAACCTCTAGCTGGATGGATCATGTTTGGGGCTCCTGTGGCAATGGTGTTCCTCAACTCTGAGGAAGCAGCTGGAGCTGTGCTCCCCAGTAAGGTTCTGGAAGCTCCTAAATGAGGTCTGACAGTTTGGACCCTATTCTTTGGGCCCTATGCTTCAGTTGACATTGTTCTCACTCCAACCCTTTATGATACAAGCTGATGGGAGCTGGGATTCTGTGGTCCTCCTAGATGACAGCAGGGCTCGCTCTGAATCTCTTTCCTACTCCAGCTTGGGGTAAAAAGAAGATTCTAGAATTTCACTTTTGTACCTACATACGATATTGCTGCTTACCATAGTTAGAGACTTAAACATTTTCTCACACTCCTGTGATGACCAGAAGTTACTGAGGTCTTGAACCTGAATTTACGGAATATTCCATCCCTTCCTTTTCCCCAGTGAATAGAAATGACAAGATTTGCAGTGCTTCCTCTCGGTCTCCTGGCTGGATGACCAGGTGGCATGAGAGAAAGCAACACTCCAGGAGAGAGAAACTGCTGTGTGACACATCCCTGAGGAGGCAGAAACAAACCCTGGAAACAGTGAGTTGACTACAGAAGCTTCTGCCTGGAGAGATGTTGATTGAAAGCCCTGCAGTCTTCAGAGGCTAAGATAATTAAGAATTTAAGCGCTTCCTTAAATGTTCCCTTTATTTCTGATGATCATTTCTTGGATGTTATAGCTGAAAAGAAAGGACTGGCGGGTAGCTGATATTATTCCTACACGTGGATAGTAATTAACTAGCCCCAGCTTCCCGGGTCACCATACTTGATCAGACTTATGCCTCTCTTCAAAACTAGAACAGATTTGAAATTTTTCTTTTGTCAACCCTATTCCCCATTACTGGGAAGATTAGCGCTACAGACTATTTAGATCCTGAGCTCCTGGGAACTCTATTAAGACACACCAGAGCAAAGTCATTAATGATCTGCCTGCAGAAAACCCAGGCTCAGTTTCTTTTCCCTGGCACTGTCTTTTGTGATAGAGCCTGGTCTAATGGTGTGAAATAATGTGCTGAAACTTTGAGAGAAATTGAGTTCTCCCACAGGAACTCCAGGCTGGGGGGGGGGGGGATGGCAGTCTCCTGAATTGTGTTCCTCCAGTGGAAACAGCTGGGGTGCTGCCTCTTCCCAACAATTTTACTGGGAAGCAGACTGAGGGAGGAATCGTAATTAAACTAGGATGGGTGAAAGAGGGTAGCAATCCCCATTACTCAGCACCCATCCTTAGATGCAACCAACAAAAGTCTGTGGTCCTACAGAAGGAGAAGTAATTTAGGGTGGTACTAGGAGCCAAGTTATAATTATTATAATAAAATGCACATAGAATGAATTCTTAATTATCTGATAATCAAGGTCAAGAGAGGATACCAGAAATTGCAGTGCGTAGATAATCCAAAAAGCTCATTGCAGATACCTGTTTTTCTTCGTCTATTCAGCCACGGCAATGAATTTACTCCCTCATAATAATAATTTATATTTATGTATGGCCCTTTCATTCATGTCAGTGGTTTTCAAGGATGTTTTAGAAGCAGATAGTTTCAAACAGCATCTCCTTTGGAAACTCAGTATACAAAGCAAGTAAAAGTGCAACTGCTCTGGTGTAGCAGGCATGGGGCAGCCAGAGCCCTGCTCTAGGAGATATTCCTTCCTCTTGTTCGTCCTTGTAGCTGTGGGTCCTGACAGATGAGAGCCCCAGAGAACACAGTTCAAAACCTAGAGACATACATTAGCTCTTGACTCCCATGAGCCCTTTGGGGGCAGTTAGGTCAGGACTTAGTGTTCTTATTTTATAGAGAAGAATAGATTTGTAGAGGTTTTGTTATAGGAAGTAACCAGTGGATATGAGACTTGAATTTAGTCCAACATTAAATGCTGAATTCTGTATTTTTAAAAACGTTTTTAGTTATAGATGGACATAATATCTTTATTTTATTTATTTTTATGTGGTACTGAGGATCGAACCCAGTACCTCACATGTGCTAGGCAAGCTCTCTACCTCTGAGCTACCATCCCAGCCCCTCTGTGTTCTTTTAACTTTACTTATACCCTACCATTTGTTTGTTTCCCCAATCTACTCTCATGGGAGGGGGGGATACTATGAGAAGATTCTCAAAGGAGAATTAAAGGCTGACCTAGATGTGACCAGTCAAACAGAGAAACTTCCACACGTGTTGAACTGTGTCCTTTCTTCATTCTGGAGGTGACAAGCAAACCACAGTTCTGAAGATGAGAGTTGGATTGAGATGAGAGCTGTTCTCTGCTTCACTGATCACCTTTAGTGATTGGAATTTCAATTTCCTAATAATTTCTGTCACTGCTTGGCTGTGTCTAAATATTTAGGCAGATCGGAGCAGAGTGGATTTGTCTGTTTGATGTGTTACATGTATTTATGCACTGGGATCCTCAGTCAGCGAGGAAACCATGCCACAGAAAGCAGATGTGATCTGACAGTTGCCAAATGTAGTTCTCACTTTTCCCAGAATTCCCTGCACCTCTCAGAAACAGGACTGGATTCTGCCTTTGGACCATGGATAGCCAGGAACTCAAGTAGCTGACATGTACCTTCCATATTCATCTGCTGTGAAATTTTGAGCATATTCATGGCTTCAATTACTTCCCCAATTCTGGTCAGAGTATTGATTCTATATACTTTGCCCTAGTGTAAGTTCTAGAGCTTCATTTCCAATTACCTACTGAATATGCATACTGTAATTGGAAGTATCCATACTTGTATAAAAAAAAATTAAATAAATTTCTGGCCAAATAAATGCCCCTGGATTTCCTATCTTGGTTAATGCTGCTACCATTTATCTCCTAACAAAACTAGAAAACTCAAGGGTTTTCTTGAATCTGTTTCCCCTCGCCATCTACTTTAACTAATCTAATAAGTCACTCAGGTTCAACATACTTAGTATCTCCTATCTCTATCTTTCCCTTCCCACCTTAGTTCCCACAGTTTTAGCAAACTAAGTGTCTCACTATTCCCTGCCTGACAATTGCAAGAATTCAACGAGTGTTTCTCCAGTTGACCTAATTGGTCTATTTCTCTTATGACTTATTCTCTATGCTAACCCTATACTTAACCTTTCTAAGATTAACTTCATACAAACATCCTGCACGGTCTACCCCTAATTCATCTTATCAACCTCAAATCCCATCATACAACTCCATGTTCTTTTTCTCTTAACTCCTGTATCTATTCAGTCAGAAATTCCTCCTGTCTTTTTTTAAAATATCTTTATTTTATTTTATTTTTTTATATGTGTTGCCGAGGATTGAACCCAGGGACTCACATATGAGAGGCAAGCCTCTACCACTGAGCCACAACCCCAGTCCCTCCTCCGATCATTTGAAGGAAATAAATCTCACAGCTGGCCTGCTGTGCTCTTCCCACTTCTATTCTACCAAGATAGCGAAGAGCCTCACCATTCCCTGCTGGCACTATTGAATCATCTGAGATGTCAGTTGTCTTCTTGGTCTTTAGACCACCTTTGTGTGTTTTATTCCTAGTATATCAATATACTTATTTTTACAACTTTATATTATATACTTTCTATTTTTGTGGTGCTGGGGCCCAAGATCTCACACTTGCTTTGGCAAATACCCAACCACTAAGATAAATCCCCTGTCCTATATGATATACTGATTATCTGGTGCAGCGAGCCAAGCCCTGCTTCCTTCTCTGTTGTCCTCTTTCTCTCTTGACCACTTACTTATCATTTTCAAAATTGCCTTAGTATTTATGGACCTTTATTTTATATGTGTTTGTGTATGTACATACATGTATCTTTGTATATATATGTGTGTGTGTGTGTGTATATATATATATATGTACAAATAAATATATTTAAGATCTTAAAATATTATTGAGATGACATTAGGCAGATAAATTTGGAGGAAAATTTTCACATCTTTTCATTTGTGCATAAACATTTATGTACTGTAATAAGGTTTTAACTTTCTCTATATGGATTTCCCTCCTTAGGTTAATTCATAGATCCTTTATTACTTTGTTGCTACTGTAAATAGTGTTTGATTTTATGTTATATTTTTCATCTTGTTCTTGCCAGCATAAAGGATGTTTTCTTGTATTCTTTATTTCTAGTTTTGGAACTTAGTTTATGCATGCTTCATAAAATGAGTAGGGTAGCTTTGGATCCTTAGATAAGGTAGTGGTTATCTATAACTTGTGTGTTTAAATGTATGTGTGTGTGTGTGTGTGTGTGTGTGTGTGTGTGTGTTTAGGAAGAGAGTTGCTTTATGACTATTTCAATTTATAATAGTTAATTCGAATTTTCCATTTCTTCTTGGAAATAATTTTGCCTGAGGAAGTACCCTCTCATTTTATCTGTTGTCAAATTTATGAGCAGATAGTTCTTCATTATACTCTTTAATTAGGTTTATTGTTATTTATTTATTTATTTATTCATTTATTTATTTATTTTAGGGTAAGGTTAAGTTTTATTTCATGACAAAATAAAGCAACTGAGAAAGGTCCAAAGTAATCAGCCATTCATTAGGTTTAAAATTGATTATGTCTTTAGTTAATCTTTCCCCTTACTCTGCATTTTATTTCTTTGTATCTTCTCATTTTTACTCCCTTATTACTCTTGCTGGAGGTTTATCTATTTTTCTCTTTTATTGTATTTACCTCTCTTAGTTGATGACTTAATACATTGTTTTTGTTTTGTTTAAGGAGCACATTTAGGAGTGTCTCTTGTAAAGTTCCAATAACCTTCTTTAGCCAAGAATATCTTTATTGAATCTTCACAGTTAAGTGGAATAATTTAGCCCTAGATTTGCAGTCCTTTTATTTTATTTTTTTTTTACTTCTTGGAAATAATGCTCCATCAATTTCTTGATTTTAGTGTCCCAGTTGAGAAATCTGATGTCAAACTTATTCATGTTACTTTGTAAGTCATATATTCTCTTTTGGTATGATTTTAGAATTGCCTTTTGAAGTTTGAAGCTATTACATCCTAGATGAATTTCTTTTCTTTTTTTTAATTTTTGGCATTGTATTAGCCTTTCCATCTAAATTTTTTAAAGATTTCATTTTAACATCTTTTACTCTGGCAATTTTAGGTCATTCTTTATCCATACATTATTGCCCATATCAATTTTCTATTGCTGAACACATCATAAATTTTCCCCAAACTTAGTGGTTTGAAAGAACAATTATTTCTTATGCTTCTGTGAATCGGCTGGATGGTTTATTGATTTTGAGAAGTTATAGTTATGGCTGCTTCCAGCTGACAAGAATCCAGGGTCTGGGCTGGTCAGACAGCTGGGAGGGCTAGGCCTCTCTCTGTGATCTTTGATCCTTTAGGAGTCTGTACTAAGCATCCGTACACAGCCAACGCAGTGTTTGGGCTCAGGTGCTTAGTAAGTCTGTGTTTGATCAGATTTACTGACATTCCATTGGTCAAAACAAGTCACATGACCACACAAGTCTTACTCTAACCCCAAGGCACAAGTACTTAACACATTTTTCTTTTTTGCTTGCATCATGTTTATTATTATCCCATTGGTAAAAACTGGTCCCCTGGTGTCAATGTGAGAGGCGACTGATTATACATTGTGAGAGGTATGTGGGGACCATGGCATTACTGTGTATCACATCTTCCTCTGTTTACTTTCTTCTGGTCCTCTATTACATAGATCTTAAAATTTCTATTCTCTTTCTCTTCATTTTATTTCTTCCTGATGACTTGTGGTGAGATAGTTCTTCAGCCTCTTCCTTTGCTCACAAATTCAAATTTGTATTCCTTCTGTCATTTCTCTCTTTAATGAAGTTCCTTAATTAAACTGCTGAATTTCTTTTACCTGGTATTTTTACTTGATCCTTTTTAAAAATTATATGGTATTCACTTGATGTTAACAATATCTTATCATCTCTCTTCAATAGTACATGTTATGCTTATTTCAAATTGATTCCGTTTAGTATGGACAATTAAGTTTATTACCTTTCTTTAATTAGTGGTTGCATTCTTCAGTTATCTGGTATTTTTTTTTTTTTCTGTAATTTCATTTCCCCTCGTAGGTGTCAGCGATTTGGCAGAATATCTGTCTGAAGAGGAGGGGAAGTTAAATGCAGACTCTCATTCCTGCTGATTTGAAGGAGGATGGGGATGGTCTTTCAGGGCAAAGAATACATGGATTAGAGCCTGATGTGACCATATCCAGTTGTAGTCTTTCCCCCACAATCTAAGAATCTGGATCATTTTATTCCCTGGACAGGAAGGCAGAAGGAACAGACACCCAGGGTTCCCTCCGCTTCCGTTACTGTCCATTCATGCCTCTTCATAGCAGGCTTCCAGAGTCAAAAAAAAAAAAGTTCACATGTGACCCCTCTGCTGGCCTTGAATTCAATTTTCCTGTTTTGATGATGTTAGATCAGGCAATGATCCATCCAGGTCCATCCAGGACACTTTTGTATGAGAAAAATCATCCTCTACTTCAGCCCTCTCTCTGAAGGGGAAATTGGGCTCTTGCCAATTACAAACCATTCTAAAGCCTCACAGTCTCAGCTGGGTTGGTTCCATTTATCACCTTGTGAAATCTTCTCCTTCTAAGGCTGTGTATTAGTAATCAAAGAGTTGCCTAGCTCTTCAAACCTTCACCCATTCTTTGTTTCTTCCTATTGCTTCCTAGTCAGTTGTTGACATCACTGAGGTGATTTGGGCCCATTGTAGGTCTTTTGAAGTGCGTGGGGATGCCTGGATGCCGGGTTTTGCTGAAGAGGTTATCTCAGGTGACTTTGTTTTGCTATTTTCAGTGCTGTGTCTCTTTTTGTTGAGGAGAGTCAAAGAGATTAGACACACACACACACACACACACACAAACACACAATCTGGATGTGTGTCGTTATACATTTTTGTCCAAACTCACAGATTGCATGACACCAAGAGGGAAGCCTAATGTAGAAAGGACTTTGACTGATTGGAGCATGTTGATGACTCTGGTTTTGACATTGATAATGGGAGAGGCTGTGCATGGGGTGGGAGCATCAGGAGGGAAAGGGGAAATCAACTGAACTCTGAGGCCCTCCACTGTGGGTTCCCTTCCTGTGCAACTTCATGCACAGTCTTCTCTCTCTCTCAAAGAACAGCTGAGATTTCTTTCTGCCTCTCCCTTTGCTGAGGATGCTTCCCTAAACTAAATTCCCCAGGCCTTCTCCTCCCATTACCCCTATCTTCCATCCCCCAGGGGCCAGTTCATGTCTTGCCTTCTCCAGGACTTCCCCTCCGGTCTGTCCTCCTCCACCATCTCATCACCAGAAACAGTTACATTTATTGAGCACTTGATTTTAAATGCTACACACTGCTAAATCTTATGTAATCCTCACAACAATCCAATGAGATGTTGCAATGACCATCCCATTTTACAGATAAGAAAAAGGAAACTTAGAGAAGTGGAATACAACATGCATGAGGTAACAGAGTGGCAAAATGGGGATTCAAACCTGCATGGGGTCACTGTGCCTGCAGAGACCACCTGCTCTATCACTTACCAGTGTCTCAGATGGCTTCCTTTAACTTTTCTGATGAACATCTTTCCAAACATTACTTTCTCTTCCTAGATATAAAGATGCATGCTGCCCCAAATACATAGAAAAAAACAGTTTGCATGAATTTTATGTAAAATGTGCATAAATCAATCCCTTGGTTCTTAAAGTTATTAGCTACAGAAACAGGAGAATTCCTGTCTAGTTTTGTCTTCCAACTAGATTTTAAATTCCTCAGTGTTCTTTTTACTTTTGGATATCCCTCTCTAGTGCAATTAACTCAGCACTAAGCACTCAGCAGGTGCTTTATAAATGCTCATTGATGGAAAGGATGTAACAGAAAAAAAAAAAGGCTAATTTGCAGATGGGGGTTACAATAGGTTGTCACAAAGGCCCGGAGGATAGAAGAAATGTCTGTTATCTCTCTATGGTCACTCACTTCTAGGTGACTTTGGGCAAAAAAACTTAGGTGAGGAGGTTAAGAAATGAGCCTCCTGTCTTTGCAGCTCTAGAGGAAGGCCAGACACATTCGTCATGGTCATCAAGCCACCTCCTGGGGAGGGAGGTTTGGAGGGGAAGGGCGATAACATCTATCAATTGCTCAGAGTTTCCTGCAGAAGCCAGACCACACATGCTCTGAGGGTAATTGCTGGGGGAAGGAGTAGGGCAGGAACAGGAGAGCCAGTCCTTGTGCTCGCCCAGCAGGATGTGAAAAATTCAGCTGGGTTCTTTTTATAGTTTCAATCATCCCTGGTAATGAAGATTCTGCAATTAGAACTCAGCTGGCAGTTGTGTTGGGGATGTGTGAGGCAGAATGGGATCTTGGGTCTGCAGGAGGGCAGGCCTGTTTGTCAGAAGACTTGAAGGCACCCCAGGGATAAGGACCAGAGCTATTTTTACAGACTATTTCCTAGCCATGATCACACCTTAAATAAGTTCCATTTGGGCATTACAACTTTTTACATTTTCTTTAGCCTACATTCAGTTCTCGATTATCTATACAAATGGAGGGAGATATTAATATAATTAATATAAAATGGTGGCACCTCGTTTATTTAGGCTCCCACTATATGTGAATTTGTGATAATTTTACTTGGGCTTGTTTGGAATTTACTTGTATGTACTCTATGAAGAGAGCATTTGTTAAAAGCCATCCTAAGTGGGTTAGCCTACTTAAGAACGTAAATTGCTTTCAAATACTTAAGCAGAATGATAGGTAAATTTTTATTGAGCACTTGCTATGTGCTGAGCACTGTACTAAAACCTCTACGTATGTTATTATCCATAACTCACTTAGACACCTTGTTAGATAGGCACTTGTATGATTCCTAATTTATAGGTAAGGAAATGGGCCTCTTGTCCAAGGTCACATAACTGGGGAAGTGGCAGATCCCATTTCTAGCCAAACCTGACTCAGCCACTCCTGCTCACAAGCATGGAGCAATAAGTTAGTTACAAACCAGCCTCCTCTGAGCACAGAACAGCACTGAACGGCTCTGCATGGCATCACTGTTAGCAATTGGAGTCATCGACATGGCTGTTTGAAAATCTTTGCAGTAAAGGATGGGGAAGCAGCAGTTTCGCATTCCTTGCTTGTTTATGTACCTCATGGTTCCTTCTCTATTGAATTTAAAAGTTTCACTATAACTCCTACACTCTGACAATCAAAATTTTATTATAAAAATGGAAAACATATCTGCTCAAATTGACACGTCCATCTGATGAGCCTCAAGCTACTGTCAGAGTCTTGCACTGGGTTATGGGCTGGGCCGATGCCTCCTAACCCTTCTTCAGGTGAAAACTCTGGGATCAGATATACCATGATCAGGCTGCCAGGTTTGGGACGGTAGAGGGTCATATGGAAAAAAAGAAATAGAGGAAGAAAGAAAATTCACTGCTTTTCAGGGCTTCCATAGTTATAGAATGCTATAATCTATTTAATGCTTTTTAGAGGAGGGGACATCTGGAGGGGCCCACTCACAAATGTGCAAACTAAATTCTGTCACATGAGAAGCAGCAATGCTCTGCGGGTACAGATTACTCTGATCAAATGTGCTAGTATCCTAGATCATGTGGGACCATCACAAAAGATTACTACACACACACACACACACACACACACACACACATACACACACACACTTTCTGAACAGAATGTACCGGAAAATCACATTCTCCTGGTACTCTAAGCCTACAAATCAACCATCAGAATGTGAAGTCCTATTTTACACCTGTAGTTGTAGCAATGCAACAAGATTTAATAAATGATATTTAGTGCCAACATGCTAAAAATTGATAAGCTGGTAATGTTTCCTTCTGAAGACTGAACCAGAGAAAATGAATTGAAGCTTAAGAGAGTCAAGTAGCTACTCCTAAAACAAGAGATTTTGGATGCTTTGCAAAATCAATTTCACTAATATCTCTCTTTCTCTCTCTCTCTCTCTCTCTCTCTCTCTCTCTCTCTCTCTCTCACACACACACACACACACACACACACACACAAGAATTTTATTCAAGGTAGGAAACCAGTTTAAAGCAAGTCTGCTTTGGCCTTAGGTTGGATTTTTAGTTTTGCAGAAATGTGGCTATGTTAAAATAGAAAGAGAAACCTAAGTATGGCTTTAAATGTAATGAACTTGGCATTCCCCCCTGCCATACAGATTATCCTGAACAAACCTTCAACATCTGGTTGACTTAATCTCTGGTAGATTCTCCCCACCTTCCTCAGTTCTACTGCATTCAGTAGACAGGAAACAAAATATAAATTCATTTTAATTTAAGTAAATCTATGCTTGGAAAAAAAAAAACTACATTAAAAGGAATCACCAATTATCTTCCAAAGCCCTATTTTTGTGATCATCTTTGTGCCAATGCTCATTTCCATTTATGTGGGTAAATAAGAACCCACAGATCATAAACAATGCACTATAGATATTGCTATGCACATAGGCAGAAGTTGGGGCAATGCGAATATATTCTCCTGAATTTAGGTTAGGTAAATCGTGAGGGTGAGCTGCACATGGCCGTGGATGGGCCAGGATGAGAGAGGTGAACTGAAGAGATTGAAGGAGGTAGGTGAGGAACAAGAATCAAACCGTCGTGGAAATAGAGGGTGCCCAGTAATGGAGGAAAGAAACAAGGGGTTGTGCAGCGCTGCCCCCAGCCCACATGATGGCATTTTGGAAATTAGAAAAGGATGTGGCTCTGGGTAAATGCAGCCCAGTGGAGGAGTTCACAGCTGGGTGAGCACTCCTCAGAATGGGTTTCAGTCCCCACTGTATCCTGGGCTGGGTGTTGTGTTCAGGATGCAGACTGTTGTCGGGAGTCACTCTGGAGAGGACCTATGTATGTGGTAGGTCTGCCACGGGCTGTGTGTGTGTGAACTATGAACACTGAGCACACAAAGTGGATTGGACTGACAATGCCTCTGTTTGGCTGGAGACATGTGTCCTTTTGGCTCGCTGTGTTTATGACCCCCACACAGCACATGAGATGGGCCTGGCCTTCCAAGATGTCAGTGAATCTGCTGACAGCAGACATCAGGAAGCTAGACTCAACCCTCTGAAACCTGACCCCTTGCCTCATGTGCATGGCTTCTCCCCAATAAAAGGAGTCAGAACATGCTCCTCGCTCTCTTTCTTGCCCACTGTGCCCTGCTTGTGGGAGTTGCGGCTGAGGAGCAGTCACTGGACCCAAAGAAAAGGTACTTTCTGTGTCTGTGTCTTTATTTAGTCCCCAAATTCACTTGGGGTGACCCTGACCAGTTTAGTCATGTGGTCACAATAGACCACAAATATAGAAGGTTGCCCTGAGGTCAAGGCGAAGAGCCTGGAAAGATCCTCTGAGGGATGTCAGGGAGACTTTGGGTAAATGTCATAAAAATAAAATTTAAAAAAATATATACACCTAGCTTTGAAAATGTATGTAGGAAGAAATAAAAACAAAAATCCTTCTTGCTCACAAACCAATCAAGGAAGTTGATACTTTCTTGAATATTCTAGGGGAAAAAAATGTATGTCTAACATAAAAGTATTTATATGATATCAAATATGTGTGTGTGTGTGTGTGTGTGTGTGTGTGTGTGTGTGTGTGTGTGTATACAGGTCATTTTATATTTACCTAAAGTGTTCCTATTTTACATACCTTCTGCCCCTTGCTTTCCCACCTATTTTGACATCGTTTCATATCTGTGTATATTAACCGGCCTTTTTTCTCTTTGTTGGATACCTGGAATCCCATGATATAGACATAGTATTGTTATTTGATATTGAATATATAGCCATCTGTTGTTATTTGCTATTTAATTTCTCTCTTGTCTCTCACTGTTCTGGTTCTGCACTAATGTCCCTTCCAATCTTTCTCAGTACATTGGTTGAGTAGGGAGAATGAAATGGAACCACAGAGTTTCTGTGTTCTATTTATACTTCCTGTGGAGAGTGGCTCAGTGGACTGAGTTACATTGAATTATACGTGGCTCTGCTTCCAGATTTCCTAAAATGAGAAATTGAGGAAGAAGTTACATTAATGACCTTCCTTCTTGAAGTTTCAATCAAGTGATAGGAAAGCAATCTGCATAGTAATTTCAACACCCTTCCAATTGAATCCTTGTGCCCCAGTGGAGGGGAGCGTGGAAGTCATATCTATAATGAAATTCAGACCCATCCGCTTCTAAACTGCAGGAAGGTTAATAAGGCTGTGCAGTCACACTCAGAAGAGGCTTAATATATAAAATACTGGTCACTGGGACAGCTCACATTGTTCTTCTCAATGGTGGAGGGCAACAGGAAATAAGCTGTCATCTGGACAAGGTTTGCACTAACAGGGACCTTAATCTGGGACATCTTAGTACTTTATAAAGGTACTCCTGACCGTTCTGAATTATGAATGGAAGACACGCCTTTCCCAGCATCTGAGCAGAAAATATAATGTCCAGAGTCCTTGCCCTAAATCCTCAAATCAAAGAATTATGAGACTAATGGATGGTACTGTGCTTATGGGTCGTATTTGGGGAGAGTTAGAGATATTTAGTAGGAGAAGTGCAGAACCCCACTGGTACTTCTGTTACTGAGAATGTGAGGCTGGGTGGATTTATTCTCATGGCATTCCTCACATTCTTACTGAGTGCCCTGATGAAATTTCACAAAGTCTTTCTGAGATTACATAATATTGCCTTCTAAAGAAGAAATAAATCTTTCGATTCTCAGGGCTCTGGTGGTAACTAGAGAACCACAACCTGGAGTTTAAAACCTGCTGACATTCAGGAGAATTCCGTGGTCTCCAGGTTGCTCCCAGGGAGCCCTCTTTGCTTTTCCATTGCCAAGTTACCTCCAGTTCTGCTGCAGGCTAGCAAATAGATGAGACCTTGGCCACTGGATGTGTGCATCGTCCAGTTGGGCTCTTCAAAACAGAAGTGAGGCCTGGCAGGGTAGCTCTGTGATGGAGCACTTGTCTAGCAAGTGGTAGACCCTGAGTTCTATCCTCAGAACTGCCTGAAAGCAAAAATAAGACAATAACAACAAAAATCAAGGTAAGTTTTATTCCTTTTTTGTTTATTCCCAACAAGTGCTCCAACCCCAACAAGATGTCAGAGAATGGTATTTTTCCCAGAACCCCAAAGCAACCCTTATCTTTGTTGAACTAGAGGTTCTGCTTGGTCCTCTGCAGGGCCTGGTGATCGGTGGTGTCACATATGAGGTGGGCCTGTATGAAAGTGCCAAGTGAGAGGCATTAGAGAGCCACCAGTTATTTCACATAAAATGGGACATCTATAGAATAAGATGCTACAGCTGGATAGTGTTGCTAGATTGTATTGCTTTTTTAAAAAAAAAAATCACTGAGTGTGTGTGTGTGTGTGTGTGTGTGTGTGTGTGTGTGTGTCTAATCACCCTCTGACTCCCCATCACAAGGATTGTATTTTGGGCCTACCCAGATAATCTGGGATAATCTCCTCATCTTGAAATCTTTAATTTAATCACATCTGCAAAGACCTTTTCCAAATAAGGTAACACTACAGGTTTCTTGGAATTAGGACCTCATATCTTTGGGAACTGTTTTTAAGCCTATTAAAAATGCTTCTTCTATATATTTCCTATATTGCTATGCCTGCCCATTAGCATTTTATAAATGCTTCCTTAATGGAATCGAACTTTATTGTCCAAAAGATGAGCCTGAATGAATGACCTGGACAGGCACCTCACACCAGATTTCTCACTTCAGGAGGAAGAAAACCTCTCTGCACTGCGTGTTAGACCCTGAACCGGGCTTTTCCGATACTTTGCCTCATTGAATTCTCTAGCTTTTGCCATCTACTGGAGCAAACCCAAAAACAAGAGATAAAAAGAGAATGAGGTAACCGAGTGAAAAAAAGGAAGTGGGAAAGCAGTTTGGGGTTGTTTTTCTCTTGCACAAAAGGTGGAGGATGAAATTGAAGCCTCGGGGAAATGAACTAGAACATTGATTCACATTCTCTCTGCTCATTCACCCGTCTAATTCTGTTTACATGAACTAGTCCCATGGCCGCAGGAACCTCTGAGCATGACTGTCATGGTATACAGTGGCACACTTGGAAACAACTGCTGGCCACTCAAATTTCTTCTCTTTGATAAATCATAAATTCCAATTTTTTTTCCTGATTCCCAGACCACTTCTGTTATCTACAGGCTTTTGCTGTGTAAACCAATATATTCATGAGTCAACAGAAGGTAACTTAGTCTCACCCAGGAGAGATGAAATGGCTTTGACTTTAGTAGATAACAACAACAACAACAAAAAATCCAAAAGGAATCTAAAATTTGGAGCTGGAGGAAGAAAATGTTTAGGTTCAGAATAAACTTTCAAGAAGGTAGAGGTATAGGATGATTATAGACAGAGAGAGCTAGCTCACATAGGGATGCAAGACAGCAAAATGTTAGTTGAGGAGAACCGATTATTGGTTACATGGAGAAAGCCATTTAGACTGCAGGAGGTAAAATATAGGCAGCCAAGCAAGGAGGAATGGTGTATGTTCTCTAGTTTCATGCATATTTACCTTCTATGATGAAAAGGCTCCTCAGCCACTTCATAGAATGTTTTCTTCTTCTCCTTATCTGGCGTGAAGCCCATCTCTCCTTTGACATACGTGAAATAGGAGCTGAGGATTTTTAAGTCCCTTTTACCAAAGAGCTGGAAGATGGGTAGTCAGCACTCTCCCAGTGCCCATGCTGCTGTCAAACCAACACTCTTCTCCTTCCTGCCATCTGGTATTTTGTTCTCTGCACATTCTCATCACCAACCCTGCCAAAATCTTAAGTTCTTCCCAAACTGCCACCTTCCTAGATGATACCCATATGGACAGCCTATGTTGGACCCCATCACACCACTGATCCTATTCTCACCCAAGTCACTTGTGATCTGGTTACTAAACCCAGTGGAAATTTCCCCATCCTTAGCTTTTCTGCTGCATCTCTGGAATTTTGGCCATTCACCCCTCTGAAAGTGTCCTTACCTGGTTTCCACCACTCTCTACCTAATCTTCTTTCTGGATGTTTCTTTTTGTAAGTCTTGGTAATCCTTCAATGCTTTTTCTTCTATTTGATTTTTTTTTTCATGGTTTTGACTACTATCAATGAACTAATGATTTCCAAATATTTCTTTCCAGCCCAGTTCTCTCCCTGTGGAGCTCCTGACCCACATAGAGAACATTTCCACCTGCAAATTCTTCCAAAACTTCAATTTCAACCTATTCAAACTGAACTCACTGTCTATCACTCCAAACTATCTATAATTCTGTATATTATTAGTTTGATTTTTATTGATTTATGTTTAATTTTACCATATGAAACATGGATGTTATTAGTCTTGTTATTTTTTTAGAGTATATTTTTTAGTTATAGGTGGACACAATATATTTTATTTTTATGTGGTGCTGAGGATTGAACCCAGATCCTTATGCATGCTAGGTGAGCGCTCTACCTCTGAGCCGAAGCCCCAACCCCAGCCCCTCTTGTTATTTTTTTTTTAAAGAAAGAAGGAAGGAAGGGTGGGTTCTTTTTCTTTTTCAAAGATAGAGTAGAGAGAGGAGAGAGAGAGAGAATTTTTTAATATTTATTTATTTTTTTTTTTAGTTATCGGCGGACACAACATCTTTGTTTGTATGTGGTGCTGAGGATCGAACCCGGGCCGCAGGCACGCCAGGCGAGCGTGCTACCGCTTGAGCCACATCCCCAGCCCCGCTCTTGTTATTTTTAAAAGTAATTTGATTGGAGCATAAAATACAGAAAAATTGATAAAGTGTATATAGATTGATGAATTATTAGTAAATGAGCATTAATCTAGTCATCATCCAGGTATAGAAGTAGAACATTCATCAGCTTCTCAAACATCTATCTATATGCTTTCCCAATCACTTAACTTCCCTCTCCTCTTAAAGTTAACCTTATATCACAAATTAGTTTTGTCTGTTTTCCAATTTCAAAAAAAAAAATGGCATCATAGAGTATGCATTCTTTTGTGTCTGGCTTCTTTTGCTTAACATCATGTTAGTGAGATTTGCCCAAGTAATCTCTCTAGGTGTGGGTTCATTTATTTTCATTCCTGCATAGTGTCCATCCTGCAAATATATCATCATTTATTTACCCATTTTATCATTGATGGCATTTGGACTATTACAAGTTTGGAGATATTATAGACGCTATTTGAACATTCTGGTATGTACCTTTTGGCACATATACCTCTGAAAGCTTCTGTCCTTTGGTCCGTCACTTTTAATGCTTTAATTAATGACTCATTAGATCCATGAGTCACTCAAGTACATTAGGCAGTAAAGTAATTCAAAAAGCTCTCTCTATGTTGTAATAATTGGCCCAAAGTAATGAAGTTAAATTTAACAGAGATAAATGTAAAATTTTCCACTTTACTTCAACAACTGAATTATACAGCATACAATATTATACAATATTATCAGTTTAAACTGAAAAGGCCTATATTATCCAATATTATGGGAATGGTTAAGTAAATAATTATCTTCTAAGTGAAATACTAGATGATATAACTAATTGAGAATTTTAGTTGTTCAAGCATAAGAAAAATTTATGATTAATGACATAAAAACAGATGTATATATAGGTTATAATTATAACTTAATCAAACATATATGTGGAAAAATTTTCATAAAATGAAAAAAAGTAGTAGGATGGTGAGACTAGAAATTAAATTGTCTTTTAATATCACCTTTAATATTTTTAGGGTGCTATTTCAATGAAAACAGAATTACTTAAAAGTTGTTGCACATGGATGGGACATGTCTGGGTAGGGACAGGGAAACAGAAAATTTGAACCCACTTGAGAAGAACAATGCACTAATCTCATAGACCATGACATTGGTAAATCCCTGCCTGCTGGCACTGGGGAGGATGTAAAGGGAAGTATGGGCATGATACAGGAAGGTCCATCATGGAAAAAATGTGGGCAGTATGTCTGTGATAGGATTTTTTTCTCATCTTAACCAAACCAACCAATCAACCAACCAACCAACCAACCAACCAACCAACCAAACATCTCCTCCATAGCATGAACATTGTAGGGCAGTAGGGAGGATGCAGAACGGCAGCTTCATAAGGGATGGAGGTAATGGGGCAGGGCAGCTGTGACCGTGTCTCCTGCTGGAGCAGTATTGCACCTGCGGAGAGTCTGTTGCCCAGGAGCAGTAAAGAAGGGCAGTCTGGACAGAGGGTATCCTCCTAACAGTGACTTCGTGGCTGACATTCTCCATCCATCACTTGGGTAATCCCTCCAGTGATGCACCCCGAGATTGGGGTCCTGGGAGACATTTAGCCTTGCTGACTTGTAACCTGTAGATTGAATCTTTGTTATATATTTTCTTTATAACTTGATTCTTTTCTTCAGGTTACATCAATCAATGGAATGTGTAATATGGTTAGACAAGACACCAGTTGCCCCATTCAGCAAAAAGTCACTTCAGCACTTGCTCTAGGATGGTGATCACCCTTAAACTGGTGACCTTCAGCCCTCTCTTAGAGGGCTCTGGGACTTTAAACAAGCCTCCTCTTTATCTGACTGAAATAATTTCTGTCTCTGTCCATTGTGTCTATATTATAATGACTCCTGTGTGTGTGCACGTGAAATGTAACAATCCTACAGAAAGCTTCTTTAAATAAGTGTATGATCTTAACAATTCATAAAAACAAACCCCTGTGTAACCTATCTGTGTCAGGACAGAACATGATTAACACTTCAGAAACCCCTCCTGGTTGTAACCCCACCTTTCCCTTTTCCCCTAAAGAAAAATATTCTCTTGATTTATATACTATCATTTCCTTAAGCTTCTTTATAGTTTTAGTTCAAAAATATTTTTCCCTTTGAAAAAAAAATTTATATCAATTCCAGCATATAGTACTTTTTTCTTTTTTTTTTTTTTTTTTTTTTTTTTTTTTTTTTTACTGTTCGGTTCTTTTAACTCTGTATTACATCTTTAAGATCCATTTTCTAAGGGTCATGTAGCTATACTCACCCTCCATTTCTCATGGAATAATATTTCATATTATGGATATACCACAAACTTTTGTTACTTATTCTGTTCTTGATAGACATTTAGGTTATTTCTAGTTTGAAGCTATTACTCAGTACTGTTATGAGCATTCTTAAACATGTACACAAAAGCATGTGTTTTATAGGGTATATGACCTGGAGGAAAATTGTTTGGTCCTAAATTATGCATCTCATATTTTACTAGATGATGTCGATCTGGTTTCCTTGGTAATTGTGCCAGTTTATATTTCCATAGACAGTGAATCAGCATTCTTGTGTCCTTAGTTTGATATCTAGTGAGTGAATAGTGGATACCTGTGCAGTGTTAGTGTTCATTCCCTACTAACTACTGCAGGTACAGGAGGTTAAGCACCTATCTGTGCTTATTGTTTAAATGAATTTCTTTTGTGGGGTGACTGTTCAAATTTTCTCCCCATTTATAAATTATCGCCCATTTTTGTTTTCTTTTTGATTTGCAGGTTTGTAGGAATTCTTTCTATCTTCTGAATATGAGCCTCTTGTCGGTTTTTAAATGTTTCACTTTGCGGCTTGACTTTTCTTTTTCTTCAGGGTATGTTTCAGTGAATAGGAGTTCTTAATTTTAATTTATCAACTTTTTCAAACTTTCTTTTATGACAAAGGGCTTTGGATATCTTGTGAAATCTTTCCTGGCCCAGAATTCATAAATCTATTCCACTAGAAGTTTCTTTAATGTGTTTTTCCAATTTAACCTCTGATCTACCTGGAAGTAATTTTTAAACTTTATGGTTTTTTTATTTTTAATTGACACATAATAATTTCATACTTACAAGAGATACAGTGTGATATTTCAATACATGTATACAACATACAAGGATCACATCAAAGTAATTAGCATATCAATCACCTCAAACATTTATCTTTTTTTTGTTGTTGTTGTTATTTTGGGAAGATTCAAAATTCTATTTTAAAATATACAATGGTTGTCAACCAGAGTTGTCTATTGGACTATAGAACATTGGAAGTTATTCCTCCTATCCAACTATACCCCTGTGCCTATTAACTATCTCTGTATCTCACCCAGCCTTCCCAGAGTCTGGTAACCACTTTTCTTTTCTTCCACTTCACTTCTCCCTTACTTCTATGAGGTCAACTTTTTTAGCTTCCATGCATAAGTGAGAACATGTGGTAATTGGCTCTCTGTGCCTGACTTATTTCTCTTAAACTAAAGTCCCCCAGGATCATACATGCTGACTCAAATATCAGAATTTCATTCTTTTTTTTATGACCAAATCAGATCCCATTGTGTATAGATACCACATTTTCTTGATCCATTCTTCTGTTGATGGAAATGACCTCAATTTCATCAGCCTTATCCAGATGGCAAGTCTCTGAAATCCCTGAACAGAGAAGTGATCTACCAGATCTTTAAAATATTAAAAAGAATATATATATATATATATATATATATATATATATATATGTGTGTGTGTGTGTGTGTGTGTGTGTGTGTATGTTCATAATATATATTACAAGGTATACATACAGTACTTGTATACATACATACAAATAGCCATAGTTATTTATCGAGAGCAGAAAAATAGATATAATCATCAAGGTGGCTATGTTTTTGAGAGAGGCAGAAAACAAGAAATCTGATGGAATTGTGGTAACAGAGAAGTCGGGGGTCTACTAATTGGTAGGTGAAGCTGACAGCTATTATTTTTCCTGTCTTGAACAAGATGCTTCTAGAAGCCTTTCAAGGAAGTGTGCTTCTTGAGCTCAAGGCCTTGTCTATCTTGTTCATCATTCTCTATTCTCCAAATTGAACACTGTGCCTAGCACAGCAGAAACATCCCATAAATATAAGTTGAATGAATGAATAAATGAATGAAGTACTCCTAAGATCATGATTCAAATGGGAGCTATCATCTTTTCATAGACCATCTGCACAGTCTTAATGATAATAATGATAACTTTTGCTACACGCTTCCAATGTGCTAGCCAAGATGCTAAATGATTTACATTTATCATCTCATTTATTCCTTGCAACCACTTTGCAAGGTAGGAATCATTCTTACCCACATTTTGTAGATGAAGAAAACAAAGGTGCCGAAGAGTTAAGCAACACCACAAGCTAGTCAGTGTTGGGGTCGATGCCATAGTGGTCGATCTAATCCAGGTTTCCTAACCCTTGAAGCTGAAGCAGTAATGATAGTAGCTAATGATTACTGATTGCTTACATTGTAGCAGGTACTATATAAAATTCTTTTCATGTTTTATCTCATTTAACCATGACATAAACTGTATCCGTTTATACAATTTTTATCCCCATTCTACAGATAAGGAAATTGAGACAAGCACTTAAGCAACTTGTCCCAGATCATCCCACTTGTAGGCAGAGTATTCAGTATTTGAACTTCAGTGATTTGACTTTGCAATCCATTCTTTCACCTACATCCTATCAACCGTCCCTGAGGCCCTATATGGCTTGTTTCAGAAAGGAATGTCTCAAACAAGCAAGACCAATCAGAGCCCTTCTCTGGGACTCTGAACTTGAGACTATTTCTTTCTGGTGGGGAGGATGTGAGGCAATGACCCCCCACACATACACAGGCCAGCAGGTACCATCTCTAGTAGAAAGCAAGGCTGTTTGACACAGAGAAACCAAGATATAAGGTAAGAAGTTTGGGGCTCCTTCACTTAACCCCTTGCTCTTCTTTTTGTTAGATGAGCTTTCCAACAATGACGCCCCTTTTATTCTGCCTCAGTCAGTTCAACAGTGTTCTTGTCGCTATCAACCAGAGTAGTCCTAGCTGATACAGAAGGCTGTGGCGCTCTCCCAAATGTGCCAACATTTATGAAAAAGCATCAAAGCACGTTGGAGTTTAACACAAACTGTATTTCCTGACTTTCTATTTGATGTATGAATGAGGATGATGACTTTGATAAAAGTGCCTTCCGTGGGTTTATAAATGAGTAATAAGTCGGATTTTGTTTTGTCAAATGCTGTAACATCTTGCGTACATCTTTCCAGTGAAGCAGATGGCCTGATACATACTTTCTTAAACTAAGATTTTTTTTTCCAACCTGCTCATCTAATATGTCAAAATGCAGATCCTTTGCAATTGATAGCTTTTCTGGGAAAAATGGTCATGAGTCCTGGACTCCCACAAATAGATTTAAAGTGGCATTTCTTTGCTGGGTTTTGAGACTTTTTTTTAAATAGCTCTCTGAGTCTCACGTGCCTTATCTACAAAATGGTGGGACTGAACTTCAAGGAACCTTTATAGCTTCCAGGGTCCTTTTCAATTCTAAAATTCATAATTAAAATTAAGTTAAATATCAGCTCAAAAGGAATTTGTGGCCATTTGCTTTCTTGGGGCCTAATGTTGACATTTCTCATTTCAAATGTGATCTTTTTTTGTTGTTGTTGTTCAACTCTTCAATGTCTAGTGTCACATTTCTCCCAGAGTCTTCTGCAAGATGGCTAGACCTTCGGATGCTTCTCAGGAAACACTTTGTTCATTGATCAAAAATTATAGGCTCTCTCTTCTAAGGGGGATTCATGGGGCACACACACAAGCAATTTCAATGCCCTGAGCAATTTTTTCAGTTAAAAAAAAAAAACGATATAACTTACATTACCCTAAAAATTTCCAAACTTATTCGGTCACAACCCAATCTGCAAAAACATTGATCACACGATTGGGAACTGCCAGTTTAACACATTCTCTTTAGTTTTATATAGTAGAATAGTTGTCATAATTGCCTTCAGTGTGAGAATGTTTAAAATGTCATGATGCTATTTTTACCTCACTTCCTGGGTATAACTTTTTAAAAAAATTGTCTTGAAAAGTGACTGTTAGGTGATGATGATTTGATTCTATGACGAGGTACCATCATACTAGTCCTTTCCCTGAACTCGAAACAGCTATAAAGATTCCTTTCGGTTGGCCAGAAGAGGGAAGCAGAGGACCTGAGATGGCATTGGAAACCCCTATAAGTGACTTGGGAACAATCTTGAGATAAGGCAGGAAGTCTAAACGCTTGCCTTGGAGACACCATCTTTCAAGCACAGTGATCCATTTGCACTTCAACTATGTCATCTTTGGAACTCAAGGTTCCATGGTTGGAAGCCATCACTTCAACCATTAAGTATTTCCTAGAATTTCCACAGGAAACAGGTTTCCTTAAAGTTGGGGAGCACCAGGAAGGGGTTGATGGTGGCATCAGTAATCAAAGAGACAAGACCAGGGAAGGAACAGATCTGGAGTGCACAGCAACAATTTCCAAGAGCTGGGGTCTTCTTGCTGCACCTATTGATATCTATGAGCCACCACTGCTTAGGTGGGCTCAGAGCAGAGTAACCATTTGCCAAGGCATTAACTACAGGTGGCCTTAAGAATGACAGCTCTGTTTTCATTCATGTGGCTTGTTTTGAGGGACATGATGTTTGGGGAGATAATAATGGGTTTGGATTCATGGTTCTGAACGCTGAATCCTGTCTTGCCAGAGTTATGCCCTTGCCCATGGGGTCTGCCAGGGTGACATCAAGTTCCGAGGACAGGGTCAGGAAAATGCAAGATGTTTTGGCCCCGAATACTACTCCAGACCATTGAGAAGCTGGGATAACCACAGAAGGGTTCTCCATGTCTTGACTAAAGGCAAAATTAAACATCAAGCCTAAGTGTGTCCTTCTTAGCACCTTTTCCCCCTAAGTTTATAACTTTCTCAGGTTTCTGTGTTTTAACTTTTTGTTGGGGGGGGCGGGGCGGGGAAGGATGAATCCTAGGATTCCAGTGGAAGCACAGGGAAATGTGCTTTAAAATTTTGAGCAAAACAACTTCTTAGCACCTCAGAGGTACAAAAGAAAAATTCCCAAGACATGAACTCCCAAGAAAATGATGTGGCCCATAAAATGCCCATGAACTTACCTCATCCTCATTACCCTTTTACCACTTTACCTTGGACGTGTGGGTGGGAATTAATGAGAGAGAGGATGAGGCCAAGAAAACAGGGTGAGGAACGTGGAACAGGTCATCCTCTAACTCCCCTTTCTTTCTCCCTCCACTGGCTTCCTCCTTTCCCTTTTTCTACCCTAATACCACCTGTCAAAAGCCCCTTCATGTAGACTTCAGGGGCACGGCACCCATGCTTTGTTCTGCTGTATTTTTGGCTTCCCATCTCTTGGGGTTCTGTGAGGAGGAGAGAAGGGTTTTACCGATTCTTAATGGTGTTGCCCTCTCTCCCTGGCAGCTCTCTCATTTCAAGTGTCCTGTTATATGCCACTGGATTTCCAGGGGAGTTCTGTGCAAGGCAAGGAGCAGCAGCAAAGGAGAATCAATGTGGGACACGGTTCGCAGCTGAGCTAAGATCCTGATACGGAGGGTCTCTGCTAAAGGATGCACTTGAGCACACGGCTTGAGCCTCAGTGTCTCCCTGGATCTTTTTATTTCTCTTCAAATTGAAATGTTACGCATATTAGTTGATAGAAAAATCCCTGCCCTATGAGGTCATTTACCCTCTGGCACCATGCAGAGGAAGAGAGAAGAAATCTTACATCCCTTCTTATCTCCCTGTGGCAAGAAGCAGAAAGTACAGGAGAGCAGGGCTCATCTGCTGCCATTTCTACACAGAACCCACACCCACTAAAAATAGAAGCCAACTCAAAACCTTGGGCTGAGACCAAACTGTTTACCGACTTTCTTCCCTTGAGTTGGGGGCGGGCCAGTAGGGAGAGCTGTGGGGGATATGAACAAAGACAGGATCTCCATTGTGTATAGAGAAAACATTTCCCATTCAGTTCTTAACATCTGAAAATAAGTCATTACTAATTTTCGATTCCTAGGAAGGAAATCAACATTTTCTGAATGTCTATTATGACTTAGACTGTATGAGGCAAGCTTCCTCACAGAGTCTGTCAGGTTTCTTAGTTGTAAGTAACAAAAGTAGTACTGACCTACTTAAAGTGGAATAGAATTTAGTAAAAGGATATCAGACAATTCAGAGAATTGGCCAGGCAAAGCAGGTAATCAAGTTTATATATTCTGTAGCCAAAATCAATTCCAGAAATCAAAGGATCTCATCTTTGACTAGGGGACAACTGTTCAAGTTGGTTCATGGGGATACTGAAATGTAAACTTTGGGAAACTTCTTTTTACCTGGGACAAGATATCCTCTGCTCTGCTTGTACTTTTCCCTTTTCAGGCTTAGAATCAGACATTTTTTTTTCAAAGGAATTCCCATTCATTTGAAAAGGAAATGATATTTAGAGGCTGTAATTTGGCCACCAGTGGTCTCATTCCAACTGGGTTGGTCTTTTTTCCTCCCTAGGCCTCTTTAATGGACAAATGCAGCATATATTATTTTATACATATCATATCATACATAATACATCATGAACTTGTATTGACTGAGGCTATAGTTTGGATGTGCCTATCCCTCAAAGCCATGTTTTAAAGACTTGACCCAAAGGGTAGCACAATTGGGAAGTGGTAAAACCTTCAGGACAGGAGCCTAACCAGAAGTACGAAGGTCATGGGGGCTGTGCCCTGGATCCCATGCATTTTGTTTTCCTCTTTGCTCCCCAGCTTGGGATATAAGCAGTTTTGTTCTGCTATGTGATCCCCACTATCTGTCCCCACTGCCAGCTAGCAGGCCTATCAGAGGTCCAAAGCCATGAGTCTGCCTGATCATAGACTAGAACCTCCAATACTGTGAGCCAAAATAAGCCTTTTCTCTTTCTAAGTTAATTATCTCACAGGTGTTAAGTTTTAGTGATGGAAAGTTGACTCACATAATAGTTTCTATACAGACTTAGGAGTGTATGGTTTTTACCCAGCCTTATTGATCTTTCATCTATATTTTCTTTCTCCCATATCAAAATTTTCAATTTTCAATGGGACTGATATAGACTGAAATGTGTTTCCTCAGAATTCATATGTTGATGTTCTAACTCCTATAGGGCTATATTTGAAGATAGGGCCTTTGGGGAGGTAATTAAGTTTATATAAGGTCATAAGAAGATAAAGAGAAAGGAGAGTTTTTTCCCCCTCTCTTTTGCAGTCTACATAGAGGAAAGGCCATTTGACAACACATGTACAATCCAAGAAGATTGAGCTCACCAGAAACAAACTTCGATGACACCTTTATCGTGGACTTCTAGCCTCAGAAATGTGAGAAAATAAATTTCTGTTGTTTATGCCACACAGTTGATGGTATTCTGTTATGGCAGTTGTAACAGACTAATATATTACCCTAATTACTTATATACTTTAGCCTTTAACACACACACACACACACCATTGCCACCATTCACAATATGACTCCTATATGACTCCATTTAATTTTTTAAAAATAAATAGTAAATAGTTTAAAATTATTTATTTTTGCAAATTTTTTTTTTGAAGTCAAGTCAATTTTGAATCTATTATTAGTTATGAATAAGTACAACCACCTCCCAATTGATTGATCTTTTCCTTCTTCCAAGGGATTTTCTTTTTTTTTTTTTTTATTGGTTGTTCATAACATTACAAAGCTCTTGACATATGATATTTCATACATTAGATTGAAGTGGGTTATGAACCCCCAATTTTACCCCAAATGCAGATAGCAGAATCACGTCGGTTACACATCCACAATTTTACATAATGCCCTAATAGTAATTGTTGTATTCTGCTACCTTTCCTATCCCCTACTATCCCCCCTCCCCTCCCCTCCCAACTTCTCTCTCTATCCCATCTACTGTAATTCATTTCTCTCTTTGTTTATTTTCCCATTCCCCTCACAACCTCTTATGTGTAATTTTGTTTAGCAATGAGGGTCTCCCTTCATTTCCATGCAATTTCCCTTTTCTCTCCCTTTCCCTCCCATCTCAAGTCTCTGTTTAATGTTAATTTTTTCTTCCTACTCTTCCTCACTGCTCTGTTCTTAGTTGCTCTCATTATATCAAAGAAGACATTTGGTATTTGTTTTTTAGGGTTTGGCTAGCTTCACTAAGCATAATCTGCTCTAGTACCAACCATTTCCCTGAAAATTCTATGATTTTGTCATTTTTTATTGCTGCATAGTACTCCATTGTGTATAGATGCCACATTTTTTTTATCCATTCATCTATTGAAGGGCATCTGGTTTGGTTCCACAGTCTAGCTATTGTGAATTGTGCTGCTATGAACATTGATGTGGCAGTATCCCTGTAGCATGCTTTTTTGAGGTCTTCAGGGAATAGTCCGAGAAGGGCAATAGCAGGGTCAAATGGTGGTTCCATTCCCAGCTTTCCCAGGAATCTCCAAACTGCTTTCCAAATTGGCCGCACCAATTTGCAGTCCCACCAGCAATGTACAAGTGTACCCTTTTCTCCACATCCTCGCCAGCACTTGTTGTTGTTTGACTTCATAGTGGCTGCCAATCTTACTGGAGTGAGATGGTATCTTAGGGTGGTTTTGATTTGCATTTCTCTGACTGCTAGAGATGGAGAGCATTTTTTCATGTACTTGTTGATTGATTGTATATCCTCCTCTGAGAAGTGTCTGTTCAGGTCCTTGGCCCATTTGTTGATTGGGTTATTTGTTATCTTATTGTCTAATTTTTTGAGTTCTTTGTATACTCTGGATATTAGGGCTCTATCTGAAGTGTGAGGCGTAAAAATTTGTTCCCAGGATGTAGGCTCCCTATTTACCTCTCTTATTGTTTCTTTTGCTGAGAAAAAACTTTTAAGTTTAATTAAGTCCCATTTGTTGATTCTAGTTGTTAACTCTTGTATTTTTGCAAATTTTTTATTTGTCTTTAGCATATATACCACCAGAGATACACAGTCATTACCTTGTTGGAAAGTCACTTTTACTAGTCTCTTTCCATGTAGTTAAGCTACCATTTAGATACAAGTTAGGATTATTTCCTTTTAGCTTCTACTCTTAGGGATTGCTTTTTAAAATTTTAAATTGGTTTCATAATTATGTAAAATATTACAGGATTCTAAAGTCAAGTCTACAAGACATGCTTTACTCATCAAATGCTGAATTAGCATCCCTATGTCCAACTACAATTCTGTTTTCCCAGAAGAATATATTTAGGTGGCTTTATAACAACCTCTGCCACAGTGATCATTTGTGTTCTCTCTCTGCTTAGTTTAAATTTTTCTTTTGGGTTTAATAATTTATCATAATTTGTCCAATTTTAGATTTCTTTATTTTTTATCTTGCGGAAGACTTAGTGTATTTATCACATACAAGGATTTACATTTTTATCATATCTGAATAATTCTCAATAACTTTCTCTTCAAATATTTTTTTAGTTCCTTTTAGTCATGCATAACAATAGAATTTATTTTGACATAATTATAAAAACATGGAGTATACTTTTTGTAATTAAGTCCCCAGTACTTCCTCTTCCCCTCCTTTCCTCCCATCCCGATTCTCTTCCCTCTATTTGTTTTGCTATTTACTTATAGTTATTTTTTTTAAATTAGTGTCTTGTGGTTGTATGTGATAGTGACACACTGTGGTATATTCATATATGTACACAGGAAAGTTTGGTCAAATTCATTCCACTGTCATTCCCTGTCCCATTCCTCCTCCCTTCCCTTTATTCCCCATTGTCTACTCCACTGATCTTTCTTCTATTTTTTTTTTTTTATCACCCACACCTATTTTGAACTAGCTTCCTCATATCAGAGATAACATTTGACCTTTGACTTGGGGACTGGCTTATTTCACTTAGTATGGTAATCTCCAGCTTAATCCATTTACCAGCAAATGCCATAAAGTCATTCTTCTTTATTGTGTATGAATACTCCATTGTGTATATATATGCCATATTTTCTTTTTTTTAGAGCTGAGAATCAAATCTAGATTTATTTAATTCTTTTTTATTGATTTTTTAAAAAAATAAATGACAGTGGAATTCTTATTACACATTTACAGCACAATTTTTCATATCTCTGGTTGTATATAAAGTATGTTGACACCAATTCGTGTCTTCATACATGTACTTTGGATAATGATATTCATCACATTCCACCATCCTTGCTAATCCCTTGCCCCTCCCTTCCCCTTCCACCCCTCTGCCCTATCTGGAATTCATGTATTTCTCCCATGCTCCCCCTCCCTACCCCACTATGAGTCACCCTCCTTATATCAGAGTAAACATTTGTTATTTGGTTTTTTGGGATTGGCTCGCTTCACTTAGCATTATCTTCTCCAACGCCATCCACTTACCTGCAAATGCCTTGATTTTATTCTTTTTTAATGCTGAGTAAAATTCCATTGTGTATATATGCGACATATTTTTTTTTTATCCATTCATCCATTGAAGGGCATCTAGGTTGGCTCCACAGTCTAGCTATTGTGAATTGAGCTGCTATAAACATTGATGTGGCTGTGTCCCTGTAGCATGCTGTTTTTAGGTCTTTTGGGTATAAACCAAGGAGAGGGATAGCTGAGACATTCATCTGTTGAAGGGGCCTAGGTTGGCTCCATAGCTTGGCAATTGTGAATTGTGATACTATAAACATTGATGTGACTGCCTCACTGTAGTATACTAATTTTAAATCTTTTGGATATGTACTGAGGAGTGGGATAATTGGGTCAAATGGTGGTTCCATTCCTAGTTTTTGGTCTCTTCAAATATTTCTTCTCTCTCATTTCCTTTAATCTTTCCTTTTGGAACTACAACTAATTGCTCTTCCTTAGTCTCTTTCCTGACTCTTAACTTGGTTTTTTATATTTACTATCCCTTTATCACTTTGTGTTACACTCTGATTAATTTCCTTAGATTAACCTTCTGGTAAAATAATTGGTTCTTCAATTGTGTTTATATCTGATACTTAATTTTTCCTTTGAATTTTTAATTCAAATTGCTAGATTTTTCTTTTTAGGAAAGATTTTTCTAAAAGTCTATCTCCTCTTTTCACTTTATTTTAAAAATACATATGTTATAGTCTCTTCAGATTATGCTAGTGTCTAAAATTTGCAAATCTGCTTATCTACTACTTGTTGAGCCTATTGATTTTCCTAAATAGTGGTTGATTTTGTAGCATAAAAATTTATTGTAAGCTGATCTTCAACGGGGATATTTTCCCACCTTCAGACTTCCTTTGTTCCCTGTCAATGATTGGCACAATTTTTTTTTTTTTTTTTTTTTTTGGTAAAGGGTCATGTAAGTAAATATTTTAGGTTTTATAGAACATACACACACACACACACACACACACACACACACACAATTTCTGTGTTTTCTCTTCCTCCACTTCTTCCTTTCACTAAAACAAAACAAAACAAAGAAGAAAGAAAGGAAAGCAAAAACACTTTAAAAACTACTCCTAAAATCCAAGTCATACAAAAACAGGCCACAGGCAGTGCTTGGTCTATGGCGTTAGCCTGCTGACCCCGGCTCGGGATGTTGGAATGTGTCCTTCCATCTGCTGAGTGTCAGGGATTTTTCTGACCTGAAACCAGTTTTACAGCAATTTCTTGACTCAGGGATGCCCACATACCCTGGGTAGAGTACATTTGGGCTCCACACTCAAAGTGTGGACTCAAGTTTTCTAAAGGAAGAGTTTTTCCTTTGGTCAGAGTTCTCAGCAGATTCAAATTTTCTTACCACTCTCCTGGGTCAGGCTTGCACCTAGTTCCTGGGGACACGCTTCAAGGTACTGGGGATTTAACCCAGGAGTTTGTTCATGCTAGGTAAGTGCTCAACCCCTGAGCCATATTCCCAGCCTTTTTTTTTTTTTTTTTTGAGAGAGAGAGAGAGAGAGAATTTTTTTTTAATATTTATTTTTTAGTTTTCTGCGGACACAACATCTTTGCTGAGGATTGAACCCGGGCCGCACGCATGCCATGCGAGAGCGCTACTGCTTGAGCCACATCCCCAGCCCTGTTGCTAGTATTTTTGGTAATTGCCATTCTGACTGGAGTGAGATGAAATCTTAGAGTAGTTTTGATTTCCATTTCTCTAATTTCTAGAGTTGTTGGACATCTTTTTTCATGCATTTGTTGATCAATTGTATATCTTCTTCTGTGAAGTGTCTGTTCAGCCCCTTAGACCATTTATTGATTTGGTTATTCATTTCTTTCTTTCTTTTTTTTTTTCAGTGTTAAGTTTTTTGAGTTCTTTATACATCCTGGAGATTAGTGCTCTATCTGATGTACATGTGGTAAAGATTTTCTCCCACTCTGTAGGCTCTTTCTTCATGTTATTGATTGTTTCTTTTGCTGAAAAGAAGCTTTTTAGTTTGATATAATCCCATTTATTGATCCTTGATATTACTTCTTGTGCTTTTAAGAGTCTTGTTAAAGAAGTCAGGTCCTAAGCCTACATGATTAAGAGTTGGGCCTACTTTTTCTTATTTTAGGTGCAGGGTCTCTTTCTAATTCCTAGGTCATCAATCCACTTAGAGCTGAGTTTTGTGCAGGGTGAGAGACAGGGGTTTAATTTCATTTTGCTGCATAGTGATTTCAAGTTTTCCCAGCACCATTTGTTGAAGAGCCTACTTTTCTCTAATGTATGCTTTTGGTACATACCTTGTCTAGTATGAGATAACTATATTTATGTGGGTTTTGTCTTTCTGTTCTCTATTCTGTACTACTGGTCTTTATGTCTGTTTTGGTGCTGATACCATGCCATTTTTGCTACTATATCTCTGTAGTATAATTTAAGGTCTGGTATTGGGATGTTTCCTGCTTTACTTTTCTCACTGAGGATTACTTTGGTTCATTCTCAGCCTCTTATTATTCTAAAGTAATTTCATTTAGATTAGATTGCTTTTTCTATTTCTGTGAAGAACATCATTGGAACCTTAATAGGAATTGCATTAAATCTGTATAGCACTTTTGGTAGTATGGCCCTTTTGATAATATTAATTCTGCCTCTCCAAGAACATGGGAGATCTTTCCATTGTCTAAGGTTGTCTTCAATTTCTTTCTTTAGTGTTCTGTAGTTTTTATTGTAAAGGTCTTTCACCACTTTTGTTAAGTTGATTCCCAAGTATTCGATTTTCTTTGAGGCTATTATGAGTGGGATAGTTTTTCCTAAATTTTCTCTTAGTTGATTCATCACTGATATATAGGAATGTGGTTAATTTTATAGCCTACCACTTTGTTGAGTTCATTTATGAGTTCTAGAAGTTTTCTGGTGGAGCTTTTTGAGCCTTCTAAAAACAGAATCATGTCATCAGCAAATAGGGATACTTTGAGTTCTTCTTTTCCTATGTGTATTTTTTCAATTTCTTTCTTCTGTCTAATTGCTATGGCTAGAGTTTCCAGGAGTACATTGAATAGAAGTGGTGAAAGAGGGCATCCCTGTCTTTTTCCGGTTTTTAGAGGGAATGCTTCCAATTTTTATCTATTTAGAATGATGTTGGCCTTGGGTTTAGCACAGATAGCTTTTACAATGTTGAGGTATGTTCCTACTATCCCTAGTTTTTCTAGTGTTTTGAACATGAATTGATGCTGTATTTTGTCAAATGCTTTTTCTGCATCTATTGAGATAACCTTGGTATTCTTGTCTTTAAGTCTATTGATGTGATGAATTATGTTTATTGATTTCAACATGTTGAACCAACCTTGCATCTTTGGGATGAACCCCACTTGATTGTGGTACACTATCTTTTTAATATGTTCTTGTATGCAATTTGCTAGTATTTTATTAAGAACTTTGAATCTATATTCATCAGTGCTATTGGTCTGAAATTTTCTTTCTTTGATGTGTTTTTGTCTGGTTTTGGTATCAGAGTGATACTAGTTCCATAGAATGAGTTTGGAAGGGGTCCCTCCTTTTTTATTTCATGGAATAACTTGAGGAGGATTGGTGTAACTTCTTCTTTGAAGAAGAACTCAGTTGAGAAGCCATCTGGTCCTGGACTTTTCTTTCTTTGTAGCCTTTTGATGGCATCTTCAATTTTATTGCTTGAAATTTATCTGTTTAATTTTTCTATATCCTCCCGATTCAATTTGGGTAGGCCATATGTCTCTAGAAATTTGTTGATGTCTTCAAGATTTTCTATATTAATCAAGATTTTTTTTTTACTTTATCAAGTATAAAATTTCAAAATAAATTCTGATTATCTGTGTTTCAGTAGCATTTGTTATGATATTTTATTTTTCTCAAATTTTAGTAATTTAGGTTCTCTCACCCTCTCTCTCTCTCTCTTTATTAGCTTGGCTAGGGTTTATCAGTTTTATTGATTTTTTTTCAAAGAACCAACTTTTTGTTTTGATGATTTTTGGGATTGTTTCTTTTGTTTTAATTTCATTGATTTCAGCTCTGATTTTAATTTTTTCCTGCCTTCTACTGCTTTTGATGATGATTTGTTCTTTTTGTAGGGCTTTGAGATGCAATGTTAGGTTGTTTATTTGTCAACTTTCTAATTTTTTAATGAATGTGCTCAGGGCAATGAACGTTCCTCTTAGCATTGCCTTCATAGTAACCCAGAGATTTTGATATGTTGTATAGCTATACTCATTTACCTCTAAGTATTTTTTTTATTTCATCCTTGATTTCTTATGCTATCCATTAGTCATTCAATAGCATATTATTTAGTTTCCAGGTTTTAGAGAATCTTCTATTTTTCATTTTATTTTTGATTTCTAATTTCATTCCATTATGATCTGATAGAATACAAGGTATTATCTCTATATCTTTTGTATTTGCTATGAGTTGTTTTGTGGCCTAAGATAATGTCTATTTTAAAGAAGGATCCATGTGCTGCTGAGAATAAAGTATAGTCAGTCATTGATGGATGAAATGTTCTACATATGTCTGCAAAGTATAAATTATTACTCGTATTTTTTAGTTCTATAGCTTCTTTATTTAGTTTTTGTTTGGTGGATCTATCCAGTAGTGAGAGAAGTGTGTTAAAGTCATGCAATATTATTGTGTGTGATCTATTTGATTCTTGAAATTGAGAAGGGTTTGTTTGATGTATGTAGATGCTCCATTATTTGGGGTATAAATATTCATGATTGTTATGTCTTATTGATATATAGTTCCCTTAAGCAGTATGAAATGTCTTTCTTTGTCCCTTCTGATTAACTTTGGCTTAAAGTTTACTTTATCTGATATGAGGATAGAAACCCTGCTTATTTGCATGATCCATGTAAATGATTTTTTTTCCCCATCCTTTTACATTCAGTCTGCAGATGTGTTTGCCTATCAGGTGAGTCTCTTGGAGGTAGCATATTGTTCAGTCTTGTTTTTAATCCAATCCACTTATTTCTTTTTTGATTGATGAGATTAGGCCATTTGCATTCAGTATCATTATTGAGTTAGGAGTTTTATTCCACATCATTTTGATTTATTTCTGGTTTTTAATTTGAATTAATTTCTCTATTGATTCACTCTTGTTTCAGTGTAGTTCCTTCCTTTGTGGTTTTCACTTTTATTTTTCATAAAATGTCTTTCTGAGTATGTTTCGTAGAACAGGCTTTCTAGTTGTGAATTCTTTTAACTTTTGTTTGTCATGGAAGGTTTTTATATATAGTAAAAATTTTTTAAAGATTAAAAATAAAAATGAAAGAATACAAAACAAAACTAAAATGTACTAATTAAACATCTTAGTCCTTAAAAAACTGATCCATGAAAAATAACTGGCTTCAAAAATGCTACAAATGAGAAAAAATTATGAATATGTATAAATATCCATGTACCAATAATGTCAGAATTAAACAGAGGGAAAAAATGAGAGAGAGAGAAAAAAAAACTCGATGACAAGTTAAAGAATTCTTTCTATTGGAGTTCAAAATATTCTCAGCTTCTCTTCTGAGTAGTTTTAGGTGGGGTCATCTGGAGCGTGATGCTCCACCCTCTGGGATTGCTGGAGTGAGAGAGGTAATCCCATAGGCAAAATTCCTGGGGCAGGGTTTAGGTTTAGGTGGGCTCCAGCCTCTTGCTGAATGCCAGTTGGTCTGGAGATTTTAAATCAGTGCACCTCAAGGGCCTAGTAATTGCTGGTCCACGCTGGAAGACTGTACTCCAGGGATCTTTCCTGGGTTCCATTTATGTGATGGAGGAGCCAATTCTCAGTACCCTACATCACCTGTGGCCCCTCTATGTTTCGTGGTCTTGAGTTCAGCCTCCAAACTCAATCTCTCCAACCCCACCCTTTTAAATTCCCAGCTGGTCCTATGGATAGTTAGGTTGGAGGGGAAGGGTGAGAAAGCCAGGTGGGTTTCAAAACCAGTTGTCCCCTGTGAAAACCTCTCTCCACATCTGATTTTCTCCTGGTCACTTGGGCACATTCTGTCATGCAGTATGGGATTACCAGGCCTGTATTTCGGTCCAAATTTGGGTTTGCAGGAATTGGCTCCCTCAGCTGCCAGCCTCCATCAGTGGCTGCAAAATGGTTTCTTCCTTTGTTCTCTGAAAACCACCTGCAGAGATGGCAACTTATTCCCCACACAAGGATATTGTGTAACACACCTTTCAGTTTAGCAGGGTGATGTCCTTGATCTCTAGTATCCAGATACACCTCAGGCCTTCTAAAAATGCGGGTTCCTTTAATTCCCTTATTCTTCCACTTTGCTCATGGGGGGAACACTTTGGCCAGTGCTTCTCGCTTGGCTATGGCAGCAGCTGTACTACTGGGGATATCTTTCTGATTTTATTATATCCAACTTCCTGAGTCCCTGGTTTGTTTTGAATGTCCATTTTTAAATTGCAGTAAAGTCTCTCTCCCCCACCTTTGTGTGTGTGTGTGTGTGTGTGTGTGTGTGTGTGTTCATCCATCTTGCTGAGAAGCTGCCTGTCTGCTTTCTTAGTTTCATACCACAGAGCAGCCAGGAATGCAACCCCCCTCTATTCCGCCATTTTGAAATCCCCTACACGAATGATTTAATATATTGTGGAGTCAATTTGGTAGGTTTATGATTCTAGATGACTAAACATGATAAGAGTTGATGGTTTCCTTTCCTTTTATTTTATTTTCCTTTTTTGGTCATATTTAGAATTAGAGCTATCTTAGTTCCATTATAAGATTGGTAGCTTTCTATATTTCTACGTTTCATTTTTATATTTATACATGTTTTTTAAAAATCCTCGACTAGATGCTTATCTTCCATACTGTTGCTCAAAAATAACTAAAACTTGAATTTGCTTATTGATTCTATCTTTTTTGTTTTCTGCATTAATTTATTTTGGTTGTTATCTAAATTATCTTTTTTCTCCTTTTCAAAGAATTGTTATCTTTATGGTGCCTTGTTGAATGAACGATTCAATTATTTTTATCCTGTCATCAATAATAAGAAAATTTTGTTATGAATTTTTGCATTTCCAACATCTGATTCTCTAACTTTGATACACAGTGAGGGTTGTCTCTCTGCTGTAATGTGCCCTTGGTGGGGCTTCATGGGCAAATTCTTCCTGATGTTCCCATCTCCGCTTAAATGCCACCTTAGTGAGGTCTTTCCAACCAGTTAGCCTCAGTCACATCATTCTGCTTGAGTTTTATTAAAGGTGATCAATGAGTTTTTATTACATGGGATACATGAAAAAGTGTTCTTATTTTTATTATTTTTCAAATAATCCATATCTGCAATTTTTATTTTACTTAGACAAAATAACCGTTTGGGGGTTTGACCTCTACCTCAAAGTATTTATTTGTTTGTTTAATTTCCAGTTTTATTACTCCATGATATAATAAAATGGCTCATATAAATTTTATGCTTTCAAACTTATTGAGTTTATATTTTTGAGTTCTATTTATGATCATGGTCATATTTTGTAAATATTCCAGAAGCTTAAAAGGATGGCAAAGTTTCTCTTTTATAATGAAAAAGCTCTATGATTTAGATGTTGTATGTTTTTGATAGTTTTTATTTATTTGAGCTGTCAAAGGTTGAGATATGTGTCTTTAAAAAGTCTTCCACAAATTTTGTGTTTCGAGCATCTTTTTTTATTCTTATGTTTCCAGCATACTTTGTTATTGTCACATAAAGTTTCCAGCTGTTAGATATTTATTATAGATTGTAACTTCATTTGGTATAAAACGTTTTTCTTTGACCTATTTAAAGCTTTTTGTCATAAATCCTATTTGTCTGAAACAAGCCAATTCCAGCTCTCTTTTTGTTTGTTTGGCTAAAGAAATAACAATATGGGAATCTCTGGCCAACAGCTCTGATGACACCAGGAGCCCCATTTCTGATGTGCAAAAAATGATAAATTGATACTCAAAAAGCCAGCTGAATATGAACAGGGAGTTTAATGTACCTTATGTTTCAAAGGCTTCTCTTGTAGGGAAAAAAATGTGGAACATACTAGTGAATCTCCCAGAAGTGCTAAAACCACAACTTTAATGGAGCCAGAAATTACATACCTGCTGATCAACTTAGTGTCCGGATAACATTAATAATACCTTAGATAATACCTTAGTGTCCAGATAACAAGATTTTCTCCCACGTATCTGTGTTAGGGATTCACCCTGGACTAAGTAATTTGCACATATATCTATGGTGTTATGATTTAAGATAGACAGGTCCACAAACATACTTAAGGGAGATGGGTAGGGGTAAGGTGTAGGAAGGCCTGGGTGCTCTGGTGGGAAGTTCTGTTCCCTTGATACTCTCTTAGTTTGGTTAATAGTAGTTTGGAACATCTGTGCTGGTTAATTTCATGTGTCAGCTTGAGTGGGTGAAGGGATTCCTAGATAGCTGGTGTACACATTGTTTGTGAGTGTGTCTATGAAGGTGCTGCTGGAAGGGATTAGCTTGTGAAACAGTAGACTGGTAAGGAAGAGCTTTCCTGACTCATGTGAGTGGGGATCATCCAATCCAATAAGAGCCTGAAAGGGATAACAAAGCCAAAGAAGGATAAGTTTGCTCTACTTTAGCTCAGACATGCATCTTCTGCCCTTGAGTATCAGTTCTCCTGGTTCTTGACTATTCATGGTCTAGCACTTGCACAATCTCCTCTTGGTCCTTGGGCCTTTGGGCTTGGACCAGAACTGCACCACTGGCTTCTGTGAACCTTTAGCTTGCAGACAGCTTCCACAATTGTGTGGGCCAATGTCACATAATAAGTCTCTTTCTGTGTGTGTGTGTGTATATATATATATATATATATATATATATCCCTTTGTTTCAGTGTCTCTGGAGAACTAATACAACATTCTTGTCCACTCTTACCAAATCCTAGTTCTGGTACTGGGGTGTTGGAGTAGAAGATCCCCATTGTGGGGCAAAGCTCTGAGAAGGTATTCTCCATGAAGCAAAACCAAAATCAATTTTTAGGTTGGGCATCATAGCATCTGCTTATGGCCGCAAACCCCGACTGAGTTGCAGGAGACTTATGTGGCTATCACCAACTCTGACCTGCATATGTCACTCTTCATTATGTGAAAAATGGTCATGAGTGTGGTCGGGAGCCTCTCACTTAAGTCCCTTGTACAGGTGGATGAGAAAATGTGGTTGTTTGTGAAATGGTAGGAAATGTTTGGATGGAAAATGCAATCAAACAAAACAAAATGGTGTAACCAAGAATAGTGAAAACTGCAGCCACCACCATCCCACTCACCCTCTGTAGAGTGCTGTTGGCAGATCATCTATATATGTCTATTTTTGCTGCAGAGTTCTTCCTCAACTAGTACCCACATTGTCAGGGGCCCATGACTCATGACTGATTGGCAGAGGGGATTAAAGGCCCTGCCATTGTTGATGAAATGCAATAATAATAACAGCAACAACAAAAATGGCTAGAGGCATGGCTCAGTGGTACAGCATATGCCTGGCATGCATGAGGCCCTGTGTTTGATCCCCAGAACTGCAAGAAATTTAAAAAATAATAATAAAAGAAATTTAAAAATGAAAAATAACTAAATAATGATAACAACAACAACAACAACAATAATCCCAGACCAGAAAATTCCACAGATATAGTACTAAGAGACTGAAAGAGAAGGAGAGAGAAAACAGTTTTATTATTGAATAAGTGTTAAACCAGAATGTGGTGCATATCACAGGCGAACCATGAAGAGATTGCTGGCAGGAGGAACCTCACCTCCTTCTATGGACAAGCAGATGTGACACATTAAATGCATCTTTTCAAGATCAATAATAACAAGTTCTTAAATAAGAGGACAGCATCTATTGTCACACATAGTTCATCTTAATTTTTTTCATGTCATTGGGGAGACCACCGTGTTAACTTTATGTGAAGGAAAAACAAATTTCACTGTTGAAGAGTCTAGTGATTTAGTCATCTTTCTCTTTCTGGTGAAGAGGGACATTGCTGACAAATGCTGATCTCTTTTATAGAAGTGAATTTCTAACACCAAAGGGCAGCTTTTCAGACACTCCTGTGACCGCAGTTTCTCAAAATAGTCAGGGTCGAAAAATCAATATGCCAAAGAGACATATTTGGGGTGTCCTATTCTGGTTTCTACAGTCAGATTTTGAATTGGTTGTGAGATAGAAGTTTAGGAAGACAGAGAAAACACTGAATGTGAGTAAGTAAGTAAATAAATAAATAAATGCCATAAAACAACAACAACAACAAAAACACCCATGAAACTTTGGAATGCAGGAAATACCCAGAACCACTGGAATTCAAAACCAACAGCTGGAAAGCAACCCATCCCACACCACCCTGCAAGCAGCTTGCTGATTGGCTGATGAAAAGGCATCAAAACCTCAAGATACCCGCAAGGCCTCTGGTGGGAATAAGTGGCAGGGTTAAAACATGCCAGGGCAATGTGCACACCAAGGGAAACTGGAGCAGAAGTGCTCAGCCTGCCCAGACTCCACCTCTAGTGCTACGTCCCCCGCCCCCCAGCTACTCTACACACATTAGAATCCCAGAGGAAAAGGTTCCCTCCCTCCCATCATCTGCCTTCCCTCCCTCCCGTTCTCAAGTATGCGTTTCGCTCCGCAAGGAATCTCTTGCTCTCTTCCTCATATGTGATATGTCATTAAATTCTTTTCTGGGACATGTCAAGAGCCTGAAAGGTCCAAGGAGAGGTCTCTTCTGCCTCTGGAGAGCCTTCCTCAAGCACCCACCCTCATCCCGGGTGGTGACAGTTCTGCCATCAGGACACATCAGTTTCTGCATTGGAACTGGAAGACAGGCAATCAGTCTCCCTCCATGTTTGCTCCGAAAGACAGTTGCCAGGTGCTTGAGGAAATATGTCTGAGTCAGGAGACTGACCCGTCAAATAAACATTACAGGAAGCCTTGTTTGGGACTAGGTTCCTGCACAAGGTTCCTACAAGTCAAACCGCAACTCAGCTGTTCTCTGACTTTTTAAGGAATCAGAAGAGAAAGATATAACAGCCACAGGGAAATTGCCTCTGCTTTAGTCCTTACAAAACAAAAATAAACCAAAAGTAATCTGCTAACCAATTCGTTATTTTTCTATTGTCGGTTTCCCTGTACCCGCCTTAAAGGAAAAGTGGCTTTGAAGTGACCAATCTGCTGTTTGTTCTTTGTCTCTGCTCTCTTTAACCCTCCTCTGTCCACAGCACCAACCTCTCTGGTTCAGCCCATCAGAACACTTATTGCATTTTGTGAAATGAAGTGCTTCCTGGTTCTAGAACTGAGAACACTGTAAGCCAATTAAATCTTTAAGTTGTTGTAATTTTGTCCTTTGACAAGTCTTATTCAGCCAATATAAAGATACATACATTTGCAAAGCGTAGTAAAAAAAAAACTTTGAGAAATAAAAAGGAGATGGGGAAAAATCTCTTCCCTTATTTTGAACAGGAAGAATTAAGCCTCTTGTTTTTAATTTGCATTTGCCTTTATATATCTCATTTGAACTCAGGAAACTGAAGGGCCAGCCTACATTCATGACCCCTGAAGGACTCTGCCAAGGTCACCATTGAAATCATACAACCAGACTGCCTTGAGACTGGACCTCACCAGCAGCATGAGCCACGAGGAATAGGAGAGAATTTGTTCTTCAATATTCCTTCCCCAGATATCTTGAGTATCATCAGTAAACCTCACTTTAAGGAAACATGCTTTAGGAAAATGTGGGTTGTTTTTAGAGATTTAAATTGAAGGGAAATTTATTAATAGCTATCATTAATTTAGCACTTGATATGTGCCAGATTCCTGCTAAATACTTTGTATCTGTAAACTCATTTGATTCTCAGAAAAATCTTTTGAGATAGATGCTATTATTAGTTTCATTTTATAGGTGTTGGCAAATAATTTTTAAAAGGTTAAGTAATTTGCCCAGATTCATATCTAGGAGATAGTAAAGTGAGATTTGAAACTCAACTCTGTCTGACTCAAAGGATTAAAAAAAAAAAAAGGTTATTTAGCAATCACACAACAGCCCCTTGCAATGATGCTATAGCATGCTTCCCTTGCAGTAAATAACAACAAGTTCCTTTGTAGCACAGAGAAGAGAATTAGATTTGTCCAAAGAAGCTGGGGGCCATGTCGTATAATTTCTAGAAAAGAGGGGATTCTTGGAGCAGCATAGGATTAAACCCTTCCTCTTGGACTATTTCCTTCCATGTCCATGAAAATAGGTGGAGATAGAACGTGAAGCACTTCTCAATATTCAAATACACCCAATATTTACAAATTATTATTTAGGACGGTAGTATCTACAGAAAGAATAATGGACCTTGAAAATAGGCCTTATCTGTAGCACAAGAGGTGAGGCGCCTTTGGAATTTCAATGCCTTCTTTGGCTTATACAATGATGCTTAAGCAAAGGAACTTTAAATGTATTTCTTTCTAAAACCCCTTCAAAGAAGAGGTACTGCTATCAAGCCATTTCCACTGTTCCAGTACCTCCTGCTGACCCTGCAGGCTTTCCTCTGTCCTAGCATGCCCACTGTGGCCTATGACCAGTTGTTAAATCTACCAAAGAAATGTATCTCTGACTCTTTGGTCAGAGGAAGCAGATCTGCCTGAATGTCCATAGGAGCACTAAGACCCCCTAAGCCAAAGTAAAATGGTCAAAGTAGCCTTTCTGGTTCTCAATGTCTTTCCATCCTTGCTGAGAATTTAAGTACTACCCAAAGTACTGGTTGGGCAGCATTCCAGAGTTTTCATCCACATTTAAGCCCTCAGAGTCTCCTAGTAATCTCTCCAGGCCTGATCCCAATCTCATCACATATGCCACTTATGCCTGTCGAGCTGAGAAAGCACAGACCTGTCTTGAGTCAGAGGCCACACTCTCACAGCAGATAATCTGTGCTGTCAGGGAAGGGTGTTCTTTTAGGCTCAAGAGCCAAGGCGCCTCCTGGCTGAACCTGCATGGCCTCTGTGCATGCTCATTACCAGGGGCCATGTTCCTGCATCTTCCAAGGCTCTCCAGAATGATTCAAGCAACCAGCATGTTCCTTCTTTCCAATTATCCAGCTCCAGAGGAAGGCCACAGGGAACTAACTGTATGTCAATAAGCTAGGCTGACTTCACACAGTATGCCCAGCGGGGAACAGGGAGCCATGAAGGACCCTGGTTCAGAAACTAGCTGACAGAAATGGTGTGCTTTTAGGAGATAAGTGCTGGCTTTGCTTTAGAGAGCTTTCTGGGTGTTGCTCTGACCAAGGACATTTAGGACTTCATGGTTCAGTGTTATAATAGGGGCGTTGCTAACTTGAACCAAGTATGATGTGTGTGGCATCATGCTAAGTGCTTCACCTACATTATCTCAATCTTCCCAAGAATTCTATGAGGTCGGCAATTCTACTGTGGGTGGGGAGGTCACCTTGCCCGAGGCCACACAGCCAGGCTGAGCCAGGGTTCACACAGGTGTGCTTGGCTTTAGCATTCACCCTTGACTGTGGCTAGGCTGTAGACGCTGCATTGGCAGGCAAGCGCAGGAGCTGGATTTTGTTGAGCCTGGCAGTATTTTAAAAAATGTTTTAAAATGTGAGCCAATATTTAAAATGCAAGTAATTTCACATTTAAATGCATACAAAATTCTAACATCTCTTGTCGATGGATATCTAACAACACGGGGCCCTCGAAGTCTCTCATCTCCTGGAGCTATTAGCTTCCCTGTTGGAAGGGGCACGTGTTGCCCAATTTCCTAAAGAGCCAGTCAGCAGTCTGGTTCTGTTCACATACCTGTGATTCCTCCGTGTTCCTGAATTGCCCAGCTCTGCTATTCAAGCCCCTCTACTATGATTTTTGGGTGTTAGGTGTGCCCTATACCTTGTATAGCCCTAGAAATTGAATTCTGGGCTAACACCATGTCACAAGATGGCTAGCCACAGATAAACATTAAGTGTGAGCTGCAAATGGCTTATGACAGATAGTTAGTTTATGGTTAAGTCCAAAGTCGGTTCATCTCCAAGGAGGGTGGCAGGGACTTTTAGAGATTTAAATTGAAGGAAAATTTTAGTAATGGTTATCATTAGGAGGACTAGGGACAGCGCTGCAAAGTGACCGGTGACCTGGAATTCACTCCACGTTCTCTCACAAGCCACGTTGAGTCTCTTCTCTTTTCTACATCTCTAAAAGGGAGAGAGTAGAACAATGTCATTGTCAGCTCTGGCTCTTCTATGCCACTGCCTTTGCGTCAGTCTTCAAGAAGGGACTGAGTTTGGGAGTGCATCTTCCAGAGGTGGACAGTCGGTGCAAATGTACAGGCAAGTAGCAAATAACTATGGCTGGCTCTGGTTCTTAGCAGCTGGAGGCCGTGGACCCAACCCAGTAAAGAGAGTCAGCTCAAGTCACAGTAAATGTTCTGGATACCAGAACTTTCCTTTACATTACTTTATGGATCAGGTTAGGGCTTGGCTCTTTATTTAGAGACCATAACAGGAACATCTGAAAACATTCTTTGCCAGAGGAAACACCTCACCCCAAATAATATCACTGGGAACTATATTAGAAAGAATTTCACAATCTTTCAGTACATTCAGAGGAACCCACAGGAACTATATTGTTTTATACTCTTTCTCTCACTCTTAAAATGCACAAACCTTATCAAAACAAAGTGAACCTGCTCCAATTAGAGAAGTCATGAAAATAAACAGATATCCACAAGACTGCTGTAAAGGAAATCAAAATAAGTCAACAGATCAGGCAGAGGTCCAAGAAAATTCTCCTATACATTTTTCTTATATGCTCTTTAGTACAGCTGCGATCCTATAATTCTCTCTACCCTGTCATAAACTTTCTGTGTATATTTCAGTGGTTGCTAAGAATAAACTTTATTTTCTCTTTTAGCAAAGTGGTATGTGGCTGCTGATGTCTAGTTGCTTATCTGTAAACTCTACCTCAGGCATGACTTCCTGGTATCTCTCAAGTTTGGGAAGAATTGGGGATATAAATGAGGACTTTTGAGGATACAGATTAAGGGCTTTGGGAAATTAGAAAGGGGAGTGTTTAGAAAACAAAAATAACGTGCCAGACTGAGAGATGGTGCATGTGTGAGGTACACGCTGTCATGGATTCTGTAAAAAAGAAGTTAATGACCTAAACTTGCTATTAATCATGCCCTTTCATTAGGTCCTCAAGCCCTTAAATAAGTCCCATTCTGTAGAATGACTTTCTTTGGTTCCTCTACGTAAACCCAGCATAACAGAGAACAAAGACCCCAATATTGCTGGGTGCAGGGGTGCATGCCTGTAATCCCAGTGACTCAGGAGGGCTGGAGATGTAGTTTAGTGGTTAATCCCTGCTAGGTTCAATCCCCAGGACCAAAAACAACAACAACAACAACAAAAACAAAGCCCATATGTATATATCCTTCCTTCTACTGACACTATCTTCCTCTTCTTTTCCTTAAAAAAAAAAAAAGCAAGATTTAATTTGGTAAAATGTTCGTCCATGTAGCAACCAATATGCTGGCAGCTTCCGTTGCAGCTAGTAGGGGCATGTGACTAAATTTCTGCCACTGAAATGGGCGTGGAAATGATGTGAACATTAAAGAAAGGGGCTCATGCTGCACCCTCCATTTCCTATGGTGTGGATACGGCAATAACTGCAGCTGCCACCTGTACCAAAGATAGGAGCCATTGGGGAGGCAAGAGTTGACCCAGTGCTTGTGTCTTGGGATGATATTAGGGAACAGTGCATCTGTCTGCTCTGGACCTCTAGCCTGTCTTTGGATTCTTTAGAGAGGGAGAATTAAACCTCTGTCTTATCTGAGCCACTGTCTGTTCAGGTCTCTTTACAGGACAGTTAAGTCTGCACCCCAGCTCATATATCCAGGATCTTCCTTTTAGTATGTTTTTAGCTTAGCTCATGACTGTAAAGTCATTTACCCAATTTGTCATCATCTTTGCATAGCTGCAGCACGAGGTTTCTCCTGAGTGACTTTCCAGTTTAAGTAATTTCATGATCTCCATCTGGCTGTTATTTTAACTCCTCCCTCTTTCCTTGCTCATTCTCTCCCTCTTTCATGGTTGACAAGCTCTAAATAATTGGAGAACAACCAGAGTCAGAAGTCATGGAATTTCTTGGCCCGAGGGAGGGTGGGCTAGAGGAGAAAAGTGATGTGAATGAGGTTTTAATGTGAAAATGAAGGCCTTAATTACCTGGAACTCAGCTCATCATAGCTGCTATTAATGTGAATGCTTTTTACCAAATCTTAAGAAAGAAGAAAATCATGACTAAAGAAGCTGCTTAGGTAGAGATCATTAAAAAAAGAACCAGTCACTTAGATCTGTGCCAGAGTTTCAGCCCACATCTGCATGTGATGTGATAAGAATGTGTCCTAATGGCTCTGAGGCCATCTCAACATCAGAGTCCCTGCTTTGTCAAAACAGTTACATTTTGGAGATGAAAGAAGCTTCTCCCACAGAAATATTCTGCAGCTGGGGTTATAGCTCAAGGGTAATATCAGTGATTATCCAGCATGTGCCAGGCCCTGGGTTTGATTGCCCGCACCAAAAAACAACGACTCCATAAATGCACAATACTACTTGTATATGGATGTTCATTGTAGTGTTTTTGCACTGATTAAAAAAAAAAAAAGAAATTGGAAACAACCTAATGTCCAATATGAGTAAGATTAACTAAAGTATGGTTTATATCATTATAAAAGGCAAAGCAGCCCCTTCCTAGAAGATACGCCTGAAGTCCTGTATGCACTGACCTACAAAATTGTCCATAATGTATTGATAGTAAAAAATGATTATATTTTTGATAAAAATTAAAAACTGAGGTCTTTACACCTTAGAGTGTGAAAAAGAACTTCACATTCAAAGGTGAAAAGCCCTTCTGTGTTCATTGATTAAAAGAATTAATAGTGTTAAAATGTCCATACCACCCAGACAGATTTACAAATTCAATGCAATCCCCATCAAAATACCAATGGCATCCTTCACAGAAGTAAAAAAAAAAAAAATCCCAAAATTTATATGGAAACACAAATAATCTCAAATAGCTAAAATAATCCTGAGGAAAAAAGAGCAATGCTGAATGAATCACACTATAGCTAATTTCAAAATATATTGTGGAGCCATGGTAAATAAAACAGTGTAGCATAGGCATAAAAACAGATGTGTAGACCAATGGAATAGAATAGAGAACCCAGAAATAGACCCATGCACCTATGCCAACTGATTCTCAACAAAGTTGCCCAAAACATACACTGGAGAAAGTATAGCCTCTTCAACAAATGATACAGGGAAAACGGATATCCACATGCAGAAGATTGAAACTTGACTATTATCTCTGTACAAAAATCGACTCAAAATAGATCAAATAACTTAATGTAAAAACCTGAAGCTTGTAGAAGAAAGCATAGGTAAAACATTTCAAGATATTGGCACTGGCAACGACTTTTTTTTTTTTTGACAGGGCCCCCAAAGCATAAGAAATAAACACAAAAATTGGCAAATGGAATTATATCAAATTAAAGCTTCTACACTGCAAAGAAAACAATCAACAGTGAAGAAAGAGCCTATAGAATGGGATAAAATATTTGCCGCCTCCATAAGGACAAAAAAAAAAAAATTTAACCACAAAAAACCAAGTAAGCCAATTAAAAATGGGCAAATTAGCTGAGTAGACCCTTCTCAAAAGAAGAAATACAAATCACACTATTATATATTATATATTATATAATGAACCAATACAACTTTAAAAAAAACAAAGAAGAAATACAAATGACTGATAAATGTATGAAAAAAAAGCGAATGATGCTCCTTAGCCATCAGGGAACTGAAAATCCAAACTGCTATGAGATTCCACCTCACCCCAGTCAGAAGGGCTATTCTTTAAAAAAAAGTATTAGAAAAGGTTATACTCCATGAATGTATAATATGTCAAAATACACTCTACTGTCACAAGAAAAAAAGAAAAAACAAAACGAGCCAAATGTAAAAAGTAGCAAATGCCAGGGAGGATGTGGAGGAAAAGGAACCCTTAAAACTATTGTGGAAATGTAAATTAGTATAACTGCTATGGACAGCATCATGGAGTTTCCTCAAAAAACTAAAAATGGATCTACCACATGATAGATCCAGTTATATTATATCCAGTTAGTTATAATATTAATGTTAATATATCCAGTTATGTTATTTCTAGATATGTATACAAAAGAAATGAAGTTGGCAAACTAAAGAAACACACGCATGTGCGTTTTTACTGCGGCACTATTCACAATAGCTATGAAATCGGCTATTCAATCAGCCTTAGTGCTCATCAGTAGATGAATGGATAAAGAAAATATACTATATATACAGAATAGAGTATTATTCAGCCAGAAAGAAGAATGAAATCGTGTCATTTGCAGCAAAATAAATAAAACTGGAGGACATCATGTAAAGCAAAAATATGCCAGACACAGAAAGACAAGTATGACATGTTCTTTTTCATATGTGTAAACAAAAACAAAAAGACATCCTAAAAGTATAATAGTAAGTATGCAAGTCTGAGGAAGGGTGGGAGGGCTGGGGGGCCCAGAAGAGCTGAGGGTATAAGAAGGGAGAGTGGATATGATCAATGCATGCCATATGGAAAATCACAACCCCATTAACATGTATAATTAATATGTAGTAATAAAAAAGACAATTACTGTAAATGAGGGAAATATGAATAAACTGTAGTTTAGTTGAGAGTATCATTACCAGTATTAATTTCAATATTAATCACTACCTTATACCTAGAAAAATAGTCTCGAAAGAGATTCGTGGGATTATTATATAATGATTACCTGTGATGAGCAGAATTAGGAAGGGTAGTGTTTTAGTCAGCTTTTTCGTCGCTGTGACTAAAGGATCCAACCAGAGCAACTGTAAGGAGGAAAAGTTTATTTGAAGGCTCTCAGTTTCAGAGGTTTTAGTCCACAGAAGTCTGGTTCCATCCCTCAGGGCTCCAGGTGAGGCTGGAAGAGTGTGGCAGGGGGAAGCGGCTCACATCATGGTGATCCGAAAGCAGAGAGACTGCAGATCCAGGTACAAAATATATACCCCATGCCTTTATATGTTGGATATTTGTAAATTGCTTTTAATTTTATAGGAGCTCCCAATGCAAGGTTGCCTTGAGTCACAGAGAAGACTTTGAACTTGAACTTTGGGCAGTCTCGGAACTGTGGAGATTATGGCGACTCTTGGGAGTGGACTAAATGTATTTTGCCTTGTCAGATTAGTGTGAGCTTTTGGGGACCACGGGCGAAATGTTATGGTTTTGATATGAGGTGTCCCCCAAAAGCTTCCTGATGGGATTAACAGGGTGTTAACTAGAGGCAGGTGGATGTGGCTGGAAGAAGTGGTTAATTGGGAGCATGGCTAGGGGTCTATATTTTGTATCTGGAGCTGGAGTCTCTCTCTCTGCTTCCTGATTACCATGATGTGAGCTGCTTTCCTCCGCTACCCTCTCCTGCCTTGATGTTCAGCCACATCTCCAGCTTCCCCCCACAAGAATGGAGCTGGCCTTCTCTGGACTAAGACCTCTGAAACTGTGAGCCCTCAAATAAACTTTTCCTCTCCTACAGTTGTGCTGGTCAGATCCTTCAGTCCCAGCAGTAAAAAAGCTGACTAAAACAGGTGGGGTAGATTTTGTTTTTCTAAGCACATATTATAATAACATGAAAATACTTTTGTTAAAACATTAAATGAACACAGATGTAAGTCTGCATATATGTGTGTATACATATACATACATATATATATATATATATGTTATGATAACAACTTTTGGTTACTTCCATTCTCTCCAACCTTCCACAGCAAAATTCATTTATGCACAGAAAAATTGCCAGGAATTTAGAAGGATTTTTTCCTCCTTTCTATTTTTCCATATTTCCCAATTTTTCTGAGGGTATATTTATATGTATATCGACATAAGACATGCACATTCTTTCATAATGGAAAAATAAATTTTAAAAAACAGAATAGCATATTTCACTTATTTCCTTTCAATCTGTTTTTCACTCTCGAGATTTAAGAAATCCTACATAATTCTACATTACTTGAATTTGGTGGGGGGGTTCACTGTGGTTTATTATTCATGCATGCACATAACATTATTTGATCAATTTCTTATTTTAATTTGCACTTCTTGTACTGCAAACATTTTTTTAAAAAATTTATATATAACAGTGGAATGCATTACAATTCTTATTACCCATATAGAGCACAATTTTTCATATCTCTGGTTGTATACAAAGTATATTCACACCAATTCATGTCTTCATACATGTACTTTGGATAATAATGTTCACCACATTCCACCATCATTTCTAACCCCATGCCCCCTCCCTTCCCCTCCCACCCCTTTGCCCTATCTAGAGTTCATCTAATCCTCCCATGCTCTCCCTCCCTACCCCACTATGAATTAGCCTCCTTATATCAGAGAAAACATTCGGCATTTGGTTTCTGGGAATTGGCTAACTTCACTTAGCATTCTTTTCTCCAACTCCATCCATTTACCTGCAAATGCCATGATTTTATTCTCTTTTATTGCTGAGTAATATTCTGCTGTGTATATATGCCACATTTTTTTATCCATTCATCTATTGAAGGACATCTAGGTTGGTTCTACAATTTTGTCTATTTACAATAGCCTCAAAAAAATAAAATAAAATACTTGGGAATCAACTTAATGAAAGAGGTAAAAGATCTTTATAATGAAAATTACAAAAACCTAAAGAAAGAAGTCAAAGAAGATCTTAGAAAATGGAAAGAGCTACCTTGTTCTTGGATAGGCAGAATTAATACTTGAATTTTTTTTTGGTGTGCTGCAGTCTTTTATTATTATTATTATTAGTTGTTCAAAACATTACAAAGCTCTTGACATATCATATTTCATACATTTGATTCAAGTGGATTATGAACTCCCATTTTTACCCCGTATACAGACTGCAGAATCACATCGGTTACACATCCACTTTTTTACTACTTGAATTTTTTAATATTGGTAGGAATTCACAATGAGGCAGGGTCACACCTACTTCTTGCCCTGCCATGCAAATACAGGAGGTGATCAATAATACTAATAGCAGTGACAGTTATCAAGCACCCACCATGTGCTAGGCACTATCCTGCCGTCTCTATATGTTAATTTACCTAATTTGCATATATATGCCATAAGTACTATTATTGTCTCCATTTTACAGATGAGGAAACAGAATCACAGAGAGAATAAGCAACGTGCCCAGGGTGACTAAGTGACGGAGCTGGGATGGTATCCAGGCAGCTTGGCTCCCACACTGCACTTAGCCACTTTACTGTTATGTTGATTAATTGATGGGATGAACAAATGAATAAATGTAGGCTGAAGGGGAAAAAACGAGTTTTCTGGCTAAGTCTTCAATAAGTAGAAGAATCAATAAACCAGTAAAGCTCATTCCCAGAGCATTCTGCTTAATCAAGGTTTTACAATTTATCTTTCATTGGGCTGTTTACACTCAGAGCCTTCCAAATGCTGAAGAGACACTGATGTTAACAGCTGTTGATGAGTGTGACTAGGAAAAGCTGAACATTTTAATTTAAAGCAAGCGAAAGAATTAATTGCCACCAAATTAAAAAGGCTTCATCTGCCATTTCTCTGCCTCTTCTGTCTTCTGCCTTCCACCCAGAACAATAACAAGGGCATGGTGAGCTCAACCATGGCCCGCTGCCTTGGCCTTTCTGAGCCGCCTGGTTCTGCAGCTTGTGAAATAATCTTCACTGTGCTTATGCTTGGGGACTTTGAAACATAGGAAAGAATTCTGTAGTCCAGAAACATCTCTGACTTAAGAGACCGATGGACTCTCCCCCCAGGGAAAAAAAGGCTCCCAGACTGCTAAACGTCATTGTGTTTGTGTCTTCTGCATCTGGCAAAGTGCTTGGCACACAGCAGGAACTTTACATGGGACAGGCTATCCTGTCAGGTTAGTTGATTTTTTTTGGGGGGTGGAGGGGGAGTGAGGGAGTGCTGGAGATTAAACCCAGGGTCTTGTGCTTGCTAGGTACCTACTCTACCCTTTGGCTACATCCCAGCCCTTAGACATTTTTATGGTATAGAGGAAGTTCTATGGAAAATAATTATTCTATAATTAAAATAATGTTTTCTAAGTCAAAAAATTGCATTCACTCAGCAAATGGATTCTAAGCACCTACCCCATGCAAAGCACTGTGGGAGATTCAGGTGAATTCAAATAATTCCAGTCTTCAAGGGGCTTATAGTGGAGTGTTGGAATAGGCCCCCAAATGGCTGTAGTCAGGCTCCCTCACGGAAGTTTCTGGTGAGCTATGTTATGTTTTTAGTGTGTAACCAGGGCTGGGAACCCACTGTGTTGTGGTTAGTCGAGGCCAGAAACACTGTGATTCAGCGTATATATTCAAGTTAATGTTTACGAAACGTTAACTTGTGAGCATGCGCCCCCTTATGTAACCTGTTGGCATTGTGCCTTCTTTGTTTGGCCTGCGTATAAAAAAGGCATATGGAAAAGGACTGAGGGGGCTAAAATGGAGCTGGCTGGGGGCTGCAGCTGAAGGTGGAGACTGGCTAATGGCTGTGGCCACCACTGAATAAAGTGTGCCCATTGTCCTAACTGCATCTTGCATCTTCTTCCATCTGCAGAGGGTCAGAGCCCCCGTGCAATATAAAGTCTGAGAGAGATAGACACACATATGTGACTTTTTCAACACTGTGACTTTACAATAAGAATTTTATAACTTTGAAGTGAGGGAAATAAGTAGTGTGCTCCCTCTCTTTCTAAGTATAAATAAGGAGCCATTTTGTGAGCATGTAAAGTTTGTATACATGCTTAAATTGCATGTTTGTGGTACACGGTCATAAATCACTTCCCTGGTGCAAGTGAAAGTGGTTTCCTGGCAGTGGAGGTTGGTTTCTCCATGCACAGTTGAGCTCCAGGTAGAACTGCAACTCAGCACCTCTCTGAGTGGTAAGAAGGAAATTCCACAGGAAAAAGATACATTGACCTGGTGGATGGGACAAATTGGAGGAAGAGAGGAGAAGAATGCTTACATTAACAGCAGTGCTGGTTGTCTGATCTTTGGTGGACTTAACAGAAAGGGCATTGAGTGTTAAATAACCGAGAAATAGCACTGGTAGAGTGAGAAAGGTAACTGGATAAAGTTTGGAGCACTCACACTTGAATATCTCTCAGAGTGCAGCTGCACAAGCAATAGAGATATCACCATTCCCAGGTTATTTCCAATCAGAATCATTGTATATTTTTCATGAGTCTTTGTGTCTTCGGGAAGACTGCATAATGTATTTGGGAGAAGAGCAGGCATTGGTGATAGACTTAACTGTGTTACCTTGGACAAGAAAATGTTATATAGAAAGAAATATATTCAAAGAGTTGGTGTTCAGATGAAATGAAATGATACATGTTAAACACACAGTACATCCTAACTATTCAACAACTGCAAGCCATTAACAGAAACAGTTATAACAGGAAGCAATGCATGCAGAACCTCAGGCGGAATCTCATTTACAAAGTCTTTTCATATGCATGCTTCCGGGGGTGCTGTGATTAAAGGTCAAACCTCCAGGTTCATACAGATCTGGGTTCAAATACTGGCTCCTTTGTCATTAACTTTGTAAACATGGGCAAGTTGGTTAACCTTTAAGGTTTGGTTTCTTCATCTGTAAAATGAGATAACAGTACCTAAGTGGTCTAAGGTACTTGTGAAAATTAAATAGTGTAAGTTTTTTCCTATACACTAAGTACTTCACAAAAGTGAGCAATTATTCATCATCCCATTTGTCCTCCTAAGAGCTCTTTTCTGGAGAACCTAAGACCCAGAGCTGTAAGCCTTCCAGAGCAGGACTGAGATCAAGCTCCAGCTCATGTGGAACACCTGGCAAGAACGTTTTCCAGTGGTGATGTAAGGCAGGTGCTAAACGAAAATGAGTTGGAGGCATCCAGAAAATATATCCTATACCTGAGCTGGAACAAAGATTTTAGCCCCAGAGGACTTCAAGCCAACAAACCCCTCCCACTGGAGGAAGGACCCCATTTGAATCTAGCAGTGACAAAAGAGATTTCTTCACTTCCTGAATAGGGAATTCTTTTCTTATCTTCTCTATGGCTCTCAGGAACTGAAGTGGGGAAGGAGAGGTCATGATGTGTTCTTGATGTGCCCAGAGGTTGGTTGTACTGGGTGTGCCTTAAATTAAAAAGAGTGTGCCTTATGGAGAGTACAAAAAACAGTCATTGGGGTGGGGCCTCTCAGCCTTGGGTAGGCCCTCCTGATTCTTCAGGATGATGCATAACTCAGCTCTGAGATCTCTTGCTGAATCAGAGATTTTTCCCTTTGAAGGTACATGTAGCAACTGCAGTAAAAGACCTAAGGGGACTGAATTCTGTTTCTGTCTATCTGGCCTCTGTCCCCTCTGTTCATTTTCTCTTTTCCCCTCTATATTTACCTCCCCAATCTCACTTGCTCAGATCCTATGTTCTTCCTTTAGATGGATGCCTACTTGCTCACTCGACTTTGACTTTTATAATGCTTGATCCTCTGCATAGGTCTTGCATTTGTCTAGATGAGTATCCATACTTGTCCATGTAGAGGGTTCTCCCTGTGTGCATATGAAGGTGTAACCTAGCAATGTGGCTATCAGGAACTTAAACCACAACCATGAAACTAAATCCTAAAGAAAATAGGCTGCTTTGCTGAGCAAAGGTAAATCTAAGAGTCAAACTTTCCTTGAACCAAAGTTTAGAAGAAGATGGCTTAATTCCATTGAAGACAAACAATGGAATTTTTTAAAAAAATAATTTAGTATTTAAGGGAGATGATAATTTACATAATTCAAAATTAACTGAAGATTTATACATATGTCTGTTTTTCACCCTTGTCGTCCTTGTGTTCAATTCTGGTTCACTTTCCCAAACCAGTAACCATGTAAATATCTCCCTTGAATGCTTCTGGAAATTTAAGAAATATATACTACACAAGTAAATACAAATTTACAATCCAATCACTTCCTTTATACCCAAATTAAAGCATACAATCAATATTATTATTTTTACTTTTTTTTTACTTCATAATCCATCTTGGAAATCTTTCAATATCAATTCATAAGAAGGCCCCTCATTCTCTTTACAGCTACATAATATCCCATTATACAAATGTACCATAATCTATTTAACAAATCCCCCATTGATGGACATTTAGGTTGTTGCCAGTTACCTAGTGACAGTGTTGCAGTGAATAACCAGTTTTGATGCTTACATTTCCCATCCGTATGTGGCACCAAGGACACCCACAACAGCAGTATAGGACAGTGCACATTTCCTCCTTTCTTGCTGTTGAGCATGCATTATTGCACCTATAATTTTATTAATTTGATAGTAAAAATGATACCTCGTCATAGTTTGAATTTCTGTTTATCTTAATAAGAATGAGGCTGATTGACTATTCATATCTTTAAAAGGCATTTATGTGTCTTTTTACTGTGAACTCTTTGCATTCTTTGCCAAATTTCCTTCTGGATAAGCGATCTCTTTCTTATTGACCTGTGGGAACTCTTAAAATATTAAGGACATTAATTAAACCTTGTCTGTGAAATGAGTTGCATATAATTTGTGCCTAATTCACCATTTGTCTTTTGTCTTCGATAAAATTGTTTCTGCCAAGTGAAGATTTTTATGGAACTTAATTTTAAAATCTCTTCTCTTCTGCCTTCTAGATTTTGTATCATAGTTAGAAAGGTCTTCCCCACTCTGAATTTATGCAGGAACTTTCCTTTGAGTGCTTACTTTTTACATTGAATATTTGATTCTTTTGGAATGGATCCTGGTACATAATGCATGAGGGAATAGATCCAATGTTTTTTTTTTCTTCTAAATGGACCCACAGTTGTTCCAGCACTATTTATTGAAGAGTCTATCATTTTCCCCACTGATTTGAGAAGACAACTCTATCATATGCCAAATTCCTGTATATATTTGAATATACTTCTGAATTTTATATTCTGTTTTATTGATCTGTCAACAACAGAAAATTTAAAACTGTATAAATCACTGAGATATCAGCCAAAACAGAAGTATAGAAAGAGCAGAGGAATTTGTGAAATAAAAATGATACCGAACTCAACACCTTCTATAAGAATACTTTCTTTTCACAAATTCACTGTAAGCCTGAGAAATGGGGCCTGAGGGGGTCAAAAGGATGTGCCTGTGTGACCCAAAGGCTGAGATCAAACATATCCAGAAGATTCTTGTGACTGCACCAGGAGCTTCAAGTCATAGATCTGCAACAGGGGTGAATATCTGACCCCAGCCAGAGCCCTTCGGAGCCTTTCATAGGAATTTCTGAACTTGTCATCAAAAGAGAATCAGACAGTTTTTTGGTGAAGGTGACCATAAAGTGTAAACCCTGGGACTTCCATGAGACAGGCAGACTTCTGAGAAGATAGCCAAGAAGTGGTGAAAGAATAAAACAGACACAGGAAAATTCAGAGATGATAAAATACTACTCAGCAATAAAAAAAAGGAGTGAATTGTAGATTCATACAATGGATTCATACTGCATGAATCCTTCTGAGTGAAAGAAGACAGACAAACATAAGTGCCTACGAGATTCTCTATAACTCTTGAGAGTGCAATCTAATTTACGGTTCCAGAAATTAGATCCGGTCACTCCTGAGAAGGGTGAAGAGGAGAGGAGAGGCAGAGTAGGGCAAGAGAGGAATTATCAAGGGGCAAAGGAACAAGCTGGGGGTTATGGGTGTGTCTGGTAATCTTGAAGGCAGTGATGATTTCATAGGTGTGGACTTTCCAAAACGTATCCAGTTATGCACCTTAAATCCCAGGGTCTTGAGCATGCTAGGCAAGCACTCTACCACCGAGCTACATCCTCAATACAGGATGTTCTTCAAAAAGCAAGGACTTGGGGAAGGGGAAGCTAACACAGAAAGAAGCATAGGTGGATGGTGTGAGTGGAGAAGGGAGGACAGTCAAGAGAAAGAGTGAATTTAGACGCCTCGCTGCATCTCCAGTTTGGTTTCTTAACCCAAACATGGATTTTTTTTTTTTTAATTTTTTAGTTGTTGATGGACCTTTATTTTATTTATTTGTATGTGGTGCTGAGAATCGAACCTAGTGCCTCACGCATACTAGGCAAGCGCTCTACCACTGAGCCACAACCCCAGCCCCAAACATGGATTTTAAGAGGAATATGCTTCCTGCTTTGTCCATACTGAGTTTCTGGCCCTTGATGACCGAATAATAGGACCATACCCGTACCTTTCTCAAGAAAGACTCCCAGGAGTCTATTTGGTACCCCTTCTTCCTTACCGCTGATACCCAGTTTTTCACCAAGTACAACCAACTCTACTTCCTACACTTTGAGAGAATATTTGTTCTTTTCCATCCTGATCTGCCAAGTTCAATCTTCCTGTACTAGACCGACCCTTCCTTCCTTCCTTCCTTCCTTCCTTCCTCCCTCCCTCCCTCCCTTCCTTCCTTCCTTCCTTCCTTCCTTCCTTCCTTCCTTCCTTCCTTCCTTCCTCTCTTTCTCTCTTTCTTTCAAACTGGTTATTGAACCCAGAGACATTTTACCAATGAGCTACACTCTCCGGTCCTTTTTATTTATTTATATTTTATTTTGAGGCCACATCTCAGTAAGATGCTGAAGCTGACCTTGAACTTGCTGTCCTCCTGCCTCAACCTCCGGAGTCTCTGGGATCGCAGGTGTGCACCACTGCAGCTCGTTCCACGTAGGCTCTTTTGATGCCTCCCAACGGAGCTTACCTCCATCTTCTTTCCTCCATGTGGTTTCCAAAGTTACAGATTTAAAGCATAGAATTGATTCTTTCATTCCCCTTCAAAGTGGTCAACGACCAGTGACCACTTCACATGGTGCTCACTGAACCCGCCACCTGCAGTGGCCGCATCATCCCTCTCCAGAGCAGCTCCATTAGACCTCAGACGTCAGCAAGCTTCTGACTCCAGCCACAACAGATCGAGTTGCCCGGGACTGCTCTTATCTTAGTTGTCCACCTAACAAACTTCTCATATTATTGAAGGCCCAACTCAAATGTCGCCTATTTATAGCTCTATTTGACTCTCAGCTCAGTGAATTGTTTCTTCCTCTTATTCCCACAGCTCTTATCGTCTCCCTTGCAGTGATTGGATGAGTCTTTCTTTCGTGCAAGATGACAAACTTCCAAAGAGCAGAAAGTGTGTCTCATTCATCTTTATATCCCTAGAAAACAAGGTAGTTCACAAAATGTAGCAGGTGCCTAATTAATGCTTGTTTAATTGATTTAAGCAGAGGAAACTGAAATAAATAAATAGTTTTGAAACTTTAGAAATACCGCTTAGTGCAATTCTTTTTCTTTTCAAGACTTTTTTTTCATAATACCTTTTTTCTATTTATTTATTTTTATGTGGTGCTGAGGATCAAATCCAGGGCCTCCCACAGTGCTAGGCAAGCACAAACCCTGAGCTACAGCCCCAGCCTTGCACAATTCTTTTTAAAAACAAAATGTTACTAGGAATCTTTTTTTAAAATATTTTTTTAATGTCAGGTTTATGTATTTATTTATTTTCATGTGGTGTTGAGGATCGAACCCAGGGCCGAACACGTGCGAGGCGAGTGCTCTACCACTGAGCCACAACCCCAGCCCACTAAGGAATCTTGATACATTTTCGGACAAAGATGGAACTGATCTGGTGGATGAGCAAATTTGACCTCTGACTATGTTATTATTCTGGTTTTCAATAGTTTTCTTTCTGTCTGCATCTGTGTGGAAAAAGAGATTTGCTTTTTTTCTCCACTGCCTTATGAGGACTCTACTTGCCTATTTCTAGTTAGAAGCCTCTGTAACTGTCCTGTATTTTAGAATAACCCTAAATAACAAGTCTCCTGTGTCACCAGCTGCCCCAGGTCACAGCTTCCCTGTGTCATAAAAAATTCCCTCCCTGATACATGAGTTTATGAACAAAGAAATTTCTAACTACAGAGAGAAACCGTTCGAATAAAATAAGCCTCTGACTGCTCAGTTTCTTAGTGTCCAAAAAAGTTAGATGCAAGAATAAATATGTCTCCAAAGTACCAAGGAGTCTAGAAGTTAAGCTGCTGCTGGTGGGTGCTTCTTCCTCTCCTTCTTCCTGCTTGAAGAGTCTAATTTAAAATTTTGAATCTGTGGTCTTGTATTTCCAGATTGCCACTTTATAGAATTGTTTCTGACATTGTTTTCTGCCTTGCTTTATCCAAAGAGGCACCATATTTGAATTCTTCCTGTAGTTTTATAAACAAAGCTGGCTCAATATAGAACTCAATGGGCTGCACAGAGAACCCCTAGGAAGCATTTAGAACATTTGTGGCACATAGAATTTATGACAAAAATAAAAGGGAAGCAGTTTCATTGTGTTTGTGCAAAACGAGGGCATTGGACCAGATGATCTCCAAGGGCTTTTCCAACCCTGAAAGTTTATGGTTTCTGGGCCGATGAGAACAATTTCAGGTGAATTGTGGGAGAAGTAAATCGTTTTTTGGAATAGAATATCATGGCAACAAATCTCGGGAAGAAAATTTCAAAAATTATCTTCGGTGCTTTATTATAGGCAGTTTCATTCTGTATTCCTTTTCTTGCTCTCTAAGAAATTCCACTTGTGTAGGGATTCAGATATCATTCAGCAAATGATATATCTGCATGTGAGCTCTTCCATACCCTCAGGACAGAGGCCACAAGACCAGAAGCCATTTGGCATAGTCAATAGGACTCAGTGAGAAATCCAAAAAAAAAAAAAAAAAATGTTTTCCAGCTACTAAGTATGTCCAGAAAGCAGTATTTCAAAAGTTCATCTGTTGGTAGAAACTCAAAATATTTTTGTTTAAACCAACAAAGCTACATGGTTTGTTTATGAGGCCAGATTTCAGAAGCCTGTTTTAACCCTAAATAGAAAAGGATCATTAAAACTTTTGTATGTTTAGCCTCATTTATAGCATCATTTTCTTGGGAAAAGAAACCCATTTCTCATTCCCAGCAGTGACATCATAACCTGTCTCCCCGATTCCGGCAATAGAAACAGACCTGCTATGGTGGGGAAGTTTGTGGGCAGAGGTCAAGGTGATGGCCACAGTCACACAGTTCATCCAAACTTTACATCTGCCTAAAAGAAGGCAAAACTTTCAGGCAAGAAAAATTACCTTGAAGGATGGAGTTCTGAGTAGGAACTCTCCCCATTTCTGCTTAAAATATGCTAAAAATTAAGTATTCACCAAAAGCTGTTTGTCATTGCATTCATTTAGAATCCTATTTTGTGACCATGATTGAGGACTCAGAGGTTTTTTTGGTTCTTTATTATAATTAGTAATGATTTTTTTTTGTTCCTTGATTATAATAAATTTGTTTTTGAAATCCACTAAGATATCTAAATTGATTATTATCACAAATGGCTGTCAGTGCATTTCTTTTAGCAGAAACGAATGAACTAAATTTTTTTTGAATTAATATCTTGTGAGGTTCTTTTTTAACTACTGGAAGAGAAAAAAACAGAATGATAAAGTGCATTTTGAACCAAACATGAACTCAGTCATTCATTCTACAAACATTTATTGAATACCAACCATTGGGCTAAGTGCTTTGAAGTATATAATGATGAATAAATCACATTTCCTGTACTCATGGAACTTAGGAATTTGAGGAAATAAGACAGATAAGTATAAATAACTCTGCTAACGGTAAAATGAATAAATGCCTTAAGAGATGACAGAGTTCTTTGGGCATCAAATGAGAAAGGACCACGTTCAGCTGAGACAAGAGAAGTTTCCAGACAAATTGGCACACAGACTGGTATCTGTGGAGGGGCCGGATCTAAAATATGATGCAAGGGTATCCCAGAGGGAAGGAAATGGAAAACCATTGCTGGCTTCAGAAAGGAGCTATTTGGGGTGACATGGATTGGCTGTGTCATTTTAGTAGCAGAAAGATACTAATTCAGTGGCTACTATACAAATGAAGTCTTCTGCCTTAGCAACGAGACTGCAAGTATGAGCAGAGCACACAGATTGGCAAGATGCTAAGAAAGCAGAATCTACACACCCTGGTGATCCCTTGGGAATAAGGGGTGGAAACACAGTGATCAGTCATCGGTCACGTGAATTATTAAAACCAAGAAGAGTGGTTCTTAAGCTTACCAACCTCAAGAATTATGCGGGGGTCTTTTTTAAATACAAATTTCAGGCTCAACGTGTGGTGAGAACCCATCAGATTCAGTGTTGGGCCCAGGAATCTTTATTGTGAAGCAGCACCAGAGGATTTCAATGCAGGAGCTCCACTGCTCACATTCTGGGCAACTGCTGTGGAGTTAGCAAGAGTATAGGTAGCCGGGAAGGGAAGGAGAATCTGCAGGCTTTACTATGGGGCATGATGTGCTCCTCCAACAAAGGCCTCACCTTCCCGGAGCCCACGTTCTGATGCAAAATAACACATAGTAGACAAATAAACACATGAATAAATAATATGGTTTCAAATAGTGTCCTTAAGAAAATAAAACAGAATAAGGATAGAGAGTGATGGGGGGGGGGAGATTGATTAGACACAAAGAGCCTCTCACGAAGTGACATTTGAGCAGGAACTGAGAAGGGCAGGGGCCCTGAGAAGATGTGGAGGAAGAGCACCACAGGCAGAGGGAGGAGATGCATGAAGATTCCGAGGAACAGCTTTGGTGTTTGGGGAATGGCTGCAGGGCCAGGGGCCAGTGGAGCTGGAGCAAGTCCAGGCATGAGAGGACAGAGAAGCAAGCAGGAACCAGGCCAGGGAAGAAAGCCTTTGGGTAAGGATCTTGGACCTTATTGTAAGATGTGTTGGGAAATTCATTAGAGGCCTGGGTAGGACTGCGACATGGTCTGACTTTCTTTTTTAAAAGGACCACTTAGCCTGCCTTGGATTGCAGAGAACAAGCGTGGGACCAGCTAGCAGGCTATTGAACTTGGCCTTGGGTAGCATGAGGACAGGTTTGAAAGGCAGAAATGACACAATTGGCTAGTGGCCTAGCCATTAGAGAAATTTTGAATTGAAAAAAAATTTGTAGAAAGAACAATTAAACATTTAAAAGATAAAGATGATATAATGGGATTGAGATAGAAATTTAGGGACACAGAAAATACCGAGTCTCTAAAGAAAAAAATATCCCTGTTAAAATATTGAACAAACAATTCACTCATAAAAAAATCATGGCCACACAAAGGAGCCTAAGGGTCAGAAAGGGGCCAAAATGTATGATGGCACTAAACAACCCATAAATACTTCACAACTTTCCCTATACGTTTTCAGGGATGTAGCAAAACAGGAACAAGACCTCAATAGAAAGAGACCATGAAGCTCGTGAGAACAGGGGCTGACATTTGATTGGCCCATGATCATCTGGTCTGATCGCCAACGGACCGCTCATCTGCCTGAGACAGAGACATTGATGTGAATGGAAACATTCAGATCCCCTAATTGAAAACACGATCTTGTTTACTCTTTCCCAATCCCAAGGGAAGACCTGTCCCGTGGAGTCATACATATTCTGTCTAATTATATACTTAATAAAAGACTCCACTTTAACCCCTGGAAGTGCATCTCACTCTCAAAAATGTTTTCGTCGGCTCTTCACTGCTGTGACTAAAAGACCCAACCAGAACAACTGCAGAGGAGTTGAAGTTTATTTGAGGGCTCATGGTTTTAGAGGCCTCAGTCCATAGACAGCCGTGAGCAGAACGTCATGGCAGAAAAGCATAGCAGAAGAAAGCAGTTCACATGGTGACCCGAAGGCAGAGAAAGACTCCACTACCAGACACAATATATATATATATACCCCAAAGACATGCCCCCAGTGCTGTGTCCTCCAGCCACACCTTACCAGCTTCAGTTACCACTGAGTTAATTCCCATCAGGGGATTAATTCACTGATTGGGTTAAGAATCTCACAACCCAATCATTTCTCCTCTGAACCTTCTTTCATTGTCTCACACATGAGCTTTTGGGGGATACCTCACATCTAAACCACAACACCCATATTCTGCTCTGAGAGTGCATATCTTCACTTTCTACTTTCTAATGAAGCTCTTCCTCTCTTTGCTAAAACCTTATGCCTCCTTCAGTTCTTTCATGTCAAGAACCTGGACATTTCGAGTAGAGATCTCCTCGGCTCTCTGGAGAGACCTGCTCAGACTCCCATGTGGTGACAGGACGGAGGTCAAAGGAAAAGAGGAGTTTCAGTCTTCTTTGTTATGGTATTTCTCATGCCTCAAGTAATAAGCTCTTATCAAAGTTTCTTGAATGAATTATGGGTGACTTAATGCTGTAGAAAAGTTAGGGAAGGGTGGACTTGAAAAAGTAATTAAATGGTATAACTGAGAGGTTGTGGGAGATGGAGCGGAGGGGTGTGTTATTAGGCAGATGGAGGGACATACAGGAAGCTAGAGTTTGGGGGCTACAAGATAATAGATACAGATGAGGGAAGGCAAGAGCTTTTGCCTGGAAGAGTACCCAAGGCCAATCTGACCCCTAGAGAAAGCACCATACACACATGCTAAATGATTCTTTCACTTTCTTAGGGGAACAGGTGTGTTTTGTAGGTGAGGAGTAGATCCATAAGAACAGTGTTTGTTAGGAGCAAAGGATATTTATATTCATGGGGATATCTATCTGTGCCAGCAAATTGCAATTTTTTTTTCAATACTGAGAACTGAACACATAGTAAGGTCTCAATGTATGCTAGTCAAGTGCTACTAGCACACACACATACAAGCCACATATGTGGTTTTATACTGCCTAATAGCCACATTAAATATGTAAAAAAAAAAACATCAGGGGATATTAACTGAATAATACATGATTACATGAAACATCTAGAGGGCAGAGGAGATCTCTACTTGAAATTTCCAGGCTCTTGACACGAAAGAACTGAAGGAGGCATAAGGTTTATTTATTTATTTTTTAATATTTATTTTTTAGTTGTAGTTGGACACAGTACCTTTATTTTATTTATTTATATGTGGTGCTGAGGATTGAACCCAGGGCCTCGCATGTGCTAGGCTCAGGATATTTTTCCTGAGCCACAACCCTAGCCCAAGGCATATCGTTTTAGCAAAGAAAGGAAGAACTTTATTATAAAGTGGAAATGAAGATATGCACTCTCAGAGCAGAATGTGAGTGTTATGGTTTAGATGTGAGATGTCCCCCACTGAACTACATTCCTGGAAATTTTTGTTTTTATTTTGAGACAGGATCTTGGTAAAGTTGACTACGTTGGCCTCAAACTTGTGATCATCCTGTCTAGGCTTCCTGAGTATCTGAGTTTGCAGGCACATGCCACTGCCCAGATGCAAATTACAGTTTCTTGAACTCATTCTCCTTTCTCTCTCTCTCTCTCTCTCTCTCTCTCTCTCTCTCTCTCTCTCTCTCTCTCTCTCTCTTTTCTCCCTTTCTTTCCCAACTTCTTTTAATTTCAGTAATAATTTTTATATCGATCACATGTTAAAGGAATATGACTTTGGATATTTCATGTAATCATGTATTATTACAGTTAATATCACCTTCTTTATTACATATTTAGCGTGGCTATTAGACAGTATAAAACCACATATGTAACCTGTGTGTGTGTGTGTTTCTTTTTATGGGCTGGTACTGCTCCGGGCCTCATGCTCTCTCCACAGCAATGACTCTGTCTAGTTTTAAAGATCTCCAATCAATGAGCTAAGATAATCCTTTAGAAAAAGGCTCTAATTAAAATATCCCCTTAATAAAAGGGGTATTCTAACCAATATCAGACCTTCACAAGACCCATGGACAAATGGGAGTAGATGTTAGGCTTCAAGCTGAGTTGGTGATGTAGTGTGTTTCCAAAGAGACTGCTGAGACTAATTCTAGCCAATAAGTCAGTGGATTTCACTTCTTGGAAGTGTTTCTAAGCATAGGTGAACCTTGGGTTCCCGTCCCTCTGTTCCTCCTTTGAAAAATTTCATTCAGAAAATATAGTGGAAAAGGCTCACCCCATTCCAATCAACAGCATCCATTATTACTTAATGGATAGAATTCCGAAGAAGTAGTTCATTTATATAGCATTTGATCTTTTCTAGGATAGCTCACTGAATTATTTTTAAGAATCTCATAAAATAAAGCCATATCCCAACTTTGTGTTACTATAAAATTATCTTTAAATAATCTATCTTAAAGATTTTTTGTCTTGATATTAAAAACTACCATTTTAATACAGCTCCTTGAATTTCAGTAAATTGCCATATCTAATTGAGCAATAACTCTAAAGTCTTTTTCCCCCTTCTTCTTCAGTGCTAGGGATAGAATGCAGGGCTTTGTGCATGCTAGGCAAGCACCCTATCACTGAGCTACAGCCCTAGCTCAGGAGAATGGTTTTTCATTAGTAAAGCAATCTGATTATTCTGTGCAAACTTTCCATAGCACAGTTACTGCCTTGCTAACCTAGTGCCTCATCTGTTTTTAAAGACCTTTTATATAAGTTTTTGTTTGCACTTATTTATTATTATTATTATTATTATTATTTTTAGTGGAGGTGGTGGGAACACCAGAGATTGAACCCAGGGGCACTTAACCACTGAGCTGCATCCCCACCCCTTTTTATGTTTTTACTTTGAGTCAGGATCTTGATAAGTTGCTTAGAGCCTCACCAAGTTGCTGAGGCTGGCTTTGAACTTGCAATCCTCCTGCCTCAGCCTCCCAAGTCATTGGGATTATAGGTGTGTGCAATGGCAAACACCTGTTTTTGATTTTGAAGATATATATGTAATTGCTGGGTCATGTGGTGATTTTATGTATAACTTACTAATGAATCACCAATAAATGGAGCATATTTTAAAATATCCTCTCTGAAGACGCTCTCGAGCTATGCTTTCCTCTTCCGCCCAAGTTTTCATTCCTTCTGTTACCACTGTTGCCAACTTAGACATCTCTCCTAGCACTTGAACTTGAGCTTGATAACTGTATTACCTGAATCCTATCCGTAGAATGTAAACTCTTTGTATTTTATTCTATTTTATTTTATTTTTTTATTGGTTGTTCACAACATTACAAAGCTCTTGACATATCATATTTCATACATTAGATTCAAGTGGGTTATGAACTCCCAATTTTTACCCCAAATGCAGATTGCAGAATCACATGGGTTACACATCCCACAATTTTACATAATGCCCTATTAGTAACTGTTGTATTCTTCTACCTTTCCTATCCCCTACTATCCCCCCTCCCCTCCCCTCCCATCTTCTCTCTACCCACCCCATCTACTGTAATTCATTTCTCTCCTTGTTTATTTTCCCATTCCCCTCACAACCTCTTATATGTAGAATGTAAACTCTTAAAGAGCCAAACTCAGGCCTTATTTTTCTTTGTATAGTTTATCCTAACACCATAATAAATCTTTGTCGTTCAAAAATAAAATAAAAAATAGAAGACTGTTCTGGATGCAGAAACGACTCAACTTCAAACAGAGAGACTTTTTATTTGGGGAACTAAGATCTTGAGATGCTATAAAGTGGTAATTGCTGTTTTTAGCTCTAATTACTGAGGCTATGCTGGCATACCAAGGTTGCTATTGTATTTACTTAGACAAAGGAAGAGAAGGCATGTGTATGTGTGTGGGGAAGGAGAGGCTGTATTTTGTATTCTGCAGCTTTTTGACAGTAAGCTACATTTGCAGAATCTGTCTCAGCCAAACAACCTCTACCATGGTGGGGAAAAACTCAGAATTTCATCTTTGAGCAAGCCTGAGTTGCTGGGCTCCTTCCTGGCTGCTATGCTGAGATCTCAAAATGCTGCATTTGATAAACCATGGTTCTGCCTAGAGAGACTAGAATTTTTGGCAATCTTGCAAAATCACAAGAGTTTTAATTAAATTGCTTTCAACATAGCTTTACTTAATGAGTCGTAGGACAAAATGTTGAATTAACACAAAGAATTTCCTAATGGAGTGAAAACAAATGGGAGGTGGCTTCTCTTGTGAGCTTCCTGTAATTGGAACCACCAATCAGAGGTGTCGGCTGAGGGCTCCCTGATGGAATTTTTTGTTATGGTTTCTGAGTCAGCATACAAGATCAAATACTGAAAAAGGGTTGACTTCCAAGTGCAAAATCGTTGAGGGTCAGGCAGAGATGTATAAGGCACCACTTGCTTACTAAGAACTTGTAATCTAGCTGTGGAGGTGAGAAATGGACATGTAGAATCATGGTAAATTTAGGTAAAATGTAAAAGAGGTAAAGGAAAAATATAGACAACTGGTGGCCCTAGGTGGAGTGGAGGGTTGTGGGTGGGATCGCTGCAGGGCTTGGTGGGGATAAGTATCCCAGCGGCTTGAAAGGCTGAGACAGGAAGAATCGTGAGTTCAAAGCCAGCCTCAGCAAAAGCAAGGCACTAAGCAACTCAGTGAGACCCTGTCTCTAAATAAAATACAAAATAGGGCTGGGGATGTTGCTCAGTGGTTGAGTGCCCCTGAGTTCAATCCTTGGTACCCCCTCCCTGGCAAAAAAAAAAAAAAAAAAAAGTGGAGATAAGTACAGTAAGACAGACAGAATGGTCTTAAGAGTTCCAAGTGAAGAACGTAATGTCTGTCAAGGGCATGCAAAGGTTAAGGCCTGTCAAGTAAACTAGTCTGAATAGAGCAGGATATTTAAGGAAATATGTGGATTCGAGAATGGCATGGGTAAACTGGGAGTCGGATTTAAAAGCATATAAAAAATAAATATAAGCTTAGATTTTATCCAGTAGGGAGTGAGAAGCCATTTGGGTTTCTGAGCTGGAGAGTGACACATTGACAGTTATGTTTATGGAAAAGTAATCTAACAAGGCATTATAGGCAGGCTGAAAAGGAGAAGATAATGGGCAAGAGAAATAAGCAAAGAGACGGTTGAAATAGTTCAGCTGAGAACACAGAACCTGGTCTTGCACAGAGGCAATGGGGAGATAAAGAAAGGTGCAATCGGGAGGTGGATTCAATAAACACATCTGAGCTTTGTTTTGTTTTAGATAAATATTTTAAGATGTTGATTTTTAAATTTTTAATTAGTGTACTTCTACTTCCATATCCTCCAGATACCATTCTGTCGCACATCAGAACCCTTTCAGCTGACCATTCAACATCGATTTTAAGTAGCTGAGGGATATAATTACATGACCACTCTCCGTCATGCTTGATGTCTAATCTCAAGTGGGTCCTGAGTGTTGTTTGGAAACCTGAGCACATTTCTCTGCTCTAGTGAGGTCACTGGAGGGTGAGGTCTGTGGGCAAGGATGTCTGTTCTGCTCACTGGCCTATCCCAAGTGCCTACAATATTCCTTGGCACACAGCATGGTCAGTGGACAAATAATTCACACTTACTCCCCTTTCCCCAGACCTCAAATCTTCTCATCACATTTCACATTTAATTGTTGACCTTGCTGCATTTTTCCCTACGAAAATATAATTGATCTGAAGAGAGCACCCATTTACCACCCCCAACTAAGTCAACCCGCCCAATTTTGCCTTTACCCATATTGGCTCCTTCTCACTTATCACAAAGGACAGCTTGTCTTAGCTTCCATCAAAGTCGAACCCTCTGAATTGTCAAATCCAGTTCTTAGGTCTTTCGAACACCGTTTGACTAGTGAATCATTCCTCTCTCCTTTCCCTGACCGGTGGCTCCATATCAGCTGTATTTGTGGTTTCTTACTCAGCTGTGAGTTGTAATCTTCCAGTTTCTGCCCTCAGACATCTGTTTTCTGTAACGTTAACTTCAACACTTCATGCCCTATCTATATGCTGATGATTCTCAAATTATATCCAGGCCCTGAATTTAATACTCATGTATCCAACATCTCTCTTGGATTTTTGAGTAGGCATTTCTTTCTCTCTCTCTCTCTCTCTCTCTCCTTTTAAACTTCAGGCGCAAGAATTGGGGGTGTGGCTCAGTGATAAAACATTGCCCTACTATGTGTGAGGCCCTGGCTTTGATTCCCAGCACTGAAAAAATCAAATTCAGATGCATAGAATCATAACATTTGGTTGATGACATAGTTGTTTTTTCGGTCAATGTTTGGCCCTCTTTTGATTAACTGATTTACTTATTTTTCAAATAATATAAAAATTACTAATGAACCCATTTCCCATTACAGAAAATAAAACACTGACTCAGCACCCGACAGGATCTGACCTTCTGGGTCCTCATCTACTCCCATCCTCCTCCTTGTTTCTTTGATCTGAAATCTTTGAAGTTGCTCTTCCAATCTCTGTGCATCTCTCATTCTGTTGAAGTGGATGCTCATCAGGGACCCCCTCCTTAGCCAATGGCACAAGCCATCGTGGAAACAGTGCCAGGTGGGTGGTTTGACTGGGGTGGTACACCTGCCAAACAGTAATGCAGGTGCCCTAAGCCAGCTCAGGAGGGCAGAAACCTCCTGTGGTGCAGAAGGGCAAAAGCTCACTCAGTCCTGATTTTTCAGGATGAATACAGGCGGTGAAAGCAGAGCCTCATGATCCTTTTGACCTTCTGGCTTTCAGCAGGAGGTGTCCGAGAAGTTCCACAGGGATAAGTGGCTTACGGCAGCCAAGCCTTCATAGAGCTGTCACTGTTGGATCTAGCCGTCTGCTCTTCCTTTCCATGTGCAGCAGAATTTGTCAACCACTGGACTGTGTGTCTAGTGACAGGGAATGTGAGCTGGGTTTAGACCATCCTGAGACAGGACTTTCTTTGACTCTCTCTCCATTTGACAATAACGTAATCCTTGCCTACATTATGAGATTGGAGAGTTTTAGTGTTATTTCCCAAGATGATTATAAAATTGAAGGCAATTCACTTTTCCAAGGTAGCTGTTACACAAAGGGTACATCTGTCCTGATGCAGGGCCTCAGCCCTATTGGACACATAAAGGAAAAAAGGAAAATAAAATGAACCCTCAATACTTTCCCCTTCAAGTCCAGTGACTGGCTACTTAAATTCACATCTTGTATAAAATGAGAAACAAAAAACATTTTCAAAAAGAAAAATGAAAGATATCATTCTTTTCCAATTCCAACTCTCTTTTTCTCTCTGTAACCCCTCATAACTGACTATGTGTGCATCTGTGTACTGCCTGTCCCCTGTACTCAATCTCCAGGAGATTGAGTGCTCCATGGGGACAGAGACCTGGGCTTGTTCATCATTCTAACTCCATGACCTAGGACAGAACTTAGCACATAGTAGGTGCTTGTTGCAGTTTGGGTTCTCTGGGAAGCAGACTACACGATGGAGTTTGATGTGCGTGACTTCTTCTGGTGAGCACTCTTGGGATTAGCAGCAATAAAAAGGAAGAGAAGGAGAGAGAGGATCAGGCAGAGGAGTTCTCTGGTTAGGTAATTGGGCAGTGGGCTGACCACCCAAGGCTTCCTTCCAGCAGCACTCCCAGGAGCTGAGGAGAACGTTGCTTCATTTCTGAGGGCAGGGATGTGCGTAGCTCCTCACAGGGCCAAACAAAGCATCCAATAAGGTGGTCAAACAAAGGAACTTACCGTGATCCAAAAACAGGATAGATAGGGTAAATACTCGTGATATGCAAGAGAGAAAGCAAGGCAGAGTCAGGTGAGTGAACCTCCATGCCCAAAGTCTTCTGTTTGCTCATTCATCCATTGCTTAGTATAAACCAAGCCCTATGCTGGGTGCCATGAGCCAATGACTTACACATGTAGAAATCGAGCTTACAGGGAAAAGAGAGGAGGGGGTGTCTCTCAGCTAGGGGAACACAGGGGAAGGGCTGAGGAAGACAGTATGAGGAGGCTTTTAAAGCTTTTAAAGAGGAATAAGACTTTGTTGGTCAAAGGAGGAGGCAGTTGGCAGGAAAAGTGTTGTAGATCAAAGGTTCATATGTAGGAAATCCCAAGCCAGGTGGCCAAGAGTGTTCTCCGAGCTCTGGTATTGAAGGTTGGAGACTTCACTGCACATGAATCCCTCAAAGGCCACCCAGCCTGTGTCTTCAAGCCAATTCCTGAAAGAGCCTTTCCTCTTTGCTTGCTAACCCTACCAGCCTCGGGAGACAATTTTCGGCCATTCTCTGTGACTTGTTCCACTTTGAAAACTGTAATGAGCCAGTAAATCCAATCATCCAAACTATAAAATAGTCCATTGTATTTGGGAAACAGAGTGTAATACATACAGAAAAAAAAAAAAAACCATACCTTTCTGATGAGAAACTGAAGGAGTGGTAGCTGAATCTGGCTAAAAGAAAGTTCAAAATCAAATAAGTAGGCACAAAGCTCTAACCCTACAGATGAAGGAACCAGGCAGACGAAGGTGAAGGGATTTCTTCAGGGTCACACAGCAGATCCATGTCAGAGGTGGAAGTCAGTGATGAACACACAGCCCCCCGAGTGACCCCCGAGTCTTTTGCCAGAGCTCCCCAAAAGATGATGCTGCCCTCTTTTTTTTTTTGATCAATAGCAACAAGAGACACATTTGCTGGGTCAAGTGGCAGCCCTTATCTAATCATAGCCACTGTAAAGAGGAATGACAGCATTGAGCTGGTTTAGAGTCCGTTTTCCTGTGGCTCATGAATGGCAAGCAGAGCAATAAACTATGGGCTTTATTGTTGGGGTAAGAGAATGTTTACAAGGCCCTGGCAGGGGTCACCGGCCTTGGCTCTGACCAAAAAAGAACAGACTCTGAGGCTGTGATTTCAGAGAGTGACAAACAGTTGTCACGTGAAACCATGGTTTCAGCTTGAAGTTCCAACTGGGCTTCGTGTTTTCCCACCAGTTATTTTCTGTTTGCCTAACCAGATCAAACTGAATAACGGCTTCCTGATGGGCTTCTAAAAGAGTCTGTCCCCAATCACACACACTGCTAGAAATGAACCTGTCATTTCTTAAAGACCTAGATTACTTTGATTGTTCAACTGCGACCTCAGACATTGGCTTGGAATGTGTGGGTCATCTTGTGACCAAAACGACCAAGATGAGAACTGAGTGCCAACAACGAAGCGTTCGACCAGCCTGGATCAGAACCGTGATGCGAAATGACATTGTTAAAATTAGGCCTGAAAGACACAAAAGACCCATAGATAAAATTAGACCAAATATGATCTCAGGCCTCCAAAAACTTAGAAGCAGGTAAGATGTTTATCATTTACTCCAGATTAATGACTCTTAAATAGTGAAGAAAGGTTTAACTTAGTGGTAGGCTACATGACCTACATCCCTGGGTATGAGCCATTCGATTTTTTTATTCAAATTATGAGACAAATGGTTTAAGTTTGGCCTAAAGTGCAAGCAGGAATCAAGTGACACTTTTCTTTGATAATTATTATTCTGTTTGTCAAGATCTTCCATAATGTCCAGTTTCAAGATGAAACGTGGGTGAAATGAAACTTTAGAGAATTACACTGAGTTTCAAATCTCATCACTAAGAGATAAGCCCAGCTAGTATTAGACCAAGCGGAAGAGTGACACAACTATTGTGGTTGTGCAGTGGACCTGAAGAATCCCTGCGGCCTACGACTAGGTCATCAGATAACTAGTAGATATGTTTTTGTTTTCCCTGAAATCTGTGACAGCTGATCCCTATGGGTCACACTTTGGAGTTTAATGTGTCATGCATCAGTGCCTCGAGTTACTATCCTCCCTGTCATCCATTTCTCCATGCCCAACTTTGTCAAATGGTCTTTTTCAAAGGAAGGTTAACAAGGCCAGTAACTTGTACCTTCTTCCTGTACCAGTCACCTGTGCTTGTCATTCTTCACCTGGCTACAAACCTTATCAACTCATTCACTTCTTAGTATCAAGATTCAGCCAAGATGTGTCACGTTGGTGATGATGGTGGATGGTGTGTGCGGCCGTGGGTGACATATATGGTCTTGCTTCATCCTAAAAGCAACTGTATGCACTTGTATTTTACAGGTGAGGAAATGAGAAGAAGAAGCAGTGAATGACTTGGTGGGCAGGGACCAGATGAATATGGACCCCATAAGCCATGAGGGACCCCATAAGCCATGAGGGAGCCCATACGCCAGCTGCAGTCAGAAACCACTGGAGGGTTTTCAGCAGGGACATGATGTGATATGCTTTATTGCTGTCAATCACGGTGGCTGCTACGGTGTCAGGTGCAAGAGTGGCATCGGGGAGCCAGAGAGGTACTTCAGGAGAGAGTTATTAGCCTGCTGTTGCCCACAGCTAATCAATGATCCTCACTCTTCCTGCATCTAAGAGTAAACAGAGAAAGCGTTGACGTTGTCTGATAGCAAGATGCCAGTTTTTCTCTGACATCCCCTCCACCCATTTCTGCTTGAGCACCCTCTGGGTATAGTACTTGAAAGCAGATTGACAGGGCCAGATGCTATCAATCTCCTGCCCTTCTAGAAGCCCCCAGGCCAGAATATCTCTAGAGGTCAAGATGCTAGATAGCCTGCCTTTTTGGGGTGAGGGGGAGTAGGGGAGACAGGAATTATGAGATGTGGTGGTACGGGGGCAGGTGGCATATAGAAACCAAAACGGGGCGAGGGTTAGCTGTTCTGACCATTGGAAGAGAGGGGAGGAGAAGAGAGAGGCCCAGAGAGTGCCTAATTTTACCAAAGATTTTTTATGAGGCCACCAATCTAGGAACTGTGGAAATAATGAAAGAGGCTTTGGGGTTTAGTCCTACTTTTGCAATCCTTCATAAATGCTTTAGGGTGAGAGATTCTGCTTCATGAAGAAGGCTGCCAAACTATGTTTCTCTCTGCTCTCTCTTTCCCTCAATCTCCCTAGCACCCCTCTCTTCTCTCTCTCTCTCTCTCTCTCTCCCTCCCTCCCTCTCTAGCTGAACAACTTTTGTTCTGCAGTGCAGCAGATTTCAGGATGATTTTCTTTTTACATGTTTAAGTCACTTCCTCCACCCAAATGAAGCCTCTTGAGAGCAGAAAATTGGATTTTATAGTTGTACCCCTTGAGGTGCTTGGTGCACCAGTCACAGACTGATGACCAAGTCACAGACCAACTGATGCCAAGGTCTCCCCTCTATTAGATGGAATGTTCATTCAGCCTTCAAGGTTTGTTGGGAAGATTAGATTAAATAGGTGTGATGTTTCCTTCAGTGAGTTTGTGAACCTGAATTCATAGGGTGTGTTCCACCGTCATTGGGTCATTTCTGCCACTAGTTATTTGGGTTGGGCAGAAGTGGCTTCAGTCATCTGTGTCTAAAACTGTCCTTTGGGAGGTGGGTACCTTGCTTGTTTGGGGAGGCCATAGCAAAGTGGGACAACCAGATTTTGTGGTGGGGCTGTAAGCTCTGGGATTGATCACATTGGGCCAGCAATTCTGAATCTAATTGCTAGCCTCTTACCTGGATGTTGGCCTCCCCATAAGTCTTTCCTATTAGGTGTCCACAGTCCCTGAGGACAGCCGTGTTTTCAATCATTTGTTGAATGAGCACCAGGGCATAAAGCATTAAGTGAGGGACTGTGAGGGAGACCCCAAAATCCCCCTGTCTTGAGAATTTTCTACATACCTAACTCTGAGCTAGACATTTTACACACTTTATTCTTTTCAAACATGAACAGAGCAGTTTCTGACCATAAGGAAAAAAAAAACATTATTTGTGGAAACAAGATCCATCCCCCACAAAAGGACCATGAGTTATTCCAAGTGTATGGCCACTAAAAATCAGGACAGTAAGAGCAGTGAGAATTTAGAAGAAGGGGTCACTAGTAAGACGTGTGGTCACAGAAGTCTTCAAAGGGAATAATGTGTTCTAATATGGACCCTGAAGGATGGACGGAGGAAAGAAAAGGAGTTCGTCTCTTAGGAGTATTACTGAGCGAATCCAGAAATAAGAATGAATCCTAGTTGTGCCCAGCAGACAGTGAGGATCACACACAGAAACAGATTCAAATGTCTAGTTGTGTATTTTTAAAATTTGCTTCATTTTGTAACATATTTTGGGGGGAGTGGGAGTGGGGGAGACAGGAATTATGAGATGTGGTGGTTATGGGGGCAGGTAGCATATGGAAACCAAAACGGTTTTGGTTATTTTGGATAGTTTTTCTTATCAGTACATATCAGCTTCCCTGTTCTTTTTTGAAGCTGCAATCCATTATATAGATTACTATACTTATTCATTAGTCTCTAGTGGATGGACATTTAAGTTGTTGCCAGTCATTTGCTATTAAAAAATACTGCAGTAAATAACCAAGTGCATATGCCATTTTGTTTGGGAGTACATTCATTGGATAAATCTCCAAAAGTATACTTACTGGGTTAAATAATTTGTGTATTTATAAATTCTATAACTATTTCTAAATTGTCCTCTGTCAGGTTAGTCCCTCCAATGACATATGAAAGTGCCTGTTCCCCCATTGCTTTGCAAAATAAGAGTGTTCACAAACCTGATGCATTAAAATGGTGTCTCAATTTAGTTTTAATCTGAATTTATCTTATTATAAATGAGATTGAGCTTGTTTTCATATATTTTTAAAAGGCAATTGTACTTTCTTTATGGTGCTCATATCCTTTACCCATTTTTTTATTGGGCCATTGGTCTTTTTTATATTTCATAATAAGGAAATTTATATAAAGAATTTTTTTATTTTAGGAAACTAATCCTTTGTGGTCTGAACTACAAACACTCCATTTGCCATTTTTCTTCTGATTTTGCTTATTGCGTGAGTTATTTATTTATTTCTTCGGTATAACCGGCCATCCTAAAAGTCATTGACTTGGAACAATAACCATTTATTTGCTCATGATGTTATGGTCTGGCCTGGGCTCAGCTGAGACAGTTCATCTCTGTTCCACGAGGTGTCAGCTGGCCTCCCTTCAGCATTTAAAGTCAGCCAGTGTTGCTGATCTCACCCATCTGGTGGCTGACTGCCAGTAGAGTAAGGACAGTAACTAGTCATATGTCACTCATCATCCAGCAAGATAATCTAGAATTCTTCTCAGGGTGGTCACAGACAGGTTTTAAAAAAAATAGCAAGAGGGCCTGTACCCGTGTCCAAGCATCGCCAAGGAACATGGGTAAGGCTGAGGTCGGGGAGTACATGAAGGGAAGAGATTTGTGGTCACTTTTGTAATCTGCTACACCTGTGGGGTTTGTTTTAGTGTAACTTTTGTTTTTTATTTTCTCTTATTTTTCAGTGCTGGGGATTGAACCCAGGGGTTGCACATGCTAGGCAAGTGCTCTACCCTACAATATCCCCAGCCCAAGTTCTTTTTCTTGTTCAGTTTTCTAGGCAGGTTTTTATTTTTATATAATTTGTCCATCTCTACTTCCATGCATTCTTCATTTTGAGTCATTATTTTAACTTAGAGCATTAGAGTTATACATAGTAGTTGGGTTCATTTTGACAGATCACACTTGCAGGGAATTTGATTTCAATCCCCATTCCTATCTCCCTCTCCTTCTTCTGCTTTCCTGGCCTTTCCTTCATTCCTTTATTTTACTTTTGATTGGTACTTTCTACGCATACATCAATGTGAAATTCCTTTTGGTACATTTATATATGCATAGAACACGACTCTGTGAAATTCAGTCCGTATTTTACCCCCCTTTCCCCTCCTCTCTCCCTTCTTCTCATTCTCGACTCCATTGAGCTTCCCTATATATTTCCCATATCTCACCCCCACAACACTGCCTTCTGTCCCTTATTTTGCTCTAGCTTCCCCATACGGGAGAAAGCATCTGACCCTTGATATTCAGGACTGGCTTATTTCATTTAGCATGATTTTTCTCCATTTCCATGCATTTACTGGCAAATGCCATTATTTCATTCTTCTTTATGGCTGAGCAAAACCCCGCTGGGTATATATATATCTATATACCACATTTTCTAGACCCATTCATTTATTGATGGGTATCTGAGCTGATTCCATAATTCAGGTGAGTCATATATTTAGAAAGCCCTTCCCCACTCTAAAGTTACAAAGCTAATTACTATTTCACCTAGTGCCTTTACGGTCTCAATTTTTACGTTTAAACATTGACGTACAGATTTATCTGGTATTCACTCACATTTTCATACTTATATTTCTAAAACCTTTTTTCAGTGTTGGAGATTGAATTCAGGGTCTTGTGTACGCTAGGAAATGCTCTACTCAACTGCACTGAGCGACATTCCCAGCCCTATATTCATATTCTATTTTATTTATTTTTTGGTATTTCGTAAAGGGAAATCTTTTATTTTTTTATTTGTTCTTTTTAGTTATACATGACAATAAAGCATATTTCCACATACATATTATACACACATGGAATATATCTTATTCTAATTGGGACCCCAGTCTTGTGGGTGGTGTGGAGATTCATTGTGCTGTATTCATATATAAGCATAAGAAAGTTATGTCAGATTTATTCCACCATCTTTCCTATTCCTATCCCCCTCTCTCCCCTTAATTTCCTTTCGTCTAATCCACTGAACTTCTATTCTTCCCTCCCCTGACCCCTAGTTGAGTGTTAGCATCCAGATATCAGAGAGAACATTTGATCTTTAGTTTTGGGGGAGTGGCCTATTTCATTTAGCATGATAGTTTCCAGATCCAACCACTTACCAGTAAATACCATAAAGTTGTTCTTCTTTTTAAGGATGAATAATACTCCGTTGTGTATATATACCCCACATTTTCTCTATTCATTCATCTGTTGAAGGGCACCGTGGTTGGTTCCATAGCTTAGCTGTTGTGAATTGAGCTCTATACACATTGATGTGGCTGCATCACTGTAGTATGCTTATTTGAATTCCTTTGGATATATACCTAGGAGTGGTATAACCAGGTCAAATGGTTCCATTCCTAGGTTTTTGAGGAATCTCCATACTGCTTTCCAGAGTGGTGGCACCAATTTGCAATCCCACCAACAACCTATATTTATGCTCTTAACTAAACCATTATTCCCTATTGGGCAAGTTTTTTGTATCAGTCAGGATAAGGAAAGTTGTGCCCACTAACAAACACCCCTACATCTCAGTAGCTTTTAATAAGAAAAGCTTTTCCAAGCTCATCCTATAGCCCATTGTGGTACTAAACTCCACTCCATGTCAACTTCCTCCAGGATCTAGGCTACTGAGCCTTCCTCAGTCTAGAACATGGAGTCTTCCACAGAAGGAGAGAGGTCATGACCAAATGCATACACATCTCAGCTTTCTCTCAGAAGGAACGCGTGTCCCTCCTACACACGTTTCATTGGCTCAAGGGAGTCACATGACCAATCCTGTCTTTAGTGGGACATGGAAGCGTAATCCTCCCCTGAAAGGGGGCAGAAAGTATCATCTGAGAACATTTCAGTCCTCCATCATTGATGTGCAGCTGAGGAAGGTCCCCATGGAGCATCCCATCTCCCCGGTGAGGCCAGCACCTCCCCAGCAAGGCCTGCAGCTGTGTGTGTCAGAGCCGTGTGACCCACACCAGCCTTCCACCCTTTTCCTGCGGCCTGCTCACAGCAGAGGGCCTGGAGTCGTGTGGAGCAGCACAGTGAAAAACGGGAGAAAGACCTGGCCTCACCCAGGGGACTGTTAGGGGTTGACTTCTGTCCCACCGTCTTAGTTCAGGTGGACACCACATAATACCACAGACATCAAGTGCTTATTTCTCATAGTTCTAGAGTCTGGGAGTCCAGCCCTGGGGTAGGAGCGCTGTCAGGTCCTGCTGGGGGCCCACTTCTGAGAAGCAGACTGCTCACTCACTGTTTCCTCAGGTGGCAGAGAAAGGTCAGAGAGCCCATGGAAGCCCCTTTTACAGAGGCACTGATCCCAGTCTAATCAGCTCCCAAAGACCGCACACTCCCGTGCCATCACATCAAAGGTAAGATTTTAAGATACAGGGGCTGGGGCTATAGCTCTGTGATAGTACACTTGCCTAGCATGCACAAGGTTCTAGGTTCAATTCCCAGCTTCACAAAGAAAAACATATGGATGGGGGGCACAAATATTCAGTCCACTGTACCCACCAGAAAGATATATGGAAGTCTTAACCACCCCTTCTGGGAACCTCAGAGTGAGGCCTTCTTTGGAGACGGTGTCTGGGCTAACTAAAGGTAGTCAAGTTACAATGAGGTCATTTGGATGGATCCTCATTTTATATAAAAAGAGATCTCTATAAAAAGGGAAAACTTGGAAACAGAGACAGACACATATAGAGAAGATGATCTAGGAGAAGATGAACATCTAGAAACCAAAGAGAGAAGCCCTGAATGGGTTCTTTCCCCACAGCCTTCAGAAGGAGCAAAACGTACCTTGATTTTGGACATCTCGTCTCAGGGACTGTGCCCTAATAAATGCCTGTTGTAGAAGCCAGCCATTTGGTAGTACTTGGTTAAGCAGCCCCAGGAAGTTAATGCAGGGCCCGACTCCAGTTGCTTGGTAGGGGATGCCTGGCTGCTAATTTAGCAGGATTTCTGGTGCCACACTCAGACTAACCCAGGACCAGTCAGTAATGCTATGCATGAATATGGGGTGGGGTAGTAAGGCACTGGGAGTCAGTGGGCAAGGGATCACAACTAGGCTTCAGCACTGGGGTGACACTAAGGCTTACACAAACTTGTGAACTGGTGAAGGCCTGGGTGGGGCTGCTAGGAATCTATGCCTGAGGGCTTTGTGCTGAAGGATGAAGGGCTGGGGGTGGGGGTGTGGATGGAGAGGAGGCAAGGCATCCAACTCCTATGCCGGTACCCCTCCTGGCCAGCGATGAAGCAGCAGCCCTACCCTAAAGAGAAAGCACCCATAACTGCCAATGTCTTGGCTGGGCACAGAATCACGAGCCACTCAAGCAGGAACAAAACTTTATTTTTGAAAAAGCCGCCAAACCTCCATACGCACCGACAAGCCAAAACCGGTCCACCCACGCTATTTGCTTGTGGCTCCTAGCAGAATATTACCTATGGTTAGCAAGGTTTTGCAATCTTACAATATTCTACTAAAGAAGAAAAGTTTTTAAAAAATATATTTTTATTTTTAATTGACACAGAGTAGTTGCCTGTATTTATAGGTTGTGGTATAATATTTTAACACATAGATGCAGTATGTAATGATCATATTGGGGTAACTGTTGAATCTATCACCTTAGACATCTTTCATTCCATTATGTTGGGAATATTCAAAATCTTCTCTACTAGACATTTTGAGTTGTTCGCTTGTTTGTTTTGTTTTGTTGTTTTTCTGTAGTGCTGGATCGAACCCAGGGTCTCATGCACGCCGGGCACATTCTTTATCACTGAGCCACATCCCCAGTCCTCTACTAGATATTTTTTTTCTATTATATAGTTTGAAAACTTCAATTAATCGTTGTCAACCACACAAACACATTCAGAGAAGAAATCTTATCATACTTAGAAGATTTGAGAAGAGCAGAACTTGTAGTTCAGCAAACTTCAAAAGAGCTAATAGAAAGGGGTGCTGACCTCTAGTCCACATATGGAGCTATCATTTTATCTGAGGCTTTGACTTTCTTCTGTTGGTTATGTGCTAGGAGCCACAAGCAAATAATATGATGCATGGCACTTTTGGTTGTAAGGTGATGCCAGCTAGCCACTGAGATGATATGATTATGTTAAGATTTACATTCATATGGAAATTGGACTCCTGCTGTTCACCTTGGCCTGCTACAGGACTCATGTTACAGGACTCCTGGAGAGTTCCCATTGGTTGGGGAAGGATAGTAGGAGGGAATTCCGGGGGAGGTGGGGGGGGCGGTTCCGGTAGGCGCGCGTGGGTGGACCGGTTTTGGCTTGTCGGTGCGTATGGAGGTTTGGCGGCTTTTTCAAAAATAAAGTTTTGTTCCTGCTTGAGTGGCTCGTGATTCTGTGCCCAGCCAAGACATTGGCAATATTCAGAGAGGGTCTCATATTATACTCATGTATTAAAGAGAGCCTGAAATATTGATGAAAAGGTACAGAGTATGATATCTTTCTTTTAATAGATGAGGACCCCTTTTTATTACTTTTCTATAGGCAGATTTAGTAACAAACTTTTGTTTTAGTTCTGCGGCATTGATGAGTGTGCCTGCTTGTGTGCATAGGTGTGTAACATGTATTAGCATACTGGGTGCTATATGGAACACCATTATCAGTTCGGAAGCAAGATAGCTCAATGGTGCAGATATTAGGTGGAATTCTAAGGCCAGGCAATAGATATTAAGATGACATCAGAGGTGACTCAGAAGAAGTGACCATGCAAGAGAAACAGAACAGAATAAGGTGGAAGAAGAGTGTATCAGTCATCTATTGCTTATGTAACAAGTCAACCCAAAATGTAGTGGCTTGAAACAACAACCATGATTATTTGAGTCAGTAATAATGGCCAGGCTTGAGTGGGTGAGTCTCCTGACCTAAGGTCATTCATGTGGTTGCAGTCAGCCGACAGATCAGTTGGGGGCTGATATTTATAGGGATCTCAGTGGCACGGGCTCATCTTTGTTCCACTCTTTTACATGGTAGCAGTAGAGTCCTCAGTGGCTGGAGAGGGCCAGCCTCTGCTTTCCCTGGCGTCCCCTTTGATAACGTTCCAGTGGCCAAGCCCCAGGTCCCCGTGGGCAGCGGCTATCCAAAGGCACCGGTACAGGAAGGAGGGATTCCTAGGGTGCCCTTAGTGGAAGAATCCTCCATAGTTTACTCTTCTGAGAACTTTTGTGTCATATCTTGAGAATGCAAGAGATACAGCTTGTAGATGAGCCAGAGATTTTGCCTTAGAAAGTAGGTTCAAGAGCTAGTGACATCTCTGTTGTTTTTGTTAATATGACCCCATTTACACCCACAGGCAAGTAAGTCTTGAGAAAAATTGAATAAATTTGACCTTGAATAAATCCCTTAATCTGTGAGACTTAGATTACCACTTGTAAAACCCTCCACAGGGCGATGGTGAGGATCCCAAGAGCTGGGGGTCTTTTGCAAAAAGCATAATAAACCACACTTGTGGCTGCTGTTCCTATCACAGCCAGAATATGCTGTCATTCTGGGGAATTTTAAACCTGGTTGGTACACAGGAAAATGTCCAGATTCACAAGGAGAAAATGAAGAGCTCCAAATGACTGGGCTATTGAAATTTAAAAACAAACAGAAAAAATTCATGAGAGGACATCTTGATTCCAGCTATATTAAATGTGTGTGTGTGTGTGTGTGTGTGTGTGTGTGTGAGTGAGAGAGAGAGAGAGAGAGAGAGAGAGAGAGAGAGAGAGAGAAAGCCTCTTTTCCTGAGATCAAAAGGGATTTATATTTGTTTCAGACATCTTCTTTACCTTTCGTCCTAATCCTAAATCGCTCCTCTATTTTAAATGCAGCTTGTTCTCTCCTGCCTCTAATAGTGTCACTCCAGCTCGCAGGACATCTCCTCCAGAAGTGTTTGATTGATCACACCCCAAGTTGATCCCTGATCACACATCCATCAAGTGTTCCTGAGTCCTTTTTATGTCTGGATTGGTGCTAGGACTTGGTGACAAAAAAAAAAAGATGAACGAGACAGAGTTTTTATCCTCCAGGAACTCACAGACTAGCAATGAGATAGATGCATGAGCAGGAAATTGTACTATTATTATGTGCTCTGAAATCAGATTTGCATTTATTCCACAAACGTTTCATGATGGCTTCCTCTGTACCTGCCTTATCATGGTGGAAGATGCAAAGATGAAGAAGACACATTTTCTAATTTTAAGGTGTACCTTGGGAAGGAGACAGACCCACAGCCAAAGGTCAGGAACACAGAGGCCATTACCAGGTTAACATCGGAACCCAGAGCGGGGGCACCTGCCAGATAGAACTGGTTGGGAAAGTTCCCCATAGATCTTACACAAAACAAGAAAAAGACCAGGATGGATTCCAGGTGGAGAGAGGAACCTGTATAAAAGGTAGAGTGGCCTCGGAGAGCGTGACATTTTAGAGACACCCAAAGCAGCTCAGCATTGGCTGATCACAGAATGAGAAAGGGGGACACGAGAGAAATCCAGAGAGGCAGGCAGAGGCCAGATCACGTACGGGGAAGCAGTCATCAGATTTGCATTTTAGGAAGACCACTTTAGCCAAAGTGGGTAGACTGGCACTAAACAGGGGTGGGCTAGGGGCCGGACAATGAGGTCGATAAATTAAATAATTTTAATAAATTAAGTTTAATAACTGAATTCAATTTGGAAATGGTAAGTGTTGAGTTTAGGCATTGCTTTGGAGAAGAGAGAGAAGGGATGGATTTAGAGGCATAAGAAAGTGTTATGGGCTGAAATATCTCTCAAAAACTCACGTTCAAGTCCTAACCCTGAGGACCTCAGAATGTGAGTGTATATGTAGAGGGGGCCTTCAAAGAGGTGATGACGTTAACAGGAGGCCATTAGGTGGGCCCTCGCCCAATTTGGCTGGTCCAATATGTTTTTCTGGGAAGGGGATATTAGGACCTACACAAGCACAGAGAGAAGAGCCTGCCAGCAAAGACACCGGAAAAAGACAGCCCTCTACACACCAAGGAGAGGCCCGGAGGAGAGGCCAAGCCTGCCAACGCCTTTCTGTCACCTAATCGTCATCCTTTGTCATGGTGGCAGAACAAAAAAGACCAGGAGCAAGAACCAGGAGATGTGGTGATCACAGAGATGTGGGAGCAAGGAGAGAGGGAATAAAGGGCAACTTTGAGGCTTCTGACTTGTACAATGTAGTGCTGGGGCCCAAAGAATGACACCCCAAAATATCATGTTTGGCTGTGCTAAGGACTTGACCTAAGGGGGAAGCTCGCCCTGCTTCTGCCTATCCAGGCCTAAGAAGAGACTCTCTGGAATTCCCTTATCTTCATTAGGAACAGAGTGAAAAGCAACTCAACAGCCGTCCCACTCTGAAGCCCCATTATCTAACTCCCAAGATCTAAAAGAAGATGGAGGAATGTAACCTCACCAGGACAGGCTTCCCCTGTGAGATAAAGTCTTTCCCTCAGGCACATTCAAATTCCTTAGAGACCATCCTGGGGACCATTAATTTCTCTAATCATCACCAGCATTCAAAATTGTCTACACATCCCTCCATAGAGAAAGGGGTAAATGAGTTTTTGAATGACGTTAAGTGGGTAGTTGATCACACTCCCAAGATTTTCCCTGATGCTATGGTTTTCTCCTTTTGCACATTAATGAATGTATATTCCTTTTCTCCTATTTAATTTTTGACAGTTTATTCCAGTGACCCTTCAATGGAGAAGTGTCCCTTTACCTCTATGTAACAGGGGTTCGCTTGATGCTTTGACTATGTCCCTTGTTGCTTTGAAACTTACACGTATTTTCTCTTTTTTCCCAATCTTCTCCTCCCTGATCTTCTTTTCCCTGAGCTTCTCCTTCCTGATCTCTCCTCCCTAATCTCATTTTCTCTGAATCACCTCTTTAAAAGCTCCCTGCTCCTGCTGATGGGGAGAATCACAGCCTTTGGGACAGGAGTCCCCTGTGTCTCTCCTTTGCCAGCAAAGCAATAAACTGTCTTTTTTCCTTTTTCTTAAAACCGTGTCCTCGTTATTGGATTGGCATGGGGATAAGGACTGAGGTTTGGCAGTATCTACACTAGCATGTGATGCTTCTGTGTTCCAAGAGGTGTGACCAGGAGGAACAGCAGGATTGGAGATGGTGATGCTTTCCCAGAAGGACAGCCAAGTGGAGATGTCCACTGTACAGGCCCAGTCAGGAGGCATGAGCTGGGGATACGGACGTTGGCATCTCCAAATACAGGGGTGGCTTCAGCAGATCAGCTTTTAAGGTTACCCAAGGGATATATATGCTAAGACAAGAAAGGGCAGGAGATAGAACTGTGGAGAAGCCCATCACTTATGGGAGAGAAGGAAGGTAATCTGAGCACAAGAAAAAAAGGGGAGGCTTTGATGGAGGTTCTCAGAGAGGAATAATGTCAAGAGAATCCATAGAATCACACCAGTGCTGGAAAAATGATGCTTTTGAGTTCTCCACCCCCGAGTGCTCTCTCTCTCTCTCTCTCTCTTTCTCTACACACACACACACACACACACACACACACACACACACATACACACACACACACACAGGTTTGCTTTGCAACCACTTTACCCATTATTTTATGTGCACTACTGTTCACGTTTTAGACTAGGGACCAGAGAGGTACAGTGATTTTCCTGAAGCCACGTGAGATTCAGGCCTGACTGTGTGACTATAAAGATCTTTCCACTATGAAACTGCCCTCTTCTGTGAGGTCTTCCTACTGCTCAGTCCTCCTCCCCTCCCCAGCTTTACTCTATGGCTGGAATGATTATACGGAAGGCCTGGAGCACCTTCGCTTGATACAAATTCTTTTTCTTATTTTGGCGAGTGCTGGGGATTGAATCCAGGGTCTCATACATACTAGGCAAGGGCTCTATTACTGAGCCATCTTTTCACCCCTGGAGGACCTTTAAACAGTCACAAACAGTCATGAGCATTTCCCATCCAAATATGGAGGAAAAATATAAAGAGAGCAAGCTTCATGCCTACCTCCTGTGTAGGTGGAAACCTGAATGCTGGGTGAAATGTCAGAGATCATTTTTGCAAACTCATCTTTAACAGCAAGAGTCCCAAGTAATGTATATTTGGTGTCCTTTGGAATTTTAAAAAGAAAAAGAAAGTTGTTATTTTGTTTGTTTGTTTTTTGTTTTTTTGTTTTAAAGAAGCCCTTCTACCTTCTCACTGAAATAAAACCGGAAGAGATTTGTCCACCCTGAGCAGTCTCTGGGGCCCAAGGTGAGCTCAGTCTTGAGGGACAAATTCAGCACCCTTGTCACTTGAACTCATGATATTTCTGAGGTCCTGCAGTATGAATCACCTCCATGAGAGACCCTTTCGGCAGTGACACAATCTCTGTCTCAGTGCCAGCGACCCGGCAGCTTCCTGGTACAGCCTGACAATGAGCTGTTTCAGGTCTTTCTAATTTTGAGATTCAGTCTCCTTCTCTAGAGCTCCCCTTGACAGGTTAAGAGGAGAAGACCTGTGTTAAATACAAGCCCTGAAGCAGGGGCCTGGGAAACTTTTTCTTCTCATCCTCTCACCAGGTCAGGCCTTGGAAAGGCAGCTCTGGCCCTTGGCTTCCCTGGCTGGCTGCGAGCAGGCGGCCACAGGCAATTCTGCACAGCAGAGCTGTTTCCTCATACCTGAGTGCAACCCTCCCGGCTTGCACTATTTAAGGCCAGCACCCTGGAACTTACTGTGAGTCACGGCACCCAGGAGGGCAGCAGCAGCTCCATTCATCCCAGCTCCTGGCCCCAATCAGGGGAGGAATCTTCCCGTGGCCATGGCTTCCCTGGGGCAGATCATCTTCTGGAGGTAGGGTACTCGTCTCTCTATCCTTACAGGTTAAGAACAGGAGTGAGGTCTTTGGGGGGTGCCGAGAACTGTGGGGTTGTTCCATAGGGTCCCATCTTATCTTTTTCTGATCCAGTATTAGGCTCGTGGGAGCCTTGCTGGACAAGAGCCTCATTAGACTAAAAAGCTACTGAGGGCATCTGTTCAAGGTTAGGGAGGTTTCTCTAGACTGAGGAGAGTGTGAACCTGGCTGGGGGCTCCACTGAGACATTAGGGTCTGAGCACTTTGGAGGCACTGAGCAGGGTTGCATGGAGCTGCTTGGTGGGCTGGAAGGGAATCCATGGCTGGTGACGGGTGGGACACAGGAGACCCTCTAAACAGCCCTGAGGGTGAAGGTGAGCGTGATTTGACTCTTCCCTGTGGATGTAATTTCTCTGAACAATTCACACCCACATCCCTACATCACCCCAACTGAAGGATGAGGTTCCCAGTTTTCCTGGGAGAAAGTTTCCGTGGAGAGGAGACACAGGCAGCAACAGCAGCTGCTCACTCCTCAGAAGTGAAGAAAGAAGCAAGTTCCTCCCCTCCCCTTGATTCCAGAAGTTGTTTGAAGAAGCCTCCAATTTCTGTTTTATTTTTCTAATGAAAAAATAAATTCTTTTTTCTATTTTTTTTTGTGAGAAAAATAAAACAGACTGAAGTTGGGCCCCCTCCCCCTAAAATGGAGAGCAGATTCCTCATGCTGAGAGTCCGTGCAAGGAAGAAAAGGAGGAAGGGATGGAGGGAAGGAAGAATAAAAGGGAATCCAGATCAACCGTGGAAAATTTGTGAAGGGACTGAGAAGACAGCATGGCTTCCCAGAGAAGCCTAGAAAAAAGTCTTTTCTTTGAAGCAGGATGCCTGGTCCATCACCCCTGTTCACCTGAAACCACCAGCCCTGCTGCAGGGGTGGCAGAGACTCGGTAGCATCCTCCGAACCTGGCAGCACTCTGCTCCAGCAGACCCTAGAGAAGCAGCAGGTAGTGATGGTGGGCTTCCATCCAGAATGTCCACAAGACACACCTGCATCAGAAGAGCTAGTGTTGCGGGGGCTTATACTAGTGCCTCACAGAAGTGTCTACTTTTAGCCTCACTACCCCATTGTGAAAAGTTAAGTCCTTTGCTCAAGCCCTAGTGGCTATGTGTAAGGGCTTTAAACCCTATGGCAACCTAAAACCCTGTCCTAGGCTCGCCTCTGCTCCCACTGCCCCTGCTGCTCTGCCTCTCCCCTCCTCCATTCCTCCAGTTTTGGTCCCATGGATGGGAAACATGCAAGTGGCTTTGTTGTTTCAGGGACCTTCGTGTGGGCTTTCTAATAATACGCTGCAACCAGTCCGACTGGTTTTGCTGGAGGATTAGCAAGAGGTGGGTGTTCAAAATGCAGATCCCCCACCCTTTAGAGACCCATTGGAATCCACAGAGGCTCCTCTTGTTGGTCCCAGTTGTCTCCTTAGCTATTTGTGCTCAGTGGTTGCAAAAGCAGGGACAAGCCACAAAGGTGGCAAATTCTTTGTGCAAAAGAGTCACTGGGAAAGGAACAATGAACAACTTCAGTGGGACGCAGGATCTAGGAAGCTGGTCCTAGGGATGCAGATGGAGTGTGTGTGGGGGGGGGGAGAACCCAGTGTTCTCTCTCAGCCATAACAAGCCCTCTCTCTTTGCCATAATTTCATGAATGAATAACAGTATCTCTCATGAAGGGATCCTGGAACCTTCAAATGGAGACTTCCCTGGGCAACAGAAGGCATGAGGCTGAAACTAGAAGAAGTCAGGGCTGGGGATAGAGATCTGAGCTCACAGGCAGGGAATGGTCATATGGAGTGTCTTCTAAGGAGAGCACAGAGAGGAAGAGAAGCTGGAGTGGGGGAGTGAAGAACACCAACATTTAAGGGTGAGTGGAGGAAACTGGGGCTAAATGGGGAGAGGGGTAGGAAGAGATCAGAATAGAGAAGTCATGGGTGTCAATAGAGCAGCGTTGCACGGAACACCTAGGACTGATTCTTCATGAAACTTCCTGGTTTCATTGGAAATCATCTGTGACAAGGGGATTGACTTGTCAAAAGAAGGAAGCTACTAGGTAGGAAAAAAGAAGATATCTCTGTGCCAGACCAAAATGGGTAAAATAGAGAGGAAGGGAGACTTGAACAAAGGAGGCTCCCAGAGCTGGGCTCTGGGATCTTGTTCTCTCATTTTTTTCCACATTTTCAAGCTGGCACCTGGCTCAGACATCTCAGATCTTGACGGCCAGAGAAAGTAGTGGCAACACCGTGCAAATTGTCTGGATCTGGGGAGAGCTGAACACAAGTCATGTAAATTGGGCCCAACTTTCAACCTCTCTGAGCCTACAAAATCTGAGCCTTCGGGGCCTTCAGCCCATTTCTTAAACATGACGGCAACTTGGAAAATGGAATAAATTGTGCATTGGAATGAATTCCTAAATAGGTGGCACCTTGTGTCTGCCCCCTCGAGGGTATGTTATCTTCTGGGCTTGACGCTCTTCCCTGTCCCTACCTGTCGCAGGCCTCTCATCTCAACATTCAGCTCAAATGCCACTTCTGCTTTGCAGTCTACCTGGATATTTCTAGTTGACCTTAATTGCCCCTTGTATATTCACAGTCATGAAGATCTGTTCCTGGTGCCCATCAGTGTCTCTCACTAGGGTTAGCTTCTTCAGGGTCTGTACTCTGTCTTGCTCATCCTTGTAGGGAGGAGGTGTTGCCTTAGGGCTACACATCTGGGCTCTGGGATTAGGCTATCTGGTTTCATATCTCTATGAGATTCAATTTCCTGTCTATAAAATGGGACCGATTATAGTACCTAACTGCTAGGGTTGTGGGAATGACGTTGTGGAAATTAGTAAGTGCCTGGTACATCCTGAAAGTTCTGTTAACTATTGTTCTCCTCATTATTTGAAAATCTCTCTACAGTTCTCAGTACTCTCCATAAAAATTTAACAATTCCATGACCCCACTGGCTTTTCCGCCCTGAAATAGATGTTCTAGCGAGGGCACACTGTAAATTAACTGCCACGGGAGTCGCTCAGAGCAATTAGTACCTGCAAAATGCTGGAGAATATTCATAGAATTCTCCAGATTCTAATTTTGAAAAAATAAAATAAAATAAAATAATAAAATCCATGCCCCCTCTCAGTCTATGAATCTGAGGCTCAATAATTCTCTAAATCCGAGGATGCCAGGGCTGAGACTCTATTAAATGTCTGGCTCTGCCCGCATCGAGCATTAAAAAGTGGTGGTGAAGACTGTCAAGATAGGTAAGGTAGCCTGGGAGGAACTTTGATGCACATCTTATCATCTAGATCCTCTGATGAGGTGCTGTCTGTCAAGACCTAGAGCAACAGGCTTTGGGGTGCAGTTGGAGCTATGGAACTATGACCAAGCACTCATTCATGGTTAATTAGCTAAACTGCTTCACACTCTTAATTATCTCCATTTCCTAGATGCAAATGTTGAGGCAAAATCATTTTCTCAGTGTCTTCCCAGCAAGACCATGGCAGGAACAAACACGTTCCTACCTCTTCCTCTATATTGACTTTCATCAGAAAACTATCTTTCTGATCAGCCAGCTCTGCTTCATCTTCTGCCACTTAAAGCAGAACCCAATTCATCACGGGCAAATTCTCACTTCCTCCAAGACGAGTGACTGCCACAGCAGAAAGGTTTTTAGCTGGCTGATGAGAGAGTCATCCCCAGAATAGGCCAGAGGCTGTGGACTGTTGGTCTGTGTTGTTTCTGTGGCTAATCTAGATCAGAGAACGCAGCAGCAAGAAAAGATTAAATGCACCAAGAATTATACACTTTTAGAGTTTGAAAATTCAGAAAATCGGTACATGCCCTCATGTTATCAATGAGACCATCAAACTAAAGTATGCAGTTTGCCCAAGGGTCATGCAGTTAAAAGAATGATAGAAAAGGGGTTTTTCAATGATCCTTTAAACTGTGCTGGACCCCTGCAGACCATATTTTACCCAAGCATCAAGTAACCTCAAATCTGAGATATCAAAGCTTTCATCCGTATTTACCTTTGACCCATGAAAAAGTAGAAATATGTTGATTCTAGAATTAGTTAGATATGTGCATATAGTCTATCTCTCCATTAACTGGCTGTGGGACCTCAAGTAAGTTACTTTTCTGTCTTTCCTCATCAATAAATTGCATGTTATTAATAGTACCTAGTCCTTAGGGTTGTTATGAAGACTAACTGCATTAATACATGGAAAGAGCTCAGAGCAGCCTCTGACACATAGGTAGCCCTTTCTGTGTTAATCACTCTTAAGAATTATTCCCTTCAGATGTTTTCGGAGTATAACAAAGTAACTTGGAGGGAGGGAGAGGAATGACAAGTCCAACAAGAACCTTTGTGTCTGGAATGTTCTGGGGTTTCAGGAGATTTGAGATACCTTCTTTCCAGCCCTTGTCCTATGAGATATGGGCAAATCCTCTGTCCCCTGAGGTTGTGACCTAGATCAACTCAAAGGTCACCACCTGTCCCAACACTCACCTCAACATTCAATGTGGTCTTGGGACCATTGGGTCATCTGGGAACTGTTCAAAGTGCAAATACTCCAGGTGCAAATCTTCAGGCCTCCTCCCTTCAGACCTACAGAAACACTGGAAATAGGCCCAGTAATCTGTGGTTAGGACCCTCCAGGTGACTGATGCTCACTCAAGTTCAAGAAGCATTAAATTAGCAGTTTTTCTGGACCCGCTTGATACCCAAGCAAAAAGTGCAAAGATTGCATCCAGAGAGAGATAAATTTCACTTCGGATCATTTATCACTCCACATTCTTCTTTAAGAAATGTTTAAAGAGGCAATGGGTGGGTCTTGAGGAAGACAAAGTGGGGATGGGGGACGAGAAGTTTCTACAGGTAAGAAACCCAGGTTATATTTCTCTTTGCATTAACTTTCCGCAATCCCAAACCATCTGCCTGGAATACTTCAGATTTACTATCACGTCACTCACAAATGTATTCCTACTACTCCCCGCACGGCAGTAATGGGAGAAAGGGCAGACCATTTTCCTTCTTTCTTTTTCTGCAGATTTAAAATGAAAAATTTCATGGAATAAAAACCATGAAAGATTTGAGAGGCAGAGAGAGCATCCATAATATTTAGGGGTATTGAATTGTCTCTTTTAACTACCTATCTTGCTTCTTTATTGTGTTTTCTTCACACTCCCCACACCCAGAATAGCCGTTTCACATCTCTCTTCTCTCTTCCATCCTCTTACTAACCCCCATCCTTTCTCCCTCTCCCAGTCCCAGATAATGATGTTGCTTCATCCTTCACTGAGAAAAATAGAAGCCAGCAGACAGATACTCCTTCATCTTTTCATTTCGTACCTGCTACACTTATTGGTGCCCTTTTTCTCTGACTCCCATTCTGGGTCCAAAGGATTTACCCAGCTCCTATTAAAGGTCAGCGTCTCTGCACCTTGGGCCCGGGGAGAGCCCTGTTCATGAACACTTTCCCAATCTTGTATCATCAATCTCTCCTCCTCACTACTATTATCCCAGGCAACATGCAATCCATGTGTCAGTATTTTCTATATTAAAAAGAAAAACTACCTCTCAGTCCTGCAATTGCTCCAGCTACCCACCCTATCTCTTTTTACCCCTTTCTCAGAAAACTTGTTGCAAAGGTGGTCTGGAATGAAGGATCTTACTGGTTTGGGGGCTTTGCAGAGCAAGTGTTGATTTGGGGATTCCTGACACAGTGTGGAGCCAGGCTCCCTGGGTCCATCCTTTTCCAGCTCTGCCACTTTCTGGCTGTGTGACCTTTCTGTGCTAAGGTTCTTCATATGTGAAAATAGGGGAAACTATTAGAATCTACATCTTAGGATCTACATCTTACTTAGGATCTTAGTGTCTACATCTTACTCTAGTAAGATTTTGTATTTTATCCCCTCTATACCAAAATATTACGCCTGTCAATGCCTCTGCAGTGTTTACTTCTCTGTTTTGTGTCATGTCTTTTTTTTTTTTTTGGCTTATAAACATTAATAGCAGCATTATTTGTATTAGCCAAAAGTTAGGATAAAATGTCAATCAGTTGATGAACAGATATATAAAACATGGTGTACCCTTATGATGATATATTATTTAGTCATAAAAAATAAAATGAAATACTGATGCATTCTACAACATGGATAAACTTTAAAAACATACTCAGTGAAAGTAACCAGTCACAAGGAACCACATAATCTCTAATTTCATTTGTGCAAACTATCTAGAGTAGATAAAGCCATAAAGTAGATCAGTGATTGCCTAGGGCTGGTAGGTGAGGGTGAGGGGCTTAGGAGGTGACACCTAAGGGATAGGGAATTTCTTAGTGGGGGGTAAAGAACATATTTTAAAATTGTAGTGATAAATGCATAACTCTGAAAATGCACTAAAAGACACTGAATTATACACTTTGTATGGGTGAACCATATGGCACGTGAATTATATCTCAATAAAGCTGTTTTTAAAAGGGAAAAAATTTTAAAGTTGTACCATATGTATGCTGTTAGAGCACATGGCCATTATATATAATACTCTTGGTTTCTTAGCTCTCATCTGTTGTGGTTCTGCAGGTAATTATATATTGATTGCCTGCCACCTGTCCCTATATCCATATCCCTCTAGTTATTTTAGTGGTCTGAAGCATTCTCTCTGATAGATTTCTTGGGAAAGGCTCATGAGAATAATATTCCCCAGTTACAAGTTGGTAACAGACTGTGTCCTCATACTTGAAAGTAATGTTTGTTGGATATGAAAACCTTGTTTCACACTGTCTTTCCTTGAGTATCTTAAATGTTACTCCTTTTCTTTTTCCCTGGCATAAATCACTAATCTGACCACAATCTAATTTTGTCTTGCTTAAAAGTCACATGGTCATTTCTTCTAGATGGTCCAGAGAACTTAAAGTCAAAGAACTTTGTCAGAGTATGGTTGTGGTGTTAGGTATTCTGGGTCAGTAATCTTGGCATGTGGTGTGATCTTTCAATATGCACTTTCAAATATTTTTTATTTTCGGGAAAGATTTTTCTTTTAATTCGTAGGGTTAACATTTATTCCATGTCCCTCGTTTTCTTCTTTAGAGAGAGCCATTACATCTGTGATTGCTCTCCTTTATCTTTCCCTCTTCCTTTTCATCTCTCTTAATTTCTTTTTTTTTATTTTTTATTTTTTATTTTTTTTAATTTTTTTATTGGTTGTTCAAAACATTACATAGTTCTTGATATATCATATTTCACACTTTGATTCAAGTGGGTTACAACAGCATTCAACACAGATGTCCCCAGGACCTCTTTCTTGAAACACCTTCTTCTCTTGATTTGCATTTCACTACATTCTCCTGATTGCCTGTGCTTTGCCTCACTCAGGACAGAGGTCCCAGCTCTTGGAGTTGGCTGCTGCTTCTCTGCACCTGGTCTGGTGGTAGCAACTTTCCTCCTGGGTCCCACACAATTCCAAAATATCACACTCTGCAGCCAGTGAACCTGCCTCTGGTACCAGGACATAGCCTTTCATTTTTTTCCTGTATTTGATAATGGGCGCTTTTCGTGGCCAAAAGGCCTCAGGGTTCAGGAACAGACTGTAACGGCACAGAGATAATCATCCTGCAAAGCGGCTGGCATAAGCTTCCTAAAGTCCTTCCTACCAGGCATGACACTCATGAAAAGAGCAAATGCTGTGTGGGAGGTGGCTTTTTCTAGACCCCAGGGAGCCCCAGACACATGACCTTAAAGAGTGGGTGAGTTTTCAGACAGGCCCTGATGGAAAGCCCCATAGCAGGATGGAGCCAGAAAAGGGTTACTCCATCCCAGAAGGTGATCCTTGATTTCGTCTTCTACCCATCCAGGAAAACTGCTTCCTATCCTCCTCTCTTTTCTTTGAAGAGAGGTCAGATCTTGGTGATTCCCTTTGGAGTTAAGGTAGAAGAAGCCAGAGTTGATAGGAAAGTCATGGTGTCCTTGTAGTGGCCTTAGCTCAGGGGATCTTTCTCTAATAACTTGAATGTAGGGGACTGGTATTTTAGCAAAAGCCAGCCAAGTTTTCTAGCCTCCTGCTGCAGTCACCTTTGTCTTGGGGTCAGCTCTGTGGCACTTTGCTGCAGAGGAGCTCTGCCTTTTGGGTCCTTATTCATGCCAGCTCCTGCAGAAGGACAATAAACAAGGAACATTGGTCATGGATTGCAAATCGCTGCTGGTCCAGTGTCTGCCAACAAGGCTGCGTTTGGGAGTGGGACAGGGGTGGGAGAGGCAGGAGATAGGACTCTAGCATATTCCTCACACAAGGGAAGTCTCCACTGAGGCTTGGGGTAGCTCCTCAGCTACCCCACCTTTGCAAGAAGCTTTGGCCAGAGGAATTCCCTTGGGCGATGACAACCTCACCCTCTACCGACAGGCTGCTGAGGGGCTGCTGGGGTGGTATCCTAAAGCCAAACCAGGAAGACATTTCCCAGGGACACAGCTTAATAAACGGGAGCTAGATCCCCCAAGGAGCTCACGAGTCTATGTACTCCATGTAGTTGTGCATTTCTGTTAGTAATGTTGGTCATGTTTCCTACTATTTCCCTTATAAGTGTGCAGTATTCCTGAGACATTGAGATTTAATAGCTTTTTGAGGCCCTGCTGAGGAAGCTGGTCATTATTAATACTGTTGTCATAGGATCCAGCACAAAAAAACTTCAAATAACAAACCTACTGCAAACTTCAGAAGGGAGCCATTGGGTGTTGGGGATCCCTGTCGGTTTTGGAATCTATTAAGATGGGCTTCTTCTGGTTGAGGAGAGACAGGGACTGTTCAAGAGGTGACATTTTATCCTGAGAGGAGGCCAGTCTTGGCAGGAGGTCGTCTTCTTCTTGACACTACTCTCCCATCTAGAAGGAACGGGAGTACGGGCATTGGTATTTTCTCAGAAGACATTCTGGTATGGACTCAAATACTGAGTAATTAGTATGATTTTCATACAGCAGAATGGGATAATAACAACATTTAAGGAATTTTGAAGACAAAAACATAAACTCATCCATGGTTTTATCATTGTAAATTACTGATTTCTTTTTTGCTCTTTCTCTTTTTCAAGCCCAAGTGAAAATATTTTTTTTTACATAATTCTTATTAATATAGAGTTCCTTGTCTTTTTTCCTATTAAAACGTTGTGTGCTAAAATACACAAAGTGTGTTTTTTAAAAAGTGGATTGAAAGCACTTTATCAGTTAAAAATCCATGCACAGTGCTGCAACAACTATACTTTTACTCAGTAATGTGTATTTCTGTATGTCTATTGGATTGGGAAATGCCATATTGGGCCACCCTTCCTGGAAACTCAGTCCAAAGACCTGGTGGGATCTCCCCATCTGCCTTTTAGAAGTGCTCCCATTCTGCTCAACCCGGTATCCAGTTGAAGAGGAGCATCGTTGGGGTCCAAGCAACATGCAAGACTCAATCAATTAATAGCCTTTTACGTAACTACCTAAGACAGTGTTTCCTCAAGAGAGTTCTGAGGACAATGATATCACACCAAATTTTTCCCAGAAGAGATCTACTATAGTGCACGTGTGGAAGTCCTGAACAGTATTAAGTCTGACCATATGAAATTATCAATGTTCGATTGTTTTTGACCTGTAAAAAAGGTCATTTTGAATGGTTCAATCTAATGTGCATGCCTCTGCGACATTCACCATGCACACTAGCATATTAAAACTTTGAAAATTTCTAGATAGTTGAAGAAATCTTATTGTGATTGACCCAATACAATTTGTTTATAAAATTAATACTTATTAATATATACCAGGACTCCTTTGTTAACTAGATCCTGGGATAATTAGAAAATAATAGAAGCCTTGAGGGGAGGAAGCACATGAATGCAGTAGTGTCAAGAGCCTGTCCCCACTGTCCAAATGACACAGGTTCTGACTGAGGAGGTGCCCAGCTGGTAAAGGTCAGGCTGGTATTTAACTCCCCGGGAATGCCTGCTTATCTTTCATATTCAAAGTCATCATATTTTTTAGATCGTCCCCTTCTACAGTAATTCTTTCTTTTTTTTTTTTTTTTTTTTAAAGAGAGAGTGAGAGAGGAGAAAGAGTGAGAGAGAGAGAGAGAGAATTTTTTTAATATTTATTTTTTAGTTCTCGGCGGACACAACATCTTTGTTGGTATGTGGTGCTGAGGTTCGAACCCGGGCAGCCCGCATGCGAGGCGAGCGCGCTACCGCTTGAGCCACATCCCCAGCCCTAATTCTTTCTTAATTACCCTTGCCCTGAACTGACTTCTTGGTAACTAACCTATGTCTTTTCCTCTCTCATAAAACTGGAAGGAGAATTCATTAGGTGACATTAATGGTTCATCCATTTTTTCCTTAACTGACAGCTACTAAAGAAACACGGGTGTTATTGTGATTGCCCTCTCATTATTATAATTAACAATTAGTTCCTCTTTTCAGGATATTGTTATTATCCCAGTTTATATTGGTTCATCTCATTTGCCTATAACCACAAAGTGAGTTAAGTTGTTCTGGATGCAAGGAGGAGACACAGCACTGGTTACCTGAGCCTCTGCAAAGAATGAAGACACACAGCCAGAATTCAAGTTGTTTTTCTGTAGCCAAGTGTCCAAGACATGGAATGGAAATGTTGGATGGGGGTAGATTCAGAATACAGTGACACAGTGGCTTGTTTAGGACTAAATCAGTGCTTCCTTCTCTCCCTCTTCCCCTGACATTTCTTTATCCCACTGTCTGGAATTCTTTGCCTGTGCAGACATGGTCATCTGTCATTTACACAGTACCAGATGGTCACCAGTATGACCTACTCCTGCAGGATGACAATGGATTTGGATATCCTTTGGCACATCTGGTATCCTAGCAGTTGTTAGAGGTGGGTAGGAATTATCATGTATTCCAGGGAAGTGAGAGAAGAGAGTTTAAAGATGTTACTTCCTTACAAAAGCACAGAGTTAATTTAATTAAAGTGGTTAATTACACCTGGGTGAGGTGTAAATGATGTTAAATGGGGCCCTGACAGTTTGGGGCCTTGTAGTGGAAGACACTGCCCAGAGTGAGCCAGCCTGTGAGAGACATTCACTGACCCTCAGGGGCATTGCTAGGAACACTCAGTTACCAGGAAGAATAAGAATATGCCATTTTGATTTCTCATGAAATAAGTGGAAATAAAGCCCTTGACTTAGGCTCACTGAGAGAGCAAACCCTGGTAAACCTTGAACAAGCCCTGTCGTGTTCAGATCCTCGCATCTCATTTGTTCTCTAGGTGTAGAAGTCAAATAATAGAGTATAGGGAGTGCTCTGGGAGTGATGGGAAGGGGAGAGGCCTGCTGCATGGTAGATGGAAAAACATGGGACTTGGAATCAGAGAGGCCTAATTTGGTGTCCCTTTCCAACTTTATTGTGTGTGATCCGATGCTAGTCTATTTCTCCAAGCTTCAGTTTTTCATTTGTTAGGTAAGTACAATAAATGGACCTCCCCAAACTGCCCTGAAGATCGCAGGTATCAGGTGCAAAAGATGATTATGGCAATGACATTGACGGACGCACCCAGCTCTCTCACATTATCAGTACATCTACATCTTTCAATAAGAAGCTGCTTTGCCCACTGGAAAAAGAGAATTACCCTTATTATTTATGGTACTGGGAATTGAAAGCAAGGCCTCTCAGACACTGGGCAAGCACTAGTCTAGCATTGAGTTATATCCCTAGCCCTTTTTTGAGACAGGGTCTTGCTAAGTTGTTAAGGCTGGCCTTGAACTTGTGATTCTCATGCCTCAGCCTCCCCAGTGTCTGGGATTACAGATGTGCACCACTGCATCTGGCTAAAATCAGCAGAAGTCTTGAAAGCAATGATCACTCATGCCCTACTTTCATTTCCTTTTGAGTTCAGCTTCCCGAGAGTCCATTTATGACAGGGATGTTGCCTGACATTTTAGATCTCTTGGTAAAAAGTTTATGTCACTTCTGGAGATGGCCTTCTAATGGGACTGCCTCACCGTCCCACTTCATGATCACAACCTCTAACATTAAGCTCCTCCTATGTACCAGAACTCTCCTAGGAGTGCTGCTGCATTGTCAATTTGTTTAACAGATATTTATTGAATATCTTTCAGGAGTTGTGCATATATTATATATTTCTTTAACAAATATTCAGTGACCATGTATTTGTACTAGCACCACAGGTCCTAGGATGACCATCATGAATGAGGTATGAGGCCCACCATCATTTAGAGGGCATACTAGACAGGGAGACACACGGATACACAATTACAATGCAGTACGCTAAGTGTCACCACAGGCCAATTTTAGAATGTCTTGGAATCATTTCTTACCCCATCTTGGTGGTGTTGATCATGTTGGGTGGATACAGAGAATTTCTGGAGGAGGTAGCTTCTAATCTGAAGGAATTAGCCAGGAAAGGAGAGGTGGGAAGAACATCCAGACCCCGGGAAAGGAATGGGAGGAGGAAGAGGAAGGCAGTACAGGGATCAGAGGTGGTAGTTGGAGAGATCAGCATGAGACAGATTCAGTCTTCTCAACAAAAGTAAGGTGGGATACTATCCTCCCCGTCGCACAGCTGAATAAGTTAAGACTTGAAATGATATGAGAAAGTGTTGGGGGACTTGGGGAGAAGGATTAGAAGATGTGCAAAACCAGCCCAAATCAAATCTTTTTTGAGTGATTTTCAAATGAGCCAAGAGTTGATGAGGTCACGAGGCCAATGGTCACGGCAGGACTCTGCTGGGCCCATGAGGCCCTTTATTGACCATCTTCTCCCAGGAATCAGCAATTTCATTGCTCTACCTTGTCAAAACTATTTAATGCACTATAAGCAGAGGGAATAGGAAATAGAGTCTACAAGCTTTCTGTCTCCAAATTCTACGTTCCTTTGTTGTTTAGAAAAAAATATTATTTTACTTTTTAAATAATAAGATTGCTTGGAGCAGCTGGGAAGCCCGGGCTTGGGCTGAAGCCAGATGGATCGCATGAGGCGAACTGTCTCCCGCCCATGGGCGTGGTAGCCACACTTTGTCGAGAGCTCAGGAGCTTCCGTGGCAAAATCCAAAATGCCAGTTTCCACTGCCTTTCTCTAAAGTACTTGAAAAGCAAACGTCTGAAGTGTTAACAAAAGTGATGTCAGTATGAGAAAGAAGATGTTTTGATATTCAGAGTTGTCAAGATCTTGGCTCTTTGGAGGAGCCAGAAGGCCATCTTCCTTAGAGTTCTCCTCAAATGCCTGCTTAACTTATAGGATAAGACTGAGATTTTGAACAAAATATAAATCTGGCTATGTTTTCTCACGTTTCTAGGTTAAAATTTCCTAAATTAGACCAAGGTAATGCTTGCTTTTAAAAGACTTGGCAAACATACTATACCCAACTCTAATATACTTTTTTTTTTTCCTTTCAGTTCTAGGGATCAAACCCATGACTTTGTACATGACAGGCAAACACTCTACCACCAAGTGACATCCCCCAGCCCTCTACTTGTCTTAATCAATGTTATCTGAATGATGCTAATTTTCTGAGGCAGAAATACATTTAATATGGGTAGCATATCCTGTTAGCCTCACAGTTTTCCACCCTTAAGGCAAATCCACCATTGCAAGATGGTGGCTTTCAATAGCAAGCCCAAAAGGTGTCAAACTGTGAAGGAAGTGTTCAGTTCATGAAAAATTCCAGGGCTTCTAATGCTGCCCACCTGGGCTCTGGAACCGAGGCTGTTCTTTCATCATTGCCTGGGGCTGCTTGTGAATGGAGTTACGAAGAGCATGTTTACTTGCTCAAATGAAGGAAAACATGTTATGTATAATTTCTAGCACACGCTCACCTGGGTACGGGCTCTTATTCTGAGAGCTCTATTGAAGGTACAAACCATTGACCCAGGAAACTGTTGAACATCTTCAAGGGAGCATCCGATTGAGAGATGCCTGTTGGTCTACCATCCAGGGAAAAGGCAAACCTAAAGAAAAGACCCACTGGGATGTAGCTTAGTGGTAGAGGGCCTTCCTAGCATGTGTGAGGCCCTGGGATCATCCCCAGTACTGCAAAAAGAAACAAACAAAAAACAACCAAGCAGTGTTTGCTCTTTAAATTTTATTTTCCTTTGTTTTACCAGAGTAATACTTGATTAGTTTGGACAATAAGAAAAGCAAAAAAGGAAAAAAAAACAGAAAATTTTTTTATCAAACCTAGCTATCGCAGAGGTAATCACCATCAGTAGGTCTTTCCAGTCTTTTTTTTCTCTGTATGTAATAAATAGTATCATAAAGTATATTAGAAACTACTTTCTACTTGCTGGTTTTATGAACATTTCTTATGTAAGTAAATATTCTGTGCTATGATATTTTACAAGTGCATGGTATTGTCACTAAGGATGAACCTTAATTGAATCACTCAATTTCCTATTATTAGAACTAAATATTGGCTACAATCCATTACATTAATTTAAACTAACACAACAGCTAACAAACTGGGAGATGCATCCTATTGGTTCTTTCGTGGATTCATAGAGGTGGAATTACAGGATCAAAGTTGGCTGTGTATTGTAAACCTTCTGACAGATGTGAACAAAGTGTCCCCTCCCTTTACCCTGAATTTTGTACCAAATCACACTCCTACCAGTATTTTAGACTCCCCAAAGTAATAATTTCTACTTAAGCCTTCTTCAAAGACCAACAGTTTCCCCTGCCAACAATTTGAAAAAAGAAAACAGCAAAGTTTTTCATCTGATCTTCCCACCTTTTCCAAGATTTGAGATTTTTCTTCTTTTTTCTTAGCCTTCTTCTACTTCCATCCCTGGCTTTATCGAGTAATGGGTTTCTAGATTCCTGTTGGCGTAGAAGAGGTCAGAGAAGCCAGTGTTGTTTAGGTGCTGGGTGCTCTGCCCAGCACCTCCTGAGTTCACTAATCACCATTTAATTACGGCAGCCCTCTGGGATAGATATTAATTTGTTCTCTTGCTTTTTCATGTGTTTACCCATCTAACAGTATGGATCTGAGGCAGTAGAGTTTCTACCCTGTGGACTTAGAGTGTCCCTGAAGGTTTCTACTACCTCACTGTTTAGGGGGAAACAAATAATAAGAAGATAGAAATAAAAAATTAAAGGAAGAGTGAAAGAGAGAACATAGCAATTGGTTGTTAGTGGAAGAAAAGAGAGAAAGAGAATCAAGGGAAACAGGCAAGTGAAAAATATACATAAAGGAAAAATTTTTTAAATAAAAATAAAATAATTCAAAACAAAATGAAAATATACTAATCAAACATCCCAGTCCTCAAAAAAACTGATCCATTAAAAATAACTGGCTTCAAAAATGCTATAAATGAGAAAAAAAATATGAGTATCTATAAATGTCCATGTACCATTAAGGTCACAAACAGAGAAAAGGGGTGGGGGAAGGAAAAAAGAAAAAAGTAAAAACAAACAAACAAACAAAAAACAAAACAAAAACAAAAAAACAAGAGAGAGAGAAATCTCAATAAGCCATTGGAGTTCAAAAGATTCTCAGTTTCTCTTCTGAGCAGTTCTAGGTGGGGTCATCTGGAGTGTGATGGAGTGTGATGCTCCACCCTCTGGATTGCTGGAGTGAGAGAGGTAATCCTGTAGGTGGAATTCCTGGAGGTGCGGTTTAGCCTTAGGTGGGCTCCAGGGTCTTCACTGAAAGCCAATTGGTCTGCAGATTTTAAATTAGCACACCTCCAGGGCCCAGTAACTGCTGGTCCATGTTGGAAGACTGTTCCCCAGGGATCTCCCCTGGGTTCCATTTATGTGGTGGAGGAGCCAATTCTTAGTCCCCTATGCTACCTGTGTCCCCCCCAAACTCCGCCCATGTTTCCTGATTCTAGGTTCAGTCTCCAAACTCAATCTCTCCCATCTGAACCCTCCTGAGTTAAATTCCCAGCAGATGTATCTCTCCCAGCCAGTCCTGCAACCAGCAGGTTGGAGGGGGAGGTGTAGAGACCCGTGGGTTTCCATGACAAGCTGACCCTGTGTAAACATCCCTCCATGTTTGATTTTCTCCTGGTCACTGAAGCACACTCCATGTCATGCAGTATGTGTTTACTGAGCCTGTGTTTTGGGGTAAACTCAGGTTTGCAAGGGATGGGCTTCCTCAGTTACCTGCCCCCGCCCTGTGGCTGCAAAATGGTTCCTTCTTTTGTCTTCTGCACTCCACCTGGAAAGATGGCGGCTTCTTTCTGGCACAAGGATGTTGTGCAAAGTGCCTTCCCAGTTTGTTGGGCAATGTCCTTGATCTCTAAATTGTCTGGACCCAGACATGCCTCAGGCCACTAAAAATGTGGGTTCCTTTAATTTCTTTATCCTTCCATTTTGCTCCCAGAGGGACCACTTTGGCTGGTGCTTCTGGCCCGGCTTCGGCAGCAGCTGCTGTACTGGGGATTTCTCTCTTATTATATCCAACCTCCTGTGTCCTAATCTGCTTCGAATGTCCAGTTTTAAATTCCAGTAAAGTCCTCCCCCACTTTTTTTTTCTTTTGTTCACCCACCTTCTGAGAAACTGCCTGTCTGCTTTCTTGGTTTTAGCCCATGGAACAGTCGGGAAAGCCTGCAGTTTTTGTTACTGCAGCTCTACAGTATAAGTTAAAATCAGGTATTGTGATATCTTCAGCATTGCTCTTTTAGCTTAGAATTGCTATTCTGTTTTGTTTTTGATTTTTAATTCTTCCAAATGCATTTTTAAGACTTTTTTTCCTAGTTCTGTGAAGAATGTCTTTGGTATTTTAATGGGAATTGCATTGAATCTTTATATTGCTTTTGATAGTATGGCCACTTTAACAATACTGCCTATCCATGAACATGGGAGGTCTTTCCATCTCTCTTGTATTCTTCAATTTCTTTCTTCAAAGTTCTATAGATTTCATTTTAGAGGTGTTTCACCTCCTTGGTTAGATTTATTTCTAGTTTTTTTTTTCCCCATGGGGGAGACTATTGTGAATGGGGTTGTTTTCCTGGTTTATTTCTCTGCAGATTCATTATTGGTGTGTAAGGAAAGCTATTAATTTTTTATGTTGATTGCCTGCTACTTTGTTGAATTTTTTTTATTAGCTCTAGCAGTCACCTGGTGGAGTTTCTTGGGTCTTCAAAGTATAGGATCATATTATCTGCAAATAGTGATAATTTGACTTCTTCCCATCCTATTTTTATGGATTTTATTTCCTTCTCTTGCCTAATTGCTCTGCTAGAAATTCGAGTATTATATTAAATAGGAGTGATGAGAGTGAACATTTTCATCCTGTTTGTACCTGATTTTAAAGGAAAATATTTCAGCTTTCCCCATTCACTGTGATATTGGCTTTGGGTTTTGGGTATATAGCATTTATGATGTTGAGGTAGGTTTATTCTATTCCTGTTTTCTCCCGTGTTTTTTTTTAAAAATCATGAATGGGTGATTAATTTTGTCAAGGGCTAAATGACTTTGTGATTTTTGTCCTTAAGTCTATTTATGTGGTAAATTACATTTATTGATTTGCATATGTCTAACTGTCCTTGCATCCCTAGGATAAAGCCTACTTGGTCATGATGTAAAATCTTCTTAATATGTTGTTGAATACAGTTTGCTAGCATTTTGTTAAAAATTTTTGCATCTACATTCATCAGGGATATTGGTCTTCCCTTGATATCTGGTTTTGGTATGATGGCATTACGGACTTCATAGAATGCATTTGGGAGTTTTCAATCCATTTTTATTTCATGGAATAATTCAACGAGCATTGACATTAGTTCCTTTTTAAATGCCTGATAGAAGTCAGGGGAGAATCCATCTGATCCTGGGCTTTCCTTTGTTGAAAAGCTTTTTTATTACTACTTCTATTTTCATTGCTAGTTATTAGTCTATTTAGGTTTTCTATGTCTTCTTGATTCAATTTTGGCAGACATATGTGTCTAAAAACAAAGCCATTTATTCTAGATTTTCCAATTTACTAGAGTATAAGTTTTCAAATTAGTCCCTAATTATCCTGTGGATTTCTTTGATGTCTGGTTATTTCTCCATTTTTCTTTTTTTTTTTTAAGAAAGAGAGAGAGAGAGAGAGAGAGAGAGAGAGAGAGAGAGATATTTTTAATATTTATTTTTTAGTTTTTGGCGGACACAACATCTTTGTTTGTATGTGGTGCTGAGGATCGAACCCGGGCCGCACACATGCCAGGCGAGCGCGCTACCGCTTGAGCCACATCCCCAGCCCATATTTCTCCATTTTCACCTCTAATTTTATTAATCTGTATTTGACTGAGAGTTTATCGATCTTGTTTATCTTTTCAAAGAAGCAACTCTTCATTCCATTGATCCTGTATATTTTTTATTTTAAATTCCATTGACTTTGGCTTTTATCTTAATTATTTCCTTTCTTCTACTGGCTTTGGAATTGGTTTGTTCTTGCTTTTCAGGTGCCTAGAGATATATTCTTGGTTGTTTTTTGGAGGTCTGATTTTCTTACACAGGCACTTGTAACTACAAACTTTCCTCTTAAATCTACCTTCTAGTGTCCCAGAGGTTCTGGTATGACATATCACTATTCTCATTTGATTCTAAGATTTTTTAAAAATTTCTCCCTGTTTTTCTTCTATCATCCATTCATCATTCAAAAAGCATTATTTAATTTCCATGGGTTTATATAGTTTCTTTAGGTTTATTGGTGTCAATGTGTAAGTTTATTTCATTATGTTTAGATAAGGTGGAAAGGATTATGTTAATTTTTTTTGTATTTTCTAAGATTCCCATTGTGACCCAAAATATGGTCTATTTTTGAGAAGGTTTCATGAGTAACTTGATCAGCTGTTGTTGGATCAAATTCTATAGATGTCTGTTAAGTCTATCTGATTTCTAATAATTTTTAGGTCCAAAGAGTATTTCCTGAGTTTATGTCTGGGTGGCCCATCTATTGGTGAAGGGAATATGTTGAAATCACCCAATATTATTGTACTGGAGTTTATCTGAGACTTTAATTCAAGCATTGTCTCTTTTATGTGACTATGTTCAACAACATTTGGGGCACACATATTTACTTGCATTATGTCTTCTTCTTGGACTGTTCCCTTTACCAGTAGGAAGTGAACTTATTTGTCTCTTATTAATTTTGGCTTTCAGACTGCTTTGTTGAATATGAGAGCACTCCTGCTTGTTTTAGGGCTCCATTTGCAGGGTATATCCATTTCCATTCTTTCACTGTCAGCCTGTGGCTCTTTCCCTGTAAGGTGAGTCTCTTTCATACAACATATAGTTGGATCTTGTGTTTTAACCCATTCTGTCAGTCTATGTCTTTTAATTGGAGAGTTGAGATCACTTATATTCAATGTTATTACAAACAGATTTTTATTAATTCCTGCCATTTAGATTTATTTCTAATGTTTAATATGGTCCTGTTCCTCATTTGTTTAACTACTCTTTAAATAATATTTGTCCATTTGTGTGCTTTGGGGTTCGTTTTTGATGTCTTCTTTGCCAAGTACTTATTTTCTGTGGTGTCAGCTTACTAGTCATGACTTAATTTGTTTTCTGCTTATCGCAGAAGACTTTTATTTCTTATTTGATTCTGAAGGACAGCTTTTCTGGATATAGCAATCTTGGTTGACAGTTATTTTCTTTCACAGCTTGGAACATATCATTCTAAGCCCTCCTGAATTTTAGATTTTGTGCTGAGAAATCAGAAGTAACTGACTGGTTTGCCTCTAAATGTGACCCAAGTTTTTTCTCTTGAGGCTTTCGATATTCTATCATTGTTCTGTTTGTTGGGCATTTTAATTATAATGTGTCATTTTAATTATAATGTGTTCTTTTTTGAGGTTCCTGTCTTTTTGGAGTTCTAAATGAACCCTGTATCTGGATGTCCATTTAATTTTCAAGGTTTGGAAAAATTGTGTATTATTATTGCCCTAAAAAGGGTCACGCCATTAGAACATATTACATAGTCTTCTTCAATTCCAGTGGTTCTTAATCATCGTCTCTTAATGTTGTCCCAGAGTTCTTATATTCTCTAGCTATGGTTACTTCTTTTCTTTTCTTCATATTGTCTGAATGTTCAAGGCCAAACACTTTGTCTTCCAGTTCTGAGATGTTGTCTTCAGTATGCCTACTGTATTAAATAAAGACTCTCAACTTAACTATTTATTTATTTATATCTCTATCTTCTTATTGAATTTCTTATTCATATCCTGAACTGGCCTCCTTAATTTATTTAGCTACTTTTTGGTGTTCTCTTGGAACTTTTTGATCATTTTTATAATCATTCTTCTGAATTCTTTATCTGATATTTCATCCACTTTAATATCTTCAGAGTTGTTGCTGGTGAATTACAAATTTTAGGAGGCATCATGTCACCTTTTTTCCCCCATATTTTTTGTATTCCTGTGATTCCCCCCCCCCCAAAAAAAAAACTGTCAGCAAAATTCAGCTTTTTATTGTACATGTTATAAGAGTTTAGTCAAAAAGATCAAATCCCATGTAATCATTGGACTCCTCAGATTCTTCCTTCTTTGCTTCCACTTTCTTCTCCTCAGCTGAGGAAGCTGTTGTGGTAGGGACAGGACCTCCTGCTGTTGCCACACCAGCTGCTGGAGCAGGCCCACCAGCACCTGTGTTGCAAATGAGGCTCCCAGTGTTAACATTGGCCAGGGCCTTTGCAAGCAAATCATCATTTACACCAGGTTTTAAAATGAGGGCATTGATTTTATCCTCCATGATGGTCACCTTGTTGTCATGCTGGATAAGGACAGAGTATAAACAGGCCAGGCCAGATACAGAGGCCAAGTCATGGACTGCTTTATTGGATGAAGTGAGGGCCTCACCCCAACATGGCCTTAGGTTCCTCAGAAGGACCATGTACTTTGGTGGCAGCAGAGGAAGGAAGACTCTGTTGGGCTTTATGATCTGTTGGGATGGATTTCTCACCCACTCTTATATGTAGGACTTTTTAGGGGACTGAATTCTCTTGCAAAGGTGACCTGGGATGACCTAGATTGAGGATCCTCAGAGGTATGATGTTCATAGACTTTGTGCTAATTCTCTGTTGAATTTTGCTGTTGAAGTGAATGTCCATGAATGGGATCTGAGAGACCCCCTAATCATTCCTACTTGGGCCTGGTCATTTTCTTTTTCTTTCTTTTTTTTTTTGAGGTGGGGTATTAGGGATTTAACAGAGGGGTGCTTCACCACTGAGCTATATCCCCAGCCCTTTTAAAAAATTTTAATTTTGAGGCATGATGTCACTAGATTGCTTAGGACCTCACCAATTTGCTGAGGCTGGCTCAAACTTGCAATCCTCCTGCCACAGCCTCCCAAGTCACTGGGATTACAGGCATGCACCACTGTACCTGGCTTAATTTGAGGGATTTCATCTCTTCTGTTATTTGTATTAAAGAATCACTGAAGTTTAAGTGTGATTTATCTGTGTGAATCAGATAAGTATTCTCTTGGCTGGATTTAAGTCAGCAGTAGAGTCTCTACCCTGTGAACTTGTGTTCCTGTAGACTCTGAGCACCGCTCAGAAAAGGGCAAACACAATAACAACAATTGGAGCAAACAATATTCAGCATTAAAATAAATATCCAGTGCCTCCAACGATATCTACAACACTAGTTACCACAAATACAGGAAAAGCGAGGTCAACAATTGCTAATAGAAACGAAAACCATGAGTTAAAGTAAACAGTAGGTGTCAACTGTGCCATCCACAGAACTAATAAGTGCAACAACATGAATGATGGGGGCAGGAGCTATGAAAAGCAAATCTAAAAGATTTACAGTTTACTAAGAGAAAGGAAAATGTGATAAGAAAGTAAAAGAAAGTTTAGAATGTTTACAATGTGAACCAGAAAAAATGCAGAACAGATATAGCAAGTGATGATTATAAAGAAGGAGGAGGAGAAAAAATAGAAAAGACAAAGTAAATGGGGGGAGAGAGCAAGAGCAAGAGAGTTTGACTGTCAACGGGAGAAGAAAGGATAAATCGAGAGATACAAGAGAAAATAAACTAAAATCCCAACCCTCAAAAGACAAGGAAAAATAATCATTCTAAAAACTGCCAAAAATGAAAAAAGAAACAAATATGTATATATGTGTGTGTGTGTGTGTGTGTGTGTGTGTGTGTGTGTGTATAAATCAACAACACAATATGAACAAAAAAAGTAAAAAAGATTCTTCATGAAATAATTTTATCTAGTGAGGTGGTCAAAACCAGGGTTAAGGATGAATGGTCACTGCCTTCTTTCCATTTCTTCTTGGGAGAGAGAGAGAGAGAGAGAGAGAGAGAGAGAGAGAGAGAGAGAGAGAGAACGCAAGAGAGCATGCTAGAGCTTGTTTACCTCTTCTTCTTGTGTTGCTTACCAAGGTACCAGTTGGAGTGGCCAAAACAAACTGGTTGAAATAGCTCAGCTTTTCTTCTTACCTGTATAAGGTAGGATGAAATGGAAAATACTGTCAATTGGAGTTTTGTCCCCACAGACCAGACTGAGGTACTCCCAGGGTGGGGCTACTACAGAGTTCCAAAAGGGAAGTTCCCGGGTAGCTGTGGCTTAGATCTTATCAGCCTCTAGGGACTTTGTTGGGTGGTATCTGCTCTGAATAGATTAGATCAACACATCCGTAGGGTCCAGATAGATGTTGACCTGTGCTAGGAGTCTCTATCTCAGGAGGCTTCCAAGAATTCTACTCATGGGGGAAGGGAACCACCCCTCCACAGGTATCACACACTCTGCTGCCCAAGAATGTGGCCTTCTCAAGAGTAGTCCCCAAGTGCATTCACACCTGCCTATTCAGTTTCCTGATCCTCTTCAGCTGGTCAGGTGGACGGCCAGACTCAAAGAAGTTGCACACCCCTCCATATTTCTGACTTGAACCCCCACTGAGTACAATCTTCTCTGTGCCTGTTTCACTCACATTCTGCTAGGTACATCCTAGGCCACACAATAGGCACTTTCGGGGACAGGATGGCTATGTTTGCTATAATGTTCCGGCTCCCACAGCAGCAAGCTCCTCGAGATGGCCTATGCCCCCGCTCTCTGCCTGCCAATTGAGAAATAGCATTTTTCAAACACTAGTTTACTGTGCAGTTTCTGGATCAACTAAATTCAGGTTGCTTTTTCTAATCTATAGGTTTCTCTGTGCCAGATTTATCCATTGTGTTTCTCTCTGTCGATATTATCCCTCCCATCTGCCGTGACCCAGTGCCACTCCCACTGCCAGAATCAACTGAGCTCCAATGTGTTCTTTCTTGTTCTTTGTTCAATGAACCCAACTTTCTGAATCTCTAAGAGATTCTGACTATCTGATATTGAATATAAGTGAATTCCCCCTTTTACCAACCTCACTGAGAAGCAGGACTCTGGCAGCTTGGATCCAATTCATGGAGCAACTAGAAACACAGGCTTCCTCTATTCTACCATCTTCCCAAATCATCCATTTCTAGTCCATTTTTGCACATGGTGCAAGAAAAGTATCCCATTTCATTCTTTTACATAGCTTTCCCACCATGGTTTATTGAAGATATCCTTTTGCCATTGATATTCCCGGTGGGTGCACTTGTCAAAGTTTAGTTGGTTGTGTACGAATGGGTTTATTTCTGGGCTCGTAACTGATTCTGTTCCATGGGTCTATAGGTCTTTCAATTACTATAATTTGAAATTTAAAAAAAAGTAAGAGTGTATAATGCTTTCAGTTTTGTTCTTGCTCAAGATGGGCTTGTGATCCCGTATGTATTTTAGGGTTATTTTTACATTTCTGTGAAAACATGACATTGGGATTTTGATATGGATTGCACTGAATCTGAAAATCACTGTGGGAACTATGGAAATATTAGCAACATCATTCTCCCAATCCATGGACACAGAATATCTTTCTATTACTTGTGTCTTCTTCCATCTCATTAATCAAAACTTTGCAAAATATATAGTGTTTAGTGTATAACTCTTTCACCTCCTTGGTTAAATTCATTCTAATTCTTTTATTATTTTTTTGATGCTATTGTAAACTGGATTGTTTTCTTAATTTCTTTTTTTCAGAAATTAATTCATTAATAATTTATTTCATATTAATTCATTAATAATTATTGATCTGTTCAAATTTTCTATTTCTTTATGATATAATCTTGTTTATTACAACTTGTTTCTTATAATTTATCCATTTTGTCTAGGTTATTCAACTTGGTGTTTAATCATACATAGGAGTCTTTTATGATCCTTTGTATTTCAATTGTATCAGTTATAACACCTTCTCGTTCATTTATAATTTATTTAAGTCCTCTCCCTCTCTCTTATTATTGTGCAGTCTAACTAAAGTGTTGTTAATTTCATTCAAAAAACCAACTCAGTTTCATTGATGTTTTCTAGTTTCTCTGTAGACTTTATTATTCTTACTCTAATATTTATTATTTCCTTTCTTTTGCTAACTTCTGACTTACTTTGTTCTTCTTTTCCAGTTCCTTAAGGTTTAAACTTAGGTTTGTTTGAGATATTTTTTTTCTTCATGTAGGTGTTTACTGCTATAAACTTTGCCTATAAGAACTGCTTTTGCCGAATCCTGAGAGTAAGTTCTGGTTTGTTATATTTTGTGAGAAACATGCTCACCTGTCCAAACCCAAAGAATGGACTTAGAGACATGAAGTATAGCAAAAGTGGAGCATTTAATTGATGGTCTTGCAAGACTGGGTGTTTGGGTGAACGGACACCCAGAGCTGTTACAATCAGCATTTTATTCCCTAGTATGCACAGTCCTTCCCTTGATTCCTCATTGACTGAGTACCATGGGGTATATTGCCTAGGTTTTACTATGTCCTATTGGCTTATTTAAAGAAATATACCTTCAGTTGCTCCCACCTCCCTTGTGCTGGGAAGGCCTTCTTGGGTTGAGTGCATTTGGGAATACACTGCATTTTATCCTTGTTGATTAAGTTGGCTCCTTCCCTTTTCCCTTCTATTCTCAAGGGGCTGTGAATTTTTCACATTCTGGTGTTACCTGCTTGTAACTTTCCACTCTGTTCTCCCCTTCTGCTGCTTTTCTTAAGTGTCAAGGAATTTTATATTTAAGGTGACATACTATACTTTGAAAATGGACCAACAGACTTTCTGTTTTTCACATGTTTCTATTTTGATTTATCTCAAAATACATTTTTTTGGGGGGGGGGCAGAGTAGTAGGAATTGAACTAAGCTGCAATCCCAGCCCTCAAAATACATTTTATTTTGCCTTTCTACTTCTTCTTTGGCCCATTTGTGTTCTTTAACTTCCACGTATTTGTGAATTTTCTAATTTTCCTCCTGTTTTCAATTCCTAGTTTCATATACCATTGTGTTTGGAAAAGATACTTGATAGATTTCAATCTCTTTAAGTTTGTTAAGACTTCTTTTGTGGCCCAGTATATGATCTAGCCTGGAAAATATTCTGCGTGCGCTTGGAAAGAGTGTCTATTCTACTATGATTGGATGGAATGTTCTGTATATGTCTAAAAGGTTCATTTGGTCTATAGTGTTATTCAAGTTCACTATTTCTTTGATGAGTTTCTGTCTGGATGACTTAGCCATTGTTGAAAGTGGGGCATTAAAGTATTCTACCATTATTGTATTCCCATCTCTACTCTTTTCAGTTTTGTTAACCTTTGCTCATGTGCTTAGGTGATCTGATGTTGGTGCATCATATTTACAACTGTTATATCCTCTGGATGAATTAACCCCTTTGTCATTATAGACTAACCTTCTTTGTCTATCATGATAAATTTTGAACAAAAGACAATTTTGTCTGAACTGAGTATTGCCATTCATGCTCTCTTTCAGTTAACATTTGCATGGAATATTTTCTTCTCTTTAGTCTTTGTCCTTAAGACTGTAATAAGTCTCATATAGGCAGCATATTATTGGATCTTGTTTTTAAATACATTCAGCCACTCTATGTCTTTTGTTTGGAAAATATAGCCCATTTTCATTTAAAGTAAGTATTAATTAATACATAGTTAACTTCTTTTTTATGTTGAAATTGTTTTCTGGCTGGTTTATAGTTGCTTTATTACTTTATTTCTGTCTTCTTTTGTATCTTGATTTTTGTTTGTTCATTTTTTAATGCCATATTTTAATTCCTTTTGCTTTATATTTTGTGGATCTACTAGTTTGTTTTTTTCGCATTGGGTTACCATGAGTCTATATGACAACACATTTTTTTCTTTCAGTGCTGGGGATTGAACATAGGACCTCATACATTCTGGGAAAATACACTACCATGGAGTTACATCCCCAGCCCCCATAAAACATCTTAGAGATATAAGAATTTATTTTAAATTAATACAAAATAACTTCAATTGCATACAAAAATTGCATTTTATCACTCCTAAACTTTTTACTATTGATGTCACACTTTAGATCTTTTTACGTTGTGCAATCATCAACAAATTATAATAGCTATAGTCATTATTAATACTTAGTTCTCTCAACTTTACACTAGAGTCAGATGTGATTTATACACACTATTACAGTATTAGAATATTCTCAACTTGATGGTACAATAATTTTTACCAGTGAGTTTTGTATCTTCATTTCACTCAGTATCCTTGCATTTCAACTTGAAGAACTCTCTTTAGCGTGTCATGTGAGGCAGGTCTAGTGGTGATGGTTCCCTTAGCTTTTGTTTCTCTGAAAATGTTTTCACATATCATTCATTTCTGAATGATAGCTTTACTGTGTACATTATTTTCAGTCAGCAATTTTTTTCTTTCATCATTGAATGTATCATTCCATTCTCTCCTGACCCACAATATTTCTTCTGAGAAATCTGCTGATAACCTTATGAAGTTTCCCTTGTATGTGCCAAGTCTCTCTTTCCTGCTTTCAAGATTCTCATTGTCTCACATTTACAATTTGATTATAATATGTCTTCTGGTAATATTCTTTGTGTCAGCCTTACTTGGGGGCTTTTGGGTTTCACTAATCTAGATATCCTTCCCAAGGTTTGGAGAGTTTGAGGCTATCACTTCTAGCTTTCTTCCCTTTTCTTTCTCTATTCTTCTAAGACTCAACTAAGGCATGTTTGTATACTTGATAGTATTCCATAGACACCATAGACTTTCTTCACTTTTCCTCATTCTTTTTTTCTTTTTGTCCTTCAAATTTCAAATAACCTGTTTTCAAGTTCACTGTTTCTTTCTTCTACTTGACCTTACTTGCTGTTGAAGATCTCCATTAAATGTTCACTTCTGTCATTGTCGTATTCAGTGATAGGATTTGTTTGGTTCTTTTCTATTTCTTTATTAAACTTCTCATTTTTTTGCGGGGGGCGGGGTACTAGGGATTGAACTCAGGGGCACTTAACCACTGAGTCACATCTCCAGCTCTATTTTGTATTTTATTTAGAGACAGGGCCTCACTGAATAGCTTAATGCCTTGCCATTGCTGAGGCTGGCTTTGAACTCACAATCCTCCTGTTTCAGCCTCCCGAGTTGCTGGGATTACAAGGCGTACACCATCACACCTGGCAAAACTCTCATTTTATTCCTGATTTTTCCATGATAGTTTTTTAGTCTGTGTTTCTTGCATCTCATTGAGCTTCTTTGAGATTATTATTTTGAATATGTAGTCAAGCAATTAAGAGCATTTAATTTCTCTGAATTTGGTTGCTGAAGCTTTATCAGTTTCTTTCAGTGGGGTTATGTTTGCTGATTCATCACCATGCATACAGCCTTTGCATTGGTATCTGTGCATTTGAAGAAAGACATACCCGCTTCAAGTCTTTACAGATTGGGTTTAGCAGGTATCCTTTTCCTGTCAGGTACTTGGGTTGATGGATTGCTTTTAGTATCACATTCCAGCCAGGTTCGAGCCAGTAGTTGCTTCTAGGTCTGCTGCAGGGTCCAGTGGTTTGGGTATGTATGGGTCCTGTCTGATCCCTGAGTGAACTGGACTTTTAGCAGACCTTGGTCAGTAGGTGTGGGACTTGGACAAATGTCTGCATCAGTGTCTACAATTGGGCCAAAAGGTGGTAGAACTATTACCATGTATGCATATAGCTGTGGCCCATGCCAGGTCCCTCGGAGGGTTCTTTCCAGGTCATTAAGCAGGCAAACCTGGCTCCAGTCTTGGGATGAAAGGAGCTGGAACCAAGTCACAAGTCTTCTTCTGGATCCACAATAGAGGTTAAAGTTTGCAGGCCTACCTTACAGGGCACAGATGGATGTGTCTCTCTTCAGGTTCCTTAATGGGCAGGAACCTAAAGGAATGGGCAGGTCACAGGCTGATTTAAGATACACAGCAGGGACCAAGGTCAGTGAGCCTGAGGCACCAGTGCACGACTCCTCCTAGACTTCTCTAATACATACTACCACTGATTTTCCTCAAAAATTCACCAAAGGGCATGTTGTACACTAAAAAATAAGAGGCTGTGTAGCTTACAAGTGAGCTGAAACATATGATATATTACTGGGGACATCACAACACCAGATGATGCTAGTGGCAAGACCAAGTTCATGCAGGGTGAACCCACAGAGATGGAATTGTTTCTAGATCTGAAACTGGGACCATGGTTAGTGAGCCTGCCTCCTGGGAGTGAGCCTGTCTTTTCAAAATGACTTTCTTCAGTCTTGTCCTTTACTATGGTTTTGCAACATCCTACTTGGATCCCAAAACTTCCACAAAGTCACTTTTATCCATCAGTGGTTGCCAAATGGAGAATATGAGTGGGGGAGCTTCCTATTCCGCCATCTTGGTGATGTTATTCCCTTCAGTCTCCTCTTCCTAATTTATCATCCAACCCTACTCTCAGTGAGATAATTCTCATTCATTCAGGTATCCATGGTTAATGGGATTAAATATTATACTAAGTACTTTATGAACAAGATCAAAGGAATAAATTTCTTCTGATACAGTTTTGCTTTATTATCAATTTAAGGATGAAAGCTATTGCAAGGTGGAGAAAGTGAAATAGAGGCCATCGGCTTCTCTTACTCCCAATGCGGCCCTTTGCCAAGTCTCCCTTTTGTGGAGTGACAGTGGGAAACAATTAAGTATTCATAGCCTCTTCTGAGTTCTCAGGAAACTCCTGTCATTTTCGGCTATCCAACACTCAGTTATGACAAAACCCTGAAATTAAAATATAGACCTCCACTGAGTTGGGCTAGCTCATGAGCATAGTTTGGTACAGTGGTAGAAGAATATGTACCCAAATCAGGTCATCTCAATTCAGCATTATCAAATCCCTAGGATGAGTCAGGCCCCATGTCTGACACTTGGAGAAATAAATGTGACGGATACATTGATACAGCATGACAAGTAGTCATAATCAAAGAAAAAAATTATTTTTTTTCTCCTGACCTTTTAAAGTGCATTCAGTAGGGAAATACATGATGAAAATTCTGAAGCCTCTCATGAAAATTTGGTTCTCCTTCAGCAACCTTATGTCATCTCAGACTCTGGTTTACTGAAGAGTCCACTTCACACAAGATTCTCCATTCAAATCCCCTCTCTCAGGTGTGCCCACTGGTAAGGACTCAACATGGGAAATACATACTCCTGGCCTCATGAAAGAGCAGTGGCCACTCAAATGCAGCTTTCTCTCTCTCTCTCTCTCATCTGTTCTGTTCTAGACCATGTTGAGTTTCTCAAGTATGATATGGATTCTAATTATCCGTATCCCCCCAGCTCATTTCAGGAGAGAGCACATAATAAGCTCTTCAAGTGAAGCTTTGTATTTGTGTGTTGGAGAGGGAAAGGAGGAGGTTCTCACAGCACAGAAAAGTTTTTGTCTCCAAAGAAATATCTTCACAAATCTCCCTTCCCTACTCTAAGCTCTTTTTATATCCTTCGTCTGAGTGAGGTGGCTAAGAATTATGGAAATGATTGTCAAGATTCCCTTTTTAAATTCTGCATAATGATGCAGTACCTCACTTCGGCATCTATTGTACCTTGGAACCTCAGCTGAAACTTTAGATTTAACATCTTATTACACAAAAATAAAAGACAGTCCTTGCTCTTGAGAAACTCAGAGGCGACTAAAGGAGACACAAATTTGTAAACAGATCATTTCAATATAATGTGACAAGTGTCATAACAACAAACTAGGCGCAGCGTACTGGGTATAATGAGGACACAGAGATAGTTTCTGATACACATTGCCGCCGGTTTCCTCTCAAAAAATTAGCTGGGGGAAAGATCACATGCTAGAGAATGAGGAGTCTGTAGCTTATAAGTAAGCAGAAAGGATGCAGTACGTTATTAAGAATCTCATGCTCCAGAATAAGTGCTACTGCTGTGTCTCCTGGTTGTTTAAGTACCTTGAAAGAACAACTGAATTATAGGATTTGGTAATACTGTTTAATTGGTTAAAATGAATAGGAAAAAAACTCCTTTCTTAAGAGTTTGAAAAGAGGCCCAGAAATCTTAGCAGCCAAATGTAAAAATAGTAATCCTCTCTGAATCTGCCTAAGGAATTCTAGAACAGGCATAGTTCTGAGACCTGGATAATTAAGATATGCCTAGCTAAAGTGCCCTTGGCTTCAAGGGTACCAGTTGAATGGACAGAGGACATCTGGACGTGAGGTAAAGAGACCCCATCCACTGCACTGACCAATTTATTTCCTGTATTTTATCACCTATTTAATTTCTCTCTCTCTCTCTCTCTCTCTCTCTTTGAATAAATAGTTAATTTACTTTCCCAAACTCCAATCCCAACATGAAGCAGAGCATTATAAAACTGCAAAGAAAATGTTAAAAAAAAGTTCAACAATGAGCTCACTTCTCTAATACTAGGGAAGAAAGAAGCTTGTGACCAGTTAGGGTCTTGGTTGAAGTTCATGCTTCTGAAGATCCTCAGACTCCTAGAGATGTTTCATTCCTATATTCAAAGAGGTGCAATCTACTTTATGTGCTCAGAGAAAAATGTCTCCTTGAGGTTCCAACCATACCGTGGCTATGTACCTCACATCTAATAAGCCTGTTCTAATTTTAGTCGTTTTACCCATTATCCCTTTGAGTCATTGAAATTCAAACAGGTATGAACTCTAGCCATGCCCTGGAGACCTCTCACACCTGGAAGAAACAAATATGTTTCTGATCCTGAAGAATGGGAACTAACATTTTTAGGACATTTGCTTCATGCCAGGCACTAACACTGCATACATCCCGAGGACAGGCACCAATGAAGAAGATGGTTCCCTTCCAGGGTCTTAAACATTTCTCCCTCAAGCTCAGAAATAATGCCCTAGGCATTAAAAAGATGGTAGTGGTACCCACCCATGCCCAATGTGCAATTCATAAAAGATTCTGAACTTTAAAATAAATAATGTATACCTAGCCCAAAATTTTAAAATTTCTGGTTTTCCTGACTTTAAATTCCTAAATAACACTGCTGTCATATATAAATTTTTTTAAAAATCAATAATTTTTTAATTTCAAAAATTATTTCTGCATAAGCTCATGGAATCTTTTTGTCTCTGGCCTTGACCTGTGAGCGTGTTGCTCAAGGGTGAAGGGAAGGTGCCACCACCCCTGCTTGGCTGCTGGTGGAAGGACAAGCTTTGGTGTCCTGGTGGCCGCTCAGGGCTGCCTAGGCTTCAGGTACCCTGTGCTAGTCAAGAAATGCTTTCTTTGGTCGGTCTCATGAAGTCTTTGATAACTTGGATTTCTGGACAATAAAAGCTTTGTAACTTGTATCTCCCACTTATTCCATATGCCTGAAGAAGATTCTTGGGTGACCATTAAGGCTGTTTCTATCCTTTGGTGAAGGAATCAATCTTACCTCTAAGCTTTTATAGCAGCATCCGGGAGTCTTTCTAATGGACATAAAGCCTTAATGGTGGGTTGTATATTCTGTCTTTATCATATTAGTGTCCATAATACCTGCTAGATATTATAGATACACTCTCAGCACTTTAAAGATAGAATACCATCGTGTTTCTTGGCTTCCTTTGTTCCCTCGTCATGTAATCTTTCAGTGTAGTTCCTGTTTCTTTCTAGATTATTTGTCTGCTCTCTTAATGTTTTCGATGTCCTTTTGGTCTTCATTTTTTTCGATTTCACTGTCAAATATCTTCTTCTATTCTCGTTCTCTCTCTCTCTCTCTCTCTTTCCTCTCTCTTTTTTCCCTACTTCAGATTCATTGAGCTTCTTGAAAATGAAGATTTGATTCTTTCATAGATACTAGAAACAATTTGGTATTTCTCTCTCTGAAAGTTGCTTCTCTTTCCTTGTCTAGTCTCTTTTTCTGGACCTCTGATTAGATACAAATTCAAACTCATTTGGTCTTCATGTATCTCCCTTTGTATTTTTAATCTCCTGTTTCTCTGTACTGCATCCTGTGTGATTTCTTCAATATTTCCTTCCGCTTAACTAATTCTTTTTTTTCCAGATGTATCCAATCTACTTAACCTGTCCAGTGAGTTTCAAATTTCAATTATTTATTTTAATGTCCTGCTTGATTCTTTTTCAAATTCAGCTGTTTTTTTTCCTTTTGTTCATTATTTGGGCTCTCCATTTCCTTATTTATTTTAACACATTAAAAACACTTATTTCATCTTTTGTATCTGATGGCTTCAATAGCTGACGTCTTCTCATTTCTATATCTGCCCTTGCTTACACCAATTCACAGTCTTGGTAACTTCTTCCTTGTGTATTTTAAGTGATTTTTTATTATGACCTCTTATTTTGGGGGATTTTATCTGACATTTGTTGAGATTTGGGCTAAAAAAAAAAGGTACATTTCTTCAGAGAATATTTGCTTTTACTTCTAGTAGGCATTGGAACTTCACCAGTGAGGGACCTTTAAAACTAGTTCCTAACTCAAAGTCTTTTGGAACTGAAGGCATTGTAGATACAAACCTCAAACTTGCATGATGACTATCTTGTACGTACATAATTTCTGAGAATATTTTTTTCCTTTCACCCAGAACGAAGACCAAATAGGGTTGTTGTCTTTTATGGGAAGGAGTTCTAGCTTATGTGGGTCTCCAATTAGTCCCTCCCTTGTGTGAACCCTTATTTTTGACGCTAGTATTTTGCTTGGCTCTTAAGACAGAAGATTTGGTTTGTGGGGCATGTAGATAGCCACTGTGTTCAGCAACTCCCACCAGTCTAGATTCATGTTTTTGCTTCATTTTTAGCCACTGCAAGACTTTGTTACTTTTCTTGCCAGCAAAACCAAGTATTCAAAAAATGTGTTTGTGTGGTTTGCTTTGGTTTTACTCAGCATTTAAAGTATTTTTAGTAAGGTCTTTGTTTTTTTTTAAGGATATTTAGTATGCATTATTGCTGGAAACTTAACTCTTCATTCCCTACAAAGTCCCAATTTTATTTAGAGAGAGAACTCTGTTTTGTTCCTTATGCATGGAGAGAAATGACCAACAGGACTCAAGTTTAACTGATCATCAAACAGAACTGTTATCAATTAATTTCTTTTCTTAACCACAGCCATCCAGGTTTCCCCTAATTTCCAACCCTCCAAATCATTTTGTTATAATCCACAGCATCAGCAAGATTTCACATGCCATAATTTTTTAAAGTCTGTTTTCCTTTAGAGAGGAAGATAAATGGTAATTTCTCCCACAAGTGGCTTTTTAAACTTAAGAATGTGTTAGTTCCCCTTAGGAGCACAGTATGGATATTTGTTAATTCCATGTACTTCAGATGCTACGTGCAGGCACTGAGAGGAGCAGACTGTAGGGTGGAGCATTTCTTTGACAAACATTATTAAGGACCTGTCCTGTTCCAAGAACCTGAAAAACTCAAGAACAAAGGCATAAAGGCAAGAAATAGCCTGGCATATTTAGAGACCCAAAGTAAAAGTCTAGAATGGATGGGGCATAGAGGTAGGGAGCCAGAAGTGGAGAAAGAGATGGAACAAAATATTCACAGATTTATGTAAACTCTTCTTGAGCTTATATGGATTCAACTTTTATAAAAATTTAAGATTAATGTGTATTTTTCACTTTCTATGTTCAAATCAATATTTTATTTTTATACTTAAATCATCCTTTTTCTAAAAACGTATCTGGATGTGCAGAAATCTTCATCAGGAAATAAAAGAGATATTTTGAATTTCATCATAGCTCTGTAGCCTATCCCTGGATCAATGCCAGGTTCTAGGCTGGAAGGCCAAGGAAGTTTTCTTTGTGTCTGTTACAGATAGACAGGTCCACAGAAGACTTCACTCAGGGATGACTGTTGATTTTTAGGACAGGGACTATCTCCCCTGCTTTGGGTTTTAGTAGCGTCCTAGGTATGGCCAGGCAAGGGTTGTCATAGGTGCATGTAGCCCCAGGATGTGGTCTGCTTCCGGCGACTGTGGTCCCAGGAGGCCAGGCCTTGAAGGGATAGGTGTGACAGCCTGATTTCACACTGCAGTTCTCAGACCTTACACAGCCACACCTACAGCACTGTGCCTGAGTCCAACATGTGAGAACATGGTCCCTACAGGTAAGGATGTGCAATGGACCCCCTGGCGGGACTGCTGAAAGACTGAACAGTATGCTCCCTCTCGATTTCCAGTACGCAGTTGTCTATTTTCAATGGGAAGACCTTCTAGCATTACTGAAATAAAAAGAGTGAATGAGGCTCAGTTTGGGATTGTTGGCGGGGACGGAAGCGGTACAGCCCCACCCCCCACAAGGGACACTCCACTAAGGTAACCAGCGGCCACCATCTTGGACAGCGGAAGTAAACACCGCCACTCGCCGACAGATTGCAACAACAAACAGGTGTGTGTCACCCAGCTCAGCCCCCATACATAGGGGGATTTCGCTTAAAATCTCTCCTAGACTTTCAGGGGGAGGGACTATCAGAGTGAGCCTGCATAAAGACTAAAGGAGAGCTAGAGGCACCTGACCCTCAACCCGCCCCCCTCCCATCAGCGGCCAAAACAAAACCTGTCTAGCCAGCGCTGGGGAGGGGCAAGCAGAAAAAATCAAAACCATAGAGTGCTGGGGATCCCAAAAGCCAACGGTGTGACCCCGGAGATCCAGGCTGTCTGATTCGCGCAGCCTGCCCCGAGGCTACAGAAGGCGTGGCGCCCCAGAGAAGGGGTTAAATAGTCAGCAGGGAATTAAGTGACTGCGACACGGTGGTATCCCACCAGCCAAGCCCAAGCCCGCACTGACCCCCGGGCTGAGTTCGGGATTGTTGGCGGGGACGGAAGCGGTACAGCCCCACCCCCCACAAGGGACACTCCACTAAGGTAACCAGCGGCCACCATCTTGGACAGCGGAAGTAACCACCGCCACTCACCGACAGATTGCAACAACAAACAGGTGTGTGTCACCCAGCTCAGCCCCCATACATAGGGGGATTTCGCTTAAAATCTCTCCTAGACTTTCAGGGGGAGGGACTATCAGAGTGAGCCTGCATAAAGACTAAAGGAGAGCTAGAGGCACCTGACCCTCAACCCCCCCCCTCCCATCAGCGGCCAAAACAAAACCTGTCTAGCCAGCGCTGGGGAGGGGCAAGCAGAAAAAATCAAAACCATAGAGTGCTGGGGATCCCAAAAGCCAACGGTGTGACCCCGGAGATCCAGGCTGTCTGATTCGCGCGGCCTGCCCCGAGGCTACAGAAGGCGTGGTGCCCCAGAGAACGGGTTAAATAGTCAGCAGGGAATTAAGTGGCTGCGACACGGTGGTATCCCACCAGCTAAACCCAAGCCCGCACTGACCCCCGGGCTGAGTTCGGGATTGTTGGCGGGGACGGAAGCGGTACAGCCCCACCCCCCACAAGGGACACTCCACTAAGGTAACCAGCGGCCACCATCTTGGACAGCTGAAGTATCCACCGCCACTGTCCGACAGATTGCAACAACAAAACAGGCACAGAGTACAGTTTGAACTGCCGAGAATCATCACTGAGGGGAAATCTGGTCTAGCAGGAGAAACCAAGGCTAGCAGGAGAAACCAGGAGCCTAGAGGCAAGGCCCTCGCGACTGGGCAGCTGTAAACTGCAGGCCCACCGGCGACAGTTCACCCACTGCCCGCGTAACTTGGCGGTAGGAGAACGCCCTCCCGTTGGTGACGGATCACCTGCCCGCGGCCTGTGATACTGGGCGGCTGGAGTCTACCCGCCTGCCACGACCGGGAGCTGAAACCACACAGAGACAGTCCAGTCACACCCCCCCATTAGGGCACCCCAGCAAGGAGACTGGGGCCCGTCATAGCAGAGTAGTGTCGTCACTGGAGCTCGAACGTCGGAATTCCTTCCCAGCGGAATCCACGTTAGCAGTCATACTTCAACAACACAAAGGAGAGACATCAGAGTAATACAGAAACAAAACAAATCTATAGAGGAGAGCAGAAACACGACAATCAAAAAGAGCTGGAAAGTAACGTGGACAACATGAGAAAACAAGGGAAAAAAGGATTACAAACAATGCAAGACTACTCAATTCTACAGGAGGACATAGAAACTTCAGAAACAGGTATAGGGAAAGAACTCAAGGCATACCTAACTCGAATGGAAAGGAATATTAGAGAAGACATGAGACAGCAAGTCCAAGAAATAAAAATATATTTTGAAAATGAATTAAACAAACAAATTCAAATGGCAAAGAACGAGCTCTACCAGGAGATAGAGATATTAAAAAAAAAATCAAACAATAATCCTAGAATTCCAGGAAACTATAAACCAAATTAAAAACTCAAACGAGAATATTACAAATAGACTTGATCAAGTAGAAGTCAGAACATCAGATAATGAAGACAAAGTTTATCAACTTGAAAAGAATATAGTCAACACAGAAAAGATGCTTAATTCCCACGAGCAATCTATTCAAGAGATATGGGATGTCATAAAAAAACCAAATCTGAGAGTCATAGGGATAGAAGAAGGCACAGAGATTCAAACCAAAGGAATGGACAGCATATTAAATGAAATAATTCTAGAAAACTTCCCAGAGATGAAAGTTGGAATGGATTGCCAAATCCTGGAAGCCTACAGGACCCCAAACATTCAAAACCATAATAGACCAACCCCAAGACATATAATTATGAAGATAGCCAACGTACAGAACAAGGAGAGAATATTAAAAGCTACGAGAGAAAAGAGGCAGATTACTTTCAGGGGTAAACCAATTAGGTTAACGACAGATTTCTCATCACAAACTTTGAAAGCGAGAAGATCCTGGAATAACGTATTTCAAACGCTGAAAAATAATGGATTCCAACCAAGAATACTATATCCAGCAAAATTGAGCTTCAAATTTGACAATGAAATTAAAATCTTTCACGATAAACAAAAGCTAAAAGAATTTGCAGCAAGAAAACCAGCTCTGCAAAGCATTTTGAACAAAACACTACAAGAAGAGGATGTGAAAAATAGTGCCCAAAACTAACAGCAGGAAGTATCTCAGTAAAGGGGGAGGAAAATAACCAAAAAGCAAAACTAACCAAACTAAAATAAATAAATAAAGAAGCATGACTGGAAATACAAATCATATCTCAATTGTAACCTTAAATGTTAATGGCCTAAACTCACCAATCAAGAGACATAGGCTAGTAAACTGGATCAAAAAAACAAATCCAACAATATGCTGCCTTCAAGAGACTCATATGATAGGAAAAGACATACACAGGCTGAAGGTAAAAGGTTGGGAAAAATCATACCACTCACATGGCCCTCGGAAGCAAGCAGGAGTGGCCATACTCATATCGAATAAAATCAACTTCAAACCTAAGTTAATCAAGAAGGACAAAGAAGGTCACTATATACTGTTAAAAGGAACCATCCACCAACAAGACATAACAATCATCAATTTGTATGCACCCAACAATGGAGCTGCAACGTTCATAAAACAAACTCTCCTCAAGTTCAAGAGTCAAATAGACCACAACACAATAATTATGGGTGACTTCAACACACCGCTCTCGCCATTAGACAGATCCTCTAGACAAAAACTGAATAAAGAAACTATAAAACTCAACAGCACAATCAATAATCTAGACTTAACCGACATATATAGAATATATCAACCATCATCAAGTGGATACACGTTCTTCTCAGCAGCACATGGATCCTACTCAAAGATAGACCATATATTATGCCATAAGACAACTCTTAGTAAATATAAAGGCGTGGAGATAATACCATGCACCATATCTGACCATAATGGAATGAAATTGGAAATCAATGATAAGAGAAGGAAGGAAAAATCCTACATCACATGGAAAATGAACAATATGTTATTGAATGATCAATGGGTTATAGAAGACATAAAGGAGGAGATGAAAAAATTCTTAGAGTCAAATGATAACACAGACACAACATACCGGAATTTATGGGACACAATGAAAGCAGTTTTAAGAGGGAAATTCATTTCTTGGAGTTCTTACCTCAAAAAAAGAAAAAACCAACAAATAAATGAACTCACACAACACCTCAAAAATCTAGAAAAGGAAGAGCAAAACAACAGTAAATGTAGTAGAAGACAAGAAATAATTAAAATTAGAGCAGAAATCAATGAAATTGAAACAAAAGAAACCATTGAAAAAATAGATAAAACTAAAAGTTGGTTCTTTGAAAAAATAAATAAGATAGACAAGCCCTTAGCCACGCTAACGAAAAGAAGAAGAGAGAGAACTCAAATTACTAACATACGGGATGAAAAAGGCAATATCACAACAGACACTACAGAAATACAGAAGATAATTAGAAAGTATTTTGAAACCCTATATTCTAATAAAATAGAAGATAACGAAGATATCGATAAATTTCTTAAGGCATATGAATTGCCCAGATTGAGACAGGAAGACACACACAATTTAAACAGACCAATAACAAAAGAAGAAATAGAAGAAGCCATCAAAAGACTACCAACTAAGAAAAGCCCTGGACCAGATGGGTATACAGCGGAGTTCTACAAAACCTTCAAAGAAGAATTAATACCAATACTTTTCAAGCTATTTCAAGAAATAGAAAAAGAAGGAGCTCTTCCAAATTCATTCTATGAGGCCAACATCACTTTGATCCCAAAACCAGACAAAGATACTTCAAAGAAAGAAAACTACAGACCAATATCTCTAATGAACTTGGATGCAAAAATTCTCAATAAAATTCTGGCGAATCGAATACAAAAACATATCAGAAAACTTGTGCACCATGATCAAGTAGGATTCATTCCTGGGATGCAAGGATGGTTCAATATACGGAAATCAATAAATGCTATCCACCACATCAATAGACTTAAAGACAAGAACCACATGATCATCTCGATGGATGCAGAAAAAGCATTTGACAAAGTACAGCATCCCTTTATGTTCAAAACACTAGAAAAACTAGGGATAACAGGAACTTACCTCAACATTGTAAAAGCTATCTATGCTAAGCCTCAGGCTAGCATCATTCTGAATGGAGAAAAATTGAAGGCATTCCCTCTAAAATCTGGAACAAGACAGGGATGCCCTCTATCACCACTTCTATTCAATTTAGTTCTCGAAGTACTAGCCAGAGCAATTAGACAGACAAAAGAAATTAAAGGCATAAAAATAGGAAAAGAAGAAATTAAACTATCGCTATTTGCGGATGACATGATAATATACTTAACAGACCCAAAAGAGTCTACAAAGAAGCTGCTAGAGTTAATAAATGAATTCAGCAAAGTGGCAGGTTATAAAATCAACACGCATAAATCAAAGGCATTCCTATATATCAGCAACAAAACTTCTGAAATGGAAATAAGGAAAACCACTCCATTCACAATATCCTCAAAGAAAATAAGATACTTGGGTATCAACCTAACAAAAGAGGTGAAAGATTTATACAATGAAAACTACAGAACCCTAAAGAGAGAGATAGAAGAAGATCTCAGAAGATGGAAAAATGTACCCTGTTCATGGATAGGCAGAACTAACATCATCAAAATGGCGATATTACCCAAAGTTCTCTATAGGTTTAATGCGATGCCAATCAAAATACCAACGGCATTTCTTGTAGAAATAGACAAAGCAATCATGAAATTCATATGGAAAAACAAAAGACCCAGAATAGCAAAAGCAATTCTAAGCAGGAAGTGTGAATCTGGAGGTATAGCGATACCAGAGGTCAAACTGTACTACAAAGCAATAGTAACAAAAACAGCATGGTACTGGTACCAAAACAGGCGGGTGGACCAATGGTACAGAATAGAAGACACAGAGACTAATCCACAAAGTTACAACTATCTTATATTTGATAAAGGGGCTAAAAGCATGCAATGGAGGAAGGATAGCATCTTCAACAAATGGTGCTGGGAAAATTGGAAATCCATATGCAACAAAATGAAATTGAATCCCTTTCTCTCGCCATCCACAAAAATTAACTCAAAATGGATCAGGGAGCTAGATATCAAATCAGAGACACTGCGTCTGATAGAAGAAAAAGTTGGCTACGATCTACAAATTGTGGGGTCGGGCTCCAAATTCCTTAATAGGACACCCATAGCCCAAGAGTTAACAACCAGAATAAACAAATGGGACTTACTTAAACTAAAAAGTTTTTTCTCAGCAAGAGAAACAATAAAAGAGGTAAATAGAGAGCCTACATCCTGGGAACAAATCTTTACCCCCCACACCTCTGATAGAGCCCTAATATCCAGAATGTACAAAGAACTCAAAAAATTAAATAATAAGATAACAAATAACCCAATTAACAAATGGGCCAAGGACCTCAACAGACACTTCTCAGAGGAGGACATACAATCAATCAACAAGTTCATGAAAAAATGCTCACCATCTCTAGCAATCAGAGAAATGCAAATCAAAACCACCCTAAGATACCATCTCACTCCAGTAAGATTGGCAGCCATTATGAAGTCAAACAACAACAAGTGTTGGCGGGGATGTGGGGAAAAAGGTACACTTGTACACTGCTGGTGGGGCTGCAAAATGGTGAGGCCAATTTGGAAAGCAGTATGGAGATTCCTGGGAAAGCTGGGAATGGAACCACCATTTGACCCAGCTATTGCACTTCTCGGACTATTCCCTGAGGACCTTAAAAGAGCGCACTATAGGGATACGGCTGCATCAATGATTATAGCGGCACAATTCACAATAGCTAGACTGTGGAACCAACCTAGATGCCCCTCAATAGATGAATGGATAAAGAAAATGTGGCATCTATACACAATGGAATATTATGCAGCACTAAGAAATGACAAAATCATAGAATTTGCAGGGAAATGGATGGCATTAGAGCAGATTATGCTAAGTGAAGCTAGCCAAGCCCTAAAAAACAAATGCCAAATGTCTGCTTTGATATAAAGAGAACAACTAAGAACAGAACAGGAAGGAAGAGCATGTGGAAAAGACTACAGATAACAAAGACGAATGGGGGGAGAGAAACGGAGAGAGAAGGGAAAGCATATGGAAATGGTAGGAGACCTTCAAGGATACATAAAATTACAAGAGGCTATGAGGGGCAAGGGGGAAGGAAAAAAAGGGAGAGAATTGAACAACAGCAGGGGAGATAGAGAGGGAAGATGGGAGGGGAGGGGAGGGGAGGGGTGATAGTAGGGGTTAGGAAAGGTAGCAGAATACAACAGACACTAATATGGCATTATGTAAAGGTGTGAATGTGTAACAGATGTGATTCTGCAATCTGTATTTGGGGTGAAAATGGGAGTTCAAAACACAATTTGAGTCTAATGTATGAAAGATGATATATCATGAGCTCTGTAATGCTTTAAATAATCAATAAAAAATTAAAAAAAAAAAAGAGTGAATGGTAGAAGCCTTAGAGCATACAAATATGATGCCAGGCCCCATTTCATAACATAGAGGAAGGAGACCACCTAAGATAGGTGTCAGAGAAGAGCTCTGAGGGTGACAGATGAGCTTGTTTCTAGCTTTATTAATGAATAAACAGCAAACTGATCCCAGGGCTAGGCTTTCTGAGATGCAGCCGGCCCAAGTACTTCTCTAAGTCTCCTCAGTGACAGGGCTGGGTTTCCTAAAGGCAAGAAAAAGAGTGAAAGGTCAAAAGAGTCATTGTGGCTTTAGGGTGTTGCAAAGGTAATCTAGATTATCGATCAGTGGCTCGGTTGGCCACCCATCTTCCTGAGACCCAGATCACAGGGACTTACAGCCACAGGGACTGATGAGGAGGATGGGCTAAATGGAGCCACATTCTTCCCAGAGGGAGCTTGTCCTGTCCACCTCCTCCCTCCCATTTCCAGCCCCAAATCCCTAGTGTTGGCCCTTGCCCTCCTCCCTTCTCACAGGCTCAACCTTCTGAGGTCCACCTTCTGCCCCGCTCCCTTAAATACCTGAAGCAAAGAGATGAGAGAGAAGCTCTGGGCTGGCCTTCAGGGGAAGGCATCTGAGGCTGGTGATAAGCGAGGCCAGGATTTGAGGGGTCCCACTTTTGATAACCCAAGAGGAGGCAGAAGGGTGTTCTAGGCAGAGAGCAATAAGAGACAATGAACAAATCAGTTTGGTGAGAACACAGGTTTCCAGAAGAGGACAAGGATTAAGAAAATAGCTTGTGGCGTTTTAAGATGGTCTGAAACTCTAGTTCAGTTTGAACTTTTTTAAACTATCGGGAGTCATTTAAATTGGAAGGCAGGGAGAAGGGATAACAATAAGAATTAACTTTATGATTTAAAAATAACAACTAATATTTAAACTTTAGAAAGCATAGTCTGTAGCTTTGGATGCTCACAGCAGCCCTGTGTTAAATGTGGATTCAGGTAGAGAATATTTGCAGCACAGCCCAGATGCCCAAGTTCCCTGCCCCCATCAAACAGCCATTAGGAAAAGGGTGTCAGGCTCTCTGAGGAGCTAGCTGATCTGGGAGAGGAACATCAGCATCTTCTCCTCGTTCCATCCATTCCAGAAATGGCCAGGCCACCTCCGAGCAGCGCTCTTGCTCTCGTCTATGGCTGATCAGAGGAATGAGAGGTGAGGAGAGCAAGGTGATGCCAGATGAGGCAGAGGGGGGTTGTGAGCCAACAGAACAGCAACAGCACAACTACAGTCAACCATGAAAGGGAAATGTTCGTTAGCAGCCAAACCTCACCCAGCTGCAGTGGCCCCCCTGGTCATCTTTCCTAAGCTCCAGTTTGGAAAACCTACAAGCAGGAGGCTGTTTCAGTTTAAACCACACAGACAGGAATACCTGCCTTCTCTAACAGTACAAGCACTTCGTGGGAGGGTCATGAAAGGTCTGAAGTGTGCTTGTTATTAAACACAATGGGACCGGTTATATTGCTGAGGGAATCTTCTGGAGATGTTTTCTTTTCTTTCTTTTTTCTTTCTCGGCAGTGAGAATAAGGAGGAACAGGAAATACAGGTCTGATTAGGAAAAGGACTAGTAATCAACCTTGTATTGACTTTTGTCTGGCTCTGCTAGTGCCGGTGGAAAACGGTGTGCACAGGATGATGAAATGCTAATGCCTGCATCATGGCAATCAGGGGACAGTTATAAATAGAGCAGGCTGACTAATAAAAAAGGATGACATTGCTCCCAACTCAAATATTGTTTTGGGGACAGGTATCTGTTTATGAATATTCTGGAATCTTCCACCTGACACTCCCAGTTTTCCTTTCAGAGTCTCAGATAAAAGACACCTCTTAGGGGAGATGTATTTTTTCAATCTGTGTAAAACTGTGCATGCTGTCCTTCCATTGGTTACAACTGTTTAAAACACAAGCCTCACAACAGATTTGAACCCTGAGATTTATAAAATGTGGGATATGTAAATACAGTAAAATAACCAAGACCGATGATGATGGCAACTCAGACCTTACGTTAATCCTGCTCTGATTTCCCCAGGATGAGTCCTCAGGGAGTTACTAGCCATTGGTCCTCAGCTTCCTCATCTAGAAAACAAAGATAATAGAATCTATTTCATGGAATTATGGGGATTAAATAAGATCAATGAGGCCACACACTTGGTAAATATCAGCTATCATTGTTTTATTATTCACAAAATTTTCAGGAAAAATTTTTAGAATATGCAATGATAGCAATGGCAAGGCCAGAGAAAATACCAGGAAATGTCAGATTACAGTCATCCAACTATTTGAAAGGAGGCTTCAAAATTGTCCCAGTCTTTTATCTGGTGGCCGACACTCCTTGCTACCCTAAGCAGGAGAAGGTTAAGAGGTTTCCAGCCCTTGTTTGTACATGTATATTCAGTGATGGGGAACTCAGCAATCTCAGGCCAGCACCAAGAGTTGTGTTGCAAAATTCCTCTGTATATTGAATCTAAATCTAACCTCCTAGAACTTTCCACTCAGTGGCTTTGTTTCTTCCAGAGAGATGGAGAACAGGCCCATATGGCACCTTTCAAATATTGAAATGAGCCTTGCTATATTTAGGCTCCTTTAAATTAAATCGCCCCAGTTCCTTCAACTGTTCTTCAAAAGACATGTCTTCTAATCACATCACCACCTTGTTCTTACTTCTTCTAGATCAGCGGTTTTCAACCAGGGCCACATGTCTAGAAAAACTTTTTGGCTGTCACAGCAGGAGCAGGGGTGAGACCTGCATCTAGAAGGTAGAGGCCAGGGAAGCTGTAAAAACCCTACAATGCACAGGATAGCCCCCAACAACAAAGAATTATTCAGCCTGAATAGTCCATAGTGCCAAGGTTGGGAAGCCCTGTCCTAACTAAGCATCAGTGTTCTTAATGTGTGGGATAAAAATATGCATAGAGAAGCGTCAGCTAGTACTGCCATTATACGGTCATTACATTTCTGCTAAATTAGCCTAAGATTCGGCAGATTTTTAGTTTAGAATCAGTTGAAACCCCCTTTCATGTGCTGTTGCTGACCCAGAGATGATGTACATGGGGCCCATATGCCCATTTAGAAAACATCCATCAGTGCTGGCACTCTTCCCTGCTTGCCCAGAGGCCGCGTTGCAATCTCTTCCAGCACAATATTCCAGGCCACCACTACTAATCATTCAAATGGTAGTGAGCATGCCAGATGAAATCTATTCACTGACCATTTCTCCCAGGTTTTGTGATCCTGGGACCCAGGTCATGATGTGATCCTGGGACCTGTGCTTTGGAGGACTCTACAAGATGGTGTCACAATTCTTGGAGCAGCTGGAAAGAATAGAGGATGCTTTGATTTGATATTCAACAACAGGCAATTCTTTTAAAATAAGCGATTCCCCAAAATCCTTTTTCCAAACCTAACTAAACAAGCTCTATACCCTGCATTATTCAGGAGAATTAAAAAAATAAATTGAAACTTGAGTAAACAGCAATCACAGCTTCTCAGAAGCCTGAAACCAATATTAATCAATATCTAGAAAATGGTTGATTTTACTTTGAAGCTTGATTCTTTATTCCATGTAGTGTTTTAAAATATATTGTTCCTCAGTATCCGAGGACAGCTTCCAAAAAACCCTCCCACATCTCAGATATCAAAATCTGCAGGAGCTCGTCTCTTCTATAAAATGTGCAGTGTTTGCATATAACCTGCGCACATCCTCCTACATACTTTATAGCATCTCTAGATCACTTATCTACCTAACACAATATAAACACTACGTAAATAGTTGTCATACTGTGTGGAGAAGAAAGGATGACAAGCAAATAAGTCGGCACATGTTCAGTACAGATGCAGTTTTTTTTTTTTCCTGAGTATTTTCTATCTTCAGTTGTTTAAATTCAAGGCTGTAGAACCCATGGAGATGGAGGGCTGTCTATAATTCCTTTTTTCCCTCAGTGGGGGAAGGAGAAAAAAAGACACTTTTGGATACCCTGAAATAGCTGTCTTCAACTTCAGCATTCTTTATAACCCTAGTCACTTCATTAGTTATGAGCAAAGTAATATGTTTGCTATAGCCTGATTTACTCAAATACTTGATATGGTAATTTAAAAGTGGATTTATTCAGATTAATTATGTTTGCTAACTTAATCTGGTTTTCAGAGTTTTAAACACTTATCAATTGTGCAAGTAGAGTTAAACCAATGACCTATAAAAGACATAGTATCTGTCAGTACTTGAGAAGGAAACAGAAACTCAAGAGCATAGAAACTGTTAATATTTGAATAGAACAAAAAACATTTGTGTTTTCCAGATTGAGGGCTCTATATGCTATGTAGCAGATCCCCAAAGCCCTTGTTTTCAGGAATGCAGGTAAAGGAGATATGCAGGGGTGGGGATAAAGGGAGCCTTCCAAACATGTGACTGCTTGCCACCTGGGACTTTAGAATTTCTAGACTTATGGCACATAGCTAAAGTGCAAGCTCTTATGCCAGACTCTCTGGGCTTGAAGTCTAACTCAACCATAGCTGTGAGAGCTTCATCTATTACTTATCATAAGCCTCAGTTTCCTCGAGCATAAAACCCAAATTATATTGTTATATTGTATGTATACACAAATACATAATAACATATTCCAGTATTATGTTTAATTATAATGCACCAATAAAGAAGGAACAACAGAAATAAATAAATAATAAAGGTAATGGTAGTAGTACTTACCTACTAGGTTTTTTGAAAAGATTAAACAAGACACCGTACACAGAACATTGGTATGCAGAACATACCCAGGAAGAGTTGGCTTTTGTCTGGACCTCTGAAATTCAGTCCTTACAGAGATAGGATTCTAGATTATTCCTTGATGTCTGCTGTAATATGTGTTCATAAAGCACCAGTTAGCTCATTTGTAATTGCAAGATAGGGGAACAATGACAGTGTATCATGGAAATTGTGCTGGTTCACATGTGTTTTTTTTTTTTCCCAAGGCAAGGAGAGCTAAAATAGCAGAGATGAGTAACAACTTCAGTGGGAAAGCCTCAGCATGGCTTCCAGTTTGATTTTTTCCCCTTTAATTTTAAATGAATGTCTGCACTTGGGGCTCCCTCTTCAGAGAAGCACATCCCAGCCTTGCATGTCCCGGGTTGCACTTACCTATGCCCATCTTCACAGCAACCCCACTGGCTCCCAGCAGCCAAAGTCTGAGTGTCCATCTTATTATTTTTTGTGCATTTTTAATATTCTCTGAAGCAGCTTCTGGTCCTACTGAGCTGCCTGCCTTGGTTTCCAAGATACCAATTACTGTTTGTGTTGGTAGGCCAATTATAAAGTCACACAGGTGTTGAGTGGTCATCCTTAACCCTATTCTTTTATCCATAAATCCTCACACCTTAATTATGTGATTTTCCAGACTGGGAGCTTCCAAGAATGCATATGATGTGCATTTAACAAGTGACCAATGGCTTTCAAAGTGCTTCAGAGGCAGCACCAGGTGAAACAAAAACATGTAAAGGCACTGAACAAGGCCACATTTGGGCAGCCTGGATGTGTTGGGCAGAATTCCAGGCTGCAAAGATGGCTCTTCACCTGGGAGGCTCTGAATTCTGCAGCCTCTGAAAGAACTTTCCAGCCCAGGGCACCAAAGTGTGCCTGTTAGGTCCTGACACTGCTCATGAGGTAGAAACACCACCTTTTCTTTGTGTTTCTGCCTCTGACAAAGAGTGTATAGTAGCATGCGTTAGCAAAATGCATTTCTGAATAAACTCTTTCTCTTCACCTTTTGTTTGTTCAAAATGCATTTTTTTTTTCAGGGAAATACATTTGATTCTCCCTGTTTCCCCCAGGTTTGGGTAGTTCCTACCTCCCTCTAATTCCTGTGGCAATTTGATCCTCTCTAAACTGAAGACCTGCTTACATTTTCCTCTTATCATTAAAAAGGTGTGTGTGTGTGTGTGTGTGTGTGTGTGTGTGTGTGTGTGACCTCGACTTAATCAGAAGTTCCTTGAAGGCAGGGACTTTGTTTACTTCATCTCTATAGTTCCTCCACATTGCCCAGCACCCTATCTTTCACACTGTAAGTACTTAACAAATGTTTACCAAATGAGCAAGTCCTCCCAAGAAACCATTGGTTTTTATTTGTGCCCTTCTGTAAGTGCCTGACAACAGTGCACTGTGGATTCCAGGGCAGTGGTTAGAAGACAGAGTTCTGCCTTAAAAATGTCCTGTATAAGGAAAACTATTCTGGGAAGGTAAGGACCAAACACCAACGTCAGAACACCTCATGTGAAATATTTTATTCATATTTTTAAAAAATTAATAAGCAACAGACAGGAATTATTTCATTTGGCTGCTCTGATAGTTCCTGCTGCTCTTTCTGAGTCTCTGGAGGTTAAACTGTTTCCCAAGGGAATACAAGTTCAGAACGAACCTCAAGGTTATTCTTGCTCAGATAGAAAGCTGACTAACTGATGGCAGGGTTCTGGGTTGACAGCAGGGACATGTGGGCCTGAGGGCGGTGGGGATGGGCCAGCTGCTTAGACTGAGACTCTTGAGCTCCACTGTCCTCCTCCTCTTGGTGAGCATCCAGATAGATCTGTCCAGTGTCCACTGTCTAGCCCTCTCCTTCAAATTTTAATAATGAATAAAACAGAATTTTAATACTGAACTTAATTGAAGTAGCTACAGGTAAAAATATTTATAGTATAAAGTAATACATGAGGAGCCCCTTATGAATTATATAATATTCAATGTTTCATCTGCTCTCAAAGCAACCCTTTTAGTTTTAGTTTGCTCCCTAGCAAACTAAACTTATAACGAAGCACCACAAACTGTGTGGCTTACACAGAAGGAATGTATTGTCTCTCAGCTCTGGTGGCTGGATGTCCAAAATTAACATGTCTGCAGGGTTAGCTCCCTCTGGGATCTGTAAAAAAGAATCTGGTCCGTCTTTGGTGTTCCTTGGCTTATACATCTCTGCTTTCAACTTCACATGTTTTTCTTCCTTGGTGCATATGTATCTGTGTTCAAATTTCTCCTTTTTAATTTTAAAGTTTATTTATTTTTGAGATGGGGTCTGACTATGTGGCCCAGGCTGGCCTTGAACCCCTGAGAAAAAGAGATCCTCCTACTTCAGACTCCTCAGTAGCTGGGACTATAGGCCCGCACCATGATGCCCAGCTAAATTTTCCCATTTTATAAGGACACCAGTCATATTGTATTAGGGGCCTATTCTACTCCTGATTTACTTCATCTTAATTGTATCTGCAATGACCACTTTTATTTATATATATATATATAAAACTGTAGTCATATTCTGTGGCTCTAGAGGTTAGGACTTCAACATATGAATTTGGAGGGGATCCATGTAAAACATAACACTTTTATAGGACACAAAGCAGGAATTTCTTCCATCTTCATTTTACAGATGAAACAGTCCCAGGGAAATGAAGTAATTCACCAAAGTAAGTGAAAACCCTGTGTCACAAATGCAAAGCTGCTGTCGGCTCAGGTGTCAGGGAGAACCATACATATTGCCTCTTGCTATGAGTTTGTCCAGCTGTTCTCACACCTGGAGCCGTGTGAGACTGAGGCTGCACTGAGGCAGAGGGAGGGGAAGTGGCCCCATGTGGTCTCCTTTTGGAAGCAGTTTAGCAGATGGTCTTATTAGTAAGAGCTCTACTTGCTGCCCGTATGGGTGCACCTCATGAGGGCTTGGCCTCCAGTGAAACTGTTTACTCAAGTTGTTTCTTGTAAGTCTCTTGTTTCTTCCTGGTGGGCCCACTCTGGAGCCAAGGGGAGCTGGGTACAATGAGCTTATTCAGGGAAGAAAGTAAAATGCCCCATGCTTCCTTTCTCTATGGCATCATTCTTTGCCACCCTGTGTCTTTCTTTTGTCTTGCCTATTGAGTAAGCCCAGTGTGGGTGTGGGGAGTATGTGAATGGCCAGCAGTGTGACTGGGGATAGACGCTTGAGGAAGCACACATCAGGGTAGGCAGCAATGGGCGGACTTCTCAGAAATGGCTTTGCCAACACACCCACTTTGACCTTCTGCTCTGCCTGAGTCACTCTCACCAGCTAAAGCTGGACCCTCCTGGAACATGGGTTCCCCTAGGCAGAAAGGAGGGGCACCCCTCATCTGTGAGCCCCACCTTTCGGGAACTGTGTAGGAAGTAGCTGAGTGCAGATTTGGGAGATACTCTAATCTGAGCTCTGCCAGTTGCTAAGCGTGTGGCTTTAGGGAAGATGCTTAATCTCCCCATGTCACTTCCTCATCTATAAAATGGAGATGATAAATTTGTTTACCTCGTAAGGTTATTGCATGGATAAATGATAGAAGCTAAAAATGGTGCTTGGAATGACACATCTACCATGTGATTCTAGCACACTGTGGATGTAAGCAGTACTTCCTCACTGGTTTATTTTATTTCCCAAGTGTCATTTGCTAACCTGTAACTTAAAAACTTTCAGGTATATATCAAAAAGTTAACAGTGGTTGGTTGTGTCTGGATGATGGAATTTCGGGTGATTTCATTGTTCTATTTTTGATTATTTATAAGCTTTTGATTATTTAAAGCTTTCTAAGCTTTCTGTTGTAAATATGTATTACTTTTTTTTTTTTTAACAAGAGAGAGCAAATACCACTGAGGACCTAAAGGATGCAGTGAACTAGATGTGAGTGGGTACAAAGTGGAGAAGACATGACCATTACCCTTAGTAGAGTTTAAAGTCTACAGAAAGAAACAAGACACATAAAAGACAGGAAGAAGTGGGCAGTGAGGCTAAGGCAGATTAATGGCTTATTTTTAAAATTCTTTACATATTCTGATTGCAAATTGACTATATGCAACCAGTATGAGACCAACTCCTCCCGAGTGGCACTAGACATCACAGGGAGGTTACTGTCAGTCGTACTCCAACAGTCTTAGAAGTCTGAAATAGGAAAGTAAGATGACCCTGTCAAATACAAAGAGAACTTCTCTAATTTATCCCATGGAGCCAGGGGGATGGGGATGGAATTGCTGATTCCTTTCTAAGGTACCTATCTCTGGGAAGGGGCTTACGAGGACTAAAACCTTGGGATACCTTATGTAGCACATCTTGCACATGACAGATGTGTATCACATCACGAAGCGGCTTGTCAAATGGAATGAAGAAGTAATTTCCTGCTTCCCTTTCTTTCCACAGCATTATTAGCATCATCATTATTCTGGCTGGAGCAATTGCACTCATCATTGGCTTTGGTATTTCAGGTACGTGATTTCTTGCATTACTATGATCCATTCACCCTCACTATTAAACTAATCGCTCAGTGTGATAGTGTGGAAAGAAACACAGGGCTTAGACACAGAAACTTGTGAGCAGAGCACTTGTTCTTCTCTTATTGTGGTTCTTTTCACCTTACTTAATTAACTCCTCGTGCCTTAGTTTCCTCATTGTTAGCATGGAGAAATAATGCCCAGTCAGTGTTTAGATGAGAGAATCAAACAGTAGGGTTATCAGCAGTCCTCCTACCAGTCAGTGCTGAAGATGTCATTCTGGGATCATGGGAAAAGTGCCACATCTGAGCCAGTCTGTCAGTGGTGGACCTGGGTAGATGATTTCCTTGCAATGCAGCTTTGGCCGCAGTGTTATAGAATACCAAGTCTTTGTATAGGGGAGTCTTAGATAAAAAGAAAACTGGTCACAACTACTGTACCATGTAGGAAGTAGATGTCATGGTGGCATGGATGGTTAGTTTCCAAGAGCAGTTAAAGGGTTTCCATTGTAGGAAGATTCCTCTTTCCTCCTCTATGCAGGCCGTCTCACTGAAATGCTGAGGGGATTAGGCCAGCAGCTGTCTTCTCTGATGCAACTTATTTGCTCTATTTCCCATAAACCACTTGACCTTAGCCAACACATTTATTGTAACTTTGTGACCAAAGCTGTCCCTTCACAACTAGTTTGTATAGTTCCAGCACATTTCCCCTCTGTTAATCTCCTTCAGAGTCGTGTGGCCTCTAAATAGTGGTCAAAAGGCCTAAACTGAGAAAACTTGCTATATGCGTGTTTTCCCAGAAAAGATATTAGGACACTTCTCCAATTTCTTTATCATCAAAAAATTTTATTTTGTCTTTTTTTCACTTTAATTGAATATCACTCTTTGTTGATTTGTAGAAATTCTTTACATATTCTGATTGCAAATCAACTACATGTATTACCAAATCTTTTCTAATCTGACTTGCTCTCTCACTCTCTGAATAATCTTTCAACAGAAAAAAAGTTCTCAATTTTAACTCAATTTATCAGTCTTTTCCTTTATCAAACTTAAGAGATTTTGGTCATCTGTTTAAGGTATTTTTTGCTTATCCCAGGGTCATGAAAATTTTCTTCTGGGTTAAATTGTGAAAGATTTGCTGTTTTGCCTTTTAAATTTATAACTAGGGACCATTTAGAATTAATTTTATGGTACAAGATTCAATTTCTCTTTCTGTCTATCTAGTGAGATTCAGCACCATTTATTGAAAATGGTCCTTTCCTGACTTCTCTTCAATGCCGATAGTGTCATAAAGCAAGTATCCATATGTGCATAGATCCATTTCCAAACCTGCTAATCTGTTTCATTCTACTAGAGATGTTCCCTAACTTATGATGGGGTTACAGCTCAAGAGACTTTTTATAAGTTGAAAGTATTATAAGTTGGAAAAATCATTTAATACACCTAACCTATTAAACGGTATAGCTTAGCAACATAGCACACTGTAGACTACCAGCTGTGGCCCTCATGTGGCCAACTGGAAGCTGTTCTCATTGCTGGTGCCCAGCATCATGACGGAATAGCATCCTATTTATCACTAGCCCAGGAAAAGAGGAAAAACTCAAAATTTGGAGTATAATTTCTATTGAATGTTTATTTGAATGAAGTCTAAAAATCAAAAGTTGAATCATTCTAAGTCAGACTGTCTGTAATCCTTAGCAATTCATTTTTCTTTATTTTATGTTATTTTATCTTTTTATCTATTCCGAATTCCTAATCTTGGTCTCTTTCCCAGCTCCTTCTTAAACTAAGTTGTTGAGATTACAGGTATAATTAGCTTATAGTGGTAAAGAACTAGTTTTGTGTTTATTCATAAATTTTTTAATTTGTTTTCCTGATTTTCTAATCTTGTCTTTTTATCTTTATTAATATCATCCTTACTTTATTTTGGCTGTCTTAATTTTTTCTAATATATTAAAATAAGCACTTCATAAAAAGGCATGTTCAAAAAGCCAGTAAATAGCTTTTAGTAGATAGTGCCATTCACTTTTCCAAAGTGATTTACCAATTTACTTTTAGCCAGAAGCTTATGAGACATCCTAAGCTCATGTTCTCCCCAACACTGTGTATTGTGGAATCTTGCCGTCTTAATTTCTGTTTCCTGGTGACTAGAGAGACTGAGTACATTCTCATATGAGAAACATAATGTTGAGTGACAGAGAGCACAAAAAGACTAACTCTACGTGATTCCATGCATGTAAAATTCAAAAACAAGCAAATGAATCTCTGCTTTTAAAAGATAGCATAATGGTTATTACCTCTGGGGAAAAGTGAAAGGATAGGACATTGGGGGGGGGCATGAGGGAACTGCTAGGAGGGTAGCAAAATTCTGTTTCTTGGTGTGGATGGTAGTTATGTGGAATGAAGTCATAATTCTTTAGGGTGTACAGTTACAATGTGTGGAGTTTTATATGTATGTATGATACTTATATTATATACCTATATTACATATAAACAAATTTGTATAAACATGTATATACACATAAATATATGTTTTTTAAAATTTTTTTTTTTTTTAATATTTCAACCTGATCATGTCTCTTTCTTTTTTTTTTTTTTACATTTTTTTTATTGGTTGTTCACAACATTACAAAGCTCTTGACATATTATATTTCATACATTAGATTGACATGGGTTATGAACTCCCAATTTTACCCCAAATGCAGATTGCAGAATCACGTCAGTTACACATCCACAATTTTACATAATGCCATATTAGTGACTGTTGTATTCTGCTACCTTTCCTATCCCCTACTATCCCCCCTCCCCTCCCCTCCCATCTTCTCTCTCTACCCAATCTACTGTAATTCATTTCTCTCTTTGTTTATTTTCCCATTCCCCTCACAACCTCTTATATGTAATTTTGTTTAGCAATGAGTGTCTCCCTTCATTTCCATGCAATTTCCCTTTTCTCTCCCTTTCCCTCCCATCTCAAGTCTCTGTTTAATGTTACTCTTTTCTTCCTACTCTTCCTCCCTGCTCTGTTCATACTTGCTCTCATTATATCAAAGAAGACATTTGGTATCTGTTTTTTAGGGTTTGGCTAGCTTCACTAAGCATAATCTGCTCTAATGCCATCCATTTCCCTGAAAATTCTATGATTTTGTCATTTTTTATTGCTGCATAGTACTCCATTGTGTATAGATGCCACATTTTTTTTATCCATTCGTCTATTGAAGGGCATCTAGGTTGGTTCCACAGTCTAGCTATTGTGAATTGTGCTGCTATGAACATCGATGTGGCAGTGTCCCTGTAGCATGCTCTTTTAAGGTCTTCAGGGAATAGTCCGAGAAGGGCAATAGCAGGGTCAAATGGTGGTTCCATTCCCAGCTTTCCCATGAATCTCCAAACTGCTTTCCAAATTGGCCGCACCAATTTGCAGTCCCACCAGCAATGTACAAGTGTACCCTTTTCTCCACATCCTCGCCAGCACTTGTTGTTGTTTGAATTCATAGTGGTTGCCAATCTTACTGGAGTGAGATGGTATCTTAGGGTGGTTTTGATTTGCATTTCTCTGACTGCTAGAGATGGAGAGCATTTTTTCATGTAATTGTTGATTGATTGTATATCCTCCTCTGAGAAGTGTCTGTTCAGGTCCTTGGCCCATTTGTTGATTGGGTTATTTGTTATCTTATTGTCTAGAATCAACAAATGGGACTTAATTAAACTTAAAAGTTTTTTTTCAGCAAAAGAAACAATAAGAGAGGTAAATAGGGAGCCTACATCCTGGGAACTAATTTTTACGCCTCACACTTCAGATAGAGCCCTAATATCCAGAGTATACAAAGAACTCAAAAAACTAGACAATAAGATAACAAATAACCCAATCAACAAATGTTTTTTAAAATTTTTTAGTTATACATGGACACAATATCTTTATTTTGTTTATTTATTTTTATGCGGTGCTGAGGATCAAACCCAGGATCTCTCACGTGCGAGGCGAGCGCTCTACCACTGAGCCACAACCCCAGCCCCAAGATATATGTTCTTTATAAGGAAATAAAATGTTGACTCATAAAGCAAATATTTGAGAGTAACTTTTAAACATATTAATGCTAAGATACATTTTACCTCCCTCATTAAAGCTTTACTTCTCCCAAATATAATTCACCCATCCCTGATCTTATTCATCAACTTGAATTAAAACCCTAACATTTGTCATTCCTTACCTTGGTGACTAAACCTTCTCGAGCCAAGGGCTAACTAGTTTGGCATCAGAACCCTCATAGAGTTATTTATCTTTGTTGTTAGTAGCTATGGCTACCCTAGCAAGAATTTTCACAGGGCAAATGGCTTTCCTGAATCAGTCAATACCTATGCTACTTACATCTTTTCCTGCTGCATAGATATATTACTGATAACAACCCTCAAATACTGAGCTCAGTTTCTTGAATGCAGAGTTGAATCCTTAAGGATATTTAAAATAAATGGATGAATGAATGGATGGATGTCGTAGAGAAATGAATATAAAGAAATTATAGTGTATCTGGTAGTGCATCGCCAACAATATTAAAATTCTACTACCACCAATTTCACAAGGTGAAAGCTGATTATTTTGGATAATATGAGCCATTATTAGTTTAATACTACTTAGTTGGATTTTTTTTCAGTTGCCTGTATTAAAAGGGCCATAACCTTTACCAGTGAACATCATACTTTCACACTTTAAATGAATTCAATAAAATGTTAATTGGTTTAATATAAAACACATTGAAATTAAGCAAATAACATTAAGTCGATGATAATGATAATATCTTTTGAACCCTTCCTTTGTGCATCTTCCTTTGTGTACTAAATAACTTACATGTATTATTTGATTTACTATTATTTTGTATTCACAAAAATAGGAGGTAAATGTTATTAATATATCCAAATAATAAACCTATGCAAAGTCACATGCAGCTAGAAAGTAGGCTGTGTTTCAGGTTTGGGTTGTTTGCTTCCAGAACTCACACTTTTACCTGATACTGCATACCAATGATAATCTCCACTCTGAGGATGGACCCCACCCCATAAAACGTAAAATGCATTCAAGGTGAATTGTTTGGAAGGGAGGTTGAGGAGCTCCCTGATTAGAGGACAGTCATTGTGGATCACCCCTGGAGAAGGAAGGAGATAATAGTGGAAAGGCTCCTGGCCACATTTAGCCTAGTCCCTGTGCTACCACTCACTCACTGGTGACTCTGAGCAGCTTTGTGGAGTGGAAAAGTTTGAGAGTCAGTGAGGTACCAATCTCTGGTCTGACAACTATGAGTCCTTTTGGATGTAACTTTCTAGAACCAGTTTCCTTACTGGTAAAGTAGATAAGGTTATTGGGAGAACTAAATGAGAGTGCCTATAAAGCACCTGACATGTGTATGATAAATGGTTGCCATTGTTATTTATATTGACACCATTAATGCTATTCATAAAAGTTTGCTATTATTAATACATTTATATAACAACTTCTAGGAACTGTACAATTTCCTCATCACACCAGGGCAGGCCTCCTTTGAAGCTGGGGAAGTTAAGGCAGGAAGCCACAGTGCACTTTCTCCTAAGCCAGTGTGTGCATAACAAATTATTTGGAAACTATTTGGCCTTCCTTACATTTACTTTATGGTTTTTAATTATTATTTTTTGATTGATTGATTGTAGTTTTGGGGACTGAACCCAGAACTCGTGTAGGCTAGGTTATTACTCTACCACTGAGCTACATTCCCAGCCCTATTGATTTTATTTTTAAGTGAAATAGAAATATCTTTTTTTTTTTCTTTTTCTTTTTATTGTAATTTGTTATATATGGCAGCAGAATGCATTACAATTTATATTACACCTACAGAGCACAAATTTTCCTATCTCTGGTTGTATACAAAGTAGATTCACACCATTCGTGTCTTCATACATGTACTTAGGGTAATGATGTCCATCTCATTCCGCTGTCTTTCCTACCCCCATGCCTTCTCCCTTTCCCTCCCTCCTGGTTGCTCTATCTAGAGTTCCTCCCCGACAACCCCATTAAGAATCAATGAAATAGGAATATCTTTTGATGGGTTGGCCCTCTACATATTTCATCTTGCTCTGGTTTTCAATAATATGTGGTAGAAAGAACTCAGTCTTAGTGCCACGCAAAACTGGTTTGACCTTGGCTCTACTACCTACTGCTAGATACAGGAAATTAGTCAAATCATTTAACCTCACAAAGCCTTATCCTTATTCATAAAACGGGTATAATAATCATTCTTACCCCCAATGGCTTAAAATGAGTCACAGTAAATAAAGAATTTGCTAAAACATTCCTTTCATAACTTTCTGGGGCTCTGATCTGTTATCTTTTCAAGTGATTATAGTTAATGGCTATTGATAGCAATGATATAAGGTTTAACATGGCAAGTTGAGCTTCTATATTAAGTACTTTACTTGCATTTTTGTATAATTTAGTCCTCAGAGAGCATCCTTAATTTACAGATGAAACAATTATGGAAGAAAGAGGTTAGAAAACGTGTCCAAGGTCATATATCTAATAAGTGGCAGAGCTGGGACTTCAACCCAGACAGCCTGATGCCCATGTCTTGCTCTCAGTTACCACACTCGACTGCTTCCCTACGATTTGAGTCAGCTTTTTTTGCTGCTGTGACCAAAAGACCTAACAAGAACAATTAGAGGAGGAAAAGTTTATTTAGGGGCTCATAGTTTCAGAGGTACATAGCCAGCTCCCTTCCTCAGAACTCAAGAGGAGGCAGGCACCATGTTGGGAGAGTGTGGTGAAGGAAAGCAGGTTAGTACATGACCACCAAGAAGCAGAGAGAGAAAGAAAAGAAGAGAGGGGGTAGAGGGAAGGAGACTCAACTCAACAAGGACAAAATATAAGCCCCAAAGACATGCTCCCAATGACCCACTTCCTCCAGCCACACCCTACCTGCCTTCAGTTACCACTCAGTTAAAAATCCATATCAAGGGATTGATGCACTTATTAGGTTAAACCTTTTATAACCCAATGAGTTCATCTCTAAACTTTCTTGCATTGTCTCACACGTGAGCTTTTGGGGGAATACCTCCTATCTAAACCATAATACCAACATTTTTCCTTTGTTGGGTCTGGTCCAGTATCCTTTCTAGTTTCTTCTAACATGAGCAACTGCTATTTCCAGTCTCAACTCTTCTTTGGCAGGAGTGGGTGCTACACCTGGAAAGCACTGGTGCAGGCTTGAACTTTGTGTTTCCACCTGTAAGCCATGTACTGTGGTGCCCCTTTGGATGGCTGAGTTTCAGCAGAGGCGGAGTGACCATCTGCTGAGGGCTTCTTGCATATTCTCTATGTTATTGGAACATAGTTCGTCTTACTGAGCCTTGTTAAAGGACAGTCTATTTCCCAGGTTTTATCCTGTGTTGCAGGGTACCCCAGAATCATTGCTTCTTTACAGAAATTCTGGGTTACCTGTTCTCCTACTTTCCAAGATATTCCTGTTACCAGTGAAGGATCAATTGAATAGAACTGAACTCCTGTGAAAACCAAAATGCTCAGATGTCAGCTTGCTCCACTTTAATGGCTCCCGCCCTTTCTTCACACAGACTAGAGCAGAATAATTACCCTTCATGAGCGGGATAATTCATTTTTAACAGTTAGCTGCCTTCCACTTCTTAAAGAGGTTTGATGCAATTTTAGAGGGAAATGACATACTTTAAATCTATGCTCACTTAACGGAATTTTATATCAATACTTAGCAACCTATAACCCATCTCCATAGGACCCTTTTGTCCTTTGGCGAACCAAATCACATAAGAGCCTCTGGTGACCCATGGGCCTGCAGAAACTTATCAGGCCAAACTGCATAAAGTTCCTTAGCTAATTTTTGTTTTCAAGTCTGAATACAGACTTCTTTTTTGTAAGAATATACACATGTTGCTTGCATATTGAATTTCATTTTTTTTTTCATTTTTAACCATCATTTATTCATTTAACAAGAAAGTTTTTATTGATTGCTTTCTGAATCCAAAGCAGTGGCTAGGTCCTCGAGGTTTCTTAAAGTTCTTACTGGCTTTTATTCCAACTCTTTATTTGATATGGGGGAGAGATTTAATCGACATTACACTCATTCCATCTGCCACATCATTAATGCAACCTTAAATGATAGAACTTGCAGCAGGTCCCTAGGGGCACTCCACAGCTGCCTACTTTTAATCATTAATTTCTCTAGGAGATATTTCAATGGATTCCCTACCTGTGGGCTCAAGGCCAACACATTAAAATTAATTCAGCAACACAATTACCAAACTAAGATATGTCATTATCATTTCATTTTCTTCATAAACTGTGCTAATCGTGTATTTTTTTCTGAAAAGTAATTTTTCAATTCCACTTTAATGGCACTTTATAAACTATAATCAAATTTACTCCTGCTCTAACATAGTTACACGTGCTCCATGATTTTGAGAATCTCTATGTATTTTTATTGCCTTCTTTTACACTGATTCACATTTCCCTAGAATTTAAATGTGATAATTCTGCCAAATGTTCTTTACTCTTGCAGTGGATACATTTTTTCAAATAGTGCTTTGATTTCAACTTATTCCCATTCATTTATTCATTTATTCATTCCCTCAGCAAATATTGTTTTTCTCTATAGAAACATAGCACCAGGCGCTATAGGACCTATAGATAAGACTGAGATAGCTTTGCCCTTGAGAAAACTTACAAATTAATACAAGAGATAGGCCAGAGACATGGTAAAGAAGACAGCTGTCATGATAAAGATAAACATGAGTGTTAAGAGAGAGTAATGAGAAGTAGTTACAAAATTTTATCTTCATGGACTAAAAGAAGGTATTACGAAAGGGCTGCCATCTGAACAGGTCTGACTATAAGCAGAATATGGATAACCAGTGACAAGGGAGAAGAAAGAACTTTGAATTGTAGGTGCCAGAGGTGCAGGGTGTGAAGGTGCATAGGGATAGTATGACCCATGGCAACCTGGGATGCCTTTTCAGTCTGTTAAATAGGAATAATTAAAAAGCAAACTGAAGCTTTTAAAAGCAGTGTTCAAGCAAATGCTAAGGCAAGAGACGGATGTGTGTTGTATTCATACTACTCAGCAAAGTCTTCATATTGTTGGCTTTCATGATTCTTTCCCAAATCTGTCACATGAATGGTCATGCATGGCAGCTGTTCCCAAAATCTCTTTCTCCCATGCTCAAGCCTCCAGAACATTCTTCCAGCCTTGCCTATGAACACTTTACTAGCTATAATTTTTCTTCTCCCTTTAATAGCTACAATTTTTCTTCTATCAGTAGCTCTATTCTTCTTATGCAAGTCTATCTAGCTTAGCTTTTCCAGTTCTCACACCCATTATTGCTGTCTATTTTACAAAGGCCTTGAGTCAGACAATTCCAAGTCCAAGCTTCGCATCCAAACCACAGAAGGAGCCTCTAAGAAGATTCAGTTAAATTAAATCACATCTGTAGGTGTTCTTACTCAACAGCCTCCAGTCCACAAAGGAGGGCTGATTGTTCTTTCCCCGACTGGGTGGGTTATAGGCTGGGCAACTGGTGAAGAGGCAATGACACATAGCTGGCACTATAATTAGTATTTCTACTACTGGTATATTCCTAGAGGAGTGGGTAGCTTCTATCTTTACCAAAAATCAATTGAATTAAGTTGACTCATTATGCCATAGCTAACACTATAATCTCAACCTAGTTGGGTATAAGTACCAGCACTTTAGAATGTAGTCTTCTTCAGAATTACTAGACACATTTAACTAATATGAGGTTTCACTTTGTGCCACTTCTGGTTGACTAAAAATAATAATAATTTATATGTACAGTTATGGTTTGCAAATCAAGTTCACATCCATTTTATTTGATCCTCATAAGAACTCCTTAAGGTAGGTGAGAAAGATATAATTACCTCCATTTTTCTGAGAATCAGAGGGCCTACATGACTTATTATTAAGTATCAAAGCCAGACTTGATGTTCAAATGGTAATGAGACTTGAATGAGAATCTTCAAACCCCAAATTCAATGGATTTTCCTCTTACCGCCTCTCAATGGGTTGATTGGTATTACAAAAGCTATTGGGTATGGCAGATCTGGTGTAGATATTAAAATTATTGTCTTCCTATTCTTTACGTTCTCATCTCCCTTTTTAAAAAATGCCTTTCCTGTTCTATATTTTTCATTTATCACAGAAATCTCTGCTTGGCTTTTAGTAATAAAGGGTTTGGCTGTAGAAGTTCCAAGGCTTCCCTTGGTATTGATCTTTGCCTCCTGGATTGCAGGGAAACACTCCATCACAGTCACTACCTTCACCTCAGCTGGGAACATTGGAGAAGATGGAATCCTGAGCTGCACTTTTGAACCTGATATCAAATTGAATGGTATTGTGATACAGTGGCAGAAGGAAGGTGTTGTGGGTTTGGTCCATGAGTTCAAAGAAGGCAAAGATAATCCTTCAGACCAGGATAAAATGTTCAGAGGCCGGACAGCAGTGTTTGCTGATCAAGTGATCGTTGGCAATGCTTCCTTGAGGCTGAAAAAAGTGCAACTCACAGATGCTGGCACCTACAAGTGTCACATCACCACTACCAAAGGCAAAGGGAATGCTAACCTGGAGTATAAAACTGGAGGTGAGTTACTTTGGTAGAGAGGGAAAGAAAGTACCAAGAGATATTTGAGCTGAAGAGCATGAATTGCTGATGAAATACCATGTTGTCCTCACGAATGACCAATATCAGACAAATCCCTCTGAGCTCTCTTAGTAGCCATCTTGTCAAGATCCACATCAGCACCCAAAGTAGCCCACTATCATATTAGGACTTGAAATCTTTTGTTCTTGGCTCTTTCCATTTCTGAATTTCCAGGTGTATTTCCTAAGATATTTTACCAGAATAAATACCGTCTCTTTATAGTGACCTTCACTATTCCTAATAAGAGAAGTCTACAATCTTGTTGGGGATGTTATTATGCTGATTATGCCCAAGCCCACATCTGAAATGAGTCCTTCTAGAGATAGTGGAACTTTTGCAGAAGTTCAAGGGAAATAAGCAAAACAAATTTTCCTATACACTCAATAGTACCTTCCCAATGAAATCACCCTTCTTTGCCTACCCAGTTTAATAAATGTTTTCTGAATTTATATACAAGGGGCTTATATAGATAGACTAAAGTCTAGTTTTAGCTAATACCAATGTATCGGTGATGGCTTCTCATTTTTGACAAATGTGCAATGTTTACTTAAGATGATTAAATAAACATGGAGGAAACTGGGAGAGGAATATACAGGATCTCTCTTTGGACCATCTTTGCTCCTCTTGTATAAATATAAAATTATTTCAAAATTAAAAGTTTATTTTTACATATTGGTAATAGTAGATATCCACAGGATTCTTCTGACAATCAAATTAAATAAGAGCTGGGATAAAGCACTAGCAGAAAGTACACTCTCAGTAAATGGTGGCTCACTGTTGTGTACACTTCAAATCCCATGTCATCCCCGAGGACCTGTTCCCTACCTGCTCCAAGATAACAAGCTCAGAGAGAGCAAAATAAAGACTTTTCTTTTCATGCTTACTCAGCACTAGTCCATTCCTGGTCAAAAGAAAATGCTAAATAAAATAGTAAATTGTGTCTTGCTATTTGGGCATAATTAAAAAGTCCAGGACCTAACACTTTTTTTCTACAAGTGTCTTTCTGCCTACATAAAGAGGAACTAGTCTTAATGTAAAAATGCAGTGACTTCTTAAGTGAGGAAAAGTATTTTAGAAAAAAAAAATGCCCATTTCTATTCCTGGATACCAGGGCTATACAATCTCTAAACCAAGCAGACTCCAAGTCCTCATGATGACAAAGGTCATGAATGGAACGTCTGTGGGTGACAGGTGAATACTGTTTGTTTCTGTTCTTTCTCTCTTTCCACTCCCCGCCACCGACCTAACTTTATCCTCCATGAAGAACAATACATAAAATCCAGAAGGCTGGATTCCAAAGATTCCTGAAAAAAAATGTCCAATTGTCCTAAGAAATAAGCTTTTCTCTAATCATTGGAGCTCATCTTACTAGAGGACATCACCTGATGTAACAATAATATATTGAAAACTTAGGTCCTGAGGGTTTGTGAGATTAGCCAAATGGATGTCATGTATAGCACCACTGTGAGCACACCATCATTTGCATCTACAGTAAAATGGGCCATGAACAGACATTGCCCTGGGGAAGTACTGAGTCACTTCAATGATAGTAATAACCTTTTGTGCTTTTGGAGACCTAGCAATTCAAGTCTGTCTTATCTGTCTGACTTTGACATTTGTGCTTTTTAACCTCTGACTCTGCAGCCTTCAGCATGCCAGAGATGAACGTGGAATATAATGCCAGTTCAGAGAACTTGCGTTGTGAGGCTCCCCGATGGTTTCCCCAGCCCACAGTGGTCTGGGCATCCCAAGTTAATCAGGGAGCCAACTTCTCAGAAGTCTCCAACACTAGCTTTGAGCTGAACTCTGAGAATGTGACCATGAAGGTTGTCTCGGTGCTCTACAATGTCAACATCAACAACACATACTCCTGTATGATTGAAAACAACATTGCCAAAGCCACAGGGGATATCAAAGTGACAGGTGGGTTGATTCCATGCTTCTTCCCTCTGTGATGCTGGGGCTCAAACGTAGGGCCTCACACAAGCTAGACAAGTGTTCTACACTGAGCGCCATCCCCAGCCCTCTCCATGCTTTATGTAGGAGTTTATTGTGGGGAAAATAATGTCTAAATTAAAATTCCATTTATTTAACAGATGTTATATGATAGAGTCCGAAAAATCTCTAGAGTCTTTCTCACTGAGCCCTTCATCGCGAGATTCCAGGTTGGATTGCCTTATGTTATAGAAAGCATAACAAAGCACAATATTTGTAGCCTATAGTTAAAGATGACAATTGGGTTTCATCTTGTATGCATTCTCATGGACTGGTTTTCTGGAGACCAGTGTTTAGAATTCTGAGGCTCTGTCTAACTTAGTAGAACTACTTTGATATGGTTGTGGGGAAGTGATGATTATTTGACATCTTTGATATATCTGGTTGATAACTACACTCTAAGTTCCCCCAAACTGGTTTGGTTGCAATCTGCCTTTGAGAATCTAAAGACTTAAGGTTAGACTATGACTCCATTTTATTCATCCCCCATGGGACTGACTCATGATTTCACTAATATTAGTCCAGAATTAATCTGAAATCCCTGGACTGAGCTGGGTTCCCAGGACCCTAGACCCACATCCTCACTTCCTGTAGTACTTTAATGCATACAAAACCTAGGGTTGAGCTAGTGTCAAGAAAATGCACAGACTAAATTATGATGTTTCAGAAATCCCTCCTGGAGCTAAATTGAATTCAAACTGTAGAGGAAGGAGTTTGTCAGGAGAATTGCTATCTATATCAAGCCTGGAACGAGGCAGAAAATATCTTGCTCATTTGAAGTGCTCTGTAAATGTTTGTTGAATTTAACTGACTAAATCACATTCATAACAGCTTATATTTTTATTTAAAATTATATATATGAAAAAGAAATCTATGGGATGGGTGAAAGTATTTGCAAATCATATATCTAATAAGGTGTTAATATTCAAATTATGTAAAGAACTCTTACTACTCAACAACAAAAAATCAAATAGCCAAATTTTAAAATGAGCAAGGGATTTGAATAGACTTTTTTCAAAATTTGATACTCAAATGCCCCCAAAGCACATGAAAAAGATATTTAAAATCACTAATCATCAGAGAAATGCAAACTAAAGCCACAATAAGATATCACCTCATACCCATTAGGATAGCTACTATCATACACATAAGAGTCCCAGAAAATGACAAGGGTTGGTGAGGATATTGAGAAATTGGAACTCTCATGCACTGTTGGCAAGACTGTAAAATTGTGCAACCATTATAAAAAACCATATGGAAGGTCCTCAAAAAATTAAAAATAGAACAATCATATGATATAGTAATCCAACTTCTGGGTATCCATCCCAAAGAATTCAAAGTCTCTCATAGAGATATTTGTTACACATGTTCATAATAGCATCATTCACAACAATCAAGAGGTAGAAGCAACACAAAATATCATTGATGGATGAATGGATTAAAGAAAAATTATAGTGTATACATACAATGGAATAGTATTCAGCCTTGAAAAAAAAGAAAATCATCTGGGCATGGCGGCACACACCTGTCATCCCAGCAACTTGGGAGGATCACAAAAGGCCAAGCTGGGCAAATTAATGAGATCCTGTATTAAAACAAAAATGAAAAGGGCTGGGACTGTAGCTCAGTGGTAGAATGAGGCATTTGGTTCAATCCCCAATACAAAAAAAAAAAAAAGAAAGAAATCCTATCACATGGTATAACATGGATGAGCTTTCAGGAAATTATGCTAAGATAAAGAAGTTTAGCTACTAAAAAAAGGCAAATATTATATAATTCTATTTATATGAGTCTTCTAAACTAGTTAAACTCACAAAACCACCACAGGTTGGATGGAGGAGGTGGGGAACAAGCTGATGTCTAATGATATAGAGTTTCAGATTTGCAAGATTATTAAAAAGCTCGAGAGATCTGTTTTACAACAATGTGCATATACTTCAAAGAACTGAACTATACATTCGAAAATAGTTAAGATGGTAAATGTGATTTTTTTCACTACATTTTAAAATTATCTAATGAAAACATTTGTGAGGGAGAGAGCTATTTTGAAAAAAAATGGGGACTGTCCTGGTTAGATCTCTTAGCTACCTTTAACAGAGAATGACTCAAATAAATAAGTCTAAGCTAAAAAGGAGGATTCATTCAGAGTCCTGGGTTGTCTCACGGAACCAAAGTTAAAACGGGCAGTTTGCTTCAGAAACAGCTGAAACCGGGAACTGAATTGTATTGGGATTCCTCGTCTCTCTTTTCTATGTGATTCTCTCTTTGCTCCACCTTCTTTAAGTTTCTATATGGGAAAATGTGGTTACCAAAAGCTCTAAAATTAAAAAGTCTCGGTCAATCAGGTGAGTAAACAGACCGAACCTCAGTCTATCAGTGCCATTCTACATTCCCCAAAAAGGACTGACGGGGTTGATGTGGGTAAGCTGACCATCTCTAGACCAGTGTGCAGGATCTGATGGAAGGCCTGGCCAGAAGAGAAGGGGAAATGAACATTGGCTATTTACAAAATTCAGTTCAAATTTTCAGTTCAAATCTTAAAAAAAAAACAAAACAACTCCACAGTGTATAATTAATGCCTTTTAGCAGAAGAGGCAGTGACTATACACAACCTAGACATTGAGAATACCTTGTATTCAGTGAACAGGTCCTCTTTTCCTTATATGCTTATCAGATACATCGGAACTTCCAAAATGGTTTGGGTAGAATAATAGCCTTCAAGTCAGAAGCCTATGGCAATGGTTAACTGGAGCAATAGAAATGGGAAAGAAAGAGGAATCAAAAGATACTTGAAGAAATAAAACTTGCGTTTGTACTTTTTTTTTTTTTTGGTACTAGGGGTTGAACTCAGGGACACTTTTCCACTGAGCTATGCCCCAAGCCCTTTTATTTCTTATTTTGAAACAGGGACTCACTAAGTTGCTTAGGGCCTCTTTATGTTGCTGAGGCTGACCTCAAACTTGCAATCCTCCTGCCTCAGCCACGTGTACTACCGTGCCTGGCAAGAAATACAACTTTTGATAGCTCAAAATTAAAAAAATAAACAGAGTTCCTTCTTGTTATTCACAGTATAGGAACTCCATACATGCTTTGAAGCCACTGAAGGGGGTCATAGGATGTAAATCTCTTATTCTCTAATTATACTGGTAATTTCAGTCATTCATCCAAGAAGTATATATTATGTGCCAGGTGTTATGTTCACCGCATTTTTTTAAGCACCACGAGACACTGAGATTAATAGCACAAATATAATAAGAAAAGTTTATCACAGTATAGATAGGGTACCTGCAGGAAAGAATTGTTAATTATTACTGGAGTGGGTCAGTAAATAAGGCAAAGTTCAAGTTGGGTTCTGGAAGGAGAAGAAAAATGGTGTGGGTAAAATAATAAGTCTTGAAGTCAGGAGCCTATGGCAATGGTCCAAGGGAGGAAATTATGAACATATTAACTGGAGCCGTAGAAATGGGAAAGAAAAGAAAGAAGAATCAAGATACTTGAAGAAAACCATCTACCAGCCTTAGTGATGCAAATGTGAAGGTCAAGAGAAATAAATCAAAATGGATTTGATATTTCTACCCAGGCTGTTTAGGAAGTTGGTAAGGCTACCAGCAAAAAAAAAAAAAAAAAAAAAAAAAGAATGTCCATGGTGTATACAGGAAGAGATGTTCCATGTTTGGCACATCACCCAGCACGTGGTGGTTTTGGGGAGAAACTACATCCCTACTCCCCGTATTTCCTTCTATCAAAAGGGATCCTATGTTTGTAAGAGATGATATTTAACATACGTAATCTTTTTAGCCTCTTTCTTCCTCCCTCTTTCACTCCTTCCCAGAGAAAGGGGAAACAGTTTATCTGATGAGTACAGAAGGGAGACACTGGACGTTTGTAGCTTAGCGCCTTCTTTTCTCCTTTCTCTGTGGCTAACTCTTGGGAAGTATATATTCTGTTCTGTTCCTCCAAGCCATTGGTTTTTCAGGGGTAGAATCTACCCTCGCAGAAGGAAGCTGGCCCCGGTCCAATTTTGTCTATCACTAGGGAGGAGTCTGGGCTATGGCCCACTTGCTTGCCTACAAAACACCCTTTTTTATTTTCAGAATTTGGGCAATAAAGGCGATATTTTGGTCTTTCAATTGCCTTCATCTTTTTGTCCTTCTCTGTAATTGCTTTTGAGCAAGGCTGGCAAGAGGGTGTAATTTATTGGACTGTTTGGATTCCCAACAGTAGGTGCTCAAAAATATTTACTGAACAATTATATTTTAACTGACATATTTAGTAGCAACTGTAAATCCAGATGTGGAACTCAGGACAGAATTAAGCTAAGAAAATAGATTCATACTTGATGAACATGGAAGGAAAGATTATTAGGCTTCAGTGGGACTACTACTATTGTTGTGTCTGTAGCTAATACTTATGGAGTGGTTACTATGTGCAGGCACTATTCTAAGTACTTAATATGTACTTAACCACTCATTAGTCCTCAACAGAATCCTATAAAGTCGGTTACTATTATTTTAACCCTATTTTATAGAGGAAGAAATCAGAGCAAATGTATATTGAGTAACTTGTCTAAAGCACACAGCTAGTAAGCGACAGAACTGAAACGAACTAAATGAGATTGGAGAGCAAAAGAAGAGTAATTTTATTTCTTCACTTCCACCTTTTTCTCCTTCAAAATGAAAACCATAATTCCTTGTCCCTTCATAGAGGTGTGATGAAAGCTGATGACACAGGACCTGTAAAGGTCAACGCCTGGGCAAAGAATGTGTCCAAAACCAAGGACTGGCTGTGGCTGTTCGCTTAGCCTATTCTTTATGTGGTAACCAATAACAGTTCCTTTATTGGTATAGTTTTTCATTTGGCGAGCGTTCCCTGGAGTGAGTATGGAATGGGACTTCTTTTGAAGAAAGGGAACGTTCTGCTTCTAAGCCAGCTGCAACAAGGTGGGGGAAGAGGTACAAAATTGCTTGTGCTAGGAACAGGTCTACAGGTACTTTTCTTTGCTAACAATCACGTGAAGAACACATTCAGCTTCTCTTAGATGACCCTGAACTTTTTTCTCTCCCTTTACAGACTCTGAAATCAAAAGGCGGAGCCACCTACAGCTGCTGAACTCAAAGGCTTCCTCTTGTGTCTCCTCTTTCTTTGCCATCATCTGGGTACTCCTGCCACTCTCCCCTTACCTGATGCTAAAATAATATGCCTTGGCCACACAAAAACATGCAAAGTTATTGGTACAACAGGTGAGATAATCCCCCAGTGGTGTGGGAGTTTGGTCGTGTGTGTGCCTGTGTTCCTAACAAGGGTCAAGCAGCCTGCAGCAGCAGCCACAGAGAGCAACACTCAATGGTGCCAGCCCATGATGCTATTTCTTTCTACTACTTCGGTGAAAGGCAATCATTTGCTGGCTTACAAGAGAGCAGAGATATCATTGACAGACTTGTAGAAAAACCAACTCTGCACAATTCAAATATTTGTATAAATTCAAGCACCTTTTCATTGACTGAGTCATCCGTGAAGACAAAAAATATCTTATTGAGGAGGAAGAGATGTTTAGCCCTGATTAATTCCTTTGGATGTTATTGTCATTTACAAAGCATAATGACATGCACCTACCTTAGTGACCTCTTTACCACCACTCCACCTCAGGCCCTGGTGATGGGACGGTTGGCAAATGACTCACCAGCAAGCCCTTCTGCCAAGATTTCTCATTCTCAATTCAGATCTCTGGCTCCAATTATTGTTAGGACATTTCCTTCTAAATGTTCTACTGCATATGAAATTTGTACAAAACCAAACTCATGAGGTTTTAGTCAATACTCCCCCTTCCTGAGTGACATCCCTACCAAGCCTCCTGACTTAGTATTAGAGATCTTTGTCTCCCCTCTGTCCTGCATGACCATGTGTTGCCACCCACTAGGCCATTTTCCCCTGTGTTATCTCTCAGATTGTCCCTAATCCAGCCTTCTGATGAAGGTTAGTTCTGAAACTTTGTACTTGTTCTATCATCTCTCCGTAGGAATCAAGGTAGCAGAACAAAAGTATTTGAACATTAATTTAATCACAAAGTTTCTTTGCTCTGGAGCCCAGAATGATTCTCTGGACACTGTTGTATCAAAGTTCAAGTCCTCAGTTTACAGTCATGACCCTCTAAGTTTCTCTCCCTGAACTTCCTCCTCTCAATTATTCTCTAGACTTGCTCTCTCATTCTGCCCTTTTCTGGAAATCTACTCTGCAGGAATCCATATCCATGAATTCCTTTATCCATTTCAGGAAAGGGCTTTCTAGTTTAAGCCCCCTTTCCTGAGGGCCCTTGGCATGTATGTATGATTTATATCTCACCCTTTTTACAGCACATATATTCCCTGCCTAGATTGTTAAGACCTTAAGATAGACAAAGATCTGCTATTCTGCTTCTTTTCATCTTGTTCTCCAAACTCTTACTACAGTACAGTGCACAAAGTAGATTCTTTGTAAGAAAACCTGTCAGTTCCCAATCCTACATGGTTGTCAAGCAGAGGGAGATTCCCCTGAGGAAACTATCCCTGGGGGATCTCACTACTAGAAGAAGGATTCCAATCTTCTTTCCTTCAACCCCTACAACACTGTAAATGGGTTTCTAATAACCTACAACTAGATAATATGACCTATAAAGTACAGCTTATTTGTCTTTACCTTGTATTCCCTTTGAGCAATAATTTGCAGCCTTTTTAGTTGAAAGTATGTAAAAGATCATGTTCACACACAGTGTAAGGGCTATATACTGTTACCCAGCAAGCTATGGCGACAGCTCTTTCTCCCAAGAACTATAGAGGAATAACCTTGAATCAAATGGATTTTTAAAAGTGGATAGATCGTTATTTAAGACACATGGTATAACTGTTCAGTTCATGTAGTTATACACACTCTCAGACTGGGAATGAGGCAGAAGCTATTTTCCCAGGCTCCTCCACCATGGAACCTACCCACACCTCATCTCTCAGTTTCTGTTTGCTCTGAGGACCTGGCTCTTCTCTGAGACTGTCACTGAAATGAATCCCCTTTAAGACGAGATTTAAACCATCCACCTTCCCTCGGCAACTCATGAGATCATATGGCCATGACAGAACCACATTAAAACACAGAAAAATAAGCCCATTTCTAAACAGGAGATACATTCACCCAGTGGCAGGGAGACTTTTAGTTCTCAATAAATGTTTGCTGAGAGGCTGTAATGGTATCTTATTGCTGTTATTTTCAGAATCCCAGGAATCTACAGAACTATTTTTTTATATAAGATATGACCTAGTTTTATATTTCTAGGGGGAAATGAATTCATGGCTAGAAGTCTGGAGTGAACAAACAAGAAGAAGAAATAAAAAGAAGACAAAAGCAACCCACAGAAGACTCCAATATGAACAAGACACATGTTAAAAGTTGGGGAAATCATTCATCCAGACTGGAGAAGCATGTTAAGACTGCTCAATAGAATGCATGTGGAGACAAGTATATTCCCATGACTCAGGGACCTCCCCTTCCCCGTTAACTCCTGGGGAGTGAGAGGATGGGATAATTGCATCTCACTGAATCCTTAGTTATATGTGCTGTAATGTGGCTTTGAAGAAGTTCCTGGAAAGTTTCAATCACCATATATTCATATCTCATATTCTGCGCACTGAGCTGTGGTATATGCTCTAAGAAGCTGCAAATCAGCTTCACAACTCAGAGGTGACTGCATTTTCATGAAGGGTCAAATGATTCACTTCTCATTACAATGCTTTCAAAAGTGCCTTGGCTGCTTCTCCCACTTGACAAATGCCAAAGATGTGGAAAATTATAATTTTGGTGTAAACAAAGAAGTTGGGTGACACTGGTTTTCTAGATAATCTTAGCACCTTCTTTTTTGAACAAATGGCATTTTATTTCTCAGATTGGCATTGACCTGTGAATGGCCCAGGGAAGGATCTCTCACCTTACTATGTGACATTATGTCATTACAAGGTTTGAGGGTTCTACTTTCTTTCTATACCTCAGCTTTCAACAGCATCCAAAGCACTGGGACTCAATTGGAGTGATTTTACTCCCTCTTATCTCTCAGGGACAATTGGCAATGTCTAGAGTCAACTGTGGTTGTCACCACTCGAGTAAAGCAGTGCAAGGTGCCACTGTCACCTAGTGAATGGAGCCCAGGGATGCTGCTTGATATCCTACAATGTACAGGACATTTCCCCACAACAGGGAATTCTCTGTCCCAAATGTCAATTGTGCCAAAGTCATGAAACCCTGATTTAGAGTAGAAAGGAAACTAGGAAAGAGGAGAGCAAACAAATCTATTTGCTTCTTAAAAACAGGCACTGGCTTCTGTCCCTTTGGCTACCGCTTCAGCTCAGAGAGCCAGATCTCTGTGTTGGGCAACCAGAATAACATCTTTCAGTGAACAGAGTTGACAAGGCATGTGGGAAATTCCTAATGGGATTATCTTTAGCTCATTGAGCTTCTAAATTCCTTTCCCTTTATTCTACCCTATGAACTAAGTTCTGTAAGAAATCTAAATTCCATCTCAAGTTCTTTCACTCTGGATTTTAGATCTCAGGACTCTGCCTAGCCAAAACACAAATTAAGGCAGCAAATATGTACCTTTCTTGAACACATAGAGACTTTGGAGGGTTTTTTTGTTTTTGTTTTTCATCTTTTTTCTTCTTTTAGAGTCCTGACGAGGCCTGGAGTGTGGTAGGTAAGTGTTCTACCACTGAGCTCTATGCTAGCCCACACAGAGACTTCTAAAAGAAAGCAGGGAAATGACCTTTTGAGGCTTTGAGGAACAAAATCTTGATGAAAAAGAATGTTTTATTTCCAGCCCCCTCCCCACACTTTTCGTGGCCCTTTGGACCACTATGTCTGTGTTACATTTTGTTATAGAAAACCTCATTTTAGAGCACTGACCATTCAAGAGAAAGATTATTAAATATACATTTCCTATGCTGTTGTCTGCCTGATCTGTCAAAGAAAGAGAAGATGGATTTAAAAGCCATGAAACAGATTCTCAAGACTAGTACCTCGCACATAACAGGCCTTCTCTCAATGTTGGTGGAGTGAGGGGGGGGGGTGGGTAATGACAGGATCCTGTGAGAAGGGGCTGGTGTCAGGCCTAGTTCTTGAAGGATCTTTGACTGGGTTTATACTAGCCTAGCATGTTTCCATCTGGAAAAATGCTGGTGGCACTGAGCTTGAGGCAGATAAATGTAGGAAAATAGGTATAAGTGGACAAACTAACTGCTCTCATCTTTAAAAAAAAGAAAATCTGACTCTTACTACTGAGGAATTATCAAATTATCAAATTTTAGAGCTAGAAAAATCTCAAAATTATCTTTTCTAATCTTTTCACTTTTCAGATAAAGACCCAGAGATCCAATAACAGTATGAGTCACTGGCTCATACATGGGCTCCTCAGGTTAATATAATTTTCCAAGAGTCACATTGGTAAGGTGGAAAGATAAAACCTGTAGAAACTTTAATTTCTGACAGGCAAATTCCCATGGAACTTTCAGAATAACGCTGTACCAGTGCATTCTCAGCTTGATCCTAATAAACCGGTTTACAGAAAAAACTATTAGTCAACTTTTTGCCACTGTGACTAAATACCTGAGAGAATCAACTTAAAAGAGGGAAGATTTATTTTGGCTCACAATTTCAGAGATTTAGTCCATAGTTGCTTTGGAGCCTGTGGTGAGGCAGAACATCATGACTAATTGCACATGGTAGAATAAAGTTGCTTACTTGTTGGTGGCCAGGAAGCAAAGAGAGAGGAAGGGATTGCGATCCCAACATCCATTTCAAGAATACTCCCTCAATTACCCAGCTTCCTTCCTCCAGGCCCAATCTCCTAAAGGAGGCCTTACTTCCTTCTACTAGGCCTCCACCACCTCTCGATAGTGCTATAGGCTGACCACCAAGCCTTTAATACATGGGCCTTTGGAAAAGATTTCAGATTCAAACCATAAGAGAGAAAGGTTAATGAAAGCATAAACACACCTAACCCCTATTACTTCTGTGGCCTGTCCATCAGCCCACAGCAGATGCATTAGACAAGAGATACGTACAAACAAAGCAAAATATGATATATACCACAAGCATCTGTAACTGTTCAAAACTAAATGCCAAAAGCCAAAACATTTCAGAAGTATTAACACAGTGAGGAGCATACAAGTCAGACTTCAAGGTAAAGTCTACCTGGGTTGTAGGAAGACTTCCTTTAAGTGCACAATGCCTTCAATCTGTACACTTTTAATTGGAGGAGAAGGTGTGCAAGGGATCATTATTACATAATAAGGCCTCTGCCCTATGAAATATGTAGTGTGTTTTGGTTCTACTGAAGATATGTGAAATTCCTACTCTCCCTTCAGCTGGATGAATTTCCACACATCCACCTGGACATGGGGTCTAACTCAAACTCTTACCATGTGCTCAATTAGTTCCAGGAATTTTCATTTGGGAGTCCTCAGTTAAAAATAAAGTCCAAAAACATAAGTGTGCTCTCTCCCATCTTTCTTCAAATTTTACCCATTGTCAAGATGTAGCAAGAATCCTTTCCTGGTGATACTACCTCTGAGTGGGCCAACGCATCATGATCTCAACTCTCTTTAGCCTATACGTGCAATTTAACACAAAGTCACATTTTATTTGTTTTTTACTGTTGGGCACTTATACTCCCTCAATGATCATAATATGATAAGTATGGGAACCCAGGCAGTCTTGGGAAGTTTGCTCTGTGAAAGAGGATGAGTAAATATTGCCCAGGAAGGCTTGTTTCTGATGGTGTCTGCTGGGTCAGAACCATTATGTCACAGCCTGGAAAGGGAGGCCTGTAGTTATCTCTCCAGGAGGCCCAGTCCATGAAGAGACAGGGCTGCTCCAGATATGTCAATGCCCGACTCCTCTAAGTCATAACTTTCACCTTCAGCTTTTTCTGTGCAATTCAAGTCTAATCGCCTGGCCTAAAAGGTCTCTTTAGTATTTTCAATTATAAGATTCTTTACCCGAAACTCACTTCAGATGAGACTTTATGAACACTTTAGTCCTGTATGTTTTCCTTAAAACAAGTGAAAAGTGGTGTTCTGTTAATCTAGCCAGGGTTAATCTAGCTAGCTAGTCATAGAAGACTAAAACCATTTCCTTTCTCTCTAGTCTTCCATATTTACAGTTACCAGATTTAATTTGTAACCATCCATGTATCATAGGGAGAATTACTTAAGTTTTGACAGATAAAATTCTAGGACCTATGGTACTTGATTTGACTTTGATTTTGATAAGATGGCTCAGGTAGCCATATATGACTCAAGGGGTAGATCCAGTTCATAGAGTAGGTGATGCTGAATGTGCAACACGTTGGAGCATAAAGAGAGCTTATAGTAAAAGAGAGAAGGAAAGATTCACCTGTATGGGAGAGTGAGTCATGCATTAAGCTCATGAAAAAAGGTAGCTGGTAAACTACCTTCTCATGTGTGGCCTGGGGTCAGAGTGGAGCTTTTACAGAAAGAACAGTGGAAAGATGGAGAGTCAATCCTGCTAAATAAGTCTCTATTAAAGAAATGATAATTGTGCTTAGTTCCTCTCATTTTCCTCTTTAAAAACATGTTCCCAGTAAATTCCCCTCTAAATCCTGCATACTCTCCATCTTTCCACTGTTCTTTCTGTAAAAGCTCCACCCTGACCCAAGGCCACACATGAGAAGGTAGTTTATCAACTACCTTTTTTCATGAGCTTAATGCATGACTCTCCCATACAGGTGAATCTTTCCTTCATTTAACTAAAGCAATAAGAATGAACTAGTCAGAGATAATTGGAGTCCTACAGTGTAGACTGGGAATTCTCAATGAAGAAGTGGAGAATGCTTTTTTAACAATAGACATTTCCACTTCTACGCACCAGGGCTGGAGTTAAAGATCACTGTTTATAACATGAGATGTATTTGAAGAGAACGTTACTCATACAAACTTTTAACTATTATTGAGTCTGAGTTCCACTGATGCAAATAACCACTGAATGCCTGCTAGGTGTCAGATATCATAGTAGGTATTTCTCACATTCAATCCTAATTCTCAGCCCAACTACCATCACCATTACCATTTTACCTCTTCCCTGAGAGGTTAATTAAAACCGATGATGACATAGCCAACAGTTAACCATAATTCAAACCCAATTATACCATCAAAACCCATATTATTTCTGAGAGAGTACATACATGTGTAAAAGTGCTGTATAAGATTATTATTGATATGAAAGCATGAGGATTTGTTGGGAGCTTTCATTTTTGTTGCTCATGAAGATCTTCAACTGTCATGAGGACAAAGATTCCTCTCTGCAGCAGATGATTCCTCCATAATGCTCCAGCCTTCTCTGACTCACAAAGGGGCTGGCAGTGAAATTGCAAACCTCATTCTAACTTGTTCTAAGGACGCCGCCTTGTGCTCCTCTAATATAATGAGTAAGGAGTGCACACAGGTAAACATAATCTGGATAAAAATACATGTGTCAGAAAAATGCCTGACTCTATTCAATTCCTCTCCCCACCTCACCCATTTATGAACCAGAATATTGTATTGACCTACTCAGGGTAAGGCATGAGCAGAGTTCCTGCCATGGGCAAAATTGGTATTAGAATCCCTGACTAAATAGTACCTGCCTTGTTTAGTACCTGTGACAATTAAATGAGATAATTCATAAAAAGCAGTTATGACATTATCTAGCTGCACTCATTGGCTAAGATTGCCATAATAAAAATACCATAGATTGGGTGGTTTAAATAACAGAAATTTATCTTTTTCAGTTCTGTAGACTGGAAGTTCAAGATCAAGGTGTCAACAAGTTCTCTACTTGTCTTGCAGACAGCTGTCTTGTTGTGTCCTTATGTAGCCTTTTTTGTATGTGACTTCATCCCCAACATCTCTTCCTCTTCTTGAGAACACCAGACATCCCGGATTACAGCCTACCCATATGACCTCATTTAATCTAATTATCTCTATAAAGGCCCTATTTCCAAATACAATCCCATTCTGAGGTGTACTGGGGGTTATAAATTCAACAAATAAACTCAAGGGAACAATTTAGTCCATAACACTTGCATATATAGAGGAACTAATAAAATAGCTATTATTGGGCAAGGCTCAATGTGTTGGGCAAGGCCAATGAATATCAAGGAATTACAACAAGAAAGATATTAACAACTTTGCTTTTTCCTCCATTGACCAAGAATAGATGTTTAATGTTTGAACAGTTGGGATACAACAGAAAACCTTGTCCAAATAGCTACCAATTGAAACCAGGTCAGAGGACACTCGAAGACTAGAGTACAATGGCTCAGCAGGTAGACACTGTTAAGGGAACTGAATTGGCTAATGGCCTCCCCAAACCACAGGTTACTATTTTAAATGTTACAAAAGACCGTCAAGCATGAAAAGATGAAAAATAAAACCAGTGTGTGTCCAATCTTCAAAGGAGGAGAATTGAGTCATAGGGGGGCAGTTTGGCTTCATGGTACTAAACTAAATTGCCAAGTAATAGTGCTGTCTTTGGGCCAGAGGTAGATTACAATCTGTTCTGTCCTGGGGCTTCCAGGAAAGAAACTGTTTTTTTTTTTTTTTGTTTTGTTTTGTTTTGTTTTGGGTTTTTTTTTTTTCTATCTCTTTCCTTCTCACTAAAGCCCTTATTTTTTTTTCAGTCCTTAAACAGAAAATACCTCTGTGCTGATCAAAGTTATACAAACAAGACACAGACACACCCATGGTGCTACATGTGATCACATAAAATAAGATTATTTGGTGAAAAGTGAACAGATTTGAGGGATCAGAGCAACCTTCTGGGCTCTTGATGTATTGCTTACGCTGGGTACAGCTGCCTTGAACTCATCAGGGCCAAGTGTTCCAACAGAACCCCAGCCCCATCCCAACAGAAAGAGACCCCTCCTCACAGGAACTTCCTATATTATATTTATAAGAAAGGAGAGTAGGCAACCGTGATGCTGTGGAAGCCCTTTTGGAAAGGGGGAGCTCCGTCACAACAATATAAGGACTTATTTGCCAGGATAATCCACAAATTTTTCAGATAGTACCCTAAAAACAATTGTATATGCCTCACTGATATTTGTTCTTAGGTTTTCCCATCATTTGATTTTATCATTGTTTACTAGTAAAAAGCAACATTGCCAAATAATCCCTAGTTTTTCACTTAAAAAACAGTGAAATGATGTTATAGCCTTTAGAAAAGTTTTAGGTTAAGCCTGTTGTTGCTAGATTAACTTTAATATATTTCTTGCTTCCCTTTATCTGGAATGTGGCAATAGCTTATTTACTTTTAACCCTTTCAATCCTTATTCAATTCAATGACTTAAAGTTTGAGAGCCAAACACTGGGACTTGGGGGTAACAGATTGGCAGTTGGCAGTTTTATTGTTTGCATAATTATATTTGGCATGGTCCATAGAAAGGATATGGCTACCTTTTGTTAAATCTGCACTTTCTAACTATCAAAAAAGGGAAATGAATGTAAATCGATTTTTGTATAACCTACTTGAAACATGAATTTTATTTGTTCATATTAGGATTTCGCCCCTTTTCTATAAGTCTCTTGGGATCTTATGTAGAAGCTGTTCTCGTTAAACGCTAGTCAAGGCTATTCTCTGGTATTAGCTATAAATTCGGTTTCACATTCTACTTAACAAACTGAAATATTCAAAAAAAAAAAAAGGAAGAGAGAGGGGGGCGGGGGTGGGGGGAGCCCCAAAGCTCATGAGCAGGAGCAGGTATGAGGTTGTTGTTCTGCCAAGGGATTCCAGGGCCTTACAGATGTGCATCTGCACAGTTAAGGGAAAGGAATAATCAGACCTCCCTACCAGCCATTGTGGAGAGGATTAAAGGAGAGATGATTGGGTTATAAGAGCCTTAACCCAATTGGTGAGTTAGTCATGATGGGATTAACTGTGTGGTACTGGAAGGCAGGTAGGGTTTGGCTGGAGGAGGTGGGTTATTGAGAGTCTGGGTTTTATATTTAGTATCTGGCGAGTGGAGTCTCTGTCTCTCTCTCTCTCTCTCTCTCTCTGCTTTCTGATCATTATGTGGGCCACTTCCCTCCACCACACCCTTCCACCACGATGTTCTGCCTTACCTCAGGCCCTGAGGAATGGAGCTGGCTGTCTGTTAACTGTGACCTCTGAAACCATGAGCCTCTAAATAAATTTTCCCCCTTAAAATTGTTTTTGTCGGTCTTTTAGTCACAGGAGTGGGAGAGCTGACAAAATACTGCATATAAATGTCCTTAGACTATTGGTCACTTGAAAAGGCAACACAAAAGATGACCAATGTCACATGACATTGGGGTGAGGCCACACTTTCTGGGTGAGCCAGCTTCCTGCCAGGGTTAGGAAGACGAGATCTGTAAGGATTCTGCTCAGATTTGCATTAGCACTCGAGTGAACATTTCCCCCAGCCTCTCAAGTTATCTTCCTGCTTGTAGTCTCATTTCGACTTTTGATCTGTGAACCAGGAACCACCATTTTGAGGCATGGTGGGAATACAAGTAATTTGCCTCAGGAGGAGGAAAGCAAGAATCCATTAGGCCTAGTTCAAAATAGAGGGGTTATAAAGTTGAGAAATAGGTCAATGTAGTGTGGTGGTTGGTCTGATCCAATAATTCTGGCAAGTTCTATGCACATTCCTGAGAACAAATGCGAAGGAGATATTTTTGACAAGTGCTGGGAAAACCGAGGGAAAATGGCTATTCAACTAGTAGACTAAATAAGCCAAGAATCTATTAGGACTCAAGACAGATGATTCTCAACTTTCCTTAATTAATGTGCGCAGGAACTTGAGTATGTACACACATTAAAAATTATCGACAATTTTTAATTTTATAGAGAAAAAAAGTATGTCTAAACCCACCTCCCTAATAATTATTACCATGTCTATATATGCTCTAGTTTCATCCATTCACACACAAATATTATATAGATGCACTCAGCCTTTGTCTTGAATAAATATATAGAATTATGTACCTAAGGACTTACTGAGTTAGAAAAGAAATGGACTATACCACATGTTTCACTTAAGAAATTCTCAATCTGGAGTACATGATTCATTGCACAGTAGTTCTGCTAATTAAAGGTAAGTTGCAGTCTAGATTATACCTATATAAATTACAAAAGCAATGTGCAGAATTTGTTAAGGAACTACAGATTAAAAATTGATGGGCCCTAGATATGGGGAAAATGCCCAGCATCTAGAAAACAAAAAAGAATCTCTTACTTTCACAGTGCATTCTGGCTTATATTATATCATCCCTAAAATGGGTATTATAATTGGGCTCTCAAGGGCTCACACGCTAAGGACTTCGTTTCTAGCCTCTGGTGCTCTGTGAAGTAGTGGAAACTTCACAAGGTGGGGCCTTCTGGAAGGAAGCTAGGTCACTGAGGACATGGCCTTGTCCTTTCTCTCTCTCTCTCTCTCTCTCTCTCTCTCTCTCTCTCTCTCTGCTTTCCAGCTGTCACAAAGTAAATGAACAGATGTCCTTGCCATGTGTTCTTACCATCATGTACTGTGCTGCCACAGTCTCAAAGCAATGGGGACAAGTGGCCATGGCCTGAAATTTCCATAACTATGAGCCAAAATGAATATTTCCTCCTTGATAATCTCAGGTACTTTTTTTACAGCAATGGAAACACTGACACATGGAGCTAACAATATCTACTTCACAGGGCTTTGATGAAGAATAAAGAATGTGAAGTTGCATTGTAAACTACAAAAAGGAAATAAATGTAAGGAAAAAATATTATTAGTATCACACATGAGTGTGAATTCTCCACTAAACTCCCAAGTCCCGAAGAACAATTCCCTTACTTTTTTTTAATCTATTTTCCACTCTCCCCTACTTCCCATCTCTCCCTACACTTCAGCCACACTTGCAGGGTGCTATAATATAAAGGCACAAACAGAGCTCTAAAAAATTACCCTAGGATTGTCGGAAACATTTCACCAAGAGTTAGAGTTTTACAAGGGTAATAATGGGGATCTGGGAGCTATTTTAAATATTTTATAGAAGTCTAATCTGAAATACTGTTATCAACAATAAAGCTTAAAAGCTAAATATAACATCAAGGTTTTCTTTCGTTTTTCTTTCTTTTTTTGTTTTTTTTTCTTTTGAGTGGAATTATATAAAACAACTGTGCATCTGATAGAAAGAATTAATTACTACTTGATTTAATAAACATTTTGAGCTATCTCATGGTCTCTGCAGAAGACAGAGAAGAATAAATCATAATCCTTCCCTTTAAAGAACTTACAGTCCAGTGAAGACAGACAAGTGTAATGCTTAAATGTAATGCTGTGTGACAAGGGCAATAATGAGGACAATTATAGTAAAGGGAGATATTTGGGAGTCTTAACCTAAACTCAAGTGGGTTTGGGTGGTCATGGAAAGCTTCCTGGAGTAAGTGGAAGTGCAAAACTTCTGGTATTTTTCCAGGCAAATGCTGTATGTGAAAGGATGAAGGGGTGAGGGGCAGACAGCATGTTCCATGCAGAGAGGCAATAAAGTCAAAAGGCTAAAAGTGAGAGAAAATGTGGTTCTATAGATCCCCAGAGTAGAACTGGAGGACAAGGGTGTGCGGAGGGATGGTGGATGGCATTTTACCCCAACTTTTATTTTGAAAAGTTCACACTTGAAAAAATATTGCAATGAATATATACTGTTCACCAAAATAATACGGAGGAGGCGGGGATTTGGCAAACTGTTAACAATTGGTGGTTAATTGGTGGTATTTTTAATACATCTCAGCTGCTCCCTCTCTCCCAACCTGTAAATTTATATCTTTCTATATTTTTTCTCTATCCTATATTCCTCTACCTCCTTGAGAAACTTTGGACATGAATTGGTCTAAATTTAAAAATTCAGTTATGTGCTCACTCCACAAGGGCTAGTGTTCCTAAACCAGCATTTGTCTACTTTTCATGACCAACCCCCTAAGGAACATTTCTATAATATTTTCACTAATCATCCCCCCTTTCCCAGGAAACTTTAATACACAAATATACAACATATTTGAGTTTGTTTTATACATACAGATATGTATGTATACACACAGGTGTATGTCTATATACATGGTATATATGTTATACGGCATATGTGTATACACGCATACTTTATACATTGAAAGAGTAAGATTTATTTCACATGTTAAGAACCAATTTTTGCCTATTTAAGGAGCAATTTTTGGGGTTGGGGATGTGGCTCAAGCGGTAGCGCGCTCACCTGGCATGCGTGCAGCCCGGGTTCGATCCTCAGCACCACATACAAACAAGGATGTTGTGTCTGCCGAAAAACTAAAAAATAAATATTAAAAAATTCTCTCTCTCTCTCTCTCTCTCTCTCTCTCTTTAAAAAAAAGGAGCAATTTTGCTCCCACTGAGAATGTCTGAGACAAACCAATGTAACACAAAAGAAGAATAAAGCAGATTATACTTGAATGAACCCTCCTGTTCCAATTAGTTTCTAGAAAAAGTATTAATATATTCATCATTTATATAAATGTAAAGTAAGACAAATTCTAAGGGTTATAACAAAAAAATTTAATTTCTAATGCTGTGTTTTATCTCTTCTCTCTTAGAAAAATTTTGTGGTTCTAAGCAAGTTAGATCAGCATATTTTATATGCTCCAGAGAACCCAGTCAAGTGAATCAGTCAATTGTCATCTAGTTCTGATAGAATGACTCTGATGACTTAAGTCTCAGCTACAGACTAGGAAATGGGAGCAGGAAGAAGCATGCAATCCCAGCAGCAGGAGCAAGTCAAGTTAGGCAAACCCCAGAGAAGAATGTCCTTTGAAGTAGGCAACAAAATCCAGGCAGGTGTTGGAATGGGAAGGTCATTTTGAAGATAAAATCTACTGATAACACCATTTTGCCAAGGTCTAGAACAGAGCTGCCCAGTAGAAATTCATTGAGAGCATTTCTTTAATTTTATTCTAGTAATCCCATTAAAAATATAAAAAAACAAGTGAAAATAATTTTAATAATGGATCTATTTAATAGATTTTTATTAAAATATTATTACTATTGGATAAACTTTAGCACATTCATACAATGAAATATCATTTAGAGCTAAAAAGAAATGAGCTATCAAGCCTAAAATGACATGAAGGAAACATGAATGCAGATTACAACGTGAATGAAGGAAATCTGAAAAGTCAACATACTATATGATTCCAACTATAGCATTCTGGAAGAAAGCAAATCTACAGAGACAGTTTAAAAAAAATCAGTGGTTTCCAGAGTTTGAAAGAAGAAAAATAAATAGGTGGGGCACAAGAAATTTTTAGGGCTGTGAATCTATTTTGTATAATACTAATTTATCAAAATTCATAGAATACATCAAGAATAACCCCTAATTCAACCAATGGAGTCATAATATGTCCATTTTGGTTCACTGATTATAACAAATGGTCCACCCAGATGCAGTATGCTGATGATGGAGGAGGCTATACCTATGCAGGGAGAAGAGGTATAGAACTGTGCACTTTCTGCTTAATTTTTCTATGAACCCCAAACTGCTCTAACAAATAAAATATATATTTAAGAATAATGACAATAGCTGGGCATGGTGGCACATGCCTGTAATTCCAGCCACTCAGGAGGCTGATGCAGGAGGATCATGAGTTCAAAGCCAGCCTCAGCAACCTAGCGAGACCAGTGCAACCCTAAGCCATCCAATGAGACCTGCCTCTAATAAATCATAAAAAAAAGCTGCGATGTGGGTCAGTGCTTAAGGCAACCCTGGGTTCAATCTCTGGTACCAAAAAAAAAAAAGACAAAAATAAATATATCATCATTTCAACATGAAATCAAAAAACATTATTAGTAAGATATTTTGTATCATTTTTTCTATAGTAAATCTTTGAAAACCAGCATGTTTTTCCATTTGCAGCTTTATATCAATTTGGACTGACCACATTTTAAGTGCTCAAAAGCCTCATGTGGCTAATGACTCCCACACTGGACAGCACAGGTCCAGAGCAGTGGCAGTGCTCACAATGCCTTGGGGGGAACCTTACCTACCTTCCACACTTCCTACCTCACAATAGTAATGCTGTTAGAACAGCATCACTTTAGGTCACCCTGGAGATTTTGTTTATATAAAATTATATTTATATAAAATTTTCTTTATATATGGCAATAGATAGTAATATATCCATACACACATATGTGTGTATGGATATATTACTATCTTTTGCTCCTCAATGGCAGTTTCCAATCAAGTCTCTAAACCTTATTTCCACCCAGATTGCACCCCTTGGCTCTCAAATACAGATATTCAGGAGCATCACCCCTGCACGCTACCCTTCCAATTCAGTGCTCCAGACGGGTACCGCTGCAAACATTTTCTTGACAGGATTCTGTCTAAATGAGGGGCATGGGATGCTGAAGAATACAAGGGCTTTATTACACCAGAATCTCCTCAAATCGCCACATGCTACTCATTAATATCAGGAGAGAACTTTCAGGTTTCGTGCACTGTGCAAATAAATTAAAAATTTATTAAAATGCAGTGTGGGCTTAGATGCTACTTAGAAAACATGTACATAAGAAAAATATAGTTGCTGTCAATATAGAAACAAACAACTAAGCTTTGTCTCAGTGGTTGGGGATTATTTCTATTTCCTGGCAACTAGGAATATTGTTTCTATTTCCTACCAACAGTCCCGGAACCAATGTATGGTCTTCCATATATGTCATGATAGGTTATAATCTACTCATGCTCTAAATAAGGCTACCAAGATGTGGATGCACTTTTGCTCAGAAAAGTTAGCCGTTATTCGAATCAGAAAAGGAAGTACATTAAATCTTAGCCTACCATCTTATATTCATCATTTTCAAGTTTTATCACTCAGAGAAGCACGAACAAGGGTATCAATTTGCTTACTATTTTCAATAGCTCTTCCAAAAGAAGGGAAACGAAAAATAGAAAGTGGTCTGACTGTAAAATAAAGAGATGAAATTTCACACATCCTGCAAAGAAAACAACATGACCTGAATAGCATTTCCTGACACTTCCATGTATATATGTACATTGTTGTAGTCAGCTTTTCTGCTGCCATGACCAAAAAGATCCGACAGGAACAATGAAAGGAGGAAAAGGCTATTAGGGGGGCTTACAGTTTCAGAGTTCTCAGACTATAGAGTGCAGACTCCATTCCTCAGGGCCTCAGATGAGCAGAACATTGTGGCCAAAGTGTGTGGCCAAGGAGAGCAGCAAGGGGCATAGCACCAGGAAGCAGAGAGAGAGCTCTACTCACAGGGACATAATACATACCCCAGAGACATGCCCCCAGTGACCAATCTCCTCCAGCCATACCCTACCTGCCTACAATTACTCTGAGTCAATCCCTACCAAGGCATTAATGCACTGATTAGGTTAAGACTCTCCGAACCCAAAATTTCACCTTTCAACTTGCAACCTATCACTTGTATCGTCTCACACATGAGCCTTTGGGGGAGAACTTAGATCTAAACCCTAACATGCATATTTATAAATTTTATTTATAGTCATAAAACTCATTTTTGAATTGCCTAATTCTCATCTGAGTCCTCTTTGAAAGTAAGAAGAAAAATTTTTAAATTAAATCAAATTGGTATGTGCATTCGTAAAGTGAAGACGTTTTCACAGAAAATATTTTTTCACAGAAAAATATTTCACAAAAATATTTTTCATCTTATTCGTATTTCCAAGTAAGTATCTTAATACAATCCTAACATAATTAAATAAAATTTCATGATATCTGGGATTTGTTTTAAAACTTTTTAGCAAAGAAAAAATAGTAAAAGTTGGGGAACTATATTAAATAAGAATGACAGAATACTGTTAAGTGGTCAGCTGAGGGAATACTTGGGAAGTGGTTATGCTAGTCCCCATACTTGTCTAGATCAATTATCTCAAGTTTCCCAAATAAAAATGTTCAAAAGTGACTCATGATCATTTAAAATATTGGGGGTTTTTCATGTTGCTAGTAATCAAACCCAGGGCCTCACACATACTAGGCAAGTGCTCTATCACTGAATCACATCTCCAGTCCTAAATGGCCTGATGGTCTCTGATTTAGGACCTGGCAGGAGAGACTTACGATTGACTTACACTCCTTAAGTTTTTACATGTTTTTATCACTTTTTCAATAAAAAACGTGTAAACATGTGTATATGTGTGCACGTGTGTGTGTGTGTGTGTGTGTGTGTGTGTGTGTCCAGCTGTCCTTTTGTATCATGGGAGGTTGGTTCCAGGACTCCCTGCAAAGACCAAAATCTGCAGATGCTCAAGTCCCTTGTATGCTGTGCCACAGGATTTGCACATAACCTATATACTTCATCCAGATATTTTAAATAATCTCTAGATTATTTATAATATTTAACACAATGTAAATGCTTCTTAAATAGTTGTTATACTATATTGTTTAAAGAATAATAACGAAGAAAGTCTGTACATGTTTAGTCCAGATGCAACTTTTTCTTTTCTTTTTGGCAGTCATGGGGATTGAGCCCAAGGATGCTTTACCACTGCACTACATTCCCAGCCCTTTCTATTTTGTTTTTTAAAAATTTTCAGGCAGGGTCTCACTAAGTTGTGCAGGCTGGCCTCAGACTTTTGATTGTCCTGACTCAGTCTCCTCAGTAGCTGGGATCACAGTAACGTATCACCATGCTTGATTCGGTACAATTTCTTAATGAAGATTTTTCAATCCACAGTTGATTGAAGATTGAACTATACATGCTGAACCCAGAGATACAGATGGCTAACCATATATCCACATATATCTACACACAAAAGCACTTACTTTCTGAGGATACTGATATACATTTGGTTTATCAGTTGTGTGCTCTTCTGAACCTTTTAATGTAAGGATAACATTTAAATTAGATAATACAGTTGAAAATATCCAGCACAATATAGGTGCTCACTTTAGTGTTGGCTTAAATGACATTAAAAATATGTGGAGAAATTTTAGGATATAGGCTGCCCCTAATATTTAACAGAAGGAGCAAGAGGAGAGGAATCGCCCATCCTATGACTTGGTCTCTTTCTTTCCACCCTGCCAGGAAGCCTCATGTGTGTGGACATCCTGAAAGGTTTGATCAAGTTCCACCATCCCCAACAGCTGTCCTTTTACCACTCCTGAAGACTAGATGTGCACACACTCATCCTACAGTCTACACCTGGGAAAGAGTCCTGCATAGGCCCTGAAAGGGGGTTTCTGGCTTTATATGAGGAAATTTGAGGTTCCCTGGTTGTTATAAACTAGTCTGAAATGTGTGGAGCAGGGAGGTCACTCTTGGAATTCCCTGGCCTAAGGAAAAGGGTGTGACTAGAGAAGGACCAAGATGGTTTTCATCAAAGCAAAGGGCCCAGAGCAGGGGCCATAGATAACTGGACCTAAAAGCAGTACTTATTAAAGCCAAAGTGTTATACTGAACCACTCAATGGAGTAAGGTCAAAAGGGTAGATTCTTGCCCCAATTCTGCCAGTAATTTCACATGTGATGTTGAGCTGGTCTACATTACTGTGCCTTGTTTTTTTATACATTCACTTAATAGTTACTTATTGAGCTCCAGTTATGATCCAAAAATGCATCTAGATACTTGGTGTACACAGAGAATTCAACTGATAACAGTCCTTGCCCTCACTGACATGCCACTCCGGCAGGGAGCAAGCCACGAAGACATCTGGGGCAAATGTATTCCAGACAAAAAGTCCCTTCTAAACCAAAATTTTCATGATTAATCTTGAAAGTTGGCATGTTTATTAAATACAAGTAATGAAGGAATCTTAAGAGGGAAAAAATAGTGTGTGTTAAATTATAATGCAGCATTATCAACAGCACAAAACATGTCTTTTATGACCAATTCTCTAACCTAACAGCATGAGCACTCCACAACTGCTTCTCTAATTTTAATCACAAGCATTATCGCCATATGCAGTATGAAATCCAATCTCTAAATGTGCTATTTTCTCTATATTATTGCCCATTTTAATTATGCATGTTTTCTATGGAAGATAAATTTATGTAAAAATAATATAATCCCAAAGCATTACCCATACTGCTAAAATAAAATATATCATTATAAGGCAGCAGGTGCTTTTCAAAAACATCTATTTCAAAAAAGGTTAATAATGATCTCTATTATGTGACAAACAGAAAAGGGAGGTCACAGAAAGAGATGAATCAATTGTGTAATAAAATATAAATAGTTTAAGAACAACTTAACATTTATAAACAAACCAACAACTCTGCAGCTTCCTGACAATATCAACGATAGAATGTTTGGGGGTAATGACAGACTACTTGTCATACAACTAGGAGTCAAATAAGAAAAGTGAAAAATCTTAGATATGACAGTGGAGAATTTTTTTTCTAAAAGCGTAAGTAATAATGAAACTGATGTCTTGTGTAGTTCCGGTCTAACCTAAAAACAGTTATCCACAGAGAGCTCTCAAGCTCACATTATTAATAAGCTATTTCATTTCCAACTTCTTGGAGGTGAAGAGTTGCCCATTTATCACAAAACATCAGTTATGAAGGAAAAGAATGTAATGATAATAGAAATAGTCAGATAATAATCAGATCTCACAATTAGAATGATCTCAGGGTAAAGAGTTTCTAAAAACACAATAAAAACATCCATAATACACAGGGTCCTGGAGCCTATGCAAGCCCTTTCTTTTCTTTTCTCAGTCTCAGTTCAAAACCTAAAAAATGAAACAAGCAAACGCTGTTCAAGCTTTATTAGTATAGGGTTTTTGTTTTTTGTTTATTTTTTTAATTGCAGCTACCTCCACTAGATGGCACTAAAGATTCTGTGTTTTAGAAATCAGGTCCTTTTTTTAAAAAAAGGAAGGCAAAAGTTATTTGAAAAAGGCAATAATTTTTCCTGTTCATTTGTCCTATTAGTATAATCAGCTTCTTAGAATCTTTTTTTAAAGAGAGAGAGAGAATTTTTTTAATATTTACTTTTTAGTTTTTGGTGGACTCAACATCTTTATTTTTATGTGGTGCTGAGGATCGAACCCAGCGCCCCCACGCATGCCAGGCGAGCACACTACTGCTTGAGCCACATCCCCAGCCCTGAAACATGAATCTTACCCATTCATTTCCTCATCAAACACTTATTAAACCGTATTGTGTTTCAGACACTGTGCCCTGTATTAAAGGATGCAGAAATAAGACAGGATTCCATGTCATTAAAAGTTCCCAATGTGGAAGGGAAGGGGTGTAGTGAGGGCAGAGCGAAGAATTTGGACAAACAAATAGAAATTGAAGTGAAGAATGTCAAAGGTTGACAGACTGAACACCATAGGTAGCACATAAAATGGTGCCTAGTGAAGACTTGGTGAATGGAGGAGTCCTAGAGAAGTTGATGTCTGAACTAAGCTTTGAAGAAAGGGTAGGAATTAATTAGGCAAAAAAAAAAGTGGGCAGGGTGTCCTAGGCAGAGCAAGTAACTTGCACAACTACAGTAGGCCTGAGCTCAGAGTACGTGCTGGAACTGGAATGGTGCAGTGCATGAATGAGGTTGGTGGCCTGCAGATTTAGGGTCCTGTCACTCTAAGACAGGTGGAATTTTATCCCAAAGGAAACTTTCCCCTTGCTCACGCTGCTCCTGTTCCATTCATTGGCCTAGCTGTTGCTCAAACATGCTAGGCATGCTCTTCTCTGAGTCATCACAGACTCTTTACTTATCTGCAATACTTTTCCCCCAATCATCTGCATGGTTCACTCCCTCACCTTCAAGTCTTTGCTCAAATATCACCTCATTGAAACTTAGCTTGATCACTCCATTTAAATTGCAATACCCCACGTTGCCTACAGGATGCTCTTCACTGAGCTTCATTTGCCCACGGCACTTCCTACCTTCTACTACACAATATAGTAGTGTAGTAGATATTTATTGTTTAATGGCTGCTTTACCCTAAGAGAAGATAAGTTCCCCAACAGCGGGGATTTTTGCTTGTTCTAACAATGATGTATCTCTAGGGCCTGGCACATATCAAAAGTCCCTGCCTTCGTGGAACTTGCTATTCTAGCAGGGAGCAAACCATGAAAACATTTGGGGAAAATATATTCCAGGTGTCCACAGGATATTTGACAAGTAAATGAAGGTACTAAAGAGCTACCAAGAAGCACGTCAAATTGAAACTTCAGAAAGATGGCTAATGGGATTATAGAGAATGGATTAGAAATAGGGACACCAGGTAGAATTCAAAGAATAAAAACAAATCAAAGAAAGATTAGGATGGAAAGGAAGGGGTCAATTCAGATACTATGAAGGTAATAATGATAGTAGTAAAATGAGACTCCACGTAACAAGTAGACTGATACATCACCTCCAAACCCCACAATGATCAAGGGGAAGACAAAGAAGTTTAAAAAAGGACTAAGGACCCTGGCAAATGGTAACATTCAAGAGCCAAGTGGAAGAAGTAGTATACTGCAGGGGAAAAAAAAGGAGTGGTCAGAGGGACAAGAAGGATAAAGAAAATCGGGAATGTGTCAACCATGGAAAGAGAAAGTTTCAAGGAGAAGAAAGTTGTGTTGAAAGCTATAACAAATTCATAAGAACTAAAAAGTATCCATTGGATTTAGCAAACAGGAATCTATTGGTGACTTTGGCAAAAGCAATTTCAGAAGAATGGTACCAGCAAATGCAAGAATGTTCTATATGCAGGAGCTAAATGCAAGGAAAAGAACAAGAGAAGCAAGTGAGGACTTTTCTTTTCAGGAGTCTTGGCGATTAAAAGGAGGGAGATTAGAAACTGAAGAGCTACCCAAGGTTGAAGACTAAGCAGAGCTATGAGCTAAAATAGAGCTTTACCAGAAAAGAGAGTATAAAGACAGAAGAGAGGAGACTGGACTCCGGAGCACAGGCCTCAGAAAAAAGGATTCTACTTCCTTTGAAATAAAGGAAGAGGGATGATGACTGATAGACAGGTGTAAGGGTCAAAAATAGAATGTTTCCATTTCCAAATTTCTGGTGGTACTAATCAAGAGAAGTGTCCAATTCAGACCTTCCTGCTTTCCTGAAGAGTTGCCTTCCCTTCCTGATTTTCTTGATTTCAGTATCCTGTGTTGAGCAACAGGAGTAGGGGGAAATGCAATAGAATGTTGATGAATCTGGTCGCTTTCATCAGTCCTGTTCCTCTGATACCATCTGGAGTTCCCAGATAGATGAAGCAATGTCTCCGCCTGGAGTAAGACACTGACCTAATTCTGGGAAGGGAATGTCTTTAATAAATTCTCTCTCATCCCATGATCTCAATCCATACCACTTACGGGTCTGTACTATCTGCAAAACTATGAGTCAAATGTGATCCTGTTGGTTCCCTCCCCTTATTTGAGATCACTATTTTCTGCCTCATAACAAGATGTCTTTATCTAATGCCTACTGTGCAGACACTAGGTTACTAAGGACTTTTCTTCTTAATAGAGAGATAAGAAATACATATCTGTGTGCTTAAATTATGTATATAATCTATACATACATATGTGTATACAAGCATAGACACACACATATATACTTCCATAACAAACAAAAACAATACTACAAGGAAGCACAAACTGCAAAGTGAACAATATAGGAAAAAGAACTATTAGAGCTCAAATTTGGAGCCTCAGAGTAACTTTAGGTATTTAATGCAAAGCAGGCCTGATGTAGAAGGAAGGGTAGGCTTAAAATGCTAAAAGTGGAAAAAAAGTTAAAGATGAACTGGCAAAGATCAAGAAATGGGCTTGGCATTAGAGAATACCTCAAAGCTGGTTTTGTGAATCTATAAAGAAATTCAGATGTTATCTTAAGGATACGAAGAGCTACCAAAGATTTTAAAACGAAGACTGACTTGTCCCATGTTCTAACATGATTTTACAATTAACCTGGAAAACCAAACTAGAGCAATTTTTAAAAGGAAGTCAAAGATAACTCAGAGACTACTATGATACTTGAGATGAGGGTGATAAAGTCCTATGCCATCTTAAAATTTTTATGCAGTAAAGTGTTGGCAATGAAGATGGAAAGAGACTGGTGCCTGCCTGGATATGGAAAAAAGATAAAGGAGGCTAAGAGTACTATTAGGTTTCAAGCTGGAGGGAAGGGAGAATGATGAAACTCCAAAGGGAATGAAATAGGGACATTCTAACAGCGCAGTTTAACAAGCAAAGAAGTTCAATAAAGTTTAAGATATGTGGGGGTTAAGGCAATGGAGAACACATTTGGGAGATTTATAATAGATGGTTGTGACAAAAGCTTAGGGGAAAAGTCAGTACAGGAAGTATGGATCTGAGAGTCCACTGCATGGGAGGAAATGTTGAGAGAAAAGGTAGAGGATAAAATAGAGTAAGAGGAACTAATGAGAAAGAAGAATGTGAGAGCAGCCCAAGAGATTAGACCAGAACAAAGCATTGCTCAGGTCTTAGGAAGCAAGTTTTAAAGAGGAAGTACATAACAATGATGAGGAGAGGAGAGAAATATAGTCACTTGTTATCTGTAAGAGGAATGTTTTAACAGGAAAGAAGCAGGAAATAAATGGGTGGTGATGGTGATAATGACAAGATGGTGATAAAAGCAGAGAGACTACTCTTGAGAAATATAGTGGCGAAGACTACCAAAGTTAATTAAGTTGAAGGAGATCTGGGTTAAGGGGGGATTTGTTTCCCTCTTCACAATTTGATCATAATTCTTGGCAGAAGAGAATGTGTTACAAAAGGACTGATTAAAAACACAGGAGAAGCAAGGTTTTGTAGAGGCAGAAGAGATTGGGATAAAGAACAAAAGTCTTGAGGGCTAATCTTGTAATAGAAGAAAGGCAATCAGGAGAGGTATGAGAGAATATTTTAAAAGGTGAAGGAGTCCTCCAGGTAATTTCATTTTCTCACTTAACTGAAGGTAGTTAGCAAGTGAGTGTCTGAGGGATTTGATGCTTAAGAGCTGAGAAAGGAAAGAGTAGAGATGGCTGGGGTAGAATCATAGACATGACATCATACGACTGGGTTTAAGTCCCATATATGTTACCTTGGGCTGGCCATCAGCCCTCCTTGCGACTCACAAAGTTATGAGAAGATTAAATGAGATAATGCACATGTAAATGATAAAACGCTTCTTAAAGGAGAGAAGCTTGGAACACCTGCCATGGGAAATGTGATACAGCATGAATAAGATATGAAACGAAGTATAACCAAGCACCAGAGCATTTAGAGCCAGAAGTTCGGAGCAACAATATATAGCAACACAAGTCCACACAGTTTTTGTGACTTAACTCCAGCAAACCCAGAGTGAAGAAAGCAGATTCTGAATTAGGGTAGGTCAGAAGACAAGAGGCTGAAGTGACCCAGGTAAGAACTATTTTAAGACCCTTGTAGGCACGAATATCTTGGAAATGGCATGTAAATTTTATATCAAATGGCATTTGACTCATTGACATTATTTTTTACTTATGCTGCAGTTAGATCCTCCCAGTGGATGCCAACCCATACAAGATCCGTGTCCCCCTCCCCCCGCCCTTTTCTTTAGTGCTATGGATGGAAGCCAGGCCCTCACACAGAGGAAGCAAGCACTCTTTCCCTGAGCTACACTCCCAGACTGACATTATATTTTAGAAATAACCAGACGTTTCATTTTTTTTTCCAATTTTATAGCTTTCTTTTCATATTTTGGAGGCTTTTCAGTTAAAACTTAGGCTCCAGGAACCATACCTAGAGCATACAATCTATAGCATAATGAAGATATCAATAAAACAGCTGTCCATAGGTCCAATTCAAGTAGGTAAGGTCATCAATAAGTGTGACAGACTGGCACATTAGACAAGCTAAAGTGACTGGAGATAATGAAGACAGGCAGAGGGTAAGGTGTCAGCATATTAGTATTCTTTGGAATTAGGGAGATAAGGGTTCCAGATCCTAGGTGTAGCTAAGGCCCCCATATGACCAAATCAGAGATTCTTAGTAAGAACACTTAAAAGAGGTAAGTATAAAGCTAAGGTGCTACGTATCTCCGTCTTCCTAGTTAGTTGGTGAACCCACAAAGGACTTGACCCTCACTGACATCTTCCACTGTCCCATTGTGACCAGTCAGGGCTGATAAAGAAAAAAAAAAAAGCAGCAGGGTCTGATCATGTAGCTCAGTGGCAAAGCACTCACCCAGCATGTGAGAGACCAGGGGTTTGAGTCCCAGCAAAAGATCAAGCCAAACTTTCTTTGCACGTAGCTTTTCAGGTGATAAATATTGAACACCTTTTGTCATCTAAACGCTTCCCCGAACAGGGTGAAACAAATACTTTTAACGCAACAGGAATCCAGAGTGGGGTTCCCTCCAAATCGAGACCTCCACTCTAATTGGTTAGTGGCCCCACCCCACCCCCAAGTGGTTCCTAGAACCAGTCTGAGGTGCCCTCACCCCCGAAAAATGCCACAAGTTAGCGAACCGCTGGAGTTCTTATAACCCTCCCGCTGGGCCTTAGGGACTTCGGGGCTAAAATTTAGGAACCTCGCAGGCTCACACCCTAAGAGAAGAACGTCCACCATCGCTCTCCACGCCTCCGGAGCCACAAAACAACGCCTACAACTCCCAGCATGCTCCGGGTTGAGCCCGGTGTCAACTGACAGCGCCGCCCACCAATGGGAGAGCTCAGTCTGCGTTCCTGGGATCCACCCGAAAGCAAAAAGGAGGCCGACCCTGCTGCACATCAGCACTCTCTGGCTGCGACTGGGATAAAGGGATAGTGTTCGTAAAATGGTGACGCTGGCTATACTGTGCCGCTTACTCCTAGCCTTGATCTTTCCCTCACCCTGCCCCCGACTGGGTCCCCGCCAGTGAACTGCAGGGGATGCGGAGTTGCCCAAGCTTATTGGATGACGTTGGTGTCGATCTGGAGGGCGGCTGGGCCCAGAACGGCAAGGTCCGCCTCTCTCAGACGGTGATTGGAGTTCCCGGAGTCGACCAGGACTGGGATTGGTGCGAGGACGGGCGCCAGCTTTCGGGCCTGCTGGGCCAAAGCGCTGGGAGGAAGTGCCCACAGAGGAGCTAGCGGAGACTCGCAGCTCCCTTGCCCGCTGCACGCCCTCCGCAGAGGGAAGGAGCCAGAGGACCCTCTACCTCATCGCTTGTAGCGTTTTGGACGGGACCTTTGGGGCGGGCTGCAGGAGGCGGGTGGGCATGGGGGGAGTGAGAGGCAGGGGTCTTGGAGTTAGCGGTAGGGCTAGCTTGGAGACTTAGACCTGGAAGTGCAAAGGGGGAGGAATTGGGGAACAGGAGGCTGTGGGTGTGTTTGGTATGGGATGCCATGGAAAGGAGGGGGCCCTACCACAGATCTTGAGTAGATTTGTAGATGGTTTCTTGGAGGTATCCTCTACCTCCCGTTTGCCCTTTTATTTGCCAACAAGCAATTCCCCATGGTCTCTGTTCAAGTTCTGGAAACTTTCTCTCAGGGTGGGTTTAATCAGCTGCACCATTATAGAACTGCCCAGGGTCTTTTCTGATACTGGGCACAAACCTTGGGAATATGTCAGAAAACAAGAAGCCACTTTTGGGCTTTGTGCACAAACTCCCCAGTGGGACTGCACCTGCGAACTCAGGCAAGACTCGCTGCCCTTTGTGCATGGGGCTTTTCAAAGCCCCCAGGCTCTTGCCTTGTTTGCACACGGTTTGCACCACATGTCTGGAGCAGCTGGAACCCTTCTCAGTAGTGGACATGCGAGGGGGAGACTCTGACACAAGCTCTGAGGGATCCATATTCCAGGAACTCAAGCCACGAAATCAGCAGTCGCAGATTGGCATCCTCTGTCCTGTATGTGATGCCCAGGTGGACTTGCCCGTAGGTGGAGTGAAGGCTTTAACCTTAGACCACCTGGCCATGAATGATGTCATGCTGGAGAATCTGCATGGGGAAGGCCAGGGCCTGGTGTGTGACCTGTGCAATGACAGGGAAGTGGAGAAGAGGTGTCAGACCTGCAAATCCAATCTCTGCCAATTCTGCTGCCAAGCTCATAGGTAAAGATGGGATACGCAACCTGTGTGACTTAAGAGTGGAGTACAAAGTGGTGTTAAGACAGAAATCTTGGCTGGGTGCATCGGCACACACCTGTAATCCCAGTGGCTCAGGAAGCTGAGGCCGGAAGATTGTGAGTTCAAAGCTAGCCTCAGCAGCTTAGTGAGGCCCTGTCTCTAAATAAAATACAAAAAATGGGCTGGGGATGTGGCTCAATAATTAAGTGCCCCTAGGTTCCATCCCTGGTTACCCTCCCCTCCCCAAAAAGAGAAAAGAAATCTTTGGTGGGTGATTTAAAAGGAAAACTTTCTCTAATACCATCAAAGATCAAAGACTAATTCACACTCTAGCACAGTAGTTAACCCCATCAGCTTAGAATAATACTTGTAGTAATAACAGTGAAGGTTTGCATAGTCCTTTTCAAAGTGCATTCAGTTTCCTTTCATCATCAGTCATTTGTGTAGTGCATAAGTGTAGTAGGTGCTGGAGAAGTGGTAGGATAGTATAATAGCATAGATTCTGCCCTTGATCTCATGATCATTGCAACTCTTATAGAAAGGCAGCACTATTTTCATCATCATTTATTAATTGAAGGAATTTGCCAAGGTCCCACATTTGGTAAGTAAATGGGTAATAGAATCAAGTCTTAAATCCAGATCTTTAGACTATTCTATGGGTGTGTGTGTGTGTGTGTGTGTGTGTTTTAACGAATGCCATCTTAGGATAGGAGCTGATTAACTAGACCTCAGTTCAGCCTTATGCCATCGAGTTACTCTGTAGCTTGGAGAGGTAGGTATTATTTGGGGTGCCAATTATGTCTTCTATTACACTTTGTGAACAGTTTGTCAGATGGATCATTCATTTTCCCTTGATACCCTACCCTACTCCACTCTAGGATGTCCAAATATAAAATGACCAAGCTTTTAGGATTAGCCTAAAATAGTTCTTAAGTTCTGACTTCCATTTGTTTTCTGGCCTCACCAACAGAACAAATTAGTAGTCTTCACTCTTTCTATTTTTATCTGGTAATTATATGACAATCCCTGTGACTGTATTGCTGCCAGCCAAACAGCTGACCCTATTTCTGTGCAACTACTCTTCTGGTGCCAGGATAGGCACTTCAGCTTCAAGTTAATATAATGCTAATAGGGAAACTCTGAGCAGTACCAAGGTTTCCTAGGGATTTCCCTGAATCTCTGGAGGGCTACAAAAAAGGGGAATTAAAAGAAAGCTTTGATTTTTTTTTCTAACCATTGATTTCACTTTTTAATAATGTTGATGACTCTTAAAGGACATTGTAGTCTGCTGATGGTGGGTGATGTAGGTATTGGTCAAAGAAAATGATTTAGGTGAAAGCCAGATAAAAGTTTTTGTCAGGGCCAGCTACGGCTTTTAACTTTTCCTTTGTTTTTACCACTGACCTTTTTTATTTTTAATTTTGAGGCAAGATCTTGCTAAGTTGAACTTGGAATCCTCCTGTGTCCGCCTCCCAAGTTGCCTAAATTATAGGTGTGCACCACCTTGTCCAGCTAGGTAGCTTTTTAATTGCTATGCCATTTGGCAGTTTACGTAGCTTGGTGCTGGTTTTCATAGTGTTCATCTCTAGCTTGCTGTAGAAGCAGGCCGTGACTATTTGTCCAAATTCACCAAATTACTGGGGAAAGTTTTAGGATGTCATCTTGGCCTTATAACCATTTGCAAAAAAAAAAAAAAAAAAAAAAAAAAAATGTCACAAGCCAAAGCCCAAGATTACTCCTATTTTGTTCTGGAATAACAGCCATTTTAGGTAGGTATTGGTCCTACTGTACCGACAAGTAATGAATCAGAGAGGATCATGCAGTTAGGGGTTAGAACAAGGAATGGAACTCAGATTTATTTTTCAGAGCCTGTTCTCCTAAAACTTCTGCCAAACGGTGTTCCACCTTGGAATCATTTCCTAATATCCTGTTCTTACCCGCTTGTTCCCAGGCGACAAAAGAAAACCAGTTATCACACCATGGTGGACCTCAAAGATCTGAAAGGCTGCAGTCGGGTTGGAAAGCCTATCCTGTGTCCTATTCACCCTGCAGAGGAGCTGAGACTGTTCTGTGAATTCTGTGACCGGCCTGTGTGCCGCGATTGTGTGGTGGGGGAGCACCGGGAGCACCCCTACGACTTCACCAGCAATGTCATCCACAAGCACGGGGACTCCGTGCGGGAGCTCCTCAGGGGCACCCAGCCCCGTGTGGAGGCCCTGGAGGAAGCCCTGGCTCAGATCAAAAGGGTGAACAGTGCTCTCCAGAAGCGAGTGGAAGCAGTGGCTGCCGATGTGCGAAAGTTCTCCGAGGGCTACATCAAGGCCATCGAGGAGCACCGGAACAAGATGCTGAAGCAACTGGAAGACCTACGGGTCCAGAAGGAAAACTCCCTGCAGCTGCAGAAAGCACAGCTGGAACAGCTGCTGGCCGACATGCGGACTGGAGTGGAGTTCACGGAGCACTTGCTGACCAGCGGCTCGGATTTGGAAATCCTCATCACCAAGGGGGTGGTGGTAGAACGGCTCAGGAAGCTGAACAAGGTGGAATATAACACCCACCCTGGAGTAAACGATCACATAAGCTTCTCTCCTCAGGAGAAGGCGGGCCAGTGCCATGGCTATGAAGTGTATGGGGCCATTAACACCAAAGAGGTGGATCCAGCCAAATGTGTCCTTCAAGGAGAAGGTAGGAAGGCATTTGTCATGGGCATTGAGAGGGCAGTGGACAGGGACGTGGTGTTTCAAGAACTGGGGCTTGTTCAACTGGAAAAGAGATAAATTGGTTAAAGAAAGCGATCTGCTGTCTTGCCCCTTTCTTTCTGATTTGTTCTGGTCAGAGTGCTGTTGACATTTAATACAGGTGTGAGACTTCACCCAGTTCCACTTCAGACAAGTAGTAACTCCCAGAAACCCAGGGATCATGCTTTGTTTCCATCAGAGGCTAGAATCGGGACAGTGCCTGCAGAGATAAATAAGGGCAATGACAAGGGCAGCGTGAGGTCTGCCAGCTCAGTGTGGCAAGCCTCAGCTGCCTGCATCATGCTCTGTAGGAGCTTAGAGAGAAATTAGGAAGATGACATTATGTTTTCCTTTCTTCCATGCCCATTCTTGGTATACGTAAGCCTTATATCATTGGCATGTAAAAGAATATGATAGGTACTGGGCGTGGTGGTGCACACCTGTAATCCCAGCAGCTCGGGGGGCTGAGGCAGGAGGATCACAAGTTCAGAGCCAGCCTCAGCATAAGAGAAAGGTGCTAAGCAACTCAGTGAGACTCTGTCTCGAAATAAAACACAAAATAGGGCTGGGAATGTGGCTCAGTGGTCAAGTGCTCCTGAGTTCAATCCTTGGTTACCACCCCTTACCAAAAAGAATAGGTGTTTCATTCATCAGGGAAAGAAATGGTTTCTTTTGCCCTGTGTTGGATTTCTAAAAGAAGCAGATTAGTCAAATATGTATTTCATAGATCAGTCCTGATGGGAAAATTGAGTTCAAGAATCATCCTGACTCTGGCAAGGAATTCATAACTTCGAAGTCACAGATACCTTTGAGAATGATCTATTCCCCCAGAAACACCAATGAAACTAGGGCATATACTTTGAGGAGATTTTTAGACCCTTCATAAGCCTCTCCATAGACTTCCTATTAGTTATGAAGCCTGGGCTAGGAGACCTGGTTCATCTGGATGCTGGGCTGAAGGCTCTAGCATTTGGATACCCCCCCCCCCAGCTTGACACAAGCTGCTGTGTCGCAGATGATCTCACAGCACAGAGGGTCCAAATTGACCAGCTGTATCCCCTGCCTATTCCAGCAGGATCTAGAGCTCAGAGAGTGTGGTTTTGCAGTGACTGACCTCTCACAGATCTATAGAGATTTCCTTCTCCCAGTACCTAGATCCATCCTGAGTCTTTTCAAAGCTTCCTTAAAAAGTGAAGATAAAGTTCAGGAACGTGTACAACTCAAGAGCCAACCTCCCAGGAGGAATTCCCAAGAGATATACTCAGGAAGGCAGAAGGGAAAGAGAAAAGAAAGAGAACAGGGTGGTTACAATAAGCAGGAAAAGCTAGATGGTATCTTACATGGGGATGTGGTCACTATGGTTTGCCTTTGAGGTGAGCACTGAGTGTTTATTTTTTGCAGATCTCCACAGAGCTCGGGAAAAACAAACAGCCTCTTTCACCGTACTTTGTAAAGATGCAACAGGAAAGAGCATGGGCAGGGGAGGAGACAATGTCCACGTTGCAGTTCTCCCTAAAGATAAGAAAGACAGGTTTGTGTTGGGCAGTTAGGTGTCGTGGGTAATAAGCAGTGAGGAAACTGGAAACATGAGGTCCTTTGAGTTATTGGAGATGCAAATGTAGTAGTCCATGTTATCTTTATGAAAAAAACATAATCAGTTGGACCAAATTTGTTTTCTCTTATGGATTGTTTTCCTATATCCAATATTCTCTCAAAGATTTAGTCTGCCCCTTAGATTACCTCCTTCCCAGCTTTGGAATAGACGGAACTTTTTCCAGATTGGACTGAATTTTACCCTTCCTAAAATTTAACCTACCTTTGCTACTAAGTTATGCCATAAGCATATTTCTATCTTTCTGGAATTGGAGAATAGGGAAAGGACTGAAAGTTAACCTCTGAGACAAGTGGAAGAAGCATCCCCTTTGGGGGACATTTAAAATTATTATCAAGTGAAATGATGTAAGAGTTCACATCCTAAAATGGTAGGTAGCTGAAGCAGGTTTGTGAGAGGGAGTAGGATTTTTTAATTCTTGTCTCCATTTAGTCCAGTCAGGACAATGGTCCAAGATAACAAGGATGGAACGTACTACGTTTCCTACACCCCCAAGGAACCTGGACTCTACACCGTGTGGGTCTGCATCAAAAAGCAGCATGTGCAGGTAAGTAAGACCCCCCCACCCACCCAGCACATGCTGGCCCCGGCTCCTTTTACCCTGCTCCCCTGGTTCTATGGGATCTGGTGACATATCGTAAGATCAGCTGCATAAAGATTGAGTAAGATTCTCTTCTTATTACTCCCCATCTCCTCCTCACTGTAGAAAAAGCCTAGATTGTGCCACTCTTATTCTTACTAGAGGATTCTAGTGATCATAAGAACTCTTTATCCCTATTTCCCCTCCTGGCAGTTCTGCTTATATTTTATCATTCTTTTTGTCAGTTTGTTGGAATTCTTAATTTGGGGAAGATGCCCCAAACACAGGCAATCTATTAGCAGACAGAATGTAGTCTAGCTCAGTATTTTCCAGAGTTGTGCAAACTGACCAGACGCAGACTGGCTGGGACATAATTGGTAGGGTTATACCCCCTCTTCTCAACTGACCATCATCCATCTGCCTAACCATCTGCCCATGTAATTCTCTACTCTCTTTTACATATATGCTTATCTGTTACCATGGTTACTATGCCACCTCCACAAATAACTATGATACTTTCTGGTTTGTGAAGTGTTTTAAAACTGGGTAATCCATGTCCCACAGATTTTCTCTTGTTTACATCTGCTAACACTGGAGTAGTCAGAAATTCCCATCAACCAGAAAACAACATTGCTGGGAGTGCTAGAATACTATGCAGTATCACAATCTCTTAGGCTAGTAGTTTGTATACTAGGCAGACTCATTCAACAGCCATTTATCGCTTACCTAATCACAGTATGTCACAAAAGTTTAGATGTTTTTTGTACATTACTTCTGTTTTCTTCAAAATCACTCAAGTACAGGGATCATTGTCCAGTTAGAGTAAGACCAAACTTGCCACACTATGCAGTAGCTCTGTAGCAAAATCAGATTTTGAACCTATATCTTCAATGCCTGGTTTGTGTTTTTTAAATGAATTGTGTGTTAGCTTTCTGTAACAAAATACCTGAGATAATCAACTTAAAAGAAGGAAAGATATTTTGGCTCACAGTTTGAGAGGTTTCAGTCCATGGCCCTCCTTTAAAATGAGGGTCGGGGGATATAATATTGGAAAGGCTTCTAAGATTCCAGGCATTTTACTTGGTGCTTTCTCAGACTATGTGGTTCTCACATATGAATAGACAAAGTGCAACACTCATTAAACATTTTTGTTTTTGTTTAACGTAGATAGAATTTAGAAAATGAAAGTTATCCTTAAAGAGAGTGGGAGAGTTACTGGAGAATTATTAGCTGTAGAAGTTTAACCTTTCTCCCTTCCATACATTGACAGTCCCATGATAGGTGGATGGGCAAACAGATGTGTTGTGTGCAGGATGGAGGAACAGGAGGAAAGAGGGTAGCCCACTATTTAAGGGGAGAAGGCATGTGGGTAAGAAACTGGAGATAGAGCCACAGGAGGTCTCAGCCTTGTGGTTGCAAAGTTCTACAAATTACCCCTGAGATTACTTAAGAATTACGACTAAGCATCCTATAAGACCAAAGGCAGTCCCATAAAAGCACAAATCAAGATGATTGACATATCAGGTGGTCTACGCACTTTCATTTCACACATGGGAGGTAGAACTCCTTGTGAAAAAGCTTAACCTGATTAGGATATGGGCTTCTGCTTTTCTGCCACCTTACCAGAACAAGCCCTATCTAATTCATATGTCACTGAGAACAGAACTGACTCTGTGGGATCCCACTCAGTGTCCAAGGGATGCTTTCAAGCAGTTTTTATGGTGAGAAGTATGACAGACGGCTGCACAGGCTCCTTGATTCCAATTTTACTGCATTTGTGTCTACCCCCACCCAGCTGAGCAGAGTTCTTGTCTTCTCTTCTGTTTCTCTACTACTATCCTCGTCCCTCCAAAGGCGGGCTCCTTGGCTAGACTGTTTAGCACATAGCAATGCTCAGCACACCCTGTTGACTCATAAGGTGCTGTTCTTTGTTCTTGGCCTGAACACGGAAGGGCTCACCATTCACTGTGACTGTGAGAAGAAAGCGGCGCCCACACCTAGGTGTGTTTCACTGCTGCACCTTCTGCTCTAGTGGAGGCCAGAAGAACGCGCGCTGTGCCTGTGGAGGCACCATGCCTGGTAAGGAGGAGCACCATTCATTACCCTTGGGACTATCTTCCAGGAGTAGGGATCAAGTGACATCCCCCACCCCACTGCACTGCCACATAACCACTAGGTTGGGATGCTTGGACTGAGGCTTTGTTTCTAGGAAGCATAATCTGTTTTGTGTGCAGACACAGTAGAAGTTCCACTTAATCTGGCTTCTATATTCTGAGCTGATATTGCAGGTTGAAAGTTCTGAGTTCTGTTTGGTTTTGATACAGTTCACCAATCCTGCAATCCCATGCTTCTCTGGGATTTTCGATTTCAGTCTATACCCTTTCCAGGAGGCTGAGCAATTTGAGAAAGAGAGACCCATCTTACCCCTTTTAAAACCTTAAAGAAATTCCAAATGAGGCAGTGATTGGGGAGTGGATGATTAGATCAGTTAAACCAGGTCTGGCTCTTTTGTTGGTGGTAGGGGGATCGCAGACAATAGATGGAATTGTTTTTTTAAATTGCTCTATCATGTCCTTATTCTAATGGTGGGCCATAAAATGGGCTTTTGTACCCTTCCTTATAACCACTCCAGTACCTGCCTCCCTTTTCATTTCCATTAATGTACCCTTCTTTTTCATTTCATTTTACAATTGAAATTCAAATCCTTTCACTTTGCAGTTAAAGGCCAAACTAGTTCATCTCCTTCGGTTGGTGCATTTAAACACTGTTGGGAGAGCTTTGTTGACTTTCATTGATTTGCTGTGATGAGTCTTGAGAATCCTCCTACCATAGAGGGTCAGATAGCTTGTTCCTCTCATCGGGGTTTTCTTAGGGAATGTCCAGGGTTGCCAGGAGGTTCAATTTCCGTGGTACCTGGACTCCACTCTCAGGGTTGTTTTTTCCTTTCCTCTTTGTACTATGCAGGTGGGTACCTAGGCTGTGGCCATGGGCACAAAGGCCATCCTGGTCGTCCTCACTGGTCTTGCTGTGGGAAGTTGACTGAGAAGTCTGAGTGCACATACATAGGTGGGCAGAGCACCTCGACAAGTCTGCTCAGGACTGTGGCACTCTGATGCTTCCTGGACGAGTTCGGCCTGGTAAAACCCCAGACAGCTGGATTTCAGATTTCCAGAGGATTCCAAAGCTCAATTAATTCTGAAGAGACTGATAAAATTAAAAACAAAGTGCCTTATCTTATTTTATAGTTCAAGTACTTATTTGTGAGTTACTCACTGATTGTACTTGTGAATGGTCGACTGTGTTTCTCTTTAAGGTAAGTTGGTGTGTGTTCTTTCTCTTTTGTACGGGTGTGGAAGAATCTATGCCCTTGGAACTTAGTCATGGGGTGGGGGATAATTTAGCTCCTTCCTTTCTGATATATTATAACCCTTTTCATTTTTCCCTGAGCTGTGTAATTTAGATATTTCCCTTGGAATATAACTGCCCCCTCCCCTATCTTATCCACTGGTTCTTTAGCACACTTTCACTGGACTTACTGGTACATATTTTGTAACCATTATAATGTGACCTTGCTATTTGGGCAGGTGTCTCCCTCCTCCCTCTCTGGACCATGTGTCCTCCTGCCTCCCAAAATCCTGAAGGATAGCTCTTGGTGTAGGGTGTACACGTAGAACATTAATAAAAGGATGTTGAAATACATCTCACATGTCTATTGCAGTTCTGTTGATGCCAGGTGACCTGGACGCCATCACCCGCCCCCCGCCCTTTCAAATCATTTTGATTTTTAGAGAATCATCTTTGCTTGTGTGTCTATGCCTGGAAACTTAACTGAAAGCTTTGATTCTTATAAGGTGCCTTATTAGCTGCTAGAGAATTCTGGGAAGAGGAAATAGCACTGGTGCCTCAGCCCTGCCAAGGACTTTTCTGTATATATTTTGTGTGTTCTGCAGGGACTCTCGATTTCTTCTATATCAATACACTCAGCATATATTAAATAAAATTATTGAAATCTGCATTGTAAGATTCCTTAAGTTGTGGGTGACTCATTTGACAGGTGAATTGGGTCAGGCAAAGCAAGCAAAGTCATTAGATGGTGACTGTCAGATCTTCTGGGGTATATTTCCTTCTTGAGGCTGACATAAACACTAACATGTTCTCTCTAGTCTCATCTTCCTTAACCCAAATCTGGTCTTCCCAGAAGATGCTGTTGCCCATCGCCCTCTCAGATTGTTAGCAATGGGTTCTCCCTCACTCCTGATAACCGTGGACCAAGGGTCAGGTAAGGGTCTTTTTTAGTTTGTCATTGCTGCTTTTAAGATCAGTGATTCTCAACCAGGAGTGACTTTGCGCCCCAGAAGATATCTGGCAAAGTCTCAGAGAAAGTTTGGTTGCCACTACTGGGGCAGGTACCAGCAACATCAAGTGGGTAACAGGTCAGGGATGCTGCTGAGTGAGCATTTTACAGTGTTCACGACAGCTTCCCCATTCAAGGAATTTTCCAATCCAAAATGTCAGTAGTGCTTGAAAAACCTCTTCTAGACCATTATCCCACTTGTTTTCTAAAAATGATCATTCCCCCTCATTTCTTGATTATAGTGTCAAGCTAAGCTCGCTGTCACCCCAGTACAGTTCCTCATCAATCTCAGGGTAATTCAGTAGCCATTATAGACCTTGGGGTTGTGAGGCCATTTCCACTTATCCTACCTTAGCCTTATAATCATTCCTTGATTCTACCCGCACCCTCTGCGCAGTCTCAATTTCAGACGTTCTCCCACGACCTCCCCTCTTCTTACTTGCCCACTGTGATAACCTGACTACTTATTCTTCTTTCCCTGGAACCCACGATGCAGTGATTCTACCACTTTCTTGCTATTCCCCTCATCCCCTCATGTCCTCATGTCCTCCCCTGCATCCTTCTCAGCTTAGACCATCATTACAATTGCTCTTGCACAGAGTGTCCCTTGTTATCTTGCCTGGCAGAACTGCAATCCATGTTGGATCCAGCTTTCACCTAACCCTCTGAATGATTCTGCAGAAACCACTAAAACATGATGACTAGTCCCACTTTAAACTTATGACCACTCATTTTAATGGGCTCTTAGCATTGTCTGGTGTGTTGACAACATCTCCTTAGTTCCTGCCTTTGTCCCACTCTCCTAGATGATTGTTTCATACTTTCTTTCTCTTCAAACTCCGATTTCTACTCCACCTCTCCTCTCCACTTAAGACCTTGCTTCCTGTTTCACCAAGAAAATAAAAGGATTCAGAAGAGGATTTCCTGACTCTCCCACCACACGTATGAATCTACCTGTATTCCTATCAAAAGCCAACTTCTGCATGGTGTCCTAGATCCCATGCCGTCACTCCTACCCAGAGCTGTCACTCCAGTGACTTTCCCCTCGATGGCATTTCTCATTTTAGGAAACATGCTACAATATTTCCCATGTTAATACACAGATTTCTCTTGATTTTTCTATTAGTCCACCATGGCTGTAACAGTATCTTGGACTGAATGGCTTAAGCAATAGTTCTGGAGTCTCCAAGTCTGAGATCAAGGCACTAGCAGGGCAGGTTTCTGGTGAGTCCTCTATCCATGATTTGTAGTTGGCAGCCTTCTTGCTGATCCTCACGTGGCCTTTCCCCTGTGTGCTTATGCTCCTGGTATTTCTTCCTCTTCTCATAAGGACACCGACCAGCCCTCCTGGATTAAGGCCCCATTTAACCTTAATTACCTTTGTAAAAGCCCTGTTTCTAAATTCTGTTCTGTTAGGGGATTAGGGCTTCACCTGGCAATTTTGAAGGAACCACAGTTCGGTCTATAATAACTTGCCCGTTTAGCAATCTATTTCTCAACTCCCCAGACCTTAGTAGCATTGAGATTTGTTATCATCTCTACCTCCCTCCCTTCATTCTCTCTTAGATTGCATCCAGTCAGTTTTTAACCCTCAGAACACTCCACTGAACTAGCTCTTTTCAATGTCAACAGTAATAACCATGTTACAGAATCCAAGGGAATTGTCATTCTTTATCCTTTTTGATCTATCAGTAGCAATTATCATAGCCGGTCACTTTCCCCTCCATGAAACATTGTCTTCCCTTGTTTCATGTGGCATGACTCTTCTTAATTCTCCTATCTCATTGTCTATTCCTGCTCAGTGTCCTTTGCTAAATCCTTCTAATCTTGCTGTTCTTTACATATGGGAGAGAACCAAGGAACAGGGCTTGCATTTCTGTCTTTCCCCTGCTCCCTAGATGATCTCATCCTATCAGGATTTTAAATACCATTTATATACTGACTTCCAAATTTATCTCCTGGTCCAATCTCTGTATAGGACAGTGTCCAATAGCTTCCTTAACCTCTCCCCTTATATGTATAATAGGCACCTCAAATTTAAGATGTCCAAAACAGATTTACAGTTTTCAGTTCTTACTTTCTCTTTTCTCACCACCACCAAATCTTCTACATCCCTTTAAAAGCACAAGTCCACTCTTAGAGGTGGTAGAGCCAATAGCCTTGGAAACATGCTTTGTGTCTGTCTATACCACATCCAATCCTCAGGCAAATCCTGTCAGCCCTTCCTTCAAAATATATCTACTGACTGTGCTTTTCACCTTCATTGCTACCATCCTGGTCTGAGATACCAAGATGTCTTAACCTGAATTCTTACCATTTTCTTCTAACTGGTCTGTTTCCACCCATTACTCCCTTACATTATACTCTCGACCCAATATTCAGAGTGATCCTTTCAAAACATGTCAGAGCATGTCATTCTGTGCTCCACATCCTCCAGTGGTCTCCCATCTTACTCGGAACAATAGCCAGCGTATGTGCTTCACGTCAGCAGTGAGATCTGGATCCTGCTCTTCTCTCATCTCCTGCCCATTCCCTTCCATCACTCTAGTCTAACCAAAGGCCTGCCTGCTGCTCTTGAAACTCTAAGCACTCTCTGCCTTGGGGCCTAAAAATCACTGCCCCTCCGTGTGAAATTCTCTTCTCACAGTTACCTTTATGATTCATTCCCTTATTTCTTCAGGTTTCTGTTTTAATGTCACCTATCATCCTATTAGTGAGGTCCCTCATGCCCCAGGATTCCATATTACCCTGAAGAAGCCCCATCCCTTCTGACATATATATTCTGCTTATGCTCTGTCCTTTCATACCAGACTGTAAACTCAGTGAGAGCAGGGACTTGGTAACTACTCTGTTGTCCCCTTGTAGGACAGTTCTTGGCATACAGTAGAGACTAAATGTTCTGTTGAATGAATTTAGATTTATTTGGTAGACTTTTCAGTTTGGATCTACTTAGTCTGTTTTCATAAGACTTCCCTTCTTTCAAACTCCAACATTTCTTATTTAACCAAATACCACTTGGGGAAAAAAGTCTCAGACTTCTCTCAAACTTGGTGGATGAATTATACGCACCCAAGGGACCAGCCTTGAATTTTCCAGTTACCTCAGACAGCTAGGGAATAGCTTGCCATAAAGAAGCCTATGGCATTACATCATCTTTCCCCATGTGTCTTTTTATGAATCTGATTGCAGAATTGTGGATAAAAATCATTTATTTCAGGTAGAAACTGCTATACATGAAGTTATGTTGCAATACAAAATTTCTATAAGATGCCTGGTTTTGGGTTAGTGATGTGGGCTTTAAACACTACTAATGGTAACAATTCTTCTAGAATTATTTAAAGTGTGGGTGGGTGGCAGCTGGGGAGGCTGTCCTTGGCCTGCACCATAAGGAGCCTTAACCCAATTTAATTCAACTACCCTGCCAGCCAAAAGACCTGGTAAAGTAGGAGTGACCTACAGAGCTCAAGACTTCAAGGAGAGGAAAAAGGAGTTAAAGGATTTAGAACTTGTCTCCATGTAATGGAGTGCTTCAGAAATCGTCTTTGAGTTGTGAGCATTGGAGCATCAACAAGAAGCCGCATTATGATGTAGGTTAATGCTGCTGGTGTTAAGGTTAAAAAAAAAATGCATCACAAATTAGAGCCTCAGTCCTCTGGGATGTTGCACCAGGATAAACACCTTGGCCGTCTCGGAGAATAAACACATTTACCTGTTGGCCCACCCATTCTCTGATCTCAATAATCACCCATCACCCATTCCCATTCCCTCTTGCTCAATTTTACCCCAGAGGATGGTTACCTGTGTATCGGGTTTAGCTCAATTAAGAGGTTGTTTGATCAAGTGAATGCTAATTAGAAGGATTTTACAGGAAGAGGCATTTCACTCTGCCCTGTTAGCCCCTACATACGGGTGTAGGAATTCCATCATTACTTCCAGAAAGATCTCCCATGACTAGGTTAAATCCCTGTGATAAACCTTCATACACACACACACACACACACACACACACACACACACACACACATGCCTCTTCATCCACACGATCATCACCATGCTGCTACACAGCCATTTGTAATTAATTTGATTAATGCCTGTTTCTCCCTTACTGCACCCAGGAAGGCAGGATTGTTTGGTTCTTGTTTGGTTCTGTTTATCTTTGTATTTGCAGTGCCTAGCAGTGTCTGGCACAGCAGATGTGTGTGTGTGTGTGTGTACACATATACATATACACATAAACACACACACATTCACTCACACCTGATCAATAGTAGTATTCTCCTCATCATTCTTTTCATCCATAATCTCCACCTGCACTCAGACTGAGCTGGAAGGTAGTAAACACATTGTGGACCTACACGAGTCTCCCCGTCCACTCTCTAGGGTAGGCTCCTTTTTCTCATTTCCGTCTCCCTCCCTCAGCTTCTGATCCCTGCAGTATGTGGTGCCATAACTGACTCTAATTTCATTCTAATTTTCCTCAAGGTTACATGCCCAGGAATTCTGAATTTCTGCACTAATTCTTTCTGTCTGCAGGTATGCTTTTCAGTTCCTCCTGTGCTTTCTAGGGCTAAATGCTGTATGACAAATAGCAGAAGGACATCCTACTTTGTAAACCCAATTGTCTCAAGGTATTAGGGTAGACCCCAAAGTTTCAGGAATCAGAGAGACTACCAGTACTGGTGGCCCCATGAGTATTCCATTAATGAAGGAGAATCTAACTTCACCTTGGATCCTACTAAGAGCCACTTCATTGAACAAGGGATAATCAGAGGAAACCAACCAGTGTTCATAAATAATCCTACTAAACCACCACATGATTGCCAGAGAAAGGGGTCGTGTCCCATAAGAGTACAATTCTACCTACGGCTATTCGTAACGATTGTGTGGCAACCAGCATTCTGGATGGGGTTTTTGGAGGGTCCAGGATTCCACCAGGCCACGGTATGCACCATGCTCTTGTCTAATCAACAGAGCTAAACAAAAGTCAAACTGTTGACCTTCCATAATGGGAATTCTGCCACATATGAGATACCTTATTATAAATGTCGTGCTCAGGAACACTGTGCATTTTGGTGGGAGACATTCACTGCCACCTGCACCTAGGCTCTTTATTACTATGTTCCCAGACCTTGTCCCACAGCAATATCACTAGCCTTTGCATGGCACTTCATGGTTTATAAAGCATTTATTACCTGAGATTGGCCATGCCCAAGTCTCCTGAGGTAGGCAGGCAGACATAAAAAGAAAACCAGAAGTAGTTGTGTCACATAAAGGAAAGCCGGTTGACATCAGCAGGACTCACAGTGGCAATCCTCACTACACTGTGAGATGTGGTCCATTTGGAGAGTGCAAAGACCCATCTTGTCACGCCTAGACCTTACGAAATTAACTCACACTGAAGAAAATGAGCATGAGCCTAAGATAGATACTGGAATGCCACTTATGTCAGTTCATAATGAGACATTTCCATCCAAGGATTAGGATTTAAAAATGAGTGTTAGGTATACTCCATCCCATTAGCGTGTCCACATCAATAGCTTCTTACTGTTGTAGGATCACCTTTCTGAGGCATATTTACATGGTTCTGCTAGCTTACGCTAAGACAGAGAAATATTTAAAAAGTGTGTAAGATGCCAGGAAGAATCTTATAGTAGATTACATTTGGCAATAGGCTTTGAATACTTGAAGGTCTCTGCATCTCTCTCTAAAAGCCAAAATCCTGGAAACTAAACGTTGAGCCTTCCTTCTCTCGATAGTGCTTAGACTGGGACACTAACAATGTTTATTTAATATTCTTCTGATTGACATTATTGACCTATTTATCTGATAAACGAGTTATGGTCTGTCTATTTGTTATTCAATTCCCGGTAGAGCACAAGATCTATGCTAATTCACACATCTAAAAATGAAACTCTGAGATGACCAAGGGATCACTAACTAGCCCAATATCAGACAATCAGCTAATGGCAGAGCCAGGGTTTTTTCCCCCATAGTATAGTACTGATGCATTATAGTTGTAATGGGACTTCTTATTATGTATGCACACATGCACAAAATATAGCAATATAATTTGGCCAATGACATTCCCTCGTAGTTCCCTTTTCTTTTCCTCTTCTCTCCCTCTGGTCCCTTTTCTCTATTCTACTGATTTCCCTTCAAATTTCATGTGATCCTTCTCACCTGTTTTTCCTTTTTTTCTCTCCAGTTTCCACGTTTAAAAGAAAACATACAACCCCTGAACTTCTGAATTTGGATTATTTCACTTAACATAATGTTCTCTAATTTCCTGCAAATAACATAATTTCATTCTTCTTTATGGCTGAATAAAACTCAATTGTGCATATATACCACATTTTCTTTATCCATTCATCTGTTGATGGACACTTAGGCTGGTTCCATAGTTTAGCAGAACCTGAGTTTGTACATTATTGCTGACCTGAGAGCCATTAAATCTCAGGTGACTCTATCTTTTCTTTGTTGTATTGATCTTATAATTTCAAGAGGGTAATTTTACTGCCTTCTTTTTTTTTTCTTTTTTTTATTGGTTGTTCACAACATTACAAAGCTCTTGACATATCATATTTCATACATTAGATTGAAGTGGGTTATGAACTCCCAATTTTACTGCCTTCTTGATTTTATTAGGGACCTCACTGTAGTTGCAATTAAAAAAATATAAGATTTTTAACTTTTACTTAACCTGAATAGGAACTTCTAGACATTTATTTTAAGAAGTAAATGTTGAATGATACATTTTAGGATCTTTCCTAAATATTTCTCCTTTTATGAATTGCACATTAACTTAATTCTTTAAGTAAAACTAATGTCTATCCTTATTTTTCTCCTCCAGTACTATCATCCACATTATAATGGACTGTGATGTAATAAAATGAGAAAATTTTCAGACAGCTTCTCAAAGGCCAAGTTTACTTACTCCTTTCTGATTTTATCACCTCCATCAGACTGGGGGACAGAAAGCACTGAAGGCCAATTTACTGAAGAAAATTGAACATTTGTGTTTGCTATTACCCAAGGACTTGGGGAAAAAGTATTTGTTGATTTTCAGTGTCCAGATGAACTGAGTCACATAGATTTTTCTCAGTCAGTAGCCAACAATTATTCAGATGACATCTTCCAATGTATGGAGTGCTCCAACCAGGGAGACTATTATTCATTGCTTGTTGAGCTTAGGAAGAATATAGACATCCATTGTAAACCTTATGTTTCCAAAATCCCAAATGTAGGAAAAATATGCAGACATACAGATATATAGGCTAATTCTTAGTAACAATATGAATATATTTAAAGTTTTTAAAACTTTGTAGTTTTGTAAAAATATTTTTCTTTTACAATTATTTTCCTTTTTTTAAATCATTTTACCAATATGATATATGGAGCCAAAGAAAACAATAGTAGTATTAATAAAACCCCCTAAGATTCCTTGTCAGATTTAATTCTACCCAATGGCAAATAGTTGTTTCAGTTGTGGTTTGAAAAAATAATTAAACATATGTGTGTATTTAATATTATTTTCTTAGAAAAATAAATCATTTGAAGTGTCTATAAATATCCTGCAAATACACTGACTGATATAAATCAACGCTAAACACATACATGGCTCAGTCAAGGAGGCTGTGCCTTGAGCCCATCACCTGTCACTACCTTTGATGTGTGCCTGGCTCAGCCTAGAGAAAGTGGACAAACCTGGATGTGCTTAGTCTTCAAATTGATGGAGCAGGTGTGGTGGAGAGAGGCAGAGAACCTGATCTGGCAGCCTAGATGGCCTTTTTAAGACTGAAGTGTGAATAGACTTGGTATCAGGCCCACACCAGAGCTGATATTGTTGGGAGTGTATGGTGTCCCATTAGCAAAAGGCAAGGATGCTGGAAAAGATGGAACCAGCTATGTGCTACCTGGAATGTTTGTTTTTCCGAAGTCGGGTTCTGAAAACACAACTCCAAGGCACATACACGATGAAATGCAAAATTAAACTTCTGGCTACTGTATTGAACTTTTGCAAAGAACCTTTCCTCCAAGCACATCTTCCTTCCCCTCCTTGACTTGTGCCTTTGAAAAATCTAATACAAAAAGTGCTGAAATGAGTCACTGAATATAGCTGGTGCTCAGAGAAAAGATTCCATCCAACAGATTCCTACTCCCCCATCCTGAGTCCTCCCAGCAGTGCTCCACTTAACTCAAATAAAATGGTAAAAGAATAAAGACAGAGTTTGACTTTACACCTGTAGCCTTGTGAACTCTGTGCTTTGCCTGTGATCACTATTCATGCCGTTTTCACAGCCAGGAAAGACCGTCCCCTCTGCATTTCTTCATCCTGCGGTTTTGTCCAAGTGTCCTGGTCAGGCTGACCAGACCTGTTGTCTCAGGAGCTTAAATTGTAGGCACCCGTGACATGAGACTAAACTCAGGCTTCTTTTTTGTGTTCTTCCTGATTTTCAAGTGTCAATTAAGGTCTGTTTTCAGAAGAAGGTTGAGTGTGCTGTTCAGTGGTAGAGCAGTTGCCAAGAATCACGTGTGAGGTGCTGTGGGCTTGATCTCTAGCACCAGCATAAAAGAGAGAGAGAGAGAGAGAGAGAGAGAGAGAGAGAGAGAGAGAGAGAGAGAGAGAGAGAGAAAGAGAGAGAGAGAGAGAGAGAGAGAGAGAGAGAGAGAGAGAGAGAGAGAGGGGGGAAAGTTGGAATTAAAAATATCAACTAACTCTCTGGTATCATTTCCAAAACAGTCTCACAGCTGCAATCGGTCTTCTCCCAGCCTAACTGACTTGCTGAATGGTTAGTATTTATCAGGCACTGAACCACATGCCTCATCAGACCTATGAGTATGTGCCTATAACACTTCGATTTCACAGGCCCTGGGACTCAGGGTAGTGACTGGTCTCCTGGGTCACTCTATCACTAAGGAGTGAAGACAAGATTCAGACCCAAGCTTTGAGAATGTTCTTTCTTTAGGAACCAGGATCCTTCTTTATAACACACTGAATAAAATCAAATGAATACCACACATCATGAGGTGCCTTGTGTATACACCAGGTTTCCATGCGCTTATTGATAACTATGCTCTTTTGGAAAAGAGAATTTTAGTGAAATATGATGTGGTTTTCAGGCATCTGACTTTCGATGCATTAAAATATGAAAAAAGAATTTCTCTCTAAATGGATCTTGAAAGAATGCAAACATAATATGGCCAAAAAATAAATAAAATAAACAACAACAACAACATCTTTCCTTTTTGTCCTTGGTTATCAATATTCATCAGCTCTTCTCCTCCTGTTCCTGGCCCTCCAGTGTGTGGCAGTCAGAGCTTAAGCTGAAGCAGACAACAAATAGTAATAGCTGCTCCCATTAGAAACAAGGGCTGTTGAGGGAAGGTGGACAGCCATGGGAATCAGGGGACACTGAGCTCATGTATTTTGCCTCGGATGATTGATCTTGCAAACATAAGCTTGTGAATTCATTTATAACTCAAGTTCATATAACAATAATACCCTAAATATGTACACCATTTGTACAGACATTCGTGCTTCTAAGCTTCCTGAAAAACCTAGTGTCCCTGCTTTGGAAATGAGAAAACTAGGGCTCAGGTTGAGGACTTGCCCATTGCCCACATTTCTATCACAATCACTTTCAAAACAGTAAATCTGATCTTAGGTTCTCCTTTATCCTTTTTAAAGATTTTTTTTTAAATAATTAATTTTTATTGGTTATTTTTAGTTATACATGACAGTAGAATTTATTCTGATAGAATTACACAAGCATGGAATATATCTTATTCTAACTAGGATCTCATTCTTAAGGATGTACATGATGGTGGGATGCACTATGTTGTATTCATATATGTACAAAGGGAAATATTTTTTATTTATTCCACTGCCTTTCCTTATCTTTCCTCCCTTCCCTTTGTTTCCCTTTATCTAATCTACTAAATATCTATTCTTCCCCTCTCCCCCTTATTGTAGGCCAGTTTCCACATATCAGTGAAAACATTTGATCTTTGGTTTTGGGGGACTGGCTTAATTCACTTAGCATGATAGTCTCCAGGTCCATCCATTTACTGGTAAATGCCATAATTTCACTCTTCTTTATGGCTGAGTAATAGTCTATTGTGTATATAGACCACATTTGCTTTATCCACTCATCTGCTGAAGGGCACCTTAGCTATTGTGAATTCAGCTACTATAAACATTGATGTGGCTGAGTCACTGTAGTATGCTGATTTTAAGTACTTTAGGTGTAGACTGAGGAGTGGGAGAGCTGGATCAAATGGTGGTTCCACTCCTAGTTTTTGAGAAATCTCCGTATGCTTTCCAGAGTGGTTGCACCAATTTTCAGTGCCACAAGCAATGTAAGAGTGTCTATCTTTTCCCTACATCCTTGCCAACATTTATTTTTACTTATATTCTTGATAATTGCCATTCTGACTGGAGTGAGATGAAATCTTAGCATAGTTTATTCTTGAGAAGAGATCTTTTTATTGCTAGGCTTGAACTCCTGGCTTCAAGTGATCCTCCTGCCTTAGCCTCCAAGTAGCTGGCACTGCAGGTGTGCACAATTGTGCCAGGCTTAATTCTGCATTCTTATGTCTCCAGATAGAAGTCCACCTGACGTCTTGCCCCCCACTTAAAATCTTTGGAAAGATCCCAATTGCCTGTAAACACACAAAAGGGGCAATGGGGCCATCGCTCCCTGGTTCCCAAGTCCATCTGCACCTTCCTTCCATCCACAGTTCACCCTCTCTTGCCCATCTACTGAATTGTCAAACCATACTACCTGTGTTGTCTACCATACTCTGTATTACCTCCATGATCCACCTGCACTCTCTTTCCCTGTCTCTTTTTACCTGAAAAGTGAAAAAGACTCAGTTCAAGGATCACTTCCATGCCAAAGGCTTACACCAACTGCACTGGGTAACACAGAAGTCAACTCCTTCACTGGATTAAATGGTCTGCAGACTAATTGAAAGACTTAAAAATTAACTGAATTAAGAAAACCATTAGCTGGGCATGGAGGTGCATGCCGGAGATGGGAGGATTGTGAGTTCAAAGGCAGCCTCAGCAACAGCAAGGTGCTAAGCAACTCTAAATGGAATACAAATAGAGCTGAGGATGTGGTTCAGTGGTTGAGTGTCCCTGAGTTTCAAACTTCGGTAACAACAACAAAAAGAAGAAGAAGGAGGAGGAAGAGGAGGAGGAGGAGGAGGAGGAAGAGGAAGAGGAGGAGGAGGAGGAAGAGAAGGAGGAGGAGGAGGAGGAGGAAGAGGAAGAAAGAAAGAAAGAAAGAAAGAGAAAAACAGTGAATGAGTTGGTCAGTTGTGAGATCTTAAAAGACTGAAGAGTGAGAGAAACCAAGTAAGAAAAATATTGCAAACAATTGGTTTTGTATACATAAAGTATATACAGTCCTTCACAGAGGATTTGTTCCCAGACCCCCTGCAGATCCTGAACTCCAAGGATGCTTAAGTCCTTTATATGGTACAGGATTTGCACATAACTTGTGCACATGTTCCGGAATACTTCAAATCATCTCAGCCCTACTTACAAAACTTAATATAATGTAAATGCTATATAAATAGTTATGATGTATTGTTTAGAGCACAATGACAAGAAAAAACATCTGTACTTATTTAAAATAGACACAATTTCTTTCTTTTGAATATTTTTAAAAATTGTATATGTATTTTTAGTTGTTGATGGGCTTTATTTTATTCATTTATTTATATGCAGTGCTGAGAATCGAACCCAGTGCCTCACACATACTGGGCAAGCGCTTTACCACTGAGCCACAAGCCCAGCTCTTTCTTTTGAATATTTTGACCCATAGTTGATCGAATCCATGGTCTGAGGACAGACTGTATGTATCAAAGTGAGTGTAAGATTGAGTAAAATGAATCAGATGGTAAACCTGATGATGATGATGATGATGATGATGATGATTAACTAAAACGCAGCCTGCAGTCAGAGAAAAGCTTTAGAACCCTCTCTAAGTGGTAGTGTGGTGGGGTGTCTTGTTTCTTTCTGTCATACTCAACAGTGTTTAGAAGAACAGGCAAACTTTTCATTATTTCCAAGGAGCTGTTTCTCCATACAGTTATTCCATTTTCCTGGGAAGAGTCCCCTAATGGCATGGCATTGTGTTTATTTTCTAAATCACAAAGCAGATGTTGACATGGGTTCCACTGGCCCACCCTTCTTCCTCTCTTTCTACATAGCCTTGTTCAAATTTATATGTAGCCCACCCAGGTACATCAGGTAGGCAAAGGTCCAGAGAAAAGCAGGCTTAAAGAACCAACCAAGTCCTCTGGATTTTGCATTTGTTAGTCAATGAATCTATGAATGAACTCTCCCAGTCCAGCCCTACGTCACAGCCGGGTTATAGGGTTATATCGCTGGCTCCACCTCCTCCAACAGCTTGTTAGTTTTGACTTTGCAAAGCAGGGATCATTGTGCAATTTGGGGAGGAGTCAGCAGCCAGGGCTGGGCTTCTTCTAACAATTCAAATACACAGGTCATTAAAAGGGCTTAAAGAGTAGGGAAGAAGAGCATGAGAAGATGACTAACATTAAACAGGGATGAGAGGTGGGAGGGACAGGGGGAGAGAAGGGAAATTGCTTGGAAATGGAAGGAGACCCTCAGGGTTATACAAAATTACATACAAGAGGAAGTGAGGGGAAAGGGAAAAATAATACAAGGGGGAGAAATGAATTACAGTAGAGGGGGTAGAGAGAGAAGAGGGGAGGGGAGGGGAGGGGAGGGGGGATAGTAGAGGATAGGAAAGGCAGCAGAATACAACAGACACTAGTATGGCAATATGTTAATCAGTGGAAGTGTATGTCAATATGTAAATCAGTGGAAGTGTAACTGATGTGACTCTGCAATCTGTATACGGGGTAAAAATGGGAGTTCATAACCCACTTGAATCAAAGTGTGAAATATGATATATCAAGAACTATGTAATGTTTTGAACAACCAATAAAAAAATAAATAAATAAATATTACTCTAAAAAAAAGGGGGCTTAACCAGAGGGTCTTGATTAAGTCTCCTGGGCCAGAGATGGAGAATTGTCCTTTAGCTAGGCTTCCAATATTCGCTGCCCAAACTTGCAGTATTCTTTAGCTATCATTCATAGTGCCCCACTAAATCACTACTGGAAGCTGTAGGGAGTTATAAGATTCTTAAAAATCAGTTGCTTTGCCATGGAGCTGGGCCAGGCATGGCATAAACAAGGACAAAGTGCCAGCTCTGTAGTAGTTCTACCAGCACCCACTGTGGGTTGGAATTTGACAATGTTATCTCCAACACCTACTTGAGGAAACTGAGGATCAGATGGGTTAAGTAACTATCTCAAGGACTGGGGTCTGAACCCAGAGCCACCTCACTTCTGTTCTGCATGCTTTCTCCCAGGCTTGGACCATGACCTGACTGGTGGCCTGAACTTTTTGCATTGAATTTAGGTCCTCTTGGCCTTAAGAAATCAGCTAAGGCACCAAGAGTATCCTCTCTTTTTCACGGAACCAGGGAGATGATGTAGGAATCCTGATTTGCAGACTGTCGATGAGAGCACTAGACAAATCCCTCTCCTTGAGACAAGGTCAATTTGTCTTCCACTGCCAGGGGATGCCAGAGAGGTCTCGATGGAGAAATCACCCTAGACTCTTGAGTAACTGAGCCTCTCAGCGTCCTCTCGTCTAATTAGAGCTGAATGAATGGAGCAAAGCTTTTGGAGCTTAACAGGCCCAAGTCTGAATGCTTTTATCTTCTTTCTTGCAGTTGGATACATTCAGACAAGTGGCAAACAGCTCTCTCCTCCTCTTTCATCTTCCCCCAGGTTCCACTCACAGAAAGAGCAAGCTCTAGCATAACTTGCCTGCTGTCATAGGGAGACTTTGACAATGATCTCACTGAGAATGTTCCCTTTTGAAATATTGGAGGGAGGTGACATGGCACACACACACACACACACAAAAAAAAAACCCACTAAAACCTAAAACTGTAGTATCTCTGTTCCCTCGGACCAGTAAATACTGAAAAAAAAAATGAAGTTGTACCTTTTTCTGCGTTATCCCTTTCTTTAAGTACCAGAGTAAAGGTTCCCATCAATTTGTATGAATTACCTATTTGACTGCTGAAATAAAGACCCCAAATAACAGGCTTCTTTCCCTTGTACCTAACTATACATACATAGCAGCCCAGGGGAGCCACACTCTGTCATCTTGTTGCTCTGCCATCCCTTGACTATGACCCTCATTTGTGAGGTCCAGCAAGGATCAGTACTACATCCACTGTCCGTGGCAGCAGGTTCAAGGAAGATTCAGGAAATGAAACTTCCCCCTTTAAGAGCAGAAATCACATGTATCATTTCTACTCGCATCTCTTTAGGCAGAATCTAGTCAAATACTTCACTTAGTTGCAGGGGAGGCTGGGAAATATCGTGTTTAATTGGGAAACACAGCCAAATGCAAAGCTAAAAACTGTATCACTATAAAGGAGGGAAGAATGGATAATGGAGAGAAGTAGAAATAATAGTTGCTCCATCCAAAGTTGCCCATGGGAAATCTCCCTCTTTTGGGGGAGGGGGGCTATAGGGGATTGAATACAGGGGCACTTGACCACTGAGCCACCTCCCTATTTTGCATTTTATTTAGAGATAGGGTCTCACTGAGTTGCTTAGTGCCTTGCTGTTGCTGAGGCTGGCTTTGAACTCACAATCCTCCTGACTCAGCCTCCTAAACCGCTGATCACAGGCACGTGCCACTGCACCTGGCAGGAAGTTTCCCTCTTATCCAGCATATTCTTCCCTTCACCCTCCTGTGAAGCCTTTGGCAGATTATATTACTGGTTCATTTCACATCCCCATACCCACCCCCTTTGCCTTGTAATTTAGCTTCTCTACGGGAGGAATGTACTTTCCTGCCCCTTGACTTGGGCTCAGTCATGCAATCTGCTTTGGCCAATTATTAGCAAATGTGATAAAACCAAAACTTTGAAATGTGCTGGGGGAAATTGGGTTTGTTCTCTCAACCATCTGCCTTCACCATGAGAAGAGCTTCCCCTGGGGAGCTGCTGTCCCTGCAGCCTGGTCCCTAGAACAAACACACATGGGCAAAGCTGTCCCAGCCAGAACAGACCTGCAGTGAGAAGCAGAGCTGGCCCAAGCTCCAGACCTGCAGCAGAGGCACCCAGCCACGCTGAGCTGAGACCCGCCAACCCAAAGGCCTGTGAGAGTAAATGTTTAATATTATGTATACCTTCCCCTGGGATTTGGGCATTGATCATTACATGACATTATTAGGGCAATAACTAAATGATACAGCCTGGCCCTAACTCAGAAGCTGTCTATCTGCTTATTTACTCTTTGTGCCTCCAGATCCTTTCACCATACTGTTTCACCAGTCTCTGGGCTTTGGCAGGTGGATCTTTATGGGCTTTCTTGGTGTCTGGCTTCAAGATGGGTTTAGACAATGAGAGGTACTGGCAGGAGAGAGGATGATGTTTGGGGTATTTAGTTCCCCGGATTCTTCCCTGAAGCTCACCAGAGAGAGCAAAGCACACAATTTATGTCAGTTTCCTCTCTGGGTCTACAGTTGCCACGAGCCCAAGATTCTGCAGTAGCTTTCATCTTCCTAAACCCTACCCACATGTTTGTCAATTGCCCCTTCTCAAAAGTCTCCTCAATTTCTCAGCTTGAACAAACCATTTATTTTTTTGTTGGACCCTGACACATGCTTGTACCCACCCCCATGGCCCCAGGACATTTGCTTACCTTATATCTGACCTCTACCTTGCCCAAAAGTATGTCCTCTTCCTCTTCATGGGGTCAAATAGAACTCTCCTTTCAAGGCATATCTCATACCCCCCTCTTCTAAGACACTTTCTCCTAAGTCTCTAGCTCCCATGGACCTCCCCATCCACACCACATCATGGAGGCCTTGTTTCACACTAAAGCACAGCAATCTATAAGCTGTGCTCAGGGGTGACCCAGGGACTCTGTGAAAGGTCCCCGTGGTGGGCAGGACAGTATTTTCAGGGCAGGTGGAATTCACTTTCTACAATGACTAAACATTTCATTTGAGATCCAGTGTTTTTGAAACATTTGAACATTTTGATGTAGTACACTGGTCTTTAGCTTTTTATTTACATAAATTTTATATATGCAAGCTAAATGAATAAAATTAAATATCTCCCAAGTCAAGAAATTTATGTTCTCCCTTTGTGGGGGCGGGCAGATGGATGATGGACAGAAGGATGGCTGCATGCATGGACGGCTGCATGCATGGGGGGCAGGTTTGGGTTCTCATCATAAGCAGTTTCTTCATGGGTTCCACTCCCTACTCATGGTCTGGAGGAACACATCATTTTGCTCCTCCACAAATCCTGCTGGGAACATCTCTCCTGGCACTTCAACCAATCTCTAAAGGGGACAGAAGGTTAGAAAGGATGGAGGACCGACTGTTGGGCTTGCTGCACTAAACAGCTCCAGATCCTGCTCTGCAGAGACCTGAAAGGAAGGTGCAGCAAGAACAGCGCAGAAGTCTGGTGCCATGGGGAACCTACTCAGCACCCCCAGGGGACCGGCAAACAGGTTTCTAAAGATTTCCACCCCATCCCAACTTTTCCTGTCTCCAACCTCTCACTATGATCTTTCTCGTTAGTAAAAGGAATAAAATAATGTTTTCCTCTTATTTAATCTGCATCCACTTAATTGAAACTCTGCAAAGGAAGAACCATTTGCATTTTATACCAGAAATTCACCTCGTTCAAACCTCTACCTACAAGGGCACTGGGTGAAGGGCATTGAGAGTCCTGGGTCACCAGGCACCTTCTCTTGGACCCTGGTGTTTCTTCATGAAAGAAAAAAAAAATCCTTGAAAAAGGTGGATGGACAGACAGATGGATGGAATAAATGAGAGAGACAGAGGGACTCCCAGGAGAACAGAGTTCATTTGGACAAATCTTTCTTTCAGTGGGGAAAAATAAAAAATAAAAACACTGCACTCCTGCTCCACTCCAGCCCCCTCATTCCCATGCCTGAGTCGTGGGCGATAATAGATTAGGGGAATGCTGTCTGCACTGTACACTGTCTGCTTAGGGTATGAAAAAAATCACCTGCTTCAGGTCATTTGTGCTCACTTTGTAGCCATAATGTCTGGAAATAATAGAGCTAGAAATCACTTTTCCTGTTTTCAGTGTCCATCGTGGGTCACAAGGTCCCAAGCATGTTATTTTCCAGAGTTGGGAGTAAGAAAGTGCACCTGGCATCGGCTGCTGCTTCCCTCCTCCTGTGGGGACAACCGTCCTCCCTCTATAGTTCAGCTCACTGATGGGCCCCCGGGAACTGTGGGTACCTAGTGAGACCAGGGGAAGCCAGGAAACCCACACGCTGTCCCAACACAGGAGGAAAAGGAACCCCAGCAGGGCAGTGTGGCCATCAGGACCTGACACTCCTGGGTGAAGGCACCCAGAGCCAATGACACACAGGCAAGGTGGGCCAGCTGCTGCCACCTCCTCTGTGGAAACATTTGGAAGAGCTCTGGAGTCTCACCCCAGTAAGCCCAACTTCCCTTGATGTGTCTATGAAATGACCTCACTGTCAGGGATTCCGACTGTTATCCCTCCGCAAGATGCTACTTCTCAGAAGAAAGAGAAACAACCCCCAGAGCTGGTTTTTGAAGGATCAGGTAGGTCTCAGACGGCGTTGCTGATGTATCTTCTAAGCCTGAGCTTCAAGTTCTCTTAGGACCCTGATTGATGGAGCCCTAGCGCCATCACAGGTGTGAAGGGGGCCCCTGTTCCTTCAACTCTCACACCCACGTGCAGATCAGTAAACCCCTTCCTTTTGTCCTCTGAAGCACAACTAAGGATAGGTCTGAAGGCCTTCTGCTCAAGGTCACAGCATAACAAAAGGTGACTGGCCACAGAGCATCCAATTCCTAGACAGCTGGCACTTGCCATCCTTGGAGGACCCCAGGAAAAAATAGGTCTTACCTACATTCCTCCCTCCTAGCACCCGGGAGTCTCCAGACGCCATCTTTAAAGACCCCCATCCCATCCTTCTGCATCTGGTCCTGAAAGTGGCCTGCGCTACCTGTCTAGGCCCATGTTTCCACTCTAAGTACTCACCTGTGAAAACAGGCCTCAGCCTTCAGGCAAGATCCCAGCCTCTCCCTGCAGGGACCTGCACCAGAATACCTGATCCCATATCTGTCCCCAGAACCGACTCATGCCCCCCTGAGAGGCCACCATTGTACTACATTTAAAAAGAAAGAAAATAAAAGGAAAGAAAAGGAAAAATATGACAAAGAGTTTCCTTCTTCCTCTTTGACCTGCCCCCCTTTCTTCCAACTTCCGGTCATGAACACACTTCTTGAAAGAATGGGTCAGACCTACAACTGCCAACTCCCCTCCACCTTCTTGCTGCTTTACCTCTTACAGACCTGGCTCTCACTGTCCTCTTGAAAAAGTGCTCTCCTGTGGCGAGCCGCTTCTGCGGACTGTGGTCGCCATTACAAGATGGCGCTGGCCTTGTGGTGGTCTGTGATAAACAACTCCTTCTTTGGGAGAGTTGGCACATGGTTCTTTGACACCCTACGAGAAAGCTCCACGTGGCAGCTTCGCATTGGGTGTTTGGATACTTTATTAAGGCTGGGAGGGGCTTCTGGGAGATTAGAAGAACTCTCGAGAGCTTGAATAAACAGCTGTAAGAAGATTCCCGGTGTTGCGTCTTCCTTGCGGGCAAGGGGGTCGCGACAAGTGGTGCCGAAACCCGGGAAAATCAAAACTTGCAAGTCGTCAGAGGTGGTGCACTGAACAGTCCCGCTGCTGTCCTTCGGATTGCAAAAGGGGGCAATCCTGCCGCCAGAACATGCTTCCATTGTGGTCAACCCGGTCATATCAGACGTGAGTGTCCCAAAAATGTCAATTTTACTGGACCTCCTCACGGTGGCCCTTCCACTGGCCTTCGATCACCGGGATTGTGTCCAAGGTGCAAAAGGGGGAAGCATTGGGCAAAAGAGTGTACATCAGTGAGGGACATCCATGGACAGCTTATTTCAGCTGGGCCAAAAAACGGCCGACGGGGCCCCCGACCCCAGGGCCCGCAAATATATGGGGCAGTGGAGAATGTCACACCCGAACCCGAGACATGGCCATCTCTACGCCATCCCATGAAACGCGGAGAGCCACTACAGGTGCCGCGGGATTGGACCTCTGTTCCACCTCCAGACTCGTGTTAACACCTAAGATGGGAGTCCAATTGGTGGAAACTGAGTTCAAAGGGCCTCTACCACCTGGCACTGTAGGTTTGCTAATTGGACGTGCATCTTCCATTTTGCAAGGTCTTCATGTTTTCCCTGGAGTCATAAGTCCTGATACTGTAGGGATAGTAAAGGTTATGGTGGAAGCTCCAAAAGACATTGTGTCCATCTCCCCAGGAGATCGGATTGCTCAATTACTGGTTTTGCCTAGTTTACATGATCATTTCCCTACAGACTCAAAGTCACGGACAGAGAATGAGATTGGTACCACCGGAGGGAATTGTGCTTATTTGTCACTAGATATGAGTAATCGCCCTACTTTGGAATTAAGCATAGAAGGTAAATCAATTGTGGGCTTACTTGATACAGGTGCAGATCGTAGCATCATTGCACTTAAGGACTGGTCTAAGGGATGGCCAGTGCAGACTTCTGATCAATCTCTGAGAGGACTTGGATATGCCCAGGCTCCTCAGGTTAGCTGTAGACATCTTTCCTGGAAGGACCCGGAAGGACATCATGGTACTTTTCAGCCTTATGTACTTAATTTACCTATCTCTTTATGGGGCCGTGACCTGATGAAAGACATGGGGTTCACTCTTAGTAATGACTATTCCCCAGTGTCCCAACAAATTATGCACAATATGGGGTATAGGCCAGGTTTAAGACTAGGAAAACATTTACAGGGACGTAAGCATCCTGTACAAGGTCATCAAAAGCTTGACAGATTTGGTCTGGGTTTTTCCTAGGGGCCGCTGAGGCTCAAATACCCATAACATGGCTCACCGAGGAGCCTGTTTGGGTGCCTCAGTGGCCTCTTCCCTCGGTTAAACTGGCAGCAGCCCATGCTCTAGTTAAAGAACAACTTGACTTGGGTCACATCCAACCCTCTACTTCTCCATGGAATACTCCCATATTTGTCATTAGAAAAAAATCAGGGAAGTGGCGCCTACTGCATGATCTACGAGCGGTTAATGCTCAAATGCAACCTATGGGGCCCATTCAGAGAGGGCTGCCTCTGCTCTCTTCTGTTCCTCAAGGCTGGCACATTATTGTTATTGACATTAAAGACTGTTTCTTTTCTATTCCTTTACATCCTAAAGACTCGCAGCGTTTTGCCTTTACCCTTCCCTCGTGTAACCACGAGGAACCAGATCAAAGGTTTGAGTGGATAGTGTTGCCGCAGGGAATGGCTAATAGTCCCACAATGTGTCAGATGTATGTAGGGAAGACACTTGTGCCCCTCAGACAAAAGTACTCCTCCATCAAGATCATTCATTATATGGATGATGTGTTATTGGCTGCTAAATCAGAACAAACAGTTCATGAGGCCTATGACGACCTCGTGAAGTTGTTAACACAATGTGGGCTGCATATAGCACCTAAAAAGGTTCAAACAGGAGATTCTATTAAGTATTTGGGAGCAACAATTGGGTATGACAAATTACAACCACAAAAAATCACCATACGAACTCAGGATCTTCAAACTCTAAATGATTTTCAGAAACTGCTGGGAGATATTAATTGGATACGAGGATATTTACATATTTCTAATGTTGTACTACAGCCTTTGTATGTTACTCTTAAAGGTGATCCAGATCTTACTTCCCCTCGTAGCCTCACCAAAGAGGCTAGAGCGGCCCTTATGACAGTAGAAGAAGCTATACAACATGCCACTTTATGCAGGCTCCAGAGTGATAAACCTTTTCAATTATGTGTGCTTGCCACTATGCGGCAGCCTACTGGAGTACTATGGCAAGATGGACCTTTGCTATGGATACACCCACATGTATCCCCAGGAAAATCCTTAGAATATTATCCTGATGCTGTTACAGCATTAGCACTTAAAGGGATTCAACAAAGCATTCAATTTTTCGGACAATCACCTTCTTCTCTTATTATACCCTATACTAAAGCTCAACTTAATGTTTTGTGTGCTACTCTAGATAACTGGGCTATTCTATGTTGTTCGTTTCAAGGAGATATTGATAATCATTACCCTTCTCATCCGTTACTCCATTTTGTTAAGGAACATCCTATTATTTTCCCTAAAGTAACTTCATCCAGTCCAATTCCGGGGGCTGTTAATATTTTTACTGATGGTTCCAAGTCTGGAATGGGAGCTTATGTCATTAATGATTCTCCCCCTATCCAGCATCAATTTGCTCCTGGAAATCCACAATGGGTAGAACTACAAATTGTTATTGAGGTGTTTAAACAATGTTCTTTTCCTTTTAATCTCATTTCGGACTCCATCTATGTGGTGCAAGCACTAAAAATCCTAGAGGCTGTGGGAGCTATTAGTGATGCCCGTAATGTATCTGCTTACTTTAATCAGCTTCGACAGCTTATCTGTAGCCGCACTGCTCCCTTTTATCCAATGCACATCCGGGCTCACACCTCTCTCCCTGGTCCATTATCACAGGGTAATGCCTGTGCGGACTCAGCCACTCGAGGTCAGTTGATCTGTTTGGCTTCCTCCTTAGAAGAGGCTAAATTGTTTCACCAAAATTTCCATGTTAATGCTTTAACACTGCGCAGGCGTTTTTCCATTTCTAGAGCAGATGCTCGGCAGATAGTATTGCACTGTCCCCATTGTGTCACATTTCTTCATCCCCCTACTTATGGAGTGAACCCACGGGGGTTGAAGCCACTGGTTGTCTGGCAAATGGATGTGACACATATACCTGACTTTGGTAACCTCAAGTATGTCCATGTTTCTGTTGATACGTACTCTGGAGTTATTCATGCTTCTGCGTTATCAGGAGAAAAGGCACGTAATGTCATCATTCATTGCCTGGAAGCCTGGGCGGCGTGGGGTGCGCCCACGTCCCTTAAGACTGACAATGGACCTGCTTATACTGACAGACAATTCACGTCCTTTTGTTCTACTATGGAAGTACACCTTACTCATGGTCTGCCTTACAATCCTCAAGGACAAGACATTGTTGAGCGTGCTCATCGCACCTTAAAGAAAACTTTACAAAAACAAAAAGGGGGAATAGGAGCTGGACATACTCCTAAAGAATGCTTGTCCTTAGCTCTCTTTACTATTAATTTTTTGAATTTGGATATTCATGGTCGCTCTGCGGCCGATAGACATGTGTTCCCTCAGCCCTCTGTGATTGGCTATGTTAAGTGGAAAGATGTTCTTACGGGCCAATGGAACGGCCCCGACCCCGTGCTGACATGGGCACGAGGATCCGTATGTGTTTTTCCCCAGGATCGCACGGAACCATTGTGGGTCCCTGAACGCCTGACAAGAAGAGTCCTGACGCCAGCTACTCAGCAACAAGAATTACCACAGCAATCCCGTGATGAGGATCTTCATTCTGCTGAGTGCTCTGGCTCTGGTGCTGATGCCGATGACACAGACGACACCAATGCAATGGTGGGCGGTGGCACGGGCTTGGCCAATGCCGATGCCGGTTCACGGTAATTCCAGTGTCCTTCCCACTCTTTTCTCTACCTCGTGTGAGATGTCTGCGCCCTGTGCCTCTCCTAGAGGGGACGTGGAACGCATTTACAATCAATCTCAAGTTAATCTCACAGGAGTGTTTTGTTTTAGCCTTGGGAACGCTCATTGTATCCGTCTTAAGACCAAGAATTTGACTAACTGGGACAATCCATTGCAGTCCAGTCAAGTCTCAGGGAGCATTCTCAGTACTGTATTGGGCCAAGTAGTCTCAGGGGAACAATCAGGCTCAGGAACCTCCGTAAATAGCTCTGCTTTAACCATAACTACCTTGGCTAGTATCTCCGAGGTACTAATTCCAATGCCCCCATATTCTAGTGGACTTCCTTATGCCACTCATTTTAAGGCTTCTCCTTACTGTACCCCTAATCTTGGTTTCCCCCCAACATTCACGCCTTGTCAGGATTATTCTTGGGAGAAACGTCAAGTTGCTAAAGGTTTCTCCCTTTCCCCCTCTCTTAAGAGGTATGTTTATGACTTTAGCAACAGTGCCAACTCCTCTACAGGAGTGGGTTGGTCCTGGTTTCAATGGCTGATTTCCAACACAAAGGGGGCTTCAGCTGATATTTCTGCACTGGCTCAATTGCTGGGAGCCAAAAGTTGGTTGGCTAATGTTTCTGGCACTGTTTACGAGAGTGAGCGAGGTAGTAGACTCACATCTGTTTCGTTCAACTCTCTGTTGGATAATGCCACATTGCCCCCTGCAGCGGTTTGTGTTCAATCTCCGTTCTTACTCCTTTTGGCTAATGACACCTCGTCAGAAATGCTGGATTGTTTTAATGTTAATTGTTTCTTATCTGAATGTTGGGATGGTTCTTCGGCTGTAGCAGTGGTTATGAAAATTCCAACCTTTGTTCCAATCCCAGTTATTGCGGACCCTGATAAATTCCCCATTGTTGAGCTACTTAGAGTCCGCAGGGATTTTGGAATCACAGCTGCTATAGTGACAGCCGTGGCGGTATCTGCTGCTGCAGCGGTCGCGGCCGGAGTGGCCATGGCCAATCAAGTGCAGACTGCTGCCTCCGTTAATCAAGTTGTTCAACAAACTTCTATGATACTTGAGTCCCAAAATGCAATTAATCAACATATTTTGTCAGGGATCTTAGCTGCCAACCAAAGAATAGATTTACTCCAAGCTCAGGTAGAAGAATTGACTGATTTGGTGCTTTTGGGCTGTGTTGATCAACGTGCACATTTATGCATAACCTCTGTCAGATTTAATGATTCCAGGAATGCCTCCCGTATCATCGGAGAATACTTGGCCGGAAATTGGTCCATGGCAGCGGAAGACATGATCCAGTCTCAACTAACCCAGATAGCTGTCTTGAATAGTACCCACGTTGATCCCATAACGTTGGGTCAATTCACTGATTGGATATCTTCTGCCTTTTCCTTTTTTAAAGAGTGGGTGGGGGTAGGCATTTTTGGCGCAATGTGTTGCTTCGGTATGGTTCTCTGCTTGTGGTTTCTCTGCCGCCTTAAGGCCCGCAATGCTCGCGATAAAGCTATGATTATACAAGCACTTGCAGCTTTGGAAACTGGCAACTCACCTCAAGTTTGGCTTGCACAAATTAAACAGTAAACCTTTGACATGGTCGTTGCACCCCAAGTTTTACGGACATTGCACTGGGAACGACATGTCCTTCCTTGTTATTCTCCTAGTGTTGGAAAGCCCTTGCACTCTGCCGGCTTTACTGCCATTGCACACAGATGGGTTTCCACGCTAGTACTTTTCTATCGCTCTATGACCCGTGCCTTTCTTTTAGGGTGTTACCAACTTGTTTGTCGTTGTATTTCTATACAGCCACAGTTCAGCCTCAGAGACCTAATCATGACTGGCTGAGTAGATACCATTAAACGCCTTGGCAACAACGAGCTGATCTTGTAGTACCCAGAGACGGGCAACTTTCACGCTTGCACTGCAACCTAAGACAGGGGAATGGGGCCTCCCCAAAGACGGGTAAGCAATGTAAGGGCAGTGAACGACCTAAGACAGGGGCTACTTGATTCCCTTTGACGTGCTATAAACAGAAGGAAAAAACTGCTGGCAGTGGATTCCCCCCGGCCCCCAGGGCTTGGATCCAGCCCTGATTTGTATGCACGTCAAGGAGGCCAGCTCACAGGGCCTTAACAGCTTTGTGGTGTCTGTTTTCATATTCAGCCAATAACGGTCATGTGGGAACGTCCTGACCTGCTTGGGTCTGATGAGGTTCCTGGTTGAAGGCTTCGTATGAGTAATGGCGATTCACCTCTACTCTTGCCTGTTTTGTTTTTAGTAAACGAAAGGGGGAACTGTGGCGAGCCGCTTCTGCGGACTGTGGTCGCCATTACAAGATGGCGCTGGCCTTGTGGTGGTCTGTGATAAACAACTCCTTCTTTGGGAGAGTTGGCACATGGTTCTTTGACACCCTACGAGAAAGCTCCACGTGGCAGCTTCGCATTGGGTGTTTGGATACTTTATTAAGGCTGGGAGGGGCTTCTGGGAGATTAGAAGAACTCTCGAGAGCTTGAATAAACAGCTGTAAGAAGATTCCCGGTGTTGCGTCTTCCTTGCGGGCAAGGGGGTCGCGACACTCTCCAGAGTCATTAGTGACCAACCCGAGTTTGTGTGGGAATTAAATTAGAAAATACGGGTGTCACACTTAGAGCCCAGGATGTGGCCTGCGTAAGGGCTGCCAGGTGTCATTACTATGCCGGGACTCTCCCTTGGGCTTACTTCCTTCTTGTCACACCAACAATAACTTTGTGCCTTGATGCCTGGTGATGGTCCTGGAACAGGGTCATGTCACTCACAGAAAGAGGCCAAATGTTTAGGAATATCTCCTAATTCAAGGCATAAGCCAAGAGGGCCCATCTCATGTGAATTCACTGATGGGTCAGGCAGGGGCCAGCCCATGGAAACAGAAACAAACAGCAACAGACAAGGCCCTGCTATTTGTCTTTGCAATCCACGTTCTTGACACCCATCCACAGCACACATCCCTTCTTTCTTCTAAGTCTGACTGTCCCTTCTTTATGGTATACTGCAACATTAAGTGTTCTCAGTCACACACTGACATATTGCTTTTTTCTATATGTGTCTTAATTTGTTTTCTGTTGCTATAACGGATTACCTGAGACTGGGTGGTATAGTTTGTATATAATTTATATATAAGTGTCCCCCATAGGCTTATATGTTAAAGGCTTAGTCTTCAGCTTGATGTTATTGGGAGATGGTAGAACCTTAAGAGGTGGGGCCTAGTAGAATATCTTCCACTTGATGGGGGTATCCCCTTGAAGAATTGTAGGACCCCAGTATTCTCCTCTTCTTCTCTTGCACTTCCTGGCCATGAAGTGAGGGATTTTGTGTAAAATTCCTCTTTCTATAAGAATTCCATGATGTGATGCAAATTATCTCCCTTCAGTTTTCACAAATCCCCCCACCCATCATTGTTATCCTATTTTCTCCTTAGCTCCCATATATAAGAGAAAACATATGACCCTGACTTTCTGCATTTGGCTTAGTTTGCCTAACATAGTGTTCTCAAGTTCTATCCATTTTCCTGCAAATCACATAATTACATTCTGTTTTATGACTGAGTAAAATTCCATTGTGTATATATACCACATGTTCTTTATCCATTCATGCACTGATACCTAGGCCAGTTCCATAGTTTGGCTATTGTGAATTGTGCAGCTATAAACATGGGCATGTATGCATGTATCACTACAATGATGACTTTAATTCTTTAGCATAAATACTGAGGAGCAGTATGGCTGGGCCATATGGTGCTTCCATTCCTAGTATTTTGAGAAACCTCCATACTGATTTCCATAGCTGTTTTACTAATTTCCAGTCCCACCAACAGTGTTAAAGGGTTCCTTTTTCTCTACATTCTCTCCAGCTTTTGTCATTGTTTGTATTCTTGATGGCTGACATTCTAATGGGAATGAGATGAAATCTCAGTATAGTTTTGGTTTGCATTTCCCTAATTGCCAATAATATTGAACATTTTCTTACTATATTTGTTGGCCATTTTAGTGTCTTCTTTTGAGAAGTATCTGCTTAGTTATTAGCCCCTTATTAATGGGTTTGTTTATTTGTTTGTTTTGGTGTTAAGATTTTTGAGTTCTTTATATATTCTGGATATTTTTAATCCTATCAAAAGAGTAGCTAATAAAGATTTTCTCCCATTCTGTAGGTTCTGTCTTCACATTCTTAATTTTTGCTGTGATTTTCTTAATCCTTTGCTGTGAAGAAGCTTTTTAATTTGATGCTATCTTATTTATTAATTTTTGGCTTTATTTCCTGAGCTTAATGGGTCCTATTGAGAAAGTTATTACTGCACCTACATTTTGCAAGGTTGACTGTACATTTTCTTCTAGGAGTTGCAGGTTCTGGTCTGATTCCTAGGTCTTTGATCTATTTTGAATTGATTTTTATGCAGGGTGAGAGATAGGGTCTAGTCTCATTCCTCTACATATGGATACCCACTTTCCCAGCACTATTTTTTAAAAAAGGAGGTCTTTTCTCCAATGTATGCTTTGGGCACCTTTGTCAAGGATCAGATGATTGCACCCATGTGGGTTTGTCTCTGTCCCCTATTCTATACCATTGGTCTAGGTGTCTGTTTTTATGTCAGTACCATGCAGTTTTTGTTACTACAGCTCTGTAGTATAATTTGAAATCAGGTATTGTGATGCCTTCAGCATTGCTTTTTGGACTTAGAATTGCTTTTGCTATTTGGAGTCTTTTATTCTTCCAAATGAATTTTAGGACTGTTTTTTCATTGTTTTGTGAAGATTTTTTGGTTTTTTAAATGGGGGTTGCATTGAATCTATATATTGCTTTTGGTAGTACGACCATTTTAACAACATTAATTCTGCCTATCCATGAACACAAGAAATCTTTTTAAAAAATATTTATATTTTAGTTGCAGTTGGACACAATACCTTTATTCCATTCATTTATTTTTATGTGGTGCTGAGGATCGAACCCAGGGCCCCGCGAGTGCTAGGCGAGCCCTCTACGGCTGAGCCAAAACCGCAGCCCCAAGAAATCTTTCTATCTTAAGTCTCCTTCAATTTCTTTCTTCAATGTTCTACAGTTTTCATTGTGGAAGTCTTTCATCTCCTTGATTAGATTTATTCCTAAGTGGGTTTTTTTTTGGTAGTGTTGTTTTGTTTTTTGAGACTATTATGAATAGGATTACTTTCTCAGCAGATTCATTATTGATGTACAGGAATAATATCCCCAGCGATTTTGTAACCTTTGACTTTGCTGTATTTATTATCTCTAACAGTCTTTTGCTGGAGGTTTTTGATCTTCTAAGTATAGGATCATAACACATGGGATAATCTTTAAATGAAATCATTAAGTCACTTACAAAAATATTCCAACTGGCATATGTGTGGAGCAATAAAATGTGAAAGTGATACCGCACCCTAATTATAGCCACCTGTGACTTGGCTTTTTATTCAGGAGGGAAAAAAATGGTTACGGCTTGAGGATTGTATTTCTTTGTTGCTCCAACTTTAAGAAATAATGATTTCCTGTTGTTGACATCGTGGCTTGTAGAGGCATGCAAGGAGGTAGTATGGTGCATTTCCAGAACTGAGTAGAAGTCTTCACCACAAGATCCCTGGTTCTGTGGGAGGGACATGTGGAAAACATTGCTGCAACAGGGAATGAGAGTGCCACATGTCATCATAGACTTCCCTGGAATCCCTAAGCACTTCTCAAACTTGCATTAACTTGAGCACCTTGACTACAGAACACAATGCACAGTATTTCATTCACAGATTCATCAACAATTTATGTAAAGCTGAGAATGGTGACGTAACAACTGTAATTCCAGCTACTCAGGGGACTGAGGCAGGAGAGGAGTAAGTTTCAGGCCAGCCTGAGCAACTTAAAATACAAAATAAAAGGGCTGGGGGGCTGGGGTTGTAGCTCAGTGGTAAAGCATTTGCCTCGAATATGTGAGGCCCTGAGTTCCATCCTCAGCACCGCATAATAATAAAGAAAGAAAGAGAATGAGTGAGAAAGAAAGAAAGAAATATAGATATTATGTCCATCTACAACTAAAAAAAAATTAAAAAAATAAATAAAAGGGCTGGGGTAGAGCACTTGGCTAGCATGCATGAGCCCCTGGGTTCAGTCCCTAGTACAAATAAAATAAAATAAAATGAAGATTTATATAGTCAAAAATATGTCCCCCTGTTGGGTTCCTGATGCTGGCAGTCATTCTGGGTTCCCTGAAAAGCATGTCCCCAGTAAAAGGCTGCATGTACTACCACAAATTCTTGATTTCATTATGTTGTCTGCCTAGGGGGAAGACCCAGGTTCTCAGCTGCCTTGGCCTCACGGAGCCCTACCTGTCGCAGTTGCCCATTTACTGCAATCCCTGGAGCAACACAGACACCCCATTGGATCTACTGAGTTCCAGCTGCACCCCATTATGTAGGAGCCATCCTAGCTCCTCTTGTTACTAGGGTCAATGTAGCGCATCAATAGACTCATTCTTTTCTACGGCAGTTCATCTACTGATCTAAATAACCTGTAATTAACACAGGGGAAACCAGGACCACTCATATGGCAGAACCCAAAATTGCAATCTTGAGAAGCAGTGAATGTAAGAGGGTCCAAATTTATTTCTCCCCTTTGGTTCTTGAACCTGTATCTCTTAGCAGCAGCACCATAGCCACCAACTCACTGCATATATTGCACCCTGGAGGGCAGCACCCTAACCTTATGGAATACTGCTCCAAAGTTAGTGCTCTAGCTCAGCCTTCTGTCCTATATTGCCTTCTCACTCTCCCAGTAGACTAGCTACTCATCAATAGTTGACCAGATGATTGATAAGATCAGTGGAGCACATGGCTATGTGCTTGTTGCTATAACGTTGTGCAGGGTCCCATGGCAACAGATCAGATCGGGCCCTTGGTTGGTGAGGCTAACAGAGATACCTGGCAGAGTAGGTATCAGTTCTGGTAAGGACAAATTGAAACCCACATGCTATCAAGCAGCTGGCCTGTCTCTTCATAGAGCGGTATCTTATTAAATGCTAAGCATTAGTTGTCCACACCCACAAAATTCCACAGTCTGTTGACTTCATTGCTGAGAGCTTCCTCTGTGTGGACATTCCCTGGTGGATATTAATGTAATATAAGACTCAAAGATATACACGCCTTTTGCCCTTAACTGTAAGTTCCTCCACATTCCTCTCTCCTCTAATTCCTTATCACAGACCTTCCAATCTGGTTCCTTCCAGGCCTGACCAACCAGACAAGCCATTCACTCTAGACCCAGAGTCCATGCCATTTGGACTTCAGGCTGCTTCTCCCTCCTTATAAAGCAAACGGCCATGTGTGCTGCTTGCATTTTGGTCTACTGGCCAAATTATCCCTCACTAATTTCCTACAGGGGCATCCTGACTGGACCTGTAAGGTGGCACTCCATTCTCAGCTGGTACCAGTGCTGATAAATCACGCTTCCATGGTGCTGACAAATAGCAAGTAGCTGATAAGCTTTCCTGCCATGATGGGTTCAGGGAAGATTTCTGATGAGTGAAGCTCTTTGGCACTTAAGTCTGCCTTCCCTTGGCAACCCACCCTGAGAGTAAATGCAGAGTTCCTCTTCAGTGGGTGGTCACAGCAGAGCCACCAGAACCTGACACCCGCTCCAGCACAAAGGTCTGTAGAGCGGGACCCCACTCTGCACAGCGTTTGGGGGTACACTTTATATTACAGCTATTGTTGCCAGTATGAAAATCATTGCTATAGAAAAATGAAAAATCAGGGGTTTTTTTTCTTATTTTTAAAATATTTTTATTGGTGCATTATAGCGACACAGAATGTTGGGATTTTTGTAACAAATTCATACGTGTGCACAACATAATGATATTATTTAATCAATATCATTTCCCAGTACTAAAAATCACAATTTGACTTGAGCCAATCCTCGCTTACAAACTATGTTTCATTCAGTTGGGAGACTGGCATTCCTAGGAGACCAGAAAAGTTAAGAACTCTACCAGAGATCTACCCCATGTTGATTTTTCCAGGGATTTAGAAGTTACTGGATGCCTCATTGTACTGAGTGCCTAATTTCTCTTCCTATTTTTTTCTAAAATTTCACATGGTATGTATTTATTTCCTGGAAAATTGCCTGAAGAGTATTTTTTTTCAGAGTTGGAATATTATTTTAAAATGTAAAATGAAGACACTTAAATCTGCATATACCAATTTAAGAAGAATTAGAAGTTTGGGAGGGGCTGGGGATGTGGCTCAAGCGGTAGCGCGCTCACCTGGCACTGGTGCGGCCCGGGTTCAATCCCCAGCACCACAACAAAGATGTTGTGTCCGCCGAAAAAACTAAAAAATAAATATTAAAAAATTCTCTCTCTCTTAAAAAAAATAAACTTATATGGAGAAGAAAGAAAAGGTGGGGGGGGGATTCTGGGGTCTATAAAAGAGCAAGACACACCCAGTCCTGTGAACACCTGACTCTGGCCCCCCTTCTCTCTGGAGAAGTCTACTATCTCTGTCCCTCTCTTAAATAAAACTTTAAAAAAATAGAAGTTTGGGAATTGAGGGGGGAGGGAGAGAGGGAGAGGAGGGAGAGAGAGAAAATAAAAGAGAGAGAGGGAGGGAGGGAGGGAAGAGGGAGGGAGTCAGAGAGAGAGAGAGAGAGGAGGGAGAGTACAAATTTCAAATGTTTCTAAAGTGCCCATTTTTCTCAAGTATCAGCTTACTTGTTGGATGAGAGCTGGTCAATCCGGGACAATTAGCAACTCTAGAAAAACATGTGCCTATTATTTGTTTTCAGTTGTGTTATTACACCTTTCAAGCCCAGGTTGCAGACTGGCAGTGCCCCTGGTGAAAGGAGAAGAATAGACACCCCCCAAACCTCCCTCCAAGGCACCTTCCAGTAGCCTGGAACAGGGCCATGCTGCAACTGACCCATGCTAGGCCTCCCTGCACTGTCCAAACCAGAGCAGCAGCCTTCACCGGAGCTCACTCTGCACAGGTCTAAGTGCACATGCAGACTTGTTAAATTGGTGCTTGTGCACGTTGTAAGAAATGTCTCGGTCAAATTCACACTGGACACTGGAGGGTGGTGATAAAATAATAGGGGAACCACTACCGGTTCTTGTCATTTAGTAGAAGCATGGGCCTTGCATTCCAGAAAAGTGCTGATTCAAAGTAAGGAGTTTTGTCTCAAGAACTGGATTTGCAGTTGACATGGAATTTCACGACATTTTCCAAAAGTGACAACTGCTCTTATTTTAAAAGACATAGTTTATATGCCTTGGGTATTATGAAATTCCTTTAAGAAATTACATTATTTATGGGCTATTAGAAGACTGAGCTTTCATTGTACAAACTACCCATTGATCATTTAGGAAAGGAATCAAAGGGTAGAAAGAGCTCTGCATCACACTAATGCAGAAAGACACACAAAGCATGACCCAGATATTAAAAAGCGGTCAACACTGTTAGCAGATGCCATTCGTTGCTGAGCTAAGGGGGCTACTTCCTTGGAGCCTTAAAAACAAAGAAAATGATAGAGGAGAGAGTGGGAAAATACTGGCTAGAGTGAGACTGGTTAGCAAGAACAGAAATATCTGAAAGGGTCTGGCCTCTGTGAAGGGTTCTAGCTTCTTCCCTAGGCCCATCCTCCTGAAAATTTGACTCCAACCTCAAAGGCTATTTGAATGCAAGGTATTCACCCTTCCCATGTATTCTATCACGGTTTTAGTTAAAAGAAGAATGTATGAATTAGGATAACACTAGCTGCCACAAACAGAGCCCCCACAAAGTATACAATAGGGGCTCTTACAAAAATCAAAGGGAGATCTATGGAGTGGAGAAAAGGGAGCAGGGGGGAGGAAAAAGAGGAAGAAAAGGGGAAATACTAGAGAATGATATTGGTCAAACTATATTGTGTGCAGGTGCAAATATATAAAAACAAATCCTGCCAATATGTGCAATTATAATGTAGCAATAAAAAATGGAAAAAATAAAATGCTGTCTTTAAAAAAAAGGGTTAAGGGCTCAAAAGCAAAGAACATTTACTTCTTGCCCACACTTTGGCAAGGAGACATTCTTAGTTTGGAACAGCAATTCAGGATACCAGGCTCTACCTGTTTTGTGACAATACAGTTTCCTAAGGCCTTGTCACCTTCTGCATCAAGACACTAGAATGGGAACATCCTAGTGCCTCTTTAAAGCCCTGGCCCCAAAGTGACCAGCAAACCATTAAACTAACACTCCATCAGCTAGAACTTGGTTACATGCTAGGTGTGTCTGCAAGGGTGCTAGAAATGGAGTCAAGTTCAGCTTGGGTCTTCAGGACCCAAGAAAAAGGAGAAGGAGAAGTAGATTCTTTGGCAAACAGCTGTCATCTCCTAGGAAGCAGACAGATGCTTTATGCATCTTTGCGTGAGTGGTTCCAGCTGTGTGTCACCAGCTCAGTGGTAAACATTAATGAAGTTAGTGCATGTTAGAATGACTGCTGAGATCACAGTAACAATAGTAGCAACATACACTATTGGGAGCTGATTCTATGTCCCTTTTGAAGTTATTCACACATATTATCTTATTTAACCCTAAATTTTGTGCTGTTTTACAGATGAGGAAGTTGAGGCACAGCCAGCCATACAGCTAGTTAGTGGCAAAGCTGGATTCCGAGTCACAGATTCCTCATTCTTGCTCACTGTGTTGCCTGCTTCTCAGAGTCCTGCTTACTTACCTGTATGCTTACTTACCTGCGTGCTTTAGATACAGGACCTCACTAGGCTGTCCCAGCTGGTCTTGAACTCCTGGGCTCAAGAGATTCTCCTGCGTCAGCCTCCAAAACAACTTGGGACTACAGGTATGGGCCACCAGGCCCAACTAGAGTGTATAACTTTTGTTTTAGTCAGGGTATTTGTTTTGTTTTGTTTTGTTTTATTGCTGTGACCAAAAGGCCTGAAAAGAACAATTTTAGAGGAGAAAAAAAAAGTTTATTTGGGGGCTCATAGTTTCAGCAGTTTCAGTCAATAGACTGCTGATTCCATTGCTCTCTCGGCCTGAGGTGAGGCAAAATATCAAGGCTTAAGGATGTGGCAGCGAAAAGCAGCTCAGGACATGGCAATAAGGAAGCAGACACAGAGCTCCACTCACTAGGGACAAAAATATAACCCCAGAGACATACTCCTGGGGTCTTATTTCCTCCATCCACACCCTACCTACCTACCTACCTACCTACCTACAGTTAATCCATTTACATGGAATAATGCTCTGATTAGGTAAAGGCTCTCATAATCCAATCATTTCACCTCTAAACTTTCATGCATTGTCTCACACATGAGTTTTTGGAAGACAACTCTATCTTAACCCTAACAACTTTTAGTCATGTACATAAGCTAACCAGATTTTAGAATTTTATAACCCCAAACTTTAGCATAGTGTTGTCTCAGATTGGCTTCCTAGTGGGATGTACTGAACTCACTATGATGATTTTTAAGTTTTGAGTTTCTATTGCAATGCAATGATAGCTTTTAAAAAAATACCATGCCAGGCATGAATCAGAGCCTGCAAACTTATGTATGTAAAGTACATTAACTGATTTTCTATAATTAAACTTAATTGCCAATTCTGAGACTGCCTACCCATCCGGTGGACAGACAACTTAACCTCAGATCTCCTTGTTGCCCTCACCCCATACCTCCACTGTTTTGTTACAAATTCTATAGCCCAGACACCAATGCATTGAGGTGCATGCAGGAAAGTGATTTCTGAGATGTGGCTCTCCAGGTTCATGTCATTGCCTCCCATAGGACAAATCTAAACAGAAACCAAAAGTCAAGAGGGCCCAGTAATGCAGTTTGTAAAGATCATCCTCCCAAGGAACAAGTCAGGGTAGAGAAAAATGAAGAGTAGCTGTGGAGGTAAGAATAGATGATAATCAACACACTGAGGAAAGGTGTACTCTGAAATTTTCTCTGTCATCTGAAGACTTAGGGAACACAAACCAACATCAAGTGTGCAAGCAACTGTGCTTTTCAGACCCACTACATTTCTCTCATGAGGTCACAGGCACTGAATCCAAGCACCTGCTTTAATGGTGGAGGTGGAAAGGGCAGAACTGGAGAGGATACACAGAGAGATCAATTAATAAACAAATATCTCAACACATTGTCTTAGCAATGTAGTACATTTTGAACCATCTAGATGACCATAATTCAAGACTTGCATTTGCATTTAGCAATGTACTAGCTTCAAATATCTCTTAAATCATTAACTCCTGCTGTGGTAGTCAGTTTTCTGTTACTGTAACAAAATACTTGAGATAATCAGTTGTTCCCTTTGCTTTGAGAGCACATGGTGGAGCAAGTTATTCACCTCATGGAAGGCAAGGAAGCAAGGCAGTGCATACCTCCGGTGACCATGAGGTCTCCTCTCTGGCCCCACTTCTTAAAGGTTCCACAAATTCCCAAAAGCACAATGAAAGCTAGAGCTGGAGCTCAGTGGTAGAGCACATGTCTCACAAGTACAATGTTTTCATGCCCTGCACCTCCCAAGCCCCAAAATTACCACAGGCTGGGTACTAAGCCCTTAACACACGGGCTTTTGGGAGACATGAACTATAGCACCTGCATTCAGTAAATGTTTATCAAGCATATATTACATGCCAATCCTTGTTCTAGGCACTAGGAAAACAGTAAACAAAAGACTCTGCCAAGCCAGACCGGAGGGCCAAGCCAGACCGGAGGAGGAAGACGCCAGGCGCCAAGCCAGACCGGAGGAGGAAGTCCAGCCCCGCCCCGAGTGCTAGTCCGGAGGAAGCTCATCAACCCTTAAAACCCATCAAAAGGGGTGTGGCTACCAGCACGGTTCTGCGGCTGATCCAGGTACCCGGTTTCCAACTCCCCCACCCTTAGCTGCGATAACTCAAAATATTGCCCACAAGCTTTTGGGGGTTGTAGCTATCAACGCAAAACAACAATTGTACAGGCACCTGGTTTCTACCTCAGAGACTAGAGCAGGGAAGATACGGGTGGAAGCTCATTTCCTTTCACACTGGCTGTACCCACCACCTTGAATACAGAGGCTCAAGCTAGGAATAGACAACACCACCTACTGGAAGCAAGGAAAACAGTGTTCTGAGAGACTTTTTTTCTCTTTCTTTCTCTCTTTTCTTCTCTCTCTTCCACAACTTCAGCATATGTGAAACCAAGAACTGTGCATGAACAACTGAATTACCAAAGTAATATAATATAGAGGAATTGCATATACCCCACCTTCCCCCCATTTTTTTCTTTAGTTCTATCTTACTTTCCTTTTCCTTCTCTTATTTCTCTTTTCTTCCTTGTTATTTTTTCTTTTTTTTTCATTTGTATTCTCTCTATCCCACTTTCAATCTCCTAACTTTTGCTATCTATACATAGGGTAACTATCTAAATACAGATAGGAGGTTGAGTCTATACATTCTTCCATAAATTACCAGTCTACTGGTTAGAGTTCTCCAAAGGTGCTAAGTTAGTTTAACCTCATACCCTCACTCCTTTCCCTCTAAGTATAACATCCTTCGTCTGAAATTAAGTTTTCTATATGCCACCAGATATGGTATGCCTTTTATGAAACTAATGAATATATTCTTAATTTAAAACCAATATCTATAGACTTAGAATCTAACTATAAATGTATTAATAATGAAAACGTGTGCTTAGATAATGTACTGTTGATATTGGGAACTGTTAACATTGTCTTTCTCTGCAAAAGAGGGATTTTGGAGCTATACAAGAACAATACAAGGGCTGGGGATGTGGCTCAAGCGGTAGCGCGCTCGCCTGGCATGCGTGCGGCCCGGGTTCGATCCTCAGCACCACATACCAACAAAGATGTGTGTCCGCCGAGAACTAAAAAATAAATATTAAAAATTCTCTCTCTCTCTCACTCTCTCTCCTCTCTCACTTCTCTCTCACTCTCTCTTTAAAAAAAAAAAAAAGAACAATACAAATATATAAGGGGAAAAACATTAGCACAACAGTTTCACAAAGCTAGAAAGAATCATGAGCAGTATGAAAAGACAAGGAAAGAAAGGACCACAAACAATACAGGTCAATTCAACATTAGATGAAGTAATATCTGCAGCTGATGGAATGTCAGACAAAGATTTCAGGATATACATGCTTCAGATGATCTGGAGTCTCAAGGAAGACATTAGACAGCAAATTCAGACAATGAAAAATCACTTTGACAATGAATTACATAAACAAATCCAAGAAGCAAAAGATCGACTCTATAGGGAGATAGAGGATATAAAAAACAAACAGAAATCCTGGAAATGCAGGAAACAATAAACCAAATTAAAAACTCAAATGAGAGTATTACCAGCAGAGTAGAATACTTAGAAGATAGAACTTCAGACAACGAAGACAAAGTTTTTCAACTTGAAAAGAACATAGACAGCTCAGCGAGAATGTTAAGAAATCATGAGCAGAACATCCAAGAATTATGGGATAACATCAAGAAACCAAACCTAAGAGTTATTGGGATACAAGAGGGTATAGAGGTCCAAACCAAGGGAATGAGCAATCTATTCAATGAAATAATACTAGAAAACTTCCCAGACTTAAAGAATGAAAAAGAAATCTAAATACTAGAAGCCTACAGGACACCGAATGTACAAAATCATAAGAGATCCACACCAAGACACATAATAATGAAGAAGCCCAAAATACAGAATAAGGAGAGAATCTTAAAAGCCACAAGAGAGAGGAAGCAGATTACATTTAGGGGTAAACCAATCGGATAACTGCTGATCTTTCAACACAGACTCTGAAAGCTAGAAGATCCTGGAACAACATATTTCAAACACTGAAAGAAAAAGGGTTCCAACCAAGAATCATGTATCCAGCAAAATTAAGCTTCAGGATTGAAGATGAAATAAAAATCTTCCACGATAAACAAAAGTTAAAAGAATTTGCAGCTAGAAAACCAGCTCTTCAAAACATCCTTGGCAAAACATTACAGGAAGAGGAAATGAAAAATAACAATGAAAACCAACAACGGGAGGTAGTACAGTAAAGGAAAAACTAATCATAGAGGAAAAACAAATCATGTTAAGTAACAAACATAACCAAATATGGCTGGAAATACAAACCATATCTCACTAGTAACCCTAAATGTTAATGGCTTAAATGCATCAATCAAAATACATAGGCTAGTAGAATGGATTAAAAAAAAAGATCCAACAATATGCTGCCTACAGGAGACTCATCTGATAGGAAAAGACATACACAGACTGAAGGTGAAAGGTTGGGAAAAATCATATCACTCATACGGACCCCAGAAGCAAGCAGGGCTGTCCATACTTGTATCAAATAAAATAGACTTCAAGCCAAAGTTAATCAAAAGGGATAAACAAGGACACTACATACTGCTCAAGGGAACCATACACCAACAAGACTTGACGATCATTAATATATATGCCCCAAACAATGGTGCAGCTACGTTCATCAAACAAACTCTTCTCAAGTTCAAGAGTCTAATAGACCACAACACAATAAACATGGGAGATTTTAACACACCTCTCTCACCGATGGACAGATCTTCCAAACAAAAATTGAATAAAGAAACCATAGAGCTCAATGATACAATTAATAATTTAGACTTAATTGATATATATAGAATATACCACCAAACATCAAGCGGATACACTTTCTTTTCAGCAGCACATGGATCCTTCTCAAAAATAGACCATATATTATGTCACAGGGCAAATCTTAGCAATTACAAAGGAGTTGAGATACTACCATGCATTTTATCTGATCATAATGGAATGAAATTGGAAATCAATAATAAAATGAGAAAGGAAAAATCCTACATCGCATGGAGATTAAACAATATGCTACTGAATGAACAAAGGGTTACAGAAGACATCAAAGAGGAAATTAAAAAATTCTTAGAGGTAAACAAAAACTCAGACACAACATATCGAAATCTCTGGGACACTATGAAAGCAGTACTAAGAGGAAAATTCATTTCATGGAGTTCATTCCTTAAAAGAAGGAAAAGCCAACAAATAAATGACCTCACACTACACCTCGAAGCCTTAGAAAAAGAAGAACAAATCAGCAGCAAATACAGTAGAAGGCACGAAATCATTAAAATTAGAGCTGAAATCAATGAAATCGAAACAAAAGAAACAATCGAAAAAATTGACAAAACTAAAAGTTGGTTCTTTGAAAAAATAAATAAGATTGAAAGACCACTAGCCACGCTAACAAAGAGAAGAAGAGAGAGAACCCAAATTACTAGCTTACGGGATGAAAAAGGCAACATCACAACAGACAATTCAGAAATACAGAAGAAATTAGAAATTATTTTGAAACCCTATACTCTAATAAAATAGAAGATAGTGAAGGCATCGATAAATTCCTTAAGACATATGAACTACCCAGATTGAGTCAGGAAGATATAAACAACCTAAACAGACCAATATCAAGTGAGGAAATAGAAGCCATCAAAAGACTACCAACCAAGAAAAGCCCAGGACCAGATGGATATACAGCAGAGTTTTACAAGAACTTTAAAGAAGAACTAATACCAATACTCCACAATCTATTTCAGGAGATAGAAAAAGAAAATTCGTTCTATGAGGCCAATATCACCCAAATTCGTTCTATGAGGCCAATATCACCCTGATTCCCAAACCAGATAAAGACACCTCAAAGAAAGAAAACTACAGACCAATATCCCTAATGAATTTAGATGCAAAAATCCTCAATAAAATTCTGGCAAATCGTATACAAAAACATATCAAAAAGATCGTGCACCATGATGAAGTAGGATTCATCCCTGGGATGCAAGGCTGGTTCAATATACGGAAATCAATAAACGTTATTCACCACATCAATAGACTTAAAGATAAGAACCATATGATCATCTCGATAGACACTGAAAAAGCATTTGACAAAGTACAGCATCCCTTTATGTTCAAAACACTAGAAAAACTAGGGATAACAGGAACTTACCTCAACATTGTAAAAACTATCTATGCTAAGCCTCAGGCTAGCATCATTCTAAATGGAAAAAATCTGAAGGCATTCCCTCTAAAATCTGGAACAAGACAGGGATGCCCTCTCTCACCACTTCTATTTAATATAGTTCTCGAAATACTGGCCAGAGCAATTAGACAGACAAAAGAAATTAAAGGCATTAAAATAGGAAAAGAAGAACTTAAATTATCACTATTTGCGGATGATATGATCCTATACCTAGAAGACACAAAAGGGTCTACAAAGAAACTACTAGAGCTAATAAATGAATTCAGCAAAGTGGCAGGATATAAAATCAACATGCATAAATCAAAGGCATTCCTGTATATCAGTGACAAAACTTCTGAAACGGAAATGAGGAAAAACACTCCATTCACAATATCCTCAAAAAAAAAATACTTGGGAATCAACCTAACAAAAGAGGTGAAAAATTTATACAATGAAAACTACAGAACCCTAAAGAGAGAAATAGAAGAAGATCTTAGAAGATGGAAAAATATACCCTGTTCATGGATAGGCAGAACTAACATCATCAAAATGGCGATATTACCAAAAGTTCTCTATAGGTTCAATGCAATGCCAATCAAAATCCCAATGGCATTTCTTGTAGAAACAGAGAAAGCAATCATGAAATTCATATGGAAAAATAAAAGACCCAGAATAGCAAAAGCAATTCTAAGCAGGAAGTGTGAATCAGGAGGTGTAGCGATACCAGATTTCAAACTGTACTACAGAGCAATAGTAACAAAAACAGCATGGTACTGGTACCAAAACAGGCAGGTGGACAATTTAATGGTACAGAATGGAGGACACAGAGACTAATCCACAAAGTTACAACTATCTTATATTCGATAAAGGCGCTAAAAGCATGCAATGGAGGAAGGATAGCATCTTCAACAAATGGTTCTGGGAAAACTGGAAATCCATATGCAACAAAGTGAAACTGAATACCCTTCTCTCGCCATGCACAAAAGTTAACTCAAAATGGATCAAGGACCTTGATATCAAATCAGAGACTGTGCGTCTGATAGAAGAAAAGGTTGGCTCTGATCTACATATTATGGGGTCGGGCTCCAAATTCCTTAATAGGACAACCATAGCACAAGAGTTAATAACTAGAATCAACAAATGGGACTTACTTAAACTAAAAATATTTTTCTCAGCAAGAGAAACAATAAGAGAGGTAAACAGGGGGCCTACATCATGGGAACAAATTTTTTACTCCTCACACTTCAGATAGAGCCCTAATATCCAGAGTATACAAAGAACTCAAAAAATTAGACAATAAGATAACAAATAACCCAATCAACAAATGGGCCAAAGACCTGAACAGACACTTCTCAGAGGAGGACATACAATCAATCAATAAGTACATGAAAAAATGCTCACCATCTCTAGCAGTCAGAGAAATGCAAATCAAAACCACCCTAAGATACCATCTCACTCCAGTAAGATTGGCAGCCATTATGAAGTCAAACAACAACAAGTGCTGTCAAGGATGTGGAGAAAAGGGTACTCTTGTACATTGCTGGTGGGACTGCAAATTGGTGCGGCCAATTTGGAAAGCAGTATGGAGATTCCTGGGAAAGCTGGGAATGGAACCACCATTTGACCCTGCTATTGCCCTTCTCGGACTATTCCCTGAAGACCTTAAAAGAGCATGCTACAGGGATACTGCCACATCGATGTTCATGGCAGCACAATTCACAATAGCTAGACTGTGGAACCAACCCAGATGCCCTTCAATAGATGAATGGATAAAAAAAAATGTGGCATTTATACACAATGGAGTACTATGCAGCAATAAAAAAATGACAAAATCATGGAATTTTCAGGGAAATGGATGGCACTAGAGCAGATTATGCTAAGTGAAGCTAGCCAATCCCTAAAAAACAAATGCCAAATGTCTTCTTTGATATAATGAGAGCAACTATGAACAGAGCAGGGAGGAAGAGCAGGAGGAAAAGATTAACATTAAACAGAGACATGAGGTGGGAGGGAAAGGGAGAGAAAAGGGAAATTGCATGGAAATGGAAGGAGACCCTCATTGTTATACAAAATTACATATAAGAGGTTGTGAGGGGAATGGGAAAAAAAACAAGGAGAGAAATGAATTATAGTAGATGGGGTAGAGAGAGAAGATGGGAGGGGAGGGGAGGGGGGATAGTAGGGAATAGGAAAGGTAGCAGAATACAACAGTTACTAATATGGCATTATGTAAAAATGTGGATGTGTAACTGATGTGATTCTGCAATCTTTGTAATGTTTTGAACAACCAATAAAAAAAAAAAGAAAAAAAAAAGACAAAAGACTCACCCACAGGGGTAAACATTCCAGTAACATAATTCCATTTTTATTGTTATGGGCTAACAAAACAAGGCCAGAGGTGGCTTTCATCATGAAATAATTATATAGGCAAGCTGACACTAAACTATATCACAGTGAGCTGTAAAAATCTTGAATTTTTACTATAATTCAAAAATAAAAACATAATTTGAAAGGAGAATCATTACACAGCAGATAGAAATACAAAAAGAACCTGTATCTTAAGAGTCAATACTGTATTTCAATAGCAAGCCCCCATTTTATTTCAACAAAATGGTATTAATTACACATTAGTAAAGTCAGATTGATTTTTATAATTTTAAAATTTGTTTCCATTTAATTTGTATTTTAGTTTGTAGTGTCATAAGTGCCACAGGCATGGGACGTTGACTCTAGTTTTATATTTGTTCACTTCAGTAGCATCACATTGTAGTCAACATGAGACGTCTGTGGAAATGTTCTCCTTTTAAAAACAATGGTTGGACCTCATACTGATTTAGAAATGGGGCAACGGAAGTGAAGTGGATGTTATTCAAATCTCTGCTTCCCCGTTTACCGCCAACGTAGCCAGTCTCTCTCTATCCGCCTCTTACTTTTTTCCCTGTAAAATGGATAAAATGCTAACACATCACAGGGTTTGTTCTGGGAATGCAATCAGACGTGCCTATGAAAGAAGTGTCAGCTCTTATCATGTCACCAGCCAACGGTGATTGCCATTCCCTTCCTGGCCACACTTTAAAATTGAGTAATAAAATACTTGGATCGGGGAAACTAGTAAGGCCATATCTTCAAGGACTCATTCTCAGGAAAACCATACCTGGAAATTTCTAGAGCCCCTGCAACTGGAAATCTAACCAACACACAAATAAAAGAAGAGGAAGAAGATATAGCTAATAAGAATTGCAACGCTTTTGCCATAAATCTAAGAGAAAGTTTAGCTCTGATTTGTTGGAGATATCATCTATCAAAATTTCCCTTATTTTTTTCACATTTTTATTGGAGCATTATAGTTGTCCATATCAATGGGATTTGTTGTTACGTATTTGTACGTTCACACAATATAACACTATGATTTGACCAATATCATACCTCAGAACCTCCCTATCCCTCCCTACCTCCCACCCCTGGTCCCTTTCCTCTACTTATTTCCCTTTGATTTTTAGGAGATCCATCCCCACCTTTCTTTTTCTTTTTTCTGCTCTATCTTCTGCATAGGAGAGAAAACACAGGACCCTCGGCCTTCTGAGTTTGACTTATTTCATGTAACATTATGGTCTCCAGTTTCACCTATTTTCCTGCAAATGACATAATTTCATTCTTCTTTATGACTGAACAAAACTCTGTTGTGTATATATACTCCATTTTCTTGATCCATTCATCCCATGAAAATTTCTCTTTTTAAATAGGATAAATCACCTTTAAAAGAGAATTTTTATTTATTTTTTTTAACATGCCACAATTTTTATTGCAACGTGGCCATTTTTGTGAGGGTGGGGAGTTTGATCTCAAAACAATATTCCATCTAAGGCTCTTTTATACATAAATTGCCATCGTGACTGATATTCAAAATATCTTTAGTGTTGCAAGACTCACATGGTAAACATGAAACTCCTACACTTATTCAGTAGTGTACACTCAATGGAAAACAAAAAGGCATTAATAACAGCCATTTCTTTTAAGAAGATATGCAGGTAATAGGGATGAGCTCTGAGATATTAGGATAAATTGTTGACACAGTTAATGAAACTTAATTGGCATTCCTTTGGGGGGGATTAAACTCATTTTTTTAAAAAGTGCTTTTAATGCGTAGTGTTATATTCGTGTTGCCATGTCACAAAAGAAGGCTTGCCAAGGCAGGTGAGGTGTATGAATGCTCCAGAGCCTCACAGAACTAAAATCAAGCGCAACTATAAATAATACTGAAAAAGTTCACCATCTGACCCATGGATAATACTTTCAAGGCATTCAATCTGCTTACCCTTTGCAGTATTCTAGACTATTCACATTGATAGTCACATTCATTGTAGTGCTTGCTGCTAAAGGAGGCATATAACCAGTTGTTTTGGCTAAAATAAAGACAGGAAGGCATTCCTTCTACATAAAAGTAACCATATTGAAGAGTCTAATAGCAATCACTGACAGGCTGCTTAAATGAACGATATCTCCTTCATTCACTGTATTGGAAGCGCCCAGAGAAAAGTGGGGGGGTAACAAAAACGAAAAAACACCTAATGCTATTCCAATGGACTAAGCTGGAGAAATGAAACCCCCTTAAGATCCAGATGCCACTTGATGGTCATTTTATAATGGTTTTCCTTCAAGTGAAACTACTACATTGCCTCCCAATTTCTCTCCAAGTGTTGATGGGTCCTTAATATCATCCAAGCCATTTACTTGCCACTCGTATTCAATATCTGTGAATTTCTTTTTAATGGCATCTTTAGAGCTAGCATAAATCATCTTGCTTTTTAAGGGTGCACTTTCAGGAGCCCAGAATATAAATACTAGGTCTTCTTTCTTAGACTCTTTTGTTTCGTATGTGGCATCGTACAAAGCATATCGGCAACCATGCAGAGGTAGCAACTTCACAAAAGATGTGTAGGGGTCCTCTACAGTATCACCAATGTCACCCACCAAGATCTGCTCTGCTTCCTCTACAATTATTTGTCTTTTGTCGTCGCTTGAATGGAAGAGAACTGCTTTCTTTCTTTTTTTGGTCTCCTCTCCTGTAGGAGATCAAAAGATTTCCTTACTTTTATATCATTAAAAACTTTGATGACTTCATCATTCACTGTAACTCCAGAAGCCATAATGCCCATGGCAGCGGCTCCGGGCTCTGTGGATCTGGGAGGAGGAGAAGGAGGGGCAGGCGGGCAGGGGGGGTGTAGATGGACACAACACAATGCCTCTATTCTTATGTGGTGCTGAGGATCAAACCAGGTCCCACCTGTGCTAGGCGAGCGCTCTACCGCTGAGCCACAATCCCAGCCCCAACACAGCCTCAATCTTGCTAGTCCAGGGCTGTACTACTGAGCTGCATCTCCTGCCCCTGCCCCTCAAGGCCCTTTAGGTATTTATGTTTGCAAAGGCTTCAAGTTCACTTCAGGTCTAGCTTTTTCCACAGCTCCTATTCTATTTGTCAACCCAGATGATGTTCTTTGGCCCTGCAACTCCCTTTAACTTGGAAACTGTCTTGAATCTTACTACTTCAGTCAATACTCTCCTAGTGACTATCCCTGGATCAATGGGCTTATTTTGCTCCCCTTGGAAGGAAAAACCAATTCCTTACTGAGGTTCAAGCTAAAAATGGATTTCCAAATTCTATAAAGCAAGGATTCTTCCAGTGTAACATCAGCAATTAACCTCCCCAAACTTCTGCCCCACTTCCACACACACATTGCAAGAAAAACTTCTCAGGACCCTAACTCAGAGCAGGGTCAATGCATAAAACGGAATGGATCATGGATGGACAGCCACCGCAGGTGATGACGAAGCTGAGTCACAAATATGAGAGATTCGACCAGTTAGAGCAGAGAAGAAAGGACTTCCAGGAAGAAGCAAAACTGCATGGGAAAGTTATCAGGTATTAAAGGAACAGAGTGGCTCACACTGGCAAGTAACGGTTGGAAGGGAAGGCCAGATGAGAGGTGTGCACCATGCAGTTAGGACTTTGGAGCCACACACTCCCAAGTTCAAATCCCAATCATCAAACAATGGATCTTTCCAATAGAATTGAAGATAATTTTTTACTGCATATAGAAAAACAAAGTAAGTTCAAGGTTCGTATCTTAATAAGAAAAAGAAATCTTCATCTACAAAATGCTTTTTCCTTGGCAATACCTAGAGCTTTCTATTTTTTCCTGCTTTAAAAAAAATTAAAATCAGGTCTGTTCCTTACATTCCAGTTGAAAATGATAAAGCATCATTACAACCATGAAAACACATTTATTCTGAGATAGACTATCCAGTTCTTTCATAGTCACTGCCTGACATACTCATCAAATGCATATTTTTAAAATTTATTCATCAATTCATTGACCAACACTGCATTTCAAATTTGGTGGCATTATTGGTGGTATTGCAATAAACATTCTTGTACCTGTCTCTGTGATGTATACATGCATGAGAAATCCTTCTGTATTCATACCTAGATTCTGAGTTGAATGGTATGACATCCTCAACCTTATTAGAATGCCAAATTCTTCTCCAAAGTGGTAGTACCAAATCACACTTTCACCAGCTGAGAACTTGGCCCCTGCCCCTCACCAATGGGTATCAAGTGCTATAGCTTTTGCCAATCCAATAGATGACAAACAGTATTATTTTATGCATTTCCCTTATTACTTGTGAGGTGAGGCAGCTTTTTATACATTCTCTTCTCTATCAATTTCCTGTTTGGGCCCTTTGTCATTTTTAGCTGGGTGGTTTGCCATTTTCTTATAATTTGTAAAAGTTTTTAATATGTTCTTAGACACTGATCGCAAGATGTGAGTTGCAAATAGCTTCTACCACTCTAGGTCCTATCTTTTCACTTTTATTCTGGTGTCTTTTGATGAGATAAAGTCAATTTTAGTGTAGCCAAAATTATGGATCTTTTTCTCTAAGGTTGATTTTTTTTTTTCTGAATTTAGTTTGAGAATACCTCCGTGCTCCCAGGTAGTTAAGATATACTCTTTTTGTGTTGCACTTCATACTATCTTTAATCAACAGGATTTTTTTTTGTACAAAGCATCCAATTTTATTTCTCCTGGATTAGCAAGTATTCCAGAGTGATTTATCAAACATTTCTATATTTCTCTTCTGTCAGTCAGTGTGTTATAATGTGATACAAAGAAACATAAAGTCAAGTCTATGTGTGTGGGTCTCTTTGGGCAGGAGGTCAATATTCTCTTTCATTAGTCCATTATACCTTGACTATTACTATGGCATTTAAAAAAATTTTTTTTTAGTTGTAGATGAACATAGTATCTTTATTTTTATTTATTTATTTTTATTTGGTGCTGAGGATGGAACCCAGAGCCTCACGTGTGCAAGGCAAGCGCTCTGCCACTGAGCCACCATCCCAGCCCACTCCTATGGCATCTTAATTGCTGTGGTTACAAGTTTATATCAGGCAGGGCAGTTTAATTTTGGTGAAGTCCAATTTACCAGTTTTGAGCAGGGGATGTAGATCAGTGATAGAATGCTTATCTAGCATGCACAAGGGTTTGATCTCCAGCATTGCAAAAGAAAAAATATTTATACCATTTTTTTTTTCTTTTTTGTGCCTTTCATGTTGGTGTAAGAAAGCTTTACCTAGCAGACAGTCATGAACATGGTGCTTCTTTCTGTGCCTGAAAACTTTCCACTGACTGGCAGATCCTGATCCTCTAGGGTCGTGCTTTTAAAAATTGGTTTGTGGGATCCAAGCATGTTCAGTTTAGGGTGAATCATTTTCTATTACTGAGGCCAAGACTTTCAGAATACTTTACCAATATCCTACACATCATGAGGTTTTCCAGGCTGGCTGGCGAAAATAGGCACTTTTCCTCTCATCGGTGATTTTCCGGCATGGTGTGATCCCTAATTGCTTTTGGATGTTTGATCCAAAAGATTCCCTGGCTTCTGACAGCTTACACACACACACAAGCTGGTCAGTACTCAGCTGAACCATCACGAGGGATCTCATCTAGGTTCCTGAATCCTCTCTCACCTGTCTGACCAGAGGGACAGTAGCCGTGGAGAAAACGCTAGCGAGCCAGCCAGGCTGGTTAGGAGTCCTGCCACGGCCCCTCAGTGATCCAGGCTGTCTCCAATACCTGGATTCAGATAGTGTCCCTAGTAGAGACAGCTGGAGGGAGCTGGAAGCTGACTTCCTGCTGGTATGGAATGTCCAAGGCAGTGATGAGCTGCCCAGGTTGTGGGATTTATGAACTGAAACTTATCTGCAGAAAGGCACTCCCGGCTCTTCTCTATTGGCCTTCATGCTGGCCATCACCAGGATTCTTTCCTGCAGGTTGGACTCCAGGCCTCAGGCCACACAGTTACCACCAAGGTAAAGGCCCCCTGACAGAATCTGTGCCAGAGCCCTCTGAGCTCTTCCCTTGCTCCCTGGTCCTATTCAAAGCCCTCTAGTAGTTCCCTGACACTTGGGTGAAATCCAAATTCACCTGGAGTGCACACAAATCCCAGGGCTCCTTCTCTCTTAGCTTCATTGTCTCCCACTGTCACTGCACACCAACTGCCAACCCATGAAGCACAACCCTGCCTCAGGGCCTTTGCACATGTACCTCTCTTAGCTTAGAATGTTCTCTTCTGGTAGCTCCATACCTCTCTCCCTCTTTTTCCTTCATGCCTGTGCTCTAATCTTGCCTCATCAAGTGGCCAGAGCAGGTTACCCCTTTTGAAATGGTTCCAGAATTCTCTACACCCTCCTCCCCTTTCTTTCTTTTAGAGAACTTAGCATAGCTGACACAGCACTCAGCACAAGCTGTCTGAAGATCTCGGTGAGGTCTGTCTGGCCCCGAGGAATCCCCAGCACACACATCCACTACCATACACAGGAGGAGCTGGGAGAGATTTGCTGAATGAGTGCTCTTGGCCCTCCCCATCTTGGGCCCTTGGAGACTGGCAGTCTGAGGAGGCCAGCTCCTCTGACAACAGCCTCTAACAGATGTCCTGGGAGTGGATAAAAGGCTGTTTTCAAATGTGGAGGTGTAAAGGTGGAGAGAAGAAAGGCAAGGAGACAGCTCACCTCTACTTGCTGGGGGAATTCATTTCTCTCCTGGCCACCAGCTAGTAGGGGATTGTCAGGGAGGGAGGGTGTCCCCAGGCATAACCTCTAGGATTCTTCTGGACTTCCCTCATCTGAGCTGCAGCCACATGAAACAGGGATCAATGACAAAACTCTTTTTCAATTTGAGAGAGATTAGCCCCGTAAGACTGTCTCACACACCAGTCCCAGAAGGCAGAGCTGGGAGCTGACGGGAGTCAGAAGGGACCATGTTGTGTCATGGGAGGACCTGGAGTCTGCAGCCACAGAGTCTGGCTCCAATCCTCTCTGAGCCTCAGCTCTCTCACCCAGAACATGGGCATAAGGACGAAGTCTGCCTTACAGGGACCCTAGGGAGTGCTGAGAGTCATGACAGGCACATCATGAATACACAGTAAGGAGATTGATTGTCCTCAATGTTATTATCACAGGTTAAGAGCATGAGTCACAGTAATGGTCTAAGGTGTTTGTCAGCCTTTTCCTGAGAAAGACTGTCCTATAACTGGGGCCTCACTGAGCCTGTGGGTGGGGGTCAGGGAGGCACACTGGCACCTGACCTGGCTGGATAAGGACGGAGGCAGACATTCCAGAGGGCTGGGGCAAGTGCCTGCTGATGACTCTTGATCAGAGAGGTGAGGTTCAGCCACCTCTTTTCAGACCTGTAACATCTGTGAAAGATCTGAGTCAAGGGCTGGGGAGACCAGAAGAGTAATATGATCAGAGGCCACAGCTCCACCTCCCCCATGTGAGGGCTGGAAGTTTCCTTGTAAGGACAGTGCTCTCTCTGCCATAGACCCCGGTGACGAGGCACATTACACACAGGAGGAAGAGGGCAGGAGGCAAGAAGTAGTCCCAGCAAGTGCCTCTCAGGTCTTTGGGAGAAACCGGCCAGAAAAACCTCTCTGTCAGCTCAGCAGAGCCACAGAGAAAGATGGAAAGCAACTAGGGGATGCCAGCCCCAGGGAGCCAGGTCCCAACCCACCAGCCCTCCTGTGCACAGTCCCTGCACCAAACATGTGGACACCAGGGAAACCCCAGCCCTGTCATCAGGGACTCCCAGGGTCCTCCACTTCCAGGACTGAGCTCTGCGCTGTGAGGTCTCCTCAGCTGGTCCACACAGACTCAGATTCTCCTTGCACTCGCATTTTCTCATCTCCACAGGAACATTCAGGGAGTGCCACAGAGGTCTCCTGCAGGATTTGCACCAGAAACTGCAATGGCAAGAGAGGGGGAAGGGGAGGATACAGAACAAGGAGGGCCGACGATCAGAGATCTGAGGTCCTCAGGCTTGGAATTTTTAAAAAGGAGTCTAAACATGTGTCTGAAGAAAGGAGACCCATGTTGAAAATGGCCTGGGGACACCAGGGTATCCACATTGGAAAGTGTAGGCAGATTCGGATCTCATCTCCCACTTCCAAACCAATTTCAGACACACTAAGGATCTACAGGTGAATGGGAGAATTTTAAAACATTTAAGAAGGAAACATGAGACAATGTCTTTCCATAGTTTTCCAAGCATAAAGACATGAATAGATTTGACTATAGTAAAACTAAGGATTGCTACTGGAGGCCTCATAAGGAACATGAAAAACAGACCAAAACTGCAAAAGACATCTGGAATATGCACGGCCAGCAAATGATTAGTAGCCAGTATACATAAGGAATTCCTAGAGGTCTGGGGATGTGGCTCAAGCGGTAGCGCGCTCGCCTGGCATGCGTGCGGCCCGGGTTCGATCCTCAGCACCACATACCAACAAAGATGTTGTGTCTGCCGAGAACTGAAAAATAAATATTAAAAATTCTCTCTCTCTCTCTCCTCTCACTCTCTCTCTCTCTAAAAAAAAAAAAAAAAAAAAGGAATTCCTAGAAACAAGAAGCCAAAAGGCTTATACAGGAAACATGCACAGCAAATAAACACAGAAAAGTTGCTCAATGTCCCTATTAGGAAGAAAATTACAAATTAAGATTTCAATGAGAGATCATTTGTCTCACTAGACTGACAAAAATCACAAAATCTGATAGGCCCAAGGGCTTGAGAGGATGTAGATCAAGTAGGGCATAGAAGTGCTGTTGGTGGGAGTGCAGATGGGGGCAGCACATTTGAAAATCACTTTGGCAGTTTCTTGTAACTTGACAGTTCACGTTTTGGCCCTGAAGTTCATCCTCATGCAATAGACCAGGCACCTATGAGAACTGACTGCAGCATTGCTAACAACAGAGAAAAAGGCCAGAAATGATTCTGTTATCCAAAAATAAACAGTGGAATACTTCCATCATTCATTTTCCCACAAACTCTACACAAAGTCAGGAATGAAGATTAGAAACAGTAAACTGAGGAGTAAACGTTACAAATCTCAGAAGTCTACATACCAATTTTATAGTTCAACAGCAAACCAAATAAGGTACTGTTAGACATTTATAGGAAACCTATCAGCAAAAGAAAAATGACAAACAAAAAATTCGAACAGTGGTAACCCCTGGGGTAGGAGAAGATACAAATTACTGGGAATGTTCTAGTTCTGGAATTGACTGGGCGGTTCTAAGATCTTCATTTTATTACCCTTTATAATGTACAAGTACATATCAGCCAGCTTTCAGCTGCTGTCACAATATATGCAACATAAACAATTTAAAAGGAGAAAAGTTTTGTTCAGGTTCATGATTTCAAAGCTTTCAGCCCAAGTCGGCTGCCCACATTGTTTGGGGACCGAAGGTGATGCAGTATATCATGGAGGAAGGGTGTGGCAGATCATGGTAAACAGGAACACAGATGGTTGGGGTATAAAAGATATTCCCTTCAAGTGACCCCAGCGAGCTACTTTCTTCAACTTGGCCCCAGCTCCAATTTCCACCACCTCCCACTAGAACCACCCGCTGGGAACCAAGACTTCAGCTCATGAAACTTTAGGGGATAGTCCAGATCTAAACTGTAACATTACATGCTCCTGACCCCCACAGGCTCCTTTCCATCTCACGGTGCAAAACACATTTAGTCTGTTTCCTGGAGTCCTCACAGTCTTAACAATTACAGCGTTGCTCAAAAGTTCAACTTCAAAGTCTCCTCTGAGACTCAAGGCAAATTCATAACTGTGAGCACCTATAAGAATCAAAAAGCAAGTTACATATTTCCATCATATAAGTGTGATGGAGGCAGAGGGTAAACATTCCCATTCCAAAAGGGAGTAATGGAATAAATGAGGGATGGGACCAGAGAAAGACCCTAACCCAGCAGGGCAAACATGAAATCCTGCAGCTTTGAGTCCAGCGTCCAGTGCACTTGGTGGCTAAAGGGGATCTCCAAAGGACTTGGGCAGCCCCACCCCTGTAGCCTTGCAGTCTGCAGTGCGCATGGATGGCCTCTTTCTTGGGCTGGTTCTGCTCACTACCCACAGCTTTCCTTAGCAGATGCTCCATGTTTCTGCAATCTCTAACTTCCTCCGGTCTCCATTGCAGGCTGCCACTTCCCTCTCATAGCTTCACACATCACTCTTGGAGGCTGTTGCAGGGACTCTGGCTACACCACACATTGTCTGGCCTCCTGGACTTTCCTGTGACATCTCAGTGGAAGCCTCCATGACCTTACAACTCGTGCATTCTGCATGCCTGCAAAACCAGCACCAGATACACCTCCGAAGGACACCCCCAACGAGTGACCTGCTCCTTTCCACCACATTCCAATAGCACCACCAGCTGGGGGCCAAGCCTTCAATGTATGAGCCTTGGGGGACTTGAATATCTAAACTACAAGAAATACAACATGCAAAATATGCTAAATATTTTTTAAAAAAATAATAATCAGAAAAGAAAAAAAAAACGTGAGTACTATCTGCACACGGATTCAGTATGTGTGAGTTGCCTGTAAGATGATATTTTATTCTCATTATACAAAAGGAGTCCAGAGAGCTGAGCTTGGACAGACCAGGAGGCAGAAGGACCTGAAACTGGTTGAGGGTATCCTCCTCCAAGGACTCATTTTCCTCAAATGCAAAATGAGGATGACTGCATACTGTCCTGAGGATGACCAATGATTGGCAATCGTAACACAGGTCTCCTTTTCCTTGCCCACTGCACACATTCTAATGGATCATAGAACTCTTTTATGCTCAGCATATACACAGCTCTAGACTCCTTCTCAGCTTGACACTATAGGCTGCTGGGACCATCGATTAGACATGGCAAACTAAATGATACCTATTAGCTGATGACTATGGCTGTGCCTTCATGAATGCATTGATGATGTTATCACAGGAGTGGGGTAGCTACCATGAGAAGGATCTGGTATGAAAGTGAATGGCTCCCACTTTCTGACTTGCTCTCACCCTCTCTTACCCCGTGCCTTCCACCATGGCACGACACAGCACAAAGGCCCTTGACAGATGCCACAGCAGTGTTCCAGAACTTCCCAGCTTCCAGAACCATGAGAAAATGATTTTTTTGTTCCTTATAAATGATTTGGACTCGGGCATTCTATGACAGCAGCAGAGAACAAACTACGCACGACACTAAGCAGAGAATCCATCCGGTGAGAGTCTGGAAGTTGGTGTGACTACCTGCTCCAGAAGGCAGTGTGTCTAGGGAGAGACCCACTGGCCTTAGAGTCAGCCCTGGCCAGAGACCTGATGCCCACCAGCATGGGCCTCCTGTGCAGCCTTCATTCTCCTGCAGCCAGTCAGGCCCCTGGCTGCCCACCCACCATCCACCAGTACTCCCTACTCTTACCAGTGGGTCAGCAGGCTGCTGGCTGCCCCATGCTAGTGGCCTTCACTGTACCTCAAAATAGCTTAATTCACCCAGGAGGCAGACAAGGGCTCACCACATCCTCTAATCCCCAAGGCACCCCTGAAAATGGCCCCACTGTGCTGACACGACCATATGCTGTCTGCCTGCCTCAGGGTGACCTCAGGGTGGCCTCCTATCTGTGAGGCAGACAGGAAAGACTGTGCTCCATCCTCAGGCCTCTTGCCTTTGCTGCTGTGGTCCAGCCTGGTGCACCTGCCCTCATGACCCAACTTGGAAAGATCCTCTTACCTGCCCTAGCTCTCATCCTCCCCAGGAGAAAGTGCCCTTCCTCTGTGGCAGAGGCCTGCACCTCACAGTGTGTGCAAATATCACCCCCACTTCTCATTGGCAGGGGTACTGAGAAGAGTGCTCAGGTTTTCAGGGATAAGGACATAGAGGTTTCCATTGGTCCCAGCTGCTTGCAGGATCATCCTCTTTCAAGTCTTGAAAATACCATGCATCCTAACTTTTGCTCTGCAGATTCCCACCTGGATGAATATGACTCTTTCAAAACCACTCAGACACTCCCTCCTCCAGGCAGCCTCCCTAGCTCCCCTCTGCCTGACATCTTTATATGCAGTAGCTTCTAGAATGACAGTGGGTGGGTTCAAGTGCTGCGGCCCGTCTTCCTACTCAACCACAGGGCGGGCTTTGGGGGAACAGGGTGCATGGTGGGCTCACCCCCATCACTAGCCCCTCAGCAAGGATTTGACACATAGTGGGGATGGAGCAGGGCCTCAAAAAATTCTGAACTAACTGCACAAGTGCTGTCTTGGTGGAACTTGGATTTTAGGAACAGACATGTAATGACCATGCAAGTTAATGCCTGGTATTTTGAACTTGGGCCAAGCAATGCCTTCCTGAGTACTTCACACTAAAACTGAGTCCTAAAACTCAGAGTATGTGTGCACGAGGCAAGAAGGGAGAAACTGTCAAGAAGAGAATGATACAGATGAATATTCTCAGAAGGAAAGATCAATGGGCCCAGCAAGAGATGGGACAATGAATAAGAGCTACCGTTGACGTGGATCAGTCAGCTGGGTAGGTTCCGCCAGGAACAAATGATCGACAATGCAGTGACCAACAGTCAGATTGTCTGTCTCTAAGGCTGTAGGCCACTGTGGCTCCACCCACAGCTTCACTCTGGGTTCAGTCTGACCTAGAAGTTTCTGTCTGGAACTGTATTTTCCTCGTGGCAGAAGGAGAAGGAAAGTGGGACATCACACACAAGTTCTGACAGCATGTGTCCGGTTTCTCTCCCTTGTCATTAGCCAGTTCTTTGACAGGCCTGAGTGCACAAGGGACAGGGCTGCATGACTTTCTAACAGAGAGGGCCCCATGCCCAAAAGAACTGAGTGGTAATCCAGCTCCACACAATGTTTAGGTTTGGAAGTCCATCTCCGGGGAGCACGGAGAAGCCACTGAACAAATTTCCGGTATTTACAAATTCCTCCAGCCACCACAAAGGGAACGACAGGTTGGAAATGGGAGAGAGTGGACTGGGGGAGTAAAGTTAGAAGGACATTTCAGTTTTTCTGGCCAAAGAAAGAAAAAGAGGAATGGAGGAAGGGAAGACAGGTTAGCACTATAGGCCAGGGTCATGCACTGACCATGGAGAAAAGCCAAGGGATTTAAAGATTGGAGAACACAGTGATGGGGAACAAGAAGCAGACGACGGGCTACATTACAGTGGGAGAAATGGAACAGATCTGGTAGCTGGTCCCTTGCCAGGCACTGGCTCCAGACTTCTGGAAAGAACAGTTCTTCTACGCTTTGTTTGGTCTTGGATTCTCTGTTCCCTGAATGAGCAGCCCCTCTTACATAAAACAGAAAGAAAAGGCACACACTAAATACAGGAAGGAACAAATGGATTAAAAAGATGATAATTGGCTGAGTGGACTGGCAAATGAGTGGCAAAACAATAAGAGAGATTAATTCATGTCCCCTAATGCTCAAAAATGAAGAGGATCAGGGCTGACCCAGAAGAGTAGGAAAGACCTCCCCTCTGGACATTCCTCCAGGGGTCCCTCACTTCCCTACCAACATATCAGGGGTCTCTATTCTTCCTGGGAACCACTGTCTGTGTCAGATGGGACCTCTTCACTTCCCACTCCAAGGCCCACGCTTCACTATTAGAAATGGGAGAGCGTGCGATTCACAATCCGAAATGGAGGTTTGATTTTCTGTGGCTGCAGCAGAGGATTCAAAAATCCCACAGAAACAGAATCTGGGGGGGGCTTCACAAACACAAAAGGCCCAGATCCCCTGCCCTGGGGTTACCCCAGCAGACAAGAAGAGGAACTTATTGAGATGCATAGCAGTGTGACTGTGGTCTGGGTCAGCCACAGGTTGAGAGCGCTGTGGTCACTGTCCGCGGTGCTGCCGGTCAGACTTACAGCTGGAGAGATGTCAAGCTGTAAGTCCAGTGATGGCAGGTCAGAGACGAGCCCCTGTGGGAGCTCATTTCCTGTGATACTTCCTTTTGCTCATGAGAAAACGGAAGCCTGGTTGGGGGTTGCTCTTTTTATTGAAGACCACAAGTGACTGTCTTGAGAGAGACTAGAAGCAACGTCCAGATTCCTGCTGAAACAGCTCATTTCTTGGAAGACTCCCAAGGTGATGTTCATGATCCAGAATCACCATGGATTCTGAAACTCCAGAGAGGTACTTCTTGTGTCACAGTCGACACAGAGGAGGACCCCCAAGGCTGAACGGGTGGGCCCTTGTTCCTCTCTCTGGCCTTATAGCTGGTCACTCTCTTCCCACTGTTCCTCATCAGCTGCCTTTTAAATCCCCTGCAGACAAGGGTATGTGCACCACAGCTTATGGGTCAAATTGGGCCTGCCACCTGTTTCTGCAGGGCCATTCATCTACATTTTTACACTTAAAAATGGCAAAGAATAGTCAAAAGAAGAACACCAATTTGTGACAAGTGAAAATCTATGATATTCCTACGTTGGTGTCCATAAACAAAGTATCATTGCAGCTCATCCACATGTGGTCACTTAGGTGTGGTCCGTGCCTGCTTCTGAATGACAATGATGCAGTGGAGCAGTGTGATGAAGGACATATGAACCTCAAAGGCCAGAATATTCATTATCTGGCTCTTGACAAGAAACATTGACCAAGCTCTTCTCTGTGAACCCCATGGCGGCTCCAACCTCAGGAGCTTAGCAACAGCTGCCTCCTGCCTGGGATCCTGTTCCTCTGGTGGCCACGTGATCTGTGTCTTACTTCCATTTGGCCCCTTTCCAATTGTCACCTCCTCTTAGAGTCTGTCTCTGCCCATCTCCCTGTACCTCCCTGGACTCTGTCAGATCCATTTACTCCAATAAACTTTGTTCACATGGACTTACACATCTGCTTTGTCTTCCTGATTCCTCAGCACTGTCCCTATAGTCTCGGCTCCTTGAGGACAGGAACATCATCATTCCTGATGATCCCTGGATCTATAACCTAGGCCTAGAATATAGTAGGTGCTTAGTGAATGTTTGTTGACCGAGTAACTGGTTGCAGCATCACACAAGGAAGAGGCCTACAAGCTTGGAGCAAATCCCCAATCAAACCTTCACACAGTAGTTCTTCCTATTTCTTCAACTGTGAACTGGGACAATGACATGAATTCCTCTGTGAGCAGAAGACAGTGGGGTGTGGGAGTAGAGTGTGAGCAGGCACAGTCCAGCAAATGAGGCAAAAAGGATGCAAACACTCTACCCTGAACCTTGCTTTTAGGCACCACAGAATCCCCCCCACCTGAAAACATGGTAGGTAGCTCCCACAGCACCTTGGAGACAGGGCTCACATGACTGTAATCTGGCCAATGCACAGAGACCATCCTCCCTGGCCATGCTGATTGGCTAAGATGGGGGCACTTGACCAATCAGGTCGCAGACATCAGGCCTCCAGGCTGGAACCATGGGGGAAGTTTGCTGAGACTGTGGGTAGCCATACTGTCACCTTGAAGGCAGTGTTCTCAAAAGAATGACAATAGCTCAGAGAGCAGTAAGCAGGTCAGGAGGGGTGATCCTCAGGGATATCATCCAGCACCAGGTACAGCCCCGCCTGATCTCTTAGTTTCTTAGATCATTCTGTCTATTTTTGGCTTGCTTGCTTGTCCATGACAAGTGGAATTCAGTTTTCTGTCACTGCCAATCCAGAGTTCTGACTCTTCTGTAGATGGAGAATCCTGGAGCTACAACAGTATGGATTTAGGCTAGGTAGAGGATGAACTTCCTGGTACCACTGGGAAACTCTAATGGATGTCCTCAGTACCCCATTCTGGAGATCCAATGGATTCAAGCAACATCTGCCATGGGATCGCGATAGGCTGAACCACTTCCATTCCTGTGAAGCCACAGGAACCTTCAAGAGCCTCGCTCTGATGTGGTACCAATCCACCTGCCCACTTTAGAGGACAAAACTGAGACTTAGAGAAGAAACGAGGCCCAAGAGGGCAAGTGTGGAGCTGGACTGGGCGGCCATATGCGGTGGGCTGTCTGTGACCAGCAGAGCCAGTTCCCTACCTGGTCTGGGTGCTGAGACCTGTAGCTGCCATGTGACTGTGAAGGGCTTCCACCCTGAAAGGAGACAGGAAGAGAGTAGTGTGAGTCCCTGCCTCGTCACTCTTTCCTGTCCTGCCTTCACAGCTACCCATCCCAACATCTTTTTATCTCACCTTGCTTGACAATGACAGAGACATGCTCATGGGACCTCAGGGACAGATCTGGACTTCACTCCCACTCCACTTGGGGGCATCTCCTCTCTCTGGGTGCCTGGGGGCCCTGCCCCCTCCTGGCATAGTAGAGGCCTCTTTCAGAGGTGAAGAGAACCCACTCGGAGATGTGCCTTGACACGTAGGTCAGGTTCACCCTCTCCAGCATCATGGTTTCCTGCAACATCTGCAGGAGACACTCAGCACCTTGGCCCCTGCAGGCACAAAGGAAGTGAGATCTAACTACCCACCGGGAAGCTCTGGTGACAGGGAGGCAGACATGCTGGGGAGGCTGCCGAAGCCACAGTGAACCCGTGGATGGCTTGAGGCTTGTAGCCATGGGGAAGTGTGGCCCTGAGGGGATATGAAGGGACAAAGTATGCAGGGTCAGGGTTCACTGACAAGAAAGGCAGAAGCCTACCCCATGGGTATTCACAGACCCAATGGGACAGGCAGAGAGGCATTGCTAATCAGGCAGATAGCACTTAGGAGCTGCTTCCATGTGTGGAGCAGGGGTCAGGACAGAGCCTGAGTCTTCTGGGGGAACTCATTACAGTCACACAATTTGTAAGATCTGAGACTCCATCTCTGAATCAGAAATGTGTTGGCCTGAAGTACCAGAAAACCTTACTAACAGTGGCTTAGACAACAAAGGCACTGAAGTGTCACGGATGAGGTGAGTGATGGGAGGTGCAGCCCCATGGCTGGTGTGGTGGCCCAATGATGTCATCAGTGGCCCGGATGACACCCACTTCTGCATTGCTAAAAGAATATGAGTGTCGTTTCCTCATGGTTGCAGCATGGCTGCCTCCACTCCAGCCATAACATCCATAAAGGCACTACTCAGACAAAAGCCAGAAGGTGTCTTCTTCTCTGTCACTTCTTCTTTCTTTTCAGGGGGAACTATCTCAGAAGCCCCTGTAGATGACTCTGATCAGCCAAAACGGGTACACAAGCCTTTTGTCCAACCAATCTCTAGCAGGAAGGAAAGAGATGGCTGTCACCCAAGTGGACCAACTTCACATTGAGCTTCCACAGCAAGGGGGGGTTGAAGTCTCCTGAGTGGGCATCCAGAACCTCCCTGCCCTCAAGGAGCCCTGGACAAACAGCTGGCATTCCAAAGCTGTGGGTAGAAAACAGCAGAGGAACCAGCAAGTACAAAGGTGCAGAGGTGCAGGAACACTCTGGTGCCCAGGGAGCACAGGTGGCTCATTATGGGGGCCACAACACGTGGGGAATGGAGGACAGGACTCCTGGGGCATTCTGCCCTGGAGTGGGGCAGGCTGAGATGGGGAGCTATGGAGGAAGGTTGAGCAACAGTGTGAGTGTGCGAGGAGGGGGCATCACAGGTTTGTATGGGTCTCCATGCTCTATGGGCTGAGCAGAGCTGATCTTTGACGAGGGATAATGTCACCGGTGCCCTCCAGAAACCTCTGGGCCAACACTTGATTACACTGACAAGAGACAGTGACCCCTACCTTCATGATGATTCGCTACCAGCTTCTCCTGTCTCTGGATATGAGGACACACACACTGAGCCAGCTCTCTAGAGGGCTCCACTTTCAACTCTGATGCTGGGGCCTCCTCTGTCCCCTCTGACCTGGACCCTGTGTTAAGATCTCACTCCTCTGGGTGCATGATACAGCCCATCCTCTGTGCTTCCCACAGAGAACCCAATCTGACAGAGGAGCGCTGCAGGTAACCGTGCTCTGGTTTATGGAGGAGAGACTGAGGAGGGAGGTGGGAAAGGAACATTCTGGGGGCATAAGAGGGGATTTGAACCTGGGTCCCCTACTTCCCCAATTGGCCTGTTGTGTTCAGGAACAAGGACCAGCTACTATACTAAGGATGCAGAGGTGCTGAGAACCCTCAACGTGAGCCTGCTGTGCCCAGGATGTTGTGTGGACTCCTGAAGTTCCAGAGGAATCAGGCTGCAGGTGCGGGGAAAGCCTGGCCCGAGGGCAGACCGCAGCTGTGGATCTTCACTGAACTCCAAAGTCCTGGCTCCCACTCTGCAGGGATCTCAATGCAGCACAGCGCTACAGTTTAGATGTGAGGTGTTGCCCAAAAGCTCACCTAAACATTGAGCCACATGAATGGATGAACTGGGTGGCAACTGCAGGCAGGTAGGGTGTGGCTGGGGCATGCCTTTGGAGGGGTATTTTGTCTCTGCTGAGTAGAGGCCTCTCTTTGCTTCCTCGTCGCCACGTTCTGAGCTGTTCCCTCTACCACATCCTCTGCCATGATCTTCTGCCTCACCTTGGGCTCAGAGCTACAGAATCGGCCATCTGTACACTGAGACCTCTAAAACCAAGAGCCCCAAACAAACTTTTCCTCCTCTATGTTGTTCTTGTCGGGTCTTTTGGTTACAGTGATGAAAAAGCTGACGAAAACACACAGCGTCTTTTCAGCCCATGAAGGAGCTGTCGTCCTTCTACGTTGTTTATTCTAAGGTATTTGTCACAGTGAGGGAGAACTGACTAACAGAGTGCCCTAACAAAAAAAAAATGCTAAGGGAGACAACAGGATGGCCCCCTGCACCCCTTCAATGCTCCCTCCCACTCCCAGTCACTGTCTGGAAGAGTTCACACTATATAGTTTGGTTAATTAGATAAATGACAATGAGCAATTCATCCTTCTAGGACCACCCCCAAAATCACAGACCAGAGGGTGCTTTTCTTTAGATTTGCTGGGCAAATGGCTGGTGGAAATCCATCCCAGCCCCTGAGGCTCTCTGGCAGGAGGAGGAGACAGGTCAGTGTCCTCCTGGAGGAGTAAGGGCAAAGTTCAGAACAGGTACGTGAGAGGTCAGGGGAAGCTACAAAGCACAGAGGAATCCACACAAGTACAGGTTTGGGGGACTGCACACCATATTCATCCCCATAGTAATGCTGTGGGGAGGAACATGGCTCAGGGAAATCCCATCCAAATCTGCTGAAAGAATTCTCCACATCTGTTTCTCACTAGCTGAGTCCTCAGGGGCATTGAGTCTGATTTGGGCAATAAACAGTACTTCTTGAATGTCCACCTAGCAAGGGCTCAGACCAAGGCTGACGGTCCCCGTGGTGAGGATGCAGTGAGACCAGCCATCTCCCACACTGCCTCGGGTAAATATATACGGTACCATTTCCCTAGAGCATCGTTTTGCAATGGATATTGACACACTGTGAAATGCACATGGCTTCTACCTGGCAATTCTACACCTGGGACATTGTGAAGAAAATTATCGGAGATGCTGACTAAAATTTAGGGACAAAGTGTCTGCTGCAGCATTATTTCTAATGGTCCCAAACTGGAAGCAACTCAAACGTCCTCTATCAACAGGAAAACAGTAAAGAAAAATAGGCGAAGTGTATAAGAGGTCTCACACTGCTTTAAAAGTAATGTGTTGGAAGGAGCCTTGGGGAATGCTGAGAGCCATAGCTAAGTAAGAATGACGCATGGCATGACCCAGGTCATTTGCAGTAACATTGCATGAAAGGTGACCCTGCTCTAGGACCAGGGTGGATCCGGATTTAGGGAGGATCCTGCTGAATTAGGCTGGGTCCAGGTCTAGGGTGTATCCTGCTGGGAATAGGGCCTATCCTGCTGCCTCCAGGCGCCCGCTCCTTGAGTTCCCGTTGAGTTCTCTCGGGATTCAGAGAGTATTTGGGGTGTAGAGTGCGGGTGGATTTTCCCCAGAACGTGCGTGTAGAGTGCCGGTGAGAGTTCGGGAATAAAGAGTTGCTGTTGGAATCTACAAGTGTTTATGGTGGCTCGGTTATTTTGTGCCCAGCCAGACTGCGGCATTTGGTGGTCCGTACGCGGGACGTCTGAAGCTTAGAAGTAAGTGAAATTGCTCGCGCCTGAGGGAAGGCGAGAGAATGGGTGACCTTTTCAAAAAATAATGTGTTCTTGTTTTGATTTATTTTGTTTTTATTTCAAGTTGCCTGTTCCTAGAACTTTCTCAGGCAAACTGGGGAAAATGGTTGACTCAAGGTTTGAAGTTGTTCGCCCCAGAGGAAGAGAAATTGTTAGAGGAAGGAGGCACCCCAGTAAGACCAAGAACAGTTAGGGCATATGTTGATACAATACAAAAATGTAGCCCATGGCTTTTTAAAGAGAAGTTGTTAAATATATCAATGGGACCATCATGGTAACCTGTAGAAGGATTTTTCTTCAACAAGAAAGAGATGGCTAGTTCTGTTTACTACACTTGTCTAAGATCTTGGTTTCTATAAAGATCTGATTAATTTACAAAGCTAAAGTGTTGAAACATCAACCACTAATATAAAATCAAGTATTCTTTACTTATTAAGTTACATAAGGTAATATATTTAAACATTATGTGTGTTTTCATAAATTGGTAAATGGAAAAAAAAAAGTTTAATATTGCTTTGGTCTGAGTCTTTGCCGAAACAAGGTTACTAAGAGTTAAGATTCTATCAGGTGTAATTTATATACAAAGAGTATAAGAAGTTTCAGTTGGGTTTCAATTACCATATTATAGTACCATAAAAAACATGAAAGTATTTCATCTTATTAAAGTGGAGTAATTTGTCTAAATTCAAAAATTTTATAAGGGTTGTTTCAGAATGTGAATTTATAAAAAGGGTTAATGGCTAGAAAAGAGATATTAAAAGATTGAAGATGTGAAAATATATTTTAATATGGAAGGTTAAAAGAAAAAGAAATGTTTCTAGATGAGATAATCTCTGTGTGGGAAAGTAAAAAGTTGTAAAATGCCATTTAAAAAGATTTTGAGAAAACTAGACTTACTTTAAAAGCTTGAAAAAAGAAGAAAGAAGAAAAAGGTATTTGTACATGGCAGATTGAGAAAAAGCTTCTTAATGGAGTAAAAACAAAAAAAGGCCTTTAGTTGAAGGGCAGCCATGTAAACTAACATTAAGCGATTTAAACAGAATCTAAGCCTTGTTTAAAAGAGTGAAGATGTAGGTGGTGAAAAAGTACATTTAAAAGTATAGATGATAATTGAAAGGCTTTAAAAGGTTAAATTGAAGGTGGTTGAGATACCTTCATGGTGGAAAAAAGAAAAAAAGATATAAAAAGATTCAAGATGTGGAAATAAGTTTTAATATGAAAGCTAAAGAAAAAAGAAATGTTTTTAGATGAGATAATCTTTGTGTTAATAAGTAAAAAGTTGTAAAATGTCTAAGTAAGTTACAAAAGGCTTTAAAAGGTTAAATTGAAGGTGGTCAAGATGCCTTCATGACGGAGGAAAGATGGCGTCATTCGAAGCCTAGTTAATCTTAAAAGCATTACTTAAAAAAACCCATGAAAATGGGAAGATAATAGGATAAAAGATATTTAGATAAAGAAGATTAAAAATTTAAAGTGAAAAACTTTAAAGACAGAAGTATAGAAAGTTAAAGAGAAAAAAAGATAAAGAAGATGTAGAAAGATAAATAAGATATAGGAAGACAAGAATTTTTAACCCACAAAATAGGAAAAAAAAAACTAGGAGAAAAAAAAAAAGCAACTAGGGTGAATGTACAAACCTTGGGGGGGGGGAACTAGAAGATAGAAATAAGATAGAAAATGGTTAAAAATGTCAAATAAAGGTATTTCAGATAAAAAAATACAAAAAGCTAAGACAACTATTAGATACAGACATTCAAGATAAAAAAAGGTAGAAGAGAGAAGTTTAAAGTCAAATATTGGATAAAATAGAAGATTAAAATGTACTTATTAAAACAAAAAGAGGGAATTGGAAAGGGGTATATATCCCCCAAAGATAAACTTAAAATAACACTTTTTACTCTAAACTTTTTAAATTTGGATTCATCAGGGCTTAGTGCTGCGGAAAGATATATGTATCCAAAAAATGTATATAAGCCTAAGGTACTTTGGAAAGATATTCTAACAGGACAATGGAAAGGTCCTGACTCAGTGATTGTCTGGAGTCGGAGTTCTGTTTGTGTGTTTCCACAGGGAGAACAGCAGCCGATTTGGATTCCAAAGAGACTAACCAAAGCAATTTCTACAGACCAAAAAGAAGATGATTTGACTCAAATCCATAACAGCTGATATCCAGAGCTCCAGCTTGGCTATTCTTACATCTGTGACAGTGATTAACCAGGGTGCTTTTTTCAATATCTATTTTATTATTGCCTTTCCCACATCATAAAGTTCTATTTTATTTTTTGAGCTCATACAAACCTAGGTTAATGTTTTTCTGATCAGTTTTATTTTTTGACTGTGGAGTTTTTAAACACTGCAATGGAGATTTCACCTAGGTAAAGCTACAAGGCCTTTATTATTGTCTTATGTGTTGTACATTTGTGTGCACATTTGTGTTTTGTGTTGTATGTCTGTATGTGTGTATGTCCATATATCATATATGAGGAGCACTCATGAAAAAATGGATCCGAATTATTTTTTTTATTCACGTGATTTAAATGGTTTAATTTTAATTAGGTAAACAGCTGTTAAGGATTGTTTTTAAAGGTGGTTAACAGATCTGTTTGTTTACTTTCACCTTTCCTTTTCATTATATTTAATAATTCTGTTCAGGATAATGTCTCTTTAGCATCATTGCCAGAATTCCTATCTTCATCCCAGTGCCAGTGAAGACAAAGATAAAACCAAACTACAGCTTCTATGATAGCCATCACAGTAAACTGTATAAACTGATGCATCAATGAATATAACTCAACAAGTAATGCTCAGTCAAGGAGTCGATTTACTTTGGGAGGAAATGGACATATTGATAGATTCCTCTGCTTTGAACTGCTTGCAGAACTTGCCTGGACTATGTATCACTTGTATACATTGTGAACTATCATTTGGTGCAGTGAATTGTGGTAGTGCTGGCATATCTTTGCTGATGGTGTCACTAGTGATGCAATTTTTCCAAAGGAGCCATCAATTGGATTGGTGTCGTGGCATTTCTGTATTCTCCTCCCTTTTGCTAGTGATGGTCTAAAATTTGGGGGCCAACAGAGGTGAGGCAAAGAACCTCACCCCCCCACTGGCACCAAGGCCATATTTGGGGGCCAACAGAGGTGAGGCAAAGAACCTCACCCCCCCACTGGTGCAAAGGCCAAATTTGGGGGCCAACAGAGGTGAGGCAAAGAACCTCACCCCCCCACTGGTGCATAGGCCTATCCACAAGTATGGCTGTATGCTGGACCGGTACTCAGTTATGGGTATGATCCAATTGCAGTGGTATCAACCTAAGACAGGAGGCTGACGCCTAGAAGTCAGTTTATCTGATGACAGGTAAGAACCATATGTTGAATTGGACAACCTACCAGGCACGGTCCTTAAGCTGCATTGCTTGTTGTTTAATTAATCAGAAGGGGGGAGATGCTGAGAGCCATAGCTAAGTAAGAATGAAGCATGGCATGACCCAGGTCATTTGCAGTAACATTGCATGAAAGGTGACCTTGCTCAAGGACCAGGGCGGATCCAGGTTTAGGGTGTATCCTGCTGGGAATAGGGCGTATCCTACTGCCTCCAGGTGCCCGCTCCTTGAGTTCCTGTTGAGTTCTCAAGGGATTCAGAGAGTATTTTGGGATGCAGAGCCCAGTGGAAGGGTGGATTTCCCCAGAACGTGTGTGTAGAGTGCCGGTGACAGTTCGAGAATAAAGAGTTGCTGTTTGAATCTACAAGGTGTGAGTGGCTCGTGATTTTGTGCCCAGCCAGACTGCGGCAGGGGAAAACATTGGCACTTTCTCTAGAGTCCTAGAAGGCTTCCCAAGTCCCAAAGACTCTCCTGGTCTGTGAGCAGCAAGGATAGCTATCCTCCGTTCTTCAAGTAAAAAAAAAAAAAATCTAGAATGTGGTCTCAATTCTTTCCTTCCTCTCTCTTGAGACAGCCATTCTCTCTGCCAATCCTGTAGGGGCTGCCTTCCAGCTCCTGCCTCTGAGCTGCCCCACCCCGTCTGTTCTGGTCCCTTCCCTGCACACCAGCCTTAGGGTCTTCTTACTATGCTGCCCTCCCTTTCCCCTCCCTTCCTTCTCTCTGCTTCCCTATCCCTCCTCTCCCTCCCCTCTTTCCCATTGGCCCCCAATATATTCTGCTCCTCTTCCCTCCTGCACCCCCTTTTCCTCCTTTCCTTCCTGCTACCTCCTGGCTCCTTCCCTCTTTCCTCCCTCCTTCCCTGTCTACTCCCTCCCCTTCATGCTTCTCTTCCTTCCTATCTACTCCCTCCTTTTCCTCACGGTCTAGTCTGCAACAGGTCTTCTCTCTCAGGAGGACTCTGGGGTCTCTTCCACCAGAGCTCACTGTGCACCCTTAGCCTGAGGCATCGTGTGGAATAAAAGTGGGACTTCTAGCAAATTCTCTGCTCTTGAGAACAAAACCCAAAAGCCCCTGCATAACCGAGCTGGGACTAGTGAGGGGTAGAAGCAGCAGCTGCTGGTTTCGCCAGCCAACTTCTGTGGGCATTGAGTTCTGTGGGCATTCCTCAGGCTCCTGAAAAACTAGACGCTCCCTGATGGTTTTTTCCAACCACAAATGCACTGCCTCAGGGGAAAACACCAGGACCTGGGAACCTGGCACTTGTCTTGGGAAACACCCACTTTCTGCCACTCCTTCATCCCGTCCAGGCTGTTCTTCTGCCAAACATCCTCCCTCTGACCCCTAGGACATCTGGATCACTGCAGCACCACTGGAGACTTGGGCTGAAGGAGGGGCCCATACCTGGGTCAGGCCTCTCAGAGGAATTGCTTCATGCCTCTGCTCTAAAAAGAGGCGAGTGTCACAGTGGAAGGACCAAACTCCTTGCATAATACAATCAGGGAACTGAGCAGCAGTTACATGATCCCCGAGCCACTCGGGAATGCACTATGCTACTTCCTGAGTCCCAACACAGACTGCTTCACAGGTCTTCCTTACGCTATCACGGATATCAGAGCAGAGCAAAGACGTGTCAATAGCACCCACTTTTCTGCCCCACAGACTGCTCAGAGCCCCATTCCTTCTGAATCATCTGTTGTTGTGGTGTGTGTGTGTGTGTGTGTGTGTGTGTGTAGGGGAGCAGCAATCTCCACCGGTCTCTGAAGTCACTTTTCCCTTTAGGTTTCTGGATTAACTTCCAGTACTACCCCTTGCTCAAACTTAAGCATGCACAGCCCCAAATCTGCAAGGAGGATGCAAATCCTTAAAATCCATGATCATCTTTCAGAAACATCAAATTTTAATGTGATATTTTTGAGAAACAGAAATGTACTAAGAACCATCTCTGCTATCACAGAGACATGGAGAAAGGACAGAGAACAGGGGAGGGGAAACTTTCCCAGGAAAATGTCTCTGATACCTCTTCCAGGTGGGGGTGGAGGTGCCACCTAACTCCAGGAAACTTCAGATATCCCTGAGGAGAAACCTGAGGCAGCTTGCACACCTCCCTCCTGCTCTCTACAAATGAGATCCCAAGTGATCCATCTTTCTGAGTAGATAGATAATGTTAATTAGCATGGGTTCATCATCCCACGGTATAGAGCTTTGTCTAAGCATCACATTGTACCCCATAAATGTAAAGTGATGATTTGTCTGTTGAAACTGACCTGAATAGAATCACATGGAATAAAATAAAATGCTGGACCGTCCCCACCTACTTGGTCTTGTCTGTCTTAGGTGCCCCACAATTTGGTCAGCCATGAGCCTCTGTGTGGGATCCACCATCAGTATTTGAATGATGAGGCTTCACACTTTGGAGGACACGTGAGAACAAAAGTCATCTGCTGAGGGTGTGCTGGGCCTGCTCCTTCAGCTGTGCAATGGTGGTTTAGATATTAAGTGTCTCCTAAAAATTCCTGTGTGAGGTAATGCAAAAAGGTTTAGAGGTGAAATGATTTGAGTTATGAGATCCTTAACCTAATTAGTGAATTGATTCCCTGACAGGGACTGAGAGGTAGTGGCAGGCAGGTAGGGTGTGGCTGCAGGAGGTGGGTCATTGGGGATGTGCCTTTGGTGAGCTGAGCTTAGTTTCTCTCTGCTTTCTGATCATCTACCACACTCTTCTGCCATAATGTCTGCCTCATCTCAAGCCCAGAGGAATGGAGCCGGCTATCTATGGGGTGAGTCCTCTGAAACTGTGAGCCCCCAAATAAACTTTCCTCCTCTAAAATGGTTCTTGTTGGGTCTTTTAGTCAGAGCAGAAAAAGAAAAAGCTGGCTAAAACATGGCCTTGTTAAATGGGAGGCTGCCCATGACCATGAACAGGACAATACCTAGGTTCCCGACATCCACGGCAGGCCAAGCATATTCTTGCTCTGGGTAGAGTTCTGGGGCCAGGTATGAGAGAGTGCTGCAGACCGTGTCCAGCTTCTGCCCAGCTGTGAACCTGCTGCTGAGGCAAAGTCACAGAGTTTGATGTCCCCTCTGCTGGTCTGCCAGGATGTTTTCTGGCTTCAGGTCTCTATACACAATGATTTTTTATGTGTGTGTGGTAGTAGCATAGGACACATGTGATCTGATTGAACACCCTCCTAGTCTCCCACTCCTGTGGGATGTGGTGCAGTCACTGCCCCCCATCTGTATACTCCATCACCAGGTAGATATTTTCAGTGGTGTCAATAACACAGAAGAGATGGATCACATTTAGGTCTTCCACAGCCTTCATTATAACCATCTCAGATATAGTGAAGGCAAGTTTTGCTCTACCTTTCTCAGGATGTTCGCGGCCACTTCTGCCCCTGTAAGGACATAGTGGGGCGGTTTAATGTGGGTCCAATGCCCCTCAGAACCTGACAAAGGCATGTAAGGGGATCCTTAAGAGAGGAGCTGGATGAGAGGCTGGGTTACATTCTGACATCCTCACTACTGACTACACATCCTAAGCAGCAACACCAACTAAGGAGGCTAGCTTACACACACACACACACACACGCCAAACAAAACAAAAACAAAAAAAATCAAAGAACTAAAATCCAAAGACCAAAACCGATGCCACTAAACACTAACTATCTGTGAATTTGACAGGTCATCACAAGAGCTCCCTGCACTTATGGACAAAAATTCAGCTGCAGGGATTCCACGGAGCTAATAATGTCTACATGCCTCCTCTTACAGTTTGGATATTAAATGTCCCCCAAACCCATGTGTTGAAGGCTTGTCACACAGTGTATCAGAGTTCAGAGGTGGGACTTTGGTAGGTGACTGGATCATATAGGCTGTGACCTCATACATTCATTGGTAGATAGGTAGCTTTCTGGGAGTTGGCAGAAACTTCAGGAGGCTGGGCCTCCTGGAAGTAACTAAGTTCCAGAGGGCATTCCCTTGAAAGATGCACTTCTCCCAGCACCTTCCTCTCTATGTTCTGCCCACCGGGAGGTGAGCAGTTTTGCTCCATTGTGTGCTCCCCACCATGATGTTCTGTCTTGCCCGAGGCCCAAATTCATGGGGACAAGTGTCCATGGACTGCAATCTTTGAATTCACGAACCAAGTAAATCTTTCTTCTTTTTAGGTTCTTTTTCTTAGGTATTTGGTCACAGTGACAGAAAATTGAGGAATATAGAAAATTGGTACTGAAAAATGGGGTCATCACTGTGACTATATCTGACCATATGGATCAGATGCTGTTGGATCTGATTTCCAGGAAGAATTTGGAAAAGGCAAGAGAAGTAGGCTAGACAAAGCTTAGAATGCTGTAAGTTGAGCCTAGTTGGTGCTTCTGGTGATTGCTCACAAGATCAGACTGCTGACAGGATTGATAAGGTTTCCAATGGGAACAAGAACTCTGCTGGGTCTTAGACTAGAAGCCATTTGTGTTATATTCTGGCAAAGAGCCTGTCTATATTTTGTCCATGGCCTGAGACTTTGTGTGAGGCCAAGTTTAAACAGGACAGAATAATTAATCTGGTGGAGCAAATTTCAAGTCACACAGTGTCTGGCTCTGAAGTGGGTGTTGCAAGCTGCTTTATGCATCTTTCTGCTCTGCTTTTTTCTCCCAGTTGTCAAGTTCACAGTGAGAACTGGGAGAGAAAAGCAGAGCAGAAAGATTTGAAAAACGCAGTTTGTCCAGAAAAGGACCATATTTAGCTTTGAGGCCAAGGAAGGTGTGGTTACTGAAGAAACCAAGATAATTAAAAAGAAGCCAAGTACTTTGCACCAGGAAAGATGCCTTGCAAGCATCTGAGGAATGATCTAGACCCCACCCATGGCAGACTCCAGGATGTACCAATAGTTCATTTGAAAGATAGTTTTTAGAGAAGAGTCCCGGGGCACCTTGCTCAGTCAGGGTTGCCTATGGAATTATTTCCCTAGAATTTCTGTCCCATGGTTCAGTGGTCCAAGCATTCAGAGGCTGCAGTAGTGGGCCCAGGTACTGCTCCTGCCAGGGGCAGACCCTGGCATCTTCCACATGGTATTGGTCTTGCAGCAAACAGAATGCAAGAGTGTCCGGATCATGGAGGTTTCCATTGCAATTTCAAAATAAATTCTGGGAAACAAGGCAGTGTGTGTCAGGATCAGATTCCTCTAAGTGGGCAATGCATGAAGCTATGATAGTAGAGTGAAAGCTGCCATGGAGATGCCAAGGATGTGGAATATCTACAGAGGAAAGCAGCAGGCAAACAGGCAGTCAGTCCTAGAATGACATCACATGGTATGGCCCAGAGGCTGACACAGAGCTACAATACTGAACGTTTCACCTGCTGGGTTCTGGTCTTCCTTTGGACAAATTCCCCACTGCTATTTTCCTATCCCTTCCTTTGGGAAGGGTAATATTTATCTTATGTCTTTATATCTTGGGAGTATTTTTTAATTTTTTAGTGGGGCTCACAAGGAAGAGCTTGCCTTGGATCTCGGAGGAAACTTTGAACTTGGAGGTTTAAGCAATGCTGGAACTATTGACTAGAACTCTTGGACATGGATCGAATGCATTTGCATTGTCGGGTGGCCAGCAGCCTTTGAGGGCTGTGATGGGTGCATATTATGGTTTAGATCTTTAATGTCCCCAAACCTCATGTGTTAAAGTCTTGGTCCCCAATGCAACAGTGTCCAGATGTGTGACCTTTGGTGGGTGGCTGGATTATAGGTGCTCTGACCTCATAATTATGAGGATTTACAACTCAAGATGATTGAGAGGTAGTAGAAACCTTAGGAGGGGGGCTTAGTTGGAGGAAGCATGTCCTTGTGGGCATGCCGTTGAAGGGTACATTTTGTCCCTGACCCCCTTTCTCACCTCTCCAATTTTACTTTGCTTCCTGGCCACCTTGAGATGAGGAGCTTTGCTCTACCAAATGCTTCTTGCCACAACATTCTCCCTTCTGAGGCCCAAAGAGAAAGGACCAAGTGACTGCGATCTAAAACTTCTGAAACTATAAAGCCAAATTAAACCTTTCCTCCTTTTGCGTTGCTTTTCTCAGGTATTTTGTCATAGCAATGAATAACTATTACACCTTCCAAGGTCACCATCTCAGTCCTCACTTGGGCATCGGGACAGGACTGCAAAATGTCTCAGTCTCTCTGTGTGACTCTGAACCCTTTCAGTCTATTCTGGTGGCTGAGCCCAGCTCTGTTTATTGGTATGAACTTAATATTTTTGGTACCTCCTTACAAAACAAAATGGTGCATTTTCACTAGGGTTTGTGGCAAAAAGCCTGAGTTAATTAGAAAGACTGTCATGCCCTGGTGTGAAGGAGGAAATACTCATAAAAATAGGTCTGTTGTATCCAATTGCTGTCCCTTAAATGTCTGGGTTCCAACTATGACAAGACTGGTATCCAGGCCCCCTTTCTTTGGGGGTAGTGCCCCCCCATACACACACACACCAGCAGTCCTCATGTCCCAAACCCTAACCCAGCCCCAAGTAGCATGCTTTTTCCTTTGAAAATGTCAGTCACTGATCAGAGTCTTGACTAAAAGAATGAGCTGTGCAGAATCATCTCCTTTAATACGTTCCTAAGTGTCACAAGTCAAACTGCCACATGTCAGCCGTGTAGCAGCTGTCACTCAGGAAGCAGGCATGTCTGATCTTGGAAACTGGCTTGCTAAGAGAGGTTGCTTCCCAAGAGTGTATGCTTAGGCTGCCTGTTAGAGTCACCAGGAACTTCTTAAAAGTAGACTCCTGGGTCCCATCCAGGAAGTACTATCAGTCGGGAAAAGTATGGGGGCCAGGAATCCACATCTAACAAGCACCAAAGGCCACTCTGCCTTGCAAAGTCTTTCTTGTGTACTGTGTCACAGAGCCACATTATCTGAGGTGAACGGTTCACTATTTCTCAGCCTCAACTTCCCAGGGATAAATGAATGGAGCAATAATGGTCCTCTTGAAGGGGTGGGTTCACTGCTCAGAAGCGGGGCTCCATTCAGAGGCAACATTTGTAAAATGGTATTTATTCCTATTATTGAACATGGCTCAGTTCATTTCAAGCCCTTGAAGGGGAGTCAGGGGGGAAAAAAAGTGCATATTTCCACCTGTAATCACTATCTCTTCTTTCAAGGTCTGGTATCATTCACGTGAGTCCATCTGGTCCCATCCTTTCTTTGTTGGGAGGCTTTTTATTACTGCTTCAATCTCATTCCTTGACGTTGGTATTTTAGGTTTTATATCTTCTTGGTTCAATTTGGGTAAGGCATAAATGCCTAGAAATTTGTCAATATCGTCTAGATTTTCTGCTTTATTGGAATGTTTTCAAAATATTTCCTAATGATTCCCTGAATTTCAGAAATGCCTGTGGTGAGATCTCCTTTTTCATCTCTGATTTTGATTTGAATCTTCTCTTTTGATTAGTCTGCCTAAGGGTTTATCAATCTTGTAGATCAGAAGAATCTTGTGGATATAGATGAAACATTCTCTAGATATCTTTTAAGTCATTTTTTTTATTAGAGAATTTTTTTCCTTTTTTTAGTTTTATTGATTTTATTTTTTTTAATTCATGACAGTGGAATGCATTGCAATTCTTATTACACATATAGAGTACAATTTTTCATATCTTTGTATATAGAGTATTTTCACGCCGATTCATTCATGCCAATTTATACATGTACTTTGGTTTTTTTTGCGTTACAATTCTTATTACACATATATACCACAATTTTTCATATCTCTGTGTGTGTATGTGTGTTATCTGTTTACACCCAATTCGAGTCTTCATACATGTTAGGCCCATTTGATTGATAGTATTTTTTAGGTCTGAAGAGTATTTACTTAATCTATGTGTGAATGGCCTACTGGTGAGAGAGGTGTGTTGAAATCACCCAGTATTAATGTATTGGAGTCTGTCTTGGACTTTTTTTATCAAGTAGTGTTTGTTCTAGGTAAGTAGATGCACTGACAATTTTTTTTTTTAATTTTAAAGAAGAAAAAATAAATTTCCATAGAAAAACACAGTTTACATCCAGGACTTATACGCTGTGCTGGAAATGGCAGCCAGGGATTTGCCATCCTTTCCTCCTCTGGTGATGAATCTGAAATGCCATCTCTATTGGTGTGAATTAGGTCATACATTTGTCCAACCTGGCCAGCCCACTTCCATAAACAGAGTTGGTGTGGATAATAAACATTTTGATAACTGGGGATAATAAACTTTCTTATATATTAAAAAAATATATACAGATGAAATGCTCTTTCCCAGCTTCCACACAGTTCCGTTTTGTCTTGTTTCTTTTTTTGTGGTAATGGGGATCGAATCTAGGACCTTGTGCATACTAGGCAAGCACTCTACTACTGAGCAACATGCCCAGCCCTGTATTCTTTTCAGAATCGAAATTCTACAACCCTTTTCTCTTCCAGATTCCCCCCATAAATACATTATAAGATGATTCAAATTTGGGAGCTTCCAGAGCCTCATCTGAATGGAGACAAAAGCAGATGTGCCATCCTGGAGAACAAGCAGCAAAGTCCTTCATTTGCAAAATGGTCCAAAGTGAGTCATTTCACTGGGGAAAATGAATATATCTGATCTTGTAAACATCTCACTCAGGAAAAAGCAGCATGCATGAATTAAAAAACAGGCTTCTGGAAAAAACAGTTAGTTTCCTGCTACAGATGGAGGCTAAAGTCAACCAGAGGATGGCATCATTTGAGTCTCAAGAAAAATATCCTCACCAAGCAGGGAATAGGGCGAGGTCCGGGAGGGTTATTCAGGATTGGTAACCTGCACAGTAGCAAAGACCATCAGCTCTCAGAGGCCATCATTACTTTCCTGAGGCTTATGACATCCAGAAACCTCTTCAAAGACTCATCTAATACAATCCCTCTGTTGACTATTTTTTGTTAGGGTTCTCTTTTTCTTGAAGTTTATGGCCTAAAAACACTGATGAGTCCTGTGTCCAGTGAGATACACAATAACATGCCCATTCTGTGCAGGGATCTGCCTGGGGGCTCCCACTGACACCAAGATGAAGTCAGGCCAGGGACACCCGCTCAGGTCTGCTCTGTGCCCAGTGAATGTTGGCACCCTACTCCTCTGGCCATGACCCAGGGTCCTTATCCCTGTCCTGGACTCCTTACTTTGCCCTGGATGATGAGTGCTCAAGTCACTAGAACATAAAGCAGAAGGAACTAAGATAAAGCCAGGCACAAAAATGACATGGGGCACAGGAGGCTCACCAGTCCCAGCTCCCCCCCAAGCTCTAGGAAAGCACCCACACTGTGGCCTCCAAGAAAGGCATGGGCATGCAGGAGAGTGCCCCAGGAGCACCCTGAATCTCCAACGCTGACCAGGCAGCCCAGCTAACGGGAAACTAGAATTAGAGCTGAGTCAAAGGCCCAGATCAGAATTCTTCCCACCAGGGCCCCATTATATTTATAAGCCTTTAATATCTGGTCCTTAGAGGGAAGCTTTACTTGAACACTACAGTGTCTCAGTCCCTACTGTGACTGTGTTAACACAGGGTTTTGTTTCTTTATCCAACTTTGAGGAAATATTTCTATCTGGGAAGAACTACACGATTCTTTCTAGCAGAAATTAGGAAAGTAAGTTTTTAGGAATGTCTCAAATTAAAAATAACAAAAACTAGGTGAGTAGCTCAATGGTAGAGCACTCCTGGGTTCAATCCCCACCACCATCACCAACAAAACCTAAATGACATTTGATATTGATGTACTACTAGATGAAACAATGATGTAAATACCAAAAAGACATGCTGGTACTAAAGGGCACAGATACTTAACATCTATTTATATGCAAAGCACCTCCCTGAAATTAATTCTGAGAGGGAGAACCGCCTGGACTGCAATGGCTGCAGAGAATGGCTGGCCACGGGGATCGACGCTGCTCAGCCCAGAGGGACATTCACAGGAGCAGCCTCACCAGCACCAAGAGATGGAAAGATGGGTGGAGTCTGTGTCGGAGATGGTAATAACACTGCTTTTCCCAACAGCTCAGGACGGAGAAGAAACACAGGGTTTTTTGAGCTTTACTGAAGCTTAAATCCAATTCTGTGAGAGATGGCCTTCAAAACCATGTAGCTCCAAGGCATTTCTTTATCTGAAAAAATGGATTAATTTCTGTGCCATTCTTCAAATAAACTGATTGATTAACATGAGTGCTGGTTGTTGAATATGATAACCCATCCTCAATTCTAGGGATAAGATTATTCCCCATTTTGAGAGGAGAGTGTTAAGGCTTGAAGGTGAAAAGGAACGCAAGAACAGAGCTCAGGGATCGTGCTAGGGTTTTAGTCCTGGACCCTACCACATCAGAAATGGCACTATTCTATACTCTATAGACAGGACCTTAGATGCCAAAAAGGATTTTGAGGTCAGCCAAGGTGAGCTTAGTGACAGATTCTCCAGACCCTGACAGAACCTGTTGTGCCAGATCTTTCTTTTTTTCCTGGAGCTGTAAGATGGTCTCTTCCACTGTTCCTTCACAAATAAATCTAAAAAAGCAAACAAATAAGCACACTCTCAGAAACTCAAAGCAGTGTATTTATATAACACATTCAAACTTCTATTATGTTCATCTTTTAATGAGCTTTCTTTTAGGTTTCCTTAGGATTGAATAAGAACTCTGTATTTAGGGGATCCAAATACACTTGACTAAATATATGCCCATTTAAAATATGTCTCTCAAATAGACTTGTGATTTCATTCTGCAGCTTAGGGTGATTGAGAAAGCCACAAATAAGCAAAAGATATCCCTATTCAAAAAAAGTATACAGACTTAGCTTTCACCCAAATAGCTCCATTTGATAGGGTCAGAGGCTTCTACATGATCAAATTTCTGTCAGGCATATGTGTGTCAGTTTAAGTACAAACTGTCTAATTTTTTGTTTATTTCACACACACAAAAAAGAGGTTTTTCAAGCTAAGGAAGTGCCACTGTTTTCAATCACTCATTATTCAACAAGTATGGATTAAGCACCTGCTGTGTATCATGTACTATGCTAGGGATGGGGTGAAGAGATGAATAGAGTTTTGCTCTGAAGGAAAACATCAGATAAGAAAACCCAAGAATAATACAACCTAGTAAGTGTTACAATGGAAGTATGTCTAGGAAATCAAGGAAGTTGACATTAAAGGGTTAATTCTTAGTGTGTAACCGACCTGTAGGGTTAGCAAGGGTTTGCCAGATGGGATAATGGAGCAGTGGGTGGGTAGGGAGGGTATCCCAGGGAATGGGAATGTGTGATATATCACAGTTGAATTTTCAGAGTATGGTTATGCTGGAGGAAGATCAGTCATCCAGTGGCAAAATTCAAGGGGCTGGCAGGGCCAGATCACAAGTGGTTCTGCATACCATGCTAAGACATTTAGAGCAAGAGCCATTAATGAATCTGAGGAGTAAAACCGCAGAATCAGATTGAGGAGTTAGGAAGGGCCCTCCAGGGGTGATGCAAAGGACAGGCATCAGTAGAGCTAAAAAGAAAGGGGTGGCAGTGTGATGGAAAGGAACGGTCATCAGAAACATTCAGAAAACACAACTAGAGGACTTGGCATATGAGAAGTGAGAAAGAGCGAGGAGTTGAGTTTCTGGCCTTTTGATTAGGTAAACAGTGGCACCTCTCACAAAGACAACAAATACAGAATAAAAAGTAGATTTGAGGTGGTGGAAAGAAGCAATTTCAGTTTGACATCTTGACCCTGGAACATGTAATTGTACTTGCTACGTAGAGGGTACATCACAGGTATTCATTTTAGGAGCTGAATATACAAATGGAATAATATATACAGATCAGTGTGTGGGTATCAGATTCAGATATTTAGCAGGAATTTGGATATCCAAGGCTGGAAGTTTGGGAGACAGTGAAACTATAGATATAGACTTTGGACTTACTGGAGTATATAGAAATTTTAAGGCAAGGACATACCAGAGTGGGCAGAAAAGAAATTTAAAGAATCAATGTATTTGGAAAAGATTGGAAGTCATGGTGCCCCTTAGCAAGAGCAGCTTAAGTGGAGTGAGAAAGATGAAAGCCAGTTTGCAAAGACTGAGGAATGAATGGGAGGTAAGCAAGTAAATCAGACAGCAATTTCTAAATTCTTCAGGAAACTTGGTCATGAAAATAAAGGAGAAAAAGGGCCACAATGAGAGTGCTACATTGTAGCATTACGTCAAATTGTGTTGTTTTTAAAGACAGGAAGGTCTCCAATAGAGGAACATTTGGCAAAACAGTGAGCTTGTGCTCTTTTAAAAGTCAGTGTCATAGAACAATGACTGAGGCACTGTGCCAGACTGAAGGAGACAAAGTTGTGACAACTGCATGCTACACAGGATCCAGGATTTTATTCTGTTGTGCCACTGGAACATGTGGTAAAACTGAATAAGGTCTGCTGATAAGATAATAGTGCCACAGTGATAGATTAAAGCAGTAAGCAGTATCATAATTTTAGGAAATGTACACACTAAAATACTTAAGAAAAAGTAACATCATCTCTGCAACTTACTCTTTAATGGTCCAGAAAAAAGCTGATGCATATGTTTATGCACACAGTATAGGAGAATCTTTGGTACTCTTTTACTCTCCTTGCAATTTTTCTATATGTATGAGATTATGTCATAATGAAAGTTAAAAGCAAAAAAAAAAGTGAGCCCCTTCACGGCTTACCTGGACTGTCATACACAAGCTTATTCCTCTCCGGCAGTGACCAAACTACAAGGTTATCTCAGATTATTTGTTTCTTTCCTGACTATGGTATGCCTCAGTAGCATCATGAGTAATGTGATCACCAAATACTTTACATTCTATTAAAACACTACCTAAAGAAGGCGTTCACAAAAACAGACACTAGGAATGGTCCTCAGAGCCCTTACTTACCTGTGTATGACAACATCTTTCTGCTGCCCTACTCGATAAATTCTGTCACAAGCCTGATCTTCAAGTGATGGATTCCTGTTAGAGAAGAGGTAACATTTAGAGGTTCTGATATCCTACACCAGAGACAGTAAACTATGGTTCATGGGCCAAATCTAGCCCACATACTGCTTTTGTATACATTTTCAGCTAAAAATAGTTGCTTCATTTTTAAAACCCAGAGGAAGATATATGACAAAGAACTATGTGGCCAGCAAAGTCTGAAGTATTTGCAGAAACACTTTGTCAGTTCCTATCTTAGGCTACACTGGACCAAGCAAGATTAGTGCCAGCTATCATTTTGCCCTCTAGTGAGAAACTAGAAACTTTAATAAAAACTCTTAGCACTATCATTGGTTTATAACTATAAGTAACAAGGTCAAACCAATAGTCAAATACAGTCTTTAGCTAGCTGGATGACCCTGGGCAAGTTACCTAGTCTCAGCCCTCCAGGCTTCAGATGACTACATATAAACATGAGGACTGGCTAAATGTTCTGAAATTTAACTTTTCAACTTTAGTATTCTATGATTCAACTAAGAACACTTCATTTGTAACCTTCTTTATAGATCCTCCTTACCAAATTGCAATTAGTTTCTCATCTCACTTCTTTAAATCTTGGATAACAATTCTCCATCTCAGAAAACAGCCTAATTCCTAGTATGCTTTCCTCACTACTATGTACATGGGAGCTTCAGGTAAGATTTAAAACACAACCTCCTGGAAGATGACAACAGGTTGGTCTGTCTGTACCAATTTGGGCAGCCTGGATAATTAGACACACAATCCCAACAATGGTACCTATGCAGCAATCCCTGATTGGCGTAACTATAAAACTAGAAAGTGGTAATTAATTATGAGACTTTTCCTGGTCATACACTAACTTACTCATCTTACCAATACTGTTGTGTTCCTGGCATGGACACAACATACAACAAATCCAAAGACTATATTAAGTGTATTTCTAACATAATTAGAAAATTTCTTCACCTTTTAATGATGCTACATCCCCAGTACTGGAGTAATACTTCTAAGGTTGAGATTCCCTAGGATTATATGTCTGGAATGTGGTTTTGTGGACAAGTAAAACTGGGCTCTTAGCTACGAGGAAAAGCTGTGCTCCCAGCTTCCAGGGAAATGGATATTAGACTAATGATAAAGTGGATGAGATATTTTAAGTAATCATTTGAAGCTTACTCAGGAATTCAGGAACACTGACTAGCCCTATATCCTGTTTAGACCTGCACCTATAGACATGTATGCACAGAGGCATCTCCATCAAAGAAGCAGAACACACTGCCTGTTGTCCCTCTAACCCAGTGGTCTCCCTACTATGCTGTGACAACTCAAGATAAATCTTGAATCATTACCAGTGCATATCCAGAAGAAAAAGATGATTCCCTCCAGTTAGGTTTAGACCAACACCTCCAGCCAAGAGAGAGATTAGCATAACCTTCAAAGAGAAACATAACCATTAACTCTACACAGTCTTGGTCTCATAATACATCTGCAATAGTTTGGATTTTAAGTGTCCCTCAAAGATCCATTTTGTCAAGACCCAATTCCCCAGCATGGTGCTGTTAAGAGGTGGTGGAAACTTGAAGAGGTGGGGGCTAGTGGGAGGTCTTCAGGTCACTGGGAGTGTGCCCCTGAAAGAAATAATGGCCCCCCACCCCTTTCCCCTTCCTGTCTTTTCCTACTTCCTGGCTGTGAGGCAAGTCATTCTGCTCTGCCACATTTTCCGGCCATGATATGTTGTCTCACCACAGGCCCAAAGGTGACAGGAACCATTTACCATGGACTAAAACCTCCAAAACAGTGAGACATAAACCTTTTCTCTTTCTAAATTAATGATCCCAGAAAGTTGTTAAGAGTGACACAAAATAAATACATTTTCCTTTCCTATCAGGTTTAAGCCCAAGATCAAAATAGAAAAACAATGTGTTCCTATCAAATTTTCTCCTGCTGTTATTTTTTAAAACATGCATTGACATCTCCCATGCTTCACCTCTGAAAAAACTCTCACATCTTTAAACTTCCCACTAACCAGATATGTGTATCCCATCAGAACCCTTTCCTCGTTTGCCTTAATTCTCCTGCCTATCATTCAACTTTGCATATTTATAATCACATCTGACTTTGTTCTTCCATTTCTTTCCAGGTTTCCTCATATCAAAATCCTATTTATCCTTCAAGGCTTGACTTCTCCACAAAGATTCTCCTGCTCCTAACCAACTCTGCTCTGAGTCTCCTTTTAGTCCTCACATCTTATTCTCTTTAGAGTACTTGTGCACTTTGATAAGTACCCCAATAAATGTCTAATACATTTTAAACACTTGGTGAAATCAAAGCTGTGAATATTTTTAAGTCGAATTGCTGTATTGTCGTGCTCTCTGTATAACTGGGAACAATTTACTCCTTGGTTATAGAGCTCTGCTGTACCAGCTTGTACCTGAGGGCCCCTGCAGTGGTTAAACGCCTCCACCAAGTCCATCCTCTGTTTGGGTTTGACGGAGCCATCAATGGTGGCATAAGTGAATCCATGCTTCTTAAGATGCAGTGCTACCACTTTCAGCATGCTGGTCCACTGAGAGACAATGACACTGGAAAGAAGGAGAAAATAAAAACCAACTCCACTAACAGATTAAACAAACTCATCTGTAGGGTTTTAATGCCCTTGTTAATCTTAAGAGACAAAGAAAGGAAAAAAGTTACCTAAGGGAAAAAGTTGTTCCTACAGTTTGGATGAGTGTCCTCCAAAGACCCACATGTAAGAATAGGTCCCAGGGAGGAAGTGTTAGGAAACGATGTGGACCCTTGAGAGGTAGGACCTAACAAAGTTGCATAGGTCACTGAAGGTGAGCCCACCAAAGAAATCGTGGGATCCCATCTTTTCCCCTTAGTCTCTCTCTGCTTCCTGGCTTCTGATTAACCATTTGTTCTGCCAATGCTCCTGCCATTGCCATTTGCTGTTCTCAGAGTTCCAAACAATGGTGTTGCCCAATCTAAGACTTGAGCCTCCAGAACCATGAGCCACATCAAACTTCTCTATATTTCATAAGAAGCCTGTGTTAGTATTTCATGTGGTGACGTGAAGCACTATAGGCACACACTTAGGTTGTCCTATAAGCTTAAAATGCTTCCAGTTATTTTGAGACTTCATTCTTGTCTTGTACTACACAAAGTTAGAAAAAAAAATAGTAGAATAAAATAACTACTCCAATTTCCTTTTATTTGGGGGCCTACTGCTCATCCAGAGATCTGTGTTCCTGCAGTAAATGGACACCACCCTGTGTCACAGAACAACACGGCACTAGGGTTCCTACCTCCCCAAGCCACATTTTTATTAAAGCTTTAAATGTTTAAAGTATTTCATATACACAAACGCTGATGTACAAAATATGTGTAAGGTGTAACAATGAGGAAATAATCCCGGTCTCCCCACCCAGCTTCAGAAGCACATCGGCAGTGCTGCTGCGGCACCCTGATTTTCCTATGTCACTCCCTGGCTTCTTTACTTTTAATCACTGTTTCAGATGCCTATCTTTCCCTGATCTTCTAGGGATGTCCTTTTCAATCTGTTCCACAAATATTTTAATTAGAAATCTTGGAGAATTTGTGATATAACCTCAGTGCTTTCTGCTGAGCATGACTTGAGGTCCTTGATATAAAAAGCTAAGATTTATGACTATCAGCAATATCAGATTTTCTTGCTTAATTATAACCAATGCTTACATAATGAGAAAACACATTTACCTCTTTTGGGACCCTGAATTTCTTCGGATTGCCTCCAACTCTGCCAACAGAGATGATATCTGGGAAAAGGTTACATTAACATTGCAAGTTGAAGCAATTCACTTTTCTCCATTTTCTCTTGCCTACATTACTGAAGCACTATCCTGGAAAGCTTCTAAGCTTCTGGTCGACCCCTCTCTACTCTGTTCACCCCTCTGTAACCAAGAGCTATTATTAAAATGTAAGCTTATCACTTTCCTGTCCTGGCTGAAGCCCCTTCCGTAGCTCCCCACTAAGGACAAAGCCCAAGCTCCTTAGAACGACAGGCTCGATCTTCACTGCTCTTGCCTCTGCTTACTGTTCTAGGATCACTTCTTGTTAATGACCTCCTCAAATGGAACTTCAATCACATCAAAAGTGTCCTTCAGAAAGCCATGCCGAGTCTCACCTTTGTCTATTCTGTTCCCTCTAATGTCCCTTTTGGGGCCCTCTTCAGGCCCCAAGTGTGGATTACATTCACTGTCCGTGCTACTATTTTGTCCCTACTATTATAGTCCTCATTACACTACATTTAATTGCTCATTAATCATCTCTCTCTTCCAGGACTTGATACGCTTCAAGGGGTCAAAGATAGCACATGCTGAATTCATTTCTGTACCCCTGGACCCTAGTACCCTGCTGGAACAGAGAAGGTACTCTCTTCATACTTGCAAAAGGAGAAAGTGAAAGAGCTCTACCCACTTTAGGGCTGTTCCAAATGTCACTGAAGGAGAGAACCTGTTCAGACGGAGCAGCAATTGTTAAAGCTTCCAAGTAAGCTCTCTGGGCATTTACCTAAAACCTTCAGGATGCTTTTAAGTCCACATGGAAGTGGTCAGTAAAAACACAGCGGCAAGACTGTGGAGAGCAGCTGGGTTTGCTCTTTTGACTGCTAAAGTGAAAGACCTTTCAAAAGCCTCTAAGAGGCTCACTGGTTGAGCACTTGCCTTGCATGTGAGGCACTGGGTTCAATCCTCAGCACAATATAAAAATAATCAAAATAAAGATATAAAAATAATTTTTTTTTAAAAAGCCTCTAAGGGCCCTAGAGTTAATTTCCTGAGTAGTGGAAGGGGGAAAAACTGGACCAGACATCAGTCAGGAGACAAATACAGTTCTTAGACCACCATGGCTATTCCATGTGGGAACCCATATTCCTCTCAGTAAAGAGGGGCTTGGGCCAGATAAACTTTGAGGTGTGCTAATTCCCACTTTCTAGGCTGTTGTTACTGGGATAACCCAATGCTGCTTTCCAATCTTAATGAACATTCTGATGCTTGGGCAGGAAGAAAAACAAGCACTGTACGTTTGCAGGAACAGGAAGAAAGGCAGGTATGTATGTTTTTAGTTAACAATAGAACAGAGACACTCATTTGCCAGGTGTCTCGGCATCTTAAGGTTGTGAAAGAAGCCATGAAAAAGCTGGCAGTAGGTCTTTTAAGAAAAATGAAGTGGGGGTCGGGGCGGGGTGGGTGGGTGGATTCATGGTCCATGAGCTGGGGTCAAATTTCAGAAAGACTATTTCTTCCCTCATGAAACAACTTTACTAGGTTTGAACCACTATTAAGGGGCTTATGTTTGAAGCCTTGTGAATAAGTATCATCTGATTATCAATGACAAGGAAGACAAAGAGATAGGAATATAAGTTTCTGCTAACTCTGAGTTCTAGAACATGAATGCTAGCCACATGTGGGGTTATTCTTCTATTTATCTCAGCAATTTGTGGCAAAGACCTGGGTAGATGCTTTAATTAAGAGGCAGTGCTTCTTTAAAAAAAATAACAATAATTCCATTCCCTTCATAGTAAACTCCTTTCTAATTTACATTTTTTAAGCATTTCAAAAGAGAGGTTGAGGTTCAAAGTGGCAACTTAAGATCATGACAGAGAGAGAAACAAGGCCTGCTTTCAGGGTGTGGAGGATAACAGAGCACATTCCAAGCTGACGGCAAGAGAGGACTCAAGTTACAGAACAGCTCAGCCTTCCAAAAGCTTTGACAAAAATAGAACAGAATGACTAATAAAGATAGAAGGCCACGCAGGAAGCGATACTCACAGATGGAAGCCTTTCAACAAGTCAAAGCAACTGGTGCTCATGTGTATTACACAGTCCCTAGGCTCAAGGCTATGGTTTTCCTTTCAAGCTTTCCCTAAACAAACTGCTCACTTGCTTAGGTCCCATCCCTAGCATAAACCTGGCAGCCTCCCTTCCCGTAATCCCTGACAGAAAACCTGTGTGGATGGCAGAGCTGTTCCAAACCACTCTCTGAACACCCACTTTGTAATAAGGTTGACTGTTCTTTGTGACATAAAATGATGTTAATACAATCGACTACTACCATCTAATAGTTCTTCCTCTGTCATCAGATGGCTGTACCCACTGGGACAAATGAGGCACTCAACACAGGGTATGAACGAGAATCCAAATACCTCTACCAAGAAGAGAGGTGACAAGTACCTTGGTGCTCTGTCGTGTGTCTTCGAAAAGTTCCACCTTGAAGGGTGTGCCATTAAGGGAAACAGTAGGAGACGACTCTGAGTCATGGAGTTCGGACAAGGTCAAAGCACTGAGCTGTTCCTCTAGGGACAGGACAAGGCCTTCGCTCTTCAGATCTGCAGGATCCAGGACCTGAGCACAACACAGAAAGGGACAGGAGCAATTGGGCAGTGGAAGCAGCATGCATTATTACTTGCTGATGAGGCTCTGATTGTTCCACACTTCACAGAGCAAAACGCCTTGTAATTTATCTTCAATAATTTCTCAGAGAAACCCTCCTTAAAGTGTGTACTTGCAAGTTTTTTTCAACCAATTAAAGAAATACAAAATGATGGAATTTTTTAAAGACTTGGACAAATAATATGATCATTCTCTCTATTTCGGCTAGCATAAAACAGTTAATTAAGCAGCTGATGGTCAAAACATATTACAACAGCTTCTGAAATTAATGCTATGTGCCTCTTAATTTTGGATGTGCCTCTATTCAATGTGAAGACAGTTTTTCAATTTGTATAACTACTTGAGTTTTCATATCTAGACCTAAAAGCCTCAATCCTAAACTCCAATAACTAAATTAACCTTATGACATTCTAATATACTGAAGCATTCATGAATTTTCTTTTAAAACAAAATGTGACTTCCCATTCTCAAAGTCTCTAAAGCAAACAAACAGTAATAGTGTGCCTTCTCAATACCACAGGAATCATCAAGATTAATATATACTATCATTTAAAGCAAAATAAACAAGCCCCTCTTCTCTGCCCCACCAAAACATAAAACAAAACAAAACCCCCAAAACACCATTTCCATTGATCCAGCCAACTGGATCCCAGCTGCAGAAGACAGAAATCGTGACACCATGCTAAGGCCTTTTCTTACCGACTTCAGTAAAGAAAGATGGCAGCAACACTGACGGAGCCTCAGCAACTGGGACAGTATGTGGACGGTGCTGGATCTCTGTGAGTCTGCTGCCATGGTCTGCCCAGGCCCACTGGACCCAAACTCCTGGGCCACTTCCAAGAGAGAAGACAAACCCCAGGAAATAGTACAGGATTTAAAACAGAGAAATCTGGGGAAGGATTGGGAACTGGTTGGATCTGAGATTCAGTAATATCATTATATCTCACTTTTATGAAGCCAAATGAAATACTGGTTTTCTTTATAGACATACATGTATTTTAACAAAGCAGATTAAAAAAGCAATTATAAGAAGTTTAGACCACCAGATCTTATGTTTTCAGGTCAGTATATTTTACCCTGGTTTGAGGTTCTTAGCTAAAGTCTACTCTTTCAGACCTAGGATTCACAACTTCTCATATCTGCTATTTAACTAAATCAGAATCCCCATTTTTCATTAGTGATATTTACTTATGAGTAAATGAATCCCCCAGCTTACCTCTGATGAATGGATTATTAGAGCTTCTTCCAGATTGGTTATCTCTACTTTCATCTCTTTTCAGATAGGACTGCAGAGCAGATCTGCCTCAGATCCAAAAAGAAAATGCACAAATAATGGTCACTAACTCTGAGCAGGCTTACAATGGTCACTGCTTAACTGTGCTTGCAAGTGGACCTTGGCAAATTATAGAAGTGGACTTGATAAATGATGCCAAGCTCATAGCAAGCACTAGCCAAAGGTATTGCAAAAGAAATAATTATTAAATTAACTTTTTAAAAGTCAGCTAAAAATATAAAGTATAAATAGAAAAAAAAATTTACATTGGAAATGAGAAGTATTAAGTGGAAGAGAACAATCTAGATTTCAGGGAAGGATAAGACTTCTAGTAAAAGTACAAAAAACAAATAACATGAAGGATGGCAAAGCAGTTTTGTTTCTTTTAAAGTCCCAGGGAGATGCTGTGTTAAAGGGCAAAGGGCAAAGGGAAATAACTTTCCAATACAGCCCCAAGTGAAACAGACAGATCAGTTTTCAGTGACCAGATCCCATGATTCCTATGCAAGGAAGCCAATGAAAACAAGGTTCAAAATTTTGCTTTCAATGTGCGTGTGAGACAAAGATGAGCCAGGGAGAGAAGGAGGAACAAAAGGGAAGAAAAAAGGAATATAGATATCCAACATATCAATAACACCATAAATTCAGTTTAGGGAAAGCTGACCCTCTATTGACTCCCAAGCAAAGACAAGAATAAAACAATGCATGTGAGAAAGTGCTGCTTCACTACACAAACCTTGATCTTGCAAAAAAGACATTATAAACCAGCTTTTCATCTTCAGAAAGCTTCAAACGGTGCTGCTGAAATTTACGCTGAGGCAGCCTCACCTGGAAGAATAAAAGAAAATGGAAATTGGGGTAAAGCTATATGAATTAACTAAATGCTACAAAGCAAATTCCCCAGGTGGACACTGGAAATCTAGCCAACCCCTAGGAAGCATTTCCTATCCTTCTGTAGAACTAAAGGAGTGTACAACAGGACTGCTGGAACATGAGGCACAAGATGCAATCCCAGGCCTCCTCAGAGAAAAAAGGGAGACTAGAGGCTCCTGAAGCACAGCAGATGGCTGTTCAACTCCCTCAGGCATATAGTCATCCTCCTTCCCTGGCTCCCCCAGGGACAGGTAGAAATTTGATTACCAAGGGTTTGCCAGTGGAGTCCAGTTGGTCCTTTGTTCTCCTCAGCAGAAGGCTCTTGGTTAAAATACTTAACCGTTCTCCTCCTTTCTTTGAACCATTATCAACCTGACTTTTCCACAGGGTGAATTCATCAAATGGAGAACAGCGGAGAAATCTTTTTTTGTGGAGAAAGGACACAGAACAGGGAAGAAAGCAGTAAAGGTTCAAAGTAAAATCAAGGTGAAAACAAATTAGATTTTTTGTTACATCTGTCATCCAATCATTTTTTGAGTAAATTTCACAGCATATTCTGCTAGACAAATCAAAAGGACCTAAATTAATAATGAAAACCACACGATAAAAATGAGTTTCTCCATTACTAATATCTGTATTATCACACCAGGATATATAACCAGTAGCTAGAATTTATTCTAGCAAAGAAATTCCATATCCTCTTATGGGCTGACTTGAACAAAATAAAGTATTTTTAAATCATCATTCTTTTCTCTTGGCCTCCAGTAAGTTGCAGTCCAGAGTCTAGTACATGTTTTAAAGAAAGAGCCCAAAATATTCAGGGGACTAAAGAAAGATGACTTTTGCTTCCTTTATGTCAATCTCTCCTATATTTTTGCATATAGAAGAACTGAATGTAATCAAAGTCCTCTATCAGTCAGTCAATCCATTGATATTTTCTCATATATATTAATTATTTTGTCCTTTAAAGACTTACAGGCTTGCCATCTGCTACATGAGATGATCTGACACACATCAGAGTCTTTATAGTGAGACATGAAATAATGCTGAAGGGTTACAGACAGGGTTCACAGTTACATGACCCCAAGGTTACTCACTTCAGCAGTGAATACATATCCAACAGGTTGTTTTGTATAGGGGTTCCAGTGACAGCCCAACGGGCACGGGCTTGCAGCTTACACACAGCAATGGACGTCTGCACACGGGGATTCTTCACATTATGAGCTTCATCCAATATAATTCGAGCCCAGACTATTTGAAGCAAAGGTGTTGAGCTGCCCTGGAAAGTGAAATCCAGCAACACTATGGGAACCTGAACATGTCCTCAAGGAGATAAGGGGAAATGACCAACCAGTACTGAGGAGACCCAATCTGACACACTAACTTGCTGAGATCTTTTACAATAATCTGAGTCGAGAAACTAGGAGCAGAATCTCTTAACTGGTTCCAATAATAGGCCACTTGAGAGTCTCAGGCCTTGAGAATAAGATGCCCAAGAGCAGAATGTTTTCTAATTTGAATTTTCATTTATTCTTTCAAGCCACATTTTGGCAATGGTTATGGGCTAAGAGTGTACTAGTTATTCAGTTTGCAAATTTACTCATTCCATAAAAATATCTGATAATTTAATAAAAATTTACTTAAAGTCTATGTTTTTATGTAAGATACAAAGTCAGACATAAAGGGCATGTCCCACCCTTCATGAGCTCAAAATCTAGCAGGGGAGAAAAACAGACATAACTAAAACATGATGTGTAACATGGTGTATATACAGTAAATCAAACTACATAACTCAATGTAAGACAAGGGAAATCTAGCTGCTCTTATTCACTGTTGTCATCCTGGATAAGCTAAAATAATGCCTGCCAAGTAAAAAATACTCCATATTTGCTGGATAAATGGTATACCATGATATGAGCAAGCTCAAGGGGCTAGGAGAGACATTCAACCAAATGGTAGGAAGGGAGTGGTCCAAAAAGGATGCTTGAAGCAGCTTAAAAAACAATTAACCTGGGCTGGGGATGTGGCTCAAGCAGTAGCACACTCGCTTGGCATGCGCAGGGCACCGGGTTCGATCCTCAGCACCACATAAAAAATAAAATAAAATAAAGATGTTGTGTCTACCAAAAACTATAAAATAAATATTAAAAAATTTTCTCTCTCTTATTAAAAAAAAAAAAAAAAAACAATTAACCTGGGAAGAGGAGTGGTGACAAAGAATTGTATCAAGTGGGAGAGTAAAGGCGTAACTGTGAAGGAGCACATCAGGGACTACACAACTGCATGTCTGGTGTCACAGGGAGGGAGACGGGGTAGAGAGGAGCAGGCACAATGGCAGAGCAAGATGGCAAAGTACCTGATACATCATGTAAAGAGGTTTGGAGTTTATCACCAAAGTGATGGTGAACAACTAAAGAATCTGAGAAGTTCGTTATCTGTAAGAAGTCAGGGTAGTGCCATGAGCTGGTAAAGTGTTCTAGAGAGCTCCTAAATACAGAAATCTGTGAGAATCCTGTCCTGGTAAAACCCAAAAGATAGCTCTTGGGACAGACAATACTATATTTGGGGTGGAGGAGTCTCCACAATAATTATGTGATAAAGCCTCTACCTCATGAAACAGATGCCCTGAATCTACCTGAAGACACTTGGGGCTTTTTCGTGGTTATCATTTAGTCTCTGGCCTATCTGAAGCTCTATTATTTGCAATGCCCTTTTCTGGGAGGCAGATGGGAGACAATGAATGAGGGCTTAATACCAAAACACAGGTACTAAAATAACAGTCTGCACACTAAAAATAAAAAGTATCATGAGAGTATACCCCACATACTCTAAGATAAAACAGCAACAAGAGGCTTTCCTGTATTTGTGGGATTATTACCACCATAAAGCAGTGTAGTTAACTTTAGCTCTAAAAGACAGCTGAATACTGTGCCAAGTATCAACTTTTATCACTGAAGCTGTTATCTAGGACAAGAGGGACAGAATACAGACAGAACTACTCATTTCCACAAGGGGAAGAATACTAGAGCACTGCTGCAAATTCCTTAGCTATCTCTGAGGCTGTAAAGACTCCCATTAAATGACATGTGGCTCCAACTATTTGCCTGGCAACCCAAGCCTCACCTTTACCCTGAGGTTTGCACCTGGAACCTCTCTCTCCTGCTTCACTGTGGGAATCTCCTTGGCCAGAAGGCTGTAAGTAGTAATCACGATGTCATACATAGAGAGGCTGCATAGATACAACAAAAAACAAACAGTAAACAATCCCTCTACGGACAAGAGGCAGATTTGATGTCTTTGCATAAAAGCCCAGGGCTAGAAGGATAGACAGCAGAATCAATTAACTTATATCCTTAACACACACATAAGCACACACACATACACACAAAATTTTGAAGAGGTAAACTTTACCCAGTTGGTTTTCCTATCTCTAACCTCTGGTCACTTTTACAGTCTGCTCACTACAGCTAGAACAGCCTACCTTTTCCTATCCAATGAGCCAGAAAGGAAAATCTCATATTAAGCTTGATATGACCTGGCCAGAACAGAAAGGACAGGGCTGGGAATGAACATTCAATAGTGATTTTTGAAATGAACTATGATAAAGCCTCAGAGAAAAAATAAACACTGAAAGCACTGCTGAGCTCACATCAATGATGCCTTCTGCCGACCACTCCTGGTTATAAAGACTTGTGAAAACCCATTAATTAGCTTTGATATTTAGCTATAAACGTGAATGCTATAGGGACTGGGATTATGGCTCAGCGGTAGAGCCCTTGCCTAGCACATGCAGAGCACTGGGTTCAATCCTCAGAACCACATAAAAATAAAATAAGGGTAATGTGTCCAAATACAACTAAAAAACTAAATATTTTTTAAAAGTACATGCTATAACTTTCAGTTTACCTTCCCTATGCTCTTTACATGTAAAGATTCTTATTACAGACATACATCTTATTCCAATGAATATTGTGTACTTGACAGAACTGCAATAAATACTTCTGATAAAAATTACATGCCTAATTCAGAGAGGCAACAATGCCCATAAGCTGCCTCATCATCATATATAAAGAAGTATAAATGACAATAATTCCAATCAGTCAACTAGCACATTCTGAATAACAAAACAGTTATGCTCAAAGTGCAAATCAAGTGAGATCAAATTTACTTCCAAAGGCAGACAATTTAAGTACTCTGTTCCAAGGAAGACCTGCAGGCCCACCATTGCTGCCATAACACCTCCTGTCTGCTGAAGTGACCAGTCATGAAAGTTGTACCATAACACCAAAGGTCACTAATCTGGCAATATATTCCCCAAAGACTGCTGCACTGTTTTTTTAGGAGATTAAAAAAACCCAGTATGAAAGAATAAAGAGAGAGATTACTAATAAGAAGAGAAAACTTTGATTATAGGAGCATCTTTGATTATAATCTCATCTTTGATTACAGGAACAAGTATTTACCCCAGATCCTCACATTATAATTAGGAAAGAAAAAATTTCCTTTAGAATCAAAAGACAGGGCTGGGGATGTAGTCCAGTGGTAGAGAACTTACTCAGCATGCCAAAAATTCCTAGCAACACACACACACACACACCCCAAGAGAAACACTAGGACTAACATTATCTGGGGTTATCTTTCTTCCTTCCCAAAAATCCCCTTAAGAATTTATAACTAGGCTTAATCAACCTACAATCTTTTTTGTTTTGCTGGGGATGGAACCCAGGGCCTTCCTTGTACATGCTAGGCACGTGCTCTGCCACTGATGTAAGTCCTTCGCACTGAATTTTCTAAAATCTTAAGTCTAAAACTTTTTAGATGGTTTCTATATGAAAAATACAGCCACTAGAAAACATACACATACACACACACACACACACACACACACACACACACAGACGCTTAGAATTTTTATCAAGTTACTCTACAATACTGGGACAGTTCCATTCACACCAACAAGAAAAGAAAACAAGAATGTGCGTTCTTTAGCAACATAGAGATGTGACATATCCTCATTTACCAGAGAATGTGGCTCCACCTAGCTGACAATTCAGGTATCTCAGGCCTTTTACATGGTAGCTTTTGTTGGGGATGTGACAGGATATGACACAAGAGAACACCATTGTCTCAAGATGTGTCTCTTAGTACAGGGCAAAGACTGTGTGGTAATAAGAATGAATCGTCTGGGCTGGGGATGTGGCTCAAGTGGTAGCGCGCTCGCCTGGCATGCGTGCGGCCTGGGTTTGATCCTCAGCACCACATACAAAGATGTTGTGTCCGCCAAAAAAACTAAAAAATAAATATTAAAATTCTCTCTCTAAAAAAAAAAAAAAAAAAAAAGAATGAATCATCTGTCTTTGGTCTTCACACATGGTCAGTCCCAAGTCAAGAACCAGGGCAAGCAAGAATGTCAACAGGACCCTTGGCCAAGGGGCCGGGGGCCCCAAGCCTGCAGCACTTCTGCACTTACGCTTTCGCAGTCAGATTCCTGTTTGGCCCATGATAGAGATAGACTCTTAGTTTGTTGCAGTTCACACGTTTCTCAACCTCATTTTTCCAATGATGGATGAGGGAAGCGGGACAGACAATTAGTGTTCCATGGGAAGTAAAGTCAGAGGAGTCTTGAGGGGGGGAAAGAAATCAATACTTAGTTACATTCATTAAATAGCGTTTAACTTCTTTAGGGCATTATCTTTCTCTTGACTGGCTTTTTTCCTTCCATCAATATTTTTAACTGTTGATCTTATTTCTACACAGAGCCGAGAGCGGAATAGGAAATGGAAGAGATGGTCTTTTAAGTCAAGACACGTAACTATTTATTTTCTCCTATAAAAGTGTCAGACAGAAAAGAGAGGCTCAAAAAGCAGTGCCCTTTCACAGAGTGGCCAGGACTAGAACTCAATCATTTCCTTCTGAGTTGATTCAATTCAGGGCAGTGTTATTATTTTTTCTGAAAAGCATAACAATGTATTTCCATGTTAAAATCTAAGTACAGATTACTATTTGTCAATTAAAACACACATATATAAGTGCAAAAGTCCTCTTTCAAGGTGGGTGAATATCAGTTTGGAATAAGAAAGTGATGGAGTATTGTGCCATCACCCACCTCTCTGTGTGCTGCTCTACACAAGCTGCTGCTCCACGTGGGAGCAAGGCCCCAGCTGTGGGCTCATAAGAGGCTGAGGGCAGAGGACCACAGACTTCTGTCTGTCTAACCAACTCAGGACAACTATTTGTGCACATGGCAACTTACATGTGGTTATCTATATATAATATTTTTTAAAATATGAGTGAATTTACTACATTTTAAAAACTAGGCTAAGATAGAAATTGTCTATCATCTGAAAGTTTTCTGGAATTTCAGAAATATGGAAAATGGCTTCTACTATGGAAGCTAAAATGTGAATTTGTGACAGATCTCCCTTAAAAAAACTAATACATTAATTTGGATCTACCCTGGAGTTTAGTAAAATAATAATTACTAGGCTCGAACTAAGTCTTCTAGAGCCTTAACCTTCTCTATAATTTTTTTTTCTAATCATAGATAAAAAGCAGATTAAAAGGGGAAAAAATGACCACTTATAATTAGCATAGTCAGCATCAGAAATGATACCACAGGAAAGCAATGTGATACTGGTTTCCCAGTAGATCAATTCAATATGACCAAAGGTGTCCTTCTGTAGCTTAAGTTTCTCTTCCCAGCTGGTTCATATGACATCAGAAGTGGCATCAAAGTGGTACTTTTACCTACCATCTTTGGAAAGCCATGTCACAGCTATGTTTTCATCCCTTTTTTGGCTTTTCTCTTGATTCTTCTGGGTTAGTATGAGTGCAATCATCGTCAGGGTTTTTCCTAAGCCCATATCATCCGCTGGAAAATAAAAACACAATCCAGATAGTGAATTACTTAGGTAAAGAACCAACACAACTTCAATAGAAGCCACCACAGACATTGACCCTGTTCTCTCTGAAGCCAATGCCATTTTAGTCCCTATTCTTTGCCAACCCCAATGGATTCTTTATCTTCTTAGTTAAAATAAACCTTATCTCTTGCTACTTATTTAGGGAACTAAACCAAACAATTAGTACTACTTTTTTTTTAATAATTAAATCTTAAAATGCAGATCTTATCCAAGTCTCCATGTTACACTGTTACCTAACACTACATCAACTGATATAACTATTCCTGTTTGATGTCACTGTCTAGTCTTTGTATCTGTCACCTCCTCCAAAAGCAAAAAAAACCCAGCAGACTCTTCCCACCATCTACTCTACTGGTGCTACCACACTTCTACAGCTCAAGAGTTAACTCTAACTAGGCATGGTGGTGTGCACCTATCGTCACAGCATTCAGGAGACAGAAGCAGGATTATCACTTGAGCCCAGGAGTTTAAGATCAGCCTGGGCCACAGAATGAGACCTCACCTCAAAAAACAAAACAAAACAAAACAAAACAAAAAAAAACTCCAAACAGTCCTCCATGGTCTTAATTTATTCATCAAAGAAGGCCATAATTTAATACTTCTGGGGTACTATCACTGTGCCAATTCCTAGTCATTAAGCTTATCTAATTTACTCATAATATTCTATTCTATATTATTTCCTCATCTTATTAGATTAAGACACTGAGGCTCAGTCATCAGGCTGGGCATAGGCTATAATTTGAATTTTGGCTCTACCGCTGTGCAGAAAGAGTCAACATAACAGGTCTGTCTGCTAACTTCTGAGAGGCCTACTTACAAAGTGGGCTCTTGGCTGCTGACTGGAAACTCTGATTTAGGAAAGCTTCTCACCATTTCAGAACTGATAAGAGTGGATCACTCTGCCTAAACCACTTGTACAGACAATATGGCTCAAGCTGAACACATGCTTTCTTTCTGGGAGTATGAAACTTTGGTAATTCACCAGGCTGTAACTGCCTATGTGACCAAAATCCAGGGCACTGAATCTCTAGCAGGTTTCTCTGGCTAGAGACATTTTACATATGTTGTCACAACTATTGGGAAATTAAGTGTGACCCATGTGACTTCACTAGGAGAAGACTGCAGAAGCTTGTGCCTGATTTTCCCTGGATTTTGCCCTATGTATTTCTTCCTTTTGTTGATTTTGATCTACATCCTTTACTGTAATAAATCACAGCCATGAGTATGACTATATGCTATGAGACTTACTGACAAATCACTAAGCCTGTGTCAGAAGCATCTGATGATGTTTGGCAGCTAGTGCTGGGAACAAAAAAGTTAAAATTAGTTGGTGACCTGGCTATGGCCACTGCTCCTGGAAATCTGGCCTCCAGCCTGGTAATCCACATCTCCCAGAGATTCTAGGGCTACCACAAAATAAACAACTCTGCCTAATCAGCTAGAGTCAACCACTACTGCTTATAACTGCAACTCTTTCTATAGCTGTGCACTTCTGAGCAAGTTGCTTAATATTTCTATACTTTAGTTTCTTCATTTATAAAAGGGAATCACAATTACCTGCCTAATAGAGTTGTGGAAGGGATCAAATGAGACAACACATCTAGTATAATGCCAAAACATTCAATAACTATTGGCTCTTACCATAAAACCAAACTTACCTAGAATTCCGCCTTGTGGCTTTTGCCTTTCCCGCCATAATAACCAGGCTAACGCCTGCTTCTGGTGCAGTAGCAGAGGGACCTGCAAAGGTAACAACCAAATGTTAAGCACAAATTCTTAACGAGAAGCTGTATCAGATCCTGTATGCACAGACTGCAACCTTGCTTTTATTTTCTACAAGTGATTCCTTAAATGTTCTAGTTGTCATCTTATAAGTGATTCACTTCATCTGTCCTCCCAAGTTTAGGCTGTGGTTTACATCTAATATTCAGCATTTCTAGTCTTTTACTGGTTCGTTACAAATAGTAATTCTTTTGCATCCGTGGCACCCACTGAGAGTCCTGATTTGTCTGTTTTTATTGCTTGCAACTAAGACCTCTAGTGGTCATCCTATTTTTACTAATCCTTCTGTTGACTTTTCTGATTAGCTCTTAAATTTGACTCTCCTCTTTAACTAACATTCCAGCATTGCTAGTCATAAATTCCAACGGCCCTTTAACTGGACACTTTTTCCTACTCCAGTCTATCTTATAAGCCGTGATAAAATTAATCTTCTTTAAACATTTCTGCTCAAAATTCTACAGCAATTTCATAATGTATTTTGAGTTTCTCTAATCAAATTCCTTCACCAAAGGCCATAGCAAGGAGTCTCCCTTCTCAGAACATCACCTGCTCCTCCCAGCTCAGGTACTAATGACTCCTGATCGTTTATTGATACCAATCTCTGTATTTATTCTCTACCCACCTATCTCTCTAATTGTCTAATTTCAATGTTTTGTTTTTATTCACTCTGCTATCTAAAGACTTATTGCTTCTTCAAGGCAAAGTAGGCAACAGATAATTACTGCTCTAGAGTGACATTTCCTTTATTTTTAATATCTTTTGTACTTTGTGTATTATGTACATCACATTAAGACGCACACTTCATCACTGCCTTATAGTCACTTTCTAATTGTTTTATATATGTTGCATGTGCACTTAAACTCCTATTGATTTACTGCAAATAGCAATTCTTTTTCATCCTTGTGGCACCTACCAAAATTCAAAAAGTGGATATTTTATTGCTACAAAAATTTATTACTTCGTGACTTAAAAACAAGGGTTTTGTGCACACCTGTATACCCAGTTACTTGGGAGTATGAGGCAGAGGTTCGGAGTTCAAGCACAGACCGGGCAATTTAATAAGACTCTGGATCAAAATAAAAGGAAAAAGGGCTGAGGATGTAGCTTAGTAGTAGAGTACACCTGCGTCCAATTTCTAAAAAGGGTGGGGGGAAGAGGTTTTGTTTCTGCTCTTTTCACTATTCAAGCATAAAAGGAGAAAATATTCCAAGGAAAGTCACTAAAGCATCTATTTTGTAGAAAAGGTACATGAAGAGAGGACTCTGTATGGCAGCGTCACAGTGGTCTCTCTCTTCAGAGGGACTGGGAGACTGTTAAGAGATACTCTGTACCACGAGTCTTCACAGCTCACCTTCAAGCCGGCTGGATCTTCTGCCACTGCTGTCTCACCAGGACATGACTCCAGTGATCGATGCAGCCTATCAATGGCTTCACTTGTGATTTTCCATACTGAATAAAGGTGATCTTGGTTCCTAGGATCTGCATGCAAGAAGGCATTATCTAAAAGATGTCACAAGTACTATGCTCTGGCTAAGGCTACAAAGCCACAAGTGAATATTTGCAGGTAAAAGATCTGTATTGACTAAAAATTCTTGCCTCCAATTCACATGGTCTCACAGGTTTCTCTATCCCCATTGTTTGTTTTTTTAAAACCAAATAAACAATATTCTTAACAGTATAAAATAATAAAAAGTGTAACAAAAAATAAGTTAACTCATAGTTTTTATTATTAATATTTGTGTATGGGTGTGTGTGTTTTTCTAGGGATCTTTGCCAGAGCCTCACACATACTAGGGAAGTACTCTACCACTGAGCTATACCCCTAGCCCAATATATAATTTTTTTTTTTTTTTGAGAGAGAGGAGGGGGAAGAGAGAGAGAATTTTTTAATATTTGTTTTTCAGTTTTCGATAGACATAGGATCTTTATTTTATTTTTATGTGGTGCTGAGGATTGAACCCAGTGCCCCGAGCATGCCAGGCGAGTGCGTTACCGCTTGAGTCACATCCCCAGCCCAATATATAATATTTTTGATACTTTATTTTTCATCCTAGAAAAAGTGGCAGAGAAAAAGGTAACACCATCCAATATTTTAGGAAGAAAACATACCTGGATGCAAAGAAAAATCGTGACAGAAAAGACCAGGCTAGAAATCAGCCATTGACATTTGAGTAGCCAGGGAGAGATGACCCCTAAAGTGCAGGTCATGACCTGAGTGTATATCCTACTGCAGTACTGTGAGCCCACTCCTTCTACACAGAGAACTGCTACAGATATTAGTTAATAACTACAGGTGCCTCAGCTGTTTGCAATTAGGGATGAAGCATTCTAAATAAGAAGTTTCTAGACAAATGAAAATTACTTAAATGTTAAATTGTTTTAAAACTACCTTAATAGAATTTTTTTTCCAAGACATTTCACATACTTTTTACCTTATTAAACTAACATAACTTGGACTAGCTGTGTAGCTCAGTGCTAGAGCACATGCTAATAAGCATGTGCTAGGCCCTTGGTTCAACCCCAGCACTTCAAAAAAAAAAAAAAGAAAGAAAAAAAAAAAAACGAACCTTACATAATGTTTCCCTAGGTGACCTGGTCACCACTACATTACAAAATCATGCTGTAACATGAAATGCTCTCAAGGGGCCTCCTGAGCAGTCAAGAAACATACTAGAACAAGTATGTTTCTCTTTTCCCTTCTACAGTGACCTTAACTTCAAATGCCCTACATCTATTTTTCACCCCTGTTCATACTGCTTTTCAAGGGCCTAACATCTCTGGTAGTTCTCTGTTGGGGGAAACTGGCTTTAGCTCTCCTCGTTCCTTCGAGCCAGCCAACCTGAGCTCCTGCCTCCTGATTGGCCAGCTAGCTCATCAGATGACCCAGTTAAGACTTTACCTGAAAGCTTCATTCTGCAGCTACTTCTGAATTCAAAGTTATTCACAAGGGAAACACTTAGCTAAGTTGGGGCAGAGGCCAGGTGTTTACCGTTTTCTGTGCGTCTATAAGTACCGTCTGCAGTCATATCACTCCTGTGCTCTGCCTTCACACACATACCCCAAATCACACCCCTACAGAAGGAAGAATAAAAATGCAATGTGCTGCTCTACCTGCCTCATGATGATGTTAGCCAGAGTATTCATTCACAGGCATTCCCTGGGTGACTCCTGTTTGCCAGCCACTGGGCTAACTGATGAGCATACAGTGGTACAAGGCCTCACCAAGATCTAAGTGACACCATGCAAAGCTCTACTAAGCACCATGATCTTTAATATATGTGCAATTTTCAATTCAAGAATGATTTCCCAAAAACCAAAGGTCAGATGTTTTCACTGGTATGTGGAAGAAAAATCACAATAAAGGAGAGAAAGAAGAGAAATTGAGTAGATTGGACAAAAGGAAATGAAAGGAAGAGAGAATTAGCAATAGGAAAGACAGTAAAATAGATCTAACATAATTTTCCTATGTACACATATGAAAATACTTAAGTGAATCCCACCATTGTGCCCACCCACAAGAATGGGGTCCTAATTAGGTTAGAATAAGACATATTCCATGTTGTATAATTTTATACAATTGGATTCTACTGTTATGTATAACTAAGAAAAAACAATTTTAAAAAAATGGTACGTCCCTCCTCACAGGCACAAAGACATCTGCTTGATGGCATTTAACTCACAGAGGCAGCACTTCACTGCAGGACCAGGCCCTGGGATCTTACCTCCAGAGCAGTGGCCGAGTCCTCCAGTAGTTACCTGGCAGGCTGCCTGTAGCCTTAAAGGGTCCAGAGGCTGGAGATCATGACCCACAAGGGGCTGGGGAGACACCACGTGAGGAGGGCCCACAGTAGTTTTGGTGAGGGTACTCTGTCGTGCTTGAGTGTTACTCTTCTCACTAGTTCCTGCTCAAGAAACAAAGGAAGAATCGATTACAATTCAGAAAAGCAAGTGAAGGGACTGTATGTGTAGAGGAGAGAGTAGGATCACTGTCATTCCAATAAGCTAGAAGGCTTCCTAAAGAATGAAGTATTTTTAATAGTGCTTAAACAGCGGGTGTTTAGTCTACAGGAAGTAAGAGAAAAAGTTTTTAATAAAGGATAGGAATTGTTTAAAAGAGATCTCAGAAGCAAATAATAAGATGGGAGGGTGAATAAGTCAACACATTCTTTAAAAAGTCTCATATCAGGTTCACAAAAAACCCAGGTTCTGGGGTATAACCTACTTTGTTTACCTTGCTCTGGGGAGAGGGCAAGAGTACTGAGTGCTTCCTCCAACATCTGGATTTGCTTGAGTAACTTTTCACCTTTGTCTGGAAGAGCCTGGATGTTCACCACTGCCAATGTGCTCTGAAAAACAGATCTATGAAATGGATTGCCCAAGTTGTTAGAGGAGTAGCTTCAGATTTTAAAAAGCCTAACTTGCCAAAATTCTGAAAGGATGGTCATTTAAGCATGCATGTAAAAACCAGGATTTTTTCCAAAGCTCAGCTCACTTACTAACCCTGAAAGTATAGGAAAGGCAGAAACTTAACATCCACTTAAAAAACCTTCCCAATGAATATACTGAATAGTAAGGGTCTCCTAGCTGCACACCACAAGTGATGCTCTGACCTTAGAAATAAAGCACAAGTCAAGAGTTACCTTCTTTTGTTTCAGTTGTGTTGTAAGGTACACACGCTGGGCAGCTGGATCGGAGGGTTCTTTCTTCTTAGAAACGTTCAAGGAAGCAGACGTTTTTCTTTGCACACTTTGAACAGGGAGTTGAAGGTTCTCTGACTTCAGTGAGTCCATAGTCGAGTCAAAGAGTAGAGGGCTTCCTGGAATACAGGAAACGTCATCTTCCTCACTTTCACTACTGCTGGAGGCAGCAGGGCACCCCTCGCCCAGGGAAAGCCCTGGTGCTGCTTGGCCTTTAGGAGGAGGTCCCGGGGTCCCAGAGGGTGCCTGGAAATGCTCCTGGGGCAGCCTTTTCTGGAAGGTCTGCGTGCTTGGGCCATCCTTTGCCTTTGCTTCTTTAGCTTCCAAGTTCTTGAGGTGCTCCTTGCCAAGGTGATCCCCTTTTTGAGGCTGGCTTACTTGGTTCTGATCATGAATCTTCTGAGGCAAAAACTGGGTTTCCTTTTCTCTTGGAGATTCTGATTTGTTTTGAACATCTTTACTCTCACCATCTGACTTCTCCTGAGGAGATATAGATGGTCCTCTCGGCCCATTCCCTGGGTGCTGTCTGGATGTAATTCCTTTAGTTTCCTCTGTTGTCTCTTCTTGCTCCTCCTCTTGAATTCCAGATTGCTTTTTCTTTATTACCAGACTAGATGAGAACTCTTTCTCCATCGAGCAGTTAGAGTTAGGCTTTTGATACATGGACTGGTCTCCTTTTTCCCTTGACTTCTTAGCAGCCATATTTTCCTCCCCTCCCCCTTTGACAAACTGTTTCCAGAGAGCTGGGTTTTGATTCTTGTCAAGAACCTTGAATGGGTTTCTTGGTTGACTGGAAGGATGAGGAAATGGCTCAGATGTGGGCTGAGATTTATTGGTTACAGGATATTCTTTAGAATTAGGATCCTAAGGACAATGAAAATAATTAATCATAATATAAAATATTAATGCAACCCTCTTATCTAGGTGGCCTTTTTTCCTAGAGGAAATGGAAATTTGTAACAGTAAAAGCAGTCCAATATTTCTAAACACTTCTGCATCTAAAAAATAATAGATGCCAAACTCACATAGAATAGTTTCTTAACTTTCAATGCATGTTCCTTCTCTGTTCATAATCATACTTTTCCAGGTCCTGACTATACCAAAGTGCTTTTACAATCATGGTAGTCACAATGTATACTTTTCAGTAAAACCCAATCTCTCAAGATGAACTTTTCCCCAATCTAAACACTGTCCTACTATGCTCACTTTGACTTTGGCTTTCCAAAGGTTTCACTAGAAGAATCCAGAATCATACATTTAAGCTATATCTCTGCTAAAACAAGTCTCATTGCCTCCCTAGATCTAGTTCCCTATGCATCAGATATCTGTAGAACGTCTCCTAGTTTTATCTCCTAGTTTTATCTACCTATTTATCTATCTATACATCTATACTTAGCCAACACCAATATCAAGTAGGTAGTAATCTGTAAGAAAACAGGGAAGTTAGCCAAGAAAATCTAATTTTTTTTCTAAATAGAATATTAGCTGTATTTAAAAACCCTGAAAAATATTTAAGTGAAAGAAGAGGTAAATAATTAAATTTTGAATGTAACAATGATACTTTGAAATAACAGTCCCTCCGGGTCTACCTTGTTGAAAGTTTTTCAGAGATGGTTTGATGACAAGCCACCAGTCAATAAGGCTTCAGGGTCTTTTCAGTCAACACCATGTGTTAAACAGGCTTAACATATGAGGTTGGAAAACAAATAATCCCCACCTGCCAGGGAACACTTCCACACCAGTGTTTTCCCTCTGCCTTGCTTCTTGTGCATCGGAAGAATAACCTAATGAAATATAAAATATAAATAATTACAACTATGAAAATCCTTAAGAGGTGAGTTTATTTTTAATCCAAGAAAACATCTGGGAACTATTTGATCTTGGCTTTGGGAGATCATTTGAAACCAACTCTAATATACACGTAAAAAGCACAGGATATTTTAAAGAACTAGGAAGGCAAAGATGACCTGGTAACCAGAGACAGCAAACAGGTTTGTTCTTTTTACTCTATCAAGAATGACTGAAAGGAGACTGGGGTTGTGGATCAGTGGTAGAGTGTGTGCCTAGCACATGTGAGGCCCTGGGTTCAATCCTCAAGTGAATAAAATAAAGCCATTTTTAAAAAAAAGCTACCTCATTTAAAAAAAAAGAAAAAGAAAAAATGACTGAAAAGGAGACACTGATCAGCAATGGCTGCTAAAATCAGAAAAAGATAACCAGACATTGTATGTGCTGGAAAGGAGGCCACAATACCACTTAAAAATGGATGCTGCAAAAACAAAAACAAAACAATAAGCCTAACAAACTAAAAACAAACCCGAATGGGATCAAACTTCTAGATCCAATTACCAACTCACAGAAAGTACAAACAAAGGCACATATAAAACTAAATCATGAGGGAATAGAATGTGCATAATCTTGACACTAGGAACAACCACAGGACCTGATTCCTTTGACAAATTATAATGCATTTTCTCGGTAGTCCCAACTGTACTTTGTCTTTTGTACATAATGGTTAAGAATTAATAAATAAAATTGAACCAACTGATTTTTTTTCATTAACCAAAATGATTCCTAAAAACTATGAATGAGTTAGAGGTTTAAAAGTACATACTTGTTTAAATAGGTAATGTACTCAATCAAAGGAATAAAAAAGTAGAGAAAAGCTTCCTCCATACTCTATTTACCCTATTCACCTCCCTCCCAATATGTAACCATTCTTATCTTTCTATTCACCTTTCCAAAGATTTTCAAGTCCATAGTCAAGCCAAAATTATTAAAATTATTTTTGAAATTATTAAATTTAAATATTAAAATTGTTTTAAAAGTACATAAAATTACCTTTAGGCCATGTGAATAGGTTACATAAAACCAATTATGTTTAGATTTGGGTCCTATTCCCAAAATAGCTCACGTAAATATTCAAACATCTGAAAAAATTTGAAGACTGAAAACACCTCTGATCCTAATCATTTCAAAAAAGGTATTGCAATCTGTACTAAATATCTTTCTTTTTGTTTTTTTACTTGATATACCTTGGAAATTCTTCCATAAGAATGTATATATGAAGAGCTTCCTCATTCATCTATTATCTATCTATACATCTATCTCTATATATTTTTTGCAACTGAAGTTTTCATCCATCTATCTATTTTTTTTTTTACAATTGAAGTTTTCATCTTCGTGATGTTACATCATTCTTAATCAAACCCCTCCTCATGGACAATGGAATTTTTACTGGAAGGATTTCATTGACAGGATCTATTTTAAAGCTCAATCATGTAGACTTTCATGAAAGGCCAAAACTTAGAGAAAGAAGAAAACACATATTGAGCATCCATGTGCTGGGCATAGTCCTAAAATGCTTTACTTAACATTCTTAAGTAATGTAGAAAAGTAAAACTGATTAATTAATTTAATTAATCCAGACTAGTTATCTGGGTGGGTTTCTCTATTTTTAGAATAAAAAAATTGTTGTTACCAGGAACACCTGTTATCTCAGCTAGTCACAAAGCTGAAGCAGAAGGATTGCAAGTCTGAGGCTGGCCTGGGCAATTTAGTGTGGCCTTGTCTCAAAAAAAAAAAAAAAAAAAAAGCCACTGAGAATACAGCTCAGTGACAGAAGACCCCTGGGTTCAATCTCTAATACTGTAAATTGTAAATCCATGAAGATGACAGTAGAAAAGTAGAAATATATTCTCATAGAGAAAGCAGATACTGATTCTACTTAAGGAACAGTATAATTTCTGCAGTGTATTAATTATTTTTCAGGACACAGGTTATTAGCAATAATGAAGACAAAACCAGTTAGAGGAAGCCAGACCTCTTCAATCCTATTTCCTCACCAGAAGGTAAAACCTCCCTTCTTATTAGAGCAACTGTCCAACCCAGCACAGCACTGCCAAGCCTATTCACTTCAGCAAGACAGAGTCGCTCAAGCTCCAGAACCTTCTTCGGGTGGCTGGAATCCCAGCACTACCACACAATTAGCTCTGAGCCATCAGACACTGGACACTGTACTTGACTATTCCCTGTGGCAGTTTCCTCCTCTTGAAGTAGGAAACAAAGCAAAACAATAACATTTATGCCTTCTGGTCAATTTGAAGATTAAATGCATTAATAAATGTAGAGCTAAATCATAAACTCATTCTTGCCAATCATTTTGTTTATTTATTATCCACATTTCTACTTATTGCTGTTTTGCCTATAACACTTTTTGTCCTTTGAACATTTTTAAGGTCACTCAAGGCCAAGTTCAAGTCTCAGTTCCTCCACGTTCTCAGTAACCTTTTTAACAGGTTATTGATCTTAGAGTCACATCTGAACACATTCAATTTAGTGCTCTAACTGGCAGGTGGAGTGCTCCTCATCTTGCTATGTCTAATGTATCCCAACTGTGTCAAAGGACCCCTAGGGGTTGAGAACACATCTTTATATGCTCCATCACTAGAAAAACATAAAGCTGGATTTTACCTCATTCTTTTACACTAAAATTCTAGATAGAACAAAAATGGAAAACACAGTATTCGAAGAAACAGAGATGAATGTTTTTGTAACCCTAAAGTGAAAAAGTCTTTTCTAAGATGACATAAAATTCTAAAGTTGAGAGAGAAAAAAAATTAGTAATTTTAACCACATAAAAGTTTCATGTGGCAAAAATACTCTAAGGAAAATAATATGTAACAGGCAACTGGGAAAAAGTAATTGCCATACAAATACCACAAAGGGCTAATATTCTTTATAAACAAGAATATTTCACTGGCCCCCACATAATACTCTATAGCACCTAGTAAGTCCTGACTTTATGAGTGGAGTTCTTCATGGTTGGTGGGCCTGAGGGCCTTTGCGAGGATCTGGCTCATGCCCAAATGCTTCTCCATCATCACTCCACCCATTATATTGGAGCTAGATACTCTGCAGCTCAATTTTACCCAATCACCCACAACACAGGAGTTTTATAGACATGAAGATATTATTAAAAGTAAAATATTGTGAATATCCACTACAACCAGCTATTTAAAGTACTAAAATGTTTTACCTATTTGTAGACAAAGGAGTATTTCCATCTCTTTTGATCCCATGTGTTTGAAAAGAACAGCAGATAGATAAAAAGGAGAGAACCTGAACTTGGGAGCTTGAGGACAAGGCCCAACAGAGTGTGCCATATGTCAAGGCAGGATTTCTTCCCTGTGGGTTTCTGAGAGTCTATCCTAGTTTTCCTTATGTGCCATATCTGAAGAGCTAGTCACATGCTGGCGAGTGATGCCATCTGGCGTTTAAATCAAAGAACTACATATAAATGCACTACACCACAGGGTACAAAAAACAGGCATCTTAACCTTGGTTGACCCCCTAACTCCATTTACTCCTTACTCCATTCCTTTGTTGCACCTGTCTCCTGGCTTTGTTAAGCCTAGTATAATTAGCATCATAATATTAGTCAGAGGGTATAAAACATTCAAGTTCTTGAACAGAAAACTCAATTTGCAAGAAGGATAGACAGTCCTCAAGATCCTTCTTATAAGTCCTGGCTAAATGCCCTTCCAGTTTCCTAAGGAAATCATCATCTATGTGCTTATTTATTTCTGCTTAAATTCTCAGCCTGTACCTGGTGCTTTTTGTTTTGTCTTTTAATTTGTTGTATTTTATTTGTCCCAACTCAAGTCTTTTTTTGGGAGGGTGGGAGGTACTGGGAATTGAGCCCAGGGGCACTTTGCCACTGAACTACATCTCCAGCCCTTTTTATTTTTTGAGACAAGGTCTCACTTAGTTGCTTAGGACCTCACTAAATTGCTGAGGCTGGTTTTGAAAGAAAAATCCTCCTGTCTAAGCCTCTGGAGTTGCTGGGATAAGTGTGTACCACTACACCTGGCCCAAAATAATTTGGGGGTGGGGGGATACTGGGAATTGAACTCAGGGACACTCAACTACTGAGCTGTATCCCCAACCCTATTTTGTATTTTATTTAGAGACAGGGTCTCACTGAGTTGCTTAGCGCCTCACTCTTGTTGAGGCTGGCTTTGAACCCGCAATTCTCCTGCCTCAGCCCCCAGAGCCGCTGGGATTATAGGCATACATCACCATGCCCAGCTCAAAATTATCTTTTTAAAGCTTCAGTACCTATCTCCTAGTGAGTGTTCTGGATCTGGGCAAAAAGAAAACATTTAGCAGACTTGCCTTATCTACCTAACACAAGGACTGTTAATGACAAGTGCTCAAGATTCCACCTTCAGCCTAGCTCTCCACTCAGAGCTGCACATTTACTTTTCTAGCTGACTTCACATTCACTTCATACACAATTAGTCCATAGCTATACCTATTACAACACATCCAAATCCTCTACTGACGTTACCTTTCCCTCCCTGTCCCACTTAATATAAAATCATCTCCCAGAAACCCCAACTTAACAACTACTCACTGAGCACTAATAATGTGTCAAACACCAGACTGAGCATACCACACTTTCTCTCGGAATACTCACAGCTCAGGAAAGTCGGGGCTGCGGACTTTCTCACTATTCCAGATGAGAGTGTGGATGGAAATGCCCTACCAGGAAACATGTCTTATCAACTCTAATTCTCTGCAAATTTTCTCCTGCCTAACTGCAAAGACATGGGCCTGAACGGAGGCAGTGGCATTGAAGCTGATTGTGAAGACCACAAAAAAAGGAAAAGACTATGTCTTTCTTTCACTTAGAGAAAGCAGGTATGTTTGCAATCAGCTGGATCCGAGTCCCAGCAAAGTCATTTCAAAATCACAGGACCTCAATGGCTTTTCTAACCTCTCTAGTGGCATTTCCTCCTCTGCCTGTAAAATAGAGCTATTGAAATGAAAGATAAGAGCTAATGAACATGCCGTGTAGCAGGTATTCAATACTAACTATTATTTCAGCCTTTTGCTTCCATTCTGTTCACTTTTTAATCACCATGATCCTTTTAATGCAAATTGGAAATCCTTCAGTTCCCTTCTGCCACCTACGACAGTGTTTCTGTATTGTAGCAGATCCCTCGTGGTATGAAAATTATTTTAAATATCAGGAGTACATCCAGATTTCATGTAATAAAGGCTTACCAGACCCACTGTACCAGCAGAAAATGATGTAAAGATAAAAATGTTTAAAAATCCCACTTATAACAGCATTGAAAAACATAATCAATGAGGAATTAATTTAACAAAAGGGTGGCACAAAAACTATGATGAAAATGATCTAACAATTTTAAGGTTTTAAACAACTGTGCCATGATTATGAATTGAAAAACTCATATTGATGTCTCGTCTCCAAAAATTGATCTATATAAGTTCAATGCAATGCCAACAGGATTTTCTGTGGAAATTTAAAAAGCTGATCCTACATTTTATAAGCAAATACAAAAACCCTAGAATAGCCAACATAATCTTGAAAAAGGATAAAGGTGGAAGATTCACACTAATTTACCTGATTGTGTAAGAATATGTAAATGGATCAGTGGCACAAATTAGCAACCTTAGAAATAGACCAATTTTATGGGGTCAATTGATTTTCTACAAAGATGCTAATGATTTCAATGGAAATATGGCACTAAAATAAAATTAGGTAACATATGAAAAAGTAAATGAACCTCTACCCACATACACAAAATTAATTTGAGACAGATTATAGACCTAAGTGGAAAAAAAAAAAATCTACATCCCTGAAAATCTATCTACTGGAGATATTGTGATCTTGGCATAGGCAAAGATTTCTAGAAAGAAAACAAAAAGTACAAATCATAAAACAATAATAAACTAGACTTTATAAAAATTAAAAATTGTATTCTTCAAAAAAAAAAGTTAAGAAAATGAAAACCAAAGACTGAGGGGAAAAAATCCACAATATGTCAAAAAACTTGTATAAAGAACTACTCCTACTCAATAGTGAAAAGACAAATAACAACAGTTTTAAAACAGGAAAAATCTCAAAAGTTATGCTGTATTATTCTATAATGTAACAAAATTGAAAAGACAAAATTTTAGAAATGGAGAACAGATTTATGGTTCCTGGGGGTGAGGGAGAAAGAAGGAGGGTATGGTTACACAAGCAGAACAGAAGGAATCCTGTGGTGAAGGAACTATTTAGTTTTCTGACTGAATATGATGAATATATAAAACTACACATGTACAAAATTATATAAAACTAAACATATACAAATAAAGTTCACTTTACAAATAAGATCAGTACATTGTATCAATGTCAATATCCTGGTTGTTTTGCAAATTGGGTGAAACTGGGTAAAAGGCTACAGGGGACCTCTCTACATTATTTCTTACAAACTGCAAGTGAATCTAAGATCACTCAATGAAAATTTTAATTAAAAATATATTTAAAATATTTAAACAGATACTTCACTAAAGATTTTCAGAAAGCAAATAAGTACATAAAATAAATGATGGTACATTCATAAATGGAATTAAATTTAGCAATAAAAAGTGAACTACTGACACAATATGGATAAATTTCACAGACGTTGTTAAGTAAAAGCAGTCAGATGCAAGAATACATAAAATATAATTTAACTGATGTGAAGTTCAAAAACACGCAAAACAAATCTCAAGTGATAAAAACCAAAACTGACTGCTGAGTAGAGAGGGGCAGAATTAATTGGAATGAAGAAAATGGCAGTTACTGGGGTGATATTTTGAGTTGGAGCTTAGTTTTATGGGTGGATATACACATTTCTCAAAACTCAACCAGCTGAATTCAAGTTCTATGCATCTTACTATACATGTAAATCAATTAAGGAAACAGTAGTGTGGGCGTTACTCATGTATATAAACATTGTGAAATTGATACTTTATTGTCTATTTTGGAGTGGGAGAGGCAGAGATCTAAAAATACAAAAATAGTTATTCTAATAGTTTAATGTTAATAATAATATAATTATTTTATATAGAATATTATACAAAGACTATCACATCCTGGCCCCTGTCTTCCTGGTCAACCTTATCTCCTGAAGCCACACTAACATATCTGCTCAACTGAGTCTGGGGGTATAATCAGAGGTAGAGTGTGTGCTTAGCTTAGGTCTTGGAGTCAATCCCCAGCACTGCAATAAATAAAGCTTTCATTTTACAGAATTCCCTGCCTTTCCCAATCCCCATATAAAGGAAACTACAATTTGAGTTACCATTTGTTAGACCTTTTTACATATTACCTCGTTCTATTACCAGAACTAAATGACAATAAGTTGGTGGGCTGATGTTATTAGCTCCCTGCAAATTAGAAAGGAACAATGGTAGAGCTGTCTACCCAGAAATTAACCACAAGTCTGGCTCAGATTAATGAGTTGCTCAGCAGTTAGGGAATAACAGCCCTGAAGATACTCAATACATATAGAAAGGCTGTTTATTTTTCAATGGCAACTTTAAAAAAAAAAAAAAAAAAACCCAAAAAATATCTCAGCTAAGACTCTTTGGGTTGGAGGGGAATAGAAAACTGTTCCTTTTGGATACTTACCTGCATTCTTTCTTGCCCTGTAGTGGAAACAAACTCTGAAGCTCTACCACAAAGTCCTCATGCAATAAACAATGAGAAACAGGAATGCTAGAGGAAAAAAAAAAAAAAAAAAACATTTTGTTTTAAGAGCAAGGAATACAGCAACATCCTAAAAATAAACTGAAATTATTGGTTTAAACCAGAATCTGTGGAGAGCCTCTAATGGATTTGTAAATACCACACACTCCTCTATCTATATGCTTTTTTCTGAGCATAGGGTAGATAGCTTCCATTTCTTTCCACTTCCTCAAATAAAGCATGACAATAAAGACCTTTTTCTTGATGACTCAAATGTTTACAACTGCACTGACTCTACACTGCAATACCACTGACTAATGACTGAAGTCAAGATTAGGTGTGAGGCCCTACATGAATTTTCCTCAGGTTCTTCCATTAATCTTTATACCTTAATAATAACCTATAAGCTGTCACATAGCATTATTCACATGCCTACCTCTAACAATATGTAACTAATTCACTTCTTGTCTGATATACGCAAATTAGTACTCTCTCCCAACTTACTAGGAAAAAAAATTAAGTGTGTATAACATTCAAGAGTAAACAGGTTTGTGTAAAGATCTAAAGTACTCTCCTATGACTTGTGAAACTTTTTTGGCCTATATTCTGGTTATCAGATATATTCTAAATATGTTAAGTTTATCAAATATTTGTCCTCACGTGAACTAGTTCATGTAGCAGTACATTTGTATAAATGGCACCCTATATAGGAACATGTTTATCTTGACGTAAATCTGAGTCAGATGCCACGATCAATGCTAACTCCTATGAAAGCGAACATGCTTGTATCTCTCAAAATCCGTGCTGGGTACTGAATCTAAGAGGTCCAGTATATTTAGAAACTAGAAATAAACGGTAAAGGGCCAGCAGTGGTGCTGCATGCCTGTAATCTCACAACTTGGAAGGCTGAGACAGGAGGATCATAAATTCAAGGTCAGCCTCATCAACTTAGTGAGACCCTGTCTAAAGATAAAAATGAAAAGGAATGAGGATATACCTCATTGCCCTGGGTTCAATCCCCAGTACCAAAACAAACAGACAAGCACAAATCCAGTAAACCCTGATATAATTATATGCTTTTGATCTAAGAGAGCCTGAGTATTATCCTAACATTTGACTGCTTTACTCAAATACTAAAATCACTTTGTATTAAACTGTTTCCCAGTAATTTCTTTAAAACAATAAAAAAAAAAGCTTTTTAGAGAGCTAAAAATGTATTTTTGGTAAAAGTCTGAAAAAGGATCCAAAGTCTTTGACTTAGTTTCAAAGCAAAACAAAGATACAAATCATATAATTCATGGAAGGGGAACATGAGAAATTAATAAACATATTGAAAGGATACTTTATTTTCTACTACAAATATCCATTATATGCTTTACATGATATTAAGAAAATAATTTTACCAAGTTCAGCTGAATAGATAGCAGTAAGAAATGTTTGATGATATGATAGTTTTCAGTTCACTTAAAAAAATGTAGGCACCTGACGTGATAAAATAATAACACTCAAGACTTTAACTTTTCTCACTTCAGAGAAGATGCCTAACGTTTCTGGGTCTGTTTTCAAGTCTGTAAACCTGAGTACTGATGTTTCCTTCAGCGCTAATCCCTAAAAAGAAATGTTTAGTCGTTATCAACATCACTATTTAGACACAGAGTCCTACTTTAAGAAAAGGACTGATAATCCAGTGACCACTGTTTTAACTCCAAATATTTAAACTAGTGCAAAACAGGAACAGATTATTCTTAACTAGGTCTATTGTTTGCCCTCACTTCTTTAAAGGAAGGGTGGAATGTCCAAGCTGAAGGGAGTCACTGTTAAGGCGCGACAGGTGACCAGAAATCAAACATTGCAAGAGGCTGCAAGAAACGAAAAGGATCCCTGTTTTACACGCGGGGAAATCCAAGGCCCAGGAGGGGAAAGTAACCCGACTCGGGTCACACAAGCACAGGTGGTGGGGGTCTCTTCCCCAACTCCTCTGAGGGTGCCCGCACAGCACAGGACCAGCAGCTCCCCTGGGATGCTCAGGCGGACACTGGGAATGCTGCCCAGCTCGAGACCTACTCGGTGGTCTTTACGAAGCTGCACGAGTCCTCTCGGCACACATAGAAGCTCTTTCCTTTATTCGGGCCATCGCGAACTCCGGTTTTCAAAAGGCAGAAGGTCCCTGAGGAGACAAGGAGGTCACCAACAATTACGCCACGCTAGCTCAACGGCAGGGGCAAGTACGGTGGACTTACGCATCCGGCCTCTTACCGTGCTCCGGACACTTGACTCCTTCCATAGCGCTCCTTCTCACGCGCCCTCAAAGCCCTGTCCCCAACCTCCGCTTCCGCCTTTTACTCCGTCCCGCCGCGGTTCGGAGCCAATCATCATTCACCTCTTGTGGCCACACCCCCTCCCACCCCCACAATTCACCGCCGGAGACTTCAGCACGGGCCCTCGTTGTTATCTACCAATCATATAACAAATTCGCTCATCTCCAGCCAATCACAGCCGCCCTCAGGTAGGGCGCGCGTCTAATCAAAGACGGGATGAGGGGGCGTGGAGGACCTGACGTTTGCCGGCTGGGGCGTGGCTGAGGCTGGAGAAGCTTCCAGACCACGCTGACTAAGAAATGCAGATCTTAGAAAAAGGAAGAGCGAGACGGAGGCCCAGGCGATTCTAGTCTAGCACTGAGAACAAGAAGCGGCTCTAGAGGGAACACGAGTCCAGCTTCTGAAGGCCTGAGCCTCGCAGCCATCTCTGAGTCGGGCCCTTTTGGGCGCCTGGCCTGGACGCTGCCGCTGCGATTGAGTCCTGAGGAGCAGTCACTGTAGGCGGAGCCACTGAATTTAGCGGCGCGAGCTGGGTGATGGGGACAGTCCTTTAATGGCAGCCGCGGTGAATTGTAAAGTCTGTAATAACGCAGGCAGAAAAATTTCTCTGGGACCCGCAACAGTCCTTTAAATTTGCTTAGCGCTTTAGATTTCAGAAAGTGCTTGCACATAAAAGTCTCTTCATTCAACAACCTGCTGAGATAGGCAGTATCTAATGGACTATCCCCCCAAAGCTCACCCAAGTTCAAAGAGTCATTGAGTGGGTGGTGTATGGACAGGTGCACAGGTCTGCATTCCAGGGCTAGAATCCTTTCGACTACGCAGCTGGCTTTTCTTTCTTTCTTTTTTTTTTTTCTTTTCGTTTTCCCGTGTGGGAATCAAATCCAGGGCCTTGAACATGCTAGGCAAGCACTGAGCCACAGCCTTCTGCCTAGTTGGTCCCAAGGCCCTCTTAGTGTGAAAGCACTGTTTAAGTGGCAAAGTGGAAACCAAAGGAGGGCAGTGTTTAAATTTAGCGAAGGCAGAATTTACTTTGTATGTTTTATGTTATCACACCTTTTCTACTAGTGTGCTGTTTTTTTTTTTTTTAATTTCTTACTTATAGGTGGACACAACATCTTTATTTTACTTTATGTGGTGCTGAGGATCGAACCCAGTGCCTCACGTATGCTAGGCGAGCGCTCTGCCTTCTGAGCCCCAGCCCCAGCCACTATTAGTGTGCTTTTGTAATTTGAAAAAAAAAAAAAAAATGTTAAAGGAAACAAAGGGGAGTGTATTTGAAATTGTTATCAGTTCTATTAGTCAACAGAAATGGAGGAATAGATAGGAAAGATTTGTTGCAATCGAGATGGCTTCATATTACAGCAATTGAGGACCATATGTCTTAGGCATATGGAGTGGCACATGCAACTGTTACAGGGACAGGAGGATGGAAAATCTGTGATGTCTAGGAAATCTGGGCTATATGACAAATATAAATGTTATGGGGAGTCTAGAAGACAAATCTGTGGTATCATTTATTAATTTAACAGTACTTACTAAGTACATTTTTGTGTGTCCAATGTGTAGTAGTACGTGGGAAATACAAAATTCATGTATTCACATTCACACAAAGTTTAAAACAAATATTATAAAGACAAGGAGCTTACTGAATAGAGGAGACTGAACTGGCACATATTGAAAACTTAAATAGCAATATGAAATAATATTTAAATGTCAAGATGAATAGAATTAGCAGTAAACTCCGGAGGGCTAGAGAAAGAAATGTCTGGAATTTCCAAAGTGAAGTTAGTTTTTCTGTGAAACACCAACTCTTGAGATAAGAGAGATGAAACAAACGAACAAGTGGAGGCATTATCATTATTCCCAGTTATAATTCTTGTAATTTAGAGATTTTTATGTACATGTTTAATAGGTGATATATATGGGAACATAAATACTGGATTTGTAGGAGGAGGGGCATGGTAATTGATTTTCTTGAATAATATTATTTTGAAACAATAAGACAAAATCAAGTCTTCAAATATCACATTTAAAAAGAAGTTTCTCATGAATTGTAGTGGTGCAGGCCTGTAATTCTAGTGACTAGGGAAGCTGTGGCAAAAGAATCACAAGTTCAAAGCCCCCATCTCAAATAAAATAAAAAGGACTAGGGATATAGCTCAATGGTTAAGCACCCCTTGGTTCAATCCCCAGTACCAAAACAAAAATGAAGAAGATTTTCCTCTACAAGCAGATATCTCAGGTTCAAGTCCACAAAAGGGTACATAACAAATTACAGAAAGGGGGAATATTTCTTCCTTAAATTGGGGATGTGCTAGTTCAAATTTCATCCCTGGACAGCTTAGCTCACCTAGGCATATTTAAAAGCGTGGAAAAAAAAATACCTTGGACATTGGATGAAAGATGATCATAATTAAAGATATTTTTAATTAATTTTTATGCCTCATGGAAAAAAACTGATGTATACAATATACATTTTTCAGTATACATGAGCATATTTGTATTAATACCTCTTAATTTGTAAATATATTTTATGTTTATATTCATAGTCTATAGAAAACTGGAGAAACTTTGGAGAATGTGCTTTGTGGGCCTCTTAATTTTGAGTCAAGAATTTGTGTTTTCTGAAAACTTGATTTATTCAAAGTAAATTCTTAGGCTTGGTCTTAGATCTAGTTGGTTTAAATGCAAGGTTAATAATTTAACAAATTCTTTCATTTTGGGACTGATCAAAGAATATATTGAAATTCTTCTAAAACTTAAATACTAATGGCTACATTAAAACTCAGAACTGTATACTTCAAATAGATATTTTTTGTTTTTCTGGTACACTGGGGATTGAATCCAGGGGTGCTCTACCACTGAGCTATATACCCAGTCCTTTTTATTTTTTATCTTGAGACAGATTCTTGCTAAGTTACCCTGGCTAGTCTTGAAGTTGTAATCCTTCTGTCTCAACATCACATGCTCCGCCATACCAGCCCACACAGGTGAATTTGGTGCCATCAAAATGATACCTCAATAAAACAGTTTTTAAGAATGTGTAAGCAATGCCAAAACATTTACATAGAAAGTGAAAACTAAAATTATTAGTCTAAACATGTTAACACTCGAAGGAAATATCCTAAAGGGTGAAGAAATAAAATAGTAAAAACCCTTTAATTTCAGATGGTGTTGATGGTTAAGCATGCTAGTTCTCTGAGCTGTGGAATGAACGACAGAGTGGTCCAAACAAACACTCAGTTTAATTCTTAGGGAATTGCATTTTCTCAGGTAAGCATTGTGCTGACTGACATCTATTAAACTTATCAGACATCCTAAGATATAGTGGTGAAAAGATCATCTGTAACAGTCACCTCTTGACATCCCTGTAACTATTTTAAAATGATCAGCAATTCCAGGTTTTAAATTATTCATAAAAATTCAGCCACTATGCAATTTTTGTTCATTATTTTGAAAACTGAATTGTTTAAATGTATTTTCCCAATCAGCTGACAATTCTAAGAATCATTTGGATTGGTGGTGCTAGGGATCAAACCCAGGACCTTGCACCTGCTAGGTAAGTGCTATACCACTAAGGTATACCCCCATCCCACCATTTTGTTTTCTGAACATCTGGGGTTTTTGATTGTTGCTTTCAAGGGAGGTAAGGAGGAATAAATAATTTCAACTGGCAGATAAAGGGTTTTTTTAACCTATGAGTTTCGACCCAAGAGGGAGCATTCTCACATCCTAACTATTCCTGAGGTATGTTCTAAGTTCATTTACATATATTGCTACATTCTGTGCTTATGATTACCCTAGCAGTGAGCATTCTTTTATCCTCATTTTAAGGATTAGGGTACTACACTGAAGTTTAGAACAGCTAAGGAGCTTGCCCCAAGACCATGCGCCTGATCACTCCTGTGCAGGTCCTCTCCTAGAACTTTGGAGCCAGATAGGGCCCATAGATTAATTTTGTCCTGACTCATAGTCACAAAGTTTACACCAGCAGATTAGGGACTGTAATACATATTTTAAGATTCCCAATCCAGTTCTTGCTACTATAGTATTTTTATAAAGCATCAATTGTTCAGTGATTCATTCTGATATTGAACCTACATCTCCAAGCATTTAGGTGTTTGTTGTGATAACCATACATTACTCAACAAATCCAAGACTAAAGGAAAAAAAACAACCACAAAAGTCCTGCCATTTTATAAATGATCACTAGGTAGCAGCATATTAACACAAAAACCACAGAGATGGCCCATCCTCTTCAGTTTCATTCCTTTTGCTTACAGATACATAATGATACTTCAATCTCATCTCATTTTGTGCTTTTCAAATATATGACTATTTTTAACTTGTTCTTTGATATAAGCATAGGATGATAGAGTGAGGACAAATCTGCTTATAATCTGGAAAGTCAAGAGACTGTCTATTTCACAGTATTAAATTTTACCGTTCTTAAAATGTTATATCAAAAATAGTTCAAAGCAAGTACATCTTCTTTTAAAATAAGTGTGCAATTCATTGTGTGTATGTTTGTTTTTCACTGTGTTGAACAACAATTGAGTTTTAGAGCATTGCCATCACCCCCCAAATTTCCTCAAACTGTGTGTCGTCAATCTACACTACCACCCCTGTCCTCAAGGCAACCACTGATCTTTCTGTCTTTGTAAGTTTGCTTTCTGGATATTTCATAAAAATGGAGTCATAATAACATCTAGTCAGTTGTTGCTTCTGTCTCTTACACCTAGCATAATGCTTTTAAAAAAAATTTGGTGTAGATAGACACAATACCTTTATCTTATTTATTTATGTGGTGCTGAGGATCAAAACCAGTGCTCCAGGCATGCGAGGTAAGCGTTCTGCCACTAGGCCACCACCTTTGTGGTTCATCCATGTTGTAGCAGGTATCAGTATTTACTCCTTTTTATTGTTGAATAGTATTTGCCAGTTGATAGATATTTGTGTTGTTTTCACTTTGGTATTATGAAATAATGTTTTTTTAATCAACATTAACATCCAAGTCTTTATGTGGATTTTTTTCTGTCATTCCTCTTGGATAAATACATCAGTAGAATTATTGGATCAAATGGTGAGTTTGTGTTTGACTTTTTAAAAAATTTCCAAACCGTTTCCCAAAGTGTCTGTACCATTATATTCTCACCATCCATGTGTGAAATTCCAAGTTTTCTATATCCTCACCAATACTTGTTCTCTGTCTTTCTTTCCCTCTCTCGCATAAAATTTTTGTTTTAATTTGCATTTCCCTAGTGACTCCTTTTCAGTTTTTTTTTTAATCCATCTTCTTTCTCTTTTTAGATTGTCTTGAAAGGATTTTTCCTTTATGGGTTTGTATGGAACTTAGACCAAAACCTAAGTAAATATGCTATTAATTGGTATTTATTTTCATTAATTGTTATTGATCCAAGGGAAACAAAGAAATAATAGTAGTTAATTAACATTGCTGTTTATCCTCTCACTATAGTCATGTCAAAAATATTTTGAGCAGCATAAATTGTTAACTTTTAAGGCTACATATTTCATGGTTCCTTTTATGTACCTCTGGGAAGTTTTGTGCAGTTTTTATTTTCTACAACTAGCACACATTGATCTTATGATTTTAAAAAATCCAATAATCATAACCCACTTCAATCTAATGTATGAAATATGATATGTCAAGAGCTTTGTAATGTTGTGAACAACCAATAAAAAAAAAGAATCTGAAAAAAAAATCCAATAAAACCATTAAAAGTGGACACATAGGAGAAAATGGAAACGGAAATATACCAAAATAATAATAGTGCTTATGTAAGGTGGCAGGATTTTTATTTTTCCCCAATTTTTTATACAGCAAGTAACATTATTTTATTGTTGCAGAGTAGCGATGGGCCCTACATGTCTGTACTTCCACCATAACACCTCTTAAACCCGCTTACCACTCAACCTTGCTATTTAATCCTGACCTTCTTTCTGAAATTAATCCTGTCTTGTATTTTCTTTATTCCTTTCACCCACCCCCTTTTGGTATCTAATTTAATATTTTATACCAAGGGGAATTCCCCTGTTGCCTTCAACTCTGTACTAGTTACTTTGCTTAATTTTAACTTCATCCTCAACTTATCCTTCCTTTCAAATATTACTGGAGTACAAGGACGCTGCTTACTTGCTCCCTGAAGCTGCTGAGGCCCTCAGTTCCCTGAGCCATTTCACATACCCAGCTAAACTGGAGCCTCAAGACCTCCTTGTCTGTGCCTGCTTTCTCGCGTGGCCCTGAGTTGTATTTCTTCTAGAAGGCAGCAGATGGCACTATGGTAGATTCCCCTAGTGTACTCTGAAGACTGGAGTTTTTGAGCCTCCTTAGGGGCTAAGAAAACTCTGGCTATGTTCCAGCTTATTCCCCCTACATTTACTTTCTGAGTTAACCTGGAAGCTGTAACAGCAGCCTTTTACGTTACTCTTTCAGTAGGAAAATGGTTTTAAAGAACGCATCAATCTTTTAAAAGCATGACTCAGAGTCTGTTATTCCTCCATGTAAAACTCATCAGTGGTCTCTATTAAACTTGGATAAACACTTGAAATCCTTATCTTGGTCCCTTCTCCTGGATCTGTTGCTGCCTATTTCTCCCCTTAACCTGCTGCCACCCTATTCCTTGCCTGCTGTGTTCCAGCCACCCTGACCCGTTTTCTGTACCTCAACAACACCAAGCTTTGTTTTACCCTAAGGCCTTTGCTCAAATTGCGGTTTCTGCCTGGAATGCTTTCCCTAATTCTTTAAAATCTCAGCTCTCATCTTTCAGCCCCTAAGTATCATTTCAATGAAACTTGTTCTGTCTGCTTTATCCACAGAGGTCCTTCCTTGTTTTCCTATGAGCATCCTGTTTGCTTTCTAGTTAAGATTTTGCTTGTAGTTATCTGTTTACTTGTTTATTGTCTATCTCTGCCCTTAACTATACATGGAAGTGCCAACAGATCGGGGACTCATTTCTCTTTTTCTCCCCATTCCCTATATACACAGTGTATAGAAATTCGATACATATCTGTTAAATGGAATAAATGAAACCAGGGTAGGAAGGGAACCTAAAGCCATCCAGTGTGCCCCCTAATCCTGTTCACTGCATCCCTAATGGATTCATCTTAGAAACTTCTGGTCACAGGAAGTTCTCTATATGGATATCTCAAAATGTCAGATAATTCTAATGCATATTGGGTAGAAATCTGTCTGTCTGAAACAACCACTTTTTTGTCATCTGGAATTACACACAATGCATCTAATTCATTTTAACATCACTTTAAAATATTTGGATATGGCTATTTTATCCTCCCCACTCTTCACATGCATTTTTCTTTCCCCAGAGAAACTGTTCCAACTGCTTCAATTGCTTCTCTCCCCTCCAGACCCCCTCACTCATGTTTTTCAATGCATGTTTGCTTAATTTGAGGCATCTCAAATAGAATTCAATATGAAGAATTCCATGGGATAATTATCTCCTTTATTTTGGATCTGACCACTTTATTATGCATTATAAAGCTGCTTTCTCTTTTTTTTTAAACAAATATTTCATGCTAGTAATTTATATCGAGTGTGCAATCAACCAAAACCACTGTTTTCATTTTTCACTCATGGACTCGAGCCTGCCCAGTGCATCTAATTTCTTGAATTTAACTATGGATTCTGTGTTTTATCTTGTTATTTTTGATCCAGCATTCTAGCCTGTCTAGATCTCTTTGAATCTTTCTTGTTTCTGTCAGCTGACTTATTAGGCTACCTCCTGACTCTCTGTCAATTGAACACTTGGTAAGCTGCCCTCTTTGCCTTCATCCAACCTGCCAGTAAACAATGCTCAGCCAGGCAGAGCACCTTAGCATGACCTGGAGAGACCCCCTCCAGGCAAACATGGCACCATTGTCATAGTGCTTTGGATACAATCATTCAGTCAGGCATGGAGTCACCTAAAGTCCACATTGCTCCTCTTGTCCAAATGCCTTGCCGCAGTTCATATGTGCTGGCTCTATGGCTGTCCCTTGATTTGCCATCCTGCAAAGCTTGACCAAAAAGGAAGTGACACTCATCTGGCCGTGACTTTTTCTTGGTGAGCAGCACAGGAAGCAGCCTGGAGGCCACAGAAGGTTGTGGCTTCTCAGGACAAAGGCTCATAGCAGCCTAGTGATTCATTCAGCCACATCATCTCCTGTCTCATCAGTTTGCCTGGCCATGTCTGTCACTTCTCACTTCTGATTCAATCTGCCTCCTCTTCTATCCCCCTATTAGATCCCTCTTAAGGTTTATATGTGTTTGGATGGAGGTTAGGAAGGTTCTAAGTGAGGGACTACTATGGTCTCACAGTGAGAAGAGGAAGAGTTAGCTTTTATTTTATTTTTCTTTAGTATTGGGTATTGAACCCAGGGATGCTCTACCACTGAGCTACATACTCAGCCCTTTTTACTTTTTATTTATTTATTTATTTACTTATTTTAAATATTTATTTTTTAGTTATAGGTGGACACAATATCTTTATTTTACTTTATGTGCTGCTGAGGATCCAACCCAGTGCCTCACGCATGCTAGGTGAATGCTCTACCTCTGAGCCACAACCCCATCCCTTATTTTTTATTTTGAGACAGGGTCTTGTAATTTGCTGAGGCTGGCCTTAAACTTGTGATCCTTCTGCATTAGCCTCCTGAGTAACTGAGATTACAGGAATGTGCCACCATGTCTGGCTAAGCTAGCTCTTTTGATGAGATCTAGGGTAGTCACCCTGGGTAGCATGATACAGAAACTCAGGACATCCCCTTCCAAAGGTCCAGCTCTCCTAGCTGTTCAGTTCCTCTTTAGAACTAATTTGTCCTCCATTTCCTAGGCTGAACTTCTACCTTAATTTAAGCAGAAACCAACAGACCTATTTCTACATGCAGTAGACATTGTCTACTATACCAAAGACACAGCAAGACCTTGCCTCAGTGCCCTGGGGCTTGCTGCCTCTCCTGGCGTCTTTCTTTATATGGTTGGTGGTTACTTAAGGAGCTATGGACACTGCTGGGGCAGGGGACTGGAGAGCCCTACTTGAGCTAAGAGCAGGGCTCTAGTAGGGCAGGAAACGTGTGGTTCTTTTTTCTGTGGTTTTCTGTGGCTTTTATTTCTGCTTTCTCATTCTTGTGTACTAATTGCTTTTGCTTTTTCTCTCTCATTCCTCTTTTGCTCCTGCTTACCTCACCACCTCCTCTTTCTAACCCTCAACACTTCTGCAGTTCAGGGTAGATGAAAACAGCATTGGTGATCAGCTATGGAGGAGGAACCACCCAGGTCCTTGGTATTTTCACCTAAAGCTCTGCATGCATGTTTAAGCAATCCCTTTTCATCCTTAAACTTCTTCAGATGACACCATCTCTGCCACATCAGTAATTGCCTGTTTCTGATGGAAGAGCTGGAGCATGGCTAAGTGGCAGATGGGGAATTTTTGCTCAGTTCATTTGACTGGTTTTGCTTTTAGGTTGTTTTAGGTTGGACATGCATGATAAAAAAAAATTGCCCAAATGTATCACGTTAAGAACTAAACTCCATCTGAACCATGTTATCAGATATGAAGAGTGCACACCTGGGGTAAGCAAGGGCAAGCCACAGTTCAGTTCATTAATTATCCTGTCAATCTTGCTGTGGTCTGTATCGTGCTCCCTCAAATTTTGTTGAAGGCCTGTCCCCTAGTGTTTTGGCATTTGCAGATGAATCCTTGAGGAGATGTTAGATTTGAAGAGGTCATAAGGGAAAGGCCTTCGTGATGGTATTAGTGCCCTTATAAGCAGAAACACCAGAGAGCTTCCCTCTTGGCTGTGAGAACATACATTGAGAAGGTAGCTTGTCTGTAAGCCAGGAAGAGAGCCCTTACCAGACCCAGAATCAGCTGGCACCTTGATTTGGGACTTCTAGTCTCCAGAACTGTGAGAAAATAAATTTATGTTGTCTCAGCCACCCAGTCTATGGTATTTTGTTGTGGTAGCCTGAGCAGACTAATACAAATTCCCAAGCTAATTATTTGCTATCTGCCATAACATTTGTTTTTCAAATGTGCCATTTGCACTTGAATCTACATGTAAATTGAATTAGCTAATTAATACAGGTATAAAGTACCTCAGGATAGGCGTCTCTGGTGACTCCATTTCTCATTAATTCCCATATATTTATACATCTTCACTTTGAACTCTTGGATTCAACTACGCTGGCTTCTCATTTAACTGCAAAGCACCCAGGCAGTTTTATCTAAATGTTCCCCTGTTCATGTTGCCTTGATATCCTGACTTTTTCCTGAAACCTTATACATAGCTATCCCTAAATTAGCCTCTTGACTGAGAACCTAAGCAGTGATCCCATTTTATGGAAAAGCCCATGCTAGTGTTCCATTCCCACATCTTGTTCTCTCCACAAGTGTGCTGAGAATTAAGAAGTAAAATTGCAGATATCTGGTTTCTTTGTCAAGAGTAGAAAGGATTAAAATGGCCAGCTGGTCAACCATGATAATGATGATACCTAACGTTTAAGAGTTCTAGCTCCTTCATGTGTATATACCATTTAATCCTCATAACAACCTTGTAAAGTAAGGGTAAAGTAAGGGGTATTACCCCCATTTCACGGATGATGAAAATGAGGTAAAGAGAGATCAACTGCCAAAGATTACATAATCATTGAGTGATGTAGCCAGGATTTGAACCTAAGCAGTATAAATCCAGAGCTCCCATACCTATTAATTTAGCAAAGGTTGTCATTAGGAATACCATCTTAAAGAAACAAAGAGTCAAAAGTGGAAGATTGTAAGAGGTAATAGTTAACAACCTCAATTGTATCTCAGTGAAGCTTACTTCTTAGTGAGGGCTCAAGTGTTGACTATTTCTTTTGTGTAGAAGGACATTGCCATTTAGCCTTCTCTTGCCAGGTGGAAAATCTCCTGGTTTACTTCATATGAATGACACATGTTAAACACTACACTGACTACCTTTTCTCAATCAAGAAAAGAGGAGCAATGGGAGTATGTAGACAAATAATGTGTGTTTGGAGCTGATTTTGGGCAGAGCCAGTAAATCTTGTTCAACATCACTGCTGAGCACAGCCACTTCAGATCCCTGCAACACTGTTCAGTTTTTGCTTCCATTGTGTTGCTTTTCACACACCACATCACTGTTTGTCTGTTTGAGGGCTAGCAGGCATTTGGGCCATGCGTAGGGAATACAAGTCATTCTGATATCAGCACCCTTTTATTGGCTGATCACATCTTAGGCATTGAGAACAGAAGAGCCCTCAATTTCCTGCTGCCAACAGGGTGGTACAAATAGCTGCTGTCAGACAGATCATTAAACAATACAAAGATTCCCTGAAGACAGACTTAAGAACTTGTAGCATCTGCCTTTGGTTACAGGAGACCATAACAAAACATGCTCTCATGTGTCTATTTAAACAACCTCTTAAGGCAACACAGAGTGGCCATTCAATTGACATGTGTTGGGCTGAATAGAGATCTGTGGGAACCAAGGCAGAGTGCACAGGGGTCCCCTGCTCCCCTAGTCCAAATTTACATCTCTCTTTCAGAGCAAACTGGCATTTAAAAATCTTGTGACAGTGTAAGCACCTGTGGTCATTTTCTGTCTCAGTGGTCCTCTCGTTACCTTTTGAGTCTTTGCTCATAATGAGATGGTAGAATCTGTATCTATGGGAAGCATTCTGCTTTTGGAGTCATGACCCTTACTACCACTTAACGATGACAATACTTAACTGTTTTTTCCTGATTCATGGTTGTGATGGCTCAATTTATGTGTCAACTTGATTGGGCTAAAGGTTACCCAGATAACTAGTAAAATATTATTTCTGTTTTTTTCTGAAGGAAATTAGCATTTAAATCAGAAAACTGAGTAAAAATACTTTCTTACTAATATTGGTGGGTATCATTCAATCTGATGAGTTCCCAAATAGAACAAAAAGTCAGAAGATAAGCAAATTCTCTCCATCTGGGATTTCTGTCTTCACCTGAACACAGACATTAGAGCTTCTGATTCTTGGGCCTGCAGACTCCAAGGTTTAAACCCCTTTATCAAGTCAGTTCTCAGGCCTTTGACCTCAACTAGGAGTTACATCACCAGCTGTTCTGCTTCTTAAGCTACAGGACTCAGACTGAATTACACCACGTATTTTCCCGAGTCTCCAGTGTCTCCAGTTTGCAGTTACCAGTCAGTTCTCAGCCTCCATAAACATGTGACAACTCCCAGAATGAAATTCCTCTTATATATCTGTATAAATCCTATTGTTTCTGTTTCTCTGGAGAATTGTGGCTAATATCAGCTTCTTCCCAATATTGTCATAAAGACTCAGGCCTTGAAACATGGTAGCTGCTCAACAAGGTGAATGTTAATTCTTATTTCATTTCTTCACTGAGGGAAGTGACTTGTCAATAACTCCTGCATGCCTAGTTCTTAGTATAAGCCTTGGCACATAGTAAATACTAGAAGATGCTTGTTGAATACACAAATCTTATTTTTTAAGATATAAAAGATTTTTATTTATTTTGTTGTTTCTATTTATTTATTTATTTTTAGATATAAAATCTTATCATTTCTGTATTAAAGCTCTTTTCTCTGTGCCAGCCATCCATTTGATTCTCAAAAAGATACTAAAAAAACCAAAACAAACAAACAAAAAAAAAACGAAAAAAAAAAAATCTCACTGGTGTGGTGCCACACTCCTGTATTACCAGTGACTTGGGAGGTTGAAGCTGGAGATCACAAGTTCGAGGCCAGCTTCAACAACCTAGCAAAGGCCTAAACAACTTGGTGAGATCCTGTTAAAAAAAAAAAAAAAAGTCTGGGTTGTGGCTGGGTGATTTAACACCCCTGGGTTCAATCCCCAGGACCAAAAAAAAAGTCTCAGTGGTACACACTTATAAACCCAGATACTCGGGGAGCTGAGGCAGGCAGTTCAAGGCTAGCCTCAGAAATTTAGAAAGAGCCTGTCCCAAAGTTAAAAAAGAAGAAGAAGAAAAAGAAGGAGGAGGAGGAGGAGGCGGCGACTGGAGATGTAGCTCAAGTTGTATGGATCACATAGGTTCAAACCCCATTACTGCAAAAATAAAAAAAATCTCAGGTTTAAGTTATTTGCAAATAGTTATAGAGTATAATATGATATATGTTATTATTTGCTTACAGTAAATCTCAAGAAGATGACTCAGTGAATTTTTACACACAAACACACACACATACATGAAATTAACACGTAGATAAAGATACAGACCATTTCAGTTGCCCCAGATTATTTCTTCATGCTACTTCCAGTCACTATTCCCCTGCCAGAGGAAATCATTATTCTTACTTCTGTCACCATATATTAATTTTGTTGGCTCTTGAACTTCATACCTTTTGCATTCAGGGTTTTTTACTTAACAAATGCCCTGAGATTCATCCTTATCATCAGTAATTTGTTTTTATTACTATGTAGTATCCCATAGCACATAGAAACTATAATTTATCCATTTACCTATTGATGAACAATGAGGACTGTTTCCAGTTTTTATACAATGAGAAATAAAGCTATCAGTATTCTTGTATATGCTATTTGGTAGACATAAGCATTAATTCTCTTGGGTAAATGCCAGGAGCCATAAGGAAGGTATGTGTTTAGTTTTATTTGAAACTACCAGCCAGGCATGGTGGTACACACCTATAGTCCCAGCAACTCAGGAGGCTGAGGCAGGAGAATCACAAGTTTGAGGCCAACATCAGCAACTTAGTGAGGCCTAAGCAACTTAGTGAGATCCTATCTCAAAATAAAAAGTAAAATGGACTGAGAATGTGACTGAGTGATTTAGCACCCCTGGGTTCAATTATTAGTACCACACAAAAAAAAAAAAAAAAAGAAAGAAACTACCATACAAAATAGTTGGACAGATTCAGACTTCCACCAGCCATGTATTGAAATTCCAGTTGCTCCAAATTCTTACTAGCATTTGATGTTGTCAGTCTTACATTTTAGCCATCCTGGTACATGTATAAGGGTAACTCACTCTTTAAATTTGCATTTTTCTGATAAGTAATGACCTGAGCATCTTTTTATATTCAATGGCCATGCACTCACTATATCACTCATATCTCTTTTCAAGGGAAACTGCTATAGAGAGCATAGTTGATTGACAACCTCTAACATCCAGATCTTTAGATCAATTATGATGTATGTGCTGAGGCCACATTTCCTCCTGGATGCTCTTAGTCAGAGTCTAAGCATGGTAGAGATACAAGAGGTATTCTGCCCCATGAGGTTCTGACCTATTTTTAGAGACTCCCTATCAGTTTGAAACAGATTGTCTCAGAGCTGCTGTATAGAGAGACTCTGCCTACATAATCCTTCTTCCTTCCTGGTTTCCTTCCATAGGAGTCAAACCTGCCTCATAGTGGCTCTTCACATTTTCTGCATCTCCCAGTCTCCTCTTTCCTTCATAGGATTTGCTCCCAGTAGGTCCCTTCCACGTTTAATCCCACCTTGTTGGTATATGCTTCTCAAAGCACTCAGTAGACATATAACTTTGTTGACTATTCTCATATCCTCTTTTGTGAAATCCATGTTCAAGTATTTTTTCCCCTTTCAAACCATGTTCCTATTTTTTGCCTACTTTTAAGTTATGTGCGCCCTTTTTAAAAATTGATTTATAAGCTGGGCATGGTGGTGCATGCCTGTAATCACAGCAGCTCAGGAGGCTGAGGTAGAAGCATCCCACGAGTTCAAAGTCAGCCTCGGCAAAAGCAAAGCACTAAGCAACTCAGTGAGACCTTGTCTCTAAATAAAACTCAAAATAGGGCTAGGGATGTGGCTCAGTGGTCGAGGGCCCCCTTTTTAATCCCTGGTACTCCTCCCCAAAGAAGGCCCATTTAATTGATTTATAGGAGTTCAGTATATAAATATTAATAAAAGTTCATATCAGGAATGTTTTGTGATTATCATTCTCCCAGTCTGTGGCTTATATACTGGTCCCTATCTTAAAGTTGTCTTCCCCACCCGCCCAGTACTGGGGATTGAACCCAGGGTCTTGTACATAGTAGTCAAGTGCACTACCACTGAGCTACCACCCCAGTTCCTTTTTAAGCTTTACCTTGAGACCTAAACTTGTGATCCTCCTGTCTCAGCTCCCCAATAGCTGGAAATATAGGTGTAGGCCATCACACCTGGTTGAGAGCCACAGCTGAAGCGGCCCCAGCAAACTTCCAACTGATTGGCTCCTCTGCGGTGATGCTCATTGGGCTGTTTCCCTGTCCTTTCAGACCACAGAGCTGCTCATTGGGGGACTCTTTTGGCTCCACCCACACGACCTAGCCAATCGGCCTCAAGAGCGGGAGGAGTGGGGGTTGAGAGGCTACCGGAAGCTGGTGGTGGCAGTTGGGCTGTGGGGGAATTCCTGAAGAGCTCCTGTGGTGCGCAGTGTGTTCTAAAAATAAAGTTGGTTGCTGCTTGATAAGTGGCTCCTGAATTGTGCCCAGCCAGACTGTGGCAACACCTGAGTATGATGCTTATCAACTTCAGAAAGTTCCCCTCAAAAAAAAAAAAGTTCCCTTCTATTACTAGTTTACTGAGAAATATTATTAAGAGTAAGTATTGAACATTATTAAATTAGTTTTTGCATCTATTAAGATGATCAAGTATTTTTCTTCCTTATTCTGTTCACTTAATGATTTGCATAAATTGAATTTTATATGTTGAAACAACCTTGCATTACTGGAATAAATCATGCTTCAGTAGTAAATTGTGATTAAATCATAATTCACTGTGATTTAATATATCAACAAAGTTTATTGAGGATAGGCAAAGATTTCTTAAACAGTACATTAAAACAACATTCACCTAATTTTTGTTATAGATGCCACTGCTTTAGGGAAAGGAAAGGATATTCTTTTTAAAAATATGATGCTGGAGCAATGGGATAATCAAAAGGAGAGAAATAAACTTTGATCTTTATTTTCCTTTTTTGAAAATGCTATAATATACTTAGTATAAAATTTATCATTTTAACCATTTTAAGTGTACATTTCAGCAGCATTAAATTCAATTACATTGTTGTGCCACTACCACTATCACTAGAACTATTTTTTATTGGTGCATTATAATTATACGTGATAGTGGGCTTCATTGGCCAGAACTTTTTTTATCCTCTCAAATAAAAACTCTATAATTCATTAGATAATAATTTCCTATTGCCTCATCTCCAGCCCCGGAAACCATCATTCTACTTTCTGTCTATAAAGTAGACTCTCTGGGTACTTCATATATAGAATCCCATGGTATTTCTCCTATTGTGACTCCTTCACTTAGCATAGGTCTCCTCAAGGTTTATCCATGTCCCTGATTTTTCATTTATCTTGGGTATATACTCAGAAATGGAATTACTGGGTCTTATGGTAATTCTATTTTTGCAGTAAGACAATGCAAATAAAGAAAGAAAAGGAAATGTGTTACAATTTTTCCATAGAAGCTGTGCCATTTTACATTCCTATCAGTAGCATTCAAGGTTCCCAACTCAAATTGTATACAAAATTAATTTGTTTAAAATTAATTTTAGATGTATTCCAAGCCTTCTTTGGAAAGGTAAACAATGAAGCACTCAGAAGAAAACATGGACAAATAGTTTCATGACCTTTAAGTGCAGGCCTAACTTTGAGGTGCTGTTTTGATGGCAGAGTTTTGGTATCTATTGATGGCTTTCGGATATGATGCAGGATTATAAAGCTCTAAAGTCTTCTAATTACCTTGCACGATATCTTATGTTGAAACTGAGTGCCTTTAAATAGAAATGCATGCTCCAGTTGTTCCAGTCTTCATCACTCCCCGAAGACTCCACAGACCAATTGTTTTTCCCTTCATTTACCTGCTTGAATCCTGAAGCACCTAAGCTGATGATCCTTTGTCTATAGTATTATCGTGACCAAAGAACTGTTACTGATATGTGTTTTAATTAGAGACTCATTGCATATACACAAAGAGGTATTACCAAAGAACATTGATTGCTACTGTCATGGTGTCTTCTTCTGATTGGCATGGGACTCTCAATAATTACCTGTTACAAGTAAGATAAATTTGAAAATCCTTCACATGAAGATATACGTATACATAATCAGAGCCAAGGAAGTAGGCTGTAAATGCACCAGTGACACAGGGCAGGTTCCATGTTACCACATCTCTCCGTGTACATGCCATCTGTGTACATGCCATCCGTGTACATCAGGTCACAGGCGAACACCTCCCAGCACAGTGTACTCTGGGGGAGATGACCTAAGACAATATTATGGGTGCTCATAATCTTACAGTTACCGAAGGATAGAGGTGATGGTAGAGAGCTTTCTGAGATTTGGGCTTGCTTCACAATTCTATGTGGACACGATCCAGTCCAAAACAGGTAAACAAAGGAATAAATAGTACTGCTTTCCCCCGTTCTCTCTTTCTTTCTCTCTCTCTCCCCTGTGGTACTGGATATTGAATCCTCTGCACTACATTCCCTGCCCTTTTTTAATTTTATTTTGAGAGAGGGTGTCACTAAGTTGCCCAGACTGGTCTTAAACTTGCAATCTTCCTGCCCCGGCTGGCCTTGGAGTAGCTAGGATGCACCATCAAATTCAGCTCCCCTAGTATCTTAGTGAACTTCTTCAGCAATATTGAGGTCAACTAAATGAAGGTGGTTAGAAAAGGGGAAAAAATCCAAAGACAAAATCAGAAACATGTTTGAGAACCAGCAAGTAATTCGGTGTGGCTGGAGCACAGGGTTCCAGAAAGGTACTAGGGCAAGATAAATTGAGCAAGGATCTTCTTACTGAAAAAAAAAGGCAATTTTAAAGTGACAGCCCCCTCCACCCTCCCACCCACTCTCTCCACCTTTCCACCCACCACCACTGTTGACTTTGAAGGAGCAATACATTTGGATTTTCATATACTGGTTAATTATAGCATACAGACTTCTTAATCACTATCCTTACCCAATGTGTTCTTTTATCTCTGTAAATGGTTTAATGTGATAATCATGCTTCTAGTCAAAACATCTCTATTTGGCAGTCAGAGCTCACCCAGAAGGAGACTTGGATTCAGAGGTGACCTGGTAGCAACTTCAAATTTCTAACAAGTAAATTAAAATAAAAACAAGTATCAAAAATATAAACAGAGAGCTAGTTAAGATAGTGAATATATGTAACTTTCTTACCTCTATACCTGTCTGTAGAAAATTAGGTTAAAATTTTTGAACACAAGAGGAATCTCATAATATGTGTCATTGTATTTAATATATAATTATACATATAAATCTACTTCTATAAACCTGATATCATGCTCAAACCTGTCTTATAATTTTGTGCTATACTCAAACACTTGCAAAATTAGTGTCATTTCCATTATACAAAGCAGGAAAGTAAAAGTTGTTCTCCAGCTGGCTGTCCAATCTCACTTTGACATTTCCACCTTCCTCAGTCTAACCCCATCCAATATCTGTGCTGTTATTTTTTATTCTCCTAAGCCACAGCTGCCCCTTCCCTATTAAATAATGTTCAATGGCTCACCATTGCCTACCACATAAAGTCCATGTTCTTCTTTCTACATGTTCAAGATCTGTCCTCCTGGCCCTTTCCACCACCCCAAAATTTTGCTCGAACTCCCTTTCCTGATTTACCTCCTACCCATAGATCACACACTTAAACCAAAGTTATTGTATGCATTGCATTGTACTTTTCATTGCAAAATTTTCCTAGACCATTTACTCTAATTGGTCCTATTATTCTATTTCCTTACTTTTAAAGCCCAATTCAAATATCTCCTTGTGAAATTTTCTCTCATTTCTAAATGCCTAAGAAGTTAGTGCACACGTTCCTGGGATCAGAGAATGAGAAATGGAGAGAATAGCCTGAAGTCTGTCTCCCAGTCTGATCCCAGTTGGTGTCTGGACTCTACAAAGAAAGGAGATGTTGGGCAAAAGTTAGTAGTCATTTTAACAAGAGAATACTTAAGAGACATAAAGCATAAGCAGTCTTGGATTCATTCTCCTATATCAGAGCATAAAGCAAAGGCAGAATGAGAGTAAGATGTTACCTCTAAACACGTGCAGACTAATATCTAGTTCTCCTCCCTTCCAGCTGCGGTGAGCCTGTTGGAACCCACAGAGCCAGAGAGAGTAGCAAAGAATTATGTGGGAGTGACCTTGTTTTTGAGCTCATATGAATTCTCAGAATCTTCAGGAATCCCCAGAAATATTTGAAGGACACTGTACATGGCTGTTATGATTTAGATATAATGTGTTTCTCAAAAGCTCCAGCCTTAATGCAAGAACATTCAAAGGTAAACTGATTATGAGAGCTGGAACCTACTCAGTCCATCCTGGTTCGAACGGACTAATTGGGTGGTAACTGTAGGCAGGTGGAACATGGCTGGAAGAAGTAGGTGTCTGGGAGCATGTTCTGGAAGGGTCCGTCTTCCCCACTTCCCCTCTCTATCTCTCTGCTTCCTGGCCACCATGGAGCAGTGCTCCTCCACCACCTGCTTCCACCATGATGTGCTAATTCCATTGTTCTGGGCCTTACCTCTGACCCAGAGCAAGGGAGTTAGCACACCATGGACTGAACCTCTGAAACCATGAGCCTAAATAAACTTTTCTTCCTCTAGGTTGTTCTTTTTGAGTATTTTGGTCACAGCAATGAAAAACTGACTAATACAATGGGCAAGACCCTGTGTAAGCAACCTGTGACAAAAACCTATAGAATCTGAATTACTACTATTGATATCATTTCATTTATGATTGATATCATTTCATTTATGTGCACAGGCAGTTAAGACCTGGAAAACATGGGTTATACTGACATTCACTTATAATTTGACATGGTTTAAAACTTATCTCCACATAAGAACTGATCTGATCACTGTAACACACACATGAGGAGGTATTATTACCACCAGGTTTTCCCCATAGTGCTTATTGTGGAGAGAGTCCAGAACTTGTTAGCAGACCTAAATTTTGGCTCTTACTTTTTTGCATATGGTTGGGGACCCTGGATAAATCCCAGCTTTTTTGAGCTTCAATTCCTTACTTGAAGAACAGGAATAATGATCCCTTCTAGAAGGGGATTCCATAAGACTCTGAGATGATGAAGGAATCCTGTTCAAGTATGAGAAATAATTATGGCATAATAATTATGGCAGGTGACTTTCTTGCATTACATTCATTTTCTGCCTTGACTCAATAGACTGAAAATAATGAAATGGTCAACCATGGCTTTCTGGTCTTGACAGAGTATGTTCACAGTATGATGGTGTGGAATACTGCAGAGGTAGTGAGCTGTCCATCTCTAGGATGAGCCTGGTGGGGAAGATTCAAATGGTAGAAAGTCTTGGACTTGACACTGGTCCTCAGAACCTAAGATTATTTATTAAGTCAGTCAGGTACAAAACAGATTCAGATATAACAGGTCAAATCAAGCTTCCCAGGAACAAAATACATGGGTAAAATGGACAGAATATTAACTATCAGGATGAAAAAAGTTGAAATCAATGCGTTGAAAGTGAAGGTTTCCATTATACTTCGAACATTAAAGTTCGAACATTAAACTGGAAAGAGGTTTTATGTAAAATATTTGTTGAATTGGATCAAAGCAAATTTTATTCTAGAAGTTCAAAAGTTAAAAAAAAAAGGAAGTAGAAGGTAACTTTGGGGTTTTAGTTGCCTGACAACTCACTATGGGACAATAGTGTGATGTAGCTTCTAAGAAAATCTAGGTCCCATTTATGACAGAGAGCATCTGCAGAAACAAGGCAACGCTCCCAGGAGCACAAGGCCATGTCTGACTCATCACTTGGGCCCTGTGTGCCTGTTACAGTGGCTGGCAAGCTGCAAGGGCTTCCTGGGAATACTTCCCTGGCTTAGTGCTCAGTTTGATAGCGCAGTCTCTCTCTGTGCAAGCCCTGTGCTGAGTTCACTGTGCTGGGTTCAAATGTGAAGGAATGGTATTTGAGCCAAGAAAGCTGTATCCAGGTGAAGAGAGGTGGGACAGAGGAAGGGAGCTCCGGGCAGACAGCAGCTCCACTGTCTATTCTGTGATTCTCTGGCTGGGGCTCAATTGTACTTTCTTTCCTTCCCAAATCTCAATTAAAATACAAATTTCTGTCCTTAAAAATGGGAGTTCATAACCCACTTGAATCAAAGTGTGAAATATGATATGTCAAGAACTATGTAATGTTTTGAACAACCAACAATAAAAATTTAAAAAAATAAAAAATAAAATAAAATAAAATACAAATTTCTGGGGGAAAAAATGCAGGGAAAGGGTTCATCAGACTTTCTAAGAAGTCTTTATTTCTGTTTTGTTTTCAGTAAAAATATGCTCCTTCACCTGGGAGAGAAGTAGTAAAAGTATTGACACGTTTAAGAAAATATTTGGAGTATTTCAAATGAGGCTAAAAAAGGAGACGAATTTAAGAAACCTGCAGGTCTAGAGTAAAGGTTCTCATAGCCACCCGTAATCTGCTTGCAAAGGAGCAAAGGAACTAATTAAATTTGGAGAGGATCACGCGCCTGATAAAATAATTAAAAATAAATTGCTCTCCTTGGAAATGCAAATTGCTAAGCCATAAAGCAACCCTGTTGGTCACATTGACAATAAATAGACGTATTTTCTCAGGTCTTTTAGGTGGCATTGATTGATTTCCAATTCTGGATAAAACAAGGCCTGAGCAGCTTTTGAAACAAAGGTGAGGAGACCCCAGGCCTGATGGGGACAGCCTTTGAAAGCCTCAAGCCTTAAATGCCCCCACCTTTGGAATTTTCCAGGCAGAGATTAGGGGATCCCCAGGAATCAGACTTGACCTGCTGCTTGCCTTGAGAACATGGGAGGACCTAGTGGCACTGCTGACCCCTCCTCCTCCACACATTACCACAATGTTTTCCTGCTGCCCGGAATTGTCAGGTCATGGGAAAGATGCCCTGGAGCCAATGGATGGGTCCTTTGGTGGGGGAAGAAGGGGAGACGGCCTTGGGGGCCTAAGGGTAGCACTACTGCATGAAACAGAAAAAGCTTTTTCTCAGCAATGACTTAGTAAATCTTATGGCATAAAAGCAAACCCCCTCCCCCTTTCCCCCCCAAATCCTCAAGCTACAAAATGTTTTATAGAACCAGTATTGATTTACCTACTCTTAAGCTCTTGAGTAGGCATTTGTAGATGGGATAGGGGGAAAAATTGGATTTTTGGTCTAGAAAGATGTTACATTCTGGTTGTGAGGCAGTTTTTAGGTAAATGAGTGAATGTTCCCAATTCTTTCTGCCTTGCTGATGTTGGGCTCTTTCCTGCACCTCTTACCTGGAAGAAAGAGATTACCTCAAGCCAATGTAACTGGGCTACAGTGTTTCCAGGGAAATTAGTAATGAAGAGAAGACCCAAGAAGAGGGAGAGGGGAAGAGAAAGGGCAAGGAAGGGTTGGACCCACCCAGGACTCCACCATCAGGGCTCATCTGACCCTCCAATCTGTGTGAAGGAGGCACTTCTCTACCTACAACCTCTAGGGGTCGTGGTCAGGGGGAGCCTGAGTAATGTTGATGCTATCTGCGTCTGAAAGTTGCAAGGGGTAAATAACCTGGCACCATATAGTTTTAATTTCTTTCTCCATTACTGCTAAGGTATTTGTTGACCATTTTTATTTCTTCTTTGAAAAAAACAAAATGTGTATATTTAAGAAAAAAAAGTGCTCATTAAATGTTCCCTCTGATTCCTAGGCAAATTGCCCAAGGCCACAGCTGTAGGGAAGGACAGGAGCAGGCTTTGTTCATACCCAGGTAAGTTCACTTCAAAAGTCCCCATGTGCTCCTTCCACCAGATGCAGGTGCCTCTCAGGAGTCAGTTGTCTTCATCTTCCTCTTGGTGCTTCCTCCTGTCTGTAGTCCAGCCTTCAGCTCCGTTCAGACCCACCCAAAGAGACTTGTCTTTCTGTGCTCTGAGACTCAGCTGTGACAGCTTTTTGGCCTTCCAGGATAAGCAGAGGAGGGAAATGAGCAGAAGAATGAACATGACCAAGGGACAGATGACAAGAAAGTAGAGTAAAGGTGTCGAGGAGCAGATCCGGGAAGGAAACGTGGTCTCTGCAATGAAAGGGAGGAAAATACAGACAGCGTCATTCTCCCACCTATCTGGACTAACCAGTCATGCACATTTCTCAATTTAATGTTACAGGCAAATATACGTAAACACAAAGGGGCCAAGTGACATGTGGGAGCCCAGGACTGGGTGCTTGCACAGCTCTGCTCACCTAATGCTCGCAACTCCCCCTTGCCCAGCAATTTCCAACCACTGGAGTTTCCAATGACCTACTTAAAACTACCAGCACAAACCAAAGACAAAACAAAAAGAAAAAGAAAACCTCTCCTTTAATCTTCCTTCCTCAGAAAAGATATCTATAATTCAGCCCTCGTTCTCAACTATGTTGCCAGCCCTGAATTTTTAACTGAGCTATTCCCACTGCTGCTTCTGAAACACACACCACATTGCACTGTCCTCGTAAACATCGGAGCCTGCAGAGAGGAGCACTTCCCTCCCTGACCCATACCTGGCCTCCAAGCAGAACCCTCTCAGGCTCCTTTTCTGGACTGCTCAATTGTCCCTCCCTGTACCTAATTCTCCAGGTCCTTCCTGCCTAGCCAGATCACTCTTCCTTTCCTGGTGCTCCTACCTGGCCTTGGGCACAAGTCTCTGCTTATTCCCCTCTCACACAGCCCTTTGTTTAGACCTCTTTCCTCCCCTTTAACCCATCTCTTTGTTTTATTATTGCTATGGAGTACATCTGATAGTGTCATGTGCTTCTACACCCCCTACAATGCCTAGGACACATGTTCAATAACTTCTGCTGATCTGAATTAAATCAGGTTGACTGCAACCACCCAGGCCAAATATACTATATAAAGTCATGCTGAAGTATGTGATCCTCCTGCAGCTGCAGTCCGCAGGGAAGCACCATCAGCAGACAGACATGTGGAGCACACACAAGCAGCCTCAGAGTGGCTCCTGGCCGCTCGCTCGGTCAAGGGAGCAAAGAGGAGAGGATTGCAAACACCACAGGTTCCAGCAAATGATGCCCTGAGCTACAACCGGTCAAAAGACCACGTTTACAGAGTCTTGAAGCAGAAAGTCATAGGCTTAAAGACATACCGACCACTAATTATAGCCTACCAACTGCATTTATTTATGACATGATATTTGAAATCAGGACCGTTCAGAAAAAATCGCATGCTATCAATAGCTGTGCTTTTCTTGGAAAACTGTAACGACATAAGCAATCTCTTCTTCAAAGGTTAAGCTATAGGATTCATAGATTAATAGACTCTTCGAGATGAAAACAGGTTTATAGGTCATTATGACCCATCTCCTGCTGTAAGAATTCCATTTTGGGCATTGCTAATGCATTTTACATGTTGAAAAAAATTGAGAAAGAATCTGGACATTTGCTCAAGTGCTGTATTGTGTGTTCCTTGAAGGTAAGGCCTGTGTCTTATGAGTCTTTTTATCTTGTGCAGCACTTTATCCACAGGACCTCAATGGAGCCTAATGAATGCAGTATTGTATGAATGCATTTCACAAGGGAACAAGGGGCAGCCGCCATTGTATTATGAAAAGTAAGGATCCTCCTGAACTTGAGGCTGGCAGCTCTGAATGGGCTGGCAAAGAGCTGCAGGGGTTTGTGGCCGGGATTTTTTCTGGTCTCACCTGCATTCTCCATGCTATTTTTTTTTTTTTTTTTGGAAGGATGAGCAATGGCAGTGCCAGATTTTGAATTCTTTACCATCTCCTCTCCACATTCTACCAGCTCCTCTCCCAAATGATCCAGCCTGATTACAGTTATTGTCCCAGGTCTCATCTGAGCACACTGAAGGCATGGTTAAAAGGAAACATAGATAATGCTAAAAGAGAATGGAGCCGGGACTAGGTGCAGAGGTCACTGGCCACGGGAATTCACGCAGAGTAACGAATGAGCACCTACTATATTTCAGAGAGAGCTGGGTTCAAATCATCATGCTTCAACTTACTGGAAGTTACTTATCCTCTCTAATCATTAGTTTCCTCATCAGACAAACAGGGATAATAATAATGTCCAGAGTTATGATGTGATAATGCACAATACAACATTTAACATAATGCTTAATAGCATTTGTTGAATCAGAAAACAATCAATATTAGTTGGAGTGCTACTGAGAAAGCTGAGAAAAATTGCAGACAACTTACTCTCAAAAGACTATATACAGGATTCCTGTTGCTTCCCCATTCAGGGATCACATGTGCCATAGTTTGGATCTGGAATGTCCCCCAAAAGCTAATGTGTTAAAGGCTTGGTCCTTAGCTTGGCACTACTAGAAGCTGGTACAACCTTTAAGAGGGGTATCTATTGGAAGATCTTAGGTCACTGTGGGTATGCCCTCAAAGAGGATCGTGGGACACCAGTCTCTTCCTTTTTATTTGCTTCTTGGATGCTATGAGGTGAGCAGCTTTCTCTGCTGCACACTCCTGCCATAATGTACTGCCTCCCGACAGGTCCAAAACAATGGACCAACTGATTATGAACTGAAACCTCCAAAACTATGAATCAAGAGAAAACTTTCTTGGGGCTGGGAATGTGGCTCAGTGGTAGAGTGTCTGCCTGGCATGCACAAGGCCCTGGGTTCAACCCCCAGCACCATACACTCAAAAAAAGATAAACAAAGGTTTATCTGAGGTATTTTGTCACAGAGATGGAAAGCCAGTTAACATGACAGTCTTGGCCAAGTTCTTCTACCAGCTAAATTCTCTTCGATGTCATCCTTTGTCCCAAACCTGGGCAACCTTCAGCTAAAAGGCTCTGGCTTCCTTTCTAGTCATGGGAAGCCGAGAATTTGAGGTGGGAGTTGGCTGTACCAAGTCTCACAGTTGCTAGGATGGTGGTGTGATGATGGTGAGATGGGGCTGACACATGGGTGGTGGGAAAAAGAAATCTGGTACTGAACTTCTTTGCCCCTGGGACTGTAATCTTCTGCATGAAGGGACTGCCAGAGGCCTTGATGGTCTTAATGGGGAGGAGGATGCTCTGTTTAGAGCAATCTGCTATCAAAGGACGGCAAAGTGCACTCCTCACAGCGCTGAATTAGCCAGCAGCTACCAACTGTCAGCTCCAGTGCTTCTAAATTACCTCCCCTGGGAGGGCAGTGTTTTCTCTGGATGCCATATCACCATTTCCCACCATCTGCCTCTCACCCATATTTGGATTAGAATTGGTGACACTCAAAACCATCAGGGTTTGGCATTTTGAATCAATCTAAGTGTCCAATGCTCAAAGTACAAGCCCTGCAAAACAGAGCCAAAAATTTAATGAGAACACTTTATCATGAGGCTTAGTTTATAACTTGCTCCTCCCACAGCCACAGGGAGCCTCCTTTTGGATACTATCTCAGAAACACTGACTTCTGAGAAGTGTAGGAGGATAAGGGGGCTCCCAATTCCTCTCCACCCCTCAATCCAAAACTTGGGCAATTGGCTATACCACACATGCAAGAGTGGTTCCTGCCAAGAAATAAAAGTGGGGGAAGGCCTTCTGATATCAGGTGCATCTCAGAATCAGTAACGCCCTGTCAGCATTCCATTTCAACTTAATGGAAGACTCGCTCATTCTTTGATCAAGCATGTGTTGAGTGCTATGTGCCAGGCCTCATCGAAGGCAGGGGTGAGAGGTAAACAAATGACATGACCTCTCCAGGAACATCAGTGTGGTAGGATGTGTGTCTCCTTTAAGAATCCACCTTCTCAATAAATCCTCACCCCAAAAGAGCAGGGAAATGGCTACAAGTACTACACTACTAAAATAATCCAGTCCCCAGAAAGTCTTACAACCTGGCCTATCAATTAATCCAGGCCATTCTTCAAAAAATAAAGACCTTCATATGTAGGGCCTGAGGATGAGGCAAACAGACTCAGGCAGCTGTAGGCCCTGTCCTGGCTTGGCCATTGGTAAGGAAGTAAGATGGAGAAGAAAAGGTAAGGTCCGTTCTCCCAGGGAATGCCTCTTAATTATTCTGCCTTCACTGGAGTTCCCTGCTCCACGACTCTAATGTGTAAAACTAACCCAAGCCGGGGTGCCCATAGAGGGGGTGGAAAGCCACTGAGAAGTGACAATTAGCAGTATATTATATGTGACCTGGGTACTTTTTAGCACATGGAACTGGTACTCTCCAGGAATGGGATTGTGACTCAGTAAGTATCTGAGCATCTCCTGCGTGCCAGATGGAGCCAGATGGGGACAAGACACCCAAGTCTTTGCCTGCTCAGAGCATCAGTCTAGCAGTGGTGGTGGGTGAATGTGGTCGTGATGACTAAGAGAGCAAGGTAAGTCATGGTGACAGCAGCAGCTCAGTTGGTGGGTGAAAGATTAGAGGTTGACCAGGGAAGAAGGTGTGGTGGGGGCCGTGAGGCACTACCAGTGCCAGGTGTCAGCCATGTCTAGTCTCTTCTGCACTTCTTCTTCCTCTCTACAGTGTGAATGTGCTCAAGTTCCTACCATCTTTGAAGCAACACAGAAATAAAGCAGAATGAAAGTGCTCTCACTGACACCTCTTGCTATGTTTGTGGTCTTCTCTCTTTCCCGTTATAGCTCTTGAGAGAGTCATCTGTACTTGATGGGCTGCTTGCTCGTTTCTAGACCAGTACAATCTGACTTCTCTCTTTACTGTTCTGCAATTGTCCTCCTATCTTGTCAAATCCATGGAAACGCCATTCTTAGCTAAGACCTCGCTGCACTGTCCAGCACGTTGCCTCTCCCTTCCCTCTTGATGCCCTCTCTGCCCTGGGTTTCTGTGATAGCACTGAATTCCAATTTTCCTCCTACTTCCCAGCCATCGCAGTCAATCTCCTCCTTCACAGTCTGCTTCTCTGTTCTCCTGATCAATAGTGATATGTCTCAGGGACCCATCTCTGAGCATCATCGGTTATAAATTAATAGCCCCTAATGTACAACTCCATTTAGAAGCCCCCATGACTATCAGACAGATTATTTCTGAAAATTCACACGTAATCCAAACTCATTGCCAGCTCCATTTACTCAAAATTGAACTGATCTCCCCCTATAAACCTTGCTCCTGTGTTACCTTGCTTGGTCAATGACATCACTGTTCACCTAAGCCAGCATCCAAATAGTCATCCTCGATTTTCCCCTTCCACTCATTGCCCACATATATCTAATCAGTGTCTAGATCCTGAAGATTAGGCCTCCTAATGCCTCATGCTGTCCCTCTCTCAGTCTCACTGGCACTGCCTTAATTCATCTTGTCTCATCGGGTTCCTACAATTTCAGATGATTCTCCCTGCTCTGTCTGCCTCTGCTCCAATTGATGAGAAATACTACTGCCAGTGGGAACTTTCTATAAAATGCAGATCTGATGATGTCACTTCCCTCTTTGGACTTTTCAACAACACCCCATAACTGCACGATAAAGTGCCCTTCCTTAGCTTCAGACACCAGATGTACCCAAGATCTGTGCCTTCCCCATCTCACTGGTCTCAGCTGTCACCATTGTACCACAGCCCTTATACCAAGGGGACCCTCCCAGATCTCCTTCCTACCCTGCTCTCACCTAGCTCAGTTGTTCCTTTAGCACCCTGAGAATGCTTCTTCAACAACACCTGTCATGTTGGACTTGACTTCCCACTCTGGACTCCAAGTCCTGTATATACCTCGTAATATACATTTTTTTTTGTATTCTCAGAACCTCATGTAAATTTAATTATTGAACAAATGAAATTATTTTGTCAGGGGATGTAGCTCAGTGGTAGAGCACTTGCCAAGCATGTGTGAGGCCCTGGGTTCCATCCCCAGCATCACAAAAGAAAAAGAACTTGTCACATAGGTGTACATACAACTATGTATATATGTGCATATATGAATTATATACATACATGTGTGTAACATGTTTGGAGGCATAAGAGGAAAAAGAGTTAGCATTTGTTTAACACCTGTAATGTGCCAGGGATTATACTGGGTACTTTAAAACACATTTACATTTTGATCTTCATTTTACAAGAAAGCTGAAGCTCACAGAAGTCACGTACCTATGGTATGATTTTATGGCTCATAGGTGGCAGGGCTGTGATCTGAGCCCAGGCTTATCTGACTTCAACCCCTGGGAACTTTTCATCACCCAGACTGTCTCCCCAACCACCAGAGAGGAACAGTGAGGCGGAGGATTCAAGGTGCTATATTATAAGGATTTCCTTGAGAATCCTTGATATTAGTCATGCTGAAAATCCTCAGTTGGTCATGGCACAGGCTTTTGAGCTTTTTCAGTTGTGAAGAATATAAATACCACTCAATTTTTAATGTTTCCTTTCCAGAGTTTGTCTTTTTAAAACTTTACACCTGTTTTACAAGGATTCCACTGAGATTAACAACATATATATGCTATGAAGGATCTCAACTGCCCCAGAGGAGCTGTGCTTTCTAGTCACAGAATATGTACTTTTTACTGTTATTTTCTATTTATTCTACTGAAAAAATTGCTGATTCTACAAAGCCTTAGAATTCCAGTGGGAACACATGTATGGAATGTGCTCAGGGGTGGTGGGACCTCCTATAAATGTTGGAACAAAGGGCTGATAAGAAAGAAAGTTCTGTCTGGACATTTGAGAGAAAAAAAAAATCTGAAGAAGGGACAGGGGTTGAGGATGATGCAGCCCTGGGAGCAATCACATCACTTTGACTTCCACTTCAAGCCCGGCTATGGCTGAGATGCAACTGTCCTAATTCTGAGAGTTGCCTTATGTTCTCGATAGCAACTTTCTCTCCTATAGAGTGTCACTAAAGCAGCTTTACCTTATTGATCATTTCCATTTATCCTCCCTGGTGTGGGGTCTCCGTCTATACCTCTGCTTCTCCAATGGCCCTTTCCCATGCTAAGTTTATTTCACAGTTCACTTCTCACCTGTTTCTTGAACCTCACTGGAAAGAAGTGGCTAAGAGAATGGGCTGTGCATGTTGTAGCCAGCCATCGTTTTTATTATGAACACATGCTTAATAAGTGACTATCATATGCTGAACTGTACTAGGTTGAGCACTCGAATGAGGAAGAGGACCTTTGTGCATAGAAAATGGTCAGTCCCTGACCAAGGGTTTTTGAGTGGCTGCCCTCCTTGCTGGAACCTGTAAATAAGTTCTATAGGGCACCCTTTCTTCCTTGATGCCTTTCAAGGGACAACAAGAAGGAGCACACCAATGACCATTGCTACAGTTTGGGTCTGAAAATGTTCCCCAAGTGTTCCATGTGGTGAAGGCCCCTCCAGCTTGGTGCTCTTGGGAGGGGGTGGAGACTAGTAGGAGGTCTTTAGGTTACTGACAGTGTGCCAAAAGGGAGAGTGGGACAATAGTCCCTTTATCATTTTCTCTTTCACTTCCTGGTCACTAGATGAGCAGTTTTGCTCTGCCATATGCTCCTGCCATGATGTACCACTATAGACCCAAAGCATCTGATCATCTGACTAAAATCTCTAAAGCTTTAGGCCAAGTTATACCTTTCCTCTTTATAAGTTGGTTATCTCAGGTCTTTGTTACAGTAATGAAAAGTGTTAACGTGACCTTCATGATCAAAGTCCCAGTGGTTTGTTACCACTGAGAGTTATTACTGAGAGACAGTGACGTCATCTTCTTTAGGGAATCTGAGAAATGCCTTCAGCCTGAAGGAGGAGCAAGACAGCTGGGAGAGAAAGCACAAACGGAGAGCCAAATATTCTCAGGACACCAGCCCAAGGAAGATCAACCCCTGTTACCTGAAGGCAGCACCCTGAGCACTATTTGCTGCGACTCATCTGATGCTTGGCTGACCCACTTGCCTGGGTGACCATAAAGTTGCCATTCCGCCACCGTGCACCAGTACATGCCAGCGTCCTCCATCTCCACCGCATGAAGCTTCAGGACAAAGTCTGTAGGGGAAGCCCGGGCACAGTGCAGGTGCCCCCTGCGCCCCTCTTCGCCATACTCCAGCAAGCCATCGTGGTGCAGGTGCACCAGCATCTGGCTCCCCGTGTCTCCTCTGCTCCTGAACCACATCACAGAGTACAGGGAGGCCTCGCCGCCCAAGCTCTCCAGGCTGCAGCTGAGGGCCACCTCCCTGTGCTCGGTAGCATTTTCCGTCTGGTGAACTTTGGAGACTTGAACCTTCCTTCCTAGAGGATGAAAGGGCAATAGGTTAGAGAAGAACACAGACTTCTAGGTTGGATGCCTCCTCTGGATAATCCAGTTTTTGCTGGAAGGATCCCATCTGGTATTCTTTAGACACCAGACTCGTTCTTCATTTTTAATATTTTTCCTTGATCTCTGCCCTTTCCTTCACACTTGCAGGGACATTCTCGGGCGTGAATCAAGCCAACCACTTCCCTTCTTATTCCTGCCGCTAGCCTGGTGGACCCTGCTACTGAAAACTACCCGGCTGCCACCAGGCCCTTATGGCTGCTGCTTTCACTTCCCCTTGGTCAACATCCGACTCAACTTCCCAGAGGGGCTATTCAAAGCTGCCAGCTCCCCTTCAAATTGCCTGTCACACCATTAGCCCTCATTCTCAGCAAACTGCCTTCCTCCGAAACACCCAGGAATCACTCAGGTATAGACACTGAGAGAAGAGGCCATTTGAGAGACCGGATATTTTGATACAAGTGGTAGGATACCACCCAAGGGAGCTATTTAAGTTATTTGATTAGACTATGGTTTAAAAAGATTTTGATGTATTTCCCTCCCTTCCCACTCACCAGCAGGTAAGGATTAGGAATGATATAATTACAAAAACTAATATTAATCAAGAAATTATAGTGTGCGTTACATTTTCAACTCCCCTCTCAATGTACTTATTAAGCTATTTAAAGAACAACTTTGTCTGATATCAGACACTTGTTAACTGTCTTTGCTCTCCCCTTTCCTACATGAAAAAACATGTAAAACACTAGTTTATGTGAAACTGTTTCCTCGCCCCAGCTGACTCCCTAATTGATGACAATCTGACTTCCAGTCCCATCACCACACTTGGTGGGGCCCAGTTTCCCAGCTCAAGGGACCCTCCAGTGTTTTTCTGTTCTCTCTGTGGTTTTGCCACTAAAATCTATTTTCTTCTAAAATATTTTTCTTCCTTGGCCTCAGAGAAAATTTTCTCCCAACAAGGCTGACTGTCCTTCTGATTATCTTTTTTTGTTTTGTTTTGTTTTTGGTTTTTAGCTTTATCTTATTTTTCTTTTTTGATACTGTGAATTGAACTCAGGGGTGCTCTACCACTGAGCTACATCTCCAGCTCTTTTTATTTTTTATTTTGAGACAAGTTCTTGCTAAGTTGCTGAGGCTGGCCTTGAAGTTTCTGTCCTCCTGCCTCAAGCCTCCAAATCATTGGGATCACAGGCATGCACCCCTGCACCTGGCCTTCTCAATATCTTTTCTTGAGGTTCTTCTTTAATTTATTTTCCTAAGCCAGGATACATAATGGCAACCCACAATCACACCTAACCCACAAATAGGCTTTATTTGACACCTTCAGTATTTTAAAAGAATTTGAATAGTTGTAAATGTTCTCAAACTGGGAGATATCAAACAAGACTGTGGAAATTTTTTTATATACTAAAAAGTCTGCCGACACTGACCTCACATTTCTACACAAAAAGTACTGGCTCAAGACAAGAGGTGTCTGCCTCCTTGAAAGGGGCATACACACACTGTTCAGATTTGGACTGGGACATCTGGGAGGCAGGGATGTCAGTCACACATATTCCAAATGCAGAAAAATGATTGAGTCTTGTGGGTTGGCAGAGAGGAGAAGTGCAACTGGGGCAGGCTGAGGTTGAAGGTTTCTGAGGTAACCAAGTAGAAACGTACAGCTGGCAGCTGGGTCTAAAGGCCCAGAGCTCGGGAGATCAGGGCTAAGCATAAAGGCTTAGAGTTATCACCCTGAGGTGGCAATTAGAACCAGGACAGTTTAGAAAGTTCTGAGGAAAGCAGAGAATAAGAAGCAAAAGGGCCCAGAGTGTATCCCTGAGGAACTCTCATGCTTAGCAGGGAGAGGAAGAGGGGCCCAAAGAAGGAGACAGGGAGCCAGAGCAGCAGGAAGAAATCCTGCTACCAAGCTATCCCCTGCTGCTTCCACAGACTGTGAGCTCCTTAAGAGCTGTGCTTTACTTATCTTTTCTTTCCCATTGCTTAATCTATAGTAATCTTCGATTTTAGTCTTATTTTTGATGTTACCTCAAGAATAGTCTTTTAAGCACCCAGTTAGCTTGACTTATCTGCATTATGCTATATGGATCTGGTCAAGTTCCCAAACTTTAGCTGTGACATTCATTTAATTTTAATCAACAGTGGAGGTGACCTAACCAATGCCAAGAGAGCCAATCAAGCCTGTCCACAGTTATATAGCAACACTCTTAGACCGGTGTAAATGGATGGAACTTCCATTACATTTTTAAAGATCTCCTGAGGAAGAGGAGATTCCCTCAGTCAGCCATTCCAACAGTTAACTACTCTTATTTGCCTTATGTTTAGGCAGCCAAATGTTGAAAAGCAATTTCTCCACACATCCCCATAGAGTTGTACAGTTTCTGTTCACAGTGGGAGAAATATGCTTTGCATTACTCTTTCTCTGCCAAATTACAGTAGAGCCCCACTGGAGTGACACAGCTTGTTATTATAGAGATCTGGAGATACGATGCCCTGGGTAGCTGCATAGACCAGGCTGCCAGGCTGATAAGCAAACCAATCGCAGGGATCTTGTTCCTGTCTGAGCTCCTCAAAACCTCAGACTGTCCTTAAGTGACCTCCCCTGCTCTGGGCTACCATGTTCTGCAGTCATTTGTAGGCAGACACTATTCCTATGACGTTAGGTCATATTTTTACTTCCACATAATCATTTCATAGAAGAACTGCCTAAGAGAAGGTGGCAATCTTACAGAAAGACATGCGTCAACACATTCACAAGGATTACCTGTGGGCCTGAGCTTCAGTTCTGTTAGTCCCGACTTCTTTCCTCCCAGCTTCTTCCAAGTACCATCTGTAGACAAGAGCCATTCCTCCACGGCACAGTAATATCTGCCCTGATCACTGTCTTCCACATTTAGAATATGTAGCTGAAACAAGTCTTGGGAAACTTTCTCCATATGAAATTTTTGTTTTTTCTGTGGGGTATGAAATTCATTCCCATATTTTACTACACTGGTTTGGTCCATCTCCAGGATCCTGAGCCAGGATGCATTAGAAGAAATGGGAGAAAAATACCAACTAATTGCTAACTGAAGGTTTCCAATGGTCCGAGATAAGATGTTACATTCTATATTGGTGTTGGAGATGATGGAGATCTCCTGGGATTGATTCCTTGAGTTCACTTTTAGCTTGCTCTCTGAATGAAAAGAATGAAAACAGTTACTTTGCTAGAAAACAGAATTTTCAGGTAGAAGGGATATTAGAAGTCAATGAGGCCAACCCTCCTGTGACCGTCATATGTGACAATTCCCTCTCAGCGGCCACATGACCTGCTCATTCAGCCTTTGAACAATTCTCCAATGATGCAGATCATTCCATCTTGGAACAACTATGCCACTCGAGAATTCTGTCTGATATCAACTTGAGTTTTCTCTCTTCATAACTTGCACCCACTGGTCCTAATTCTAGCCTTACTGGGTGGGGAAGGGAAGTATCATATAGAAAAGCTCATTCTCTTTCCAACATGATGATGCTTTAGTGTTTCAGCACAGACACCTCTTCTACAGCATTTTGTGTTTCAAATTAAAGAAAGTGGCATTCCTAATGCTCTGTGTGCTTGCTATCCAGAGTATTTCTGAATCCACAATTTGTCAAAGTCTAGTTATTGCTGCCTTCAAACATGGGTAAACAAAAGGAAATTGTGCAGCCACTCCACTGCGAAGCATCTGGTAATATGGAGTCCATCTCCTTTAACCTCTCCTTTCTGCTTTGTCAGAAAGATGCATGATAAACTTCTTTTCAAATCTTATTTTAACTGATGTCACTGAGCCTACTTTTATAACTGCTTGTTGATGCTGCCAGTCCCTGTTATGGTTTGGATGTTAGGTGTCTCCCAAAAGCTCATGTGTGAGACAATGCAAGATGGTTCAGAGGAGAAATGACTGGGATATGACAGCCTTAACCCAATCAAGTGAATCAATCACCTGATGGGATTAATTGAGTGGTAACTGAAGGCAGATAGGGTGTGGGCATTGGGGGTGTATATATTTTGGAGTATATATTTTGTATTTGGTGAGTGGAGTCTCTCCCTCTCTGCTTTCTGATCATCATGTGAGCTGCTTCCCTCTACCACACTCTTCCACCACAATATTCTGCCTCACCTCAAGCCCTAAGGAATGGAGCCAGCTGTCTTTAGACTGTCTATAGACTAAGACCTATGAAACTGAAACCAAATAAACTTCTTCTCTTCTAAAATTGTTCTTGTTAGGTCTTTTGGTCAAAGCAATAAAAAAGATGATTAAAACGATCCCTTTACTCTGTTTCACCAAACATTTATTTATCACATACTCTATGGCATGCAAAACTATTCCAGGTTCTATGAGTACTTCTCCTTGGTGGCTCACTTTTAGAGAGAAAGGGACAAATACAGGGACAGAGGGTTATAGATAATAGCAGGTGTTACCTATGTGGGAAGTACTCAAAGTATCAGAGCATCCAGGAGCCCACCTAACTCACATGTAGGAGTGAGGGCAGACTTTTTGGAGGAGACCACTGTGAGCTAAGTCTTAAGGGTTTACAGGAATGATTCTAATGATGAAAAGGCAAAGGAATTCCACATAAAAAAGCAACTTGAGTGAAATAAATTTAAAATATGAGAGAGCATGGATTATTGAGGAACTGCAAGTAATTTGGTATGACTTGAGTTCAAATCCAAGATGGAAAGTAGAAGGAGATGATGCTGAGAACACATAAATGTCTTTTATTATAAAGGACCTTGCATGTCACGCCATGAGAATTTGAACATGTGGAGGGCATAGAGGATTGTGAATAACTCAGGTTTCCAAATTGGGCCACTGGTAGGTGGTGGGGACACAGGGCACAATGTGGAAGGAGTAGCTTCAGATGATAGTGGTGAGTTTATGTTTTGACACAGTGAGTGTAGACATGGCTTGGAGGCAATTAGGTGTGAGTCTGGAGATCTGAAGAGAACTCTTTCAGGATAGCGGACTTGGGAGTTGTCAACATATAGGTATAATTATAGGTAGGGTTGAATCTAACTCCAGAGAAAGTGTAGCATCATGGGAAGAAAGTAATCCAAAAGAAGAATTGTCTTTAAAGAATAAATCGGTGGAGGAGGAAAACCCTGTAAAAGCAGAGATTAATTTCAAGTGTCACTTACCTGGTAAAGTGACCACTATCCTCAATGGGTGAGAGACGGCAGAAGCCCTGGCTGGGCTATTTGTGGGTAGGGAATTTCTGTCATAAACTTCCACTTCACACTCATACTTTCCTGTCTCTTCCTCAGAGGCATCATGGATTAGGAGTTGAGAACGAAATGAAGACTGTGAAACCTTCGTCTTCTTTTGGAACTGGGACAGGGAATCCCCCCATTCGATAATGCCATTGTGAGTGACTCGAATTAGCTGACGAAAGGCTTGAGACCCATCTGGCTGGAACCGCCACCTCATAGTCAGAGGCAGTCTGAGGTCAGAGTAGTCAGCCCCCGCTATGCAGGACAGGTCAAAGGTGTCCCCTAACTTCACTTGTGGCTGACGGCTCAGCAGATTAACTTGTAAACTTGAGTCTGCAGACAGAAAAGTGAAACACAATTTCTAATATGTTTACCAAGTCAAAGGGCAGATCTTTCGAGCTTTTTAGTGCCATCTTCACACAGGACTGTGCACCCATCCATTCCGAGGGCTGTGTATTTGGGGGCAGAAGCTGATTCACAGTTCAGTCTGTCCCGAAGGCTGATCTAGCTTTCCCAAGCTGACCTACCACGGTTCTCAGCCCTGACAACAAACGGGCAGTGTTTCTCCAGTCTGCCGCTTGGACAGCTGCTGCCGGGTGGGTGGAGCGCTAGGGCCCCTGTGGTCTGGCCTTCTTCCTCCCACCCCCTCACCCTGCTCCTGGAGGAAGGGTCAGTCTCTCTTGCCCATGCCAGAAGAGACTCCAGTAGGCCAGGCCTGCAGCTGTCATAAACCGGAAGGTGTAAGGTTCGGGGCACTCTCCAGGTGGACTCCAAATCATAGGACTTTCTTTTTAACCATGAACAACAACTTATGAGTTGCACTCTAAAGATAATCCTTGTAAAGATAAATAAATTTTAGAGGTTAACTGACAGACCTGGTAGCCTGAGACTGTGTTCTGTGTTCCTGAGGTACACATTTGCTTCCTGGGGCGTTCAGAATGATACCCAACTGGATTGCACCTCAGAATAAGGGACTGATGTGCAAGTTCAGAAAAGGGTTTCTTGGGCACTTACTCAGAGATCTGACGGTGACTGAAATCTTGTGTGTCCAGTGCCGACCTCTGGCCTGGTTCTGGGACCCTTCGGACACTCTGCACTCATACACACCGCTGTCCGAGAGTGTGCTGGAGGTGATCTCCAGCTGGAAGGTGGCCCAGTCCAACTTCGCCAGCCTCATGTTGCCATGGTAACCGGGGTCCCCAGAGGAGACACCCAACTGCACAGTGCCATCCTGCGCCATGCCAGCCACAAGCTTGGGCTGGGCCTGGTCCTGTGGGATGTGCCACCAGGTCACGGATAGAGGACTCTCAACCCCACTGGCCTTGCAGAGAAGGGCAAGCGCCTCTCCTTCCCACACAGCTTGCTGTCTGGTAGATATGACCACGCTTCTTGCTGTGGATTACAGATTTGAGAAGAAAAAAGTGTTTCAAGTAAATAAAAATATTTTCTAAAGATGCAGTGAAATCTCATGACTGAGGACTTGACTAGCTTGAGACTAATCAGATTGGGCTGTTTCTTCACTTTCAGGAAAAATGTCTGCTAAACCTTAAAAAGGCAAACAAATCAGCAGAATGACTACCAGGAGAATCTACTTACACTCAAACAATTTCTAGTTTGCACATATTTTAAAAATCATTTTGTTAAATCAGCCTTTCCTAAAGAATAGGTAGTTGGGCAAACATCCAATAATATTTTGTTAGATTAATTAGGGTGGGTGTATGAGCCTGAAAATAATGAAGCTGTGCTCATTTAAATTTTTAGTTTTTTAGAATTTAGCCTTCAGAATTCAAAATGATCTTTTTCTTGCTATGTATCCTTCCCTAATCAGCCCTAATTAGTTTAGGATGTGTCTTATACAGAACAAAACATTGTTAATTAGATCTCTGCTCATAATACTGTCATAAAAATAATTACTTGGGTGAAAATTATATGCATACATATGTGTGTATGTGTGTGTGTGTGTGTGTGTGTGTGTGTGTGTGTGTATCATCTGTTGTAAATGGGGAACCTGCTTATGTCCAAATTATGGTGTAAAATGACAAATGTAAGGCCAGCGCCCCAATGGGAAATTCAAGGTGTGTAGAAATGCAGACTTGGATTCAACAACTGCTTATTGTGTAAAGTCTCATCCTGGTTGCTTTGTGGGCAATGCAGAGATACATGAGGGATACATCAGGAGCTCCTGCATCCTAAGCATCTGGCACCAAGTTTAAGACCAAGACCCCTGGAGTCAGAATTACCCTGGGCAACACACTTGACCTCTCTGAGCCTTAGTTTTCTTTCCCATAGAAATGAGAGTAGTAAGTACTTGGTCGGCGGACCGCCCCGTGGATGGAGTCTGGGACGCGCCCGAGTTAATTAGCCGCGAGATACCAGAGAGGGAATACAGCGAAGCGGATTCTGCAGGCTCCTGCCAGTGGCACACTAGCCGCGCTGAGTGCTGAATTCCAGCTTTGAAATACAGGAGAGAATCGGTCCAGTTCGTTTCCCGACACCGGTCGGAACACGCAGGAGAACTGCAGCCGCCATCATGGAGAGCTGACGCAATCATCCCTGTTTTCTACTGATCTCAGCTCATTCAACTACAGAACAGGTGATTCCAGGCTGGTATTTGCCTGCGTCGCGCAGACAGATCGCTCAGGCTCGGGATTGGAAACTCTGAGGAGAATACTCTTCAGGCCTCACCCCTGGCAAGGCGGGCGCCGGGCTTTGAGCGGCCAGATTCTAGTTCCCCGGGTTGCTTTGGCCCAGGGCGGGAGATCCTTCTTGGCCCGGGGCTACGGAACCCGCGGCGACTGTGTCTTTGACCCTGCCCCTGTCTGAGCTTACACTGAGCTGGGAGAGGTTGGAGCTGCCAGGTCCGGGCGGGGGCCGCCTGGGCCTGAGGCTGGGGTACCTCTGTGGACCCTGCTCCGAGCAGAGTGTGGCAGGGATCGGAGAGGCTGGGTTCTGGCCCTCGTGGCTGCTTGAGCCCAGGGCCGCGGAGCCTGCGGGGACCGCGAGCTGAGGCCAGCCACAAGTGAAACTTGCGACGAGGGGCAGCGGGACTCTGTCTCCTGGAACAGTTTTGACCCGGAGCTGGAGAGCCCGCGGGAAGTGCATCTTAGACTCTGCTCCCAGCGGAGCGTGCACCGAGCAGGGAGAGTTTGGTGCGGCCAGGCTTGGGCACCTAGCAGGAAGAGTCTGGTGTGGCCAGGCTTGGGCTCCCGGGGCGGCTCTGGCCTGGGTTTGGGGAACCCGCGGCGGTTGCCCTGAGGAGCCTGCTCCTAGCAGAAAGTGGCGGGGATCGGAGAGACCGGCTCCTGGCTCCCGAAGCGGCTCTGGCTCAGGGTTGGGGATCCTACAGGGACTGCTTCTTGGTCCGGGTCCTGCTGGGTACTGCGGGGGCCTGGAGGGCAGAGTGGAGCTGCCTCCTGTGCCCAGAGCAGGCTAAGGGTCCCGCCGGTGTGGTATCGCCACACCCCAACTGCAGCTGGGGCCGAGGAGAGTAGCTGCCCACGCCTGGAACAGGACCAGCGACCCGACGGCAGGGTAGCCAAGTCAACCCACTTGGAGTAGAGGCCGTGAAGAGCTGCCGTCTGACCCTGCAAGGTAGGCAGTCCTGCGTCCCACTGGCAGGACAGGCTCGGCAGCCTGCCAGTGTGGTGGACGAGTAGCATCGAGGCAGTCACGTCACACTGGTTGGAGTGGGGGTTGAACAGAGCCGCCGCCAGCATCCAGAAGGAGCCCAGAGACCCGTTGGAGAGGCAGTTAGGTACCCCCACTGGGAGTGGGGGTTGAGCAGAACTGCAGCCCAGGCCCGCAGGGTGGGCAGATCTGAGACCCACCGGCGGAACAGGCTTGGAGGCCGACCAGCGTGGTAGACACGTCACATCAATTGGAGTAGGGGTGGAGAAGAGCTGCTGCCCACGTCCGGATCAGGACCAACGATCCGAGGACGTGGTAGGAACGTCACCGCAATTGGAGTGGGGGCAGAGTAGAGCAGCCACCCGTGCCCGCAGGGCGGGCAGACCTACAACCAACCAGCGTAGTATATAGATCACCCTGATTAGAGGAGGATCACAGCCACTACCCGCCCTACAAGAGAGATATCCCAAATATACAAGAGCAACAAAAATAAACAGGGGGAAAAAATTTCAAAAACACAACAGTTTCACGAAGCAGAAAGAAACGCAAGCAACATGAAAAGACAAGGAAAGAAAGGACCACAAGCAATGCAGGTCAACTCAACCCTAGAAGAGGTAATAGCTGCAACAGATGGAATGTCAGATAAAGAGTTCAGGATATACATGCTTCAGATGATCTGGACTCTCAAGGAAGACATGAGACAGCAAAATCAGACAATGAAAGATCACATTGACAAGGAACTACAGAAACAAATCCAGGAAGTAAAAGATCAATTTCACAGGGAGCTAGAAGTAATAAAGAACAAACAAATAGAAATCCTAGAAATGCAGGAAGCAATAAACCAACTTAAAACCTCAATTGACAATACTACCAGCAGAATAGATCACTTAGAAGATAGAACATCAGACAATGAAGACAAAGTATTTCAACTTGAGAAGAACATAGACAGTTCAGCAAGACTGCTAAGAAACCATGAGCAGAACATCCAAGAGATATGGGATAACATTAAAAGGCCAAACTTAAGAGTCATTGGGATACAGGAGGGCACAGAGCTCCAAACCAGAGGAATGAACAATCTATTCAATGAAATAATACGAGAAAACTTCCCAGACTTGAAGAATGAAACAGAATCCCATATCCTAGAAGCCTACAGGACGCCAAAAGTGCAAAATCATAAGAGATCCACACCTAGACACATTATAATGAAGATGCCCAACATACAGAATAAGGAGAGAATTTTAAAAGCTACAAGAGAAAGAAAGCAGATTACATTTAGGGGCAAACCAATCAGGATAACAGCTGATCTCTCAACACAGACTCTGAAAGCTAGAAGATCCTGGAATAACATATTTAAAACACTGAAAGAAAATGGGCTCCAACCAAGAATCATGTATCCGGCGAAATTAAGCTTCAGGATGGAAGATGAAATTAAAACCTTTCACGATAAACAAAAGTTAAAAGAATTCGCAGCTAGAAAACCATCTCTTCAAAAAATCCTTGGCAAAACATTACAGGAAGAGGAAACTGAAAATAACATTGAAAACCATCAGTGGGAGATAGGACAGTAAAGGGGGGAAAGTAACCAAAGAGGAAAACTAATCAGGTTTAGTAACATAAATAAACAAATATGACTGGAGGAACAAACCTAATCTCAATAATAACCCTAAATGTTAATGGCTTAAACTCACCAATTAAGAGACACAGGCTAGTCGAATGGATCACAAAACAAGATCCAACAATATGTTGCCTACAGGAGACGCATTTGATAGGAAAAGATATACATAGACTGAAGGTGAAAGGCTGGGAAAAATCATTCCACTCATATGGACTGCGGAAACAAGCAGGAGTGTCCATACTCATATCAAACAAAATAGATTTCAAGCCAAAATTAATCAAAAAGGATAAAGAGGGACACTGCATACTGCTCAAGGGAACCATACACCAACAAGACATAACAATCATAAATATATATGCCCCAAACAATGGTGCACCTACGTTCATCAAGCAAACTCTTCTCAAGTACAAGAGTCTAATAGACCACCATACAATAATCATGGGAGACTTCAACACACCTCTCTCACCACTGGACAGATCTTCCAAACAAAAGTTAAATAAGGAAACTATAGAACTCAACAACACAATTAACAACCTAGACTTAATTGACATATATAGAATATACCACCCAACATCAAGTAGTTACACATTTTTCTCAGCAGCACATGGATCCTTCACAAAAATAGATCATATATTATGTCACAGGGCAACTCTTAGACAATATAAAGGAGTAGAAATAATACCATGCATCCTATCTGATCATAATGGAATGAAACTGAAAATCAACGATAAAAGAAGGAAGGAAAAATCATGCACCACGTGGAAAATGAACAATAGGTTACTGAATGACCAATGGGTCATAGAAGACATCAAGGAGGAAATTAAAAAATTCTTAGAGATAAATGAAAACACTGACACAACATATCGGAATCTATGGGACACATTGAAAGCAGTTCTAAGAGGAAAATTCATTGCTTGGAGTTCATTCCTTAAAAAAAGAAAAAACCAACAAATAAATGATCTCATACTTCATCTCAAAATCCTAGAAAAAGAAGAGCAAAATAACAGCAAAAGAAGTAGAAGGCAAGAAATAATTAAAATCAGAGCTGAAATTAATGAAATTGAAACAAAAGAAACAATTGAAAAAATTGACAAAACCAAAAGTTGGTTCTTTGAAAAAATAAATAAAATTGACAGACCCTTAGCCATGCTAACGAAGAGAAGAAGAGAGAGAACCCAAATTACTAGCATACGGGATGAAAAAGGCAATATCACAACAGACACTTCAGAAATACAGAAGATAATCAGAAATTACTTTGAATCCTTATACTCCAATAAAATAGAAGATAGTGAAGGCATCGATAAATTTCTTAAGTCATATGATCTGCCCAGATTGAGTCAGGAAGATATAGACAACCTAAACAGACCAATAACAATAGAGGAAATAGAAGAAACCATCAAAAGACTACCAACTAAGAAAAGCCCAGGACCGGATGGGTATACAGCAGAATTTTACAAAACCTTTAAAGAGGAACTAACACCAATACTTTTCAAGTTATTTCAGGAAATAGAAAAAGAGGGAGAACTTCCAAATACATTCTACGAGGCCAACTTCACCCTGATTCCTAAACCAGACAAAGACACTTCAAAGAAAGAAAACTACAGACCAATATCTCTAATGAACCTAGATGCAAAAATCCTCAATAAAATTCTGGCGAATCGGATTCAAAAACATATCAAAAAAATTATACACCATGATCAAGTAGGATTCATCCCTGGGATGCAAGGCTGGTTCAATATACGGAAATCAATAAATGTTATTCACCACATCAATAGACTTAAAAATAAGAACCATATGATCATCTCGATAGATGCAGAAAAGGCATTCGACAAAGTACAGCATCCCTTTATGTTCAAAACTCTAGAAAAATTAGGGATAATAGGATCATTCCTCAACATTGTTAAAGCAATCTATGATAAGCCACAGGCCAGCATCATCCTGAATGGAGAAAAATTGAAGGCATTCCCTCTAAGATCTGGTACAAGACAGGGATGCCCTCTCTCACCACTTCTGTTCAACATAGTCCTCGAAACACTGGCCAAAGCAATTAGACAGACGAAAGAAATTAAAGGCATAAAAATAGGAAAAGAAGAACTTAAATTATCACTATTTGCAGACGATATGATTCTATACCTAACAGACCCAAAAGGGTCTACAAAGAAACTATTAGAGTTAATAAATGAATTCAGCAAAGTGGCGGGATATAAAATCAACACGCATAAATCAAATGCATTCCTGTATATCAGCGACAAATCCTCTGAAACAGAAATGAGGACAACTACTCCATTCACAATATCCCCCAAAAAAATAAAATACCTGGGAATCAATCTAACAAAAGAGGTGAAAGACCTATACAATGAAAACTACAGAACCCTAAAAAGAGACATAGAAGAAGACCTCAGAAGATGGAAAAATATACCCTGTTCATGGATAGGCAGAACTAACATCATCAAAATGGCGATATTACCAAAAGTTCTCTATAAGTTCAATGCTATCCCAATCAAAATCCCAACAGCATTTCTTGTAGAAATAGATAAAACAATCAGGAAATTCATATGGAATAATAAAAGACCCAGAATAGCAAAAACAATGCTAAGCAGGAAGTGTGAATCAGGCAGTATAGCGATACCAGACTTCAAACTATACTACAGAGCAATAGTAACAAAAACAGCATGGTATTAGTACCAAAACAGGCGGGTGGACCAATGGTACAGAATAGAGGACACAGTAACCAATCCACAAAACTACAACTATCTTATATTTGATAAAGGGGCTAAAAGCATGCAATGGAGGAAGGATAGCATCTTCAACAAATGGTGCTGGGAAAACTGGAAATCCATTTGCATCAAAATGAAACTGAATCCCTTTCTCTCGCCATGCACAAAAGTTGACTCAAAATGGATCAAGGAGCTCGATATTAAATCAGAGACACGGCGTCTGATAGAAGAAAAAGTCGGCTATGATCTACATACTGTGGGGTCAGGCCCCAAATTCCTCAATAGGACACCCATAGCGCAAGAGTTAACAACCAGAATCAACAAATGGGACTTACTCAAACTAAGAAGTTTTCTCTCAACAAAAGAAACAATAAGAGAGATAAACAGGGAGCCTACATCCTGGGAACAAATCTTTACCCCACACACTTCAGATAGAGCCCTAATATCCAGAGTATACAAAGAACTCAAAAAATTAGATAATAAGATAACAAATAACCCAATCAACAAATGGGCCAAGGACCTGAACAGACACTTCTCAGAGGAGGACATACAATCACTCAACAAGTACATGAAAAAATGCTCAACATTGCTAGCAGTCAGAGAAATGCAAATCAAAACCACCCTAAGATACCATCTCACTCCAGTAAGATTGGCAGCCATTAAGAAATCCAACAACAACAAGTGCTGGCGAGGATGCGGGGAAATGGGTACACTTGTTCATTGTTGGTGGGACTGCAAAATTGTGCAGCCAATTTGGAAAGCAGTATGGAGATTTCTTGGAAAGTTGGGAATGGAACCACCATTTGACCCAGCTATTCCCCTCCTCGGTCTATTCCCTAAAGACCTAACAAGAGCATGCTACAGGGACACTGCTATATCGATGTTCATAGCAGCACAATTCACGATAGCAAGATTGTGGAACCAACCTAGAAGCCCTTCAATAGATGAATGGATTAAAAAAATGTGGCATTTATACACAATGGAGTATTACTCTGCAATAAGAAATGACAAAATCATAGAATTTGGAGGGAAATGGATGGCATTAGAGCAGATTATGCTAAGTGAAGCTAGCCAATCCTTAAAAAACAAATGTGAAATGTCTTCTTTGATATAAGGGGAGTAACCAAGGACAGGGTAGAGACGAAGAGCTGGAGAAGAAGAATAACATTAAACAGGGATGATAGGCGGGAGGGAAAGTGAGAGTTAAGGGAAATTGCATGGAACTGGAAGGTGAGCCTCAGGGTTATACACAATTACATATAAGAGGAAAGGAGGAGTAGGAGAAAAATTATATAAGTGGAAGAAACGATTTATAGTAGATGGGACGGAGAGAGAGTAGGGGAGGGGAGGGGAGGGGAGGGGTGAGGGGACAGTGGAGAATGGGATAGACAGCAGAATACATCAGTCACTAGAAAGGCAATTTGTAAATCAATGGAAATGTAACTGATGTGACACAGCAATCTGTATACGGGGTAAAAATGGGAGTTCATAACCCACTTGAATCAATCTGTGAAATATGGTATAATAAGAACTATGTAATGTTTTGAACAACCAACAATAAAATAATTAAAAAAAAAAAAACAAGTACATGAAAAAATGCTCACCATCTCTAGCAGTCAAGGAAATGCAAATCAAAACCACCCTAAGATACCATCTCACCCCAGTAAGATTGGCAGCCACTATGAAGTCAAACAACAACAAGTGCTGTCGAGGATGTGGGGAAAAGGGTACTCTTGTACATTGCTGGTGGGACTGCAAACTGGTGTGGCCAATTTGGAAAGCAGTATGGAGATTCCTGGGAAAGCTGGGAATGGAACCACCATTGACCCAGCTATTGCCCTTCTCGGACTATTCCCTGAAGACCTTAAAAAGAGCATACTACAGGGATACTGCCACATCAGTGTTCATAGCAGCACAATTCACAATAGCTAGACTGTGGAACCAACCCAGATGCCCTTCAATAGATGAATGGATAAAAAAATGTGGCATTTATACACCATGGAGTATTACGCAGCACTAAAAAATGACAAAATCATGGAATTTGCAGGGAAATGGATGGCATTAGAGCAGATTATGCTTAGTGAAGCTAGCCAATCCCTAAAAAACAAATACCAAATGTCTTCTTTGATATAATGAGAGCAACTAAGAACAGAGCAGGGAGGAAGAGCAGGAAGAAATGATTAACATTAAACAGAGACATCAGGTGGGAGGGAAAGGGAGAGAAAAGGGAAATTGCATGGAAATGGAGGGAGACCCTCATTGTTATACAAAATTACATATAAGAGGTTGTGAGGGGAATGGGATAATAAACAAGGAGGGAAATGAATTATAGTAGATGGGGTAGAGAGAGAAGATGGGAGGGGAGGGGAGGGGGGATAGTAGAGGATAGGAAAGGTAGCAGAATACAACAGTCACTAATATGGCAGTATGTAAAAATGTGGATGTGTAACCGATGTGATTCTGCAATCTGTATTTGGGGTAAAAATAGGAATTCTATCTCTTCTTGCTTAAATAAAGCCTGCTCAGCTGACCCTTCCAAAAAAAAAAAAAAAAAAAGAAATGAGAGTAGTAATAGCACCCACCTTATTGCATCTTGAGAAGATTGAGCAAAGGGTATACATAGAGGGCTGAGGCCAGCTGGCTAGGGAAAGTACTTGGTAAAGTTTAGCTATTTGCTTTAGTGTTTAATAAGAGGCACTGGCAAAAGCAGAGGTAGTTCAAAGCAAAAAAGAAAAACAAAATAGAATTAGCATATTAGACATCTAAGGAGGAACTAAATGAATCTGCAAATTGCTTTTCCCTGTGGAGGAAGGACTTCAGTCTTTAGCTGTTTTATGAACACATATGCATAAGTTATAAAGGCAAAAAGAAGGTTAGTGTCCATAAATAGGTTAAAAAAATAATGACAAACCTGCTTCTAAATTTTGGATATTGGAGGTATGATTATGCTTTAAATTTTTTTCAATATAAAAATGATTCAGTGACTCACAATAGAAATTTAGAAATTAGAGGGGAAATTATTTCTCATACTCTCGTCACTTTAACATAACCAATATGACTAGATTAAACTAACATCACTTTTTTTAATTAAGTTTTTTTAATTCATTGTGGTAATTAGTGCCTTATAAGAAGAAACAATAAATTCACTAAGTGTGTGTAAGTTACACATTCACAGTGATAGTGGATGCCCCCTTCTGTTTAAAATATTCATAGAATGATAAAACTCTGCTCATACTTCAAACAATGGTTTGACTTTCAAAACAGAATGTTAAATAAGATCCTTAATAAATATGCTAATAAGTTTTCCTATCGCTACACATTAGGCCCAGCTTGGACTCCAGTCTATGCAAAGAATTATTTTTAGCTTTGGAAGATAACCCCACTGATAGGATTATGAGCTGCAGACCACGAAGCACACTTTTGGATCTTTTTGGCACAAATTCCCATATACTGGGCTTAAGAAAGGTTGCTGATATGTTCCAGGGAGGTTGAGAAACACAAAGGAGAGATTTAGCTCTGTGTGAATATATAAACCTGCCTACATTGTTTTTCTGCATCCTAGAAAGTGAGACCAAATGTTTAGAGTGAAAACGACACCAGCACCCTTCCTGGCCTATCACTCCAGACTGGAGTTTGTGCATCTTCATTCCTAGCCAGTGGGGAGATGGAGAAGAACACAAAAGGGAAATTTATCTATCCTTGGAAATGCCTCTAATGAGCAAGTGCAGCAAGAATAGCTTTATCCTTAGTTTCATTCTTTAAATTTTTTTTTAATTTTGTTTTGCTTTTTGGCAATTATTCTTTCTAGACTTTGAATTTAACACTCAGCCCAGAGAATCCTAAAATCAGTTGTGAATTTGTCTGTTTTCACTCCACACAAAGAACGCTGATTATTCAAACATGTTTAAGGTCAGCCAAACTTTACAAAGCAAAAGCAAACTGAGTGGCTATGTTAGTTTGTTTTGTGTTGCTTTAACAAAATACCTGAGGCTGGGTAACTTAAAAAGTAAATAGATTTATTGTGCTCAAGGTCAGCTGGTAATTGGAAGGTCCAATCAGCATGGTGCTGGCTTCCTGGCAAGGGCCCTCTGGCTGCATCGGAGCACAGCAGAGAAGCAGAAAGGGAAGTAGAAGGGGGGAGTGGATGGGGAGGCCTCACTTTATAATAATCCACTCTCCCAAAATAACATCAATGTGCTCACAAGGGTGTTCCCCGTGATTTCATTACTTCAGCATTGCCACACAGGGGGCCAGACTTTCAGCACATGAACCACTGGTTTATAGGACAAACCATATCACATCAATGGCAGTGGCTTTCCCTGTTTCACACGTCCAGACACTCAGACATCTCACCACACAACACCAAAGGGCAGGGAACTGAGACTGACGCCCTCATTTTCCTCTTCATTTCTCAAGTGAGTCAGAATCATGAGTAAATATGATTCTCCACAGCAGGTTCCTGTAACAGGGGACTAACAGAAGGCCCCTGAAAGATATCAGCCCAGACTCAAGGTCAGTTAATGTGGTTGTTTATTCCCAAGAAAGAGGGACAAAGTGTAGCTAGCCCTTTACTCTTTTATTATTATTATTATTATTATTATTATTATTATTATTATTATTATTTAGTTTTGGATGAAACTTTCTTTAATTTTTTATTTATATGTGGTGCTGAGAATCAAACCCAGTGCCTCACACATGCTAGGCAAGCGCTCCACCACTGAGCCACAGCCCACTCATCTCCGCCCCCTCCCCCGCCACGCACACACAAGTACACACAAAGATAGAGGGCTTCATTAATACAGGTTTTCAAGAGAAACTCAATTATAAAAATGAGCCCTAACAAGTCAGGCATACTGGTGCATGCCTATACAACTAGCTATTTGGGAACCTGAGGCAGGAGGCAGGAGGATCACAAGCATCAAGACCAACTTGGGCAACTTAGTTAGACCCTGTCTAAAAATAAACTTTCAAAAGACCTGGGGATGTAGCTCAGTGGTAGAGCACTTGCCTAGCATGCATGAGACCCTGGGCTGAATCTCCAGTACCATCAAAGAAAAAAGAACAGATGGAAAAGAAATAGAATCAAAGAGTCTAAAGCAGCCAGAAGGGACTTGACCATGTAATTGTGTGTGCCATCATTTTACAGAGGAAGAAGCTGAGATTTCGAGAAATAAAGAAGTGTGTCCATAGTCAGGGCCCACGTAATGGCTCAGAAATGGGATCCAGAGATTTCCTGTTTCCTTTTTTCCCCTCCACTCCACCTCCAGCATGGTCTGATTGGCACCCCACTCTAAGGGAAGACCTCCACTGTGCCCAGGAAGTGGGGGGTCTGCCCAGTCCCGACTTCACATACCTGCTGGCTCCCTCAGGCGCACGTGGCTGACTGGTGACTGTTCCTTCTGAAGCACCTGCCAGAAGCCCGGCCGAGCTCTCACCACCTCTGCCACTGCACAACTGTAGTCGCCTTCATCCTCTGGGCCCGCAGAGAAGATCTTGAGAGAGAAAGCCTTCGGGTTCATCTTGGAAACCTGGAGCTGTCCGTGACTCGCTCTGTCTTTGTAGCCCATCCTCAGGTCCAGGACTCCACTGGCATCAATGCTGGCGATTTCAGTCCCATTGAGGAACCAAAAGCCCTGAAGCTGTGGATCCCACACACTGCCCACCACCAGGCAGACCAGCTCCAAGGGCTTCCCTTCGGCAGACGTGCTCTCAGTTGTAATGCTGACTTTAAAATCTCTCCCTGCCAACAAAAGCAAGGCAGGTGTTTAGAAGGCCCACTGCATCTGTCCTGTCTGAACCAGAGGTGAGACCCCAGTACAGAGACCACGGAGACTGCATTTTATGTGGTGGTTCAGCTCTATAGTTCAGGTAAGCTCCATGACTATTCCTTAAGTCAGGAAAAAACCAAACCAAAACAAACAAACAAAACAGCATACATGATTTTCTGAATGCAATCCTAGGAAGCAAGAAGTATGCACAGATATATAAAGTATACAGTTAAGTATGCATTTTAAATTAAAAAAAATAAAATCGTTTTGATATGTGGGATTATTGTAAATGATGATGTCTTTCTCTCTCACTCCCTCTTTTCATTTGGGCACTGGGGATTGAACCCAGGGCCTCATGCATGCTGAGTATGCACACTACCACTGAGCTACACCCCAGCTCTTATTTCTTTCTCTCTTTTTTTTTTTTTGGTCTGGAATATCCAGTGGAATTTTCCTAAGTTGAAAGTGTAAATGATGCGGTTCCACAGGACTCACTGAGATACCTGAGGCCAACAGGACCATTTTATAACGGAAGGGAATAATATGCTTCTTAAAAAAGAAAGAGCACTTCAATGACCCACCACTGGATCAGTACTTTCAGCAATGGATATATATGCTTTTAGCAACTCCCTTCTATTGGCTCAAAGCCTCCACAGAAAGACCAGAAAACAGACAAGTTTCTTCTGCCTACTTTGACAAAAAATGTCAATGGATCATGAGGCGTGGTGTCATTCCAACATGGACAGGGGTTCAAGTGGAAGGAAATTTTAGCACCGACAGAGACAAGATGTCCTGCTGGAAACTGGAACACCATTGAGGCCCAGCTTGGTGGAGGGTGGGCTTTGGAGAGAGACTAGTTTGCCTTTGAATGCCAGCCCCTGTGCTAACCAGCTGGGTGACCTCAGAGAAGCATTAGCATTGGCTTCAGTTTTCTCATTTTTAAAACGGGAGTGGACTCCTTACCTCATAGGGTGAATTGTAGGACTCAGTTAAATAATGTAGATAACGTGCTTACAAAGTGCCTGGCAAAAATGGTACCGAAACCATGGCTATCTTGTGGAATCAATCTAACTTTTATGGGATATTTTTTGGGGGAGTGGGTACTAGAGTTGGAACTCAGGAGCACTCTAGCATTGAGCTACATTCCCAGCCTTTTTTATTTTTCAGTTTGAGACAGGGTGGCCTCACTAAGTTGCTCAGGCTGGCCTCAACTTGTGATCCTCCTGCCTTAGCCTCCCAAGTCACTGGGATTACAGGCATGTGGCACCATGCCTGGCTCAATCTAACCATGTAACATGCCTTGTCCCATATAGAATCTCCTATGAACAAAGCCAAAATGAGCATCCTTCTTTTTAGTTATGCTGCCTAGATGACAAAAACAAAAAAAGGTTCAAATTTTCTAGCTAAGCAATTAACAGTCTACCTAAGATTAAAAAAAAAATAGAAAGTTGTTCGATAAATACTCAGTCCTAGTGAATTCACGTATTTCCCAAGATGATAATTACCTGCTGGCTGGACCCTCAGAGTTGTTTGATCTGTCTCCTTTTTCGTGATGAATGTCCAGGTTTCATCTGGATCTTGGATCCACTCGGCTGCTTCACAGAACAGTTTGCCTTGATCTGAGGGCTGGAGATGGCCTATGGACAGTCTGAAGGTGGCAGTCCCAAGCTTGTCGAGCCGCACATCACCAGCTGCAAACCTCTTTGCATATGAGGGCCCAGGGGTCAATACAAAATCTCTGGAGAGAGAAATAATGCTGGTGGCTTGGCTCCTTCCTCCTTCCTGCATCAGGTACCAGGTGATGGAGAGATGAGTATGTTGAGCTGTGGCTTTGGATGCCTCACAGGTAAGTTCTAGAGGCTCACCTTCCTCCTTACTGAGAGTCTGGGAACTCATGGTGGCAGAGAGGGTATCTGGAATGACTAGAAACAAAGGAATGATGATAACCTGATGCACCCATACTTGTCCAATTAGCCTCTGTAGGTGGAGAGGGTGCATCTTCTGGGTTGGTTTCTTCCTGGCCCTAGGCTTTCCCTCTTGCCAATGGGAACATTGGCATTTGTGTTTCTATGGAACTTGACAAAGCAAATATCTCAGTGCCGTATGGGCCCTGGCTTTGTGTCATTAGCATAAGCTATAACCAATTTAGCTACTCCACACAGAAAGCTTATAGGGGAAAACCAACCGATAGCTACCAGACCTAGATTTTGACCCTGATTGTCCATCTAACTAACTACATGAACTTGGGCACAACCCAATATTTCTATGGGCCTTAATCTGCTTCTTGTGAAATAAAAATTCTGAAATCTCTGCTATGAGTTACCATTCACAGCTAAAAGGCAATCCTTATCTAAGTTTCTGTAACTCTCCTACTACCCTACCATTTTTTTCTTCCTCAAATGAAATTGAACAGCGGAAACTCACGTGAAGGCAACTCTTAGACTGAGTCATTTAATATGGTTGAGCATCTTACTCGATGCAAGCATTGTGGTAGGAGCTGAGATGAGCATTCTCTTTTTGAGAAGCTCAGAATGTGGTGGGAAAGGTAGGTACACAGAGCTAGTTGCCTTACCATACCTGGGTGAGTAGTAAAGACAGTGGTGTGAATTGAGCATGGAGAGGCATGACAGAGGGGGCACTGCCTGAGTGCCCACTACATGGTGCCATGGAAGAGGTAATAACACTGCCTCCTGAAGTAAATGTAGGTGTTTGCTAAGCTAAAAAGGTGCTGGTATTGGGCTGGAGTTGTGGCTCAGTGGTAGCGCACTTGCCTGGTATGTGTGAGGCGCTGGGTTCGATTCTCGGCACCACATATAAATAAATAAAATAAAGGTCCATCAACAACTTTAAAATATATATAAAAAGGTGCTGGTATTTCAGGCAAAGGTTTCGAGGATCCTCTCCCATGGGTGAATGTGTTGGAGAATAGTCATTTGGGAATAATCATTTCCAAGCTATGGACAGATCACCTGTGATATTAATACCAGATCTCTTACCAATTTACTGTTCTACCTCCAAGAAGAGATAACATGGGGTGGGGAACCCTCAAAGATTTGTGGAATGCTGTTGCTGTTACTAACCTATGTATACCTATGGGTGAGGCTTCAGGAAGGCCTTGTACTGTCTAAATCTTCATGGCACAGAAGACTGGGAAAACTGAATTGATGATTTTTAAGAATAAGAGATACCTATTTGCAACAAATCTCCAAACTATCTGAGGGTGGGAACTTTTTTTCCCAAAGCAAACAGAACAAAATAAAGTCTGTCACATTGCAAGGCCTTGTGGTGGCGAAGACTGGCTTCTCAGGGGCTGGCTAGCAGAAGTGGACAAACAGCTTACCAGTTAGGTTGGTCTTCGCACTGTAACTTCCATAGTATTTTCCATCAGTGTTTGGAGTGTGACACTCATACTCGCCAGCATCCTTCATCTGGAGCTTTGAGATGTGCAACAGGACTGAGTTGTCCTGCAACCTCTCCACATAGATGTCCTTGTTTCGTACCCGCTGAGCGTACATTGCGTAAGAGAAGGTGTCATCATTGGTGCTAATGATCTGGACTTCCCTGGTCGGGGCTGTCAGCAGGTAAACAGACCACTGGAAATGCTGCAGGGAAGGTCCCTGATGGCCAGTGACACTGCAGCCAATGCTGACTGGGTAACCTGCAGCTCTATACAGCGGTCCTTTTTGAACGGTTACTTCCCTCTGGCCGACGCTGAGCTTAGCTTGCAAGTAGGAGAAAGAACGGGGAATAAAAATAGATTAGTGCTCTGGTTCCCAACGTACCCCATTATGTAGTTCTCTTTATTACAATTCTGGTAAATGAGATTGCAGGTTATTAGCAATAATCAGCTTGAATGTTCACCACCTTCTTCAGGCTGAGCAGCAGTGGAATAACTTAATGAGTTAATTGTTCTTTTATAACTTTAACTTCCATAGTCATTTCTAGTCTTTTTACAAAGTTTAGCTTTGCTGGGCACGGTGTGGCATGCCTATAATCCCAGCGATTTGGCAGGCTGAGGCAGGAGGATCACAAGTTCAAAGCCAGCCTCAGCAGCTTAGTGAGACTCTAAGCAACTTAGCAAGACCCTGTCTCAAAATAAAAAATAAAAAAGGATTGCAGATGTTTCTCAGTGGTTAAACACTCCAGGTTTCAATCCCTGGTACCAAAATAAATAAATAAATAAAAAGTTCAGCTTTATCCTTGTAACATGGCCACATCTATAAAAAAATTCAGCTTACCTAAGTGCACTCATTTTAATGTAAATGCAATCAGTGTATGATAATTGACTTTTATTTTTTTTAATTTTATTTTTTTTATTGGTTGTTCACAACATTACAAAGCTCTTGACATATCATATTTCGTACATTAGATTGAAGTGGGTTATGAACTCCCAATTTTACCCCAAATGCAGATTGCAGAATCACGTCGGTTACACATCCACAATTTTACATAATGCCCTATTAGTAATTGTTGTATTCTGCTACCTTTCCTATCCCCTACTATCCCCCCTCCCCTCCCCTCCCATCTTCTCTCTCTACCCCATCTACTGTAATTCATTTCTCTCCTTGTTTATTTTTCCATTCCCCTCACAACCTCTTATATGTAATTTTGTATAGCAATGAGGGTCTCCCTTCATTTCCATGCAATTTCCCTTTTCTCTCCCTTTCCCTCCCATCTCATGTCTCTGTTTAATGTTAATCTTTTCTTCCTGCTCTTTCTCCCTGCTCTGTTCATAGTTGCTCTCATTATATCAAAGAAGACATTTGGTATTTGTTTTTTAGGGATTGGCTAGCTTCACTAAGCATAATCTGCTCTAGTGCCATCCATTTCCCTGCAAATTCTATGATTTTGTCATTTTTTATTGCTGCATAGTACTCCATTGTGTATAGATGCCACATTTTTTAATCCATTCATCTCTTGAAGGGCATCTGGTGACTTTTATATTATTTTATAGGACAATCAGCATGTAGGTCATCAAACCTCAAATTCCAGGGTTATCTGTTATTCCCACAGAAGTGGTTGTTGGAGAGGCAAAGTCTGTGGCTCTGGCACGGGCATTTTCCTATTGGTTGGTTGAAAATATTTATAGTTCTTAGTCAGATCTTATGCAAGGTGGGCTAAAATTAGTATCTAAAGTGAAATGGCAGTAGTACTTCCCTTCTACACTGCAGTTTTGTTTTGTTTTTTTAAGTCCCTGGAGAGTCACTGTAGTTTTACTGAAAAGCTTCATAATGGATGACTATAAAGTCCAGTGTGATTTGGGATCGGAATTTATTTTAGTTCTTTTCTCACTAAAAGTTTTCAACTGGGACCACTGTGGAATGTTTTCTACTGAAACAAATCTTAAATATTAGGTCTAAAGGGGAAAATGGGATTAAATGGTAGCACTTTGTTAGAAAAAAAATTGAAATCTAGCATTTTGCAGAAATCACCCAGTATGTTTTATTAATGATTAGTATTAAAGGACCAATTCCTTTTGTGTTTCAGAAAGAACACAGACCAGTGACAAAGGGGCCACCAGGGTGGGCTAGATCTTTCATTAGGGTCAGGGTTCAGTGGATGGGGGAAAACAAGGTGGAAAGCATCAGAAGGGTCCAAAAGGGAGCCATGGCTGGTAGCATGGAGTTAATAGAGGTATAGAAGGTCCCCCCCTCCCCATGCTGGGGATCAGACCTCGGGCCTTATACATGCTAGGCAAGTGCTCTACCCCTGAGCCACATCCCCAACCCAGAATAGAGAGTTCTTAAAAAGAAGAGAATTCACAAGAAGCAGAACATCTGCTGGTTTTGTGCCTCCACAAAGAGTAAAGGAGACGACATTGGGGGGTGAAAGAACGAACAAGGCTCATCGTTGGAGAAAATGCCCGTTTATTGAGGAACAGCTCTGCATATTTATAGAGCTGGGGGTGGTTTGACAGTTATGAGAGTTTAATGGTTTGACAGTTGGCATGGGGTGCTTTCTGATTGGTGGGTAAGGATCAGGTGAGCCAGCAGGGCTAGTCTGATTGGTGGGTAAGGATCAGGTGAGCCAGCAGGGCTAGTCTGATTGGTGGGTAAGGATCAGGTGAGCCAGCAGGGCTCACCATTGGATGGCTCTTCTCAGGGGATGGGGAAGTTAGTCTTTGGACCCAGGGTGACTTCCAACAGGGGGAAAAGTGAAGGAAAGGAAAAACGACATTACAGAGTCCGTGAAAAGGCTAAGTATAAGAATTTTAGATGAAATGGAAGCAACCCTAAGGGATATAAGGGACCTACAAAACATAAAATGGGCAGAAAGTATAAGTGGTCACCTGACATAGTCATCTAAAAACTATGTGTATGCTCAATCTGAAACTGGTGAACAAGCTAACCACACACAACCAGTCAACTAACTAACCATACACATTGCCGGTAATCATTGAAAATACACTAATCTATTCATGAATCCCAATTAATGTGGTATATTTATATTGTACTTTTTGTAATACCTAGAAATAAGAATTAGACCACTTGAGAAAAATTTAAATTATTCCTTACCAAAAAGATACACTGCAGAGGCAATTTAAAACATTTTTAGCAATGTCATCTTAGAGAAATGTGTGCACTCTTCATTAAGCCTCATGTAAGAGAATATTTATACCCACACTGTTCATTTTAGCCTCAAGCAAAGGGACTATGGTTATGTCCATCAACAGAATGGACACACTATGGCACACTCATAAAATGGAATATTACACAGAAATAAAAATTAATGAATGATAGCTATTTGACATAACATGAATGACTATATTTGATTAAAGATGCAAGATACTTTTGAACCTTTTTGTCACATACAGACTGAGTCTACTGTTTATTACAAAGTTTAAAAGCAAGCAAAACCACATTGTATTTTTTAGTGATGCATATAAGGGTTAAAATTGCTTTTTTTTAAAAACGAATCTTCTTTTTTTTAAAATGCCTTTATTTTATTTGTTTAATTTTTATGTGGTGCTGAGGATCAAACCCAGTGCCTCACGCATGCAAGGCAAGCACCCTACCACTGAGCTACAGCCCCAGTCCTAAAATTGCTTTTTAAGAAAAGCTAGGAGGTGGTTATCATGAGAATCAGGAAAGTGATTGTGCAGGGAAGGATTGTGATCTGGTGGGAAGCAGAGCAAGATGGGTGGGAATTCCAGGGTCCTGACAGTGTTCTATTTCTTGACCTAGGTTGTGATTACACTGGTTTTACTTTTTATTTTGCTAAACTGCATGTTTATGTCTTATTAACCTTTTCTTATATATTTTACCATTAAACATATATATTTTTTTTAAATGTGGGTTTTAAGGTACCGCTAACCTGTTTATATCAGGGCATGTTTCTGGAAAATGATGTCAGTTTTGGTGTCCAGGCAATACTTGTCCAACATTTTCCATCACTTATCAGTGAAATGAGTACCACATTTGGAGAACTTTTTTTGTGAAAACCAGCTTCTACTGCTTTCTTTGCCAATTCGATACATATTTATTCAACCGCTTATAGTATTTCTGATGCCCGAGAGGCTAAGAAATGAAGATGAGTTTGGAACAGTCTCTGACTTCTAGACTGTGTAATCTAGTCAAGCAGGGTGGAAGTCATCTCTCTTTGAGAAAGACATTAATAAAAGGACTTTGAGAAATTTGAAGAAAGCAGATCACATTTTTTTAGGGGAGGGCAGTAGATGAGGCTTATGGAAGATATGGCATTAGAAATGACTTTGAAGAATTGGAAAGATTAACAAAGTCAGGAGGAGATAGGGGCTTTTTAGGGGAAAGAGATTTTATGACAAGATGATATGTAGGAATAAAAAAAAAAGACTTTTTCAGACAATAAGAAGCAATCAACTGGAGCGGGGAGAGTTGCATTAAGGTTAATAGGAAGGAGTAAGACTGGCTAGGAATTTTGGATCCAGAGCATGAAGGAATTGACTCTCATGTTTAAAAGTCTGGACTTGATTCATGAGGGGAATTCAAAGGGGGAATCCACTGAAAGTGTTTGGAAAGTCTCAGAAAAATTAACCTGTTACTTGTGTGGAGAATGATGAGAGTTAGAGCCCAGGAAAGAGGTGACAAAGGTACAGGGATGAAACGAAAGGGACTAACTATATAGTTAGTGAGGAGATGAAATCTACAGAGTTTTCAGTGTTTTGGAAGCTCAGAAATAGCAAGGTTAGGGGTTGGGGTTGTGGCTCAGTGGTAGAGCACTTGCCTGGCATGTGTGAGGCCCTGGGTTCAATCCTTGGCACCACAGATAAATAAATTAATAAAATAAAAGATCCATTAAAAATATTTTTTTAAAAAAGAAAAGAAATATCAGGGTTAGTAGAGGGGTGGGAAGTAAGAAGAAATCAAAGGCATTGGGTTTTATAAGATTGGGAAAATAATGGTACTCATCAGAACTAAGGACATCAAGAAGAGTTACTATTGTTGCTATTGTATGTTCAAGTGTGAGGGAGAAGATAATGTATGTAATTTTTGGAAATCCAAAAGTTGAGTGCCATGGAATAAATAGGAAGGATATCTAGCAAACATTTGGAAATAATATTTGGAAAGTGTGAATGTGTGTGTATTTTAATTTAAAGTCTACTCAACCTATTGAAAACATTTGTCATTTAATCCTTTCCGAAACTCTGTGGTGTCCCCATAGTTAGTCATGACAAAACTCATAAGTGAGCAAGATCATGGGGCTAAAATATTCCAGAAGATGAACTGGCATAAGCAAGAACAGAGAAAAGGTATGGATTTAAAAAAAAAAAAACAACAACTAATTGTGATGGTCTAGTTTGGTTATATTATAGAATATGAGTGGAAGGACCAGGGAATAATGACCGGAAACATTGATCAGGTTATATTCTGGAGGAACTTGACTAATAAGACTAGGAGTTTATCCTTCATCTAGGAAATACATTTTTTGAAAAAGTCGTAGTGAAAAACAAAACAAAATGCATAAGTGGTCGAGTCAAATTTGAACCCAGACCTTTCTCCGTGAAACATCTTGAAGCAATTGAAGCACAAGCCAAGGCTGTGGGGAGCCATTCTGACACGTGATTGGGTGACTCCCGTTAAGGGCCTGAGGCGCTTTGGCTGTGTCGAAGCTTTCCCGACCCTTTCCTGATGAGAGAGCCCATCCGTGTGGGGGTGTGCCTGACCACTGACCCCGGGGACCCAATCACTGACCCTGACCTTGGAGTGCAGCCCCCCCTCAACCTTCATTGGATGGAATTCTCCCCTGAATCTCTTGTTCCCCAAATAAAAGGCTACTCCCAGGCGTGTTTGCTCTCTCTCCTGCTAGCCCTGAGTAATCCTCGCTGCCCTGCTGGGCGGCTAGAGGTGGGAACCGGAGAGGGGAGCCATCTCGGACCTAGCAATAGAAATAAGGTAACTGAGTCTGTGTGTTTTATTTCGATCTCTTCTAACTAACTTTATGCCTAGAACCTCATTAATGAAACCACTGCGCAGGCCGCGTGGTAGACAAGGCTGTGTCCGTTGTGTTTTCACTGCCTTCTGTAAATCCCGTTTGCAACTAGAGAGAGTTCTGAGCAACAGGTAAAGGTCAGGTCAGTTCCATGTACGTATTGAGACATGTTATGAAATATAAGGAAGAAGGTGCAGGAGAGAATCCTGGAGAGTCTCTTCTTAGAAGATGGGATGAGGGCTAAAACCTACAGGAGGTTTGGGAATAGTAGGAGGCTGGAGGGCAGCCAGGACACAGTGGCTTGGAAAGCAAGGGCAACAGAACATTCCAGAAGGAAAGGGCTTGTCAGCCCCGTGGAAGGCTGCTGGGAGGTTGGGGTTCCTCAAGGCAGAGGAGAACACCGTGGAGACCTTTGTAAGAGGCTTCAATACAGCAGAAGCAGCTTCTTCCAGGGTGGGAAGTGACTGCAGGAAACGTAAATTACTTCAAGATGATTCATGGAGAAAGGGAAGAGAAAACTGGAAGGGCAGCCAGGAAGTGTAGTTGGGTGGAAAAGTAGTGAGGGGTGGAGAGGACACGGGCATCTTTGCTTGTTTCTGGGCAGAGGCAGCAGTAGGGGGGTGGAGATGGAGGAAGCCAGAGAGGAAGATGGATGGAGTAAGGCCCTAGTGGAGCCTGGGCTCAAGAACATGCTTGTGCTGTGGGCTGAATGTTTGTGTCCTCCGAAATTCATACATTGGGATTAATCGGGAGGCCGGGCCTTGGAGAGAGGTCATGAGGGCTCTGAATGAGATTCGTGACTTTAGACAAGAACTTGGGGAGCTGGCAGTCCCTGTGCCAGGTGAGGACACAGCCAGAAGGTATCTACTGAGGGAATGAGCCTTATCAGACTCCAGATCTACTATGCCTCCACCTGGGACTTCCCAGCCTCCAGAACCGTGAGAAATACTGGTGGACGAGCCGGTCAGTTTTTGGTATTTTTTGGTACTGCTATTGGAACAGACTAAGATGTACTACCTTTTCAGACAAGTGAAAGAAACAGTGTGGAGATTTCATAGGTTTTGTCAGGGCGGGAGGTGAGGAGGTTGGGGATCAAGCCTAGGGCCTCATGTATGCTGGGCACATGCTCCACCACCACGTGCTCCACCCAGCCCCAGCACAGCACAGCTATTTTTGAGGTGCAAAGGAAGGACTGTCAGAGATCAATTCCAATGGCTATGCTCTGGGATCACACACTGAAGCACCTTATTATAAACAACGCGCTCTTTGCGGCTGTTTCAAGGACATGCTTCTCTTCCTCCGAACCGTGAAATGCCTTGGAGGGATGGCCCCTTACTTTCTCTTTAAAGGGACAGAGGATTAAGTCACTTTGCAGAGTAGCTAGTTTCTTTTCTGATGAATATAGAGCCTGGCACTGACACACTACGTCAGGAGTCTTGCTTTTGAAACAACAAGAATTCCCTTGATGATATGGGTTTTCTTTAAAACATGTCCCTGGAATTGTCAAATTACCATTTCAGAATTATTTGAATGGAAAGTATTAGTTTGAAAAATACAAAATGGCCCATTATTCAACTATTTTTGATACCCAAAATGCAGCAATTTCTAATAATTCCACTTTATACAAAACCTACCTAGGGAACAGTCAACGTGCCAAACAACTTCTCTTTCTTTACACATATAAAAACTCCTATGTGCTTAGAGACTGAGATAGCTTGAATCCATAATTAAGTGGAACCTTTTATTTCTCTTCTATGAATACAAACTCAGTGGACAAAAATAGCCCCTCTCCAAAGCTCTCTCCTGTTAATGTCCTTTATTTGCAGGATCTAGCAGGTGAGGCTGAATACTAAGTCCAAGGATGGACTTACCCATCATTACACTAACTCTACCTAGCACCATATTCTAAACTGTGAGTCAATCTTTGTATTTATTGGAAAACAAAAATAAATGGAGGAGCTGACAGTGTAGCTCAGTGGTAGAGTTCATGTTTAGATGTGCCAGGCCCTAGGGGTTAGACCCCCAGCACCACAACACACACAAAAGAATAGAGACAAGTTTACATTTGCTAAACTTCATAACTGATTGATTTATCATCATTTAATTTCTTTCATTTCCTCCTATTTGTTTATTTATTTTTGTGGTTCTGGGGTTTGAACCAAGGGCCTTGTGCATGCAAGTCAAGCACTCTACCAATTGAGCTACACCCCCAGCCTCTCCCTTTATTTTTTTGTAATAACAAATAACAGACCTCCAAAACTTTTTCAAGTAACTACCTTATTTATGTACTCTTCACATTAAAAACTGTGGTTCTGTGAGAGCTGGGGTTGTGGCTCAGTGGTAGAGTGCTTGCCTAGCATGTGTGAGGCTCTGAGTTTGATCCTCAGCACTGTGTATAAATAAATAAAGGCCCACCACCTACTAATAAAATATTTTAAACAAACAAATCCAAAAACTGTGGTTCTATACAAAACTAGTGCTCACAGGAGTCAGAATTTAGAAGAAATAAATATGTAGCCCAGTTTAAGTAATTGTTTAAGTAGATTAAGGAAAAGTTTCCAGTTTTCCCCCTTTTAAATCTTAATTACCTCCTTCTTTCCCCTCGATATTCTAGCGGCTTACAAAATAAATAAATAAATAAATACCCCAAAGCAGCAACGACTGGAGCAACACAGTGTGCGTGTGAGAGAGAATTTGCAATTCTCTGAATTATTGCACAATGTAAACTTAGTTTCCTCCTTTACACAAAGCAAACATACAATCTAAACACGCAAAGCACATAGACTTGAGAATCAGAGTCAGACAACTCAAAAGGACAAAAAGAAACACTCCAGCCCCTGAATGATCCCAGCAGGCAGCTATCCATCAACACCTGCCACAACAACCTGGCAGACATTGATTGCCCAGCATGTGGTCCTAGTAAATTCCTCTGCAGGTTGCCTTTCTCCCTTCAGGGCCCAAGTCTGGTCCTCACCAGTGTGTCTCTTGAGTCATCAGTCTGGTTCAATTAAACCAATGTTTATTGAGCAACTCCTTTGTGCCAAATGCTGCACTCTTAATTTTTTGCTACAACCTTGGTTACACTGATTACAGCTTGGTTCAGTTACCCCCATCATCCCAGCCCTTAAGTTTCCTGTACTAACTCCATTCAAGTCTTCCCAAAGCAAAATTTCTTGATATGATAAAAGAGTCCATGAACTAGGGTGAAAAAAAACCCTACTTCTTTATTTAAATTAATCTGTAATGGAAATTTAGTATTTCCTTCAATTATGAATATAGACAACAAATCACAGATATTCACGTATCACGTACCAGTTGTGGCAGCCGAATTAAAAATAGTATTCTTAGTCATCACTTCTCTGCAGTTTGGTGGTTAATACATCTATTGCTAGATCTTGTTAGATGATACATAAAGAAACAAATTAATCACTACATCACAGCTTATTAAGATATTTTGATAACTATTCCAATATAGCTAATTTCCTACACAATCCTTTGCATCTTATTTTATGCATTTAAATATTTATTCTGAGATGGGGGGGGTCTATAAACATCACCAAATGCTAAAGATACCTGGAGCACAAAAAGCACCTTCTTCCTGTTCTACTTGGTCTCTGTTTGATTCCCTGCCCAATTCATCTGATTCTCCCCTCTACCTCCAAATTTCCTTTTCTCTACCCTGTCCTAACATATATAAATAGATGTTCCCAGACCAGATAGGACCTTCCATATGGCCTTGGGCACAGCCAAGTGGCTCTTCCTGTCCGCTTCTCAGTTTCTCAGTAGTGAAAGCCCACTTTAGTCCAGAACCTTCTTTTAGCTTTGCTCTCATAACCTTCCCTTTTACCCAGGAACATGTCCAAGGTGCATTTAACTAATCAAACTCTTAACTTCAGGCAAGCTTTAAGCTCTCCTCTCAGGCTGGGGAGCAAAGCTCTCAGTCTCTCTTGGGATGTTCAGCCCATGAAGAAGGAGGAGAGGCAGGCCTAGGCCAAACTGTCAGATCAGGCAACATACAAAAATATATTTTAAAAAATCCCAACAGAATCAGGTGCATGGGACTCAACCAAGCATCACCACTCCCTGCAACTCAAGGATGTCTGGGGAGGCCAAGCACTGTTACATTGCCAATGCCAGAAGCAGGTGCCACAGTTAGCAGCTGTTCCTATAAAGACCAAATTGCTCCATCGCCCAGTAGTCTTCACTGGACTGGCTCCTGCAATGTTAGAAACACAGAATTATGAAACTTACTTAGAAAGAGAAAGAAAGGTGCCACGTAGAGAATGGGTGCCATTTGGACCAGACCTCTCTCAGCAGCGCCCTCGAAATCGCTCAGAAGCGGAGTGACGACTGTTAGGTTCTCACTGCAAAGGTAAAGAGGAAGTGACAGTGTGGTTTCCAGTCCACGGAAAAACAGAAATGGCTTGCAAAAAGCAAAGCTGGTTATCTTATATGGTTCTCTGCTAATCACTTAGATGTGGGTGTAAGAAAATGATCTTCATGGTTAATTAACATAGATGGGTCCATCTTATTAAAAATAAGATGGGACTCATCCTGGCTAAACATGTATCATTTAGCAATGATGGGGGGATTTAAGTAAACCGAATAGACAAAAAAGCAACCAGAAATGATCTCTTCTTGACCTTTACCTCTTCTCCCATCTTGAGAGAGGAAACAAGAGAAGGATCCCTAGGAAACATGAACTTGGGGTCAAATGAAGTGTGAAGATGAAGGTTCTGGGGTCAGGTTTCCTGGGATTGCAACTACTTTTAGTAGCTGTGTGACCTTAGAAAAGTTAATTCACCTTCTCAAACCCTCACCTGTGATATGGGGACACCCATAAGATGGCTGAGAGAGCTGAATGAGCTAATTTGTTTAAAGTACTTGGAACAATATCCAGTCCACGGTAAGTACTCACAAACATTGGCTACCAACATCACCATCATAGACATTTGGGTCCAACACCTAGGATGACACATGTAACCACTGGCACTGAACCCAGGACGATGCATCCTACTCCAGTCCTTAGAAGGCAAGATCACACAGGGGTGCACTCACTGAGGACATCAGTCTCAGCCTCTGGGCCTTGGGCAAGCCTAGATTTAGACTGGTCAGTAACAAAGTCGTCTGTCTTGGGCCACAGATTCAGGCAGATCCCTGCTCTATCCATCCATCCACGCAGCAAGCCGGTCAGCCAGGGATTTTTTTTTTTTTTTTTTTTTTTGAGTCCTCCTGTGTTCTGGGTGCTGAGGTAGGGTTTGCTCATACAAAGATGGATGTTCGAAACCACGCTTTTATGGTCAGGAGACTCCCATTTAATCAAATATCACAATGCAATGTACAACAATCAGTGTGGCGGAAGAGTGGGGAAGTTGGTGGGTACGAGGGAAGGCAGATGGATGAGACTGGACCAAAGGAGACTGGACCAGGGAGAAGCAGGGCAAGGGACAGTTGGAGAGAAACTATCCAGTGTGGATAGTGACACACAGGCCGTGTCTTTCGGTTGAAGTAGATTGAAGTGTGAGGCTGGGGTGGAAGGACAGAGTCTGTATAGCTTGGCTGGGGCAGAGCTTAGTGGCCTTTGTATGCCAGGCCCAAGAGCTTGGCTTCTGTCTTAAAAAAATGTGTGTGGGGGCTATTAAGAATGTAGTCTGGTCAGATTTTCTTTTAAAATGGAATTCCATACTTGTGTACTTCTAACTGGTTGAAAGGTGAGGGAAGGAGACAGGGTTATAAGCAAGAAGGCCAGTTAAATGTTTTTTTTTTCAAAATATATTTTTAAATTATAGATGGACACAATAGCTTTATTTAATGAATTTATTCTTATGTGGTGCTGAGCATCGAACCCAGTGCTTCACACTGTGAGGAGAGCGCTCTACCACTGAGCCACAACCCCAGCCTTAGTTACAAGATATTTGTAATTGTTTGTCTGAGCAGTGACGAAGGCCTGAATCAGGGCATTTAAAACAACGACAGAGAGATAGATAAAACAACCAAATACTTACTGAGTACTCCGTAGAAAAGAAGTTAAAGTGCTAGAGATCCATCCGGGATTAAAGCAGGGCCTTTCATAGCAATGTTTGTGATGGAGGAGTTTGGTGGAGGTGAGTAGGAAAGAGGAACATGGCTGATTGTCACACAAAGGAATTAGATGAAGCCTCCGAGGAGACAGAGAGATATGGATATTCGAGAGAGGGAGAGGGTCTAATTCAGGGCGAACGAACGGAAGGATAGGAAAACCTTCAGGGCAAAGGTGGTGTTTTAAGGTAGAATTTGTTTTCTCAGTGGGAACTATAGTGGACGAGGGTAGCAGTCTACACACTTAGGTCCAGAAGCTTCTACCTTCATTCACTCTTTCTGTTAAGGTTTAGATGTGGTGTCCCCCAAAGTTCACGTGTGAGACAATGCAAGAAGGTTTGGAGGAGAAATGATTGGGTTATAGCTTTAGCCTGATCAGTGAATTAATAATCCCTGATGGGATTAATTGAGCAGTAATTGAAAGCAGGTGGGTGTGGCCTGGAGGAAATGGTTCACTGGGGGCGTGGCTATGGGGTGGATATATTTTGTATCTCCTGAGTGGAGACTGTCTTTGCTTCCTGATCACCATGATGTGAACTGCTGCCCTCTGTCACACTCTTCCACCATGATGTTCAGCCTCACCTTGAGCCCCAAAGAACGGAGCTGGCCTTCTGTGGATTGAGACCCCCGAAACCATGAGCCCTCAAATAAACTCTTCCTCCTCTACAGTCGTGCCGGCGGGGTCTTTCAGTCCCAGTAGCGAAACAGCTGATTGAAACACGTTCCTTCTGCCATCCATCTACACACCCACCCACCAAGCCATCCCTCCTTCCCTGGTTCTCTTCATTAGGAATAATACTTAACCCTCAGTCCCCTAATACCAGTTAACCTACCCGTGTTAAAGTCTTTAGCGAAAAACTCTGCACTTTCCTATGGTTCTGTGCAAGACGTGGAGGATAGAAGTGCAGGAAGGGTTCTGCCCTCAGGAACTTGGAATCTAGTTTAATAAACAACTGTAGATAAGGAACAGTAGCCATAGAAAACAGCATGTGTCCTGTGGCCAATTCGCTGTCCAGGCTAGAAATCCCTAAAGAGCATTTAGAGAAACCTGTTTTAGGATTTGGTACTATTCAAATAGGTAGGGAGGAGAGGAAAGGATATCCCAGGAGGGAGACAGAGAGTGCAGAGAGGGAGAAGCAGACATGTGTAGGGTATATGTAGAGAAATATTGAAGGGCAGTTTGCCTAGCATGATTTCAAACCAACCCTCTAATCTGTTGACTACAGTATCAATGGGACTGGAAGTACAAGAATACGTTCACTGTTTCAGTTCCAGAAGCCATGGGTTACGTCTACACACCAATGTCTTGGGCAAATGCACTGTATCAGTTAGTAAGTGCTGTGTAACAAACAAACACAAAGCTTTCATGCTTCTACCAGTAAAATACTTATTTTTATTGACAAGCCTGTGGGTCAGCTGGGTTCAGGGGAAGTATGGTCCAGGAGGGCCTTGACTGGACAAATTAGCTCTCTTCCATGTGTCTCACATCACTCCAGTCAGGTGGCTTTTGCATATTTTCATGATAATGTCAGGGGTCCAAAAGAAATAGTGAAAACACTTCAACCCTTTTTCACTGGTTTGTTTTTGTTGCTGGGGATTTCACCTAGGGGTGCTTTACCACTGAGCCACATCCTCAGCCCTTTTTATTTTTATTTATTTATTTATTTTTAAATTTTGAGGCATGATCTTGCTAAATTGCTTAGAGCCTCACTATGTTGCTGAAGCTGGCTTTGAACTTGTGCTCCTCTTGCCTCTGCCTCCCAGGTCGTTGGGATTACAGGAATGCACCACGGCACCTGGCCACCTCAGCACATTTTGAAGTTTCTACTTACATTATGACCACTGTCAACCTCAGTCCAAAGCAAGTCACGTGGTCAAGCCCAAATGCAAGAGATGAGTTAACGGACTCTGCATCTTTAATGAGGGGAATTGACAAGTGACATGGCAAAGGGAAAGATTTAAGTAAGACCTGGGGGTCAATACAATCAATTTGCCATGTGCACCAAAAAGAGAATGGTTTTAGAAATAAGCATCAACCACAGAGACAGCCATTGCCAAGAATACAGAGTACCCGCAACCCTGAAATATATACAACCCAGTGAAGGCTATGCAACTTCTTATTCCTGGCTGTTGCCAAAATATTTTTTTTCCTCTTTCTATTTTAGTGGCTCCATTTCTGCCAGAATTTAACATTGACAGGGTGATGTCGCTTCTTTTCTTAGAGGGAAAAAAGAAGCTTTTTGTTGTCAAGGAAAAAAAAGTAGAAGAAAGAAAGAAAAAAATAGAGCTGGCAAGAGACAGTTCTTCTATTGCCTTGGGAATCACTGCATTGCAATTGTACCAGCTGAAAGGAATGTAAAATATGGTTCCTGCTCCAAAGGGAGGGAGGGAGGGAGAGGGCCACTACTGGACAAAGCAACCAGGAATGCACAAAAATGGAAAATTCTGTTCCATTTTCTGCAAAATTAATAAAAAGAGGTTTTTTTCCCCCCAGGTTGATGTGCTCCAAAATTAGTTACAGAGGTTTATAGAAATTGCAAGTATTGTGGTCTCTCATCATAAGCCTTTAGGCCCCAGGAATAAACAGGGACCTCACATAGCAGGTTCTGTGCAAGGCACTTCATAGGCATAGTTTTATAGGGTAACTCACACCACTGTGTGGTCGGCATTGCCAATCCCCTTTCATAGATGAGCAAACTAAGACTTGGAGTCATGGACTCACCTGTCCCCCAAATCACTGGGTAGAATATGGCTGGATTCTAAGGCACCTCTTCACGTCAACACATCTGCTAGCTTGCTACTTATGAATTTTGGAAGGCAAAGGGTGGGATAATGAGTGGTTGGAGGAGGCAGAAAAACATCTAACCAGTCAGCAGGAAGCCTATCATTATTTTGACCCTTTTCCTATCCAAGTTTTTGTATTTGAGGTTAAACTGATTGCTACTCTACAGGTCCTGGACTTAGCAATGTACAGGAAGCCCTGCAGCTGAGCCTCAGGTCTACATGGAGAGAGCATCAAGCTGTCACCCCACGAGATGGGACCGCAGCAGTCTCAGTCAACCCCCTCATGCAACTGGGCCCAGGTGCAGCTCAGCCCTGTGAGGGAGGAGGGTGCCCAGGTCTCGGCTCCAGACCTCTTACTTTTCTCTGGCTCGACTTCACTAGAGCTGACAATTCCTTCACCAAGGCAGAAGAGGTTTTTAAGTGGGCAACAACACTTTATCTGTGGGAAAAAGCATGAGCTAGATTTTTGTGTGCGGAGGCAAAAGCCAGGGCATGGGTGGGTTTGGGGAATAGGGATTTGCTTGGCTTCCTGTTGAAACAAAGGAGCAGTGGATGGGATTCCTGGGCACTCTCCTGTTTTCTAAGCAAACATGTCCTTGGGAAGGGCTATTCCTTAAGTTTCCTATGCAGGATCAACTGACAACTTTGATGAGAACAATGTGTGGGGCCCAGTGTAGGCTCCAAAGAGAGCCGGGTGGGGGTGGGGGGAGAAGGTACCTCCCACCCCCTTAGGAACAAACACCTCTTCACTGCTTACTCAGCTCAAGTGCTTCTTACTAAATCGCCAATTCTTACCCTCCTTCCAACAACCCCACTCGTGCCTCTGACCCCTCTCTTCAAACTTTGCAGTTTCTGGGTGGACCCTCTGTCTTGCTTTTCTCTCACTGGCACTGGAGTCCGCTTAAATCTGGGCTTGGATTCATGCAAACATCCAGGGTCACAACGGTGCCCACTGCTCTCTTGACTTGGGCGTTCTGTGGCATGAGATACAGCTGGCCACTGGCAAACCTACTTGAATTCTTTCCTCACCTCTGATACCGCTCTCTGCAGGGTCTTCCCTCCCCCCTGCAGAAGTTCCTTCTCACTGGGTCCTCGTCCCCAGGCACCTCTGACACTGCTGCCTCCCATTCCTCAGGGGTACACTGCCGTCCCAGAGGCTTCCAACCCCAGGGTCTCCTTTGAGCTCCAGACCAGTTACCAAGCTGATGCCCCACAGCTCCACCTGAAGGCCCTTTAGAAAACTCAACTGTGAGTCTACCATCAAAGTCATGGTTTTTCTCTTTCACTGGTATTGTCCATGGTGGTTTCCACTCAGACACACGGTTCCAATTTGGCCGCCATGCTGCATCCACATGCAGTCATGAAGTCCTATCAGTTCTCCTTAAAATATTTTTATTTCATTTATTTTTGAGACGTGGTTTTACTAGGTTGCTAGGTTGGCCTCAAATTCCTGGGTTCACATGATCCTCCCACCTCAGCCTCCCAAGTAGCTGGGGTTACGGGGGCTTGTCACTGTGCCCAACACTTAAGTCCTTTATGAAGTGATTCTGTCTGTTGCTGTCACACTTCGGGGTCCTCATTTTTTTTTTTAAACCTGGACTAATGTAGAACACTTGGTTTTCCAGCTTTGTCCTTCCCCCTTCTCCTGCTGCCAGAGAGACCTAAAATACAAATAGTTCTGCGCTTTTCAGACCAGACTTTTCCAGAGGCTCCCCAACCATTCCTGGGGGTCAAGTTCAGACTCCTTGACGTGAACTTTATAAGCTACCTGCCTTTGGACTTTCACCTTCAGAAGTACAGGGCCATTTGTATTCCTCTGGACCTGTCTTACCAGTGTTTCCCTCTTTAACTTTACCAACACTCTTCCTTCTGCTTAAAATCTTGCCTCATCCCTACCTGCTAACTGTCTTTTTGTTTAAAAATTTAAGTAGCTGGGTCTGCATCTCCTTTGTGAAACCTTCCTGAGCTCTTTGGATAGGGCTCACCACTCCCTCTGTGCTGTCAGTGAACTTGTATCATTTCACTTTTGTATAGTAATCAATTATTCACACGACTCTCCTAAGACTGTGCGTTTCCTAAGGGTAGTTTCTAATTCTTATTCATCTTTTTAGCGTTTCAACAAATACTTACTGAATGTCTGGAATACCAGGCACCGAGGCTGGTAGAGTGATTAAGAACATGCAAAGACTTTGGAGTCAGATTACTCAGGGCTGCTAGTTTGTGTGTGTGTGTGTGTGTGTGTGTGTGTTTGTTTGTGGTACTGGAGATTGAACCCAGGGTCCTGTGAATGCTGAGAATGTGCTCTACCACTGAGCTTCACCTCCAGCTCATAGGGTTTTTAGTTGATCAATTAGGAGAACTTGCAGGTAAAGCCAAGGCCATGTCTCTAAGACATTTGTTGCCACCTAAACCATACATGTGCCCATTTATTCACCAATTTCTTGACACTGACCCAGGTCTTTCCTTTGAACTTGGGTCTGTAGCCTGGAGTGTCTTACTACTTTCTCGCACAGACAAAACCTATGTTGTCTTGTCTAAAAATTTCAGGTTTGATTTTTTTCAAGTGGAGAAATAACTTTAAAAATTGTTAAGTCAATTAAGTACAGAATTCTTCATTCTTTTGGTTATCTCCTACTTCCACCCTCGGTCTGTTTTTTTGGTGCTGGGGGTTGAACCCAGGGGTGCTCAATCACTGAGCTATATCCCCTACCCCTTTTAATTTTTTTTAGTTTGAGACAAGGACTTGCTAAGTTGCTTAGGTACTTGCTAAGTTGCTGAGGCTGGTCTCAAACTTGCAATCCTCCTGCCTCAGACCCCCAGCTGCTGGAATTAAAGGCATGCACCATGGTGCCTGGCCACCTTCAATCTTTTATAGTTGTTTTGCCTATACCTAATTTGGTAGCATTTTTTTTTTAAAAAAAGCAATTTGTCTGAGTCCTTCTATAGAAGTCATCTTTTTTAATGATACTTCTTTTTTAAATTATTAGGTTAAAAACACATAACATCAAATTCATCATCTTAACCCTTTTTAAATGCACAGTTTATTAGTAACTACATACACATCACTGTGTAACAGATCTCAAGAACTTTTTCATCTGGCAACACTGAAATTCCACACCAATTTTCCCTCCCCAGCTCTTGGCAACCACATTTCTACCTTCTGTTGCTATACATTCTATTTTAGATACTTTAAATGAAAGGAACCATATATATTTGGTCTTGTGACTTATTTCACTAGCATAATGTCATCATGGTTCATCCACATGGTAGTATATGTAAGAAAAATCATCCTTCTTGATAGCCATATAATATTCTATTATATATACATACCACATGTTCTTTATCTGTTCTTCTGTGGATGGCAATTGAGGTTGCTTCCACCTCTTTGCTAGTGTGAATGCCATCATGAACATGGACATGCAATGTCTGATATATCACTTTGGCTTCTTTTGGATATATGTACCCAGAAGTGTGATTAATGAATCATTGAGTAATTCTATTTTTAATTTCTTGAAGAATTCCCCCTATTTTTTCTATAATGGCAGCACCAATTCACATTCTCACCAACAGTGCACATTCCAATTTCCCTTCATTCTTGCACAAGAATGACACTTTTCTGTTGAGAGTGGGCCGTCTCAATGCACGTCAGGTGATATCTCATTGTGGTTTTGATTTGCATTTCTCTTATGATTACTTATGCTCAGCATCTCTTCATGTGCTTGTTGGCCATTTGTATATATTCTTTGGAGAGTTGTCTTCTCAAGTTCTTAGCCCAGTTTTTAATTGGGTTATTTTTTGGCTGCACAACAAAGTTCCTTATATAGTCTGGGTATTAACCCCTTATCAGTTATATGTTGGTAAATATTTTCTCCCATTCCACTGGTCAATTTCACTCTGTTGATTGTTTCCTTTGACATGCAAAAGTTTTTTAAGATTGATATAGTCCCATTTATCTATTTTTGGTTTTGCTGCTTATGATTTTAGTATTATATCCAAGAAATCATTGCCAAATGCAGCGTTCTGAAGCTCCCCCACCCCTTGTTTTACTTTAGGATTTTTATAGCTTTCGTCTTACATTTAGTTTTTAATCCACTTTGAGTTAATTTTTATGTGTGGTGTGAAGGGTCCAACTTCAATCTTTTGCATATGGATATCCAGTTTTACCAACAGCTCTTCCCTCCCTCCCTCCCTCCCTCCTTCCTACAGAAGGACTGAGTCCAGGGGTGCTATACCACTAAGCGACACCCCAGACCCTTTTGTTTTTGTTTTTTTTTTGAGGCAGCATCTCACTAAGTTGTGTAGGGTCACAGTAAGTTGTCCAGGCTGGTCTTGAAATTGCAGTCCTCCTGCCTCAGATCTGCTGAGTTCCTGGGATTATAAATGTGTGCCACTGCACCTGGCAAGAATATTTCTTGATGACTTTCGTTAATGTTGACATTCTGGTGGGTTACATGCTATTAAATAAATTTATATAATTATGGCACAAATAGATTTGGGAATACGGAGAACAGAGATGACCCAGGTGAGCAGCACCTCTGTGGGTGGAGCTGGGTCACGTAGGCCTATCTCAGCAGCCTATAAGCCCCAAACGGTCAGTGTGTACTAACCATGTCATTTTATCTAGCTTTTCGGTGCTTTAACATCTGAAGTTTTGCTTCTTCTGGAGAGACCGTCCCTCCTGGGGCTAGCCAATTACTAAGAGGGCAAAGGACTCAACAGAGAACTTGTCTTTGCTATGCAAACCAACCAATCCAGAGCTCACACCTGCCACCTTCTCTATCACACTCAGGACCCTGATCCACGCGCCTTAATCACCCCAAGGTCATGTCCCAGACAGGGACAGTTCCTATGTCCCAGAACATGCTGAAATCATTCAACTTAGCCAATCCTAAGTCTGCTTACTTGAACTTTCCAGTTTCTTCCTGGAAAAAGAACCGCAAAGGCTCTCATCTGCTCTTCCTTCTAATTTATCAACCTTATTGCTTCCCTATTGCTTCCCCAGGTGTCCCCCAACCCTCCGCAGTGTGGCACGCCTCCTGATGTGTTGGCCCTGCCATACCAAATAATAACATCTTAAGAGTGGGCCAGGCACACTGGCCTGCAGGTGAGAGGCAATGGGAGTGGCTTTCACTTGAGAACTTCTGCTGCAGCCCCCCTCGGGGTGACTCAGACTGTGACCACGTCCACAAGATACTGGGCACCTTGTAAGAATCCCAGTGCTAGTTATTATCACAACTTGGTACTGGGGCCACAGTGTTGAACGGTCCCAATCCTCAAGACACTCTCAGACCACCAGACCATTTGGTGAGGGGATGGATCCTCATTTAGCCTAGAAGGGCAGGAAAAGGCTCCCTGGGGCTGGAAGCAGCCCAGATTAGACAGGTGGAAAGAGGTTTCCAGGCCAGCAAGTGGGAGGTGCCAAGGCCACTGTGGCAGGTGCCTGTGCTTAAAGGCCCAGGCACAGGGAGGTGTACAAGTTAAGTTTTTGCTTTTCATTTAAGTTGAGGAAGGAATGGGTTTAGTAGTAGGGTTAATAGGGTAGGGCACTGCCAAAGGCCAGCTGTGACTGCACCAGGGTTTTGACACGAGCGGATCCTCCTGGTTCACTGACAAGCGGGTAATGACAGGTCATTCTCGACAGCAGACCATTGAACTGTGCGTTTATGAAGTCCGAGTACCTCTTCCAGGACTGGAACAAGGCCAGTCATGGGGCAGTGAGTGACTAGGACACACACCCAGCCCTTGAATAACTCACAGCACGAGGTGGTCCCAGAGCAGGACACAAAAGACACAGGGAACACAAGAGAGGCCAACAAGAGAGTCGGTAGGCGAGGCCAGCCCAGCGTGGTGGCCAGCCCAGTATGGCCTGCCTGGAAGTGGAGCTCTCAGCACCGGCTCCTGCCCAGGTCTGCTGAAGCCAGCGGTCTGGGGAAGAGGACTGTTTGTACACTGCAGAGGTCAGTACCTTATGGCCCTGTTTGGCTGCAGACTGCATCGTGACTCAGAAAAACCATTGCACTCCGGTCACAGAGCTTTGGTGTTTGTTTCCTCATCTGCAGAGAGGAACAATATCTAACTTCTCTTTCCTAAAAGGAGGCCTATAAGGTCATGAGAATTCACCAGAAGACCAAGAGACCTTCCCTAAGTAACAGGATCCTTGCCCTTAACATTCTGATTGGCGGGAACCTCAACACGGACCCTATGAGATCCAGTTCTTTCCTTCTAGTTTGTGAAAATCCATAATGCTTTGTAGGGTTCAAGGAGATCACAAAGTGCTAAGGTTGCAACTGGGATTCAGCCACAGACAGATAACAGAGGCTAACATCAAGTTCCTCACACAACTTCAATTTAAATTAAACTTCCTTTAATGAAATAAAAAACAAATGGTGCATTGCATAATATTTGTGGTCACAGTATAAAACAATACAATTAGTTCATATAACATTGGATATGGACAAAAATACACAAGACCCTTTCTTTTTTCTACTGAAAATTCTGCAGATCCTTATGTGCCACACTAAAAAAGGAAAGTCAGTCCACCTTGTTCTCCTAGTGATCTGCACATGTACTTATCACTGAGAATTTGGTCAAACAGCGGAGGAGAACTTACCCAAATCCCAGTTCCCATCTTCCTCTGTTGTCATCGGTGAAGCTAAAAAAAAGTTTTCTGAAAGTAGCAAGTTGTGTAGTATTGCTTATTGTTCCTGCCAAAAAAGGCTCAGTCTTTGGCTCACAGATGTCAGTGACAATATCATGGCTGCAGGCAGTCTGCAAAGCAGGAGGCAAGAGCCCCCAGGGAAAGAGACAGAGGTCTGGGCAGGAGGGAGCCACGTGGCTAGGAGGGGACACACACACACACACACACACACACACACACACACACATACACACACACATAAATACATTTCTAAATTAAGATTTAATCCAGCTGGTGAGTCAGAGTTCCACCGTCCCATGAAAAAAATCTGAAAAGTTGTTTAGGAAGCCAGAGTTTTGCGTTTTTCTCTTTTTAAAAAAGTGAGACGTGTCTGTAAACATCATAAAGTAAACAATTTAAAAGCAATTTTGAGGCTTCTATCTGAACATCGCTCAGGCTCTTTGGGGGAATATTTTTGTGATTAGGAAAAAAAAAAAAAAAACCCAACCTTCTCTAAAGTTGCTTTAAGAAGTGCAATTTCATCCGCGGGAGGCCTGGCCAGGTCCTTCTTTGCTCATACAGCGCCGCTGGCGGGAGCCTCTCCCAGAAGAGCACTTTGTGACATGGGAGTCCTATTTGGTACCAGAGTGTATCTCCCACTTTGAAAAGGACACACATCCCAGGCAAGTTTACATCCCTGGAGGGCACCAGCCATGTCCTGGGATTTCTCGCCCAGCCCCCAGGTGACTTGTGGTTAGGCTGGCCCAATGGACATGGCGGAAGGGGGAAGGCCAGTGCCTTCACGACTCAGCCTTGAACCTTGACATCGGTTTGAAAGGGAAAGGTATGATCTGTGACCACACGTCCCTTTTATTACCACTAAGTGCCTGGTGTGACCTGGTCCCTGGTTTTACACACACCTGGGGGCCACCTGGTCTTGTCCAAAGCTAAGTGTCCCATCTCCCACTAAGAAGAGCCGTCGCTGCAACAGTGAATCTTCCTAGGGTAACTGCAAGGGCCCCGGGGCACTGGCTGTTACTACTATAGCACCAGTTTATAGTTGTTCTCCCTTAATTCCTGCTTGTACAATCACCCGTGTCCCTCCTTCTCCGAAATAGCACAGTTGGGAAATGACATTGAGAAGATACCCGAATCTAGTGCCACCAAGGCTTCTTCTTATTCCTCTATCTCTCCCATTTGGGTGGGGCGTACCTGCTCCCTGTCTTCCCACCATGGGGTCCAGGCCTGGGACAGCCGTGCTGCAACCATGACATGACCTACAGCGCGTGTCATAGGGGCGGTCCCCGTGGTGCACAGAACAAAAAGCAAAAACTGGGTGGAAATCTGCTTCCGGGGGCAACTTGGTGATAAGCAAGCACTTCAGAACCAATCAAGAGCAAAAGAGAGGGGAAGGAGAGCTGGTGAGCTGGGAGGAGCTCAGTCACCCGGCCCACAGTGACAAAGAGCTGCACATGAATGGCCATCATTTTGTATTACTTTATTGCTCAAAACAAACGAATCTTTTTTTTTTCCCCCTTTGGAAGACAGAGCAGTGTTAGATCCTTCAGAGCCAGGATAAAAGCACAGAGGATTGCAATTAGGGCATGAGTCACCAGTGAGCCTCAGAAAACCCCACTGGAAGCTTCTGGAAGGCCAGTGCCGTGCAGGGGGCCAGACACTTCAGGGAGCCAAGGCTCAGAGGGGTGCACTATTAATGAAGAAGTCAGGGACCCGGAAGATCTCTTTCTGTCGGCTGTCCTACTCCTGATGGAAGCAGTCAGGCAAAGCGACTGCTCTCAATCCTACTTTATAGGCTGTTTACATGACAGTAAATTGCCGGGTTTCTTCTGTGTTCCTAATAGGAAAGCAAACATACCACAAAGTATACCCTTTCTCACTGACCCCCTGCAGGGGATCTTAAAAAGTCCTGAAGGACTGTAAAGGTCATGGAAAACGCACGGCTCCTCTGGGCAATTGCAGATTCCTTGCAGTCAGTCAGTCTTCAAGCAGCAATTTGCCTTCATGTGAAGGAGCCCAAGTGGGGTGTGAAGGACATGGCATATCTGTGGGTCCCTGTAGGCCCCCTGGTGGCCAACGCCTTTGCCTCTCAGGAAGGGCAGAAGCGGGGGATGGAGGGGCTTCCACGGCCCAGCACAGCCCTGGCGCCCTGGCCCTCCTGGCTCGGGCCGTGTGAATCGAACTTCCTAGGATCCCTCGAGGCACAGAGGCCTCACAGCTATTGGCAAAAGCGTCTGTCCCTCTCCTTGTCCCCAACCTTCTCTTCCTCGCAGACTTTCTGACTGCCCTGGACAGAGGTGGCTGTGTATTTTTCTTCATATTCATTCTTAAGGCTAAGGTGGCAAGATAAGGTGCTCGGTGGAAAGCCAAATTCAGATTCCAGGGCTGCCATTTCAGCACGCTCACAGAAAGCAAATACAAAAGAAATGGAAGAGGGGCAGAGAAGGAAAAAAAAAAAAAAAAGAAAAAAAATGCATTTGGGCTCAATGAGAAGTGACATACTCCAAGTTTAGATTTCAAATGTAGTCTATGCCCTGGAAAATCGGGCATGGGTTAGAGTAGGAAAAGCCACAGATCAGCCGTGGGCACAGGCCTGTGTCATCTCTAGGCTGGGGTCGAGGGTCACAGCAGCTGTCCTCATGGAGCCCCCACCGAGGACCCTGGGCGCCCAGGTGGCAGGCACATTCTCGCCCAAGGTAAAGAACTCTGAATGCCATCACCCCTTCCTCACCGCAGCCCCTCGCCACAAAAGCGGTCGACACACACAAGTCGGAGGATCGATAAGCCAGTAGGAGAAAAAAAATTAGACAAAGGTTAACCGTTAAAAAACTGCAGTTGGGAAAACACACACTCAATTGTTATATATCAGAAAGTGCCGTGGGAAGGAGAGCCGTGTGCTGGTAGACAGGTCCGCGCTCAGAACTTGACATGCAGGAGAGAGAGCGAGCGCCAAGTCCCACCTGAGATTAGAGAGGACTGGTTTTAGTGTAACACACTTGGTTTTAAAAATCTCACTGTCCTCTTCTCACCCCCACTGTCCCTCTGTCACTCCCAGTCCGGCTGTCTAGTCCATCTCCATCGACATGAGCCGGCGGCGCTCCCGCCGCGTCTCCTGCACCTCCTTCTTGCAACACCAGTGGGAGCTGCAGTACCCGATGAGGCAGGACAGGAGCCCGATGACTGTGGACAGACCCACGCCGATCAGCAGAGGATACTTGAAGGCGTTCAGCACTGGCAGGGAGAGATCAAAGGGGGAAGCCGTTAGTGCTGCCAGGGAGGCCCCTGGGGACCACTGCCACCCTGTCTGCCCCACTCAGCAGGCTTTCCCTGCGGGATCAGATGTCATAAATCCAGCACCCAGCTCGGTGCTCACACAGGAGCAGCTCAACCACGTTAGTTGGAAAAAATGCACAAATCTCTCCCCACACCCAGTTCTGGGGGAGGGGATTGTGCTATAGGAAAAAAAAAAAAAAAAGATTCCATTCAATGCTTCTGAATGTCAGCTGGCTTTTGGGGGTTTTGGCAGGAGATTGATTTTTAAAAGTCAGTATAAGGGCAACGCACGTTCAGCAGCAGATGCGTCCTTAAAAAAAAAAAAACTGTGCATAAATCAATTCCATGCATCAAATAACTGAAGTGTACTAAGGGAGCTATTTTAAGTAACACTATAGTAAATTATCTAGCAAAGTGAATAATCACTCCCCTCCTTGTTTGGTAAATCTGGGTTTTTCATGTGGAGTTACTTCAAGCGAGGAATATCTAGGATGCAAATATGGTATAGATGACAGAAGTTTTAGATATGCACAAGCTGAGATTTTAGATATGCACGGCTGAGATTGCATCCCGGAAGCCCCAACTCTCCTCCTTGCTAGATGCCGTGAATGGATACCACGACTGGACTAAGTGCCTTACCTTTGGTGTGGTTTGGTTTTCACAACAGCCTCATGAGAGATTACAAGTGAGGAAAAGGATCGGGAAGGCTAACGATTTTGGAAGAGCTGGAGTTCCCAGGTCCATCTCCCCAAACAGAAATCTCACTAGGGAGACACTCCCAAGGCTTCTCCTGGTCCGTGGAGGCACTCGAACTTTAACTCTCTCCACAGTGTTATTCCTTTTGACATTTACTTTCAGAAGCTTTTTGCAGGGGAAACATACTTCTTGGGAACAACTGCCCTGGCATGCTCGGGGGATGGAGGTCTGACCGTGGGGTAGGTTGACTCTGGGGTGGGGAGGCTGGGAATCGCCCTCCTTCCTCTGGGCTCTGTGAAGTCACCGTGTACCTGTGATACCGGGGGGGGGGGGGGGGGGGGGGCTTCCCTTTTCCAAGAAGCACAGCAATGGGAGGGCAAGGAGGGCAGCACGGGCACCCCATCTACGGCTTCACCTGGAGACCGGGACCTTCCCTCTCAATGCCGCTCTCTGCTGCTGCCCCGCAGAATCCATGCCAACCTCAGGGCTTAGTAGTTTCCACAGAATTTATGGCAAAGCCTCGAAAATCTTTCCAATGAATCTTGAAAACCATTTCCTGCTGGTGCCACCAGCAAGGGGCAGCGAAGCTGGGAACTGGCAAGGGCTGCCTGTGCTTTCTGGCGGTAGGCCCAGGCCAGGCCTAGAGAGAAAGCAGGCTGGACACGTTACGGCACATTCCTCAAACCCTGGAAGCCTGGATTCTGTCAGCTGTGGCATGGAACAGAGAGAGGACATTCCCCAAACACAGAGAGAAAGGTCTGTGTGTCACTCTTACCATCCATCTTCACAGTTATAAAGATGGGCTTGGAGTGGATCTCTGCCTCTCTCTGCCAGGAACCTGTTGGTGACTTCACCCATGGAGTCACGGAACAATAGTAGTTGCCAAAGTCCTGGTCCTCAGAGCCATGTACTTGCAGTAAGAATTCCAGCACACTCACGCGCTCCAGGCTGAGGTCACTCTTCCAGTCCCTTCGGGCGGTGGTCACAATCCCCTTCCGATCCAGGGAGGACAGGAGGACAGGAGCCTTGTCCAAGCCAAAGGAGTGTACAGCAAACCAGGACACGTCAAAGGCCATGTCATCTGTGGATCACCAAGCCAAAAAACCCTGGGATCAGTGCAGTGAGCAGAACTAATGCAAGTAGCCACCACGTATATAATGCTTATCACAGGCCTGCTCTGCTCCACACAGCCTCACAGCAGCCCTGTGATAAAGGTACCATTGTATTTGCCCTCTATACAGAGACCACCTTGTTCAAGGTCACACAGTCAGAGGGAGCAGCATGTGCAGCTCAACCCAGGGAATCCAGCCCCAGGGTCCAGCCTCTTACCCATCCTGCTGTTGCCACCCAGCCTAAGGAATCCCAAGGAATCCCAGGAAGACGAGTCAAAGTGCTTCCCAGAGACAGTAAAGGACATGAAGCTGGTATGCAGTGACATCACACTCTGACTCTTAAAGAAAGCAGGGTCTTTGGCACTTCAGGCAGAAGAATACAAGAGTGAAAAGACACTAAAGCCATAAAGAACAAAATGTACACAAAATGAATTGCACAGAATTTAGAGTTGTAAACTGTTTAGATTTTATTGTTCACTGTGTTTTTTTTTTTTCCTTCTTCCTCTTTGTAGAAGTACTTAAGTTCAAAACAAGAGGAAAAAGATGTCAAGCTGAGAAAATTGAACACAGTTTAGCAGTCCCAGGGAGTAATGCTGCTGGATTGTAGAGTACTCTGCAAAATTAAGGCTCTAACAGCCTCCAATAAATTAATACAGGCATAAGAGAAAGAAGACGTTGGCACAGTGATAATTGTCAGAGAATGTGAAAACCAAGCACCTGTCCTAAAACCCCTCACCTCTTCCTCTTGACTGAAATCAACTAATATCAGTTGGGTGAGTTCTGAGGTCATCCAGCAGCCAAGTAAGGACCATAAGCTACAAATATCATTCCATCTTAAATCCACTTGACAAGACGTTTATATAAATGTTAAAGAGGGTAGTTTTTGCTGAACAAAATGTAACATTCGTTCATTTAGTAAAAGTACACTAATAACTTCAAAAAGCATAGTATAAAGCAAATAAGTGATGTTCAGATGATGACACATTTAAAAGGACTGTAAATCAAACTAAAAGCCAGAATTTCTACAAAATCATCCAAATGATAATTCCTTTCTGATTCCCTCTGAAAACACAATATCTCCTTTTTTGTCCCCAAGGAGCCACTGTAGTACTTGATGATAACATTTTGTTCCCAGAGTGTGAAGTTGTCTCTATTCAACAATACCAGTTCTGCAGGGGTTGAGTGGGTACCATGAGCTGCCTCCTACCCTCACAGCGTCAGGGGCCCAGCAGGCAACCGGGTCAAGCTCACAACTCAGTGGAAACTTTAACTCCATGCCGCTGTCACCTCCATGTGCTGGGTGGATAGCAGCAGCAGCAGAAGGACAGCCGTGTTCCCGCTGCTTGTGCCCAGACTCTAGCTCCTGATTGCTCATTGCATTTTGCAGGGTGGGCTACCTGAGCTAGAATCTGGGCACCCGCACTCACTAGCCATGTGATCTGTACAGATGCTGCTGGTGCCCTGAGCTCTTGCTTCCATAGGTGTTAGATGCTGAGCACGTGTACCAGACAACAGCTGACCACTGCAGGATTCTAAAAGCCCAGTCCCTTGGCTCCAGGTGGCAATACTCTGGTCACTCACAAGAGCACCCGTGGGGGTAGACTTGTTCTGAATTCACATCTCCACTGCATTCTTCCCTATTTATTCTACCTGGATCCCCTCCCTTCTGGCAGTATTCTCCCAAGAGCGCTCCCTCAATGAATCACGGCAGGCCTGTCTCAGCTTTGCTTCTGGGAGGGCCTGAGCTGAGACACCATTCCAGAAGGGCTGCGCTCTGCTGCCCCCTCCCCACCTCGGCACAGGAGTGCCTTGGCTCTCAGCCCACTTCTGCAACCATCCTTTCCCAACAGGAATTCCCTTGCAGGCCATAGGATGCATGAAAAAATACTACATTACAACTTGTGTTTAATTATTCAGAATCCTCCACCTACATAGTCCAAGAGTGCAAAGTTCTGAAAAATTGGGACCTGCGAGATATCAGATACATATAGCTTTTGCAATTACACTGGAGGAAAAGATTTTTATATTAAATCTACAACTGGTGACCCCTTTCATTTACCAACAAAGAACATTTAAAGAATTATTATTATTATTATTATTATTATTATTATTATTATTATTATTTGTGTGTGTGTGTGTGTGTATTATAAATGAGCTTTAAGGGTAAAAATGGCATCTCAGCAAAGTCGAGACTACTCATTTAAGGCCTAGGCCCCTCCTTTCTTACCCCCATGAAAAGAGCTGACCAAATCCATTGGTTTCCTTTTCTCAGAAATGTAATCTCATAGTACCCACAGACATCTTTTTCCTACCTCTAAAGCTCATCCATATTCAGCTTTCCTAAGAGAGCCAGTGTTGACATCAATCAGTAAACTACAGCCTTCAGGTCAAATCCAGTCCACACCTGTTTTTAAATACAGTTCCACTGGAACACAGCCATGCCCATTTGTTTACATTCTCATCTACAGCCGCCTTCCTGCTATGGCGGCAGAGTTGAGGAGCTGCTGCAGAGACCATCTGGCCTACAGAGCCAAAAATACTTCTTACTGGGTCATTTACAGAAAATCCTGAACTAGTTGCCACCTGAACCTTCAACCTGAGGTCCTGCAGGAGCCAGACATCCACCTGGATGGTGGTGGCCACCCAAACCTCTGCTCCTAGATGCCAGAAGGGCCCGGTGCCCAGCCCAGGGTGCTCACTCTGGCTTCACTCCCTTTGCATTAGCATATCCCCTTCATACAGAAAGAAACCTGATTCTTGTTCCCCCCAGAACCACATTTCCAGCTGTCTCCACACAGAAATGTGAGCACCCTGCATAATTTGGACTTCTCAAGGTACAAATCTGCCCCAAACCAGGGCTCTGCTTGTGATGGGAGGGGGAACGACAATTGATGTCCAGGGTCAAAGTGGGTAGAGGAGATAAGGGCAGCCCTTAGTAAGATGCTTCTTCACGAAGTCTTTGGGAAAAGGCAGAGGTAGCTACAACCATGCTCAGCAACAGAGATACCCTGCATTTAAGGTTCTTTCAGGCCCTAAGGATCCAGAAGCAAGAGTGGGGCCAAGGATAAAAGGCGTGAAATGAATGGGTCCCACAGCTGTTAAGCATCCTGTTGGCAATGCTAATAATTTCTGTGCAGAAAAGTATTATAAAAATTTCCTAAAAATTCTATAATAGCACTGCCTGGTCACTTGCTACTATTCTCTTATTCTTTTATATTTCTTCATAGCATTAATAGCTGTCATTTTGCCTCTGTCCTTAACAAGGTTGCAAGTTCCAAGGAGACAGACTTTGAATATTTTGTCTATTCCTCTATTCTCAACATCTCCAGCATCATTTATGTATTGAAGGAGCTCAGTAATATGTGAATGAATAAATGAATGAAAAAAAAGAGAAGGAATAAACTCTGCAAGTATGTTTCACAGCAGTCTAACCAAGCCTGGAGGGGACCCACTGCCTGCCCTCACAACTCAGGTTCAGATGTCTGAACATGTTTCCAAATCACCCAACAGACACAGGCATCCAATCAACCAAACCAGTACCAAGCAGGCAGTGGGGATAAATAGTCAGTCTAATCCCCAGTCCCCCCACATCTGTGTATCGCAGTGGGATTGATATGAAAAATAATTTTCAAAAGGCAACCTGGGAAAGGGGAAGGGGAAAGGTTGGTGGGAGGTACCTGGATCCAGCACTGCTCCTTCAACAGTGATGATGCAGAATAATTTGATCAGATCTCCCCGGATGACTGATGGAGTGTCCGAATGCACCGAGGCATTAAATATGGGACCTGGAAGAAAGTAAGGTCAGCCCCTATTATTTTCTTTCATACTTTTTCAAATTCCATTCTTGGTGGCATCTAAATGTGGTTCCCTTTCCTGGGAACTGGTCTGAAAACTCACAAAAAAAAGTGTTTTAAGAGTGCCTTTCTTCTATACAAAGCAACGTGTGCATTAGGCATGTCCAAATGAATCCTGTCTAAAGATGAAGCCAAAATACAACTCTTTCTAAAGAGCTACTTTTTCTTCTGGCTTTTCCCTTTACCTGTTTTCTGATAAAATCTCATTTGAAGGTCATCCCCACCTCTCATCCTGGTACAGATTGGGTTATTTCTGGTTCATGGTGATTCACTCTAGGCCAGGATGGTTTGGAGAGCAGAGGGACAGGGACTGAACCACAAATGCTTTTTGGTCCTAAGAGTATGAGAGACCTCACTGCATTGTGCTGAGTGCTGGGGACAGGGGCCCTGCTGTTATAAAGCTGAAATCCAGTAAGGATTCAGACATGCCAACAATGTAAAGTACTGAAGTAGGGCTCCGGGCTGCCAGGGGAAATTGAGGCAGCCTGGATAGTCCTTCAAAAGACTATCCAAGTCAGGAAGGCAGGGTGCACATGGGGACTCTTCTTTCTGCTCAAGTTTGCTGTGAACCCAATGCTTCTCTAAAAAAATAAAGTCTAGTAAGAAACAAATAAACAGAAAGCCCTGGACTCGGGCAGGATTTGTCTCCCATACCTCCCTGAGAACACTGTAGGCATGATGATTACTTTTAAACCTATCTATGAATCCCTCTTAGGTGACAGCATTTCACAATTTTAAGCCAAGCTGATCCCAAGAAGTCAATGTTAATCTTATCATCACAGCTCCTAGAACCCAGGAACAGGCAGACTTGAAAGAAGGTTCCAGAACATCGGTGCTATGGGATTCCTCTAAGATTTCCTGAGAAATAGTGATAGATGGCCCTAGATGTGGATTCCAAAACACGTTAAAAGAACACAGATGTTTACTATTTTCTTGTTCAGATTAGCAGAAAGGAAAGAATACCCGAAAGTATATTAAAACAACAACAACAACAACAACAACAACAAAACATCCAGAAGAAATGACCATGGGGAGAAAAAGAGTGTGTGTGTGAGAGAGGGAGAGAGAGTGTGTGTGAGTGTGCACATGCAAAAGGTCACACCATCTAATGAGGCAACTAATTGCCATGTTATATTCTCATTTCAACTTGATAACTACTAAGACAAATTCATTAGAATCCTTTCCTCACACTAAGTTATATAAATAGTTTTGTGTTTTCCTGGGAGAAAGGTAAAGGATGGTTATAAAATATGGAACACTAGCGGGGTTTAGGCAGCCCTGGATGGGAACCACTGAGTTCCAATTAGTCAGAGAGCAGCCGGGACAGAGAACACGACGGCCCAGCAGAGGGGGGGGAACGATGAAAGCCAGAGGACAAGGACCCGGCCCTCTTCTGGACATCAAGTCCTCTGCTGCTCAGCTCTCAGCCCCTGCAGTGAGGAGGGGCAGGCCTGGGCTGGCCGCACTGAGCCAGCTCTGCGGTGATGACTGGGGTGCTCTATGCCACAGGTGGCCATCTGCGAGTGCAGGGTAGTCGTGGCCATGGTGAACAACGGCTATTACATTGTTCTCTCCAATAAGAATTTCACGGTAACAAATGGGACCACAATCAGGGCTTTGTTAAAAGTATTCGTCCCCTTTTAAGAGAACACACAATAAAAAAAAAATGCTAAGAAATACCCATAATGGATTTATGTTTCTATTTAATTTGAAATAGCAAAAAAAAAAAAAAAAAAAAAAAAAAAGACTCATGAAGTTTGGACAAATGTCACTTTTTCTTTATATTTCCAAAGAAAACCCCAAATGTCTTCCAGGTCACAAGTTACAGTTCTCATTTTCCCCATTGGACGTGGCTGTGGGAATCCAGAGCGGGTTTGTGCGGCGGCTCACAATGCAGACAGGGATGGGGAAGAAGGCCTTCATTGTGGCGAAGGGGGCACAGGAGTCGATTTCATTCTAATGAAGTCAACAGCTCACTGTTAATATGGGTCATTATCCCGGGCTTAGAAATATTTTCATTATGGTCAATTTCTGTGGTAATGCTGTTTTTGTGAGGGGATTTGTCTGGTCAACTTCACAGATGACAGACTGGCCCAGAGAATTTAAGTGAACAACCAGAGTCACTAGGGGTCCCTTGATTCCTGGTCTGCAGAGAGTACGGAAACCACTTAGCTTTTTAAATACAAACATGCATGCAAGCCATATTCTAACCCCCAGCCCTAGAAAAAGGCTTAATGGCAATGTTTTTGTGAAAGCAAAAAAATTGCCCATCATCTGCATGTCCATCAAAAGGGTCATGGTTAAGCAAATCCTACTATATATACTCATTAAAGTTAGTGTTTACCTAGAATTTATTGCAATGGGAAAAAATGCTTATCTTCTAACATTAAAGGGGAAAGAAAGCAGGTCATAAAATTATATATGCAGCCTGATCTCAGAGTCATAAAGAAAACACTCAAGGGAAAAATTCTAGGAGGATAAACAACACAAATTAGTTTCTGGTAGCAGGACAGGATTCCTTCTTTCTGTTCTTTTACTCTATTTTCAAATTTTCCATGTTAAAGAGAAAAAACACCCACTAATATTCTTTTCAAAGGCCAATGCCTAAAGCCTCACATTTAAATCTTATTTCCCCCTTGACACTTGAGTCAGCAAAAGTCATGACTTAGAAGGGCCCCCTTGAGAAACAGGTCTCAATCATAAAGAGGCCAGGGCCCTGCCAGCGGGCCAGGAAGATGGACACTGGAAGCACTCTTTGTTGTAGGTCTTAGGGAGTACTGCAGATTTTTGGGAAGCAAAGGCTCCGGTTTCAAATCAATGTTTGCTGGGGGCTACTTAGGGCTACATTGTTGTGCTGGGTACTGAATTTGATGGCAGCCTCTTCTAATTAAAATGTGAACTGGCTATGACAACTCCACAGATTAAAAATAGAAACCTCAGGCAGTCTATTCAACCTGGAAGCACAGTGAATTTATCTGTTATATTTAGTTTTTAAAAAACTGAGAAATAGATTCAATATCCATTCCTCACCCAGAAATACATACAGAAGATGTTATGTCTTCCCTCTTCCACATAACAGTTTATAAGAAAGATCAAATAACAAATGTCAAACATGATGGAATTGACTCCTACAGATAACAAAACATATACAAATAAAGGACAAACATAACACGACCATCTCAACAGACACAGAAAAAGCATTTGACAATACCCAATACCCTTTTCATGATTAAAAAAAAAAACACTCAAAAAATTGAAATGGAAGAAAACTTTCTCAACCTGATAATGGGCATCTATGAAAAACCCAGATTTAATTGGGTGTGGTGGCACACGCCTGTAATCCCGGTGGCTTGGGAGACTGAGGCAGGAGGATCATGAGTTCAAAGCCAGCCTCAGCAATGTGAGGCACTAAGCAACCCAGTGAGACCCTGTCTCTAAATAAAATACAAAATAGGGTTGGGAATGTGGCTCAGTGGTCAAGAGCCCCTAAATTCAATCCCAAGTACCCTCCCCTGCCAAAAAGCACCCCCACAACCCAGATATAACATGACGCCTAATAGTGAAACACTAAATGCTTTTCCCCTAGGATTAGGAGCAAGATGAGGATGTCCATTTGGGCTATTTCTATTCAACATGGTACTGGAGGCTCTAGCCAAGGAAATCAAGCAAACAAGAAATAGAAGGTATTCACCTCAGAAAGGAAGATGTAAAATTATCTCTATTCTCAAATAACATGATCTCCTATTTTAAAAATTGTAAAGAAAAAAATTAATTGTAAGGAATAAAAAACTATTGGAACTAATTAACAAGTTGAGCAAGGTTGCAGGATACTTGATCAATGCACAAAAATCAGTTGTATAGCTCATAATTGCAATGTCCAAACTGGAAAGTAAATTAAGAAAGTGGTTCCATTTCCAAGAGCTTAAAAAACAAATTACAAATTAAGGATGAATTTAACAAAAGAAGTTCAAGACTTGTTCACTGAAAACAAAATACCACCAAAAGAAATTAAAGATGACCTAACTAAATGGAAAGACATTTCACATTAATGAATTGGAAGGCAATATTATTAAATGGCAATGCTCTCCTAATTGTTCTACACAATCCATATTTTTATTGAAATTAATAGATTGATCCTAAAAGTCACAGGGAAATGCAAAGGATTCCGAGTAGCCAAAACAATTTTGAAAAAGAACAGCTGGAACACTCACATTTCTTGATTGCAAAACTAACTACGAAGCTACAATAATCAAATAAGATGTCACTGGTTTAAGGACAGAAATACAAGATCACTGGAACAGAAGTAAAAGTCTAGAAATATCACTTATGTTTTTGATTAAATGACTTTTGACAAAGGAAAAAACAGATTATCCAATAAATGATGGTAGGACGAGTGGATATCTCCATGCAAAAAGAATAAGATGAACCCAATCCTCACACCACATACAAAAATTAACTCACAACAGATTACAGTTGTAAATGTGAGAGCTAAAACTAAAAAATTCATAGAAGGAAACATGCATACGTCTTCATGATCTTGAATTAGGCAACAGTTTCTTAGGTCTGACACCAAAAAACACAAGCAGCAACAACAAAAATACAGATACACTGGACTTCATCAACATTGAAAGCTTCAGTGTTTCAAGGGACACCAATAAGAAAGTAATGACAACCCACAGATCGGGAGGCATTATTTTCAAATAATAATGTTGACGGCAGCATTATTCATAGTAGCTAAGAAGTCAAAACAATCTAAATGATTTGACTCAGAGGAAATATCCACAAGAAGCCAATCTATAGAGACAGAAAGTAGATCTGGGGTTTCCAAGTGAAAGGGAATGTGGGGGTTGGGCCAGACTACTAATGGGAATGGGGTTTCCTTTGGAGTGATGAAAATTTTCTGAAATTAGAGAGGTTATACAACACTAAATATATTAAAACTATTGGACTGTATACTTTAAATGGGTGACTTTTACAGTATGTGAATTTCATCTTATAAAGTGGGTACTGTAAACAAACAAGCAAATACACAATAAGAGAGGCTTGTGTCTTAGCTATTCCTTACAAACCTCAGAGTTTAAATCAATATTTATGTTTTATTAATTTAAAAGTTAAGAGATGCTAGAAGATTATTTCTCTAACACCATAAAAGGTTAAAATAATACAATATAGATAACATGATTTATGGGAGTGTACCTTACCTGTAAAGTAAATGCAAATAATTTAATTCAACAAACATCTTGGATTTGTTATGGTGATTCACTTAAATGCCTGAATTTTTATAGATGAACATGAATTTACACAGACAGAAATTTCTAACTGGAACCCAGAGCAGAGTTAATAAAAATGTTCAGTCTAAAACTCACAAATGATAATCCTTCACATTGATACTCTAAATAAAACTGGGATTTAAAACTTTTAAATCACCTTCCTGCTGAAACTCACACATAGATCTGTCAGAGGATCTTCGTGAATTACTTAGATGGGAAAGAAAAATCTCCCTTTTAAAATGGGCACCTATATCTATGCTATCAAAAAAGAGGATCCTTCTACCTTACTGCATAACAGTATTCCAGTTACCAAAGACAAAATGACTTCAGAATAGATGTGAAAATGTTCTTGTCTGAATTAGCTTTCCCACAGATAAATACAATTAACAATTGTTCTTAACAAAACGAGTTGGGCAGATACATTCATCCAGACCACAGCAGTTCTGATGATTTGACTAATTGTAGGAAATCTTTTCTCCAATCTAAAAGCAAGGTGAGGAATAAGATGCAGAATCATATGGAAACACTGCTCTGATTAGTTGGACTGAGAAAAGAAGTCACAACCTTCATTCCAAGAGGGTCTTAAGCACAGAAGCCATGCAACTGGTGAAGACTAGGGTCCCGGATCTGGATCTTCCACTTTCAGCATGTCACTTAACATCTCTACAGGCTCAATCCCCTCCTCTTTTTTATACCCCACCATGTTTCCCAAAGAATATCAAATAGCTAGCTTTATTATTATTATTATAATTATTTGTTTGGTTTTTGTTTTTTAATGGGAACAGAAATAAAAATACACATTTGCAAAAAAAGTGAAAATTTATAGCAGCACTGCTTATAATAATAAGGAACTGGAAACAGCCAAATGTCATCCATCAGGTGATGAAAGGATAAACAAAGGTGACATGTCCATACAATGCAATATTCAGTCAGAAAAATGAAGTAAGGAGAGTAACTAAGAACAGAGTAGGGACGAAGAGCATGAGAAGAAGATTAACATTAAACAGGGATGAGAGGTGGGAGGGAAAGCGAGAGGGAAGGGAAATTGCATGGAAATGGAAGGAGACCCTCATGGTTATACAAAATTACATACAAGAGGAAGTGAGGGGAAAGGGAAAAATAATACAAGGGGGAGAAATGAATTACAGTAGAGGGGGTAGAGAGAGAAGAGGGGAGGGGAGGGGAGGGGAGGGGGGATAGTAGAGGATAGGAAAGGCAGCAGAATACAACAGACTCTAGTATGGCAATATGTAAATCAATGGAAGTGTAACTGATGTGATTCTGCAATCTGTATACAGGGTAAAAATGGGAGTTCATAACCCACTTGAATCAAAATGTGAAATATGATATGTCAAGAACTATGTAATGTTTTGAACAACCAACAATTAAAATTAAAAAAAAAAGAAAAATGAAGTAAGTACTGAACTGGGCACAGTGGTGCACACCTGTAATCCCAGTGGCTCGGGAGACTGAGACAGGAGGATTGTAAGTTTGAGGCTAGCCACAGCAACTTAGTAAGGCCCTAAGCAACTTAGCAAAATCCTGTCTCAAAGTAAAAAAAGATAAAAGGGCTGGGGATATAGCTCTGTGGAAAAGTGTCCTAGTATATATATATAAAGTACTGATACATGCAACAATATATATGATCCTAGAAAAATGCTCAGAGACATGAAGGTCACATAATATATTCCACTATTTGAGACGTCCAGAATAGGCAAATCTATAGAGACAGAAAGTAGATTAGTGGTTACTAGAGGACGTGACATGGGAAAAGAGAGGCAGAATTGGAGGATATTGGTTAAGGGTCAGGGTTTCTTTTGAATGTCATGAAAACATTTTAAAATTGATTGTGGTGATGGCTATACAATCCTGTGAACACATGAAAGGCCACTGAGTTATGAACTTTAAATTGGTAAATTGTACAGTATATGAATTCTATTTCAATAAAGCTGGTTAAAAAAAAAAAAAGGACATTTGATCAAAATCCTCTTCTAGTTCAATCTTTGATTCCACAGAATTCCCTGCTCACCTGAGGTTTGGAAGTCTATCTCAATAGGATTGGAGAGACTGGTTGCTGCTTCTCGCCATAGGCTGCCCCCAACAGGAGACCAGGCTGTCACCATGCAGCGGTACAGCCCTGCATCTGAGACCTGAGTTTGGTACATTCGATATCGAAATTCATCCTCTTGCACTTTCTCTAACACAACTCCATCCACCCGCGATGCATCTGTCCAATTCTCCAGCTTTACTACAGAATCCTGATCCAGGGAGATGATGTACTTGGTTTCGTTGGGACTCGAGAGGTCCCCAACAGGCTTCTCAGCTGTGATGAGTACAGAATAGCGTGGAGACTTAATATTCTTGGCCGACACCTTGCAAGTCATCTCAAATGTATTCCCGGCAGCAAAGAAGGGCTTTGGCTGCCTTGCCTTCACCACGAGCACGGAATCTGGAATGAAGCACCAGAAGGTGATTTCCAACAGGATCAGTTAAAATGGATATGCATCTAAAAGCAAAACATCAAGGAAATGGGAATTTATTTGCAAACTACCACACAAAGGCACTTATGAAAATTAGAAAACTCAGAAAGAAAATCACGTGTAACCGTGACCAGGCTGAAAACCAGCACAGTGGAAGCAGCAGTTTGAAATGACTGAATGGGTGGAACTGTACAGGTAATGGATGGTGAGAATTTGGTTTGGAGGAACTTCAAGTCCTTAAGATGTTCACCAAGAGAGAAAAGCCGGGGAGCTAAAGTGACCCTAAGATGCACAATGGAATTCACTCTTAGTGAGCTGGGGAGGACTAGACATCCTGGCCAGACTCCTGGCTACACCATTCACTTCTCCTCCCCTGAGCATCTGCTGAGCACAGAGAAGCGCCCCCTAGCTGAGCTAGCCTGGTGGAGGAGGACAGCAGGAAAATGGCTTCTCTGTTTATCCCTATAATACTAACACTACAGACCAGATAGATTACTAAATGACAGGAGCATAAGCACTTGTAGACCTAATCACTTCCACCTGGTTTACACTTTAATTTCAGAGGTGCTATTTTAACAGTCTGATCCAGTGTCTATGGCTACACTAATGTTAGGTTTAAGTGTGTTCTCTCTGCTTCTGTGTCAAAACAATAATCCCTACGCATATACACATTAGAATTCATCTATTATAATGGCACAGCATCAGGCACTTGGAAGGTACTTAAATATTTGCTGAATGGGTGAATAAATGAATTAGACCCATTCTTTTTATCCTTTAACACAATTATTAATCCTATAATCTGTCTGGTTCTTAGAGTTTTAGGTTGGGTTCTTTGGAATACTTGTTCCTCAAAACCTATTAGCAGAATATGAATGTTACATTGTCTCTCCAGAATCACTGATTTCTGAGATCCTGTTGAGTCACCCACACTCTTTCTTAATACCTTTATTTTTATTTATTTGTTCTTATGTGATGCTGAGGATCGAACCCAGTGCTTCACACACGCTAGGCAAGTGCTTTACCACTGAGCTACAACGCCAGCCCACACTCTTTCTTGATTGTCCTGTCTGTTTGCTCATTCAGTCTCCCACATGCCAGGCACCGGGAAGACAACAGTGCATAAACATACAGAAATCCTTCCCTCTATACTGGAGGAAGGAGACAAACAAAATGAATAAGTAAAATATATGGTACAGTTAGAGGGTAATGATTTAAGGAGAAAAAACAGAGAAGAAAAGAGGGTTTTTTTTTTTTGCATGTGGGTTATGTGTGTCAGCCAGCACATGCAGAGAAAAAGAAACACTTGAAATAAGGACCTGAAGGGGGTAAGGGACCGAGCCTCATACCCACCTGAGGAAAAGCTTTCTATGCAGAGGAAGAGCACGTGGGAAGCTATACGGCGGGAGCCCGGCTGGCGCTGTGGGGAGCCACAGGAGGGCAGAGGGGCTGGCGTGCTGTGGGCATGGGGGAGTTACATGAGGCCAATGGCAACAGCACATGGCACCAAAGGCCAGTGAAAGGATTCTGGGTTTTGCCCTGCGATCGGGAGCCTGTGATGGTGTAGCGCCCAAGAGCTTCATGGTCTGACTTGCATCTTAAGGGCGTGGGTAAGGGCCGAGTGAGGAGACCAGTTAGGGAGCTGGTGACAGAACACAGCAAGAGAGGACGACTCCTCCGTACAAGTGAAGCTGGAGAAGTGGTTAGATCCTAAGACGATTTTGAGAATGAAGAGTTGGAGTTTGGGGGTGCAGTCAGCAGTAGAGCACTTGCCCAGCATGCACAAGGCTCTTGGTTCAATACCCAGCACCACCAAAAAAAAAAAAAATAAAAATAATAATAATAATAAGGAGAAGTGAAGGATGAAGGTTTTGGATGAAACAATTAGAACAATGGTGCTAGCTAGCTCCAACAGGCTGGGGAAGGCTGAGAGAAAAGGGTCAGCAGAGACTGGATCTCTGCTTTGAACAGAGGTTTGAGATACCTATTAGATAACTAGAGGTGTACAGAAGGCAACATAATATTGAATCTGGAGGGGCTGGGGTTGTGGCTCAGTGGTAGAGCGCTTGCCTAGGATGTGTGAGGCACTGGGTTCAATCCTCAGCACCACATAAAAATAAAGAAATAAAATAAAGGCATTCTGTCCATCTACAACTACAAAAAAAAAAAAAAAGATTTAAAAGAAATATTGAATCTGCAGTTCTGGAAAGAGCTCCAGAGTAGGAATGTAAAACTGGAAGTCACTGGTGTCTAAGTATTAGAATTCATGAGATGAAAAGAGACTATCAAGGGGGCACATTAAATAAAAGTCTGAGGACAGTGTCCTGAAGTTGCATAATGTTTGGGGATTAGAAAAAGGAATAGACGCCAGCAAAGAAGGCTGAGGAAGCATTCAGGAAGGTTGGAGGAGCAATCACCTGTGTTAAATCCTGCCAACTTCAGCAACATAACTGACAGGTAGATTTTGCAATATGTGGATCCCTGGTAATCTTGTAAGTGCAATAGAGGGAAAAGCCTGATTAGAATAGACACCAAAGAGAATGGGAGGAGTGAAATTGGAAACCTCCCAAATAGAAAAATCTGATGCTGTGCATGGCTATAGAAGGAAAGAGAGTAACAGGCAGGCATGGGTTGTAGGGAACAGAAAGATGGAGGAAGAAGAGGGATCGGGATTAGTTTAGCTCCCCCACCACCTTGAAGGAGATCTGACAGCATGTTTTCAGGCCAATAGAGAAGTCCAGAGAAGAGAGAAATATTAAAGTCATAAGAGAGTGTAAGGCTGAATATCATAGGCTCAGGTGCTAGGGTAGAGCATGGGGGAATTCTTGATTTAATTTTTTTTTTTTAAGAGAAAGAGGAAACAAAACCAGTAGCTGATAGAGAGGTGGAGAAGGAAGTGAGCAGGGAGAAAAGGTGGAATGCAATAATCATTTAAGAGAGTGGGGAAGTAAACAGATTAAGGAAATGCAGAATGATTCCCAGGCAGTGTTGAGGACCCACTTGACCTAAGTGATCCCAGATTTAAAGGCAGGCCAGTCAGCATTGTTTGAATGTTTTTCTCTACACACACTAAACTCCACAGACATAGGCCGGCAAGCAGCAGAGAGTTGGCCTTGAACTGGGCTGTCATATGGTTAGAGCATAAGGCAGACCTAGAGAAGGGAAACTCCTAGAGAGAGTTCAGGATGTACGCAAGGGAGTGATGTGACTGAGACTTTAGGCCAGGTAACAACGGGTGATCACATAACCTATCCCCACCGACCACCCCAGACACATCTAAGATGATAGAGAGTGCTAAAGTGACTTTGGGCTACCCCCAAGCCAACGGTCATCCTAGCTAGCTAAGAGGGAAGTGAAGACACAGTAGGAGTGAAGGAAAAGAGAAGGAAGAGGAGCAGATCATTGGTCCCCGTAGGTTGAAGGGCTGTTTTTGGAGTACCGGCAAGAGAGATCTAGAAACACAGAAGACACATTAGGAGAACAGGATGCTTGAGACTGAGACTAGAGGGGTTTCAGTTATCAGAAGTGAGCCAGTCTAAGGAGTATACAGGGGGGAAGGACCACAATAGGATAGGAGACATGATGCGTAGAGAGAGGACGAGGGGCTAAGGGTGAGAGGATTACCCACATTAGGCTTCTCAACCTGGCCACACGTGAGAAGCCAAATTCCAGCATCCAAATTACATTTATTTCCCACCAACTGAAACAGGGTTTCTGGTGGGCACCATGCTCAGCATTTTCTTTAAAGCTACAAGGGTGATTTGTAGTGAAGTTCTCCAGATAGGAGCAGCAATAGAGCAGCTATGCAACGGCAGCTAGCATTTCCAACAACGGAGCAGAAGACCCAGGAGTCAAGGAGCAACAGCCGTGAGAGACAAAGCTAGATATTCTCAGGGCCGAGAGAAAATGGTCTGGAAGCTGCAGGGAGGAGAAGGGAGGTGCCCGCCCCACCTCTAGGCCCAGTGATCTGAGCAGTGTGGGAAGAAATGCCACCGTAGGAGAGCTCCCAGAGGCAACAGTGTCCTCAGAGCTGGTAATGCTAAGTGGAAGAAGACAGAAGGGGAAAGGAACACTCAGACTTGAGGATCAGGAAGCAGGAGATTTTGTTAAAGACAGCGAGTTGCACAGGACCCTCTATGGGGCAGCAGTGAGTCCAAAGAGGGTATAGGGGTCACGTGGTGATTATGGGTCCCCAGTGAACAGGCACAGATTCCTCGTGTAATCTGCAGGCTGAACAGAACAGAAACAAAACAAAAATGAATGATAAACCAAATGACAATCACCTTCTGATACCCAAAATATGTTGACAGGTTTGGAGAAGATGTCCTTGCTCTTCGCCCAACTGTTATTCCGCTGTTTAGTCCAGGCAGACACAACACAGTAATAATTGCCTCTGTCTTCCTCTGTAGTCCTTTGGATCCGGAAATTGAATGTGTCCGCATGCTCCTTAGAAAAAATAAACTCTCCGTCCTGGGCCCGTTGCTTGCTTCTCTCTCCATATCGTAGCGTCCAGTCCCCGTCCATGACGGCCAGCAGCTCGCTGGTCACCACATCATCACTGCGCCGATTCATTCTGTAGTACCACGACACTGTGAAACGGATGTTGGCCTCTGCATTCTTCAAGTCCACTACCCGGCATTCCAGTTCCGTGGGCTCATCTGAAAACCCAGGGACCTTTGAGGCGTTCAGATATACCTGATAGTCTGGTTCTGAACAGGAGAGAGGCCACGGGGGGAAATAAAAAATAAAAATTAGGGCCACATACCAAGAATTAGCATTAAGGAATGAGACAAGTACTCAGAATAAGAAAATTAAATTGTGTCCCCTACTGGCTATGAATGTGTCCCCTACTGGCTACCGGTCTGTGACTGGATGAGAAGGTGCCTGTAAGAGTATGTTTACAAAACTTGCAAAATACTTCCTCTTATATTTCCCCAAGAAAACTCCCAAGACCAAGTAGTCAAACGTCCTCCATCAGAACCCTAACCTTTGAATAGGACTGGGGTCAGCTGCCTCTCCAGGAGGTTAAAACCTAAAGATCTCATAAGAAGCTCAGTGTCCACACTTGACCAAGACTGTCTCTTGAATGCTGTGCAAGCCCCCACTCTCCAAAGCCCCCACCAGAGGGAAACGGAAACTCTGTCCCAGATAAGCTCCAGAACTCTAGGCCCACCATGGCTCAGCCCCTGCCATCCTCGGCCATGCCCTGAATTCCAGGCTCTCAGGGTGCCATTCCCCTGCATATTCCTGACTTCTCTTTGCTGCTCCTGACATTTCTGCTGGCTCTGTATTCAGTCAATAGACACCCCCACCCTCAAACTCCTCACGGGATGTTCTTTCTGCCGTCACACGAAACTCACCCTCCAACTCTGCCAACCCTGCAACCTTCTGACTGTGACCCGGCTCTCCTGTGACCAACCGCTTCCCTGCTCCGATTCCAACAGAGGGTGGGGGGAAAGCTAGTGCTGCTAGTATGTCCCCTGACTCTGCCACGGTCCTGCTGGTTTTCACTTATAGAAAAAGAACCCCTCCTTCCTCTGATGTTTGCTGCCTTGATGTATCTATTTGGCACCTCCACACTGCTGTCCTCGTTGACCCCAAGCCTCCTCCACACCTGGTTCTGGAACCCCTTGGTAGCCTCCTTTTCTCCCCATCCTCCTCCTGTGGAATCCCTGATCACCAAGGTTCTCACACCACTGTGGTGCCCTGTTTCAGATGCCTGCACACTTCCATTCACTCTTCACTGTCACCCAGGTCCCAAGTCCTCAGGGGTGACAATTTCTCTGTGACCCCGTGCTGTATACTTGCATATCAGTTATCCATACCATGATTCCTCTTTGCTTGAAAGTCTCATTCTCAAGCTCCAAATACACCCTGGTGTACAGTAGGCACTCAATATATGTTTGCTGCTTTAAGGCGAAGGTTTCTTTAAAAAAAAAATCATTTTTATTCGGTAGCCCTCTGACCTCGGGGAGAAAGACAATTCTGCCTGAGCAGAACTTCCCCTTGGCCCACCCTGCCTTTGCCCGCCTTCATCAGTTGGGTTTTATTTAACATTGCTTTTATTTATGACTCATACAGATTATAAACTGCTGAGGTCAAGGAACTGTTCTTCTGTGATTTACACTTCTAATGAAATTTATAACATCATGACTTCTCCCAGAGTGATTCACTGGGCCAGGAAATGGAAAGAACTCAAAATCCTAATTCCCTCAAATGTCATCTTTGCAAGCATTTAATTGTGAGTGAGGATGGACGCGGCTGTAGAAAGCCAGGCCAACAGGGCCCCTGGCCTCTGCCTGGCATGGGAATACATCCTACGGCGAGGCGGTGGCTGTGGAGAAATACCCTGAGCTATATGCCTCCTCCTGCACAGGCGAGGGTGCTGCCTGGGGCCACACAGCAGGCCTCCCTAGCAACAACTGACTGCGGATGTGCACCGTCACATGCAAGGATAGGAGTGCTCGAACCCCCCCTCCCCACCCACTTCAAGGTCTCAGACGTCTGTCTGCTCCTGTTAAGTTCTGGATGCAGACCCGAAGGTAGACCAGGTCAACCCAGTTCATCTATTGTGAAAAGGGCAGATTCAAACTGGCTGTGCAGACAGCAAGACCACACCCCTTAGGCCTGTCGAGGCCAACCCGGAGCCCCGCCACATCAACCATCTGCGACAACCATAGATACCACTCAGGGAACCTCAAGTCCCTATCAAGTACCACAAGGGAGACCCTCCTGCATGTCACCCATTAACCTGACTACAACGAGGCAGTACAGAGCGGTGGGGAGGGTCGGGGTCTGGTGCAGACTGTTCAAATCCTAGCCCTGCCACTGATACGATGGAGCGTAGCCTTGGGTAGATTACTTAACTTCTCTGTGCCAACAGGGATAACAACAGTAACCATACCGCATGATCTGAATATGAGGATTGAGAGTTAAAAGAGTCATGAAAATGCTAGTCATGATTTCCATTTCATATCTGAGAAGAGGAAACTTTTAAAAAGTTAACAGCTTGCCCACATAACGCAAAGCGGGCAGACTTGGACCCAGGCTTACCCGCTTCCTACCACCTTCCAAGAAAACCCTCATCTCTCAGATGAACCAGACTTACTGTCTTCTAAACTCTGTGTTTTCTGAGTTTCACTGACCGACACTGTGATCTGAAGAGACACTAAATGCCGTGCCAGGAACGGCACGGATAAATCGTCCTCATGGGGAACGTGACCCGGAAGACAGCTTCCCACGGGGACCTCGCCTCAGCTTCAACGACCCATGAGTTTAAAACGCCTCAATGCTGCCTGGGGGCTTCTCTTCTGTCCCCTAGTAGATAATACACTCTTTAATAATAAGCCCTTCCATTTTTTTTCATGGTGGACTTACAGCCCTGGGCATATTCTTCCAAAGTGACACCTTTTTGAAGGCTGCTAAAATTATGACGAAAGACCGAAGGTGTTCACTGAGGCTCTATTCACAAGGGCCAAGAGGGGGAATCACCCAAGGTGTCCGTCAGTGGATGAGTAGATAAAGTCAAGGTGGTACACATGCACACATCAGAATACTATTCAGCCATAGAAAAGCAGGAAATCTCTTATTCACAACAACATGGACAAATCGGGAAGGCACCACATTAAGTGGTACAAGCTGGGCACAGAAAGACAAAGACAGCATGATCTCACTGTTCTGTGGAACCTAGAAAATGGTCAAATTCATAGAAGCAAAGAACAAAATGGTAACCAGAGGCTGGGGTCAGGAAGGGTGGATGTTGGTCAAAGGATACAAAATTTCTGTTAAATAGGAGCAACTATCCAGGTGGTCAATTGTACAACGTACTGACGACAGTTGACAAAGGACTGGATGTAGGTACTTGTAAACTGCTGAGGGAATAGACTGTCAATGTTTTTACCACAAAAAAAAGGCATGTCGGGTAATAGGTATGTTAATTAGGTTAACTTAGCTATTCCACGACAGAAATATATATCGACACGACCATTCTGTATACCACAAACATACACAACTTTAATATATCAATTAAAAAAAAGATGGTAGAGAAGAAGTGACATGATTGAGCTATTAGTGGTCACAACAGGAACACATGGACAAGCTCCACCAGGGCTGCTCTCTCCTCTTCGTCTCCTCCTCCGCCTCCACCCTCCTTCCCCAAGGCTCACTCACCCACGTATGAGAACCCAGCTGGCCCCCTGCTCTGGCCCCGACTCTTCCTTAGCTCCAGACCCACACACACTGGCTCGTAGCTCAGTCCCAGGCATCCCGCCAGCCGTCTCCATGGCGTCTCAAGTGCAGCACATTCACAACCTAATCCACCGCCCTCCTCATCCTCCTCTGCCCATACACAAACACCCAGTGAAAACCGCACTCCAGACAAGCACAGCCAGCTCCTTCCAACGACGGTTCTCTCTGAGACATTCCCCTCCTCAGGCTCCTGCTCCCCCCAGCTTGAAATATGTGCCATCTCCAACTCTCCCTCTTCCCTTCCACCTCTCGGCTTCGAGGGTTCCTACGTCTTACACACTCTGCCTCCTTGGTCTCTTCCACTGCTCCCATTCCCATGCCTGATGCCTGGTAGCATTTTACAAAGGTTCACCATGGACACCCCGATCTGGGCCCTCACTGCCTCCAGCCCAGACTATTAATAGCCTCCCAGCATCACCTCCAGGCCGACACGCCTGCCCCGTCCCTCCTGGGTTTCTCCTCTCACCCACAGGGTCAAGGACTCTGTCCTGGCCTGGCACTCTAGGCCCTTCTCCACGTGAACCTGTGAACCCAAGCCGCGGGGTACCTACCACCTTTGCAACTCCATTCTGACAGCGCCTCTCAGTGTACCCCGTGAGTCGAAAGCTTCCGGTTTTTCTTCTGCCTTCCCACTGATCCCATTGCTGAAGCAATGACTGAATGGATTCTCCCATTCAGTTCCATCCTCTGCCCTGAAATGGATCTGTTGAAATCCCACAAACCCAAATACAGAAAATGAGAGCATGGGGGAGTGGCAGAACCTATGCATCTGCTTGGAGCAACCTCAGCGTGGCAACCCAGAAAAATATCACTGACTTCAGCGGCCGGCCTCCTCATTGTCCTCCCCAGAAGGCCTCAGCTTCAACGCAAAGATGGAAATGAGTGACTTACAGCTGGTGAACTTAACGAGGTGCAGTTCTGTTTGAACTATCTACCAGCCTTGCCGGTAACTTTAGGCCAACACTGCTACAGAACACAGGGTTCTACCCACCATGTCAGAATGCCAGGAGTACGGGTGGCGTCTTATTTCTTTTATTGTTCTGGTGCATGTGCAGAGACCGCCCTTTCATGCTGTTTTACAGTTTCAAAATCGGCTTGCCAAGACTGTGCCTTTCCCAAGGCCCCTCTGCATAAGCCTCTCTGTGCAGCCCCTCCTCCCTAACAGGGTGCCTCCTTTGAACTAGTTCGGCACATCACACCTCTACTTCTTATTCAGCGAGTGTTCACACAGATCCTGCCACCTGCCAGGCTCCCCACTCTCCAAGGAGTTTACTTCAACACTGCCTTGAACTTCAGTCATTCGTATGGGCGTCTCACGAACCTTCCGTAGGACTCTTTCCAGGGACAACCCATGTTATTCATCTGCACGTGCAATGCGTGCCGTGCCTTGTACATCAAAGGTATTAACATACTTGCCGAATTGAACTGATTTTAATATTTTGCATAAAAATGCTCATTCTGGGCACAAGCATTTCACCACTGATTACTGCCACATTCTGTTTGATCTCATCAAGAAATCAGCACAGAACGCCATGGTGGTTATGTTTTAAAAATGCTGATCAGTTAAGATGCATGCTGAGGTATTTAACAGTAAAATGATACGATGTCTGGGATATGTTTTCTGCTCTTGCAGATTAAAAAAAAAGTGTGTGTGTGAGTGTATGAGTGTATGTGTGTGTGTATGTGTGTGTGTGTGTGTGTATGTGTGTGTATCCATGGGAAGGAAGACAGATGAAATAAGATCAGCAAAATATTGATAGCTGTTCAAGCCGGTGGTTATTACTCCCAGTAGGAACATTTGTAAATTTCTGTTTTTAAAAGTTAAAAACAAACAACAATCCACACAGATAGATCTTTTGCAGAATACTGAGGCCAATCCAAGAGTGATGTCAACAATATTCCAAGAAAGGGGATCTGCTTGCTAATCTGGTTACCAGGATGGTGTCTATTCATATACACACCATCCCTGAAGCTATAGACTCCATGGTGATCCTGCCCAGAAGGAAGACTTACACAAATAATATTAGTCAGGGCTTAGGATGTAGAGTGGTGGCACAGTGCTTGCCCAGTGTATTCAAAGCCTGGGTTAGATCCCCAACATGGGGGGGTAGACAGATTCAGAGGTGGGAGAGAGGCAGTCGTTAAACTCCTTTGTTATGACTTTCAAAACAATGAAAAGCTTTCGGAATCATTGACTAATTGGTAAATCAAATATTTTGCAGGTTAGTCTCTGTGTCCTCTATTCTGTTACCATGGGTCGACCAGTCTGTTTTGGTGCCAATACCATGCGGTTTTTGTACTATTGCTCTGTTGTATAGTTTAAGGTCTGGTATAGTCATGCCATCTGCTTCACTCTTCTTGCTAAGGATTGCTTTAGCTATTGTGGGTCTCTTATTTTTCCAGACGAATTTCATGACTACTTTTTCTATTTCTATGAGGAATGCCATTGGGATTTTGACGGGAACTGCATGAAATCTATATAATACTTTTGGAAGTATGGTCATTTTGATAATATTAATTCTGCCTATCCAAGAGCAAGGTAGATCCTTCCATCTTCTAAGATCTTATTTGATTTCTTTCTTTAGGGTTCTGTAGTTTTCATTATATAGGTCTTTCACCTCTTTCATTAAGTTGATTCCCAAAGCCCCAACTTCCTTAATAAGACTCCTATAGCACATGAATTAAAATCAAGAATCAATAAATGGAATGGATTCAAACTAAAAAGCTTCTTTTCAGCAAAAGAAACAATCAGTGAGGTGAATAGAGAGTTTTCATCTTGGGAACAAATTCTTACCCCTCACACATTAGATAGAGCACTAATCTCTAGGGTATATAAAGAACTCAAAAAGCTAAACACCAAAAAACCAAATAACTCAATCAATAAATGGACCAAAGACCTGAAGAGACACTTCTCAGAAGAGGATATACAATCAATCAACAAATATATGAAAAAATGTTAATCATCTCTAGCAACCGGAAAAATGTAAATAAAAACTACTCTAAGATTTCATCTCACTCCAGTCAGAATGGCAGCTATTAAGAATACGAACAACAGTAAATGTTGGTGAGGATGTTGGGAAAAACGCACACTTACACACTGTTGGTGGGACTGCAAATTGGTGCAGCTAATATGGAAAGCAGTTATAGAGATTTCCTTGGAAAACTTGGAATGGAACCACCATTTGACCCAGCTATCCCTCTCCTCAGTCTATACTCAAAGAACTTAAAAATAGCATATTACAGGGACACAGCCACATCAATGTTTATAGCAGCACAATTCACAATAGCTAAATTGTGGAACCAACTTAAATGCCCTTCAGTAGACGAATGGATTAAAAAAATGTAGTATATATACATAGTGGAATATTACTCAGCAATAAAAGAGAATAAAATCATGGTATTTGCAAGTAAATGGATGGAATTGGAGAAGATAATGCTCAGTGAAGTTAGCCAATCCCAAAAAAACCAAACGCTGAATGTTTACTCTGATATAAGGAAGCTGATTCATAATGGGGTAGGGAGGGAGAGCATTGACGAACTCTAGATAGGGCAGAGGGGTGGGAGGGGAAGGCAGGGGGCATGGGGTTAAAAATGATGGTGAAATGAGATGGACATCATCATTCAAAGTACATGTATGAAGACACGAATTGTTGTGAACATACTTTGTATACAACCAGAGATATGAAAAATTGTGCTCTATATGTGTAATAAGAATTATAATGCATTCCACTGTCATATATTAACAAATTAGAATAAAAAAAATTAAAAAAAATATTTTGTGCCTACTGTATTCAGGAATATGACCTGAGGTTTTTCACATAGATTTCCTCTCTTTACTCTCACGTTTCTATGAGGCTTGGGTCACTTTCCCCACTTTACAACAATACTGTTAACATCTGGCCTCAGAAGGGCTGTCTATGTGCCAGACACCATGCTATGTACTTTCCTTGCATTTTTGCTTAATCTTTATAACAATCATGTTTCCTATGACAATTATTTTCATATACACTTCCAAATGAAAAACAAAACAAGCAAAAATGAAGCCTGGAAGAGCTAAGTCAGGAGATAAGGATGTGCACAGTGTGTGAGAGCAGGATGACAGGAGAGGCTTCGGCTCCATGGCCTGGCTCCCACTATGAGCAAATTGCACAGGTTCATTCCGCACCCAGGTGAGGTTATCAGTGCCTTCTCAAAGCCTGCTACCTCCCAGACAGCAGGAGTGTAATGTCGGTGGAAGTTTTAATCCTGTGTGTCATGGGACTATGTTACCCGCTCTGACACTCAGTTACTTTGACACCGCTAATGAGAACAACAGGCTGGATATGTGAGTTAGAGAAAACAGGAGGAATCCCCTGTCTCTGCTGGTGACTTACTTGAATTGGGAAGTACTTTAGAGGCAGCAAAGTGCATGGTCGAAGAGTTACCCAAATCATTGCTTTTATAACAATTAAATATTCTCCAACATTTAAATAGAAATGGTTATAAATAAGAAAATATTGTTGGGGGGGGGTGCTTTACTGCAGCTTAGCAGCACCCTTATCATGGGGATGCATTTAGCATGAGTCATTTGGGAACAATTAAAAAAAAAAAAAACAACAACTATAATTTGAATGGAACACTAATGTCCCACACCCAAAGTAATATTCAGGAAAGGGCTGGAGGTGGCCAGCTCAACCTATGTTCCCTAGCTCCCTAGCAGCTATTTCCAGGACACATACATCCTAGTTCCTTTAGGTGGGGCTTCTCCAGGCCCTAAGAGGCATTCCTGCATCCCAACTGGTTAAGAATTTGGTGGGGAAGGACTCTCCAACACTAATAAATCATCATCACTATAGCCAAGAAAATGTACTAAGCACTTAAGTGCTAGTTACTGTGCTTCTCACTTAAAATGCATCATCCCATTAAACCAAGAAAACCAAACCTTGGACACGTTAAGCAACACCCTGGAGACAACACACCTAGAAGATGGTAAAGTGGGACTCAACAGGTCTCCCTGGCTCCAAAACTTGGCCACATGTTCTTCTGTCTTCCAGGGATAATTCTGGGCAGACAGCTAATAACAGTCCATCTAAAAAACTGCACAGATCTAAATATTGTCCCTTATGGATGGCACAGAACTCCGAAGTTTCTACCAAGTACTTAGCAGATTAACAGCTCCTTCTAAAGAAAAAAAATAATTACCTTCCTTGCTGGCGCTCTGCTGGAATAGGGGCCGGTCCTCCAGTGGGGAAGAATGCAAATCAGGTTCTTAAGACTGAATAGCAGAACTCAAGCTCTGCCTCCTCCGGCTCTTGTATCCGAAGCCCTGGAACCCTCTCCAATTAACACCAAAGAAGCATGGTACTTGGGGCAGAGAGCTCAACCATGAACTGATTAGTATCCAACTCCTGCCAAAGGCTCATTTAAGACATCTGATAGCAGAGAGAGATGGCTTAATGTGCAGATTAACTGGCCATTCTGCTAGGCTCCCTAAGTTTCAGCTATACACTAAATTGGATCAACACAAAGCAACATTTGTCCCCCACGGTAATTCAGCTTCTTACAGAAACTCCTTCACACACTTAGGATTTATGCCCTCAGCTTTTATAGAGGGTGGACATGAAAAAATCCATTTAAATAATCATTTAGGGCCTTTTTTTTAAAAAAGAACAGTTGAAAGCACTGTCCATAATGTTACCCAATGCTCCCTGAAATGAAAAAGCACATGATAAATTCAGGGCCAAGAAAAAGTCTGTCTCTCTGAAGGAGTTTATGTTATCCTTCCTCAGAAGAGAACTGTACAATCACATCTCTTTTTGTCTCAACTCTTCAAAACTTCAGAGGCAAATTCAATAATGAATTCGCCCCAACCACCTTGCAATACCTATTCTCAGATATTTTTCCCACTCCTTTTGATCTTGGTTTTATTTTTATGTCTCCTGCTTTGTGTTTCACTCTGTAAGCCAACTTAAACCTTTTCCCCCTCTGAAGTAGGACATAAATCCTAAGTAAAAGAAGACTTTCTCACTTAAAAAAAAAAAATCACCGTGATCACCTGCTCCTTGAGATGCCAGACTACTCCCACTAGTGCCCTGGTGTCTTCCCAGCTGACACAACAGAACTCGAGAAGACCCCGACCAGTTGCACGCACTCACTGACCTCAGCACTCCCATGCTGAGCAAAGGAAAACGACAACTACCCAGCTTCTAGAAGCCAATGCTCGGGTGGTCTCAAGTGAAGCAGGTCCCCAAGGCTTGACCTTGGGCCATAATTTTAGGCCATCCCCAGCATCTTTTTTGAAACTGAGAGAGAGAGAGAGAGAGAGAGAGAGAGAGAGAGAGAGAGAGAGGGAGGGAGGGGGGGGGAAAGCAAGTGTTCTCCACCATGGTAGATTCTATTTTCCAAAGATGGCTGTAGCACTTCCCCTCTTACGTGCCCTTCTACCATTAAGGGGATCTTTCGCTACCCTCCCTTTTAGGAGATCTCTTATATCCCTTTGAAATTGAGATGACTTGACCCATAGAAGAAAGCAGAACCTGTCGGAGACTTTGCGTTTAAGTGGTCTAGTAACTTCCATCTCCTGCTTCTTAGAAGGTATCCACCACATAAGAAATGTGACCTACTCTGAGAAGATGGAGCTGCGAGAAGCCCCAGCCCTGTGGAGAGATGTATATGAGGAGAGAGGCCCAGGATCATGGTGTCACTTCTACAACAAAGTTACCTAGAAGGCAGCCCGAAGTCCTAAGTGCCCGCAGCTGTCATCACTGTATTAGAGATGGACCCCACTGAGTCCCTCCCTAACCCCTGACCCTCAAAATCATAGGCAAAATGAAGAAAATAGTGATTTTCAGACAGGGATAGGGAGTGGTACCTGACTCACAGGATTGTTATGGGATTAAACATTTAATGCCTATGAAGTCCTTTAGTACATGTCTGGTCCACAGTACTAAATAATTGCTCAATCAATGGAAATTATAATTCTGGATCTGTTAAGTGGCAACATCGAGTTTTGTGTAAGTATCAACAAAACTCAAGTTTGCCACATGACAAAGCTGGGGATCCAGCTTTCTTAAGAATGCTTCTGTGACAACATTCCACAGTCATATAACCTAAGATGACCTATATACCTGGCAGGTCACTTGTCTTCCTGCTTTTGGGGGCAGGGGGCTCACTTCCCTGTTACCTCATGCAGGCCCCAAGTTGCATCTGGCATGGAAGGCACATGCACATACACACGTTACATTTCTAGAGATAACCAAGTAGGGTGAGGTCAGGCACATCTGTTTCTGGGCAGAGAACCCAGCGTGGAGATCCTGACTAAATGTCTGCTGCTGTACTCATGCCCAGCTCGTCTCCTGACAAGTGTCCAAGCAGCTGCAAGGGTATGAGTCACAGGCACAGGGAAGAAGAAGGAAGAAAGACAGAAAGCAAAAGAATGCAGCTGTTTTTTTTTATACCACTTAACACTCCTAGTAGGTTCATCTGTGTGCAAATATGCCTGAATACTCTGACTTGAGCAAAACTGTTTGCAATTCTGGTTTCCCTGTGTACGTATTTTAACATTATCCATGTGCTGGTCCTGGATGATTTACCTATCCAGCCAATCAGCCAATATTTATCGAGTGCCTATTCTGCGTAAAGCGTAGGGAAAGGCACAGGGTTCCATATGTATTAGCATCAGTCAGGGAGAAGCACGCTGATGATTTTCACGACAAAGGTGCTGTAACTCCGAAGGAAAGCAGACGACAGGATCCTTAGGATAATAACTGAACCTTTTCCACAATTTAGTCTCTTTATTTCTTCTTGCTCTCTGGAGAACAGAGCCACCAACAAATCCCTTCCAGTTAAAAGAGCCCACGCTCTCCCAGAGCTCCTTTCCTGATGTCTGACAGTCTCTGCACCTCCCCTGGGGCATGCCGGGATCATACGTGAGTACTTCAAAGAAACCCTCAAATTGGAGTGCACGCAGCAGCACCTTGGGGGGGGGGGGAATCCTCTAGCTAGGACTCAGAAATTGGAGGGGGAGGGGATAGGGAAAGGCGGGGCTGGAATTTGACAGCGCCACACAATGCACTGAGGATCAGAGCTATGAGACAAATTCAGCTCCAGAGATGAAAAATCTTCTTTTGGTGCTGACAACATCTGTTTTATTTTGAAGGTTGCTAAGGAGAGTTCTAGCTGGGCCGACATTGTTCCAGTTCAGTACTTCATAGTGAGTCTCTCACACAAGGCTCAGACGGCAGGAATAAAAAAGCTCACCAGATAAACCTTGCTGCTTTTACTTTCCCAATATCAAAGGCTCACTTTGTTAACAGGGATGACTAACACCCTGCCTAGTCACAATTGCAATTGGATTGTCCTTTCTTCTTACTCTCTTATTACCTTTCTCCCTGCCCCCTCTGTCCCCATTTGCCAATCCCCCACCTTTGCCAAATAAAGGCTTATTAAGGACAGACAGACAGTGAACACAGCAGTCCTCTCACAGAAGATTTCCTTGCAGAGAAGAGCCAGGAGTGAGTGGCATGTCATGGCAGGAAAATGTTTGGTAACAGACAAAGGAGGAAATCATTCCCTGTCCTTAAAAGATGTGTTTTGCCTCCTAATAATCAAAGTTATGCCTAATGCCTTCCTCAGAGCCCAATGCACTCACGGGACAGTAGCAAGGCAAAGCTCTAAACAGAAAGAGCTTGACAGGTAGGCCCTTCCCATCCTGGTAATAATGCAGGTGGGAGGAAGGCTTTCCACACCCCATTTGACCCCATCCCTCCTGAGTTTACTTGCAATTACAAGCCATTAACGAAAATTAGGAAGAGCCCACACACATTTCGCTCAGTGAGAAAACATGTAGGAAAACAAGGGATGGGGAAGATGAGCATGGTAGAAAACACGAGGTCAGGCCAGGGGCCACACATATGACAAGTTGAGGAAACAATGATGATCTTTGCACATATGACACACTACTAAAAATGGGTGGCGAGGTGACCAACTTTGCTTCTGCACCAAGGAAAATGTACCCAGGCTGAGAGAGCCCCCAAGAAGAGCCTGGGGAAGCAGGAAGCCCCCTGTGTGTAACTGGCAGCAGCAGATAAAATCATTTTGGGATTCCAGGGCATTTAAGTGGGGAAAAAAAAAAAAAAGCCTTCTATTAGCTGAAGGGATTCTGCACAGAGCTTTGGAAAGCAGCAGCGCCTGCCAAGGAGTACCTAGGAGTGTCGGACAGGCAGGGAAAACAGAAGTGCTCGCTCTCCAACAAAGGTCCATTTCAAAGCCATCCAGCACAGCTCCCACCCTGCAAATCTCAACAACAAAAGGAAACTATGCCCTCTCAATTGAAGGCATTGAGACAACTGAGGCCACGTTATCTAAACATTTCCCTTGCCTGCCAGATTCTATTTCAGCCAGTTTTGCTTTCACCTCCAGCTTTGGATCTCTCTAAATTACACTACTCCCAATAAAAAGAAGGTCTAAATAATGCAGCACACCCAGCACCCAGACTCCTCCAGACAGCTCCAAGGAGGGATTAAGCCGGAGAGGCTAAAAGCCATCCTCCCAACACTCACCTAGCCAGGTCACACCCACGCTGGCAGGTGCAGACATGGTCTCTGCTACCTTGTGCCAGCTCCTGTTGTGTCCAGGTACCCAGAGCGCCACGTGGCAGAAATAGTAGCCGGAGTTTTCTTTGCTAACATCTCGGACCAGTAAATGGTAGGAGCGAGCATCCACATGACTCAAGGCCACGTGAGGCGAGCCGTGCAGCAGGGAATCACGGTCCAGTCGTGCCAACATGTGGCGGGCAGGAGAGGAGCCATCAGGTGTCCTGCTGAAGAACCACGTCACCTCGGCCCGTACCTCATCCACCCGGTCTGTCGTGATGTTGCAGGACAGGTCCAGATCCTTTCCTTCAGGCACGGACAAGTTCCTGGCCACAGCTGCTCGCAGAACTTGTAAATTAAACAACAAATAAATCTAAGTAATCTGGATTAGGTTTGTCTCCTCCACCTTTCATCTCTCCTACCCTGCTTCCCTTCAGATCATCTTCTTTTAAGTTCTCTTTTATGGCATGAAAATTAGTAGGCTTTGTACAGTTCTACATACTTAAGAGGTATTTAATGGATAAATTCATGAAACATGCTGCATTTCTCTTTATTTAAAAAAAAACAATTGCAAATACTGATACACACTATATCCCAATGTTCTGAGGATAATACTCAAAATAATTCTATTAGAAGATACTATTATTATCCTCATTTAACTGATAAGGAACCAGAAGCACAGAGAAGTAACCTGCCCCAAGTCACATCGTTAATATAGGACACAGCTAGAATTCAGATTTGGACTGCCTGCTTCTAGGAACTCTGGTCTTAACTGTTAAGCTATTGTTTGTTTGATAAGAAGAAGTCTGCTGAAAGTCACAAAACCAAAATCAAACTTTTTCCATTTGCATAATAAAACTTGAGTGCTTTTAAAAAGGACAGCTTAGTTCTGATATGTGTGCACAGTCAGTTTGGGACCGAGAAAGAGAAGGTAGGAAGTGAAGGTGAAACCATTTTTCTAGAAAAAAGGAAAAAAGCCTTAGCTGGGGGTATGGCTCGGTGGGCAGAGCCCCTGGCAAACATGCATGAGGCTCTGAGTTCCATCTCTAGAATGGAAAGAAAAAGAAAAAGAAAAAGAAAGAGAAAGAAAAAATACCCAAAGCAGACAAGAAAGTAAAGTGGAAACAGAAAATGTTCCTTTTGAATCAATTCAGAGAAATATTTATTTCATTAGAATGCCCACCTAAAAGTCAAACATAAGACATATTCTATAGCCAGAACATAATGATTTTTGGATTATCCACGCTACTGCCCTCTCTCATTAGTGTGGGTAATTAAAATAAGACTATATTTAGATGAAGCACTGAAGTATTTGGTGTCACAGATTCCAAGGGGTCGAGTTTCAGCATTCCCCTGTCAAAGCTTTTATATGGAAACATTGTACTCTATTCAGGGGTTTTTTGAAAAGGAGTCAAACATCTGTAATCAGAGTAGGAAAACATTGGACTTGTGATAATGCTCTGGGAACAATTACTTAGACGGTAAATAGTTGACATCACCCAGGGGATGGGAATGGCGGCACAGCCCAGGCCTGCTAGCAAGAGCCACTGCGTCAACCACTGTCCCCAGGAAGTTCAGGGACAGAGTCTGGTGCCCAGTTCAGAAAAGACCCAACCGAAAAGCCCATGCCCTTTGGTGTACATTACGTGCACATGAATATTTCCAGAGTTTCACAAAATTTCAAACAAGTCTTTCAAGCCAAGTTCAACATTTACTGTGAGAGATGACAGAAAAGAAGGTGGGAATAGCATTAGAAAAAGGAATTTAGAAGTCCAATTTCATCCTTCAAATTCTTCCTCTTCCCTCATCTCTTTAAAAAGAAGCCAAAAGTAACTTGAGGGCATCTTTTGAGAGGACTCACAGAAACTGCCACGCTGAGCCAGGTTCTGCAGTTTGAACCACCCCACTTACAGTACAATGCTCATGGACAGAAACCCTGAAATCGGCTGGGGGAGCTGCTATTGGGCCAACAGCTCCCCGGGGAAGACTGACTCAGGAGGGTGTCAGGTCAGTGAGGGAGTACTCAACATGGAGCTGAGGTATGTGTATATTGAGAAAATAGATCCTTGGGTCCTGGAAATGTTGGCAGAAATGTCTTTTCAACTGCATAGTTCACTTTGTAATTTGATTTGTGCAAGTGGTTAAACATCTTGTCATATCACTAACCATAGGCCTCACACATTCTGGATTCAGGAGTTTACCACTGGAAAACAGGCTGGAGCAGGCTGGAGGGAAATAAAGAAGCAGTTCTAAAGGATTTGTAGTGCAAGAGGGGACCTAGGCAAAGCCTGTGCTGTAGGAATTCTTCCTTGTAATACAACTGCATCCATAAACTAGACACCAAGATTTGCATCACCCAGTCTACCGGGTACTATAACTGTGGGGAGTAGGGGCGGGTAACTACCTCATCCGGAACACAGCTTCATTGTCTAAGTGGCTCTGTGCCATTTATAACAACGATGTGATCAGAATATTTAAGCAGGCAGCTATGGATAGTACAAGACAAGAGAATAACCATAACTTAGACAAGATAGAAATGACTATAACTCAAGTGATTCTTAACCTGGGGTCTACAAAGAGAATTTATGGAATCTGTGAATGTGTATGGGGAAAAAAATCCATTTTACCAATGTTCCCTAAAATAGAGTACCTTTTCACAATGTGAAAATGAGCAGGGTAGTACTACCTGCCCCTGGGACTTGGCTCCAACAGAAATCACAGTTATTTTCATATTACATTATAGGTTTATAGTTGTTGCAGATATTGTAAAACATAACTTACATTCATTGCTACCTAGAAATTATGATAGTTTGCTAGGTCTACCATGATATCTTATTATTAACATGTTAATAAAGAAGCATAATATTATTTTAAATTTGTCTTCAAGCATTTTGATAACTATTTCAACATAAGTGCTTTACTCTGTCATCTGGTGTATTATGTTTTAAGAATTAAGACATCTTAATTCTGACAAAGGAACTTCAAAGGACTCTCAAGGAAGCCCATGGCATAAAAAAGATTATGAACCCTTAGTCTCAGGTGAGAGCTAGACATTATTACCTGCCTAGTAGGCTCAGTGTTCCAGTCTTATTACAAGATACTATGGGTTTTGTGGTATTTGAAAAGAAAAAAAAAAAACTTTAAAATTGAAATTCCTGCATAAAATGGTTAACTTGCTGCAAAGTTGAAACTCTTTTAACCCTCCTGTCTCATTAAAATAGCTATTTGATGCAGGCTGAATAGCTGGAGGTTTTGTAGGGTAGCTTCTCGACAGATCACTTCTGCTAAGGAAGCTGACCCGAGGGCTGGAGATGCAGCTCAATGGTAGAACACTTGACTAGCACGTGCAGGGTCCTGGGTTCCAGCCTCAGCACTGAGAGGGGAAAAAAAAGTGACTTGAATCCATCTGGAGAGTGATTTCTGTAACGGTGATGGGTAGCTCTTCTCCTTGATGGCCACAGTCACTCGAGAAGCTCAGTCTTGCTTTTCACACCTACTTCTACTGAATCCAGTTCTGAGGTGGTGGCATAAATGCAGAGGAATGTGCCCAGGACAATTTGTCTAACAGAGACAAACACGGTGCACATTGTTTCCTTCTTTCCTTCCCATCCGAGCAACCGAGCAGCCACACACTCACATTTCTGCTCAGGAAATGAGCCTAGCCAAGGTCTTCCCAGTTTAAAAAACAGGAGGCAGCAGCAGCAGCAGCAGCAAAGCACTCTGAGATCTGTCAGTAACACTCTGAGAACACAAAGTCCACCCACTCAGGCCCAGCAACGACACTACCCTGCAATGGTCTTTCTGCAGTCCATCTCTGCTGAAACTGCAAGCTCAATGGGGCCTGAGAACAAGTGTCCTGCCCCTGGGTCCCCAGGCCCCCAGGGCCCAGCACAGAACTGAGCCACACAGGTTTTCTATCAATGCTTATTAAACAATAAGTCAACACTGGCTTTAATATATATATATATATATATATATATATATATATATATATACACATACATATATTTGTTTTTCTAATTTTTGTGTATTTTCTAACGTGCTTTTTCTATTTTCTTCATTATTCTGTAGTTGGAGTAGGGGGTTAAAAAGGGGGGGCGTATATTCACAAATGACAGGAAAAAGGACTTCTTGAATAGACCCAGGGCTAGATACTCCTGGGATATGGATGGTAGAGGAAGCAAGGGGCCCAGCCCTCCAGAATACCTCACCTGATGGGTTGGCACAGCTGAGGGGACCCCAAAGGCAGGCCTAGAGGATGAAAGTTAGGTAAGAGGTTCGGGGGTGATCCTGACCCATCCCAATAGCTGTGGTGACAGGCAGACTGACTCAGAAAACATAAAATTAGATAAAGCCAAGGGAGCAGGTGTGAGCAGATCCACCCCAAATCCCCCTTGCACACCAGGCAGGGCTTCCCTCTGAGAGGAATTGATGTTCTCATCTTTGAGTGAAGTACCTTGAATAATGTGCTGCAGCTTCCCATGGGTATAAGATCAGATAAATGCAGCTGCCACACACAAAAAAACGATAGCATAGAGCTCAAAACCAATGCACCTCTGCCCAAACCATCAGCCCCACCCTGTTCCCTTCACCCCCAAAGGAAGGCTTCACAGGAGAGGCCCACGGCTCTTGCCAAAACCCATGGGCTCCCTGGCTCAGTTCTTTATCCCACCACGGGTCACAACACACAGTCTATGCACACCATTTCCGGAAGCTCACCTGTTGGCTGGATCACCAAGGTGGCAACTTCCACCGCCTTTTCCTGAATTTCTTGCCAGTTACCCTGATCTGCGATCCACTCGCTGACCACACACCTGTAGGAGCCCTGGTCGGCAGACAGCGCCCTGGACACCAAGAGGCGGTAGGAGTCGCTGCCCACGGTGTCAAAGCGCACGTCCCCGCTGTGGTAGCGCTGCTCATAGCCTGGGCCCGGGTGGAACCTGCCCTCGTGGGTGAGGGCGAGGATGTTCCGGCGTGAGGGCCCGCGGTGCAGCTCCCACAGCAGCGCCAGGTGCGTGTGCAGGGGCGAGGCGGTGGAGGCCACGCAGCGCAGCTCGAAAGGCTCCCCCTCCCGGAGGCTCAGGCTGGGCGGTGGCCGCGCACTGGGGCCCACGTGCAGGGCGTCGGCCAGCACTGCAGAGAGAGAACACATCTGGGTCAGCGGACGTGGGCCCCCTTGTGGCAAAGGCCAGACACCTTCCAGGACTCCGGCCTTGAACCATGCCTGCAGCCATTACCAAAGTCAAATCCTTTCTTCCTCTCCCTGTTCTAATGCCCAGATGGGCAACTTCCCCATTTTGACTCATCTATCTCAAGTGACTTAAAAAAGAAAAGAAAAAATAAATAAATAAAAAGGAAGAAGAGACTACTAAACCCCCTGCTAGAACTAGGGTGGGGAAGGAAAACTGCCTTTGGTAGCTGAGTTTTCAGGGATGTGCTTCTGTTACCCTGAGGCAAGTTATTTTATTCTTTTGTGACAGTTTCTTTAAAATGGATCTTCCTCATGCGGTTGACCTGAGAGTTCAACAAGTTAAAGTGGGCACCACGTTCCCAGGACAGTGGTTGACATCAGGATAAAACAACTGGTTATTACTGTCAAAATACTTCTCTGGTTAGGACTCTGGTTAGGAGTCTGCAGCCAGCAGATGAGGCATTCTCAGAGTTAAAGCAGCCAAGATCTGCTGGGGGAAAGGATGGCATGAGCTGTCTGTGGCTCACCACCTGGGAACTGCCTGAGACGAGCAGGGGAAACAGTGTATCCACAGGACAGGACCAGGCCAAAGAAAGCTGAGGGTCCAGCTATTGCTCTCCTAGGGCTCACTGGAAGAAACAGCACTTCTACAGGGTCTAGAAAGGGGGGGGGCAGGGGGTCAAGGAATTATTAGTGAGTGCGATTTAGGAAGAGAAGGGATAAGCAACCAACATTGGTACTCTAGTAACCACAGAGGGGACCTCTAACAAAGGGCATGGAAAATCTATCAGGTTAGTCCAGAAGCTCAGTAAGAGAATCCTATTCATCATCTCCTTGGTTTTTTTCTCTCAATTCCACTCTGAGAAACTAATTCAGTGTCCCTGAGAAGGGAGTACTCTAGATAACAGAAAAAAAACCTGCCATGTCTTTAGAAGGGCATATTCTAAAGATCCAGCCCTTCTACAAAATAGATGCCGTGACTTTCTAGCATTATATATCAATCTGTGAGTCTGGCTAACACGAATTGGTTCTCAATGTCGGTTTCTCTCTGGGTAGAGATGAATAACTTCATGACCCATGAAGTTGAAGGCCAGAGAAACCCTGGAATACAAGTAGCACCTGCCAGAGGCTCCATCTAGATAGCCAGTCTCTCTCTCTCACGGTCATCCATCTGCTTTCTCAGGCCAAGAAAAGCCTTCCTTTGCTTCTCCTGTCTGCTAAAGACTAGAGAAGAAAAAAAAAAAAAAAAAGACACTGGGGATGGTGACTGGGGTGGTAGTCTCCTGCTGCCCTCCTGGTCCTCAAGATGAGACTCACAAGGGAAGTCAAGGCTGCATGGGACCTAGCGGAGAAGAGAGATATCACACTGCATTGTAACTCCAATGCAAGAATGACATGGGACTTTTAAAAAACACCCTCAGGATTTACTCCTCTACTTTATTCCTGTAAAAATAAAGTAGGGATTTGTTCCTGTAGGAATGAAGTAGAGGAAATGGAAGAAGTAGATTAGATGTGTTAATGCTTTAAACGTACTTAACAGACATGGGTAGCTGTTTCATTCCTTCATGAGTTTCTAGTGCGGGGATATAGTACCCGAGATGGAAGGTTCCACCAATCATAGCGGATACAAACGCCTGGAACAACCCTCTCTTTTTATATCCTCGTGTACATTTTTCACTGTCCTGATAATTACATACATTTCTATCCTTTTGGGAACGAGGCAGGGTACAAATGAAATGCATAATTAATAATAATAACAATAATAATGTTTCTATTTTGTTAGCCTCCAATTAAAATGGCTTGTTCTTGCTCATTTACTAATTAGCTGTGTGATTTTAGGCAAGTAATTAACCTTTGCTCTTCCATTTCCTCCTGTTCAATTAGAGAAATATCCTGCCCTATCTTTTTCAGTGGAGTTAGAGAACTGAATGTGTGAGTAAATCTAAGAGGTCTTGAAAGATGGAAAAAAATAAAATAAAACCCAAGACAGATAACACAAGATATGATTCTTTACACAGCCAGGTCAATGAACAGCAGTGACCAGATCATTTTGGGGGTATATACAAACATACAACTTCTGTTACAAACAGGCATTTAAACCATGCAGGTCACAAAGAAAGATGAATTTTGAAATATGTGCTATTTCTGTACAACTTATCATTGTCATCGTGACCAACACCTTCTTGTCACTAACCACTGAGTGCAACTTGCTACTGGCACTGCTCTAAGGCCTAGCACATGTTAACTTACCTGTCTCACACCCTTTGAGGTACATACTGTCATAGTGAGGAGGAAGTGTGCCCACCGCCACACAGCTAACAAGTGACAGAGTCAGAACTGGACTGAGCACAGGCGACCTAGCTCCAGAGCTGGCTCTCCCACCACACCATGCTGCCTCCAACTCCCCGGCCCTGAGATGCTTCAGAACCATGTAGGAGAGAAGAGAAAGGGCACTTAGAGGTCACCTGGTCCCTCCTCTGCTTTTAACCAGGTAAGACACTAGCAGTCCCCTGGACAGGGATGTTGTCTCTGGACACAGCCAAAAGGCAGAGGAAGGTCTGGCCCCCAGCACAGTGACCCCACATGAGGACTGTACCTTTAACCTGCACTGTGTCCTCATAGTTGCCCTGGACAGTGGCATCTGTGCTGGGGGTGGAACATTTGTAGTGGCCTTGGTCCGAGGGCTGGACATTCTTTATGTGGAGCTCCACGGCGTCGTTGGCGGTTCGCCTTAACTGGATCTCGCCCCTCTGCAGCCGCTCCCGGTACAGCTGGGCAGGGAAGCCCACCTCCCAGGTGCTTGCGAGCTCCACGAAGCTGCTCCCCGACGACGAGAAGCTCCAGTCAAAGTTCTGCTCGCTAGGGCCATCGTAGTCACTGACGTTGCAGGGGATGACCAGCTCAGTGCCTACCACCCGGACCAGGGTCCCTGCTGGGACTCTCACCACACGCCCGCGACAAAGAGCTGCAAAACAGGAGAGGACGGGAAGGTCGTTAATTATGGAAGGTCTCCCAGGACGAGTGTGGCAAACTCAAGGATGCTTCTGCCCTCAGGCCTCAGGCAGAGAGATGGCATCCTAACCATGGGGGAAAAGGGGGTTCTGGAGAAGGATGCTAAGCCATCCCTAGAACTATGAGCCAAGGATACCCTGAACTGAGTGCCTCTCCCATAACCAGTTTCCCAGGACTCACAGGGAGGAAGATTAAGTATTAAAACAAGCCTAACCATAAACCTGAATAGCTGCGTCCCTCCCGTTACTATTTAACATACCGTTATCACTCATGATGTAAAAATATTTTAGGTTCTCTGTGAAAGAAAAGGACACAGCTAATCAAGTATTTACATTTCTGCCCACCCTATGTCAACCCTCATCCCTGGAGACCATTCCCTGGGGCTCCTGAGACCTGATTTACAATGATGGATGCCAATTTTTAAATCCTAGAGCAACCTGCTGATAAAATGATTTAACTCCTGTTATCTGGCATTGCCTATAAATTAATTTTAAAATATGACGATTCTACCAAGTATTAATTTTCTATTTTCTGGCTCATTTCCTTTTCTCTATTCTTTACCCTGATCTAAATTCAGAATGAGGATGGGGAAGCACAAAGGGAGGGAGGGAGTCAGCTGGCTGCTGGCGTTGGCAGGTATGCAGGAACTTGCCGCAGGGGACAAGCCCGGTGCACAAAGCCCTGGGTTCACTGGCATTCCCTTCCTGGGAGCATGTGATCCACAGACCTGTGGCAGGACCCTTTGGGACTGGCACCCGTGAATCCTCTCAGAAGGCTTCCCTGCAATACTCCTAAGCATGATTTTAACTTAGTGTTTACTCCCTGCATTTCAGTTCAGACCAAATGGCTATGCATGGCTCCTTCTATGAACAGGTGTAACAGGCGATGGGTTGAACTGTGTCCCCCACCCCAAAATTCACAGTGAAGTCTCAGCATCCCATACTTTAGAATGTGGCCTTATTTGGGACTAGGGTCACTGCAGATGTAATTATTTAAGTTGTGATGAGGTTGTCCTGGGGTAGGGTGGGACCATAACCTAGTATGACAGGTATCCTTATGAAGGGAGAAATCTGAAGCTGGGCATGGTGGTGCATGCCCGTAATCCCAGCAACTTGGGAGGCTGAGGCAGCAGGATCACAAGTTCAAGGCCAGCCTCAGCACCTTAGCAAGATCCTATCTCAAAAAAAAAAAAAAAGAGAGAGAGAGAGAGAGAGAGAGAGAGAGAGAGAGATGGGGATGTGGCTCAGTGGTTAAGCACTCCTGGATTCAAAAAGAGAAATCTGGACACAGACACAGGGAGAATATCCCATGATAATGCAGAGATAGGGTAATATATCTACAAGCCAAGGACACCAAAAAAAAAAAAAAAAAAAAAAATACCAGCAAGCCAGGAGAAGTTAGGAGAGAGGTATGGAACAGATTTTCTCTCACAGCCCGCAGAAAGAACCAACTCTGCCAATACCTTGATCTTGGACTTCCAGCTGCCAGAATTGTGAGAGAAAGAATTTCTGTTGTTGAAACCACCTGATATGTGGTTCTTTGCTGCAGAAGCTCTCCTAAACTAATACACCATTGCTGCCCGTTTTTCACTAGTTTAATTCATAATATTCAACCTATAAGTTGCCACCCATTAGTGAGTTGTAAAATAAATTTAGAATGGTTGCAACCAGAGGTGTGTGCTTTTTATAATGGAATTTTAAATGAACAAAAACCATTAAGAGTGCATGGCATTTAGCAAGGGATAAATACTGTTTTATCATACAGTATTTTGTTAAGTAAACAAAGGTATACGTGTACCAGATTATGATGAAAAAAATAATATCTAAATTTGGGTCAAGGTTAAAGAAAATGGAACACTTTTTTTTTTTTTTAAAGGTAGCTCTTGTTGTCTCCAATCACTATCAGCTCATTTAAGAAGGGAAAAAGAAAGTATCCACCTAAGAGAACTAGTGAAGGAGGACAGTGTGTGTTCTGAGGCTTGGCTGCCTCCCCACCCCCCTTAGACCAGCTGGGAAGGTCCAGACTGAGCTCCTGTTTGAAGAAAAGCTGCTGGACCCTAGATCACACAACTCACCTTAAAAAAAAATAATGTGACTGGGGCTGGCAACTCAGAGGAACTATGGGTCATATATCTTCCCATGGAGAATAATTGCACCAACCTCAAATACTACTGAGTAGCGCTGGGACAGGCTACCCTCTTCCTAAGGCAACTCAGTGCCTACCAGATGACACCCTTGACCTTATGCCTCTTACTTCTGGCAAAGGTGCAGCAGACCTGTGGCAGCTGCTTAGTGTTACTTACCTGCCCCTCAGATGGGGCTGGCCGTGCACCTCTGCTCCAGAGATGGGCGCTGGGGGTAAGACAAGGTAACTCAGAATTCTCCTGAAGCTTCTCAGAAAGACACTCGTTCCCAGTAGAATCAAGGTACCATATAAAGATGGTTTACCCTGAAGCTGCACACGGGCAGCCCTCCTGACCACATGAGGAAGCCATCAACATAAAAAGAGACCCAGGCCAACACCTGGACCGCAGAGGTGGAGAGAACACACCCAGTGATCTGAAGGCAGCCTTGGGGCCACTGCACCCAGCCACAACTCCTAGACCATTTCCCAGGTGCTCAGACATGTGTGCACGTGAGCACGTGCATGTGCATGCACACACACAGAAACACACACACACACCCCTTTCTTCCTCTGGATGTTTCAGTTTCTAGCAATCCCACTCACCTCCACTTAATGTTTCTTAAGTTAATTTCTGTTAGCGGGAACTCAAAGAATAACATTGAAATAATACATATTTCTACGTGGCAGTGACCAAGTCTCTTGAAGACATCATGATCATGGCTCACTAAGGAAAGAGGTGATCACTTTCTTATATTTAGTTTTATAGATGATCAGACAATTGTGAATCTCTCAAAGAGACCTCTAAGAGGGAAGCATCATGGCAGAGATCTTTGTGCCCTGGAGACTGCCATCAGTACCCTATGCGCTATGGTGAGGATTAAGTGAGCAAACGCATTGGGCAGCACTTGAACAGCACCCTGCATGTGGTAGGGGTCCATGGGGATCTGCAAGGAGGGCCACCTCTACCGTAAACTTGACCATAACCATTCACCTTACTTCCTTGGCAAAGTTTACAGAGGAAATTCCAGTGTGTAAATCTTTTCTATTCCTATTTGTTTTTATGAAGAAGTTGGCTCACGGGGCCTTCAGGCATGAGCCTACATCACTTGTGAGGTTTGTATCTCTATGCCTAATTCTTACAGCCTTGGAAACTGATCCAGCTCCTTGCCTCAACTCTCCAATCCTTCTTCCACATGGCTGCCACACACAGCCCACATCACTCTGTGATCAGAAGTTTTCAGTGGCTGAATATCACCCTTAGGTCAAAAACTGCCCCAGCCACTGCATTGCAACCCCCCAGGTCCAAGCCACTGTTCTTCTCACCTGCACTATTGCAAGAGCCCTGACTCATCTCCTGGCTTTCTACTCATTCCAAAGGGGTCTTTTTAAAAACTCAAGTTGTGTTATATCTTACTCTGGTCAAAACACTCCAATCATTCCCCATCTTACCCAGATAAAAGCCAAAATGCTTACAGAGGCCATTAAGACCCGGCCCCCATAGTTTCTTAGACCATGCATCCTGTTCCTCTCCCTTCCCAGTACCCCATCATGCTTTCTCCTAAACAAGCCAGATCTTAGGGACTTTGCACAATTCTTCAGCATGGAACATTCTCAGACACTCACCCCACTGGCTCCTTTACCAGCATCAGATCTTTACTCCAATATCACCTTCTTAATGAGGTCTTTCTTCACCCTCTAAAATAGCAGCCTCTCCTCCATTCTTGCTCTTGCCAAAATTTCTCATCAGTTCTCACTAATATACCTCTCTGTGCACTTAGATAGTTTTACTATCAAGTGCTGCCCTCTCTTCCTGTCAGAAGGCAGTTCCACATGAGCAGCTCTCTCTGTTTTGTTCATTCATTGCTGAATGCTAGTGTTTAGAACAGCACCTGATACACAGTAGCTGTTCAATAAATCTTTGCTAAATAAAGGAATGAACAGAAGACATACAAGATCCTTCACAAACTGGCCCACGGTACCACTCTGGCTTCTTCTATGACTCATCATTCCCCTAATATTTATCCTTCAACAAAAAAACAAACCACTTTCACTTTCTGAAAATGCCGCCTTCCCTGTTGCTCCAAGGCCTCTGCCCCAATGCCCCTTCCACCTGGAAGGGCTTTCCAGCAATGACCTGGTGAGAGGCAGCTCCAGCACCACCTCCTGGGTGACCCCCGCCCAACACACACACACTCAGAATCACGGAGGTGCTCCCTCCTCCTCGTTCCAACTCATCCTGCAGAATACCTGTGACAACAGCAATGTTACAGTGCCGCTGGGAAAAATAAAGCAGATATGAACAGATGCTTGAAAGATCAAATTCTAATCTGAAAAGACATAAACCTGAGCCATGTCTTCCATGCAGAACTGGGAGGTCCCCTCATCCGTGAAAAATCAAGATTTTAAAATTTTGGTAACAGAATTTCAACTTGCCACCAGCAATCTGGTATTTAGTACAGATTTCCATTAATATTGTTAAATAACAGCTAATGACACATAAAAATAAATACAAATTTGTAAAAAGTAAAGCATATGGCTCTTCTCAAATCAAAAAGAATATCGACAGACCCACACATTGCAAAATTTCATCACAACCTTTTGTAACAGCTGATAACTTGAGCAAAAAAGGAAAAGAAAAATTTCCTCTGGTTTCCCAAACTCTACTAGTGTGTTTCAAATTAAGAGTCCCAAGCCTATCTGTACTTGAACTCTATTAGTGTAGCTTCCCATAAAAATTTCTTAAACAATTAACAATTTAAAATTATGGCTTCATTTGTTTGCAGGGGTCAATATAAGAAAACCAACTCTTCACCAGCTTTAAAAATACTACTGAGGATACCATTGTGCTGTATTACAAAGATTCACCTGATTAAAATCCATTAAAATTTAGTAGCAGGAAAAACATACCTGTTAGGGCACCATTTTACATTCTTTCCCCCAGAAAATAAGAATTACACAGGTATCTCCTACCGTGCAGGACAGTTACCACAGCCCCAGAGAAACTTCACCATTTCACCACATAGCTGTTGAGATTTTATGCCAATTTCTTTTTTCGCAAAAAAATAAAAAAAATGTAGGGTGCAACCATGATGTGAAGTTTTTAATGTGCTGGTATTACTTAAGCATCATTTATTACTATATTGTCTTTGGTGCAAGATTAGGATGCACAGAATACTTGTGACTAAACAGTCATGCAGTGGTAGCAGTTATGATAGAATACAGTGACACCTGAGACTCAATAAGGGCACTTCAATAAAACTGGTATGAAGACTTCTATGCCCAATCAGTACTACTCCCCCAATTACTAAGGGGACCAGCATCACACTGTAATGCCCCAATTAGACTAGACCCTCTGCATGGTTTGGACCTGGGACGTCCCCCCCCCAAACCCCATGTGCTAAAAGCATGGTCCCCAATACAGCAGAGGTGCAGCTTTCCAGCAATGACTGGATCATGAAGGCTCTGACCTCATCAGTAAATTAATTTATCAAATACACGGATCCATTAAATGACCTAACCCACTGATAGCTGAATGCACTACTAGGAGGTTGGACCTAGTTGGAAGAAGTAGGTCACTGGGGTCAGGATCCAGAAGGGCTTTATCTGCTCCCTGGACCCTCCCTCCCTCTTCTCTCTGTCCTTTCTATCTGCCTTCTTGTGCCACACCTTTCAGCCACAGCCATAATGTTTCTGCCTTAGAGCCAGTTCAACTATGGATTGAACTTCTGAAAATATAAAACAAAATAAACTTTTCCTCCTCTAGGTTGTTCTTGTATTTTGGTCATAGTGACAAAAAGCTAGCTAACATATCCTCTTAGGTAAGCCTCAGAACCCCCTACCCTACCTATTGTCTCTTAATCTTCCTTTAAAAGCAATAAAACAAAACCAAAAAATATCAAACAATTGTCACTGCTAACTCCATCTCTTTACTCTATCCCAACCTGCAATTTTCCCTCCCCCCCCAAAAAAAATGCATCTTTTTGTACTTTGGCGTCAAGGAAAATCAATATTAAATATGATGTTCAACTATGAAAACCATATGTAGTTTACATTTCTAGTAATCATCTCCTTCTTTACACCTTCCTCTGGTGTCCACCCCCCCACTTCCCTTGAACTTTGAACCTTTTACCTTATTTTAAGACTCTCATTGTGTGTGTAGGGCTGTTTCATTAGAAGATCGCAAATATCGCAAATATCGCGAGGAAGGGAATGAGTGGGTACAAATTCCAAAGGACCAATAACTGAGATGTCCCTTGCCAGATTTACCCTTCATGTTATGATAAAGTACCTTGTATTGAGACAACTCCCCCTTTGATAAAAACCACAATATACAGATAAAAGATAGCAAAAGATTACTTGGATGCATTGGTGAGTAATCAAGACTGTCAGGTTCGAGTGGTTACCATCATTAAAACACAGTGAAATGACCCCAACAATGTCCACTGCTTATTCTCTTGAGAAACTTGCCAATTTCTTAGTGGTGTAGGCCAGATCAAGTAGAATTTAGTAACTCAGAGTCTCCAGCAACTTATGGGGCCAAAATAACACAGCTTCTGAACTTCAGGGACACTAAGAAACTCAGAGATTGACAAGTCAAGTTCCTGGAGGGGGGGGGGCAGCAGAGAAAGAAGCCCAACTCGTACCACATCACTTTTCCCCTCATGGCAATTGATAACATGAAAGATACACAAGGGGCTGAGAAGCTAAGAAGAAAATAAATACAAAGAGGCTAAACAGTTCAACAGAATCCCACAGAACAGGGAAACAATATTGGGATTCTGAGACCTCAAAGGAAGGTGGACTGTAACAAACACCAAGACTGGAAGGGTTATGGTCATGGCGGAAGAGCAAAGCTGAAAACCCAATTGGCTCTCGTGAAGACTGGAATCCAATCTAAAAGAATCTCCATTCCTCATTAGATTAACGTGAGTTTCCATCTGAGTTTCTCCTACATTGTTGTCCTGCCAGGAAATAGTCTACCTTTTTTGGAAGAAGATAACAAACATCTCAGAGAACCTCTACATTTTTGGCAGTGTTCAAGGTGATAGAACCAGATGACTAAAAACAGAAAAGAGCCAACAAAAACAGATCTGCAGAGATCCAGGTATTGCTGCTATCAGACACAGATATTAAAATAACTATGATGAACTTACTAAAGAAATAAAAAACAAGATTTCACATCCTAAACTGGAACCTATTAAGATAGTCATATTGAAATTCTAGAACAACAACTACTACAATATCTGAAGTTAGGAACTCAGTGACTGGGTCTGATAGAAGATTAGATGCAACATAAAAGTCAATGTAAGTAATCCAAACTGAAGTCCAAGGTACAAAAAAAAAAAAAAAAGTTTAAAAAATACAGACAAGTCTATGAAATACATGAAACACAGCAAAAAGGTCGAACAGATGTGTAATAGAGTCTCAGGAGAAGCAAAAGAATGAAGTAGAATCAGAATTAATTTTTAAAGAGATAATAGCTAGGCTTTTTCTCAAGCCAACAAAAGACATCATGCGATAGAAGCAAAATGTGTTAAAAAACCACAAGCAGGAAAAATGCAAAGAAAACTTCACCTAAGTACATCCACAGTAAAACTATTGAAAGGGAGAAAAATATAACCGATAGCTAATTTTCAACAGAAACAATGCTCATAAAACCATGAAATGACATCCTTAAAGTGATAAAAGAAGATAACTGACAGAAAAAAAAATTTTTAAAGGAAGGCAAAATATATGTGCTTTCTCAACCAATTCTCAACAAGGGAAATGATTAACACCAAAAAGAAATACTACATGAAGTTCTTCAGAAAATGATCCCTGATGATATTTTTGGAATATGAAAATAATAATAAGTCCAAAGAGCACCAGAAAGGATAACTATGTGGGCAAACGCACTGAAAAACTGACCATGTAATCTAACAGTAGTCTTTGGAATTTAAAATATATATATATATATATATATATATATATATATATATATATATATATATATATAAAATTAAAATGTCTGATAATCAACAATATAAAAAGTGAAGGGAGGGGTGGGATTAACTGGAGCTTAAATGTCAAAGATCTTTCCTTATGCTAAAAGTGGTAAAAAAGACCAGAAGCAGACACTAATCAGTCACAAGTATATATCATGGTAGCCATGGAAATGGAATAAAGGGCAAAAACCAAACTAATTGAGGGAGGAAATGGAATAATAAATACTTGATTAATCAAAGAACCCATACTTTTAGCTAAAATCACATATGCATTTCTCAGGTATTGATTCTGTATTCAGTTTATTATCAAATCGACAAGTTTCTCCCAACAAGAACACAAGATAAAGTAAGAAGAGGAATATTGTTCTGTGTGTCTCTTATATACCATGCTCTGAGTCAGACACTGTTCATAGGTTATTTATTTATTTATTTTTCGGTACCTCGGATGGAACTCAAGGGTGCTTAGCCACCCACCACATTCCCCAGTCCATTTCTGGTTTTGGTTTTAATTTTTTATTTATTTAGAAACAGGGTCTTTCTAAGTTGCTTAGAGCCTCACTAAGTTGCTGAGGCTGGTTTTGAACTTGTGATCCTCTTGCCTCAGCCTCCCAAGTCACTAGGATTATAAAAGCATGTGCCACCACATCTGGCTCACAAATTATCTTAAAGAACACAATCATAAGGTAGAGATTATCTCTCTATCATAGACAGGAAGAAACTGAGACTCAAAAGAAGCTGGAAAAACCTGCTGGGGGTCCAAAGACTCAAAGCCAGGCTTATCTGGCCCTCATGCAGCACTGCCAAGCAACCATGGGCTGGGCTGCCTGTGCCTGCTGCTTCTGCTGATTTTGTCTTTGCAGAGTAGAGAGAAGAAACATTTCATTTCCTCCAATGGCAATGTGAACCAGGTGGGCAGCAGTGGAAGAAAGAAATGAGTCACAGAGAGAAGAAATAACATATATTCTCAATATGAAATAGATGAGAGAAATAGAGAAATGGAATTAATGTCCAGTTTCTTCAAAAGTTTTTCTCTGCTGTTCTACCTTCATTACTTGAAGTGAGACCAACTCTAACATCAGATACTATATGGTCATACTCACAAAAAGTGAAGAGAACTTTATTCAAAACCCCGGAGGAGGGGCTTTTAGAAGCTCTCTGCTCGGGCTGCTTAGCAGTAGATAATGAACAACCCAGAGCTCATTGCTTTCAGATTATCACTCCCCTACCTTCGGAATACTCAAGAAAGTAATTCAATGCCTTCGACCCTCTTCTGTCATGTGGAATAGATGAGGACAGGCAGGAAAAGTGGGGCAAGTTTTTTCAAGGTAAACAACTACTCCACGTTTGTTTCAGTAAGTGCTATTGGCAACCATGAGAAATCATTAAGAAAGACAAGCCAATAAAGCTAAACTTTATTTATTTCCCTCTTTTCACCTCCTCCTGAGATCCATGGGAAATAATTTCATTTCTCAGGTTATCATCAACATTATTCTAAATCAAGGCCTGCAGAGTATGGCATATCTGCAAAGGATTCCTGCAATTGTTTCTATTATTGCTCAAATTTTATCATCTCACTGAGCTGCCTGGAAGCAAACAATCTGACTTTCCAATCTGAACCATTTGGAAGATAAGTATCAGCAGTTACTGAATACAGTGGGACAGGTATTGCTGAAACGCAGGAACTAAAGAGCTTATGGAATTGCAGTCTGCCTCGTAAACGGGTGCTTAAATCCCCTTCCTGGGTCCTCATAAGGCCTTTAAGTGAGAGACTGGAGGCCTGCGGATTTCCAAATGTAAGTGAGAAATGAAGACAGAGAAGGTCAAACTTAAACACCCTTCTGATGCCTTTCCTGGAGCACCCGACTCAACAAATGAAAAACCTTTGTCTTTTCTAGTCTGCCTCGGAGAACTGTGGCAGGAAGGGACCATGCTAACTTTCATCTGGACAGTCCCTAAGCATTGACAGTGCAGTGATGCACCCATTAAACAAGGCAGGGCTAGCCAAGTACAGGTGACAGAGTCACACGCGGCAGTGCTCCAAAATACCACCCAAAAGTACATCAGGAACTATGAGAGCAAACCTTAAAATCATTAAAACCAAATCCAGCTCAGACCTCACTGGGAGACACTGGACAAATGCAAGACAATATTCCTCATTCAATAAACAGCTACTGAGCAGGAAGCCCCTGTGCTAGCCACGGGTGAGAAGAAAGGTACGGCCACCTCTGGACCTTCTTGAAAGGCACACATGCTGTGACAAGAGCCACAGGCGCACACGGACACACAATAGAGGAAAGGATATAAGTACCAAACAGAGGTGCTAACCAGGGCCACGGGTTCAAAAGGAAGAGAGGGCAAAAGGATTAGTGAAGAGCTTCACGCAGCGTCATTATCTGACTTGGATTTTGAAGAACGGCTGGGAGAGGAGGAGGTTGAACAGGGGACACAGAGGAGGAAGGTGATGAGATAAAGGGAGTATCAGAAGCAAAGACCTGGGCAAAGACATGTGGGAACACACGTGGAGGGTGGTGAAGAGCAGGGTGATTAAAATGGTATCTGCAGAGAAGACGTGGAGGCCCAGAGGTCACTCAGGAGCCCTTGTCTCCCCCAGACGACAGGGAGAGGGGTATGAAGGGTCAAATCAAGAGCAGTGGTGGGAAGGGAAAGAGAGCCCTGCTGGAGGAAGGGTCAGCCTTTATACCTGCGAGGTGAGAGAGAAGTCAAAGGGAAGCTCAAAGCTGGTGAAAACCATTTCCTACAGCACAGTAGCAACACAGCCGAGAAAAAGAATCAGTGAGATTTAGACAAGTGGAAATGGAAGCCCCTAAAAGATATTTGAGCCTAACATGAAGGTGGAGTCACATGCACAGAAGGAGATGGGCAGAGAGGAGATCCTTGTAAAGGTGAAGATGTGGGAGTCACTGGAGGGCCACCAAGAGAGAAAGGGCCCAAACCAGAGTGAACTTCTGGATTTAAGATACAAGCACAAGACAGAGACAGCAAAGAAAAACGGGATAGCATCCAGTTAGGAAGAAAACCAGAAAAGGCGTATGTCCTGGCAACCATGGGATGCAGGAATTCCAAGAGGAAGCAAGCAGTGACGCCCCTGCTCCCTTGTAGACACGCCATTTATTTGGAAGGCTGCAGGCTCCATGAAGGCCATGCTCTTCCCCATTCTTATCTGCACTAGGCACAATCTTAGAGCAAAGCTCTCTTGTATGTTTCTGTTTGAAAAAAAGATGAACAGTAATAGCAAACAAGCAGAAATGTCAAGGAAGATGGGTACCAAGAAGACAACTGAATTGATTGGCTAACTAATTACTGGGAACTCCACCAAAGAGCAAATTCAGTGATGTGGTATAGGATGTGGAGAGTAAGAGCCAGGAGAGAGGGAACCATCAAAGATGCAGGCAAGTGAGGGCCCCACCATGAAAAAAGAGATGGAAACAGGTGAGAGGAGATGGTTGGGCACAAGTGGGAGGCACAAGTGGTCAGTCTTTCTGAGAACCTTCTAGGCACAAGGGACACAGAGCCAGGGGCCCCAACTGCCAGAAGCTTCTGTTCTAGTGAGGAAAGGGTGAGACCCAAAACCATGCAAATACAACAGTAGGGGGGAGAAGTGTGGTCAGGAAGGGGCTCTCTGAAAGCCAGATTGAGTCCAAACCTGAATGAGGAGGAGACCCTGATAGAAATCCTCGAGCAAACCTGATCCAGACAGAAGAACAAATAAAAAAGGCCTATAATGGATCAAGCTTGGTGGTCTCCAAGGACAGAAAAAGGATCAAGGTGAATGAATGATGATTAATAATAAAAGGTCTGGGGCCCTGGATTTCTGTAAAGGAGGAAATAAGAGAGCCTGCTTTATTTGTAAAAACTTCAGCCTGGTTGCTATACGAAAGGTGGATTGGGTGGGGCCAATTTGGAAGCAAGGTTCAGTATAGGAGAAGGTATAGCAGATCAAGCAAAAGATGATGGACACCTGGCCTCAGGCTCTATTGGTGGAGATGCTCAGGAGTAGTCAGATTCAGGATATATCTTGCATATAAACAAAGAGACTATGGCCAAGAAAGGGAGGAATGTAGGAATGAATTAATGAATGATCCATGCTTCTGGCCTGAGCATCTAGGTATGTGGCGATGCCATTTACCGAGAGACAAAATAACTGGAGGGAATCAAATCCATTTGGCAAAGCCACAGTTCTCTTTTAATCACTTCAAATTTGAGATCCCTACTAGACACCAAGTGTTGTGGTTGGATGTGAGGTGTCCCCCAAAAGCTCTTGTGTAAGACAGAGCTAGAAGGTCTGGAGGAGAAATTATTGAGGGGTATAGATTTAATCTAACCAGTGGATTAATCCCTGATGGTAATAACTGAGTGGTAGCTGGAGACAGGGGGTAGGGTGGGGGCGAATATGGACAGAGGAAGTAGTTCATTGGGGGTGTGGCTAAGGGCATATATTTTGTATCTGGAGAGTGGAGTCTCTCTCTTTCTGCTTGCTGTTTATCGTGTGAGATGGTTCCCTCTGCTGCACACTTCTTCATGATGTTCTGCCTCACCTCGAGCCCCAAGGAATGGAGCCAGCCTTCTGTGGACTAAGACCTCTAAAACCATGAGACCTCTTATAAACTTTTCCTCCCCTACAATTTTCCTGGTTGGGTCCTTTTAGTCACAGAAGTGAAAAGGCTGACTAAAACATCAAGTAAACAGTTGGACATAGAGATGTGGAGCTCAAGGGAAGTCCACACTAGAGATTTTCACTGGGGAGTAATCAGCACACAGATGGGAACGCCAAGGTGGCAGGGGGTCAGATGGAGAGGGTATACATAGGTAGAAAAAAAGAGCCAAAGACAGACGGAGAAATGGATGGGTAAAAAATACAGCAAAGTTTTCAGGCAAAAAGTCTGAGGAGCCTTTAATTGGTCACTACTGTCTCAGTAAAATAATAGAAAAGGGTTCAGAGGCTAAAGATCATGAAAAAAGATTTAGAATCAGGACCAAAGGGAGTACAATAGGAAACCATGACAAAGTAAACAAGAAGGAGGACCAGGCTGCAGCAAAGATGTCATGACTTTGTTGGAAATTCAGGTGGGAAGGCTTTCAGATTGTCCCCGGCAAGATGATACAGCTCAGGTTTATAGACTGTGGTCACTGTGGACTACTCAAATACGAGGACTGGCAAAGCAACGTGGCAGAGGGTCCCAGGATGCTCACGAACTCACTGCCAAATGGTGACCGCCAGAGTCTACCTGCAAATAAAAGCCAGGTAAAGTAAGAATGGTCCAGTGGACTGGAAAAGAAGGAGTGTTCAAGATCAGAGGGATCCCAATAAGGATGAAGGGTGGTTTCAGTGCACCCAAGGAATCTGAAGGAGTAAAAAGGCAAGGCGGAAAAATCAGAGTCAGAATCCAAAAGGTGAAAAACCTATAGTGATGGCAAGACCCAGGGACGGCCATTAAATCTCTCAGTCAACTCTATCGTCCTAGGGCCAAGATTACCACCGAGGATACATCAGAGTCTCACTGGCCTGGGCCTGGCTACAGAAACATAAGAAAAGGGCAGAGTGACTCACAGGCTGCAGGGGTGCAGAATGGTAGCCCAGAGACTGAACCCTTGCTAGTTTCTGGCTATGTTATCCGTAGTCATTTCCATCCAGAAATCTTGTTTTAGCCTTCATACGCTTGTTGCCTGGGTCTAATGAGACAGAAGGGAGGTGACACAGTAACCGTAGTCTCCATCAGAACTGACGGGCTCTTGTAGTCAATGCAACTTTCCTTCGCTTCTGCGTCCCATGATAAGCACCACCCTCCTGCTCTATAGACACACACGGATGGCAAGGGAGACAAACAGATGTAATGCCACCAGCAACTGGGGAACCAAACTGCAAGTCACTCCTTAAAGACTGGATCATTAACTGAACTCTTGACCATGGACACCGGGACATCACCTCCAGTTCTGTGGTCTTTGAGAGATCCTGGGAGGCCAGAGTCATGCTAAATCTTGAATTCTACATGATGAAACGCTGAGGTTTTGTACTGTGTCAACTTAGCTAAGCCTAAACTATATTTCCCAGAGACGCCTTCTCTTTGCAATTCCCAGGTTGGAGTTGGATAGAACAGAACACGTGAGATTTGGGGGGCGGAAGGAGAGCAGCAGCCATTACGCTTTCACTGTCCTTGTGTTGAAGGCAATGAAAGATACGAGATGCCAGAGGGCACCAGTTTGTCCCTGCCCTTTCTGCTTCTGTTTCTAGATGCTATTCTTATGGACCAACAATACTCAAAGAGCACAGATGCTTGGCTGCAAACATCTCAAGAAGAGGTAAGGAACAAAGCCATTGCCCTTCTTCAGACCCTTATACCAGCCCCCATTTGACGTCCCACTCTACCTGGCTTCCAGATTCCTCTGCAAGCTTCAATGTGTCCACCCACCCAGGAGGCCTGACTCGTGACTTTTCCCTGATCCTCCAAACTCCCCCCTTTCAGGCCTTCGCTTCTCCAGCCCCTTCCCAAATCCTCTGATAAATGCCTCTCCATAGTGTTTACTGAGGCTTTGTTTCCCTGATGGAACCCAAACTGATACAGCAAACCAAAGTAGTAAGGAGACTGCTATGCCCTTAGAAATTGACAAAAACCACCTTATATTTATAGCACTGCCTTACAGTTTGCAAAAATTCTGCTCACAGGATTTACTACTCAACCTTGAGAGGATTAAATAAGGAAACTGAGGTTCCGAGAAGTTATGTGACCAAATGATAATGATTTAGGGAAAAAAAAAAAAAAAGATGCAAAAACCACTTTGAGGCAGAGGGTACTGATGAGCAACCAAAATAACTCAATAAACATGAAATGATTTAAACAATTCTCTGTCCGAGAACCACAGACAGAAAAGGCTGAGCCACAATCTATCCATAAGGATTATTTTAGAACATTCTATAAAATCAACAGCTGCTAGAAGCCCAAGGACTGCCCAGCATCCCTCACTGCTCAGCCATTTTCAATCCTCTCCCTATACAAACTGGCCAACACAGCCTGCCAAACTCTGTGTGAACACCTGGTCCTCCTCTGAGCCTCTAGTTGAAAGAGAACAGGGGATTTACACTGGGCTTAAACTTGCATCTGGACATGAAAGGCACCTGAGATGATTGCTGGTGAAATTCTCCTCTTCCCTACCCTGGACAGCTTTGTCCCATCTCCCTTTCCTGCTGCTCCTTTGCCTTGTCCATCCCTCATCCCTCAACAACACCTGAAGCCTGCCCTTGACATTTATAGGCCTTGCCATATACTGTGGCCGGTGTGGGATCTGTGCTCAGCTTCCCAGATGAGGCTCAGTAAGGAGTGTCATAGCTTGGCTGGTGTGGTGGCTTGGATGCGAGGTGTCCCCCAATAGCTCACATGTGAGACCATGCAAGAAGGTTCAAAGGAGAAATGATTGGGCTGTGAGAGTCTTAACCCAATCAGTGAATTAATCCCCAATGGGATTAACTGAGTGGTAACTAGAGGCAGGTGGGGTGTGGCTGGAGGAAATGGTTAATGGGGTGTGGTTATGGGGTATATATTTTGTATCTGGAGCTGGAGTCTCTCTGTCTGCTTCTCCATCACCATGATGTGAGGTGCCTTCCTCCACCACCCTCTCCCACCATAATGTTCAGCCTCACCTCGAGCCCTGAGGATGGAGCCGGCCTTCTCTGGACTAAGACCTCTGAAACCATGACACAATTTCAATATTCCAAATCCCAAATTTCACCACATCGATATTTGAGAAAATAAACTTTTCCTCCCCTACAGTTGTGCTGGTCAGATCCTTTAGTCATAGCAGTGAAAAAGCTGACTAAAACAGCTTGCGGGAACTGAGTAGAAAAAGACTCTAGGTTCTGGTTTCACATGTCTCTTAAGACTAACTACATCAATCTGACAGGAATGAAAATTCTTCGTTCTGCAATTCTTTACTCACACCTACCATATGCACAGCCACATCATCACATGAACTGCTGAGCCAACATGCAGCCAAGTGTCAGACAGTGTTCCTGGGACAGTGGCAGCTTTTTTAGACAGGCAGCTACAGTGTCATGTTCAACTACTTTAGGTAACATGGGAGACTCTTCAAAATCATGTGGCATTCTCTTCAGTCCAAGGTTTTCCCTGTAAAGACCCTACCATTGAACCCTCCTCTCCAGAGGCAAAAAAAGAAAAAAAAATTCTTTTCTTCATATATTAAAAATCAACAGGCTTGGGTTGTAATTGTGGCTCAGTGGTAGAGTGCATCCAGCACAGTCAAGAGGCTAGTTCTCAGCACCTCAGGAAGTGAGGCACTGGGCTCAATGCTCAGCACCCATAAAAATAAATAAAGTTACTATGTCCATCTACTGCTAAAATCATTATTATTTTTTTTTAAAAAATAGACATGCTTTTATAAATTGGAGTATATCTTTCCCTGCACTCTTCCCTCTGCCTAAAACAAATTACCTGCCCAGCACAGAGGTACGCACCTGTAAACATGCCTGTAATTCCAGCTACACTGAAGCCTGGAGCAGGAGAATCACAAGTTCCAGGCTAGCCCAGGTTCAGAGACCATGTTCAAAATAAATTTAAAAAGGGGTAGGGCTGTAGCTTAGTGGTAGAGCACTTGCCTAGAATGCTAGAAGCTCTTGGGTTGGATCCTAGCAACAAAAAATAAACAAATTACCCACTCGTTCTCACCAGAAAAAAAAAAAAATTACTACTGATAGTCAAGAATTAATGAATTCAAATGAATCCACGGTGCTAAAACCATTCCTGATCCTTCTCCAGCCTCCGCGCCAGCCCAGGCAGAGTTCAGAGAGCCGGCTCCCCCATCAACCCTGAGCTTATTTGCTCGTCTGCCTCCCTTGCTGGACTGGGTGCCTCAGGAAGGGGCAGACGGCTCCCTGCTCGTCACCACATTGCCAGCCCAGCTCCACGCCTGGAGACATAATGACTGTGATCACTCCTATCTCAATGAGCTTCTGGAATTTTAGAGTCAGAATTGACCTTTGCATCATCATCCAGGTGGGTTAACTGGAGTTACTTAATCTTATTAATTTCAGAAACAGTCCCTCATTAATACATTTTCAAAAAAGCTCTTTGCCAAGCTCATCCTGGAAAGTGAAGGGCATATGTTCAGAGCAATTATGACATCCGGCATAGTCAAGAGACTAGGTCTCAGCACCTCAGGAAGTGACACAATTTCAATATTCCAAATCCCAAATTTCACCACTATCAATTTTATTAACACTCCTCTTTGGGGTGAGTGAAAGCCAAACTACCTGTATGATCTGGATCCCTTTGAAAGGTTCTCAATCCAGACACGGCACTATAGTCTTTAAAAATACATGCACCAGTACGTATTCTTACATACATACAGGTGCATACCTCTTCTGCAAAAGCACCTCTGTCTGAAGTGGCCCAGAACACTCTTCCTTTTCTCTAAACTTTCAGGGTCCCCCCCCACCCCCCGCCATCTAGCAATGCTTGGTTTCTTCTCTAATGCCACCTCTTTTCCTGTGTATATGTCATTCCTCTACATCTAACTGACAGCTACGGAGACAAAGGACTGCATCTATGTTTTTATGTGCCCAAGATATAGAATAAGGCCTGGCACCGGGTAGAGAATAAACAGCAGTAAACCAGGCAGTGAGATGAGACGCACGCTGCAGGAGCAGCACCACTGTCCCTGCCTGAGCCAGGACTCAGCAGGCTGCTCCTGGAACAGTGATGACAAGCAGGTGGTCTGTGGTCTGGACAGACCCCGCCATGAGGCTCTTGGAGCAAGCGCTGGAACTAAAGACGTCCAGTTCTCTATACTCTGAACATCAGGACCAAGCCCAGGAAGGGAGCAGATGCCATTCTGGAATGGACCATCCTACAAAGGGAGGAATGGGTGGAGGGAGAAAATAGGCAAGAATAAGAACCCACACGAGTCCTTCGTCTTACACACAAGCCACCAACGGAAAAACAAATTCCACAGGGAGGAGAAGGGAGACTTTCTCATCCCTTTTTCTTTTTTCTTTTCTTTCTCATGGTGCTGAGGATTTCATCTCTTCTTTCCTTCTTTTTCATGTGTGGATTCCATTTTCTCCTACTTTACTGTTCTAACGTCTCTTAGAAATGAAATCATGGGCAATTCTTCCTGAAATATTATGGTAGTCACAAAAACAGATAAAAAACACACATATAAAAGGTAGTAAGGACACATAGATCATTTCTACCCCTTTCTGAGTTAAGGCCTACAATTTCATATTCGTATTATGTCATGTATTAAATATGTATTTTATATGTGCATTTTATGTACATTATGTACTATATAATATATACTATATAATACATAAGTGTTTTTTCTTTTTCTTTCTTTTTTTGTCCTCATACTACTGGGGATTGAACTCAGAGCCTTAAGCATGCTAGGAAAATGCTCTAACACTAAGCGACCTCTTCAGTTCCCTTTTAAATTTTACTTTGAGACAGAGGCTCACTAAGTTGCCCAATCTGGGCTCAAACCTGAGATCCTCCTGCCTCCGCTCCCAAGTTGCTAGGATTATGGGCATGCACCACCAGGTCTGGCTTCCATTGTTTTCTAACCACATAAATTAATTCAATCATTCAAAAATTCAAGATCAGTGAACCCAGACATATTTCTTATAGTCATCCAGGGTGAGACAGGCACCCATCCTGAGACATTGGTCATCATAAACTGGTGGCTGGGCTCCAGAGGTATGTGGATCCATGAGAGCCATGACAGAGGCCTGACGCAGGCTGGCCCATGCTACAGGTAGCAGCACTCCACTCAAGGGTCCAAAAGTGTTTTCATCTTGGTGGTGAAGTGAGGCTTCCCTCAAGACCCAAAGAATCAACCAGAAATAACTTGAAGACAAATACATAAACCAAAGAAGGACAATGTGTACAAATATTGTATAGTCATTTCTAAGGGCATGGGGGGAGGGATGCTTGGGGAAAATTACAAGGACTCACCAAAGCTTGATTATGTGCTGAGTTTTCATACTTGTTTGAGACCCAAACACCTTAAAGGAACCTACCGACAAGAACAGACCATGCCTTATCATTGTGGTTTTCTTAGGACTTAGATCCTGGCACATGCGGATTACCTTTGTGTCTGAGGTGTTAATGAGCTCAGTGCTGGTCCCGGAGGGTCCCCTGGGCAGCATATGCCACTTTGCTGCCTCTGTGACACTCCAGAGATGCCCTAACGGAGGTAGCTTCCCCAGTTACTTATGTGCTAGGTACCACACCAGGCTTTCTGGGACTCATACTGATGTTTGAGATGAAACTTGTTTGTGGGATAAATGGTTATTAAAGTGGGGCTCTGAAGAATAAACCACATGATTGCATAAACCTTGTTTCCGTAGAACACCAACTAAAATTCCCTATCCTTCCTCTAAAACTTGTCTGTGTCTATTATCAGATGATAGTCCTTTGAAGAAATGCTCTGATAAACTACCTAAGGGGAACATCAGTGATTGTTTTGTGAGCTGTTTTCCTTGGAAGAAACAACCCAAAATAAGATTATGGCCTGACTTATCACCTTAATTTAGCAGCCTTGCTTCCTGCAAACCCCAACAGACCTCACCAGTGTTGTGCACGCAGCTCCAAGCTGCTCTGTGGGTGCTGATGAGGCTGCCAACACCTTTCAGGGTGACTTTGGCCACAATCTTCCTCTCCACCAGCTCCTCTCCCCAGAATTTAATATCCACATTCCCCGAGGTCTCTCTTATTTATTCAGCTTAAGTCATCTGACTCCCACATGGGACAGCAACCTGGACACTTTCATCTACTCCCACCCACCCCTGAGAAACTGCACTGGTCATTTTGATACCTGAAATGCCTTTCCTGCTCCTGGCTCTCGACAGGAATGAACAGTCCCTGGCCTCAGTTTCATTCCTATAGTTCTGACAGCCCCATATGCACAATGATCTTATAACTCACTCAGACCCTTAAAAAGCACCTCTGATCCATTCTGCTGTCCAAATGGAACTGTTCTGTTTCTATTTTGGACTCCATTTCCTAATTCCTTTGTAATCTCCCAGTGTCAGAAGCATGGTAAATATTCCCCAAGTGCTGCTTAAGTACTATAAGATAAGACCACAAGGAAAAGTAGGATCATCTCATATTTCAGAGCAGAGTAAAAGTTGGGCACAGACTTGCTCCTCCAAGGTTCACAAACCATGTTCACATAGACTGTATCCTAAGTGCCCACCAGGTACCAGGCTCTGGCTTAGGCATCATGGACTTCACTTGGAATTTACTGTATGGATTTCAAGCAAAGATGATGGACTGTAATGTCTTCAAATAAATAAGAAAACATTTGGATGTGCCAGCTTTCAGAAAATGGAAAAAGAAATAGCTGTGCCAAAAGGTTTTTTTTTTTTTTTTTTTTTTTTTTTTTTTTTTTTTTTTTTTTTAACTCCTCACTGCAACAAAAGCAAACTGGCAGCATCCTGGACAGACATCAAGTCAGATAATATGCTGTTCTTGGTACACCGTGCAGGGACAATGAATTTATAAAGCACCATGTACCCTTTGGCCTCTGGAATGGCACATGATAACAAGCTACTTAAAACAGCCCAGAATTCACTCCTAGAGAGTTCTAGGTAAGCCTCAAAAATACCTGCATGCAAGCAAATTAGATCCTATCACTGGTTTTGGCAGCACCACCAATAACACCTCAATGTGGCCAGGGAGGGCTGGGCAGCAGCCCGATACAACAAGGACTGAGGTCAGAAATAGAGGTCCCTCCCAACAAATACCCTGGTTTTCTAGAGGTTATCTTGCTAGCCAGGATGGTGGTATTCAGCATCATTTTGAACTTTCACATTCAGACCAAGAAAAAGAAAGTAAGTCCCCAAATGCTAGAACCTATTTCTTAGCCAATTAAGACTATTGATTGGAGAAGTCTGAACTTCAGCTCTCCTGAAAGGTACTTCAGGAAGAGTGTAAAATCCAAAGTAGTGTCAATATTTAGACACATCTAAAGAGGTCTGCGTCTCTTCTCTCAAGTCTGCATTGTGCTAGGAAAGGACAACCTGTGGAGCACAGCCAGCAACCAGGCTCCTTCCCAGACTGAAAGGCTAAAGGTGGTAGAAAACACAAGTCACATTTATGAGGACAGAGACGTGATGCTCAACCCCAATTTTACGCAGGGCTGACACCCTCAATCACAACTTGGATGCACACAAAAGATGAGTAACTGTAAGAAACAGCCTGTCATCTAGAAATGCCTTGTTGGCTTTGCTGTTTCTGTGTCTTGCCTAGAAGTCTATCTGGAAGCCCAGTTAGTGCGGTGGTGGGGACACCTCATACCCTGGGGAACCACAGAGAAAGATGCCCAGTTTCTCAGCAAAGGAAATGGGCTGGAATGGGGAAGTGATTGCTGATACAAGGGCAGAATAGCAAATACTTCCCAGAGCCCTAGGAGGCACTGCCAGCCGGGTGGTGGAGAGGTGCCAGGCAGGTGAGAGACAACAGGCACAGGCTGTAGACCTGAAGAGTGCTCAGGAAGATGGGCCTGGAGCCAGAAAAGCCAGGCCCCACCTAGAAGCCCATATGGCCAACAGCAGGGGGTCAGCAGGGCTCACAGAATTCTGGAGATGGAACGGGAGACCTTCGGGATGGCTAGACTAGTCCTTATTTTACAGGGCCAAAGAGCTAGTCAGCATCTTCTTCAAGGTCAGGAAACTACTGAATGGAAGAGCTAGAGCCAGAATCCAAGCCTCACATCTTAAAAAGACAAGGAAACACATGTTATCACACTTTAGCTAATTGTATCAATTCCTTCCCATGTTTGCAAAGATACATTTTGACTCTGAGTGATTGAGTCTCACACAGAAGGGCAGGGCAGAAGAGTCCACTGTGGGCACGTGCCCAGACTGGAGCCAGACTGTCTGGGTTTTAGTCCTGGCAGCTCTGCCACTTGCTATGTGACCTTGACCAGGTTATTTCACTGTGCCTCAACTCCCTCACTATCCACCAGAGGTAACAGCAGTACCTACCTCATGGGGTTATGAAACCTACTAAATGAGTCAACACATGGAAAGTGCAGTGCCTGGCACAAAATAAATGCTATATAAAAGGTAAAAAGATTTCTTTTTCTTTTTTAGGAAAGAAATAATTTTTATATGGCTCTTCCCTAGCACACCTGCTCCCCAGCATACCTGCTCCCCAGCCCCTAATTCATCTTAGTCACAGGTTACCACTTTACCTGCAAAATCTGGAATGAATGCTTTGAAAAAGTCAAACCTGTCTCCTAATCCATTTGGGCCCAACCCAGTCTGATATAGAGCTAAACTGGCCAAGGTAGCAGAAAGGCCCTGAATCAAGTGCTGTTTAACTACTGGCCAGCCTGCCTATCTGAACTTCCACTTCCAAACGCTGAATTATCATGTTACTTCTTTTGACCCTACCTCCTACCTTCTTGGACCACCTCCTCTCTTGAGCCTCGGAATCTGCTTCTTGACCCTCGTCATGTGCTCCGGTCTTCGAAACCTGCAGATACACCAAGTCTTGAAGCCTCACAAAGCTGCTGGTCCCATCTGCACTCCTTGGCCAATCTTCTGTGTTATTCTCATCAGCAACTAGATTCCTTCATCCCTTATCTCTCCACTGTCTTCCATGGAAAGACATGTCATCTCTCCTAGGTGCCAAACTTGATAAATAAAGCCACAAAACCAGCTGATGGCCTCTATCACAGACCTACACTACCCATCTTTCACTGCGAACTGAAAGTCTGCCACATTCCATTCCCATGGAGCCCAGCCCTAGTCCACTCCCCTCTAGCGCTGCCTGTTACCATGGCTTTTGCATCAGTACTCACTGAAAAGCCCAGGGCACCAAGTAATCTGTGTGGCAAGCACAGATTGTGGACTAGGTTTGCATATACGGTTCCTCCCTAGCACACTTGCTCCGCAGTAAACTTTGGCATGTGTTTGAAATTCCTGGGGAGCCTGTTCAAACGCAGCCTCTGATTCAGCAGGTTGGATTGAGCCCTGAGAATCCACCAGGGACCCTGATGCTGTCAGTCCCCAGACCACACTAGGAATTTACATACATTGTTTAATGTTTGCATTTGACTACAAATATTATATCATGACAATCCTCAAGAGAGGTATTCTTCCCATTTCACAGAGGTAGTAAGTGAGGTTCAAAGAGGTGAAAAATCCTGTCAAAATTCACACTGCTGGAAGGCAGGATTCAAGCAGAGGGCCAATTCCAGAACCTAAGCCCTATTTTTTCTTTATATAAGTACATATCATTGCAGAGCTTGGGTGGGAGTGGGAGGAACATAAATAGAAACACTTAAAAAAAACAAAAAGAAATGTTTTTTGTTTTTAAACACACATGTAATCATTTATCTATAATACAAATTACTGAAGTCTTCCTAGCTGATGTGGATGGGAAGAAGATGGATAATGAAACAGGACAGAGTCCTGGTGTTGGAGACTCTGCCCAACCACAGAGACCTAAAAGCAACTATCAGGGAGTAAGCTAATTCCACTAATCCACATGGAAGATGACAGCCAGGGAGGTCCTGGGGTCAACTTTAAAGGTGTGCCAGGAGGAAGCAGACATTCAGATGACCACTACCAAGCATGTCTGGGACTGCAGGACCACTGGGCTGACGGCACTGTGGCCTGTGCACTGCACACCACACTGTTCCCTCCAGATCACCCCTCCACCTCTCCCTTCCCTCTTCTCAGATCCTCCAAGACCAAAGCCTCTATTTGAGCTCTTGTCCCACTGTCCCCTTTCTCTGGAGTATACCCACATCCAGTAGCCTTCCAGCCTGTTCCTCCACTAGACTCTAGTGGACTCCCACTCCACTACAGTGGCCCTTGCTCATGCAGCAGTGTCTTGCACCCTGTCCACGTCAGTCTGCTCCTGCCATGCCCCAAGCTACCACCCTCACCATGGTCTTCTACTTGCAGCACTTGAAAATGGGTGACAGTCTCTGACTCAGAGTTCCATCCCCACCCCCACTTATTCCTGAGCTAGTGTGATGTTCCTTCCTCCTCTACTATTTGGTTGAACCTCAGTGTCCAAATCCAAGAGGTCTTCTCTGCATTTATCCTTCGGGTTTTCCAGCAGCGTTGGCCAACCTCTCTTTAGCAAGTCCACTCCCCACCATCTCTGCTTGGCTTCCCGTAGGGTGCTCTCCTGGCTCTCTTCTCGCCCCTCTGACTATTCCTTGTAGAACTTGCCCACCCAGTTCCTATCTCCTAATGACGGCATTCCCAAGAATCTTCCCTCAACCCTTGTTTCAGCCATCCTCTTTCTGAAGATGGCCCCCAGCACACTTCCAGCATCTAGTCCCACCCTTCAAGGGCAGATCTGAATCTGCTCTGCTCTGTTCACTGCAGAACTCCCAACACTCGGAACAGTGCTTGGCCCATAGTCGTAGGCACTGGCCTAGTAACTGCTGAATGGATAGATGAGCGGCTCACACTGCCACTAAGCTTCTCAGCTTCCACCTTCAGTCCATCCCAAGGTAGGGTTCACCAAGTGAAAGAGACAATTGCCAACCTTCATCAATCACAGCACATGCAGGCAGTGATACTACTTGTACAGCTCCCTGGGTAACTAACTTTCAGATTTAGAGGCTGCCTCTGACTCCTGGGCTCTAGGAGCTGAAGGTATAGTCTAATGATATACCTGTAACCTACCTGAAACCCATGGGGCATCCTTTACCACAGCCCACAAGCAGGAAAGCGCTGGCCGAGCCCAGCTCTAAATAAGAATGAGGAAGAGCCATTCTTAGAACATCCTTGGCTCGGTATTACTTTTAAGGACTGAGCAGTAACCCGTCTGAAAGCTGCCTCTATTTCAATACGATTCAACTCTGTTCCTCACTGTTTGGAGCCAAATTCATCCAGGACAGAACAGCACTAGCCACACTACTCCACTCTACTTCCCCAAAACATTTCCAAGTGATGAAAATGCTCTTGTGATCTAGTTGCTTTAAAAGGTGTGAAGCCCGGTACATCATACTTAAACTTCAATCATGACATTCAGTGACTTTACAATCTATCACAAACACTTGGAGAAATAAGCATTCGAAGAACAAACACATACAGTGTGCCATTATCTCTTGTCTACTGGAAATCACACTGCCGGTAGGCGACAGCAATAACCACTGGGTCTAATTCTGTTGCTTCCCAAAGACTACAGTTGGTGTGGAGAAAAATATTCCAAAATCTAAAAAAACCACTGACTGTGCCAACTGCAGCACATCGCCTTTTCCAAAAGATAAATTATGGAGAATTTTTGCCAGTGCAAGTTATTTTCCCAAAGCAGAGTCAAATGGCCTTGCAACCCTGCCTTAAGAAACCAATGCAATTAAACTGAATAGCTATGGACTGCCCCTGACAGCTTCCCCCTCAACTTCATTTGATAAAGTGAGACGCAGACACACTCCGACAGGCAAGCCCACACCTTATTTAACTGCCAGACACAGTGCCAATATGAAAATGTACATTCAATCTATGGGGGGAAATCAGTCCAGCAGCCCATCACTAAAACAAAATAGCCATATAAACGCCGACTGGCCCGACTGCCTTGTAAGGAATGATCACTGACAACCAGAGATCCTATTCAGCAGGCTAAAAAGAATAATTATAGCCAGGGCAGGCATTAATCAGCTTGGCAGATACAGGAATTCTGTTAACAAGGCTAAAATGAGTGCCAAGGAATCTCTGAAGGCCACAGCACTTCAAAGACTGAGAAGCTGGATGCATTCACTAGAGTTCTCCTGCAAGCCCTCTTTCTCCTGCCATGCTTCCTTTCCTCAGAGCAGGTATAGTGACCTGTTAGAGGTTGCAGGTATGGCACCCGAGAGGTGCATGCTGGCACTGCCACTTCCTTCGGGAACTGCCTGATCACCCCAGATCTTATTTTTAGTTGCATTCTTGCTTGCAAACCACTATCATCCTTTTTTGCCCACATTAATCTCTAGCAGTACACGGCACAAGGTTGTGTGAACATGGGTCAGCTTCTCCTTCACAGAGACAGAGTAGGATCCCGAGATCAAATTCTGGCTCTGCTGTATCATTTTATGCAATTGGGCAAGTTATTTAACTTTTTCTAGGCATTGGTTTCCTCATCTAAAATAAGGAGAAAATAATGTTCACTTTTTGCAAAATGTTGCTGTGAAAAAATAAGTGACAGAATATATACGTAAGAGCCCAACACTTGATATGCAGTTTATAACATCTATTATTATCTGGGGCCTCGTAGGTGCAATCCTATCCAGAAGCTATGGGAAAACAAAAAGGCTGGGGATGAGGCTCAGTGGTAGAGTGCTTGCATAGCATGTACCAGGCCCTGGGCTTAATCCTCAGCATTGAAAAAAAAAATCAGTGTACAGACATATAACACACATATGTTATACAGAAGTATCTATGGCTAGGCAGGAGGATGACTGCGTTTTTCACTTTAAATCCCTTATAACTGACACAGCGACAGCGAGCTATCCCCCTAAATTCGTTCTTCCTTTCTCCCCCAGTAGCTGGCATATGGCTGCCAGGCTTCTCTGCATCTCCCAGCTTCCCTTGCAGCTAGTGTGAGATGGAACTAAATTCCTTCCCACAGAAATGATGGTGCCACTTCCAAGCTTGGCCCACGAAGCGGCCACATATTCTACTACATGCTGTTTCCTTTGTGGGACTACAGTAGTGATGAAATCATGGGCTGGAGATAGCAGAACTGCCACCAGCCTGGTGCCAGAACAACTGTGTGGAACAGAGTCCCCCCGAAGCCTACTCTCTGAAGCATCCTGTGGACACTGTTATAGAAGACACTTCACTGTTTGTTTGAACGTCTAATCTTTAAGTCTATTTGTTAGAGCAGTTCAGTCTCCCTAACTAATATAATACTCTCCTGTCGTATTTGAATTTTAAAATATAGATGTAATGCTTTTGTCATTTAAAAACTATTTCAATGAATTTGCTGGAAACAAACAAACAAATAAAATTTAAATAGATGTGAACAAAATGTGTTAATTCCCGTCCACAATCTCCAGGCCTTCCACCGTCCAATTCACACTGCATACTAGTTGAGGATTTATCCTCCTCAAACATCAACCCCCTGTTGCGTTAATCTCACCTGGCAAACTTTTAATGGCTACTCATATCCACAGATAAAAAGACATATCTATGGGGCTAGGATTGTGGCTCAGAGGTAGAGCGCTCACCTAGCACACATGACGCACTGGGTTCGATCCTCAGCACCACATAAAAATAAAATAAAGGTATGTGTCCACCTATAGCTAAAAAAAATAAATATAAAAAAAGACATATCTATTCATATATATTCCGTTGGCCAATATTTATCAAGAACCCACTATGTGGGCTGGGGATGTGGCTCAAGCGGTAGCGCGCTCGCCTGGCATGCGTGCGGCCCAGGTTCGATCCTCAGCACCACATACAAACAAAGATGTTGTGTCCGCCGAGAACTAAAAAATAAATATTAAAAATTCTCTCTCTCTCTCTCCTCTCTCACTCTCTCTTTAAAAAAAAAAAAAAAAAAAAAGAACCCACTATGTGTTATATGCCCTATTAGTAATAGGACAGAATAATGAGCAAGACCACATGGTCCCTGCCCCTAGGGGATATAATTAGGGTAGGGATTTAGACAGGGGACAGACAGTTACAACCAGTGAAATAACACAGGCTGCCTGGCAGCACCCAGGAGCCAATAAATCCACCCCTTACTACCCAGACTTCTCAGCACAGCAAGCAAAGCCTCCAGCATCTACCCCAAACCCATCTACCCCAAAGCCATCTTACAATTTACTTCCCCTTTTTCCTAATCCTCCAAAACCTCATTATATGAAACTCATGCGCTGCTTCTGAGTGAATCATGCACTTTCACTCATCCACTCTTTACGCTTTTCCCCAGAGCCCAGAATGCTCTTCTATCCTTTCTTTCAAAATTCTAATTATCCTCAAGGCTCAGCTCAAATGTCACCTCTTCAGCAAAAGCAACCCCAACCCCCAAGTCAAAATTAATCATCCTCTTCCTTGCTTCCTACCAGCACTCGGTTTCTACTGGGGCATCTCATTCTGTCTGGTAGTTAGTTGTTTTATCATCTGTGCACTCCCCCCGCACCCCACCAACCACTCACTCAGTGAGAAGCTGTCTTGGTTATTTGTCTGGGACACCCAGTACTGAACACACTATTATGGACAAAGGGAGCACTCAGGAGATGCCAAGCTGGATGGATGGACAAGACAACTCAGACACAGTCAAGAGAAGTGAACAGCTGCCACAGGAAGCTGAGTGGTACTGGTGAGGTCCTGCTAAGGTAGGCTTAGCTGGGAAAGCTTCATGGAAGAAGTGAGTTTCAAGCAAAAAAAGGAGATACATAAAACAAGATATTCTATATATCCTATGCAAAGAAGAGCAAATGAGTCACTTAGAATGACATGTCTGAACCAGAGAGAAGACCGGAGGGGAGAGAACACAAGGGTCAGCCCCTCCCTAGCAGAAAATCATAAGGAAATGAAGAGAAAAAGTGGATTAAAAAAAAATGATCTTTTAGGAAAACAATGAACTTAGAAGGGAGGCTGGGGGGAAAGGATGTCAGAAATTACCTAGGTGGGAACCTCCAGGACCTGGACTAAAACTGTGGTTAGAGAAACCAGAAAGATAGGAAGCAGCTTGATCCTGTGCTACAGGAAAATAATAATAATAATAATAATAATAATAATAATAATAATGAGAGATAGTGTGAAGGTGAAGGTCACAGAGAACAGTGACACCAAGATTCTATGAAGGCTGCAACACTGGAGGAAAGATGATTGTGCTTATCAATTACATTTCAGGATAAGTACAGGGCTAGAAAGGTGTTTTAAAAAAAAAAAAAAAAAAAAAAAAAAAAAACCTTTCCAGAGGTCAAGCTGAAACCAAAGCACAGGAAATACTGAGAGTCAGAGCTGACAGGTGGAACATCAACAGTTCAGAGAACCATTGGCAAAAAGGCATTGGCTAGAGACACCACAAATTCCTGGTGTAGTTAACATGAGACACCTAACCAGGGCAGGATAAACTGGGGTACAATTAAGATTTCCCAAAGCTGTGCTTTCCCACTTACATTTTATTTTTGCCAGTCTCTTTCTGCCCACTCTCCCTTTTTCTCCCATGCCCCAGTTACTCAAAGGCATTCTTTTCAAACTTTCTACCTCACCGCACCCTTTTGACTGATGTGCGAGCTGTGAACTGCCCAACTCTAGGGAGAGTCGTTCACATAAACTATGATGAACAGGAGCTCCTAGAGTTGTGCAGTGCATCACATGTGCAACCATGGGTCATGGCCCTGCTTGACAGCAGACACATAAGTCAATTAAACTGTGTGAACTATGGCCAGCAATGTGCAACAAATGTGGATCTTACAAGGGAACCAGAGTGCAGGAAAGATTAAAAGCTCCAGGATGGTGGACCACAGGGGAGATGCTACAAAACTAAGAGGAAGATCCAGAGGCTTCCTGAAGATGGGTTGCATCTCAAGCAATGTGGCTGGATGAGCTCTCTGAGGGAGTGAGTTTGAGAAAATACCTCCCAGGTGGAGGAAGAACACAAAAGCAGCTAGAAAGTCTGGCTTACTGGCTGCAGGAGTCAGGGAGCTGGGCCCTAGGGCCAGCAGGAGGGAAGTGGTGTGGAAGGCCATCACTGGGACCCTCTGCATAAAATACACAGTAGCCACTTAACCCTGCAGTGCAGCTGGGGCCTGGCTGCGGACAGACAGCACCATGTGCTCTGCAAAGATTCAGATCTGACCTCTCTAGGGGATTGGAAGAGAACCTGTGACCAGATCTCAGGATTCAGCTTGTCCTGGTTGACACTTATTATATAGAGACCCAAAAATATTAAAAGCATTTAAGGGCCAGCCCTCCAGTACCATGGTGGACACTTAACAAACATATTCCCTTAGCTGGTTAAGATCATCATGTGTATCTATGTGGAGATGGTGACTGTGTATAGACTGAATGGAAAATGGAGAGAGAGAAAAAAATTCATGAATGATTCCTTGAGTGGGGGGAGGGAGGGCGCTGGTCCATCAAGAGCCACCCCGGGTTTCCAGAAGGTGAAAAGCAAGGGACAGTGGGGGTGGGGGGCAAAGTAACAGGTAGAAAAAGTTGGAAAAGCTAGGCACTTGGGTCTTTGTGTATAAACGTGAGGCTAGGCAGCTTCAAGAAAAGCTGAGACAAGACTGAGGCAGGAGATTCAGTCACGACAAAAATGACGGCAGAGACCGCACACCGATTGTCATTGTAACGCTCTGGGCCATCCCGTGACCTTCGTGGAAGGAAGTTGCTGGATTCTCTCGCTTCCCTGGAAAGGCTACCCAGCGAGGGCTCGCGTGTGTGGAGAGCAATCGGCCAGGGGCGGCTATGGCGGGGCGTATCAAAGGCTCATATTTCCGCTCTCAGGCTGGGGACGCGGGCCGGGACCGCGGGCACCTTCCGGGGCCGGGAGTTCAAGGTGAGCCGGGCTCCCGGCGGCCAACAGGTAGAGAGAGCTGGGGGACCGCGGGCCACCGGCCACTCCCCCGGCACATGTGGGGGGCGAGGCTCGGCCTGGTGGAGAGGCTCTTTGCACCCCGCGCGGGGCCGGGCCGCTGGGCACCGAGCTCGGGGCGGCCCCGCAGTCGCTCGCCGCCCGGGCCGCCCGCGCACCCGGGTCTCCCGGGAGCCGCCAGGGCACCCCCTGCGCCCCAGGCCGCGCGCTGCAGCCGCGCCCCGCCGATCCCCACGGGGCCCCGCCGGTGCCCCGCGTCCCGCCGAGCCCCACGCTCACTTACCCAGCGACAGGAGCGCCAGCAGCAGCGGCCTCGGCGCCAGGCGCCCCATGCTCGCAGGGCGGGAGCGACTCTCCCCCTCCTCCTCCTTCCCCGCCGCCTCTCCTCCTCCTCCTCCTCCAGCTCCGGCTGCTCCAGAGTCAGCGCTCCTCCGCTGGGCCGCGCGCCTGCTCCGCTCTCCTCGCGAGCCGAGAAATCCCAGCGCTGGGGCGTACGTGCGCCCCTGGCTCGGCTCGCTCCCTCCCGCCTCCCTCCTTCCCTCCCTCCGCCAGGCGGCCGGCCCCGGGAGCTGGCCCCGCCGATCCCAGTGTACAGCCCCGACCGCTTCCCGAAAGCCAAAGGGAAGGACCGCAGCGCCCGCCCGCGCCTCCCATCCGGCGCTTTGCCAGCAACAAACACAAACTTTCCCAAGCCCCTCCCCGCTCCAGGTAACGGAGGAGGCGCCGGGGCCACCCGCTTAAAGGGGAGGCGACGGCCGAGCCCACCCAGCCCTCCCCTCGGGCCCCCACCCCATGAGAAACTTTCCTCCGACCTTTTAAAGTTGGCCTGGGAAGACTCGTCTGGAAATCCCATCGGTTTGGCCCTATCCCGGGACGCCCCGAGTTCTCCACTTAGGAGTCACCCACGCGTGTCTGCTCTTCCCTCTGCCAACAGCGCGCACGTTTTCCTTCTCCTCCCGAGCTAAGCACCCCACCAGCCTGCTGCTTGGCCCTGGTTAACATGATTCATATAAAGCTGAAAGAGTTGTAAGGACTTTAAGGGTCATGGATTCCAACCTTCTTTATGGAACAGAGACTTGAAGTGTTTGGGTGACTTATCCAAAGATTCAAGCAAAGGGGCAAGATCAGAATGGAACTCTGACTATCCTGTGGGCCAGGGGTTTGCTTACACCAGACTCCTCCCTCCTCTCCAGGGTGCCCATGACTTTGATTAGAACAATTTTCCACAAAGACCCTTACTTTAAAAAGAAAGAAAGAAAGAAAAAAGCATATTAATAGCTAGAGTACTTCATATGGAATGTACTCTTAAGATTTTATATTCTTTGCTTTAAGTGGACACAACTGGTTACCAATAAAGACTCTTCCCCCCCCCCACAATAGACTTTTGTACTTTTTTGATTTGAATACAAAAGGCTCTACAGTATTGGGAAAATTTTTTCCTGTTCCTTGTTTGAAACTTCACAAGGATGATTCAGACATACAAGAAGCAGCACTGGTAACCCACTGCCCCCTCACCATAGCCTTTCATTAATATACTCAAAGCAAATCACAGATGTTCTTGGGGAAACTGACCAAGCTGGAGAAGAACACTGCTTTTATTCCGGTACATTATTATTTACACCAACAAGTGTTTCTTATTTCTGTTAACCAATGTGTGATTAGCCAGGTATGAACCCTACAGAAAGAGAATGACAAATTCATTCCTGGTGATGGAATAATGTGAGTTTACTTAATGCCCCTGAACAGTACATTTAAACATGATTAAAGTGGTTATTTTAGTGTTATGTCTATTTTACCACTGTAAAAAAAAATTAATTTCCTTCCTACAACTGAGCCTTTCCCACACTGTTTACCCACCCTGTTATTCTTCTCCCTCCCCATCCCAGTCCTTCCTTGGCATTTCTAAGGGCAGTTGTTGTTGTTGTTGTTGTTGTTATTATTATTTCATTCAATCAACCTTGAAAACAAGCCTTGGAAGATGCTAGAGCTACAGAGAAGCGTAAGGCCTGGCTCCTCCAGAAGCTCGGATTTCTGCTCATCAATCTTCCTTTCTTTACCACCCAGAATGCTTAACGTCTGGACTGCACATTTTAGCACTTGATCACGTTCAGTTTAACACAACATGTGCACTGCTCCCATCTCTGTCTAATAATACAAGAACCTAAGCGGCTGGCACCTTTTCATCTTGTATCCCCCACATTACTGCAGAGTCGATTTTTGCTAAAATAAATAAATAAAACCGTCTTGTTTAACAAACAAATGCAAGTCTGAGAGTGTGCCTGGCACATAGCAATTCCTCAATATGTATTGATAGAGTGAATGAATGCCAGCTAGATCCTGAAACTATAGGAATGAGTCAGACAGTTCCTGTCCTAGCAGTGCTTATAGCTCATGCATGATGGACTATAGGTGCGGCAGCGTGTGCAAGGTTCAGTCCTGACAAAACCAGGGAGTGGCCTGTCCTGCGGAAGGTTTGCTGAAAGAAAAAAAAAAAAAAAACCTCACAGAAAGGATGACTGTGCAATGAGTCTTGATATATCAGTAGGTACTCAGTTGTCAGGTATGAGGGGATGAACTTACAATAGGTGTTGTATATTGAATGTGGTAGGGATTCTTCTCTCCTCCCATTTTGCCCTCAGGTGTCATCAAATTAATGGTGCATCTTACAATCATGAAAATAACCATAGGTAATAGCTGAAATGTGAAGAATAAATAAGACTATCCAGGTAAGGCAAATAGAATGGAGACTGAGTAGACAGCCCATAGGTGACGGGCAGTCAACTGTGTCATGAGAATCAACCAAAGAGCCATTTTTGTAGCAGAAAGTGAGTACAAATGAGTAACTCCAGACCACACTGTTTGCATGGCCCTGACTACAAACAGATAAAATGTTACCAACTAAAGAAGTGCAGCACCTGCAGCAGACAAGCACAATTTGTTAATTCATGACTCTGGAATCTGTTGATGCTTTTATTATGGCAGACATTTATTTGCCTTAGTGAGTAATCTTCTGTATAGGTAAAGCTTTTGCCCCAACCAATTGTTCTCAGGTGATTAATGTATAGACTTGCTAGGTGCAGGAAGGCTTACACCCACTAATTCTAACTAACTCACCCCTACCACCAATGAGGGTGAATCCCAACTTGGCTGTTTTTTGTCCCATCACACTAATCCTCAGTACACTGGCCCCAACCAGCCACTGTTCTCTCTTGATTACTCCTGTCTGTCTGCAGGTATTGTCCCTGAAAAACCTCACAAGAATCCTCATATGCTCTCCCCTCAAACAGGATTCCCCGTTGAGATAAGGCAAAAGCAGTATATTATTTAACTTTGAAAATGAAAATGTTAAAAGTTCCCAATGAAAGAATTTCCTGAATGTTCTAAGATTCGCCCAGTCTTAATATCTTAACCCTATTGCTGCCACCAGCTCATGCACAGCCTCCCAATTATCTGACCCCTACTGCAGCAGGGTCTCAGGAAAAGGAGGGTGTTCCATGCCAACTTTTCATTCCATTGATCATTTTCATTCAAAAATAGGCCTTGTTCTATGTCCAGGTGTGTATTTCCCCAGTTGAAATTAAACAGGGACTACTATTTTCAAAAAAATAATAATAATAAGATTTAATTAGAGAATGGAGGTAAGAGTTTAAAAGGGAGGAGTGGGGATAGGAAGCCATCATTTCCTGGTGAATCAATGTCATTTGATTTTGGATTTTGTTGAAGCCATGTTGGAAGTGTGGGGTGCCCATCTGAGACAACCTTCAAAACAGCAAGGGAACAGGCTCAGCACTCTTCTCCCTGAGGGCTGGTCCTGCTCTGTGTCCTCCCAACCATCCATCCTTCCCTTCCTTTCTTCAGCTCTAAAAGACTAAAGTGTGAGAAATAGAGAAAATGTTCTTTAGGTGACTTAGAACTGCCCCTAATTCCACCTCCGCCAAGCCAAAAATGTCTCCCAAGCACCACCTCCAGAGCAAACACTTGCCCACACAGTGTTAGTCCCACTGGGACACCGGGGTGGAAGAATGAGGAGAAAAATGAGGAAATGGAACAAGAGGAGGCTTTTGCAATAAAAATACTCTATAAGAATGAGGTTATATTATTAAGAGTGTGCATGGCCTTGGCCTTGGCCCTGAAGTAGCTTCTCATCTCGTTTAATGTGTTGAAAGACATGCTGCAAAGGATGGGGGAAATGATGATACAGGAAGAGCAAAGGAAATTGAAAGAAAGTTAGGCAGATAAAAGAGGTACATGCCATATTGTGGAATATTCTGTGCATATGCTATCATCAGTGCTGAAGTATCTCCTAGAATGAACAGAGGTAGTAGAATAAATGGTGAAAAGGAAGTACTGCCACATTCAGGAAGTTAGAAATAGCTGTGGGGGACCACTAGATGTTGAAACAGATTCTCTACCCACGGCCATGGCTGCCAAGCATGGTGGTGGCCCAGTGTGTCCGGTATAGCCCACCTTGTGCCCTGAGCTTAGGTGGTGTGCCAGGGAGGGCGCTTTTTCTCCTTTTGGCAAAGTCTTGGCCCTAGCCTTCACACAAAAGTTTGGGGTTGGGAGAGGAGTATGGGCCTGTCCTCCCTCCCCTAGCCCTTTTCACCACATTTGAACCAGACTTCTGAGTTCACCTGAAACTATAAGTTCTAGGCACTGAATTAAAAAAAAAAAACATTTATTAATTAAAATGCACCATGAGTAGGATTGCTGACTAAAAGATAGGATGCCCAATAAAATTAAAATTTCAGATAAACATGGAATACTTTCTTAGTATATGTCCCAAATGTTCCATGGAGTATTCTTATACTGAAAAAGGTATTCCTTACTTGTCAAAAACTCAAATTCACCTGAGCATCCTATATTTTTATTAGCTAAGTCTAGCAAATAAAAGATTTATTGGAAGATTCTGGAGAAGACAATGTGGAAGACTCTGAAGAAGACAAGGTGGAACTCTGAGTAAGTGATCTTCAGATTGTTTGGAAGTTTATACTTGAAAGAAGGAACAAATTTCGCTAAGGGATATTCTGTTGAGTCACTGGGGTAAAAATTGCCACAAGAGAGAATTTGGCCTAGTTTGTAATAACCAGAGCTAGCTCAAAGCTGAAGGGAGCTGGATTATATGGCGCTATCTTCTTTTCCCTAAAACCTGTTCAGCCAGAGGTTAAATGCCTGCCCACATTGGAAGCATCAAAGGGTAACTGCATTAGGTGAGTCCTACATAAGTTAACCTGGAGGGATGTCCTTCCCAACCTCAAGATTGTTGTGCCCTTCATCCAGGTACAACCAACTCTTTGGTCCTCACGTTGTCCTTGTCCCTGTAAGACTCTTCCTTTTCCCCCTAGCACTGGGTTGGATGTTTGCTCTGCAGCATTAGAGGACAGAGAAACTCATGTGTAGATGCCACTGTTTCCTGTGGAAAGCTAGGGTTACTACCCTGTAAACCCATATACTCTCTACTGGAGAGAACTCACAGATCAACTACTATTCTAAAACCAGACCATCATTTTTCAGGAGCATCTTCCCTTTTTTATACACTTTTGTAGCTCATAACCCTTCTTTAAGTCACTTCGCTTGAGTTTATATATCATTTCAGTACTGGGAACTGAAATGCTAGGCAAGTTCTCTTCCACTGAACCCATCCTCAGCCCTGTAATTTTCTTTTTTTTAATTTTGAGACAGAGTCCCATTAAGTTGCCCAAGGTCTCAGTTGCTGAGGTTGACCTTGAACTTGTGATCCTCCTACCTCAGTTTCCAGAGTACCTGGGATTATCAATGTATGCCACCCTGCCTGATCACAGGACATATTTTGCAAGTTTATCCTTTTTTTTTTTTTTTTTTTGTAGTGCTGAGGCTCAAACTCAAGACCTCACATATGCCCAGTAAGTGCTCTACCACTGAGCCACATTCCCAACTTCCTGCAACTTTGTCTTGAAGGCTGCACAAGGAGTGCCAGTTTGAGTACTGTACTGAACAGGTTTATACCCCAGCAGAAGTATCAGTGTTGTGCCAGCCCTAATATTTTTGCCAGCCTAAAATTATTGGACCTCTACTTTTATGACACAAAGCTTCTGAGGTCTCGATCATCCATTGGCCTCTGCATTAGAGTGCAAAGTTTCTTTCTGAGGAGAATCTCGGATGCCCTGTCCCTGGAAACACAGGAGTTCCACTTCTGAGCCTTCGCAGGCTGTCCTGGTGTGGCCCCAGCGTCTCTACTAGAGGACATCAGGTTTGCCCCAGTTGGCTGATGGATGGGTAGAGCAGGTGATTTTGTGCTCAACCAACCACGAGAACAGCCACCATCTAGATGATTTCAAACGTACTGTCTCTCAATATTTTTTAAAAGCTCAACTGAGAAAAACAATATTTATGGGAGATTACCTGAAGAAAACGCAGCCTGTACATTCTTCTAGAAACCCTAAGATCCACCTCGAGTTATGAATTAAGTAGACCGTCAGTGAGCTTAACACCTGGATATATCACGTTGGCACCTCATAAAGTTGCTTTTACCGAATTGCATTTTGTCACGATGCCATCAGCCGGTGTTGAAGGATGTCCTTAGAAACAGCCCAGTGCACTTTGTCATTTGGTGTTTCCCGCAGGACAGGTTTACAGATGCTCTTCATTACGTCAGGCAGCAACCTCTCTGCTTAAGACCCATAAAGAGATTTTATTCTGATCTCAGTGCCACAAATAGTTACACTTTTCCTTAGGGACCAGTTTCTTTTCACCTGATGGGCTCTGTAAATATTGCGGCTGTTGGTATTTCCCTTCTCAGGGTGCATGGTTAGAAAGCTGTGGTCAAAGCTGTGGCTTCCTAGAGCATGCAAATAGGCATGAATTTTGTATCATCTCTCTTTCAGCTCCTCCTGACCTTGCCACCATTATTTTCCATTTGGCTCCTTTTACTTTTTCCCATTTTCAGTTCCTATTCTCCTTATTGTAAAATTCTCGTCCACACCTCCTGCCCTTCTCGAGACATTTTTACATTTGAACTCCTCATTTGCAGATTAAATGCAATGAGGTAATAATCAACATGAGCTCTGCTCTGGGGACAGGCTGCAATGTGAAGGGACCCATAAGAGGAGGGTGAACACTGCAACCACAGAGGCCCACGAGCTTCTGACAAAGGGAGTTGTTTCCAGGAGCAGCCAACGGTGGACTCTCCTCTCCTTAGCCCTAGGAATGTGCCCTGTTCATCCGTCTGCACAGGATGAGCAAATATTAATTTGCTTTCTCTAAGCACACAGTGGTTGAGGGGCTGGAGTGGTCTGAGTGTGTCTAAGACAGATGAATAGTGGTCAACCCCGATTTTACTATTGACTGCATAGAATCAGAGTGGTCCAGCCAGCACCAAGGGGCTTACGGCTCCCCTATCCCCTCTGCTATCTCCCTTGGAAATACCTTTCATGCTTCTTCACATGGCCACTCCATTAGGTGGGGTTCCATGGAAAGCAAAGTTTGAGACACTGATTTGGCAGTGAATCCTTTATGTGGGAAATGATCTCAGAAAGCAGCACTGAGGTAATAGGAACAGCAAATCAGGGGACAAGAGAAAGTCAATGTAGTGGTGTTATGGAGGTGAGACCTTCTGTGCATAGAACCAGCTTAGAGTTGTCCCTTGGGGACAAGAGTTCAAGTATTTGTTCCCTCATGCTCCTTCCCAACACCTGGGGTTGGCCCCCAGAGACGTTAACTCCTCTGCTCTCTAATGGGCACCCACCTGAGCCCAGAACCCTGAAGTAGACAAGTCTGTCTCTTCCAATAGAGTGAGAAAAGAGGCCTGTTCTGCTCAGCCTTGTATTCCAGGCACCCAGCACAGTGCCCGACCCACAGTAGATCTGCTCAATAAATGCTTCAGCCCCAATGAAGAGTTGTTCTTTTTTCTCTTTGTATATGTTGGAGTACCATATAAAATTTTATTTGGGGAGAAAATAATCTAAAACCATTGATCTAGCCCAACCTCCTCATCTTACAGATGAGGCATCCGAGGCTCAGAGAACCTAAGTTACTTCTTCAAGATTACACTGTACATTAAAGTGATTATGGAATATTAAAATGATTCCACAAAGTACCCCAAATACAGACTAGGGAGCCGCCTGGAGTTACAATGTGAATTATTAGCACTTCAAATGCAGGGTATGACCACTTCCGTGCTGGATTTTCAACAGGAAATTGCTTAAAATAAATTAACTTGGAAAGTTTCTGAGCTCTGATTAAAGAGGTGAACGGTTTGAGTGAGGCTTCCTCTTCCAGGGAAAGAAATTCACCCTCTCTAAACACATTCAAGTAATGTACCAAGGACTTTTGAGTCAGAGCGAACTAATTGAGCTTTCTTTTCCTCCAGTTGACAATGACAGCTACCGAGAGAGTGGCCTTTTTTTGTTTCTAATAAATAAATGAAGTCTGGGGCTAGGGATGTAGCTCAGTAGTACTGTGCTTACTTGGGCCATATGAGGCCCTGACATCCAAAACGAAAACCAAACAAAAATGAGGTCTGGGTTATACCACCATCTCAGTCAATTGTGAACGCCCTCTGCCAGCCCTTCACTTTTCCTGGGCTCCCTTCCTGCCTTTATATATTCGTTCTGCTGCAGACTTTGGCACATGAGTGAGTTATAGCATTCCAGGGACAGTCAAGGATTATGACAAAAAACAAGAGTCGCAAAGTCTCACTGCACGCTGGTGCAAAAAGTCAGCAAAACACTTGCTTTTCAGGGGAAGGGGTCCTGTGAGTCATGGGAACTGGTCATTTCTGCCAAGTGAGAGAGTTAGGATTTATTTGAACAGACATACACATACTGAACTTTTGTTATTTGCCCAGACATGGGTCAACGTTACTTTAGAAAAAGAGGGGCCGGTGTAGCATTTCCACAGTCCATGATAAGGGGAGGGAAAAGCACTTGGTGAGTGTGAGGCAGACACCTACCCCCTCATCCATGTGGCCCATTCCCAAAAGTTTTCCTTCTGGAGGCATGCCTGTAATCTCAGTGACTCGGAGGCTGAGGCTGGAGGATCCCAAGTTCCAGGCCAGCCCAGCCACTTAACTAGATCCTCAGCCACTTAGCAACACCTTATCTCAAAATAAAACATAAAAAGGGCTGGGGATGTAGCTCAGAGGTAAAGGCCTAGATTCAATCCCCCAGTACCACAAAGAAGGAAGAAGTTTTCCTTCTGCAATTCACCTGAGCCAAACGGTATCACACTGTGGTTTTGATTTACATCTCCTGGTGGCTAATCTCCTGGTGTAGCATTTTTTCATGGGCTTATTTGCCATCTAGGTATTTTCTTGGGTGAAGTGTCTATTAAAATGTTCATCACTTTTATTTGGATTGTTCTTATGAGAAAGTGATAAGAATTCATTATATATTTTGAATGTGAACCATTTACCAGGGGGCTAGAAGGGTAGCTCAGAGGTGGAGTTTATGCCTGCTGCCTATGGGGCCTGGGGCTCCGTCCCCAGCACAGCGAAACAGAACAAACCATTTGTCAGATGCAGATTTTTGTGGATATTTTTCTTAAATTTATGTTTGGGTGGATAAATTTGTTTTCACCTATCTGTGACTTTACATTTAAAATGCAATTTTAGTAGACAACATAGAGTTGAGTTTTTCTTTTTCTTTTTTTCCTGACAATATCTGCTTTACAATTAAGGTGTTTGAAGCATTTACACTTAATGGACTTTTGGTATGGTTGAGTGTTTAAGTCTATGATTCTACTATTTGTTTCCTATATGTCTCATCTGTTCTTTCTTCTTCTGCCTTAATCTGGATTGAGTTTTGTTGTTGTTGTTTTTTAGCATCCCATTTTATTTTCTCTCTTGCTTTGGCTTTTTTTTTTTTTTTTTTTTTCTGTATCTTTGCTATATTTTAAAGTGGTTTCTGTGTTTGCAATGTGAGCTTCAACTTCCCATGGTCCACCCCTGCATCAGATCCTGCTGGGCCAAGAGAAATGCAAGTCTCCCAGGCTCTGCTTCCATTTCTCCTTCCCCTCATGTGAGCTATTGTTTTTCACTCCATTTTCTTCTACATATGTTATAAATCTGACCTCATTGTGGTTATTTTTGTTTTAAATAGCCAATTAGCTTTTAAAGACATTATTAAAACAAGGAAAAGTCTTTTCTCTTCATTCACATATGTACATTTGCAGAGCTCTTTATTTCTTTGTTTAGTTCCTGAATTCTATCTGGCAATATTTTCTTCCCACTTGAAGACCTTCCTAAACATTTCTCGGTATGTTTGAGGGTGATAAATTCTCTCAGCTTTTGTTTGCCTGGAAATGTCTTTATTTTGTCTCCATTTTGGAAGGATGCAATTTTCCCTGAATCTAGAATTCTAGCATGGAAGGCTTCTTTTGCTTCTTTCTTTTCCTTTCTTTATTCATGAGGGACATTAAAGGCACCATTTTATTGCCTTATGGCTCATAGCTTTTTTTTTTTTTTTTTTTTTTTTTTTTTTTTTTTTTTGTCTTATGGCTCATAGCTTTTTTTTTGGTACTGGGGACTGAACTCAGGGGCACTCGACCACTGAGCCATCTCCCAGCCCTATTTTGTATTTTATTTAGAATCAGGGTCTCACTGAGTTGCTTGGTGCCTTGTATTGCTGATGCTGGCTTTGAATTCGTGATCCTCCTGCCTCAGCCTCCTGAGCTGCTGAGATTACAGGCCTGTGCCACTGTGTCCAGGTAGTTTACAGATTTTTCATAAGGTAGTCACTATTCTCGCTTTTTTTCTTCTATGTACAGTGTTTCTCTTCTCTTGCTACTTTTCAGGTTTCCTCTTTATCATTGGTTTTCAGCCATTTTATTCTAATATGTTTTGCTGTGATTGTGTTTTGATCTTGCCTGGGTTTGTTAGCATTTTAAGATCTCTGTTTATAGTTCTCATCAACTTTTGAAAAAAATGGCAATTATTTATTCCATTTTTCTTCGTTGGTGTTTTTATTTTTTCCTAGAGATTGAACCCAGCGGCACTTAACCACCAAGCTATCTCCCCCAGCCCTTTTTTTTTTTTTAATTATTTTATTGTTGGTTGTTCAAAACATTACATAGTTCTTAATATACCATATTTCACAGATTGATTCAAGTGGGTTATGGACTCCCATTTTTACCCCGTATCCCCCAGCCCTTTTTATTTTTTGAGACAGGGTCTCCCTGAGTTGCTCAGGGCCTCACTAACTTGCTGAGGCTGGCTTTGAACTTGAGATCCTCCTGCCTCAGCCTCCTGAGCCATTGGTATTACAGGCATGTGCCACCACTCCTGGCTGACTGCCACTTTTAAGCCTGTTTCTGTGGACTGATTTTTCTCCTAGCATGGATCACTTTTTTTCTGCTTCTTTGCATATGTTGATGCTAACCATTGCAACTGTTACATTATCGAATATCTGAATTTTGTTGTCTTTCTTTAAAGAGTGATGGGCTTTGTATGACTGAACAGTTAAGTTACCTGCAGGTCAGCTTGATTTTTTTTCAGAATGGTGTTTTAAGTGTTGCAGAGGTGGTCAGTCTTTACTCTAGGTTTAACTCAATCCTACTCCTAAGTCATTACCCTCCTGGGGATGCTGCTGAATGTCCAGGTCTTTCTGGCTGAAATACAAATGCTTCCCATTCCTGTGTGAATGGTAAGAATGGCTCAGCTCACAGATCATCAAGAGTTGTTCTTTGTTCGATATTTTGCAGGTTTAATCAGAGTCTTTGAAGTTTCATAGTCACCCAAATACTCTAAGTTTCCCTTAATGCCTGTTTCTGGAGGTTTTTCTCTATGTAGCTTCCTCTTCTCCAGCACCCTACCCCACAGAGTCCAACCTCCACCTCCCCAAACTTGGATCTCTGCCTCTTAAACTCAGAGAGCCCTCTATGCTCTGCTTAGGTCTCGCTACTGCTCTATGGTCCAGAAAATGCCTCTGGAAGAAAGCATGCGATTGTAGGGCTCTTCTGATTTGTTGCCCTTCACTCAGGGCTTACCCTGAACAAGGTTGGAAAACAGGGATCTCATATATTTTGTCTAGTTTCCTCGTTGTTGTTGGCAGGAAGGGATGTTTGATACCAGCTACTCTTTCATGGTCAGAAATGGAAGACTCTTCTTTTTCTTAAAAAAATATATGCTTACATACAGATCTCTTCTTTCTGGATGTGGTTGTGATGTTGGTTGTGTGTTAGTCGAATTATAGACAAAAAGGGAGCTGGCCTGTAGACAAACCCGTATGACAAACAGGGCAGGAAACAAAGATGGAAATTGCCTGGATCCTTAAAGACACTGAAGAGCCATTGCACTAGCCAATCCTGGGGGCATCCTACCTTGGAAAATCAGGACTGTGTGAGAAGACGGTTTGCTTAAGCTTTAAGCCAATTGGGTTGGTTTTTGTCATCTGCAATCAAAATAAATCTAATTAATGTAAATTCATGGGCTAATACAATAACAGTAGTAAGTACTCAGTCATTGCATATTTGGATGCTAACCATTGCAACTGTTATGTTATTGAATATAATATAATTTTAGAGCACTGTACTACATGGGTAGTGTCTAAAGAGGTATAATCAACTAATGTCAGCAGGTCTAGGATGTTAGTAGTAGTACTAACCCTATTTTATAGATGCTTGAAGCTGAGAAAATAGCATATTTTTCAAGCTTACAAAGCTCTATTATGGCACAGCCAGGATCCAATTCCAGGCCTGTTGAACTTCAAAGTCATACTGTCTTTTAGTTTTCCTAATAGTGGTTTTCAAATACCAGAACTGACTGAAGGCCATAGTTTTGTTTTGTTTTTCACTTTAAAGAAGATGCTGATCAATGGGAAAAGTACCTTGTGAATGGGGATCAAGGACACCTGAATGTTAGCCCAGAGTTAGCAGGAAAGAGAAAGCTCTAAGCCAGACCCTGTACCCTAACTTTCCCTGCCTGCCTGTTTCTGAGGAGACAGGACTGTGTGCTTTCTGCTAACTCGGGGCAGCCAGCCTAATCCTACGGAACAGAGGAACAGAAAACCTGAGCAAGCAGGCAACTGGGAACTGGAGTTAGGTCCCCAGAAACAAGGGATCCGGATGCACATCCGGGTGAGACATGCAGCCAGGGAGTACGTCCAGGGCCACCTGACTGAAGGATGATTTTAGGTCAGAATCAGTGATATGGAGATGGAGAAAAGTCCTAAGACCCATGTTATGGTTTCACTATGGGCAAGAACCTGCCTGATGCTCGCTTAGAGGTTCTAGAAAGAACCCACAGTCCCTAAATCCTACACTGTTTCTGCTAGGAATGCCAATAACAGTTTTTGAGACTTGGAGAGACATGAGATATGGAAAGTATGATCACGGTGTACAAACAGTATACATCTATTAAAATCTTGCCTTAGTCACTCGGGGTAAATGGAACTTCTGAGAGCTATCATCAGTGGAGAGGAAGGGAGAGAGAGAACTCAGGAGCAGAAAGAGGAGGGCTATACCAAGGAAGGGCCAACTGCCGGGGGTCAGAGCTCTATCAGGGAAACATCACTGATGCCTCCTTTTGCAACTGACTCTTGTCAAGCTCAAGGACCAGGACAGGCAGAAAGGCAAACAGGCACATTTCCATTCTTACCTGGTGCCTTTCCCATAGAAACTGAGCAATAAAGTGGAGTGAGTGGGTGAGTGAAACCACATTGTCAACCAAGAGAAAGGCACCCGGAGGGAGTGTGTGTGTGTGTGTGTGTGTGTGTGTGTGTGTGTGTCTCCCAGGGTGTAGATTAGAAAAGAGACACTTCCTGCCTCCAATCCCAGAAAACTGAAAATGATGATAATTTTAATAGAGCCACTTTCAGAAGTGAAGAGAAGACAAGAGAAATCTAGATAAGACTGATAGGGTAAAAACAGCATGTTATGGTTTGGATGAGGTGTCCCCCAAAAGCTCACGTGTGAGACAATGCAAAAAGGTTCAGGTGAAAAATGATGGGTTGTGAGAGTCTTAACCCAATCAGTGAACTGACCCCCCCTGATGGTATTAACTAAGTGGTAACTGGAGTGGTAGGGTGGGGCTGGAGGTGGGAGTTGGGGGCGTGGCTTTGGGAGATATATATATATTTATGTTGTGTCTGAGAGTGGAGTCTCTCTGCTCTTGGTCACTGTGAGGTGTGCTACTTTCCTCCACCACCCTCTTCCGCCATGATATTCAGCCTCTCCTTGAGCCTGAGGAGTGGAGCCAGACTTCTATGGACTAACACCTCTGAAACTGTGAGCCCTCAAATAAACTTTTCCACCCTTACAGTTGTTCTGGTCAGATTCTTTAGTCACAGCAGTGAAAAACTGTCTAAAACAGAGCAATAGGGGCTGGTGGGGTGGCTCAGTAGTACAGCATGTGCCTAGCATGCCCCCAAGCACTGGGTCCAATCCCTAGCACTGACAAAAGAAAAAACAAAACAAAACAATGGACCAGAAATTGGAAAAATGAAAATAGTAAATTTGCTAGGGGGTGGGGCATGGGATTGTGTATATTTTAAATGTCTGTTATTTCAATAAATAACTTTTTTTTTAAATTACATCTTATGTTTGAATGTGCAATTCTGTCTGTATTCCTGAGTCTCCCATTCCTGGAATCTCAATCCCTGCCCCACAGGCTGGTAGCACTTTAAACTGATCCCGAGAACAAAGAAGGGAGACTTGGCCACATTTTAATGGCCTCCAGCTGTGGACCAGCCCTTCCCTCCAACAGCCTTAGCCACACCCTCGGAGCGCTCTGCTTTGGGGCAGTCTGTGCTTCACGAGGTTTGGCTGACTCTGAGTTAGATCAGCCCCCTGGAAAATGTTACTGCCAGTATCACCATTTGCAGAAACCATCCTGCCTTTAGCATGGGGAGGATTGCTGGCTTTGCTTACTGGTGTTCTGAGGGGAGAATACCCATACAACACTGGCTGGGGCAAGGGGGTGGGGGCTTCTACAGCTGCAGGTCAGTAGAGAGACTTTGCTGAGAGGCCTAGCCTGGTCTGTGCAGAAATTTGATGGCAGTGCTGTCCAAATTTGATGGCAGTGCTGGTCCAGCGGGGACAGAATGATGCAAAGTGCAGTCTCCCTCCTCTTCAGCATCATGGTATGTCGAAGGGAAGTTACAACAAGGATAACCCTTGGATAAATCACTAGACTTGAAGGTCATTCCCCTGTCCTCCAAGCCAGGAGAACCTAGTGCTGAGATTGTTCTCTCCTGTACTACTCACGTTATTGACTTCTAAAAAAATTTAAAATCAAGCAAAATTAAAGGTGGAATTACCATATGATCCAGTAATTCCAGTTCCAGGATTATAATTAAAAGGTTTGAAACCAGGGACCTGTGTAAATATTTGTACACCCATGTTCATGGTGGCTTACTTCACAATAGTCAAAAGGTAGAGGCAACCCAAGAATCCATCAATGGATAAATAGACAAAATGTGGTTCGCACATACAATGAAATAGTATTCAGCCTGAAAAGGGAATGAAATTCTGATACATGCTATAGCACAGAAGACAAGCCAGGTGAAGTGTGCCAAACATAAAAGAACAAATATTTTATGAATTAACTTGTATGATGTTCCTGGAATAGTCAGATTTATAGAGACAGAAAATAGAATAATGATTACTAGGGGCTGGGGGTAGTGGAGAATAAGAAGCTATTGTTTAATAGGTACAGAGCATCAGTTTGGTAGGATGAAGTTCTGAGGGTGGGTGTGGTGTTGGTTATACAGTGTGAATATACTTAATGCCATTGAATTATCCACTAAAAATGTTTAAAATAACAAATTTATATTATGTATATTTTGCCACAATGAGAAATTAAATGAAATGTAATAAGTAATTGATCAGCACAGTCAATACTCACTTATGGAGAATTTATGAGCCAGTGCTATACTTGTTAGAGAATAAAAAAGTGAGTAAACAGGGCTGAGGATGTGGCTCAAGCGGTAGTGCGCTCACCTGGCATGCGTGCGGCCCGGGTTCGATCCTCAGCACCACGTACAAACAAAGATGTTGTGTCCGCCAATAACTAAAAAGAAATAAATATTTTTTAAAAAAGTGAGTAAACAGCTGGTGCGGTGACACATGCCTACAATCCCAGCAGTTTGGGAGGCTGAGGCAGGAGGATCACCAGTTCAAAGCCAGCCTCAGCAATAGCGAGGTGCTAAGCAACTCAGTGAGACCCTGTCTCTAAATGAAATACAAAATAGGGCTGGGGATGTGACTTTAGTGGTCACGTGCCCCTGAGTTCAATCCCTGGTACAAAAAAAAAAAAAAAAAAAAGTGAGTAAACAATATTATTGTTCCAAGGGAGGTTGGGTCTCAAACACTCTCCCAAGTGCTGGCTCAAAATCTTGATCTCCAGAGTGGCAATAGTGGGAGGTAGTGGAACTTTTACGAGGTGAGGACTAGTGTGAGGTCTTTAAGTCATTAGGGACATGCCCTTGAAGACTCCAGTCCTTCCTCACAGTCTCTTTTGCTTCCTGGCCATGAGATGAATAGTTCAGGTCCACCATGTGCCCCCACCATGATATGCCATTTTTCCATGGGTCCAAAATTGATGGAGCTAATCAATTATAAACTGTAACCTCCAAGATTGTGAGCCATAAACCTTTCCTTTTATAAGTTGATTACCTCAGGTATTTTTTTTATAGGGACAGCAAGCTGACTAACACATTATCCAAAGTGCTAAATACAGTCTTGTCCAACTTCCCTCATTTTCTTTCTAGATTCTGTCACGAGAATCCAAAGATGGAAGCCCATGATTTTTACCAGACCCCCTTTTTTTTTTTCATTTTTATCCCTGGACTCTACTGGATCCTTTTCCCCCAAGATGTACACATATTTGTGTACCTTGATGAACCCTCAGAGCATTATAATCATTGGCCTCTGTATTTATCTCCTTCTAGATTCTGATCTTCCTGATTCACCCTATCCCTAGACCTTAATACCCATGATGGGTGTGTTCCTGTGTCAGACAGAAGATGCAGAAAAGAACCTCATTACTGAAAGCGTATTCTGAGACCAGCAGCATCAGCATCACCTGGAAGCTTATTTGCAATGCAGCCAATCAGGCCCTAACCAGCCCTATTTAACGAGAATCTGCCTTTTTAACCAGCCAGTCTAGGTACCTGTTATAATTTGAGAAGCCCTGGATTTGAGGCTTGTTCAGGTGGATGATGAGCATTTGTTTAGGTATACATAGTCATGCATGATTTTTATAAAGTCTGATCACCCCTAGAGGAGGCCCTAAATGGCAGCTTCTGGCAACCTCTTCTCTGATCACTTCCTTTGGCTTGTGTCCTGACCACAGCTTTCCTCCAAAACGGTGGCTGAACCAGACTTATGTAAGAAGTGAGGAAAATAAGCTGGAATAAAGAGAGGATTCCAGTCTGCCTGGGTGGGGCAATGGAATAGTTGCTGCTTCCTCAGATCAAATCTTATTACCACAGCAACACTGTCATGGCAAAATCCCCCTCATAACAGGCTTCCAAGTTCCAGCTGACTGTCTACTTCGGTGATTTCATATAATTTTAAAGGTACTCAGTTAGCAAGCATTTGTTAAGCTTCCACTTTAATTCTTTCATTTCATAGAAGAACAAAGCGAAGGCTGAATGAGTTTGGAGGAGCCTGCTCTGATTTGTCCCCTAGGGTCAGGACTGGATGGAAATTATGAGCACCCAGAGAGGCTAAAGAATTGGTACCTCTTCAAACTGATGTTTAAAAAAAAATGTTTGTTCAATATTTATTCAGTGATTCCAGGAATAAACTAATTTTCTATTAATCAAGTTTCTATCTAGAAAGAGATTCTTCTATTCATTTACCTCCACTGGCCCCAACAAAGTCTGGGTACTGTTAAAACTTTGTCAAAGTCATTTCCTCTTTTCTGATGTTGTTCTTGATTCAGTATTCTTTTACAATTTTCTAAACAAGACAACTTCATGAATATATAAAAGGGCTTAAAATGCCAACAAAAAGAATTAGAGTACTTAATCTCAGTCAGGAACATGTGGCCCCCTATTCAGTATCAAAATGTGTCTGATATTCAGCTTCAGGTTGGGTTGTATCAGGTCACTTGCAGAGAGAGGTACATGGCACATCCGTGTATAAACTGCAGAGATAGATCAAGCCTGGCAAAGAGTATTCTAAAATTATCACTCAAGGGTACTATGCACTACTGGAAAAAGAAAAAAAACTAATATTCACATGACTTGGAGGAAACCTGAATTAAGTGGCAGTTATTCTGTTCATTTCAATGGTGTTTTTATTACACTGGGCAGTTATATCACTGAGTCTCTTCATCTCTGATTAAGCTCTGATTGAAATTCAGATGCCTCCAGGCATATCTGGAGGATTAAAAGAGAAGACCTTACCTGAAGGACCAAGGAAAATTGTGGAACAAAGAAGTCATCCTAAAGAGAGATCAGACACTTATCTCAGTACCTCCCATTCTCTAGTAGCACCTCTACCTGCCCTACACCAACAGGAAGGGATTGGGGGACATCTTCCTGGCTTCCTCCCCTTCCCTTTCTCCCTATAACATAGTTGACTTCACTTAGAAGTGGCCCATCTCTAAAGGTACATCCGTTTTCCTGGCTGTAGGCACCAGCAGCAGGACCTCAGGAGACTGGTGGGGACTGAGAAGAAGAGGAGGAGAATGGAGAATGTGGTGTGGTGGCTGCAAGGTCTTGTTCGTGAGTATCTCTGGGACTTCCTAGAGGCTTGGAAATGAGTAGGAGAGACTGGGGCTGAGGGTGAGCCAGGGAAGTACTGGCAGGGTCATTCTGTTCATATTCTGACACTCATTTGTTCTGGTAGAATAAACAGGACACCAGGACTCAGGACTTCTGTTGGCTCCTAGCTGGGTGACCATCAGCAAATCAGCATTTGTTCCCTCATTGGTAAAACAGAGCAGCCATAACCACCTGCCCCCCCCCACAAGATTATTGAGTTTCATATGAGATAAAGAACTTGAAAGTCTTTTGTTCACTATAAGTGAAAGTAAGATATTGTTATTTTAACCAGAAGAAAAGTTGACGCCCAGGATCAGATTCTAGAAAGGGCAGTAGGCTACACTGAGAAAGATCATCAGGAATCTGATGTTCAGGGTCTTGTGTCTGTGCCAAGAGAACCAGGAAACGAGGTGAGCCAGCCACCTCCAGGTTACTTGCAGGACAGCCACGTGTGGGTGGTGCCCCTGGACTTGTGGATCACAGCAGCTTGGGTGCTTTGGAACCTCACATCTGTTTACATGTGTACTGAAGCTTGATTGTGTTTTGAATCCCCTGTGCTAGACTGCATGTGGTTGGACTCATTGGAGGTACTGACTGTTGGGAAAGGAAGGTTTAGAAATGATGAGCATTGCCTGCAAGTATACATACTGGCCTCCATAGTACACTTAGTAATGGCAGAAAAAAATATCTAACCTAAGCTCTCCCAGACCAGCCTTCCATATCCTGTCTAGAGCAGGGCTTTCCCAGGCAGGGAGAAAACCCACTCTTTATCCTAATGAAAGTTATTGCCATTATGTCATAGTCTTGGGATTTTCGATAATAGAACAAGCAAGCAGCACAGGTTATAGCATGCGGCGCTCCAACTGGTTCTGACCACCCAAACCAAGGTGGAGCTTTGGGTGCCAGAAACCCTTCAGTGGGCAATAAAAGTCATCTTGGTTATGTTAGAAATTGCTGTTAGCCTCACCCTGGTGGATCCTATCACAATGGAAATTTTGGGTGTTTTCCCAGCCGCACTGTGATGTGATTCCCTTGGAAAGGAATATTACAGAATGCTGTGCTAAACACATTTGGACAAAAAGCACTGCAGATATTTTGTTGTCCCATACAGAAAGCCTTAGTAGTTAAACCAGAAAATGTGGTCTTGGCAGGAACTGCTGGGTTCCTGGAAAGCCACCCAGTGTAGACACCTGGGGCCAGCTCCTTGGAGTAGCAGGAGGTATTCCCCCTTCTGCAGCCCAGTGATAGCTGTTTTGTGGCCCATTCCCCAAGGTACCAAGGATTCGGTTTTCAATCAATCCTCAGTCAGTCATCAAGGTTCCTTTCATCCCTAAATTCATGAGACTTTCATAAAATATTCATCAAGCTACTAAAGATTCAAGGCACCATCCTTGGCACGTGAAGGAAACATGGTTGCTTCTCCCTATCCCTGTCCTCCCAAGAGCCTATCTGAAAGGCTGGTGAAAAACCTAAGGATCAACATTTTCATTCATTTAACATCTTCTGCTAAAGCATTGCAAGCAAATTATTTTTCCAGATAACTAACGTTTACTCCATTAAGTGCCAAGATCATATTTGAATCTATTAAGATGGAAATCTTTGCAAAATGTATTACACGGTTTTCTGTTTCTTAAAGGGATAGTTCCGAACCATCATACCTTTCTTGAATGTTACAGGGTAACTGTTGATTTGCAACCATTTGTTCAACAAGTATTTATTTAGTGACTATTATTGGTAGTACATTTCTAATTATGGTGAAAATTACATAAATCCTGCCCTCTGGGAGCTTCCAGATGGTGGGGGAGGGAGAGAGAGAGAGATTAGCAGAAAATTCTCCTTATGGTGAGCTACTGCCATGATAGGGTAAACTGAGAGACTCTTAGCTAATCTTCAGGTATGGAAAGGCTTCCAGAGGGTGCCTTCCAGGCTGAGGACTGAGGTCCAGGGAAAATTACTTGAAAGGAAAATCAAGAATTGAAAAGAACCCTGGGAAGAAGAATCGATAAAAGCAAATGCAAAGAGGAAATATGGAGTTGGAGGTGAAACAATGAGAAGTAATGGGAAGCCTACGATGAGAGGGAAGTCTAGGGTGAGAGGTGTTCTTTGGAGGGTCGTGCAGGGCAGCTGGTATACCCAGGCTTGAGACTGGAGATCTGAACTAAGCCCGAACATGAAGAGCCTTCTCGCCATTGGGGACAGACTGGATCTTCATCTTCTTCTCAGCCTATGTACACACAATTTGCCCAAAGGACAAATATTAATTAGTCACCTACCAAATGCCAGGTGGTGATACTAATGATAATTGCTAACATTGAGTGCTTACCTTAAGCCAGGCATTATCATACACATTTGCATTGTTCGCTTTATTTAATCCTTGTGAAGTAGGGATAAATATTATCCTCAGGTTATGCATGAGGAAATTGAGGAGGGTCCAAGAACTTAGGCCACTTACACATAGTCCACATGGTTCAGTCGGTGCACACGGTGCTAGATGCTGCAGGTGGTGAAGTATCTGTGGGTCATTGTAGAAATCATGTCATTTTTATGACCTAGCCTCAAAAGTCACAAGCCATCATTTCTGCCAAATTCTGCTGATGGAAGAAGTCTCAAAGTTCCACTCAAGTTGAAAGAGAAGAAATATTTGACCTCATCACTCCATGGAAGGAGTGTCTGTGTCACATTGTCAGAAGAACTTAAGGGATGAGAAATATTGTGGATGCCATCTTTGGAAAATGTAATCTGCCTCTAGAGGCCTTAGGGAGAGGCCAATAGATGGAAGGCGTGATCTGCTGCCTGCCTGGGCACCTTTGTGTAGACACAAACTGCAGAAACATGTAGCACCCTGCCCCCAGCGATTCTGCTTTGGGAGATGCCTGAATGAATTATAAATGAAGGACCTGTTTTCTGGATTCCCCTACTGTATTTGCTGGATTCTTCTTTACTGTTAGAGTCTGTAAACAAGTCAGGATGGCGCCTGGCAAATGTTAGAGTCTGTAAACAAGTCTGGATGGCGCCTGGTATTTTGCCAGAGGGAGTGGTTTGTGAGGTGGCGCCAGCGAGCCATTAAGTGTGGAGATTCCTTATTGGTTGACTGCTGTATCGAGTTTATGTTAATTAAGATAAGCTGTGTGGAATGTATAAATACCTCTGTTGTCCTACAATAAATGGCTCCCACTTCTGCTGTATCAATGTACACAAGCTGTTCGTCACCCCCCCCACCCCCCCCCACCCCCCCGTTATTTTGCTGCAGCCGGACTGTGGCACTTTACCTTGTGTTATCAAGCTCTTCACACCAATGCTGGTGTGGCTAGATGCACCGTTAGTATTAATTTAATGACATGGATGGATTCCAGTCTACTGAGCAGTAGGGCAGCTGCTAGTGGGGGAGGCAGTGGTTATGATGTTTGTCCATTGCAGTTGATTACATGACAGTCACCATCTCTGCCTAGCAGACAGCAGTTGGCTGTGTTTCATATGAACATTTTGTTACCCATGGAAGGTCATCTGGAGCGGGACGGGGCGGGGGGGCATCCTAGATAGGATTGGAATATCTGCAAGTGGTTGGAGATTCACCGTCTCCCAGTAGATGTGACCTCATTTGCTGGTGGAGCTCAAGCCAAGACACAGAGAAAGAAAGAGCGAGAGCGAGAGCGAGAGCGAGAGAGAGAGAGAGAGAGAGAGAGAGAGAAATTGTAGAATGACCAGATCCACTTTATTGCAATGGATGATCCAACAGGTAAAATAGAGAGGATATTAAATAGGTAAATTGCAGAGGACTTTGAACATCGGGGTTTCATATGCTTTATATTTTATTTTATTTTTCAGTGTTTTATTTATTTTTTTACTTAGATACTTTCCAAGCACTTTTGATCTTGCAACCAACGACGGAGTTGTTTAATTACTTCCTTTCAAAATGAATTCTTTTCACTGATGTACAATATATATGATATACACTGTAAAGTTTATTCAAGAATAAAAATCAAGGCAGAAGAATACAAATAATTGATAAGATAATCCTAATTGTTTTTCTATATGCCACTAGGTTCTTGCACACACATCCCACATTGAAGGCCACTGGCTGGGTCACAGGGAAGGCTTGGAAGGGCCTAGCCCCGGGAACACCCATGGTGATGGTAGCTTATGAGGAAATCTGAGCTGGTGGTAACTGGGGCAGGCTGTAGGCCTCTCTGTGGTTTTGTTACCAAGAGAATCTATTATTCAAGCATGAACTCACCTGGCTCCCTCCTCGGTTTTCGCGTCTCTCTCTCCTTTCCCAGTTGTGTGTGGGGATGACTCCTTGCATTGTTCCATACTCTGAACAAATTGTAGATCTGGAGACCTACAACACTTCAAAATAAAGAAAATCATGTCTCATTCTGTCAAAGCCTTTCTTTGATCCAGCCTGAAAAGATATCCGGTCTGCCTTCCTCTGTTACCATGTGCTACGATTTCTCTCATCACCCCAATCTTGATAGCTCCCTTTCTCTGGCGGCTTGTGTTGGAACCTCATGAATCACCCGATGGGCCAATACTGCTGCTCTGCGTAGGAGAATGTCTGATAATATTGTGTAATACGCATTCAGCAAGTGTGAATACGCACAGCTGTTGAATGTTAATTCTCTAGGCAGGCTTAAGAACACAAGTGCCAGTCTGTACTGAAGTCATGGTTTGGGTCGTCTGGTCCTTCTGTCAATAAGCCCCGGCTGGTGCTTGAGAAGAGCACATAGGCTTCCCTTTTCCACCTGGTCCTGGGAGGAAGGTCAGCCTCTCCCCTTGCATTACTGCTACCTTTTAAAGGACATGGTCCATTTTATTTTTTACCTTCCCATGTCAGGGGCCCATGTTTAACTAGTTACTCAGAATGTAACAAGACAGGGACTTCATGAGGGCAGCAGCCATCAAACCAGAACCTTACTGTGACTTTGGACAGACCCAGGACTAAGGTGAGGAAAAGATGTTGCTGGGGATACGATGCTTAAGGAGGCCTTCACAGGGTCACTTGAGCAAGTGTAGGGTCAGCATTTCAGGATGAGGCCTCTTTAAATTTTAACCTCCAGGGATCTCACTTACTCCTGCCCTGGTCCTGGCTTGGCCTGACTTTCTTTGCCTCTCTAGATTGACTTAGTACCCTGGACTGAGCTGTCAGGATATAAGGAGATGGATTCTTTTTACCAGGGTTGAAGCTAAAACTCATCTGATCTAAGCATCTACCAAATTCTGAGGTTTTTCCATTAGGCCAGGGAGGCTGAGCCCAGATGGAGTTGAGATGCAGTCAGCAGTGATTCAGAGTTTTAAAAGCCTCTCTCTGAGGCTTGGGAAATGATACAGCAGAGGTTAGGGGAGGAGAAATAACTCAAAGTCCCTTGCAGATTCACACGTCATCACAGCCCTTGGCAAGTAGAGAGAGGCAGTTCCTCTGGCTACTGAGAGGATTTGAATCATGCGCTGTGTCCTGTTGGTTTAAGGAGCCCTGGCCTTTTGCGATCTGGCAGGTGGGCCATTTATTACCAAGTTGAATGTTGCCTCTGCATGTCTGCTGCCCAGGCTCCGGGGCCAGAGTCTGGTTTGTGCACCATTTCTAGCATATTGGCAGCCAAATGTTGAGCATAATTCCATTCCCCCTTCCCTTCCTTCCAAGTCCTTCAGCAATGAATAGCACCTAATGAAACCTTTCCAGCTCACATACTCCTAACCTTTGAGTAAACCTTGACTGTAGGCCAAAGGTTATCAAAACAGCCCCGAATGCAGAGGTTAAGTGGCTCTTCTCTGTCTGGGAAGAGTCCATAAAAGAGAAAAAATGGGAGTAAAGATTTTGTTTTTCCTACTTTTTAAATGGTGACAAGCTGGAAACAATCTAAATGTCCAAAATAGAGGACTGGCTAAGCCAATTACGGTACATCAACTTGAAGGAATGCTCTGCTGCAATTAAAGCAAGTAAGAAAATAACCTTATGAAAAGTATGCTTATAATATAATGTTATAAAATCAGGGGAAAAAGCCAGAATATAGAATTTTATTTCACTATGTGAAACATGAGTGCATGGAACCAAAAAACCATGCATATATAAAATCCATCGCTTTGGGGTGATGAGCTTAGCACTGACTTCTTTTTCTCATTTAAACACTCCTTTAATGATGTTATTTACATAATGATTATATAATGAATTTTTTGGTGTTTAAAAATTTCCTAGGCACTTTAAAAAAAAGTGGAGATCTAATGAAGACTGAAGGTTTCTTGCTGGCCAGTGAATGCCCAGATCCCAGCATGGGGGCTCTGGGTTCCAACTGTGTGTGTTGAGATCCTGGTTTTGCCACTTTTTAGCTACATGACCTTGAGAATAGTCTGACCTCATCTGTCAAAGATAAGAATATCTATTTCCTAGGCTTTGTACATCTAAGTGAGTTAGTATGCATGTAGTGCTTAGAAAAACTCCTGGCCCAGAGTGAGCACTCAGTCAATATTAGTTCTGGTGATTACACTGTGGATAAGCCAGGTGCCTTATGCCACATCAGCCTGGGCAAAAACACTCCAGCCCTAGGAATCTCTCTAGCTGGACAGTGACCCCATTCTTATGAGTCTTCCATAATTTTTCCAGGAGGCAGCAAGGCTATTTGGGAAGCAAGTGGCTCTCACTACCTCAGCTAACAGGCAAGGAGGGAGGCCTGCCCACCTGCTGGAGACCCACCAGCCCCAGCGGGGAGGCTGGTTATTCCTTCCAAGGACACAGAGGAGTCTGCTGCTGCTGCTGCAGCTGCAGGGCTGGCAGACAAGAGGCTGCTACTGCAGATGCCACAGCTGGCTTGGCCTCCTGTGGATGTCCAGAGTCACATGCTGACTGCCCTGTGCCAATTCACTCTGGGCTCTGCCACCCTGTCCCTGGTGAGAGCACATTTTTGACTTTTCACTTGGGAGTAACCCACCCCACTCCGTTCACCAGGATGGAAGATGAGGCTGAGAGGCATGTAACTAGCTGCTCTTCATACTGCCCTCCTCTGCCACTGAAACTTGCCAGCTTGGAGACTGCGTATAACGAACTCTCCCCTCTTTCCCAGGAGACACCCAGAGCTTTCTGCCACCACCTTCTGCTCGTCAGATGCACAAGCCCAGACCTGACCCAATGCTCATGTGAGGGCAATTCTGCTTCCGTTGGGACCCCATGCAGCACAAAACCAGACTGATGGCCAACCTGGAGAAAACATTTGGATGCAGGAATGAGGACCAGATAGCAAGGTTTGAGAAGCAGGGAGAAGTAGAGGCAGCTGCTGCAAAGGCAAAAGGAAGGTCCCCAGCAGATGCTAAAAAAAAACCCTGGAGCTCATTCTCCCAAACCAGCTTCCGCCTCCCAGAGTGTCTTTCTCATCATGACATTCCATGCCCCGCTATTCTTCTAAACTACAGGAAAAAGGGTGCAGGGTTTGGGCTGGGGTGGTTCACAAGTGTGATGGACTCACCTCAGAGACAGACCTATCACCTGCTATGATGCTTCCTCCCCACCAATAGGAGCCGGATGAGAAATGGGGACAATGTTCACTGTTAAAGGGGAGGTGGGTCTGAGGAAAACTGGATGCTGTATAAAGGGAAGGAGATGCAAGAGTAAAAAGCCCTGGTGGAAATAAAGTGCTCAGCCAGTCCTGTATCCATTAAAGTAATAACATCAGTGCATGGTGGGTTTATCACTCCCTCACAGCCCCTCAACGAGGGAGCTGGGGCTCTCTTTAAAAATGAGAATGGAGTTGTGTGCTGCTGCTCCAACATGGAAGGGCAGGTCTCCCTGTCCCTTCCCCCAGAGCTCCTCTTTTCACCCCCTCCCCACAACCTTGGACTTCTCCCAGCCTCTGGAACCATCACTAAAATTCATTTCACTCTTTAATTAGATTTCATAGAGTAAGGGATTGGGAGGGGTGCTGGGAAAGGCGTTCATGTGCCCTCTTTCCATAGAGAGGGGTAACGCTGTTGATGGAGGAGGTGGGACAATGGTTGCTATGGAGACATATTCCCAGACATACAGACACACTCATTTTAATGCCTCTTTTTTTTTTTTTCCAGCAGGGGAAGGATCCAGTGCCCTATTTTTAGTGTCAGATTTCAGCAAAACAATTCACTTTCATTTCATCATACACACACACTGCTGGGTTTTAAAGTAGGTCACATCTTCTAACTGTATCAGGAGCTCAGATCTGCCTTGCTTGAGTAATGCAAGGTTCCACCGAAGATTTAACTGATTGAGATGAAGATCTCAGACTTGCCTTGGCACAGCCTTCTTTCATCTTGGTTTGACAGGCATTAAAATAGGCAGAATGAATAGCTGTAGGTAATTTACATTTTCAAGACTAATGCATAATGTCGAGGCCCTGATAATAGTAAGAGAGGTATAGAAATGAACAATGACAAACTCATCTGCTCTTCTGTTATCAGATTATCACTGATTATTACAAAAATATTCCTTGAGTACCAATACTACGTAGCCCATTGGGGAAGAAATAAGTCCTGACTGGTAGCAGTCAAATTTAAATTTTTGATCTTTATTCCAGATTGACTGGGTATGGCAGAATAAGAGAATTGGAATTGTGGGTTTTATTTTTGCCCTATCCTAAGTGGCAATTTTTAAAGTATACTTGTCTGCGTTTCTTCCTTTGCAATCTTTGCCAAATATCCCAATTCCTCTGTGACCAGAATACCCTATTGACTGAAATGAGCACTAGATGTTCCCCTAGCAGAACTAGCCCAAGGCAAGGCTGCACATTGGCCAACTGTCTGGCTTTAGGAGCCCCAGACTCATACACACCCCGGATCTTCCCAGTGTCTCTTCTTCCCAGGAGGGAATATTTGTGTGTTTTCTAAACTTAAAAAGAAATAGGGTCTAGTTCCTTATTCCAAAATGGCAGCAAAGACAGACTAATTGAAGAAGGGCTATTCTCTCTTCACTTGAAAGTTAGTATATATTAACTGGAGCCTTTTGGTTATTTTCTGTTTTGGCAGAGACTTCTGGCTTCTCATTTATAACAGAGTGAGGAACTCCCTGAGCCTAGAACTAAAGAGTATCCCATGGTCATCAGCTTTAAAAATAATAGCATAATAGAAAAAAGAAAAACGAGAATGAAATCATCAAAATATAGTACCAACAGTGTCATCCAAGCAGTGCATGTTCAGTAGGTTTTATTTTCTCCTCCATAACTCTGCATGTTTTCTAAACTTAATTGAGTATATATTTTCTTCTTAATCAGAAAAGAGCATAATAAAAAATAAAATCTAGAGCAAAAATCTCCTACTGAGTTACTATTATGTGCTCCTTGTTATGCGAGGAGTGTTTTATATATAATCTTCACAACCACACTCCGAGATAGGTAGCAGAATCCCCATTTAACACATGAGGAAACTGACAAGGACTGAGTTTGCCCACAACCTCCCACCTACCAAGGATCCACACAGATCTGTACAAATTCAAATTCAAGTGCTATTATCCTAACGATGTGCTTCCTGAATGAGTGTAGCTACCATTCATTTAGCACTTACGAAATGCTAAGCATTATATATCTGTTGGATACACATTATACCAATCTACACTGTGAGTAGATTTATTTTAAAATATACATTTCACCTTAGTTAAGCACGAAGCTTCACAATCATTAAGTAACTTGCCCAAAGTCATAGTGAGTAGTGCAGTGGGGGACATTTGAATCCAGTTCTATGTAAAGTTCATAGAAGTGCCACAGAGCTGTGGGCTCCCAGTGGGGAACTGAAAAAAGCCTTAAATAGGCATTCTCTAAAAACGTTTGCCTTATTGTCAAATACACAAAACTACTTATCAAAAACTCTGAGATTTGACTACCTAGCAAACTTTGTTTTCCTGCCATATAGATCATGGCTCTACACCCCAACAGATAAAAGACTAAGAAAAGAAGCTGTCATCCCACTAGCTACTGGGGTGGGTGCTTTGCTTATGGGGACATTGACTTAAGCAGTCTGGGTCCCTGGAGCTCTGGAGCACCAGTTCTTGAAAGATACCTGAACAGAAAATGCTATTCTATTGTAGTAGAGCGGTTGAATTCTTAGTTCTGTTATTGGTAGCAAGTTAGCCTACCCCAGTTAAACAGAAAGTGGTACCAAGAGTTGGGTGGACAGGCACCATTGCAAAATCCTAAATCCACAAGCAGCAGGAGAGTAGCAAACTAAAGCTAAATTTACCCAATTTTTAAGATATTAGGAGAGTCACACCGGCTATACTCTCTGTCTTTTGTTTGGCCTTCCATTTAAATTGACTAACAGTTCAGTAATCTAGGAGCTTAAAAATGAAAACAAACAAAGAAACAAACAAATGTTCTGACCCCAAAAGAAACTTCATATGCAGTGGCTCCAAAGTTGAGTAAATTCCATTCAAGTTCCATTAAAAGCTTTCTGGTGACAAGGGATGACTACGATCCAATTAAGTCTGTTGTTTTCCTTCCCAAACCAGATAGTCCCAACTAGCTGCCATTAAATCAGGGCAAAAAGGGCAAAGGTCTATAAGATCTGAATCTGTAAGTTTAAAAACTCTTCTTTGCTGTCACTTATTTATGGAATGGATAAAAAGCCAATAGAAGAGACATCTACTGAGTTTTGAGGGACCTGTATTGCCCCAGTTCTATGAGTCTAGCCAGCCATAGCTGCTGACTATTCAATGCTTCAAGCCGCCTTGTGCCTGCAGATCTGCACTAGTAGGAATCGGGCTCTGAAAGCTGTGCAGTTCCTCAGAGGGTGGACTCACTACTTCCTGCCTTGGACACAGCCACAGAAGATGCTGGATCCGGAAGCAGCTCCCAGAGGACTGTCATCTTTCTGTTGGAGGAGAGTCCCCCCTTTGATCATTACTAGAGGCTGTGACTTCTGGGGGTTTCACATTTTCTACAGGGTAGTTTTAATGGTGGTTTTCTTGTTCTTACTCCATCACAGCATATCTAATGGGCTGGGTGAAAGATAACCAGTCTTCTAGCCGTGGTGTGACTGTGTCTTCTCCAAAATTTACGATGGGACTCAATTCTCAATGCAATAGGGGGAGGGGTCATTTAGGAGGTGATGAGGTCATGAGAACACCACCCTCACCGATGGGGTCAGGACCTTTGCAAAAGGTCTCCAGTGAGTCTGGTCATTTCCCACCTTCTGCCACATGAGGACATGGCAAGAGGTGCCATTGTTGAAGCAGAGAGCCCTCCCCAGGCACCAGATCTGTTGGTACTTTGATGTAGAGATCTTGAATTTGGGCTAGAGGCAGTTCCTTGATAAGATTTTGTGGTTTCTTCCCTTGGAGGGGAGTGTGTCCTATAGGAAGGAGGAGCGCACAAATATTTGGGGGGAAGACAAAAGGGGGTAGACTGTGACAGAGACTGTTGAATTGTCCAACAACACTGGCTTTTCTCTGTTCTATAGTCTTAGAATCCTCAGTGTTTAGCCAGGCACTTACTTACTAGAAAGGCTTTACTGCCAGATTCCTGTCCAGCCAGGTAAGATCATGTGATTAAGGTTTGGCCTGCTGGGTGTAAGTAGAAATAGTTTGAGCACCTTTTAGCAAGTGTTCCTAAAGGGATTGACTAAATCTCTTTGCCTTTTCCTTCTTTCTCTTGCATGGAATGGGGATATGAGGACTGGAGCTAAAGCAGTCATTTTGACCTTGAGATGATTTAGGAAATGGAGATTATGCAGATATTGGGAGAAAAATACAAAAAAAAAAAAAAAGAATCGGTGGTCCTGACACAGGGAATCCCTTTGCAATTTGCAAACTATCTATCTAGTCTTGTGTGAAAAAGAAATAAATTTCAATGTTGTTTAATCCACTGGGTTTTTCTTGGGGGGGTGGATGGGTTGAGGGTAGGGGGAGTTCAACTTCATGCTGTGAAATCTAATCCTAACAATACTTGAGAAGTTGAGTACCCCAATTTCCCTAAAATGAGCATATTTGGGAAACTTAGGACAAAAAATGGTTTAGGAAGGCCACAAACTGAAGCAAACACAATGCCACCTTGTCCTATGATACATCATTCAAAGGAGAATCCCACGCCGAGAAGAGTTAATATCAGCTGCAACACAATTTATATCATCATCAGAGTTTTCCCTAAGAAAAATCATGTCTCTATTCCTTTTCATATTGAGATTCTGGAACTTCAGAAAATCAAGTACATTTACTTCTCTGGGTCTTAGCCAAGAAGCTGGCCTGCAAACCCTTTTTAGACAACCGTCTGCCAGGTTGGTTTAGGAAGAAGTGCCCAACTGGCACAGCATAGCCGAGGCTCTGGAAAATGACTAAACTATTCCAAACTGTTTTAAAAGTTAATCCATTTTTAATATCCCAGCAACTGTTTAAGTTTTATTCTACCTAGTTTGGGATAAGTCTATTTTTGCTTTCTAGCTCCTTCCCTCCCTCCCTGGCTTCACTTTTTATGTGGAAATTTTTATATTTTATTTCTTCCAAATTACATTTTATTAATTTGATGCAGTCGCAGCCTGCCTCCGATGCCACATAATTACTTCAAATCACGTCAGTACAATATTGATTCAAAGATTTTGTTATTGGTAACCTAAATGTTACTGGTTCTCTTCCGTTTCCTCTCTTATACAATGATAACACTTGTTTATAAAACTGCTTTGACATTATCAAGGGGGAAATAGCAACATCAAGATAAAGTGCTGTGTTGTTCTTCCCTTGGAATTATGCCTTGGCTCAGATTTGAACTTGGGGTATAAATTGGGAAACATTCTGCCAAGAGTACTCCGGTTCTGATATGTGCAGCATTAGATGAATTTCTCCTTCTAAGCCAGCAGGCCCTTGTGCAACTCAAGGGAGATGGGAAAGGAGAGTCAGGCACGAAAAGGTGAGCTTTATTGCAGTGCCATCACACTCCCATGGTGCCCGAAATCCAATTCTCCCTTCTTTCAGGCTCTCCTGCCCTTCCTCATTTCCTTCCATATCCCACATCTAAATTTTCCAAGTCTTTCTTTCCTTCCATAACCCCTCTCTCCATCCCTTCCTTCCTTTTCCCACAAATACTCAATGAGTACGGAGGTAGCTAGTTTTTAGAGATGATGTCCCTATGAACTGGGGGTTACATGCAGGCTCTGCAGACCCTGGCCCCAGTGCAGTACTAGCCAGCAGTCCAGCATCCGGTGCCAGCCACATCCTCCAGGTGACTCAGTCCCAGCTGCTGTTGGCCTCCATCCACATGGAGATTCTCAAAGAACAATTGCCCAAGGATTCTTGTCTAACTGGGGAGTTATGAGACAATGAAAAGCTATGGTTTTAAGTCACTGTTTCAGGATGGGTTATGATTGAAAGGAGCATTTACTAGAATACAGGCACTGTTCTAGAACCCGGAGAGCGAGCAAAACAACACACACCATTGCCCTCCATGAACCCACATGCTAGTGGGAGAGAGGGTCAACGTGTGTGTGTGTATGTGTGTGTCTATATAAAATGTTTGCATATAGATAGTATACATGTGCATGTGTGTGTGCTTACACACACATGAATGCATGTGTACACACACACACACACACACACACACACACATACACACATGCAGTTATGAAAGCCAAGGAGAGAAAATAAAGATAAACTAGGGAATATGAAGTATGGTGAGAGACAATGGAGATGTCTGGGGTGGGGCAGCCAGAGAAGGACTCACTGGAATAATTTTTGAGTCAGAACTAAGAGAATTGGGGAGTTAGTCACATGGCTGTTTGGGGAAGAGTGTCCCAGGGGAGCAAATTGTCACTCAAAGGCCCTGTGGGAGCATATCTGGTGTAGTAAGGTCAACAAAGAGGCCAGCACAGCAGGGGCTGAGTGGGTGAGGTCATTGGCAGTGAAGATATGAGGTTTGGGGGTGCAGATCAGCAGGGCTGAGGAAGGACTGTGGCCTTCGTTGTGTGGATGAGATCAGAGGCACTAGAAGACTTTGAGCTGAGGAGCGATGTCATTTGGCGAATGATGTAACAAGATCACAGCTCTGCTGAAGCAAGAGGAGCCCAGGGCAGAAGCTTTGCCCTGGCCCATCAGGAGCTTTGCGACAGTGCAGGGGAGAGAGGATGGTGGGTGGGTCTGAGTGGTGACATGGGGGAGGGGTAAGCAGTAAGGAAGAGGGTACATTCTGGGTGCATTTTGAAAGTGTAGTTGATGGTGGACTGAATGTGGATTAGGAGAGAGAGAAGCAGAGAATGGTATCAAGTTCAAGAGCAAATAGAAGATGACATTAATGGAGATGGAGACCAAGTGGAAGGAGCCCTCTGAGGGAGAATATGGGGTGTTCATTCCTCATTTCCTAACTTGTCCCTCTCCCTCCCTTCCCCATTCCTCCCTGCTTCCCCCCTTTCCTCCCACTGAAGTGGGATCTCCCTCTACTCAGTTCCCAGAGCACATTGTTCAGGACTCCACATGTTATTAATAGAAAGTCCAAAGAGGGAAGCCACACTCTCCCACTCCCATTCTATAGCCACCATTTATGTCAGCGATTGCAGAGTGCAAACAAAGTGTCCATTCAGTCGGTTTCCATCTTAGTATACTCACTGGGCAGAGAGATGCTGGGTCCTGAATAGAAGTTGGCCAACATGGGTCAAGTTCAAAACATGAAACGTGTGGAATTCCGCTCCTCTTGTAACAGCCTCGGATACTAGCGTGATGTGCCTTGCTTTGGTGGTAGCTTCTCCTGAGTGCTGGCCCTCTCACCAGTCATGCTCAGTGACAGATACTCTCCACCACATTCCCAGGACTACTCAAGAGAAAAAGATCCCTGGATTCCGGCCTTCTGTTTTTTTTTTTTTTTTTTTCCCTCAAGGGGTGTCAGCTTTCTTATGGACACATGGCAGAGCCAGGATTTGGGCTGAGGAACACTATTTTTAACAAGATGATTTAGAAACTTGGGAGAAGAAACTTTGGATCACAAGTTTCCTCTTCATTGAGGCTTTCTGCTGGAAGGTCAAAATTTCAGGAAGTTGAAACAATGTCAAAATCATTCAAGTCCGGAGAGAGGCAGCACGTAAGTGGCCTGAGCCCACCACCTCACAATAAGGGAATCCTTCTGTGATGTGCACTTTTAATATGTTAAGTTATGAGGCCCTTATAGCCTTGCTTGTCTCAGCCAGTAAATACTGAATGATTGACTAAATCTCAAGGGTAACAGAAAGGTACTGATAAATATATAACAACTGGCCCCTGGAAGATGGGTTGGGAGCTCTGACTGATGGAGTGTTCCAATTTCCTTGGTGCAAATACTCCCACCATGACTGATTTCAAGCTATTAATATGACATCACTGAACACAGAGTTAATAATGCACCAGAGCTCACCACTGTGTATACAGTTTCCACCAGTCATAAAAGATGCAAATAACTTCAAGAGCATCAAAAGCGGTAAAATAATTTGTAAGTGATGTCTTTTGAGTAATTATCACCTTGGTTTAAAATATAATTATTTAACTGAAACTTTACATAATTGAATATTTATTAATGGCTGTGTTTACTAGCTGGCTTGCAAAATTCCTAAAAATTAGCCATGGGTTGGGGTTGTGGCTCAGTGGTAGAGTACTTGCCTAGCATGTGTGAGGTACTGAGTTTGAGCCTCAGCACCACATAAAAACAAATAAGTAAAATGAAGGCATGGTGGGAAAAAAAATCTTAAAAAAAATAAACTAGGGCTGGGGATGTGGCTCAAGCGGTAGCGTGCTCGCCTGGTGTGCGTGCGGCCCGGGGTTCGATCCTCAGCACCACATACCAACAGAGATGTTGTGTCCGCCGAGAACTAAAAAATAAATATTTTAAAAAAATTCTCTCTCTCTCTCTCTCTCTCTCTCTCTCTCTCTCTCTCTCTCTCTCTCTCTCTCCTCTCTCACTCTCTCTTAAAAAAAACTATTTTAAAAAATTTAACCATTAAGTCTTGCAAGTCAGTATTCGCCAATTCCAGGGCACTGCTGATTTATAGGTCTTAGTAGTCCTATCTTTGGTCTGTACACACAGTCACATCCCTGGTCTCAGGCTGATCCAGAACAGTGGGTTCGGGAACTGTGCCAGCTTTTGCCACCTGGCTGGCCCATTTGGCTCAGTGAGGATCTGGTCCACTGGTTCAGCTGTTCTCTAGCCTCAGGATGAGTCAGGTCACCATGTTATCTACTTCTCACACTGAATTCAAGAGTCAGGGACCTAAACTTGAATTCCTTCCCTCCCTGAGTCCCTGGGCTCTTGGGAAAATAGGTCCTCCACTTTCAGAATATCCAGATCTGCATATGAAAGCATGGGAGAGGTTTTGACTGGGAATGGGTTAAGAGAGAGAAAAGAGAGGGGGAGGAGGGGAGGGAGGGAGAGAGAGAGAGAGAGAGAGAGATGGGGGTGGGGGGAAACCTCTGGTCACAACTTTTCCCAGTATGAAGGTCCTACTTGACCTCCATTTATATAATAACTAAAAGAGACTGTGAATGATTTGTCACTGACAAAGAGTATCTGCTTCAGGATGGTGTATCCTTCTATAGAAAAATGGATCCAGTTCAGCTCCATTTATATAAGCAACAACAGGAAGCCTCTTATGAGGTTCTCCACAGAGCAAGGAGACACTTCATCGTGGTCTTTTGTTCTTGGCTATAGAGAGAAGAAACTCCCACTACAGAAAAGCAACACATAAGTATACTCCAGGGTGCATTCATCTGGAGAACCCTCCACCCCCTCCACACTCCAGTCCCCCCTTTCTTTCTTCCTTCCCTAAATATTTATAATGTGCCTTCTTTAAAACATGAGGCCCAAGTGCTAGGAATGCCTACATAAGGAAGAAGTGAATTCACTCTGTTCCCCCTCAATTCCTCTCCTACCAATCTACCAGGATGCTCTTTAAAAACACAAATTAAAATGTAAGCCAATCCTTTCCTCCTCCTTTCCTTTGTCTTCCCTCCTGTGTTCTTCCCTCCCATTCCCTTCTGTTCCTTCCCCTTCTTTTCCTGTCTTTAAAACGTATTTATTAGCTCGCTTTCTTTCTTCTTGGAACAAAGTAGGTAACCAGTTCCAAGGATGCTGCTCACGGAGGGGTGAGCCAGAGGTGTGGCCCGGTGATATCAGGAGACATAAGTAGAGTGAGATGAGAGGGTTATGGTTCCCACCATTGGGAGGCAAATATACAAAAGGAGGAGCCAAAATAAACTTTGTCGTGTTGCATTGAAACTGAGCTACCAGTGTAAACTAAGAGATCGACAGGTAGCTAGATGATAGATGGAAAGAAATAGAGATGGATAGATACAGAAATGCAGAGAGATTTATTTGTGCCTGTGCACATAGACACATATGTGTTTTATGGTTCTTTCAGAAAAAAAACTGAGGAGAACCCCAAAAGCAATGGGTACTGAATACATATGTAGTTACATAAACAGTACTCAGATCTTGGTTCCCAGTACTGCTCTGCATTATAAGGATTTTTTTTTTTTTTTAAATGAATGACTGATTTCAGGACTGGAGCCAGGAAGGAAGCAATATGAGCCCAGATTGTGTGTGTGTGTGTGTGTGTGTGTGTGTGTGGTGTGTGCCAATGATCACACCTAGAACCCCATGCATGCTAGGCAAGCACTGTACCACTGAGCACTGAGCTACACTCTTAGTCCAAGTCTGGAATATCTTCTCATACCAGAATGTAAAAAATTTTTCCGAGAACGACTAGGACTTCTCAGGCACCATGACACATGCCTGTAATCCCAGGGACTTGGGAGACTGGGGTAGGAGGACTGCAAATTTGAGGCCGGTTTAGGTAACTTTGCATGATCCCATCTCAAAATTAAAAAAAAAATTAAAAATAAAAGCGGGCTGGGATGTAGCTCAGTCTTAGAGCACTCCTGGGTTCAATCCCCAGTACTGAAATAAAGGATGTCAAAAGTACAGTGACACCAGCTTGCAGGGATGTCTGCTGACCAAATCTGGGACAACTTGAGAATTGATATAAATAATACCAATCTGGTGAACAAAATAGAAGCCCTGGTATTCGTGTAGATATAGTTCAACAACTACATTAATAAATGCAAAGAGTATTTCTTACAGCAGAAAGTCAACTAATAAATACAGAATAAATAGGGGTAGGAAAAAAAATCCCCATCAGCAGCCCTCGTTGCAGTAATCAATTCAGGTGAGAAATGCCAGTGGATGATGGTGGATGTGGGCCAGGGAGGCTCACCCCTGCCTGCCCCACATCCTGGGCAATTCCGCATCAGCATGGGAGATGTCCCTCAGAGTGTACCTGTGTTGCACATCTGGTTGAGCTGGGTGCCTAACCCTGACCATCTTCTAGGTTCTGTCTCATTATTGCTCCTGGGAGATTGAAGAGAATTTTATAGAAAGGTTTTTAAGCAACTCCTTGAAATGAAGCAGGGTGTTATAATATCTTCTAATAGAATAATGATATAGTAACAGTGAATATTCATTCAGCTCTTGCCATATGCCAGGTGCTTCTATGTGTATTCTCTCATTTAAACCATACAACAATTCTTCCACGAAAGAACTATTCCTACACTCACACTACTGATGAAGATGGGTACTTGTTCGCTGCTGACATGACTTCAAATGCAACTTATTTTTTCTCCCTCGCTTACCCAGAGTGTATGTAATGGCCTAAACTGGGAGGAGTGATTGGAGGAAGTGGAGCATGGGGAGGGAGCCAGTGGGAGAAGTCAGCCCAGGTGCAGACAATAAGGGGTATATTTGTCTGCAGAGAGTATAAAAATAATAATAAAACCAATGAAAGTCCATCTGGTTTGCATAATCACCATGCGCCTTAGCAATTCTAAACAATGTCAGTGAGAAAATGCTCCTCCCAGCCAAGGGCTAACTCTTCCACCCTCTACCCTCTTTGGAATGTCACTGGTTGGAAGAGATCCATCTTTGTATATTGTGGGCTTTATCTAGTTTTTTTGCATTCCCAGGACAAGCGGTGTCTTTCATATAATAGATGCTCAATAAACATGAAGTTGGAAAAACTGTGAAATTGAACACAGGTATACGTGCGGCCCTTTCAAATCTGCACCAAGGCTCCTGGAAAGACCTGCCCAGGTGGGTGTCACCTATCACAAAGGAAACTTGCAGCAACACAGAGCCCCTCTGTTCAAATACAGGGAAATTGAGGTAATTGCCCAAGAAATGTTGGCAAAGTCGGAACTTTGCCAGAATGATACAGATGGCTGCCTTCACGTCTTACTCTACATTGGTCGTGGTTATCAGGAACGCCATGGAGGGATTTTATTTATGTATTTTATTTCCTTTTCTTGAAAAACCAGCAAAACTCACCTCGTAATTCAGGATGTTAGAGGATCCATTAGTTCTAGGCTGGATCCTAAGGGAAATCAAGAGCTTAGGAAGTACTCCTCCTACTACACAGGCACCCCCACACTCTCAAATTACCCCAACTAGCTCCTAATTGGGACCAGCTGGCAGGAGCGAGGGAGGCCCCTGCACTGGGCTAGGAATCAGATTACAAATTTCATCCCTAGAAAGAGACTGGTCTCCATTAAGGGTTAAGATGTGGGGGGTCAAAGGAATAGTGCTTGGGAGCTGGAATGTCAACTGGATAAATAGAACCTGGAAACAAAGAGTATTCACATCAGCAACTACAGCCCCTTGCTTGGTCTGGGACAAAATGAGAGAAATAACTGAGGGGACTGCGCAGGGCTACAGCCTTAGCTGAATTTGACTTCATCGTTTACCTTTCCAGAACTGGCATCATTGATCTGTATGCCATCCAATATCTTTCCTTTCCCCAAAAGTTGCTCCCACTCCCCATCCATGCATATAGGAAAGGACCTGTTTAAAATGGGTAGTGACTGTGACACCTGGGGCTGCCTAGTCTGCAGTGTTCATTGAGGTCCACTTTCTCCTGCATTCTCGCCAGGCCTGCTCACCATCTCCGCTGTGGGCCGTGGGCCTCCGCCCTGCTGTGGTGCGAGCTGGAACCACAGCTCTGCTTTTGGAGAGCAACTCCTGGGGCCTGCCCTGGCAGCCTTGGCATTGGGCTTCCAGCCTGTGCTGGGAATCTGGAGGATGTGAAGCAAGTGTATGATTATTCAGTAGAGGCGAGCGGCAGCGGTGGCTGTCAGTGGCTGGTGCATGGGGCCGCTGGTGGCTGCCTCAGCCGAGTGGTTTTCAGCAGTGTGACCTTGGCTGTGCTCTTTGGTGCCAACTCCTTTGGTTCTTGCCTGCTCGCTGGGCCAGATTTTCCAGGCTTCCTGTCGATGCTGTGAACGATTTGAATGCTGTCCAATAATTTTTGTGTGCTGCTTAACAGAGTCAATTTCTGGTGTCAGAAACCAAGAGTCCTGCCTAGTATAGCATCTGTCCCTATAAGACTTAGGAAACCACGGCCAGTGCTTAAGAGGAAGGAGGGGAGATGAAAGGAAATAAGTGGAATAAAGAAAAGGAATTAGAAAGCAGGAAAGACTGAGGCATGTAGGGGGAGAAAGTAACGGAATTGGCAGGTGAGGCAGAACAGCCTGGAAAGGGTCATGCACCTTGTTAATGCTTGTAATAGGAGCCCTGAAGGAAATTGCCAGAGTGGACTCCCTAAGGTATTTCTGCATTTCTAATTCTGGCAGACAATGTGGTTTAAATGTTTTTTTGTGCGACTGTTTTAGGAACAACAGCTCCTTGATTTGGGCTTGCTTTTGGAGATAAATGAAGGTGTTAGCTTTTCCTTTGTGCATTTATCAAGTGTGCTGCATGCTCGGAAGCACATAGATATATGGGCATGCATATGCATGGTGTGATATGATAAATATATGCATGAGAAAAATAGGTCCTGGGCTAGTTATGTAGGTGGGGAAGTTTTATGTAACAAGCTTATTTAATATCTCAAAGGGAAAACATGACTTACTATGCCATATTAGCATACGATTTGTCTTATTGGGAAGACAGAATGAAGAATCTTTGACAATTAATAGAAAGCATAGGGAAAAAATTATGATTAAGTGCCATCTGCTGGCTTTTGTGTGTTTTATTTTTATGCAGCTTCCAGCGTGTCCTCAAAATCATCCAATGTCTCTCTCTTGCTGAGGGCTTATATCTGGCCTGGTAATGAGAGCTGCAGTCTGTGGGTATGTATGTGTGGTGGGGTGGGGGTGTGTGTGTGCACATGTGTGTGATTGGAACTAATTTGAGAGAACAAATTCAACTTCCAAAAATCCGTCCTCTTCTAAATTCTGACTTGAGAGAGTAGACGAGGGTTTATTTTAAAATTCTGTTTTCGTAGCAGATTGAAGAGCAATGTGTGCTTAGCGTGTGTGTCTAGAAGCAGGAGGGGAATCAAGGTGCGGGGAGGGGCAGGCTGCCTTGAAAGTGACTTTTCTCTTTGGTTTCCAGTCTCTCCTCTCAACATGTATACGGTTTGCATCTGAAAAGCTCTGTCTAGTTTATGGCAGGTAAAGAATTTCCACATCTCAGTCTGATGACATTGCGACCAGGCAGCCTTAACCATTTGGAAGTTGGCGGGAAGGAAATTGACCTCTGCCCCTGGGGCTAGCTCTAGAGGCTGGACTGGAAGTGCTCAGCAGGAAGCAGGTCTTGCTGTAAGTAAATTACCACGACTGGTGTTTACAAGGCGAGCCACAAGCACAGGTCAGTCCCTTGTCTTCAAGCAGATCCTGCGGCCCATAATCTATCTGGGCAACTCGCATTCCAAATCCACTTTGGGCTGTGATTAATGAGATTGATGTTCACTAGTTCTCAACTGATAGTGATGGTTACCATTTCCTGAGTGCCCACTGTGTGCTAGGCATCCTGGTAGACCATTTTAAAATGTTTTCATAGCTTTGATTTATTTACATATTTGAATCAGTCTTATAACGTCAGTAACATCTCATCTCAAATGAGCATTCCTTATTAATTATTTTAATGTTATACAAACATTTCAAATTTTATTTATTTATTTAATTATTTTGGTACTGGGGATTGAACTCAGGGACACTCAGCCACTGAGCCACATCCCCAGCCCTATTTTGTATTTTATTTAGAGACAGGGTCTCACTGAGTTGCTAAGCGCTTCACCATTGCTGAGGCTGGCTTTGAACTCACAATCCTCCTGCCTCCTCAGCCTCCCAAGCTGTTGGGATTACAGGCATGCACCACCATGCCCCGGCCTTTAATGTTATATTTGATATACAAAAATAATATAGATAATTAGCCTTGTCGTGGTAGTACACACATGTAATTCCGGTTATTGAGGAGGTTGAGGCAGGGGGATTACAAGTTCAAGGCAGACCTGGGCAACTTAGTGAGACTCTGTTTCAAAATTAAAAGAAAAAAGAAAGAAAAGGCTGAGGATATAGCTCAGTGGTAAAGTACCCCTGGGTTCAATCCCTAGTACCACCAAAGAAAAAACATATATAGGTAATGCATTGGAGTTATAAAGTATCATAATAAAATGAACCACAAAAGATCTTTTTCATTCATTTGACTCAAGGTGAGAATCAGAATGTCACCAGTTCTGTGTCATGATGGTAGATTCATTACTCTCATTTCTCACAAGTGATATGTGCTCTTTTACCCAATTTATGAATTGGTAAATTGAGGCTGGTAAAGATAAGTTCCTCACCCCCACACAGCTGGCCGGTAGGGGAAGAGGTGTGGTTGACGTCATCAGGGCTCAGCCACAGCCTTCTGCCTTCTCTCCCTGGAGACAAGGCTCATCGTTTGTCCCAGCCCAGCACTGTGAGAAGGCCATGTGACAAGCTCTGTGCATGTCACATGTGAACATGTCACTTCTGGGTTGAGGTGCCATAATGTCATTAAAGCTTATGTGGCCTCTGTCCCTCTGGTGTGGCAGACACTGTTAGTGCTCAGCTCATGTCCCCTTGGTGTTCCTAGCTCCTCTTCACTTCAATGGCATCTTTCTCCAGTCACATGTGACTTTTTGTTCAACTGGTCAAGGCAGGTCAAAACTGCCAGAGAAGAACTCCCTCTGGGAGTGGTCTTGAGTAATGTCCCAAAGGACTTGGTGACAGATACCACCTCTTCTTGACCCCTTGAATGGGGACAACTCTGGGACATGTTCTGCTCTGCTCTCAGTCTCCAGTAGTTTCCTGTTCTTTAGAAAGCTCTGTGCTGATTGCTTTTCCTTCCCATGTCACTTCCACATAACCAAACAGATGACTTGTGCATGTCACATCCCAGTTTCAGAGTCAGCCTAGTACAGTACCCTGGGAGCACATGTTTGATACTACATGATAAGATAGCGCCACATGTGGACTCCTGTCCCTTTCCATGAATGAATGTGTGGCCCTAGGGACTGGGAGTTCTATCCACAGACAGTCTTCAGTTGTCAATTTCTGCAGGGCAGCCTCAGTGGCAAAGAGCCTCCCCACCCAAGGTTTGCCCTGATTGACATGGAAGTATAAGGGCATGGCTACTTTGCCCAAGTCCAGACAGATTTACGGGGCTACCAGAACTCCGGAGACCCGGGGGTTGGGCCAGGGCTGTTGCTGGTTCTGCATGGCAGGCCAGCTCTTCCCTCTGTACATTCTAGTTTCCTACTGCCCCTTTTCCCAGGTGCTGATCCCAAGGGTACTCCTAAATTAACATTCTGCATGTTAATTTCCTTTCAGAGCCTGCTTTTCAGAGACCTCAGTCTGCCACACTCCATAGGTATGAGTTCCTGAGTACTTAGTAAGGCAGCGTATCCCCCATGGTGGGCATGTCCTGTGATAGAAACTAGCCTCCTTTTTGATGTCAAGACAATGATATTTTAGGGTTAATTTGTGAAGACTGCCTAACATAGTGAATTTAAACTCAACTCTAAAACTGTCTTCTTTCCAGGTATCACTCCATTTCTTGAAAATGACTATTCCTCTTTTCACTTTGGCTATGTTGGGATTGGGAGAATGATACCCTGAAATATGGTGCTTTGACTTGCTAAGTACTTTGAACTAAAGGAGACTGGAAGTCTTCAGAAGCTGTCTGAGAAAGTCTCTCTCTGACTTTCTTTCTGTTCTTCTGTCTTCTGTCCCTTTTCCTCCTCCAAAGTGAATCAAAAAACAGAACTCCTCCTCCCCAGGGTGTGTCATAGGAATTAGAGTCCCTCTCCCCACAGTCAATCATGACACTTAGAAAGTTCATGCTTTCCCTTCTCCTTTGGAAGCCTCCTTCCAGAGGGTCCTGCCCTGTACCTGGGAAGGAGGAAGGCTCCACAGAGAGGCCAAGAGGAATTGAGCAGACGGGGACCCCCTCAGTCTGTTCCATTAGATCATAACATTGTCCAATCACATTTCTGCACAGCCATCCACTCCTCATCAAAAGTAAACATAGAAACAGCTTTCTCTGGGTCTTTGAGTTTTCATTTCTGAAGACTCTCATGTTGCATAAAGCTTTGATTAAATAAACTTGTTATGCTTTTCTCTTGTTAACCTGCCTTTTGTTATAGAGGTGTCAGCCAGGATCCTTATAATGAGTGAGGAAAGATTTCACACTTTTCTGTCCCCACAGCTAACAGTTAAGGATTTAATAACTACTTGCATCTTGGCTGCGTTTTGGCTGCTCATGTGCTATCTTTTGATCTTCTTAATGGTACACGAGATAGCTGGGACCAACTTTGCAGGGTCTAAGTGACTGAGCTAACTTCCCAGTTCAGGCCAGGATGCAGAGATGGGGAACAGGCCCCGAGGCTGCACGCGCTGTCACTTTGCTAGAGGGGCTTCGTTCCTTCTGTCCATGGCTATCGGTGTGGAAGAGGTGAGGACAAGACGAGTGCTTGTTAGCACATGGAACATGTTAATTCCATATGCATTTGTAAAGTGCCTTATGAGTGCCACAAATTGAGAGTATGATGAAGGATGAAAAATAGTCCCTGTTCCCAGCCTTGTGGAGGTAGGCAGGTAAACAAAGAATTGCAATACAATGTTGTAAGAATAAATAAAGGAGGTCAGAGAAAGGGCCTGAGAACTTGAATAGAGGAATTCAGGGTCAGCACCTCGGGGAAAGTGCCATTTGAGTTAGCTCTTCAAGGACTTAAAGGTGCTCACTTGTGGGATAAGTAGGGGAAGGGAAGTCCAAGCAGAGCACACAGTCTGTGCAAACACAAGGAAGAATTTGGTTGAGAGCCGAGGGAGTGGGGCAAGAACCAGGGAGCAGGTGAGGGCCTTGGAAGCCACTGGGCCTGTGGATGTTACTGCAGGCTGTAGGGACTTAGGTTACAGACTGACTTTTTAGGAGGAAGATGAGAGCCCTAACATTTATTGAGGAATTAGTGTGAGCTGACTATTTTACATAGATTATTTTGCTTATTCCTTTAAGAGCCTTAAAGATAAAACCTTTATAAGATAAAGTCTTTGGGATTATTATGCTTATTGGAGAAGCTACCTCTAGCAACAGAGTTGGGGAAGAACTAGAGGGTATAGAATCTGATGGTAGAGAGAACAGTACAGAGGTGTGTGACATTCTGGGCAAGAAATGACTAGCCAAAGGAGTAGCAGAGAGAAGAGAGGGTCCAGATGCCTGAACTGTTTCTATGGGACTTAGTGACTGAATGGTTGAGGCTTGGAGACTTCTCTAGAGGGACATCCAGGCAGGCTTATGGGGAAGCATGCTACATGGAGATTCCTGCAGATGTCCACGCAGCAATATCTATGGAGGAATTGAATATATACATGTGGAGGTCAGGGGAGGTGCCTAGGGTGGCATTACCGATTTGGAATTATCTCCCCTTAAATGGTGAATGAGGACCTGACAAGAGGAATAATAGAGCTTAGACATTGGAGGGGCACACCCCTGGGTGTCCCAGCTCTGTCCTTTACAGATGGCACAACCTTAGGCAGGCTACTCTGTGACCTAAGTTTCCTCATTTGGAAAACTGGGGATGATAACACTGACATAGAATTATCATAATAAGCATGTAGAACACCCAGTAGAATTCTAGGACATTAGAAGTGGTCAATAAGGTGTAGCTGTTATCAGGCAAGTGGATGAGATCACTGCTGGAAAGTGCATATGGGGAAAGGAAGCAGGATGAGGTGGAACCCTGGGGAACAGAGGTATTCTAGAGGCAGATAGAAGAAGACAGCAGAGGTACAAGAAAGAGGTGCCAGGGAATCAGAAGACAGAGTGTCCTGGAGGCCAAGGGAAATGATCATTTCTAGAAAAAGAGGGGGTTTGTTAATATCAACACCTAAAGAACTGGGAAAAGAAAAGATTTTTATTGAGAAAGAAATATGAATAAATAGGCTGGGGGATGTATCTCAGTGGTGGAACATTTGCTTAGCATTTACATGGTCCTGAATTCAAAGCCCATTTAATGTGTTCATAGATCTTTTCTGTTGATTTCCATCTATTCTGCAGAGGCTAACCAGGGCCATGCATCTCAAAAGGCCACAAGGTTTATTTTTAACTCTCTCTCTCTCTCTCTCTCTCTCTCTCTCCACACACACACACACACACACACACACACACACACACACAGATGACAAATACATAGATGAAAAAGCGCTGAATCTAAATCAAATTTAAATTTGAAATGCAAGTTAAAATAATAATGAGGTACTACTTTCACTATTACGTTGGTAAAGATGACCAAGTTTAGTAATTTCCAATATTGATCAAAATGTGGAGAAATCCTATGTTTGCTCCCAGGCCTTATGGAAATTTACATTCATGCCCTTTCATACAGAGTAAACTGTCACAAAATACCCAAATTGTGAATGCATATGTCGTCAATCCAGATTTTACACCCCTAAGAATTTGCCTGACAAAAATCTCCCAAATGTACAAAGATGTATGTATCCTCTAAAATGCTAATTAGGACATAGTTTAACACAGCAAAAGAAAACTGGAAGCAACTGAAATGTCCACCAAAAAAAGGACTGGTTAAATAAGCTGTTAGCATCCTTAAAAGTGGGGTGGTTGGCAGAGGGTAGGGGTTGCAGTGGAAACCTAGGAGACTTAGAACAGAGGTGACAGTAATGACTAGGGCTGTGTGTATCAAAAGTGGCTGAACAGAGGCCAGAGAGGAGCATTCCAGTTTGTGGTGTGGTCTGGGAACACTAGGGACAGACATGTTCAACACAGTTGTGTTTTGTTTGAGAGAGATGTTGATGCTGTGAAATGTGTCCTTCTTTCCAGCTCCATCAATCTTTAATGATATTTTAAAAATCAGGATATATTTAGTGTGATTGAATTTCTTGTAAATGCTGGTCAAGGGTCTGAGTTTTGTGTCAAGCTTGGCATGGGGCCAAAAGAAAGTCATCCAAGCGGATGAGATGGACGGCCAACATCTGGGTCACATATGCTCGTATGTGCATAAACATTCTCTTGAAGGGAATGTGAAAATCTATTACCAGGGTTACCTCTGGGGGTGAGAACTAGGGGTGCTGCCTGGCGGTGGCCTCTGGCTTTTCAGTTTGTACTCTGCAAACCATTGGAAATTTTACTTTTGAAACGATTTTTAAGAAATTACATCCTTCAGGCAATACACTTGGAGAATAGTGATGACTCCTAACTTTAGCCTAGAATTTGATATTTACATGGATGTGAAGACTGCGATAATTCTTTTATGGGGTGAGGGCGAATTGAATCCAGGGTCTTGTACAAGTTAGGCAAGCACTCCACCACCAAACCACACTATACCTTCACCCCTTTTCAAATTTTTAGTTAGAGATAGGGTCTTACTAAGTTACTGAGGCTGGCCTCAAACTTGCAATCCTTCTTTCTCAGCTTCCCGGGTAGCTGGGATTATAGGTGTGCACCGCCAGCCTGGTGACAATGATTCTTGAAGAGAGATCTAGGAGGAGATTGTGCCTGCAAAAGGTTTGGATATGATACATTTCTGGAATTACATAATTCTCTCATTAAAGTATTAACTGCTGTAGTATTTCATATGTATTCACATTGAAGATAGTTGGTGCTCAATAGAGGTGTACTGGCTTCAATAATATTTAAAACATGTAAACCTCAGCTACTCAGGAAGCTGAGAAAAGATGATCACATGTTTGAGGCCAGCCTGGACAATGTAGAAAAACTGTGTCTTGAAATAAAAAATAAAAGGTCTGGGATGTGTGTCAGTAGTAGAGCATCCCTGGGTTCAATTCCCAGTAGTAGGGAGAAAAAAAAGTCAACCTTCATCCAGAGTTCAAATATCCACATATGCTCTCATTGGACTAAATTTAAGGGTGCCATCACTTGGTTACATAGCTCTTATACATAGCAAGGGGCTGCTCTGTGTTTGAGGTAAATAATGCACGGTTGCCTTTTATCCCATGCCCTGAGTGAACCGTTAAATCAAAATAGTCACATTCCAATGAGCCACCCACACAACTCTTAGTAGTCACAGACAGGCTAGTTTCAGGACATTTGAGACTCGCTTTTAAAGTAATTCTGAAATTGTATCATTTAATTCTACTTTCGAGGAGCGAGGGATCTTTCACAAGCTCTAGAAGTTCCTTTTGAAATCCTGGGGCTGAACATTTCCATTTTGAGAGCAGAGTAAGAGGAAGGCTGCTCCCCCAGGCTGCTTGGAAGCAGAACTGGAACTGATCGCTGCCTGTCTGCACCATGTTCCAAGAGAAGCAAACTTTCCTGGCCCATAGAGTGGTCTCTCTGAGCAGTTCCAGCCCCGTGTCTACCACGTGAGGAGACAGTGTCTGTCCCTGTCCCTGCCAGTACGCCCACTTCATTTCTGCCTCCCTAGTGCCCATTTAATGTGTTCATAGATCTGTTCTGCTGATTTCCATCTATTCTGTGGAAGCTAACCAGGGCGGTGCATCTCAAAAGGCCACAAGGTTTATTTTTAACTTTATTGTAACTTTTTATTATAACAAACACCAAACTTTCAGAAAAGTTGAAGAAATGTGCACTAAATACCCACATACATAATCAGCTCCAGCGTTCTCAAGCTGATGTTGTGCTCTGTCTCATCCCAGACACGGGTATAGAGGCCTCTTCTAACTAGTGTCTTTGGTGCTCATAAACTACATCATAGTTCTGCAGAATCCACAACCTACTACCTGCTTCTCTACCAGCCATACTGGTCCCTTTCTCCTCTGAGTGCCTATGGCAATTACAGACTTAGATGCACAATTTAATAAGTACAGTCCCCTCTTGGTCTTCCATATCCTTGGGGTCTCAACCAACTGCAGATCAAAATTATTTGAATAATAACAACAAAAAAAAATTGTTCCAGTACTGAACATGTACAGACTTTTTTCTTGTCATTATTCCTCAAGCAAAAGAATGTAACAACAATTTCTGCAGCATTACATTGTACTGGGTATTATAAGCAATCAAGAGATGACTTAAAGAATATGGGAGGATGTGTGTTGCTTATGTGTCCTGTAAATACTATGCCATTTTATTTTATTGGTTTTCATTTTTTGTGGTGCTGGGGATAGTATCCAAGGCACTGCACCTGCTAGGCAAGCTTTCTACCTCCAACCCCAAATGGCATTTTATATAAAGGAGTTGAATGGCTCCTGATTTTGGTATCTGCAGGGATCCTGGAATCAATCCTCTGCAGATGACAAGGGGCTAACTGTACTTATGTTTAAAGAGATTAATGTTTTCTATCTGCTTTGAGACAGGCTCTAAGCAAGGCACATTACTTTTACATACATGATATTATTTAATTTTTAATCTATGATATAGATTGAAGTTACATAGTTATTATTATTGTTCAGTTATTATTACTGTTCTCCATTTATGGTGAAGAAGATTGAGACACAGGTAAAGTATCTTCCAAAGTCATTTATGGCTAAAACTAGTACTATTAAGGAAATAATTACAAATGAGACATCTAAAACAAAATATATAGTTATATTTCAGTGCTCCTGTTAGTATTTAAATATAGACTGACAGAATTATGTTGCCCTTCTTGAACATGTGCTTCAGAGCAAGATGTTTGGAGGGGACGTTGGGATGCTGCCATTTTGACACGGCTTTTTAGATATCTTATACCCAGTCCCCAAAGAGGTTTCAGTTTGTGTTTTTGTAGTAACTGTTTAATATCAGTCATTTCAACTGTACCACTTCACTCCTCCCCATCCCCCAGAGAATCCAAAGTGTCTCGTTTGTTTTCCAGTGTTGTTGATGAAAATTCATGAGTACCGATGACTTTATATAAATAATCTAATAGAGAATTCTGGACAATAACAGAAAATACCATGCAGTTTCATACTCATTTTATCAGCCTAAAAACAAGCCATAAAACTTTCTGGTGTAAACAGCCGTCGTGATGTCACTGTTCCCACAAGCCACATAAAAATGGGGTGCACCAGGGACCGTGGCAAGCATTCAGATACCACAGGATAAACCTCTTAGGCATTATCAGCTAATATTGATGTAAGGGATGGAGTTTGGAAAGTGAGGAAGTCTACAGAAGGAAGATGCAAAGGTTGCCAAGAGAAAACTCTGTTTTGCCCCCAAACTAGCCTCCAGAGCTCTCCACCCTTTTCCATTTTTTTGTGGCATCCCTTCCAGGCAAACTAGTCTCTATATGCTGATCAAAATTCGGAAGGTGCTTTAAAATTTGCAAAGCACTTTCTAGAAATGATCAGACCTGAGTTTCTCCACAACTATGAAGAAGGCAGGCTGCGTATTATTGCTCTCATGTTTCCAAAGCTCAGAAGTTAAATGACTTAAGCAGTATCATCCATTTTTTTCTTCCATCTCACCAGGTGCAGCCTGGGATTTGGAAATCAAAGACTTGGATCTGATTCCCATTCTGGCCTCCCATTAATGCCTGGCCTCTGAGCCCCCGACTCAACCACTCTGAAATTGTTCCCTGTGAAATGAAGATAATCTACCTTGTAGGCCCGAGGTTAGAATTACATTAAATTATGTATGAAAAATGCTCTGTAAACTGCGATATAATATACGAATTTGGTGGTTATTAATATGCAGGCAATATGCCACCTACGGTAGCATATATTTTATTTCATTCAACTTTTCGTTGTGACATTTTTGAACATACACCAAAGTGTGCATGAATATGATGAACTTGTTTACAATGCGTACCCATCACTCCGCTAAACTGTCAACCTTATGCCAACTGCACTTATCTATAACCCGTACAGCCCAATGGTGTTGGTCAGCTTTTCCTCGCTGTGACCAAAATACCTGACAAGAGCAGCTTCAAGGAGGAAAAGTTCATTTTGACTGATGGATTCAGAGTTTCAGTCCATGATCGGCCAACTCCATTCCTCTGGGCCTGAGGGGAGGCAGAGCATCATGGACAAAGGGAATGAGAGAGGAAAACTGTTCAGATTGTGGCAGCTGGGAAACAGGGAGCCAGGCGCCAGGGACAAATATGTAAGCCCAAAGCCATGCCGGAATGACCCACTTCCTCTAGCCACATCCTGCCTGTCTATAGTTATCACCCAGTACAGTAATCCTTTCAAATTATGAATCCATCAAATAGATTAATCCATTGATTAGCTCAAAGCTCTGTAATCTGATCATGAGCTTTCAGGGGGACACCTCATATCCAAACCATAAAATCCACCCTTTGCCACATTTTTTTAAAATTCCAAACTTTATATTTTGTTTCATTCCAAAGTACCTAAATATATATCTCTAAGAAGTAAGGACCCTTTAAAAAAATGCATCTACAATACCAATTATTATATCTAAAAGAAATTAACACTAATTCCCTAAACCATCTAGTATCTAGTCAGTGTTAAAATTCAAATTATCTCACAAACATTTATTTTACCTAAACCAGATGCAAATAAGTTACCCTTGTTGTTTATGGTGATATTTTTCACGTCTCTTAAAATCTGCGTGAGCATCCCCCGCCCTACCCTTTATGCTGTTGTTTTACTTGGTATTTATTTGTTGAAAATACTGGGTAATTTGTTCTACATGATCTTCTATATTTTGGACTCTTGTAGTGTCTTTAACATGTTCTATCCCCAGTGTCTCTACGAAGTGATTATATCTACAAGGCTTCATGGGTTTGAGATGAAACTTTTAGCAAAAGTATTTCATGGCTGGGGCTAATTTTTATTACATCACATCAAGAGGCTTGTAGTTGTCTCCTTTGTGATCTTCATATTTATCAGGGGGTTCAGGCAGCGTGCAGGTCCAGGTTTCATGGAGACCAAAGTTTAAGCAATTTAAGTTTAAGCAATTTTTTTTAAGAGAGAAATCAAAATTGCAAAAACCAAATTAGATTCTAGGCCTTGGAAGGGGTCCACATGAATGAGTGGCGCTAAAGATGACACTGGATCAGCCGATGGCCAATCTGCCTCTGAATGCGGGTGATTCAGGTCTGGTGCATCCATTATCACGTTCTCCACCAGCCTCTGGCTTTAATGGCTTTAGCATCCATGGAGGATCTTTGCCTAGATTTATTTTTCTTCCAATGTAAAATATTTTAATTTGTTCCTTGCACATTTATTAGCTGGTGTTCTTGAATACTTTCCCCCATCAATTACACCCAAAGTTGGCTTGGATATGGCTTGAATATGTCCCCCAAAGGTTTATCTGTTGGAAGCTTGGTCCCTGTTGTGACAATGCAGGAGGTGATAGTAACTTTAAGAGGTGGGCCTAGTGAGAAATAATTAGGTCATTAGGGGAGGTGCCCTTGGAAGGAATTCATGCAGTTCTCATGGGACCTTGAGAAGGTTGTTAGTGAAGAAGAATACAGCCCCTGCATGCCCTTTGACTTCCTGTCTCACCTATGTTCTTGCCATTGTGTCGCCCTCCGCCATGAAGCCCTTACCAGAGGCCAAACAAATGGAGACACCATATTTTGGATTTTCAACCTCTAAAAACTGTGTGCTAAATAAAGTAATTTTCTTCATACATTACCTGGTCTCAGGTGTTTTATTGTAGCAGTGAAAAATAGACTTAATTCAGTTATCCTGTTCATCAGTCAGTGTTGAAAACAGGAGACAGAAATACTGTCTCCTGTTGAGAAAATTTTAATATAAAAGTTATTAACGAGAGATTAAGAAACTCTAAAAGATGTAGGAATAGTAGATGTTGACCTCTACTGAACAGCTCTATTGTAGAAGTAGCAGCTTCTACATCAACAGCGGAGTCAGAACACTCAAGGAAGTGACAGCAGGAAGAGGGTCTCTCCAGTCTCAAACATGGAGAGCATGATTGGACAGTGGAGAAGTTCACTGAAGTTCTTTAGGCTCAAGCTGGCAGGCAGGAAACTGCCCACCGCAGGGGTCGGACACAGCTGCTCACAGGGGTTCTGTTACAACTCACTGGGACGGCCTCCACATTTTTGGCCACTGTGCACTGCAGGAACCAGGAGGAAAAACACACTAAAGCCAGAAAGAGCACCTCCCTCCTGCGATGTCCACCCGCACCTTCTGCAAAGCACAGCAGAGAAGGGTGGATTTGGAGCCAAGGGTGGCACCTTGATAATTGGAATACCATGAAGTGTAGTTCCTATAAGGAAGGCAGGATACATACTTGATCCTTTCCTTTTATGTTTCAGTTTTCTGAATGAGTGAGTGTCCTGGAAATCTCCAAAGATTGCTATAATGATTTCTCTCATCATTGTTGTTTTGAAATCATTATGAACTCATGAATTTTAACATATTTAAAGTGTTCAATTCATTGCAGTTATTATTCTGTTTGATTGGGAACACATATTTTGTTCTGATCCAATGCATGAAGAATGCATGTTTTCTCTGCTTTAATGTTTGGGGAAGATAAGATGAAAAACTATCTCAAAGCTTTTGGACCCAAAAATCCTTAAAGCAGAGATATCTAAGCACAGAGCAATCTGAGCTGGTGAGTTTCTTTTCTGTTGGCTCAAGAATTACCTTGGAATGTGAGAAATTGTGTTCTTATTTTTTTTTTCTTTTTAGATGTACATGACAGTAGAGTGTATTTTGACCTATTACATGTACATGGAATATAACTTCCCATTCTTGTGGTTATTCATGATGTGAAGTTACACTGATTGTATATTCACATATAAACATAGGAAAGTTATGTCTGATTCACTCTACTGTCTTTTCTATTCCAATCCTTCCTTCCCTTTGTCTATTTCAAAAACTTTTGTTCTCTCCTCCCCCTCCCTATGTGTTAGCATCCTCATATCAGAGAGATCATTTGGCCTTTGGTTTGGGGGATTGGCTTATTTCACTTAGCATGGTAATCTCCAGTTCCATCCATTTACAATAAATGCTATAATTTCATTCTTCTTTATGGCTGAGTAATATTACATTATGTATACATACCACATTTTCTTTATCCATTCATCTGTTGTAGGGCAACCTAGGTTGGTTCTATAACTTAGCTATGAATTGAGCTGCTATAAACTTTGATGTGGCTTCGTCACTATAATATGCTGATTTTAAGTCCTTTGGGTATATACCAAGGAGTGGGTAGAATCACTGGGTCAAATGGTGGTTCCATTCCAAGTTTTCTAAGGAATCACCATACTGCTTTCCAGAGGGGAAATTTGCAGTCCCACCAGCAAGGTATAAGTGTACCCTTTTCCCCACTTCCTCACCAACACTTATTATTATTCTTCATAATTACCATTATGACTGTAGTGAGATGGAATCTCAGCAAAGTTTTGATTTGCATTTCTCTAATAGCTAGAGATGTTGAACATTTTTTCATATATTTATTGACCGCTCATATTTCTTCTTCTGTAAAGAGCCTGTTCAATTCCTTTGCCCATTTATTCATTGGGTTATTTGTTTGTTTGGTGTTGAGTTTCTTGAGTTCTTTATGTTTCCTGGAGATTAATGCTCCATCTGGATGGAATGCAAGTGGCAAAGATTTTTCTCCCATTCTGAAGGCTCTCTCTTCACATTCTTGATTTTTTTTTCCTTTGCTGTGAAGCTTTTTAGTTTGAAAGCATCCCATTTATCAACTTTTGACCTTACTTCAAATTCATTTGGAAAAATAAGAGGCACAGAATAGCCAAAGGAATCCTTAGTGAGAAAAATGAATTAGGAGCCATCCCAATACCAGACCTTAAGTTATACTATAGAGCAGACACGAAGACCAATGATGCAGAATAGAAGACACAAAGACAAGCCCACATAAACATCTCATACAAGACAGAGGTGCCATGAACATACATAAGAAAAGATGCGCTCTTCAACCGATAGTGTTGGAAAAACTGGAAATCCATGTGTAGCAAAATGAAATTGAACCCCTATGTCTCACCCTGCACAAAATTCAACTAAAGGGGATTAAGGACCTAGGCATTAGACAAGAGACCCTGTGCCTACTAGAAGAAAAAGTAAGCCCCAAACTCCATCATGTTGGCTTAGGAACCGACTTCCTCAACAAGTCTCCTGAAGTACAAGAAGTGAAATAAAGAAATCTCACTCCTTATACAAAGAACTCAAAAAATTAGACAATAAGATAACAAATAACCCAATCAACAAATGGGCCAAGGACCTGAACAGACACTTCTCAGAGGAGGACATACAATCAATCAACAAGTACATGAAAAAATGCTCAACATCTCTAGCAGTCAGAGAAATGCAAATCGAAACCACCCTAAGATACCATCTCACTCCAGTAAGATTGGCAGCCACTATGAAGTCAAACAACAACAAGTGCTGGCGAGGATGTGGAGAAAAGGGTACACTTGTACATTGTTGGTGGGACTGCAAATTGGTGTGGCCAATTTGGAAAGCAGTTTGGAGATTCCTGGGAAAGCTGGGAATGGAACCACCATTTGACCCTGCTATTGCCCTTCTCGGACTATTCCCTGAAGACCTTAAAAGAGCATGCTACAGGGATACTGCCACATCGATGTTCATAGCAGCACAATTCACAATAGCTAGACTGTGGAACCAACCCAGATGCCCTTCAATAGATGAATGGATAAAAAAAAATGTGGCATCTATACACAATGGAGTACTATACAGCAATAAAAAATGACAAAATCATAGAATTTGCAGGGAAATGGATGGCACTAGAGCAGATTATGCTTAGTGAAGCTAGCCAATCCCTAAAAAACAAATACCAAATGTCTTCTTTGATATAATGAGAGCAACTATGAACAGAGCAGGGAGGAAGAGTAGGAAGAAAAGAGTAACATTAAACAGAGACATGAGATGGGATGGAAAGGGAGAGAAAAGGGAAATTGCATGGAAATGAAGGGAGACCCTCATTGCTATACAAAATTACATATAAGAGGTTGTGAGGGGAATGGGAAAATAAACAAGGAGAGAAATGAATTACAGTAGATGGGGTAGAGAGAGAAGATGGAGGGGAGGGGAGGGGGGATAGTAGGGGATAGGAAAGGTAGCAGAATACAACAATTACTAATAGGGCATTATGTAAAATTGTGGATGTGTAACCGACGTGATTCTGCAATCTGCATTTGGGGTAAAATTGGGAGTTCATAACCCACTTCAATCTAATGTATGAAATATGATATGTCAAGAGCTTTGTAATGTTGTGAACAACCAATAAAAAAAAATTAAAAAAAAAAAGAAATCTCACTCTTGAATGTGCCCTAGCTATAGAGGAAAGGAAGATTTTTTTAATTGTAGCTAACCTGTCAGAGTTTCCCAGGTGATGTGTCATGAGCTGTACACATATTAATGCCTTCAGTGTGTGCTGTGAGATGACAAAGGTTGGGAAGCATTGGAATGAATGATAAAGGTAGACTTTATCTTCCAGAAGTGACTGAAACGATGTTAATCACCCCATGCGCTCTTTTACAATATGACTGTGGCACTTCTCTATCAGGAGATGGCTAATCCTCTTTCCCTTGAATCTAGACTGTAATATGTAATGGAAGAGAGACAGGGGACAAACCAGGCAGGTCGGAACAGGTCTGTAGCTACCACTGGTTCCTTTGAGATTCTTGTCCTGGGGAAAGCTAGATCCTAGGGATGGATCCAAGTCCAATCACTTTGAGTTGGCTAGACTGGGGAGCCAGAGGCGGGTTCTCAGTTGACAGTGCATTTAGCCTACATCATCTGCCAATCATGTGAATGAGACATTCTGGAACATTCAGCCCCGTTGAGCCTTCAGATAACTCTAGCTCCCGCTAACTTCTGACCGTTAACACAAGACCCAACGTGAGAACAGCCCAGCCATGCTCTTCTCCAATTGTGGACTCACAAAATCATGAGTAAAGTGATATGGTTGTTTTAAGGTGTTAAGTTTTGTGTTATTTTGTCTTTCAGCAATAATAACTAGAATAAAGCCCACAAAAGCTTTTCTTACACGGAGACAAATCAAGATTGAGTGCAGACCCATGGGTCATAGGTATTCTGCAGAGGAGAATTAAAAATAGGGCCAACTTCTAAGTTCTGATCTATGGATTCCCCAAGTTCACGGACAAGCCCTGGCCATTCCTCATGTCTCCTGAGTTGCTTGTATGCATTTTCATTCTATTTTTAGAAACTTAAAAAAATATAGAAAGTATAAAAAAATAAAAGAACAATCATTAATATTCATACAACTGGGAATTGCCACATTAATGTCTTGACTTATTTATGCCCAGTCTCTCTTTTTCTTAAACCACTCTGTTGATTGTTTTTGAAAAATATTATGAATTTGTTATAAATTATTCAATTATGCAAAACTATGGTGTACTTCATGGAGTTGCAAGCCATCTGTTTCAGTGTCTATAATTATCTTATCTGTATTATTTCAGTATTTTAATACCAACTCAGCAATCCTGGCACACTTTTAAACCCTAGAATTTGTATTGGTACATAGAAAGAAAATCAATTATATCAACTATTCGTCCCTGGTTTTTTGGATGCCCTTTACTCATGGGTCACTATTTGAATACAACTGTTTCCTGCCTTGGCTATACATTCACATCTCCAGGAGGCAATATTCTCTCTTGTTCTAGTCAAAAGAAGAAATGCTTCTTTTTTTTCCTAATGGTGTGTGTGTGTGGGGGGGGGTTGTTTTGTTGTTTTGTTTTTTTGTTTGATGGACCTTTACTCTATTTATTTATATGTGGTGCTGAGAATTGAACCCAGTGCCTCACATATGCTGGGCTAGTGCTCTACCACTGAGCTACAATCCCAGCCCAGAAGAAATTCTTTTGCCTCCCCCCACCTCTTTTTTGCAGGAAATTTTGTTCAACTCTGCTTCACACCCGCTGCCTCCTCAGCTCAACAGGCCTCCTAACTCTTATTACAGAACATGTCATTGACTACATCAGAACCAAGATGTGCACACTGATCTGCATTTGATGGTGCTACTGTCCAGTGTATGTGGAACCACAGAGTCTTTGACCTAGGGGTAGAAATTTCTGTCCTCCTTGTTGGGAATCTGCTTCTGTGTAGACCACACAACAATGGTGCCCACATGTTCTACTGTGTAAATCTTCTGCCAGTCTTTGTGACTTCCTGCCTCTCCACAGAAGGACTGGGGCTATTTCCTGTGGCTCTGCTCTGCACGGCTCCTGGGGCTGGCAAGGCAATGCCAGTGTTCAGGGCTGAGAATTTCCCATCAGACACAGAGGAGTCACCTGCAGCCTGGAGAGCAGATGCCAGCCAATCTGCTTCCTCAGACACAACTGATATTGGGCTTACCTATATGTTCTGAGAGTCCTTAAGAGCCTCTCAGGCTCAGTGTTTCTGCATGAGAGCCTTTGGGTTTGGGAGCAGGTGTCAAAGAGTGTTCAGAAATCAGGATATCACACAAAACATGACTTCTGGCATCTCTGCCAGTCATGGGCCTGAGTCCCTGCAAGTAACTGAGAGATGCTGGTTGAGCAAAGGGGAATCAGGCTTTATCTCTCCTTCCTAGTGTTGAGGCTCAGAAAACAACACCCCAAAGTATGACACTTCAACATGCTGAGCAATGAGAATTAAAGGAAATTGGAAGGGCTCCACAGCTACTTAAAAGTCAAGGTCTCTCTGACCCTCCCTTGTTCCTCCCCCAATGACAGATAGGACTCTCACTGAAGTTCCTCTAGATGACACAGGAAACTTCTTCAAAAGTAATAAAATTGCCTGGGTCCTCTCCCTAGAAACCTCACAAAACCAGGGAAGATTAACTGCCAGAGAATCGAAGAGGCTAAAGTCCTCAAGCACAGAGGCACACTTTTCATCTATTTGTGAGAGTTTCCTGAGAGACTTCATTTGAATAATAAGAACCTCTGTTCACTGTGAAGTTCAGTCCCTGAAATTCTGTTCCTCATCTTCTTTTTAGCTTGCCATTTTCTCCCCAGTATGAGAGGAATCTTAACCAAGATCATTGTCGGTTCTTGGGACCATTCAATTCTCTAAAAAAAATCATGAACTACTCCTCATAATTGCCTACAATCTCTCATTTCTGAGTCTTACAGGATGATGACTCGCTGGTGATGATCCCGTGCATGTTAATTAATTTGCATGTCTTTCTCTCCTGTTAGTCTGCCAATTGTCAGTTATGAAAGAATAAACAAGGCTCCTCATTGGAGAAAATGCCCGTTTATTGAGGCAGCTCTGCGTATTTATAGAGCCGGGGGTGGTCTGACAGTTGGCATGGGGTGCTTTTTGATTGGTGGGTAAGGATCAGGTGAGCCAGCAGGGCTAGTCTGATTGGTGGGTAAGGATCAGGTGAGCCAGCAGGGCTAGTCTGATTGGTGGGTAAGGATCAGGTGAGCCAGCAGGGCTAGTCTGATTGGTGGGTAAGGATCAGGTGAGCCAGCAGGGCTAGTCTGATTGGTGGGTAAGGATCAGGTGAGCCAGCAGGGCTCACCATTGGACGGTTCTTCTTGGGGGATGGGGAAGTTAGTCTTTGGAGCCAGGGCGACTCCCAACAAGTTAATTTCAGTGACCCTTCAGAAGGCAGTGTGGAAACTTTTCCCCACCTTTACGCTGGCTGTTCCTACTGCCTGGGTTTCTTCTGATAGCACTGTCAGGATGAAAGAGGAACCCAGAGACAGAGCCCTGGGAGAGAAGGTCTTCTTGGCAAAACCTGGAACTGGAGCTGGGATTGGAATAAAATACCTTTCCAGATAAAAGTGGCCTGGAAGCCACTTATCTCCCTTAACAGGACGTGTTCAGGTACTGCTTACTTCTCCCCTAGAGTTCTCCAAATACAACGCCCACCAGCTCCATGCACTGCCTCAAACTGGTACAGGCATCCCAAAATACCCACATTAAAGCTGTCCTTTGAAATCACTTTTTTCTCTCTTTCCAAAGTGCCTTAAGGTATAATTGTTGCCCAGGAACCACTTAAGCCCTTTTGCTCTCATCTTAGTACACAGCAGACTAATAATTTGAGACGTTAACTAGGGTGTTTTATTTTTGTCTTCCACCATCACTGGATCCAGAACATTAAGAGGTGAGGTTGCCATTGTCCCTGGAGGAGAGGCGAGGTATTGGACAAAGACTAAACCTGTGAAGAATTTGCCCTGAATTCTTGACTTCAGTACTCAAGAGGCAACACATCTAGTGAGACAGAAGAGACTGGAAAGGAAGTCCAAACAAACAGAACAGATGTCTCTCTAGAAAGGTTTTTCTCTCCGGCTCAGACATGGACCTAGAGAAAGATCATTGGCAGAGGAGACAGGGAGAGAGTTCTGTGAGTTCGAACAACAGTGCAGGAGCTATAGCAGCTACCCCATCTTTATCCCCCACCAAAAGGAATTCAGGGGGACGTGGAATGGACGTGGCACCAAGGAGCTTCCTGATTGGAGGTTGTAAGATGCAGGTATGTGCTTGGGTATGAGGAGGGGTAGAAAGTGTTACATGGGCTACTGAGCCATTGCCCTTCCCAGGCCACTGAATAGCGAGGGAGGGGACTGCCATAATTTGTTGGGACTGAGCAGAGGGCAGTACTTGTCAGGAAATCCCAGGTGAAGGGATGCTGGACTAAGTGGTATCCGGTGGACTTCCTGCTAGGAGTTGGAAAAGAACATGTCTGCTCCTCTTTGGGTTGTCATGGCCAAGGAGGGACAGGGAGCTGAGATATGACCCAGAGAGGGACATACCCTGAGCTGAAAGAAATGGATGGAAAGAGGCAAAATTCTACAGATAAGCACAGCAGGGAGGAGGACCCAGGACTGAGCCACAGACCTGCCTTTCCTCACTGCCAGCCGTAAAAGCCCCCAACAGGGAGAGGAGGAAGTTATCCACATCATTTGGAATTTAGGATTGAGCCTAGGGAAGGAAGAAAACTGATGAAGAGCATTTTAACCCTGAATGCCAAAGGTTTAGAAGACAAAAATACCCTTTTAATGTCAAACTGGAGTGTTGGGAGCTAGGCTCACCCAAGGTCATCTGATGTTCTGGAGCCATGGTCTCAAAGTGTGGCTCAGAGTTCCCTGGAAGTTTCTGGTCTCTTTCAGGAGCCCATGAGGCTGACACTATTTTCACAATAATATTAAGATGTCAGTTTTGCTTTCCATACAGGAGCTTTCACCTTGAGTTATTACAAGCCAAGGGATGCATTCTTTTTCTTGGACACATAGCATAGGAATGAAAAGATTTTCCTCTCCTTCTCTGAAGGTTTGCTTCTGCTGTAATAATCTGAAAATGGATTAACAGGAGAAAGGGTAAGTAAATGTGTTAACTGGCACATGTGCACAGGAGCCAAACTTGCATATGAAATGAGTTTCAAAATATAAAACTCAAAGGGGAAGATGGTTCAAGTTTAAATACCTCCTTCATGGGGGAGAGAGAAGCGGAGGCTGTAGGCAATTTTAGAAAGGTAGTAAATAATTTTTAGGATAAAGAATGGGGCTGAAGAACAGATGATAGCCCTGGACACAGTTCCTCAGGGCTCTGGGGAGGTGGTGACAAGTTTGTAGAAATAAGGGTTGTCTTATGCAGATAAAGTCCCTCAGGTGGCAGTCCTTAGAAGAATAGATAATGTATTTACTATCAAAGGTGGAGAACTTTTAGTCTTCTTTTCTAAGTTAATCTTTTGCGGTTAATGAGATTTTAGGAAGTTTAAGATCATTGTATTTTTTTTTAAATAGAAGAATTTCCTTTAGTCAGATAAGGGAACTTCAGAGAGAACCCTCCCTTTATTAGGAGGTAGAAATAGAGAAAAATCAGAGACCTTGATTCTAAGGCAGCTATGAAGGCCTTTAAATTCCTTTAATTCAAATCACTTAGTTTACCAAAATGTTATACTTTAGGGTATCATTTTCTAAGCCCAAACAGTACATTTCCTAGTTTCCCTGTGGTTAGGTGGCCCTGTTACTGAGTACTAGCCAATACATTATAAGTAGGATGTCATTCAGAGCCACACTTGACCCTGAAATCCTCCCATGGGTGCTTGGTCAAGTTTTTTTCTCTCCCTCTGGCTGGTTTTTGGGAGTGGACCCCAAGGCCCCCTCTCAACCATCAACCCCAGGGGAAACCTTGGGAACTGCCTGTTGATAATGGCAGAGAAGGAGGCTGGATTCCCAAAACTCTGCTTAAGAGACAGCCACCCATGCAGGAGTCTCACATTGGATAGAAAGAGACAAGGAATAAACTTTCATTGTGTTAAATCACTGAGCCTTCAGAGTTTATCTGTTACTAACACAATGAGCCCACACACTATGAAGACTGAGACCACTTATCCCGAGTTAACTGCTGCTGTCAAATCAAACGCATGGCAAATGTAATCTGACAAATCCCTCATTTGTTTGGCAGCCCTTCAGGTTTTGACATCAATTGTTATTGTGCTGTGTGACAACCAGGCATCAATAATAAACATTTCACAAAAATGGTTGTAATAGCTTTTGCTTTTTTAAAGACAACTAATTTCCTCTCCTTTTTCTCCTTCCAGTACCTTCATTTGGCATCAGTCAATAATTGCTTCTGACATTGTGCACACTCTCATCCTTAAAAGCATGGTATTACTAGGTGTGTAATATCTAGAATGTGGGGGTTGAAAATCCTACTGCCGTCTACACTGATCCCATTATGGCTATGAAGGGTAGCAGAACATGCCCCTCCAGAATATGCCATTTTGCCTTAAGGATGGCTTTCAGCTAAAGGCAATCGAAAAGAAGCAGATACAAGAAAATCTCTCTACCCTGCCCTATTTGCCTAAAAACAAGACGTATATTTGTGAAGGTTTCCCCTCTCCCTTCTCTACAGGAAGGATTGGATACTGGAGACAATTCTAGACACTTACCCCAGGGTGATCTACATAACGACCTTTGCTAAAACTCATACTCCACCACTAGTTCCCTGTATGTTTGGCTTTCTATAGCTTCCTTCATGAAGCTCCAAGTCCCTTTCCTTTGTTTTGACACTTCCCTACAAAAATTACTGTTCCCTGCTAAGATGCCCGCTGAGATGAGTTGAGTGTGTTCTAAGCCATGGATTGGAGCTCTGGTTCCCAGTGTGGAGCTGTTAAGAGGTGGATCCTCATGCAAGGTAATTGGGTCTTAGAAGACATTGTCTTCAAAAGGGATTATTGTAGTTCTTATAAGTCCTTGGTTAGTTCTTATGAGAAAAGTTGTCATAAAATAGCAAGTCTGGCCCCATTCTTCCCAGAAATTAAAAAAAAAAAATCTTACAACCCGTCTGGAACCACAAAAGACCTTAACTAGCCAAGGCAACCTTGAGCAAAAGCAACAAAGCTGGAGGTATCCCAATACTCCATCTGGAGATGCACCGTAAGGCTATAGAGAAGCCAAACGAGTGTGAGGCTGGCAAAAAGTGAACACATAGACCAGCGGACAGAATAGAGGATCCAGAAAAAAATTCACACGCCTACAGCCATCAGATTCTCAAGACAATTGCCCAAAACATACATTTTTCCCAAGGGCAGCCTATTTAATAAACGGTGCTGGGAAAATTTCATAACCACATGCACTTGACCGCTCTCTCTCACCGTATACAAAAAACTAAAAATGGATTACAGACCTAAAGGTAAAGGCCTGAGACTACCAGAAGAAAATAGGGGGAACACTTCAACACATCAGTCTGGGTAAATTTTTTTTTTCTTTTTTGGACAAGGCCCCCAAACTATAATCAACAAAAGCATAATAAGCAAATGTGATTCTATCAGACTAAGCCGCTTCGGCAAAGCAAAGAAAACAATCAAGAGAGCAAGAGACAACCAACCTGCAGAATGGGAGAAGGTATTTGCAAACTAGGGAGTCAGAACCAGAACGTATGAAGAACTCAGGAAACCAAATAATCTGATTGTAAAACAGGCGAGTGATCTGAATAGATATTTCTTCAAGAAGAAATACAAATAGCAAACAAGTAAATGAAAAACTGTTTAACATCACTGGCTATCGGGAAAATGCAAATCAAAACCACAATTAGACATCATTTCACGCTGATTAGAATGACTGTAATCAAAAAAGACAAAAAAATAACAAATGATAGCAAGGATGTGGAGAAAGGGGAATCCTCTATTGTTGGAGGGATGGAAATTAGTACTGCCAATGTGAGAACAGCATGGAGGTTCCTCAAAAAGCTAAAAATAGATCTACCATGTGACCCAGCTATCCCATGTCTGGGGAATAAACCCAAAGGAAATGAAACAGGCATATCAAGGAGATACCTGCACTCCTGTATTTATGGCTGCACCAGCCACAATAGCCAAGATATGGGATCTATGGAGGTGTCCCATGGGTAGGTGAACGGATAAGGAAGAAGTAGTAAAATGCATAACAGAATCATATTTAGCTATTAAAAAAAGAATAAAATCCTGCCATTTGTGGCAAAATGAGTGGAACTGGAGGTCAGTAAGTAAAGCAAGCCAGACACAGAAACACAGAAAGACAGATGCAGCATGTTCTCTCACCTGGGTGGGAGCTAAAAACGTTGATCACAAAGAGCACAGTAGGCTGGTGATGACTGAGGGCCTGGATATTCTTTCTTTTCAAGACTGAGGGTTGAACCCAGGGTTGCTCTACCATGGAGCTACATCCTCAGCCCTTTTTAGTTTTCAAGACAGGGTCTCACTAAGTTGCCCAAGTTGACCTCAAACTTGGGATCCTCCTGCCTCAGCGTCCTGAGTTGCTGGAATTAACCACTTGTTTATTCTACATAAAACTAGAAGAGAGGGCCAGGGTTGTAGCTTAGTGGCTGGGCACCATAAGACAGTACAAACAAACAAAAAACTAGGAGCAAGGAATTCAAAGCTTCCAAACATGAAAGAATGATAAAGAGATGGAAACGCTAATTATCCTGATTGATCATTACGCATTTATACATGCATTGAATTGTTACATCATACATAAACAAATACAACTTCTATGTGTCAATTACAAATAAAAATTACTTTAAAACAATTAAAAGTAAATTAAAGACTGACCACCCCCCTCTCTCTGGCTTCTCGTCTTACCCTGTGATCACTTGCACACGTGCTCCAACCAAGATGCCATTCACCATTAAGTCCTCACCAGAGGCTGAATTAAGGGGACTAGAAGGTCAACCCAATCTTGGACTTTCAGCCTCCAAGACTCCCTCGAGGGCTCAATAAACCTGTTTTCTTTATACATCACCCAGCCTCAGGTATTTTGTTACAGCAATGGAAAACGGATGAAGACAGATGCTACAGAGACCCAATTTCTAACCACTCCTTTGACTTACTCATTGTCAGGTGCTCCATGTGTATGCATGTTACAGATATTAACCAACTTATGCTTGTTTTTCTTTTCTTCATCTGCCTCTTGTCAGCTTCATTTGCAAGGCCTCAGCCAAGTAACCTGAGACAAGTAGAAGAAAAACAGTTTTTCCTCCCCCACAGCTAGAACTTGACCTCAGGTCTGGGCTCCCTTCTTGGGAGAGACAAATGGAATCTGAAAACATGTCCAACAAGATGGAGAAGGGGTTCAAAACCGCCATATGGGAAGTGGATGAGAAGCAGAGAGAAAGAGGATATAGGGAAGACGTGTCACTGTTCATGAATTTGATAGGCTGTCACATGGAAGAGGGATTAGATTTATACTCACCCCGAGGGGCAGCAACAGAACCAACTAGCTGAAAACTCCCTAGGAGAACTATTTCAGTAAAGAAAGAAATTTCTAACAGGGCAAGCGCATCAAAACTGAAGAGGTTCTGTGGTGGAGAATGAAATCACTGTTGATATGAAGGAAGAAGGAGGAGGCAGAGAAGAAGAAAGCAATAAGCAGACTTCTATATGGAAGTAACAACATATTCAGTTTCATTTGAAGGTTGGAAACAGTTTTCTGTCTTGGATTAACTTTGAAGCAGACTCCTTTCATTGTTCTGGGGGAAAAAATATCCACAAAGAACCTTTGCTTATGCAAATATAGAACAATGACTCTTTTCTAGAATGACATGTCGAAGAGCTTGGCTCACAGGAGCTAAATTATATTGCATAATGGTGAAAAATATGTTTCTTTCTTTTTTCTTTTTTTGTAGAAAAGTTGCATCTCCACTAATTACATTTCTGGTAGGAAAAAAAAAATGTTTCTTTCCTAAGTGCATGTGGATTTAGACCACAAGCACTATTTATATATTATGACTTGTCTTGGTGGAGGTGTGAAAGTGCCCCCGCAGTTGTTCAGAAGAGACTCAGAGGATGGTGGGAGGACCAGTTCAGCCCACCGGTACCATGAGCTGGAGGAACAGCTTAGATTATTTATGTCTCATTCACTTTCCAGAAATGAGTGACCCAGACTTGGAGAAAGTACTGGTATGGAATTTTTAGCTTTTGATGGATTCACTTGGAGGCTCTAGGGCAGTGTTCCCAGAGCCTGGTCCAAAGATAGATAGATTCACTTCAAAGAATAACTATAGAACAAACATCTGTGCAATCAATCACTAACCAGACTAGGACATGGATGGTAATACCAAGTACCCAGTGTGTCTTCCAGTCACATCTCCTTCCTGTCCCATAGAGTAACCCCTATGATAATCTTGTGATTATCAGACTCCTGCTTGTCTTCATAATCCCTAAAGAACATTTTTCTTAGCCTTGCTTGCCTCCTGATTCACCCATTCCCTTGTAGTGCTGATTAGGATTCTGTATTCCATCATTTATTTGTCTAATTTACAGTTGATAGACAAGTGAATTATTTCCATTTTTATTATTTTTGAGATAATGGTGCCATGAACCTTCTTCTGATGCATGTGTGCATATTTCTAGGACGAGGATTCTCATGTAGTCCTACATCAAGTCACCAGGGAAACACACAATCTCAGCTCCCACTTCAGACTTGAATTAGATACAACGGGAGAAGGGCCCCATATGTGTGTTTTAACAAGACCTCTGAGTGTGCTAAGGGGAGGCTAAAGTTCAAGGACCCTGCCCTGGGATATGGATGGAGGACCCAGATTGCTAGCTCAGTGTTCATTTGCTAGATAAAATCAATCTGCTTTCCAAAGTGGGTTATGCCCATTTATGTTACCAGCAGTGTACAAGGGTTCTCCTACTAACACATGGTTTTTGTCAATACTTTTTTACTTTAGCCATCCTGTGAGTATGAAATAGTCTTTTATGGTTTTAATCTGCATGGTGTTTTTTTAGTAATGAAAATGAGTTAAGTATCCATCAAAGCCCCAACAGGAAAAAACCAATTTATGGTAAAAGTGTGTGTGTGTGTGAATGAGAGAGAGAGAGAGAGAGAGAGAGAGAGAGAGAGAGAGAGAGAGAGAAGAGAGAGACAGAGAGAGAGAATGGTTTCATATGGGTGTGGGCTGGTGAGGAGAAATAGAGATAATGCAGAAATTTAAGGCTAACTCTTTCACTGCCTTGAAGCCAAAGAGACAGAGTTCCAAAAAGCAGATTCCCCTGGAGGATGAATGCAGCTTGTCCAAGGCAACCAGTTGCAGGGAAGGCAGCAATGGACATACCCTGGCCTTACTCTCCTCCTGTCTCTGTGGGAGTCCGACAGGCTGGAGAGGTTTGGTGAGTCTGCAGGGGAGAACAAGAGACATCCAGTGTGGTACAAACATCTTTTTCACATGGTTTTAGTCATTTGGGTTTTCTTTTTTTGGAAGTGCTTATTCAAACCTTTTGTTCTACACATTCTTCATATTGATTTGTGGGCATTTAAATATCTTAAATTTGTACCTTTGTCAATGATTTGTGTTCCAAAAATCTTATTCTGAGTCTGGTGTGTGTGTGTGTGTGTGTGTGTGTGTGTGTGTGTGCTGGGGATGGAACTCAGGACATTGTGCCTAGTAGGCAAGTGCTCTACCTATGAGCTTCATCACCAGCCTGTTTCTTCTCCTCTTTTAATGCTGTCTCTTAAAAAAAAAAACACACACACACACACACACCTTAATTTTAGTGTGGTTTCAATAATCCATCTTTTCTTGTGCGGCTTCTGATGCTCTATTTTAAAAATAATTTATTGCTCTGAGGTCATGAAGATGTTCCTGCTTATTAATTTTTAGAAAATATATTATTTACTTTTCACATTTAGAAGTAGAGTTGATTTAGCTGGAGATTTCACCTTTGTCGTATCAAATGTCCATTATGCATGAGTCTGTTCCCGGACTTCCTTTCTATTGCATTAGTCTATTCTTGTGGCAATACCACAGTGCTTTGACTTCAGGAGCATTATAATAACATATGATTATATGATCATTTACTATATAATTTCAAGGAAGGCAAGTCCTCATATTTCATTCTTTTGAAGTGATTCTGTGTTAATCCTTGGTCTTTACAGTCTTAAAATCCACAATTGAATTTACAGATCAGCTTAGGGGAAGCATGTATCTACCTCTCCATGGACGTTATATATTCTTACCCCATATATTTAGGAATTTAATCTTCCCTCAAAAATATTTTATAGCTGGGGTGGTAGTATGTGACCATAATCCCAGCAATTTAGGAGGCTGAAGCAGGAGGATCACAAATTTGAGGCCAACCTGGGCAACTTAGTGAGATTCTGTCTCAAAAAACTAAAAAAAAAAAAGGGCTGACATTTTAGAGTATCCTTCTGTTCAATCTGTAGTGCTAGTGGGTTGGGGGTGGGGAGCGAGGGGAAGGAAAAGAAAGACAAAGGAAAAGGTTCTATACAGTTTTCTGTATGCAAGTCTTATATGTCAGGGGTTTTGTTTGTTTGTTTGTTTGGTTTTGTTTCCTTTTTGCAATGTTGGGGCTCAAACTCAGGTCCTTGCACACACTACTGTACCCCCAGCCCAATTTAAACCTTATTAATTAGTTTGTGAATTTTTATATTATTTCAGAGTGTCCTTTTACATTTTCATTTCCTAATTCTATAGAAAAAAATTTAAAAAGCAAATGATTTTTTTGTATGTTGACTTTTGCTTATGGTTTGAAGGCTTGTGCCCCTCCCAAACTCATGTTGAAACTTAACACCAGTGTATTAAGAGGTGGAGCTTCAAGAGGTGATTAAGTCACGGGGGGCTCTGTCCTCAATAATGAAATGAGGGCCCTGATAAAAGGAATCCAGGGAGTGAGTTCAACCTGTTGCACTTCTGCCGCGTCAGGTCCCAGCAGCAGGCATCCTCTATGAAGCACAGTGTGAGTCCTCACCAGCCATGACACCTGCTGGCATCTTGATCTTGCATTTCCCAGCCTCCAGAACTATGAGAAAAAATTTCTATTATTTATAAACAGGAACAGGCTTAGATAAGCTTTTATTAGCAGCCTTTCTAATATCTTTTACAAATGTAAATGATTTATCTTAAATTATTTTGGATGCTCTCCGTATAAAAGCCATGTCACCTGTGGATAATGGCAGATTTATTTCCTTTTCCAGTTCCTACAACTTTTATTCTAGATATTCTGCATTTCATTTTTAAAATACTTTTTAGATTAACAAAGCTACAGTTTACTCCTAATTTGCTTAAAGATTTTTTTAAAAAAAAGTTTTAAAAAATAGGTTAAATATCAAATGAGATAATCATATGACTTATCCTATTTTCTCCGTTAAGGTAAAAAATTAGACTATTGATTTTTGAGTGCCGAACAAATTTGCTATGGTATCCTTTTTGCATATTGTCGGACTTGATTTTTTAATATTTTGTTTGGGATTTTTACCTCTTTTTTTTTCACAAGTGAGATTGGCCTTGTATTTTCCTTTCTTCTAATGAACTAGTTGGACAACCATGGAGTTAAGATTGCCTTGGCCTTTTCAAATGAGTTGGAGAATATGCTTAAATTTTTCTATTCCCTAAAAGACTTTGTATTACCTGGGCATTTTTTTTCTTTAACTGGTTAGTAGAATTTACTGGTAAAGTTATCTGGGCTTGCAGCTTTCTTTCAGGGAGATTTTAGTTCTATATTTGATTTCCATACTAGTTTGTGAGTGTTCAGATATTTTTTCTTGTTCTAGGTTTTGCATGTTTCCTCAAAATTTTCAAATTTATTGGCACAAAATTGTTTATTTTTAAAATCTTTTTAATGTTTGTAGGATATGTAGTAATTCCCCTTTTTTCATTCCTGAGATTGTCTATCTCCTTTCTTTTTAAAATTTGTCTTACCAATGTTTGGCAGTATTATTAATCTTTTCAAAGATTAATAATAATAATAACTCAACCTTTGAGTATATTGAAAGTTTCCTCATTTGCTTATTTCTAGTTCACGCATTTCCACTCCTCTCTGAATCATGTTATTTACTTTACTTTTTTGGGGGGGGTGGAGGGACAGATACTGGGGATTGAACTCGGGCACTCGACCACTGAGCCACATCCCCAGCCCTATTTTGTATTTTATTTAGAGACAGGGTCTTAGCACCCCACCATTTCTAGGCTGGCTTTGAACTTGCGATCCTCTTGTCTCAGCCTCCTGAGCTGCTGGGATTAGAGGCGTGCAGCACCGTGCCAACTTTACTTTTTAAGGTTCAATTTCTTTTATATTTATTTTTTAGTTTCACACAATATCTTTATTTATTTATTTATTCATTTTATTATTTATTTATTTATTTATTTATTAGTTTTCTTCGGACATAACATCTTTGTTTGTATGTGGTGCTGATGATCGAACCCAGGGCCTCGAATGTGCTAGGTGAGCGCTCTATCGCTGAGCCACAACCCCAGACGCAAAGGTTCAATTTCTTGATATTTTTTTAGCTTCCCTGGGTTGAATGATAGTCTTTCTTCTCTCCTAATATATGCATTAACAATTATAAATGTTCTCTATGACAAGTGTTAGCTGCACGTCACATGTTATTATGTATAACATCTTTATTATTATTACTTCTAAATATTTTATATTTTTCCATTTTGATTTCTTTTTTTATTCATGGATTATTTAGAAGCAATTTAGAAAATTGCTTAATTTTCAAATATTTGAGGGATTTTTCCAGCTATATTTTTAAAAATTTTATTTATATTTTTCTTCATTTTTGAATTGGTTACATTATAGTTGTACATATTGGTGGATTTGTTGTTATATACTCATCCATGCATACAGTATAACAATATATTTTGACCAATACTACTCCCCAGCATTTTCCCCCCCCTCACCACCCCTCACCCTTTGATTCCTTTCCTCTTCTGATTTCCCTTTGATTTTTAGGATATCCACCTCCACCTTTCTTTTCCATTTTCCTCTCCAGCTTCTGCATATGAGAGAAAACATATGACCCTTCACCTCTGAATTTTACTTATTTTGTCTTTAGTGCTATCCATTTTCCTGCAAATGACATAATGGCATTTTTCTTTAGGGCTGAATAAAATTCTATTGTATATATACCACGTTTTCTTTATCCATTCAGCTGTTGATAGACACCTAGGCTGGTTCCAGAGTTTGGCGGTTGGAAATCGTGCTGCTATAGTCACGAGTACCTGTGTCCCTGTAGACTTTACTTCTTCAGGATAAATATTGAGGAGAGGTACAGCTGGGTCATCTGGCATAGCCTTTGGAGGACCTCCACACTGATTCCACAGTGATTGTACTAATTTACACTCCCACAACAGCAGTGTCAAAGTGTTCCTTTCTCTCCACACCCCCTCCCTCTAACTATATTTTTGCTATTGACATTCTGCAATAGTTTCAGTCATTGAAACCCATTGAGACTCATCCTAGAGTCAAACATATGGTCAGTTTTTCTAATTATTTCACATACAATGAAAAAGAATGTGTTCTCTTCATATGTTAAGTGCAATGCTCTATGTAAGTCGATTAGATCCATTTTTCTGATACTGTTTTTTTCTTATATTCTAAACATTTTTCTATTTATTTTAATCTGCTCATTTTATCAATTACTGAGGAGGCATCTATTAAAATCCTCAACTACTATGTGATTTTGTCCATTTCTTCTTTTTATTTATTTTTTTATTATTTTTTATTTTATTTTATTTTTTTTATTAGTTGTTCACAGCATTACAAAGCTCTTGACATATCATATTTCATACATTAGATTCAAGTGGGTTATGAACCCCCAATTTTACCCCAAATGCAGATTGCAGAATCACGTCGGTTACACATCCACAATTTTACATAATGCCCTATTAGTAATTGTTGTATTCTGCTACCTTTCCTATCCCCTACTATCCCCCCTCCCCTCCCCTCCCATCTTCTCTCTCTACCCCATCTACTGTAATACATTCCTCTCCTTGTTTATTTTCCCATTCCCCTCACAACCTCTTATATGTACTTTTGTATAGCAATCAGGGTCTCCCTTCATTTCCATGCAATTTCCCTTTTCTCTCCCTTTCCCTCCAATCTCATGTCTCTGTTTAATGTTAATCATTTCTTCCTGCTCTTCCTCCCTGCTCTGTTCATAGTTGCTCTCATTATATCAAAGAAGACATTTGGTATTTGTTTTTTAGGGATTGGCTAGCTTCACTAAGCATAATCTGCTCTAGTGCCATCCATTTCCCTGCAAATTCTATGATTTTGTCATTTTTTATTGCTGCATAGTACTCCATTGTGTATAGATGCTACATTTTTTTATCCATTCATCTATTGAAGGGCATCTGGGTTGGTTCCAGAGTCTAACTATTGTGAATTGTGCTGCTGAACATCGATGTGGCAGTATCCCTGTAGCATGCTCTTTTAAGGTCTTCAGGGAATTGTCCGAGAAGGGCAATAGCAGGGTCAAATAGTGGTTCCATTCCCATCTTTCCCAGGAATCTCCAAACTGCTTTCCAAATTGGCCGCACCAATTTGCAGTCCCACCAGCAATGTACAAGAGTACCCTTTTCTCCACATCCTCGCCAGCACTTGATGTTGTTTGACTTCATAGTGGCTGCCAATCTTACTGGAGTGAGATGGTATCTTAGGGTGGTTTTGATTTGCATTTCTCTGACTGCTAGAGATGGTGAGCATTTTTTCATGTACTTGTTGATTGATTGTATGTCCTCTTCTGAGAAGTGTCTGTTCAGGTCCTTGGCCCATTTGTTGATTGGGTTATTTGTTATCTTATTGTCTAATTTTTTGAGTTCTTTGTATACTCTGGATATTAGGGCTCTATCTGAAGTGTGAGGAGTAAAAATTTGTTCCCAGGATGTAGGCTCCCTATTGACCTCTCTTATTGTTTCTCTTGCTGAGAAAAAACTTTTTAGTTTAAGTAAGTCCCATTTGTTGATTCTTGTTATTAACTCTTGTGCTATGGGTGTCCTATTAAGGAATTTGGAGCCCGACCCCACAATATGTAGATCGGAGCCAACTTTTTCTTCTGTCAGACGCAGAGTCTCTGATTTGATATCAAGCTCCTTGATCCATTTTGAGTTAACTTTTGTGCATGGTGAGAGAAAGGGATTCAGTTTCATTTTGTTGCATATGGATTTCCAGTTTTCCCAACACCATTTGTTGAAGATGCTATCCTTCCTCCATTGCATGCTTTTAGCCCCTTTATCAAATATAAGATAGTTGTAACTTTGTGGATTAGTCTCTGTGTCCTCTATTCTATACCATTGGTCCACCCGCCTGTTTTGGTACCAGTACCATGCTGTTTTTGTCACTATTGCTCTGTAATATAGTTTGAAATCTGGTATCGCTATACCACCTGATTCACACTTCCTGTTTAGAATTGCTTTTGCTATTCTGGGTCTTTTATTTTTCCATATGAATTTCATGATTGCTTTATCTATTTCTACAAGAAATGCCGTTGGGATTTTGATTGGCATTGCATTAAACCTATAGAGAACTTTTGGTAATATCGCCATTTTGATGATGTTAGTTCTGCCTATCCATGAACAGGGTATATTTTTCCATCTTCTAAGATCTTCTTCTACTTCTCTCTTTAGGGTTCTGTAGTTTTCATTGTATAAATCTTTCACCTCTTTTGTTAGGTTGATTTCCAAGTATTTTATTTTTTTTTGAGGATATTGTGAATGGAGTGTTTTTCCTCATTTCCGTTTCAGAAGTTTTGTCGCTGATATACAGAAATGCCTTTGATTTATGCGTGTTGATTTTATATCCTGCCACTTTGCTAAATTCATTTATTAGTTCTAGTAGTTTATTTGTAGACCCTTTTGGGTCTTCTAGGTATAGAATCATGTCATCTGCAAATAGTGATAATTTAAGTTCTTCTTTTCCTATTTTTATGCCTTTAATTTCTTTCGTCTGTCTAATTGCTCTGGCCAGTGTTTCGAGAACTATATTGAATAGAAGTGGTGATAGAGGGCATCCCTGTCTTGTTCCAGATTTTAGAGGGAATGCCTTTAACTTTTGTCCATTCAGAATGATGCTAGCCTGAGGGTTAGCATAGATAGCTTTTACAATGTCAAGGTAAGTTCCTGTTATCCCCAGTTTTTCTAATGTTTTGAACATAAAGGGATGCTGTACTTTGTCGAATGTTTTCTCTACGTCTATCAAGATGATCATATGGTTCTTATCTTTAAGTCTATTGATGTGGTGAATAACATTTATTGATTTCTGTATATTGAACCATCCTTGCATCCCAGGGATGAATCCTACTTGATCATGGTGCACAATTTTTTTGATGTGTTTTTGTATTCAATTAGCCAGAATTTTATTGAGGATTTTTGCATCTAGGTTCATAAGAGATATTGGTCTGTAGTTTTCTTTCTTTGAGGTGTCTTTTTCTGGTTTCGGAATCAGGGTGATGTTGGCCTCATAGAACGAATTTGGAAGAGCTCCCTCTTTTTCTATTTCCTGAAATAACTTGAAAAGTATTGGTATTAATTCTTCTTTAAAGGTTTTGTAAAACTCCACTGTATACCCATCCGGTCCTGGGCTTTTCTTGGTTGGTAGTCTTTTGATGGCTTCTTCAATTTCATCCATTGATATTGGTCTATTCCAATTGTGTGTATCCTCCTGACTCAGTCTGGGCAAATCATATGACTTAAGAAATTTATGGATGTCTTCACTATCTTCTATTTTATTGGAATATAGGTTTTCAAAATAATTTCTAATTGTCTTCTGTATTTCTGTAGCATCTGTTGTGATATTGCCTTTTTCATCCCGTATGTTAGTAATTTGAGTTCTCTCTCTTCTTCTCTTCGTTAGCACGGCTAAAGGTCTGTTGATCTTATTTATTTTTTTGAAGAACCAACTTTTAGTTTTGTTAATTTTTTCAATAGTTTCTTTTGTTTCAATTTCATTGATTTCCACTCTGATTTTAATTATTTCTTGCCTTCTGCTACATTTGCTGTTGTTTTGCTCTTCCTTTTCTAGGGCTTTGAGATGAAGTGTGAGCTCATTTATTTGTTGGTTTTTTCTTTTTTTGAGGAATGACCACCAGGCGATGAATTTTCCTCTTAAAACTGCTTTCATTGTGTCCCATAGATTCCGATATGTTGTTTCTGTATTTTCATTTATCTCTAAGATTTTTTTGATTTCCTCCTTTATGTCTTCTGTAACCCATTGATCATTCAGTAACATATTGTTCATTTTCCATGTGATGTAGGATTTTCCCTTCCTTCTTTTATCATTGATTTCCAGTTTCATTCCATTATGATCAGATAATATGCAAGGTATTATCTCCACCCCTTTATATTTACTGAGGGTTGCCCTATGGCATAATATATGGTCTATTTTTGAGAAGGATCCATGTGCTGCTGAGAAAAAAGTATATCCATTTGATGATGGTTGATATATTCTATATATGTCAGTTAAGTCTAGGTTATTGATTGTGATATTGAGTTCTATAGTTTCTTTATTCAACTTTTGTTTGGAGGATCTGTCCAATGGTGAGAGAGGTGTGTTGAAGTCACCCATAATTATTGTGTTGTGGTCTATTTGATTCTTGAATTGAGGAGAATTTGTTTTATGAATGTCGCAGCACCATTATTTGGTGCATAAATATTGATAATTGTTATGTCTTGTTGGTGAATGGTTTCTTTTAACAGTATATAATTCCTTCTTTATCCCTTTTGATTAACTTAGTCTTGAAGTCGATTTTATTCGATATGAGGATGGCCACCCCTGCTTGCTTACGAGGACTGTGTGCATGGTATATTTTTTCCCATCCTTTCACCTTCAGCCTGTGTATGTCTTTTCCAATCAGATGTGTCTCCTGGAGGCAGCATATTGTTGGATTTGTTTTTTTAATCCATGATACCAGCCTATGTCGCTTTATTGGAGAGTTTAAGCCATTAACATTCAGAGTTACTATTGATATATGGTTTGTACTTCCATCCATGTTTGATTATTTATCCTTTTTTTAAAAAAAATTAGTTTGTTTCTCCATGATTATCTTTCCCCTCGCCCTCTGTCTTTACCGAGGCACTTCCTACTGATGGTTTTGGTTATTGTTTTTCATTTCTTCCTCGTGTAGTGTTTTGCTCAAAATGCTTTGCAATGCTGGTTTTCTGGCTGCAAATTCTTTTAACTTTTGTTTATCATGAAAGATTTTTATTTCGTTGTCATACCTGAAGCTTAATTTTGCTGGATACAGAATTCTTGGTTGGCATCCATTGTCTTTCAGTGTTTGAAATACATTGTTCCATGACCTTCTTGCTTTCAGTGTCTGTGATGAAAAATCTGTTGTTAACCTTATTGGTTTACCCCTGAATGTAATCTGTCTCCTTTCTCTTGTAGCTTTTAATATTTTCTCTTTGTTCTGTATATTGGATATCTTCATAACAATGTGTCTTGGCGTTGGTCTACTGTGATTTTGTGTGCTCAGTGTCCTGTATGCATCTTCAATTTGTATATCTGTTTCCTATTTTATTTCTGGAAAGTTTTCTGTAATTATTTCATTCAGCAGGTTACTCATTCCCTTGGTTTGAATCTCTGTACCTTCTTCTATCCCGATGACTCGTAAGTTTGTTTTTTTTATGTTATCCCATAACTCTTGGATGTTTTTCTCGTGATTTTTTACCAGCCTTTCTGAGTTGGCTAGACTGTTTTCAAGATGATATATTTTGTCTTCATTATCTGATGTTCTGGCTTATACTTGCTCCACTCTGTTAGTGATACTCTCAATTGAGTTTTTAATTTGGTTTATTGTTTCCTTCATTTCTAGAATTATTGTTTGATTATTTTTTATAATCTCTATCTCCTGATAAAGATGCTTAACTTCTTCTTTTATCTGTTTATGTAATTCATTCTCAATGTGTTCTTTTGCTGCTTGAATTTGCTGTCTTGTATCCTCTTTAAGGTTCCATTCCATCTGTCTAAGGTGTTCCTTGAGTTCTTTATATGACCATTTTTCTGATGACTCTAGGTCCTCCTGAATATTTAGGCTGTCCTGCATTGTTTGTACTCCTTTTCTTCCTTGCTTTTTGAAGCTGCTCATGTTACTTCTTGTTCTGTTTGACTGATGACTTACTGTTTACTCCTATAAATTAATTAGATGCTTGGGAGGAAAGGTATTAGAAGGGAAGGGAAGAAGTCACTGTAGCCGCAGGTTTCAATGAAGTTATCTCCTCCGTCGCAGTCTGGTAACGTCAGTTCTCTGCCATGGTGGTATCTCTTGCAAATGGCAACAGTTCGTTTCCCTTTGCCGGGCGACCAATGCAACGGGTGGTTCCTTACTGTCTCTCCCAAGCCCCGTTTCAAACCTGTGGCCACTACCTATGAAGGCTCGGTAGGCATTTACCTCCATAGGATGAGAAGGGCTGACCAGTTGTTTCAGCCGGATGGATTAGTGCTGAGTCACAGCTGTTTGTCTGCAGGAAGCAAGGGAAAGGGAGCTTGAATTCAGCTGATCCGGGCTCAGTGTGTGTTCTGAGAGGCCCAGACTGTTCGCCCCAGATCCACGTCAGCTCAGCATTGCCTAGTGATCCTGATCAAACAGATTTAGGTTGTTTACGACTCCCTATGCCTGCACAGCTGAAGAGGTCAGGGACTTGATCTCTCTGCACCCCCCGCCATGTTGGAATCCCCCATTTCTTCTTTTATACATTTAAGTTTTTACTTTATATATTTTGAGGCTATTTCTGCAAGAAAACTTGAACTTTGGTATCTTTCTGGTGGACTGAATCTTTTGTCTTATAAAGGAAGTGCTTTGTAGCCAGTGCTATTTCCCCCCTTGACACCTGCTTTATGTGTTTTTAATATAGTAATGCCAGCTTTCTTTTGGTTTGTTTTTAATATAGCATTTTTTTCTTTAAAGTTTCCTGTAACCTTATATTTTAGGTTGTCTACTCAAAATGCTTTAATAAACTAACCTATAACCGTTGTATTATTATTAGAGCATTCATTCTATTTACTTATAGGTAGTATGATATATTTGTTTCTGCTACCTTTCCAATTTATTATTAGGTAGTTTATATACTTGGATAGTAGTTAAAGGTATCACTTATTATGTCATTTATGTCCCAGCATTCCTGTTTCTGAGCAGTTTTATAGAAAGGCTCACACGCAGATCTATGAGGGGTGTGCTAAAGAATGTACATCTCAGTCCTGTGACAAAAACGTGGAGCAACTGTCGGATCCACGCTGACCCTTTGTCCTGATGCCATTATGAATGCATATGTCACATCCCACAGTCTCAGGACATTTTGCACACTGAGATAAACAGCAGGAACAACAAATATGACAAATGAAAGGGTTATCTAATTCCATTCTCCCAAATAAATGAAAGCTTTAAGCATACCTCACATATTGCTGACTGACAACAAGAAACAGTTCTATTCCTGCCTTGTGTGATGCTAATGTCTGAATGCTGGTACTGACCTTCACGGGTAGGATAATCATATGAAAAGAACAAATGCTCTTTTTCTCCTATGAAAAGAAGAACAAAAGCTTGGTAACATTGGTGACTTGGTATATTTTTCTTAAAATGTGTGTTGTGATTTTTATTTGAAATATTAATTTTTCTAAAGACTAATTCCTTTGTGTCTCTTTGCATGTTGACTTTCCCCCCCCCCCAAGTTTCAGAGAATCAGTGATTCAATTAACATGATTTCATGCATTTAAAGGAGAAGTATTTTCTGGGTAAGTGGAAAATCATGCGGATGGTGTTTTAGTCCACGTTTTCCACAGCTATCGCCAAAAGACATGAAAAGAACAATTTTAGAGAGGAAAAGTTCGTTTGGGGCTCATGGTTTCAGAGGTCTCTTCTGAGATGAGGCAGAACATGATGGCAGAAAAATATGGAAGAGGAAGGCAGCTCGGGACACGGAATCAGGAAGCAGAGAGAGAAGCAGAGAGAGACTCTGCTTTCCAGAGACAAGATACATCCCACCAAGGCATGCCTCCGGAGATCCACCTCCTCCACACACACCCTTCCTGCCTGTAGTTACCACCCACTAATCCCTATGAGCAAATGAGCACGGATCCAATCATTTCCTCTCCTAATTTTTTTGCACTGATTCACATATGAGCTTTGGGGAGACACATCATAACATATGGCTTCTGAAAGATCTTCATTCTAAACAGTTTTCTAGTGAGGCAGTTCATGCAGAAGTCAGGACCGTCTTTGTTCCATTTTTCTGTAATCCACATTCACTGAGTGGAACTCACACTGATTATTGGGACCCAGCTTATCCCAGGGTTCTGGGGTGTTCTTCCTGATTGAACAATGGCAGACAGACCACTTACAGTGCTGTTCCTGACCTGTCTGAAGATCTTGTGGGACATGTTTTCAGCCCCCAAAGACAGAAGAACAAATCAGCCCAGGCCTGAGATTGAGAAGCCTCTCTGTGTGTAAACTTCTGCCCTTCTTTTATTCTAAATACTCTTATCTCTGAGTCTTCTTCTCTCACAACCCAGGTCTCCCTCATTAGAGAATAAGCAAGTAAAACATCGTGGACACAAACTATGGAGTATTATCAGCCATGATAGAAGAGGCAGTAAAGATGAGATGTGAATAAAAAACAAACATAGCACTGAGAAGATTTTCTTATATTCTAATTTATTTTATCTTTATAGCAATTCTAGATGAAAGTAGGGGTTTTTGTCCTTATCCTGGGAACCTGAAACAGTGCCTGGCACATGGAAAAATCCTGATAAATACTTGTGAATGTTTGTTGAAGGAATCCTCATTTTACAAATGTGGGATGGAAACACTGCATGTTGAGTAACTGATTTGAATTCACCCAATGAGCAAGGGGTCAAGCTGGAAGTGCAGCCTACACTCTGGCCACTGTGCACACTGTCTCTGAAGCTGGGCTAGTGCTGTACCATTTTTGCACATGAGAAACACGAAAACATGATACAACACCATTGCTTTCTGAAAATAATGTGCATTCAAGTGCTTAGGCATTGGGTGTTTATGTGGTGGTTAGGAAAGGAGAATTGGGATCAGGAAGGCAGAGGAGAAAATAAAGCATAAGGAGCCTGGATCATAAGGGGCCATGATAGTCATCAGTTGAAGAATATGTATGACCCAACTCCTTGCCTCTGTGGCCTCCATATAAATAAAAATAAATAAGTAATATTATAATTATAGTAATAAATGACGATGATAAGTGATGAATGGAGGTAAAAAAAGTAGAGACAAGTAAAAGCAACTATTTCAAACAGTTTTGCTATGAAAAATTAAGAATGGATGATAAATGGAGCAGAATGAAGGTTCAAAGCTTTTCTCTTTTGAATAGCAGCTTTATTGAGATATAATTTCATGCCATACAATTTGCTCATTCAGAATGTGCTGTTAAATAGTTTCTAGTAGGTTCATGTCATTGCACAACCATCCCCACCATCAATTTTAGCAGACCTCATCAACTCAGAAGGGAACCCTAGACGCGTAGCCCTCACTCCTCACCCTCCCCAGCTCTCCGTAGCCAGGCAGCCACCAGTCTACTTTCTGTATCTACAGATTTCCTATTTTGTACATGTTAACCTAGGTAGAATCATGTAATGTGTGGTTTTTTGAGTTTGGTTTCTTTCATTTAGTGTAATTGTAAAGGTTCATCTATATTGTACTAGTTTATTACTTTTATTGCAAAACGGTATCCTTTGTATGGATATATGGCATTTTATTTTTCCATTCATCCGTTTGAGAACATTTGGGTTGTTTCTACGTTTTTTTAAAGTCTTATAAATAATGCTTGTGTGGACATCCATGGGAACATTTGTTCTCATTTGTCTTGATAGGTACCTTGGAGTGGAATTATTGGCTTATATGCTAACCATATGTTTAATTTTTTTTTTGAGGAGCTTCTAGACTATTTTCCAAAACAGCTATACCATTTGACATTAAAATCAGCAGTGAATGCATGTTTCAATTTCTCCCCATCCTAGCCAACTCTTGTTATCAGCTGTCTTTTTATTATTATTATTATAGCCATATTCGTAGGTGTGATGTGACATTTCACTGTGGTTTTGATTAACATTTCTCTGATGGTTAATGATGGTGTCTGTAATCATGTGTCTCTTTCATTTTGAATATGTTTGTGAAGTGATGTGAATGGCCTTTGAAAAGAGCAAGAGCTTGGTGGTACAGGAGGTATTGGTGATCTCTGCAGGAGCAAAGTCCATGAAGAGGAGAGAGCCGGCCTGAGTCTAGACTTCAAACCAAGGGTTTGGTGTGGACTAAGGGAAGGACACTTTCGACCTCTTCAAACTCCAAAGACCACATATTACATGATTCAACTTATGTTAACGTGTCTAGAATAGGTAAATCTGTAGGGACAGAAAGTAGTTTGGTGGTTGCCTTGGAGACCAGAGAGCTGGGGAAGGTGAGAGGTGAATGCTAACAGGTTTGGGTTCCTTTCTGAGTTGGAGAGAATGTCCTAAATGGTCTGAGGTATCCTTCCTGAAGAAGAGGAGGTGTGGGAATGCAGAAAGGATGCTAGGTTTGGTGACAGTAAGAAGAGAGCATATCCGAAAGCTTCTGTTTTCTTCCAATATCCTGTTGAGGCTGTGGTCTTGAATTCAAAGTTCATGGGTTGATTTGCTGTAAATTTTCCCTAGAAACATCATCTGTGAAAATACCAGGCACAGGGATGGGGAAGCAGTTACAGAGATGGTCAGAGTGAGGGTCTTGCAGGGACAGAAAGGAGCAGAGGGTGGCGGTATCTGTGGGGGTAGTCTTGATCAGCAGGAGCCTTGGAATCTAAGTGGGACCAGGGATGCCGCCAAGACAGGATGGGCCTCAATGTAACTAAAGAATTGCTGTCCAAAGGATACTACAGCAGTGCACTAGAAGGAAAGAAGCTAATTAGAATCTTTTAAAAGTAGATTTTAATTTTTTTCGAGCAGTTTTAGATCTACAGCAAAAATCGAAGTTTTGTATGCAACTCGTGCTCTGCGCATGCTCAGTCTCCCCGTGCATGCTCAGTCTCCCTGTGCTCTGCGCACGCTCAGTCTCCCCGTGCATGCTCAGTCTCCCGTGCTCTGCGCATGCCCAGTCTCCCCGTGCATGCTCAGTCTCCTGTGCTCTGCGCATGCTCAGTCTTCCCATGCTCTGCGCATGCTCAGTACATGCTATGGTCAACCCTGGTCAGAATGGTACGTTGTTGTCCTCAGTGAACTACTGATGTGAGCATCACTCCAAGGCCATAGTCTATTAGGGTTCACTCCTGCGGCTGCACATTCTGTGGGTCGTGACTAATGTACAATGTCATGTACCCACCATCATGGTATCATGCAAAATAGTTGCATTATCCTCTTCATCCTGCCTTTCCCCATACCCCTGGAAGCCACAGATCCTTTTACTGTCTCCATAGTTTTGTCTTTTCCAGAGTGTCATAGAGTTGGAATTGTACAGCAGTAGCTTTTCCAGATTGGCCTCTTTCATTTAAGGTCCTTCCATGTCTTTTCATGGCCCCGTTGAGAGTTCTAAAAGGGCAATTTCAGAGCTGGTGCTGTTTATGATGATAAGGTCCCAGCTGCCTACAGGAACCACGTGAAGGAAAAGGTGGTTGGAGGTGAGTAGATGGAGGAACCCAGAGACCAGGGTGTTGGATGAGTCATCTTCAGGGGCCTGAAATGAATGAACCGTGGCACTGCCAATCATCAGGAAGAGAAATGCCGAGACAGGAAATGAGGCCCAGAACAAGATGAGGACAGTTGCAGTTTTCTTTTTTTTTTTTTTAAAGAGAGAGTGAGAGAGGAGAGAGAGAGAGAGAGAGAGAGAGATTTTTAATATTTATTTTTTAGTTCTCGGCGGACACAACATCTTTGTTGGTATGTGGTGCTGAGGATCGAACCCGGGCCGCACGCATGCCAGGCGAGCGCGCTACCGCTTGAGCCACATCCCCAGCCCGACAGTTGCAGTTTTCTCTCCTCGAATCTTGAAAAGTAGTGCCCAGGCTTTGTGCAGAGGTGCTGGGGAGAGGGGCTCTGCAGAAGCTGTAGGTGGGTTCAGACTCAGAGGGAGGAGAGAAAAGCTGGCCTCTCGCTGTACACACAGGCTGGGAGGCCGGCAGGATGGCATCGACGGCAGTGCCTGTGGATCCTGTGTTCCCTTCTATTTGAGACTGAGTATAATGCTGTTTGTTTGTGGCTGTACTGTAATACCCTTAACCCCAGCTCTAGGTAAAACTCTCCTTAAATATTCACAGTCTGGTTTTTGCTGTCAAGGTGGGAATTGAGGGAAGGGCTTGTGCTCAGTCTGAGGAATGGGGTCAGGAAAAAGTAGACCCCTGGAGTGGGTGAGGGATCTTCAGTGGAGGCATTAGGGGCTGCCCAGGTGACTGTGCCAACCAGGGAAGACCTCCCATGGGTGAGAGGAGTCTCGGGAATCCATGGGAGTGAAATATGGGGTGGGGGAAGTTTCCTATAGTTCAAGGGGTGAGGATAGGTACTACAACCTGTTTTTAAATAGGGGAGAGGGAGTTTTGTTTAGATAAATGCCGGGGAACATTCCATTTGGAATATATACCCTCACATATGCAAATTCCTGCCCCTCTTCCTCCCCATAACCTCCTTTTTTTTTTTTTTTTTTGTTGGAGAGGTAGTACCAGGGATTGAACTCAGGGCACTTGACCACTGAGGCACATCCCCAGCCCTATTTTGTATTTTATCTAGAGATAGGGTCTCACTGGGTTGTTTAGCACCTCACTTTTGCTGAGTCTGGCTTTGAACTCGCCATCCTCCTGCCTCAGCCTCTGGGATTTACAGGCCTGTGCCACCGCATCCGGTTCCCATACTTCTTTTATGGGACTTTTGTGGTCTTTTCCCACAAGGCTGCTCATTTGCAGACCATTTTTCCCCAGCAGAAGGTGTGGGAAGTGAAGGCCCCTCCCCCCTTCCTGAGGCCTATCTCATAGGGATTTAAGTGCTTGCTCTGTGACCCTTATCCTTTGTGTGTGTGTCTAATGGGTCCACAATAAGAACCAGGCCATGTGAACACCCAGGTGGGTGAGGACCTGGGTGTGTGAGCACCTGAGTGTGTAAATACTTGTGTGTGAGTCCTGGGGTCCTGAGGTGTGTGAGGATGTCAGTGCGTAAGGACCCCGGGACACAGGATCCAGGTCTGCTTATGTCTGTGGCTCCGCATCTCAGGGCCACCCATGGGTGTGGGCTCTGAGAAGAGTGGCTGGCGGGTCTGCTCCGTGATGTAGGGGCAGGCCCCGGGCCAAGGAGTGTCTGCCCTTCACCATAAACTATCAAACAGCACTTGGAACCAAGTTTATGGCCTTGGCTGGGTTCCAGCCTTCTGAGGTCTCAGGTAGTAAATGATTTCAAAGCTGTAGAGCCCAGCTGGTTGGGGCCTGGCCACCCTAAGAGGTAGGTGAAGAGGACGGACAGATCACTCTGTGGGCTCCTCCTCCTCTTCCTTGTGTGTGTGAAAATTGAATGAAGATGAATATCCTGGGTGGCCTTGATGGGAAAGAAGCTACACAACGGCTGGGTGACTTGCAGGTGGGTGCTTGGAGAGACAGAGTAGGAAGGGAGAGGACAGGAAGAGGACCCTAATCCATGGAACACTCGGAGGAGGCTGGCTCTGTTTTTAGCCTGGGCTGGTGAGGCTACTCATTCTTCCCCTCCTACTCTTGGCTCTGTCCCTCAGCAGCTGGGCCCTGGGCCTGGGGGGTGCTTTCCTGTCCTCTCCACCAGCTCCATCTGTCCACGGGAGTGCCCTGTGGTTCCCACGCCCAGCTGTCCACCACGCTGCGAGTGGGTCTGAGGCAGTTTGGAGTAAGACCTGCTAACAGCAGAGTGGAGAGAAAGGAAAACGTTGAATATTAACAGAGCAGGGACGATGGTAAAGGACAGGGAGAAGCACTGCATAAATCTGCATGGCTAATGACATCAGGAAAGGCATGGGACATCAGGTCGAGGACAATGGGAGCTGTGAACTTGAGGGCAGAAAGGGTGCGCACTTTGGAGTCAGAGGAACTGGGAAGGAGGGAAGGGGGTGCCAGGGCAGATGGATTGCCTAAGCCAGCCAGGAGACAATGAGGTCATTGTTGGCCAATAAGAGTGGAGCATGGAATTCCAACCGTGGAAAGGGAATATAAAAGACCCCTGGGGAATGGAGAGTGCCACATTCTTGTCCCCTGATGGAGAGGACTGCAGAGAGCAGGAAGGCTGGTTGGAGGCCTGTGTTTGCCGGTGTTGACATCTGTATTCCTGATTTCTCTTTGTTCTGCTTGCAGTGTGGGGGCCGAGCTTGGAAGATTGTCCCCAAGGGTAGCCAGACAGCCCTTCCTGGGCAGTGGCCTCTCTCCCTACAGGCCCTTGCTGCCCTGCATCCCCCTACAAAGGCGAGGTTCTTGGCAAAGCCCCTTTGGTCAGCAGGTGTCTCCTCCCTCACCCACCCCGGCTTGCATTTCACAAAATGCTGACTCACCGGCAGATGGGACTTCCAAGATCCATCATGATCCCATCCAGCTTCAACTCAAGCGCTTCCGGGAACCTGTCACCACACAAGGCAGCATTCTAATTTGGGGCAGCTCAAATTTGGGGCAAGTTTTTCTTTGATATTAAGGAAAAAAAGAAAAAAAAAAAACTTCTCCATATCGTCCACTGATTTTACCATCTGAGAGTCGCACAGGATAATTTCGCTATCTTCCAGGTAAGATAGACTTGTAAACATTTATAGGGTTGTTCTAATTTCCCAGTGAGTCTTCTGTTTTCTAAATGGTTCCAGTTCCTTCAGCCATATCTCTCAGGAATAATTCCTCATCACTTCTCTTTCCAGTTGCTGTCCTCAGACTATGCATCCATTTTTCACTTAATTATTTTGGTGCTCATTCATTCATTCATTCATTCCAAAAGAGAATTGAAGGAGCTTGCAAAAGCATAATTGATAACAGCAGGGTAATCAAAGTAATTAGTGAAGGGAAAAATAAGTGCAGGAAATATTGGCCCAAGGTGAATTGGAGGTCATAAACACGTACCTAGAGAGTCCTAAACTTGGCGAGGTGTAGACACCAAATTTGCCTTTTGAACTTCCTGGCACCCATGGCAAAAAGGGAAATAAGGGCCGTTATGCAATTCAGCCTCTCTAAGAGCAAACAGGAAACACAGCTGTTCCAGGACCTGGGAATGAAAGAAAAAATTCCCCTGGGTTCTCCCAGAGAAGAATACATCCAACAATTTTCTTACAATAAATTCAATAACACAGTTACTTAGGCTGTTTTTTTATAAAGTCATCTCTCATTATAGATCCAGGCTTTAACTCCAAAGTATAATTTCAATAAAAGCATATGCTCTAGTTTGTTAATGTGCCTCTTAAAATGTGGCAATAGAATATTTCAAATTCCAACTGACCAGAGACAATTACAATGAGATATTTCAGCCTCTCTTGGAACACTCTATTTCTACGAGCACAGACTACAATTGCATTAGCTTCTTGGGCAGTGATATTGCTATTGACTCTTATTAGCAGTCTACTAAGACCATTCTTGCCACTGTGACAGGAACTGAATTTAAGCCAACTTGTCTTCATCTTTTACTTGTGCAATTGATTTTTTTGAACTTAAGTGCAGGAGTGTATTGTTTATCACTACAAAGTTCCATCCTGTTGGTCACTCCCATTTATTCTATCCTGTTGATCGTCTTTGTGGATTACATCAACTTATATACCATATTTCATCAAATAGAAGACTCCTTCAAATGCAAGTGGCACCATTTTTTAAAAATTACCATAAAGAAGAAAATAATAGAGCCAATTAAATGATTTTAACCTATGACATGCAACTGGTTTTATAATGCATCTTTTTATAGGCATTACAATGTGTGTCTTAGAATTAATGAAATATGATGTTAGTCAATTCTCATGTTCTGTTATTTCCAATTTAATACTCATATCCTCCCTAACACCATTTATTAGGTTTTCACATAGAGTGGCGATTGATAAAGTATTTGATATAGAACTGGACAGGGCTGCAGAAAGACTGGTAGACTTCCATGGAAAGACGTCCCTCTGTTTTTTTATTCATTTGTCTGTACAACCACTCACCAAAATAAACATTAATTTATTCAGTAAATGCACAGAAACCAGAGGCCTCAGTTTACAGAAATGAATAAGACTCAATCCCTTTAATCCCAAACTCAAGTTGACACATGAATCCATTCATCCATACTCCCTGGGCCTAATCATTGGATCTCCTGGGATCCGCTGGTTGAATTATCATCTGCAGCAGAACTTGAGGCTCAGTGAGAAAGGGTGAGTGGGGGAGGCTGGAAGAGAGCCTAGAAGAGGTCAGGACCTGGCACAGGGTGGGGGAAATGGTTTGGCCGCAGAGGAGGCCTGCGCAGAGACAGGTGAGTAAGTAGGGAGGTCACCATGCGTGAAGGGTGGGGCGAGGTCAGGAGTCACCAGGAAGAGACTCAGAGTTTCCATCAGATAGAACTGACAGCTAGACCAGAGATGCCACAGGTGTTGAGCCTCGGAGACAGGCAGAAGGGCAGGGGGCATCCAGAGATCTGAGCATGCCCAGGCAACAGAGGAGATCCAATCCCAGACGGTGACGGCAAAAGAGGACACTGAGGACCCCAGCCCACGTTTGCTTCTGAGGGGGTGGGGGAGCCCAGAGGCATGAGCAGCCTAGTCTAAGGACTGGGTTCACCACTGCAGACTGGTCTTCTCTTCGTCCGCTTTCTGGTGTTGTGACACTATATCTGAGACTGGGACATCTGTAATAAACAGAAACTTATTTGGCTCATGGTTCTGAAGGTTGGGAAGTCCAAGGTGGAGGGCTGTATCTGACGAGGGCCTTCTTGCTGCATCATAACATGGCAGAAGGCATCCCGGTCAAGAGAGGATTGAATCGAGGGAGGAAGGGAGGCGTGCTGGGGAGTGATATTGGCCAAATTATATTGCTATATTTAGGGATGCGTAATAAATACCACATTATGTACAACTGTAATGCGCTAATAAAAAATGTGGAAAAAAAGAAGGGTTGAATTCACTTTCATAACAACCCACTCGTGATGCTGGCTTTGACGACAGTCATCCACCTATTCCTAAGGGTGAAGCCCTCAGGACCTAATCACCTCCATTAGGCTCCACCGCCCCACACGGTTGCACAGGGGGATTAAGTTTCTAACACCTGAACTTTGGGGACTGCACTCAAACCCCAGCAGGTCCTATTTCCTGAGCTTCCACTCACTCGATGGAGAGGACAGGTGCTGGAGGAATTCCTCCCCAAAGATGGTGAGAGCTCAGGCCTGACCTCAGGGTAGAGCCGGTTGGACCACGGGGCTGCTGATGTGTGGCCAGGAAGACCGGCAGAGAAGATGGGAGCCAGTGCCAGCTTCTGAAAACGTGGCCGAGACCCCTCCCTCATACCAGCCAGAGCACTGAGGTCTCTGGCACATGGAACTCTCAGGACAGAATGGACAGATGGGTGACAACTGCGACACACAGCTGTGAGGGGGCTGGGGAGGAGTGCCTTCTTTATTTAAGGCATCCGTTATTTTATCCGTCCTTTAAGATCACCCATGAACACTGATTTTTCAAAGGATCTACTGTGCACAAGGTGTGGGAAGCCATAGCTGATGGAAGCTTAGCAACATTCTCTGCTTTTTTCAGCTGTTAAGATTGCCATGGTCTGAAAGTTTGTGTCACTCTAAGACCTGTGGGCTGAAGTCTGATCCCCACGTGGTGGTATTAGGAGGTGGGGCCTTTGGAGATGATAAGGTCCTGAGAGCTCCGCCTCATGGATGGGATTAGAAAAGAAGCCCAGGGGAGCTTATTTGCCCCTTCCATCATGTGGTGACACAGCTAGAAGACACCATCTCTTAGGAAGGGGAACTTCACCAGAGGCCAAATCTGCCAGCACCTTGTTTGGCCTTCTCAGGCTCTACAGCTATCAGCAATAAATTCCTGTTTTTATAAGCTACATGGTTATAGTTTTATTATAGCAGCCTGTTTTAGCTCATTCGAGCTGCTATAACAAAATACCTCAGATTGGTTCATTCACAAACAGCAGAATTCGTTGCTCACAGTTCTGAAAGCTGGAAAATCCAAGACCAAGGTGCCAGAAGATCTGGTGAGGGCTTGCTGTCTGCTTCAAAGATGGTTCCTTCTAGCTCTGTCCTCAGATGGTAGAAGAGAAAATGGAGTGAATAAGCTTCCTTGGGCCTCCTTCATAAGGGCACTAATCCCATTTGTGACCCACCCTCAGGACCATCACCTTCTAAAGACTCCACTTAATAACACCACCTTGGTGATTAGGTCTCCACATATGAATTTGGAGGTGAGGGACACAGTGGACTAAGTGGACTAAGGCAAGGATTAGTATTTATGTGGCTGCAAGGTAGTGGGCAGTTCAGCCTGGCCTGCTGCTCTCCTCTGCTCCTTAGTGGTCTTCTCCATGTCTATGCGTAAAGGACTTCATCATGGTTTCTTGTGAACCAGGCAAAAAGAGAGAGGAAGTCAAGGATCACATGTATGAGTGCTTATCATGAATCATGGCTTATCATATACCAGATGCAGGCCAGAAACAGTGGGGTTAGAAAGATAGACAAGACAGGGTCGCTGTCTACAGTGCCTTCCCTTGTTTAAAAACAGTAAGCCATCCTTAATGGGACTAAAAAGTTAGCTTTCTTTAGTAAGAGTTAAGAAAGGAATTTATAACAGTAACATAGAATGATCTTTGCAAACCCAGTGCAAAACGGTGGTTTACTTCTGCTCATCTCAGGGTGAAACAGAAACATCACTAAATCCACACCAATTGCAACTCAGTTCTGAATGGTAAAAGAGCTCAGTGTGTGCACTGAGATGCCTTCATTCTCCCCACTCACTCAGATATTCTGGAGTTGCACCTGAGATCTGGTAGTGCCCTCTCAGGAGGAAGTCTCTTCTGAACATTCTTCAGGTTTGGGGTTTTCACTTCCAAGAGAAAAAAAAAGATATAAGACTTAATGAAGTTGTGAATGTAAATGCAAATCTTGAGAGGGTAGGGATTCCCATAATCACATTAGGCCCTTCTATTATTAGAGAAGCCTGAAACTTATGAAGCTTTTTTCTCTGCTGTGCCAAAACTCGACTGAAATGTAGAAACAGGTCTTGATCACATATGGAGGGTTTTGTATTTTTCTGTGAGGGCAAACATAGGCCTCAGCCCTGGGAATGCTTCACAAGGACCTCACAAATCATGACTCCATCAGTGGAGAAGAACAACATCAGCCACAAGAATATATGGCACCTCCTGGGGCCAGGCTCTGTGCCAGTTGCTGGACATGCAGCAATAAGTGACAGCATTGTCCCGAGGCTCCACATGCTGCCTTCCACCCCCACTGCAACCCTGCAGGACAGGTATGATTAACATCCCTGTGTGACAGGAAGCTGAATAACTTGCCCAGATCCAGGTTTGAGCTGGTACAGACAGCCAGGCTGCAAACAGGCTCCAGACCTTTACCTACAATCATTGATTTTAAAGGTTTTTTTTTTTAAATATCTTTTTTAGTTGTAGATGGACACAATAACTTTATTTTATTTATCTTTATGTGGTACTGAGGATCGAACCCAGTGCCTCACACATGCCAGGCGAGTGCACTACCACTGAGCCACAACTCCAGCCCAATTTTAAAGGGTTTTAAATGACGTTTCTCTTCGTTAAATTTTCCCAGTCCAATGTAGAGTTTCCATTGTGAGGTCAATGAGGTGGGAAGACAGCCTGATACATATTGAAAGCCTAAGCCACACTTTGGTTTTTGTAGCCGATCTAAAAATCAGCAAGGAGATGGTTTTCCTAATTGACTCTGCTAAAGAGTATTAATGAGGGAGTTGGGAAAAAGAAGGGTACTCAGAGTTCCAGGAGTCAGGAAGGTGGAATGTCAACGGAGACCCTTGGAGAACAGGGAAAAGTATACTAGTCCTGTGAAAAATGTTCTTGGCTTCTCCTGTTTTTCCTTTCTGATTTATACACTCTCTTCATGCCAGGACTGCTACATGGAAGATGCTAGAACAAAACTAAGAGAGACGAAGCCTGCCAAGCTCATTCATTTCTTGTTCCTTGCCCCAAAGTAACAACATTTGGAAATCATACTCTCTTGACAAACAACAAGATAATTCCAAAAAACAAAACATGATGCACAAAATATTAGTCGCTTTATGTAATAGGACAGATTGCTTCACAAGGACTGGGCTTAGACCCTGTCAGGAGCAGTACTCTTATTCAGTGTCATCATGTTCTCCAACACATTCATGGGCACTTGGGCCTCCCCATGTCTGTCTTTGCATTTGGTAATTTATTCAGGTATGGGGTTCATTAAGGGAGATGGAAGAGACAAACATCAGGACCTCGACTCCTCCCTCCACCCTACTTCATCAAAGTTCAAGAATATAAACATGTATTGATGGACTTGGGTGACTCTGATGGAGGCAAAAATGGAGGAATTAACTGTGATGGCTCCTGAGAGTTAACTTCCGGCAGGAGAGTCTGGGCAAAAATGCAGCCCACTGTGGTCAACAAGGTCTTGGAAAAATGAGTACAGCATGTTTAAACTGAAAAGAAAAGAAAAAAAAAAAAGAAGTTCACAATGACAGAATATTGGATCTAAGGAATTGTTATCTTTGGGCAAATTGCCTACCCCTGTCTGAAGTTCTTCTAGAAAGTGGGAATCATACTAATAATGTACAGAACACCTTAGTTTTGTGAGGAATAAATATGAAATCATTCACGTAGAGTCCTGAGTGCTCTATCCAGCACATGGAACATGCACAATGCGTATTATATACAAAACCACCAAGCACAGCTGTGTCACTGAAGAGCTGAGTCATTGGGACTTTGGTGATTTCATTGTGTGATAATTCTAATTGCCTTGAACACCAATGTCTTCATTATATCTCGAGAATTCATCTCTACCTGGGAGGGCTGGCCAATTCTTACACCAGAGGCAGTGGAATCAAGAGAGTCCTAGAAGTGTCAGGGAGAGGTGCTCAGCTGAGGTCCAAATCATCTTCCACACCAGTGACCACCAGCAAGGGCACACTGTCAGCATGACATGCACAGGACATCAGCAGGTGGGGCTATAAGAAAGGTGTAGAGAGAGGTAGCCACAGTGTGCACCCCTCTGGTTTGGGTGATGCAAGTTCCTGCTCTCCCAGCAGGGAGCAGCATGTGACAACAGGGGATTATAGTTCCTTGGGGAGAGCAACCCTGGGAAATAGTTCATTTCTTATTAATTTGGTATGTAGTGATTCAGAGCAATGATTTTACTATTAAAGGACACGTGACTTTATTTTCCAGTCCCATACTGGTAAGACCAGAGCAGTTGAGTTATAATAAACATAGGACATCAATAAATGTTAGCAAGGCACTTAGTTAAATCACAGCAGAGTAAAGGCAAATTACAAATTACAAAAGGTATTGAAAAGTTTCAACCTCACCAGTACAAAGAAATGTACATTTATTTAAATAAGGTAGCTTTTTTTTTTGTAAATCTGCCAACCTATCAAAAAGTTGTTGTTGTTGTTTTTTTTTTTTTTTAAATTATAACTTCTGACTAGTATTGAAGAGCTTTCAATGCTTTGGACTCTACTCATATACCATCTCACTTAGTCCTGATAATTTAATAGCTCTACATACCAATTCCATTTTATAAATGAAGGAAAATTTTCAAGAGATTGAGTGATGTAATGATGCCAATTTGAATATACATGTTGATCTCCTCTCTTTCCTGAGAAACTACTAAAATGATAAATAATTCTTTGTCATGGCATGGGACTGGCCTGTGCATTGTAGGATGGCTAAGCAGCATCTCTGATTGCTATCTACCAGGTACCAGTTGCAACCTCCTCTCTCAGTTGTGGCAATCAAAGACTATGTGCAGATATGGCCAAATGTTTCCTGGGGGACAAATTCACCCTAACTGAGAACTAGTGGAATATGGGCTATCCAAGGGTGAGGAATCTCAGCATAGTTATTGCATGGCATGTTGGAGGGAGCAGGTCACTAAAAGCCACTGCAAACTGTGCCCATAGAGCAATCAGGGAGGGGATGCAGATTGAACAAGAGCTGATGGTCCTTTGCAGCACTTGTGGGCTCAGAAACTCCAGGCACCAAGGGGCAGAGGAGAGTCAGGGAACTGAAATTTAGAGGATGAATTAGACTTTTGCTTAGAGAAGAGTTTGATTCCTGGTCCATCTTGAAGCAGAAATGTAAAGAATTTTGGCAGGGAGGTCATCAGGTCATCAGGAAAATGGGGGACTTGATAGGATACCTGATAGAAGGCTGCATTTTAAAAACTTTTGAAATGATGGAATAAATATATTATTGTATAAAAGTCCATAAAACAATAGCTAAAATAGTTAAAAGGGTTTCTCCTGAGCTGTGGACAGGAGGACAGAGAACAGTAGGCCAGGAGACTGGTAATTTTTTATTGTGCATTTTGATAATATTTATTTGGAAAATAATATGCATGGCTTTTTTTGTTTAAAAATAAACAAAGAATTTGAAACTATAGTGTAAAAAGCATGCTGATTCCTTGCTGGAGAAAAATTATGGGGGTATATCTCAGAGGCAGAGCATGTGCTTAGCATGTCCAAGGTCCTGGGTTTAACCCCCAGCATGTGCACATGCATTCACACATACACACACACACACACACACACACACACACACACACACACACACAATGTATTAAGACACCTTCTGAGTCAGGTGCAGTGGTGCATGTAATCCCAGCAACTTGGTAGGCTAAGACAGGAAGATCCCAAGTTCAAGGCCAGCCTCAGCAACTTAGTGAGACTCTCTCTCTAAAAAGGTGTAGAGTGGGGATATAATGTAGGTCAGTTTTAGAGCACCACTGGGTCCAGTCCCCAGTGCCACCCCCAGCCCCCCAAAAGAATACTTTCTGAATAGGGTGACAATATCTATCATAAGTCTTAAAACATTTATGGCCTTTAGGACTGCATCCATAGGAAAAGAACTACACATGCAGTCCAAAATTTACATATATATATATATATTTTTTTTTTTTTTAGAAAAACTGCATGATGTTATTTGTAACAGCAAAAAGCTTGAAACAAATGCCCGACCATCAGGGAATGGCCACATGAATGTATAGCTATATGTAAAACCGGTAAATGTGTCAATGTGTTCATGCTACCAAAGTGTGAAATGGAAAAGAAAAAAAATAAAAAAGCAGACACACAACTAGCTTAAAGACTGTATCCCAACATTATAACCTACAAAAGTGCAGAAAAAAGACAAGAAAGAAATACAGTCACATATTTACCATATCTCTGACATGAAGGTAAATGTTATGTTAGTATTCTTTCCTAAGCAGAAAGAACATTAATGTTATTACTATAAAAGATAAGAAAATTCTTGAGTACAAAATGCCTTGCTCCAGGACAAAACCAGCCATTGGCTCCTGCAGCCTGGGGGAGGAGGGTGGAGCTGCTGCTACCTGCCCTGGCCTTCCTGGAACTGAAGAGGTGGATTTCCCACTTTAGAGTCAACCAGAGATTAGGGATGGAACAAAAGACTAATGGAGGGTTTCACTTTGCATAATTGGCTTAGCTCAGGGAAGCCTTGGAGTAGCTTTCAGTTTTATCCCCAGTCTAGTAGAGCAGTGACATTTGTTGTCACTTTCACATGTCTGAGCCCCTGGAGCTGGTCCAGAGGAATCCATGGATTCTTAGACCCTTTCCTTTCAACTTTAGGTAGTGAACAGCAAATGAAGGATGGGACTTCAGATCTAGACCAACCAGCAAGGCCTAATCAGGTATAGGTAAAAAATCAAACAAATAAGATTTGAGGGTCATAATTTAAAAATATATTTTTTTCCTAATAAAATGTAGATTTTCACCAAAATGTCAAATGAAAGTATCCCCTGACACCCATTAATAATACAAAATAGAACAGAGGTACTCTCAGACTTCAGAGTTGTTAATCATCTGAGAAATGGATTTAAAAAGCAGACTGCTTAGTCTAACCGGCAATGAGTCTGGTGCATTATCATCTGGGTGGGCTCAAGATTTGCATTTTCAACAAATATCAAAAGTTGATTTTTGTGTTTCTGGGACCAAGCTTTGGCAAACAGTTTGTGTTAGTCACCTTTTTTGCTATTGTGACAAAATGCAGTAATAGTCCATTTAAAAAGAATAAAGGTTTATTTGGGCTCACAGTTCAGAGGTTCCAGTCCACAGTCACTTGGCTGTATTGCTGTGAGCCTGTGGTGGCACAGTATACCACGGCAGGAATGTGTGGAAAAAGAGGCCAGTTCACCTCATGGTGAGTGGTAAGCAAAGAGAGAGAGGAAAAGACTAAGGTCCCCATATCTCCTGCAAGGGCACACCCCCAATGACCTAACTTATTCCCACTAGGCCCCGCTTTCCAAAGGGTCAACCACCTACCAACAGTGCAATGACTGAAGACCAAGCCTTTAATACTTATCCAAACCACAGCACCATTCTAGTGTAAGGTTTGAAGAAGTACACACTCACGGAGGTAAATTAAAAACCTCCAAAGCAAAAACCGGTTATTAATCACGGCTCAATCTAACAAGTTTTCTTTAATTTATATTTGAACTTTCAGTAAATAATTGGTGAGTTAAAAAGGGGGGATTAAAGTAATAAATAACTTTTTTATCTGAAACTATAACAAAATGATAGTCAATGAAAAATTTTTTAAAGTTATAAATTCAAAAGAACAAGAAATGTCAAGAAAACAGAGAAATGTCAACAAAGCCTTGGAGGTTAGTTATAAAGAGGACTAAGTGGGTAATGATGGCAACTTAGAGGAACTTTCAGTGCAATGAAGGAGGCCATAAGGAGCAGTCAATTTGCTCAACTGAGCCCCAGAGGCTCAGAGATCAGAGCTTCCAGAAATTTAAAGATGATGAGGGGTGGGAATGAAAAGAGGAGCATTGATTCACAGACTTTATAAATAGCAATCAGACCTCAGACTCCTTCTTCTACTTCACCAAAAGACTGGGAATTTATGCTCAAGAAACGGAAACAAATAAAATAAAATAAAAGGCTCCAAGCTCAGAGCTCCCAGATCAGGGAAATGTAGTTCTGTTATCAATTTATTATCTCTCATATCCAAACCCACCCTTCTTTGCTGTGATTTGTGATGCGGGTACTGAGCCTTGTGAACATTCCCCCTTTGCCAGATGGTTCAATGTTAGGCTTAACAAAGCCTTGATCTTTTGATAAAAGTATAAGGATTTGAAAATGGCTATTTAAAGGTGAGGTCCACAGTTTCTTTTCTTTCCCAACACCCAGAACACGAATACCCAGGATTAATCTCCCAGACAGTAAAATTTCTCCCCAGAGAAACTGACCCAAGAGAAAAGACCTACTGACTGACACCATGAGTTTCCCCAACAAAATGGTCCCTACCACCCCATTGCACTGCAGCGGACCACTGTATAGCAAGTTCCACCCACAGACACAACTAGCTCTTTTGTTCCTTGCTTATAAATATGAATAGATAACTAAGTTGCTGAGCACAGTGGCATATGCCTATGGTCCCAGTACTTGGGAGGGTGAGTCTGGAGGATCATTTGAGCCCAGGAGTTTAAGGACAGCCTGGGAAAGAAAGAAGGAAAGAAAGAAGGAAGGAAGGAAGGAAGGAAGGAAGGAAGGAAGGAAGGAAGGAAGGAAAGAGAGAGAGAGGAAGAGAGGGAGGAAGGAAGGAAGAAGAGGCAGACAAAGAGTCCGCCCTTGACACTTGAGAAAAATTCTCACCATGAAAGACACTTTAAGTAAAAAAACAAAAATTAGTAACAAAACAGTAGAAAGAGAAAAAAAAAAGAAAGAAAGAAATATCCCAGACTTAACACCATCTGAGGTAAAAGAATATGTTGCATCTATAAGATAGAAACAGAAAACTACAAAATGAGCATTCAGAAACTGGAAAAGCTATTGTAAACTTTAAAAAAATTAAATTATAATTAAAATAAAACTCAACAGAAGATTAGAAGACAAAGTTGAAATAATCTTTAGAAATTAACCAAGAAGATAACAATATGGAAGAAAACAGAAAAAAAAAATACGAAAGTTAGAGGATCCATCCAAGAAGTATAACATTATATGAAAGGGCATCTCAGAAAGAAACAATAGAGAAAGTGGAATGATAAATTTTTTTAAAGAAAATAATACAAGAAAACCTGGGCCTAAAGGATATGAGTCTTCCGATCCAAAGGGCTTTCTGGGTTCTCAAAACAATGACACCAAGATACATTGTGAAATTTTTAGACAGTTGGATCAAAGAGAAGTTTCTATTAGGAAGTTCATAAACTCTTAATCAACTAGAATACAATGGAGGAATGCCTTCACAATTCTGAGGAAAATGTTTGCCAACTTGAAATTCTATACCCAGCCACACTATCAATCAAATAGTGTAAACACACATCCATACATGCAGGACTCAAACATGCCATGTCCTTATGCCATTTCCAGGAGGCCACTAGAGGATGTGCTTCATCAAATGAAGAAACAGGAAAAGGAGAGATGTGAAACTGGGAATCCAATATAGGAGAGGAGCAAAGAGAATTAATTCCCAGGATGACATTCATAACAGAGGAGAAGGCAGAGACCCCTAAAGGGGTGTCTAAGAAGAAAAAGACAAAGACAGAAAAGAAATGAAAATGACATATTACCTCTTCCATTTCTCTTGCTGAGAGGGGTTTTAAGACTGATAGATTGAGGGAAGAGTTAATGATAGAGCAAATCAAAATATAAAACCATTATCTCTAGGACATTTTTAAAAACGTTATTAAAGAAAGGAAATTAACTATAGTACATATTGCAGAAAAGAGCTGTGAATAACAGGTAGTCATAAGAGTGTAAACACTAAATTTTTCAACCAAAAGTAATACCCAAAACCATATTATGAGGGGCTAGGGTTGTGGCTCTGCGGTAGAGCACTCACCTAGCATGTCAAGGCACTGGTGTTCGATCCTCAGCACCACATAAAAATAAATTAATAAAATAAAGGTATTATGTCCAACAACTAAAAAAAAATCATATTATGAGGGTTGAGGCAGCAAAGGTTGTATGGGTATGTTGGAGGGGATGGTTATAAGATAGTTCTATCTTTTTTATAGTAGAAACACAATAAATAATACTTAAGATTGAAAAATCAGAAAACATTAAGTATAAGCATATATATCTATATCTCAATATGGACTTAAATATCAGAAGAATATCTAAAAGTTGAAAACAGGCTGGGCGCAGTGGCACATGCCCATAACCCAGCCGCTCAGGAGGCTGAGGCAGGAGGATTGTGAGTTCAAAGACTCCTCAGCAAAAGCAAAGTGCTAAGCAACTCACGGAGACCCTGTCTCTAAATAAAATATAAAATAGGGCTGGGGATGTGGGTCAATGGTCAAGTGCCCCTGGATTCACCTACACCCCGCAAAAAAGTTGAAAATGGATTCTTCTGTGTTATGCTCGAATTCGGGACCCCCAAAAGACCACCAGAGACCAAGATCGATATAAGCAGCAAAGAGGTGTTGATTGCGAGCTAGCTCGGTCCTCCGCGCGCGCACACACACACAGCAACTGGTGACGCTGAGAGGCCCCGAGCCCAGGGTTTGCAGCAGTTTTATACACTCTTTGGGGAAGGCAGGGACTTCACATACATCATAGCATCTTTTAGCAAATCATCACACACCACGGGAAAATCATAAAACAACTCTAAAACATGATTAGCACATTCACTAGCAGGAACAAGCTGGGTAGAGGTGATTGGTTACTACAAGAGGGGGATTCATTTGAACTGATTGGTTTGAGCCAAGAGGGGTGCACATGCTGAACTACATGGTTTCCCAACATGTTATCAACCACCATAAACTACTGGGGGGTCATCTGGCATCCCAGGTATTTCCCTATCTCATGCTGATTGGTGGCTGCTAGGGGGTTGCTATGGGTCCCCACCTAGCCTGACTGAGTCAGGGACACCTGGCACAGCAGATTTTTCCTGTTATTTGTAGATAAACAAGTTAGCAGGGTGGGAACGTGCCTAGGAGTGCTCTGTGGGTCTTTCCAAGGACAAAGGTCATGTCCCTTCCTTGGACAGGCTTTGCTCTCTGAGGTAGAGGCTGGTTTTTCATCTGGAGAGTAAAACTAAAGGTTCAGGGAAGAGGTGAGAGACTAACCTTTTTTAGCATAAGCCTTTTAGTACTTTGAATACTTGAATTTTCGTACTCTGTGCAAGTATTATGAGAATCAGCAATTAAATATCTAAAGAATGAAATGTCAATGACTTGATATTCATCGCCATTCCATTTGCTTTGTTTGTTTGAGGGCGAGGAATGTTGCTTTATCACTGAGCAACACCGCTAGCCCTTCTTACTTTGAGAGAGGATCTCACTAAATTGCTCAGGTTGGCCTTGAACTTGTTATCCTCCTGCCTTAGCCTCCAGAACCACTGGGATTATACAGCTTCTCTGCTACAATTGCTATTCCTTTGGGCCCAGCTACATTGGCTATTCTTGAGGCCTAGTGTTCGGGGGACGCCAAGACCATCCCAGGTTTGGTGATTCCCTGGGAAGATTCACAGAACTCAGCATCTACTTATAGTCAGGGCTACAGTTCATTACAGCAAATGGCTGAGAAGAAAAAGAAACATGGAGCAGAGGAAAAGTTCAGAGGAAATCAATCTTCCCGGAGTCACAGCAGATGCAACTAATTCCTCTAGCAAGGACTCTTAAATGACACATGTGAAATGTTGTCTGCCAGGGAAGCCCACTAGAGACTCAGTATTCAAGCTACATGACCAGGGGCCTGGTCATGTGAACACATAGCCACATTCCAGGTTCACAGAGGAAAGCAGGTGCTCAGCACAGACCACATTGTTTCCACAAGCAGATTAGGCATCAGGAGCCTCTCTGATCATTTAGGGAAAATTTTATATCAGTTAAGGGAGCTGTTTACTTTTTAAGTTCCCAGATGCCAGCCAATAGCAAACCTTATAAATTAGGTCATTCCTAGAATAGCAGTCTCAAACCTGTAAGGTAATTCTTTAGTGTGACAGCCTTAAAAGTCTTTACCTACATTCTCACCCAATATCATAAAATCATAGTGAGCTGGAAAGACATCTCCCTGGACTCTCAGTCAATCATGAGATCCAAGTTCCAGTTTCACAGAGGGAATTTAAATATCATGTGATTTGGGGCAAGAAATAACTGAGCTACAAAAACGTTTTATGGAATCCAGGTGAGTGGCGCTTGTCTATAATCTCAGTGACTCGGGAGGCTGAGGCAGAAGGATGGCAAGTTGGAGACCAGCCTTAGCAGTTCAGAAAGACCCTGTCTCAACAAACAAATTAAGAAAGGGCTGGGGATATAACTCAGGGGTAGAGCACGCTTGGGTTCAATCCTCAGAACCAAATAGACAAAAATTAAAAGTCTATTGAATATGATACACAGCACAGGTGCTCAACAAATGTTGACTTTCATGTTTTTGTGATTTTTTTTTTTGCCTCCTGAGTGTTCTTGCTTTCAGATTTCAGTCTTCTCACTTCATTTCTTCTGTACTATTCGTGCAATAAAATAAACGATGCCCTACTGCAAGCAGTTTTCAACGCTTCCTTCGTATGCTTCATGTCCGTAGAACGTACGTAGACATCCGTGCTGGTCTTCCTGTGTGCTTACTGATAGGAGGCCATGCAGCTTCCTCCTGGCTCTTGGGTAAACCCTCTGACTCGTCCCTCTCCACGGGGAACTCCACCAGTGTAACCAGCTGTGGGTGGGTTCCCCTGTATGTGACTTCCAGCAGCTTGTCTCCAGAGTTTCTGGTTTGCTTTCCTTTGGTTGACTCCCTCCAGGGCTGAAGGATGAAGAATGATTCCCCCAGGGTCCCCTGTCCTCACTATGACTCTGTCGCAGTCTTCAGAGAATGATTCTGTACAAATATATATATATCCATGTTAGCTTTGCCCACCAAGAGGGGCTATTTGTTCTAAATCCCAAGATACCCTGGCTCTGACCATCTGCTCTGAAGTAACTGCATACACATCCTTGGCCCTGTGGCCTGCAGCTCTCTGTCCAGCTAGCCTGAGAAGGCTGTTTTCTACATTATAAGACTGTCCTGCAGATAACGTGAGATAACAAATATGAAAGTGTCCTAGAAAGTGTAAATGTCACATGGGGGTGCAGCTCAGTGGCAGGGCACTTGCCTAGTATCCACAAGCACCTCAAAAAAGAAAAATAAAGAGGCTGGAGTTGTAGCTCCGTAGTAGCGCACTTGCTTGGCATGTGTAAGGCACTGGGTTTGATCCTCAGCACCACATACAAATAAATAAAGATATTAGAAAAAAAGAAAAAGAAAATGTAGATGTTATTTTACCATGTAGCTTTACAACTCTGCAGCTCTAGTAAGGGACAACTATTTATACACAGGGAAAGTGAGTACCTGATGATGGTATAGTTATAGTGTTGGGACCCCAGGCTTCATGGTAACATTTAGTCCATGGGTTTTAAGACATTTTTGTTAGCAATAAGTAACTTTTTATCAAGTTTAAAAATCTCGATCGGGTTCCTTGATGTTACTGGTTTATGTTTTTCATTTCAAACATATGCCATTTATTTACTTTGAAATTTATCAGTCAAAATGGGGTTGTTGAGATGAGCACAATAACTTTAAATCAGAGATTATGGATAGCAGTTTGAATTTCTTAATTGCCAGTTGATTTCTGTGTTTGACTTTGAAGGTATAACATTGAGAAAATATTAACTACAAGGAATAGAGCTTTCAAAACACAAGTGTTTAAAAAGTAGCCTCCTACCCTTGTTCTAATAATTCTCTTTTATTAATTGTTTTATGAGCTCAAAAAGGGAATAATATCTTCTGGCTGCTTCAAAGTTGAATAATTAAGAAAGCTCAATAATTGCTGTCATTCTTTAATTGGTTAATATTCTATGTAAAGAGCAAGAATAAGTGATTGCTCAAATAATATGCTTTTGCTATTTGGAAGATAATATACTTCAATTGTATGGTAATTTTCAACAGTAGGATATTTTAATACATAACATTTTTTTATTGGAAAAAAATAAGTTTTATTGCTTTGCTAGCAAGGGAGAAACACAAGTGAATCCTGTTCCAGAGACTGTAATTCTCTCCATCAGGAGTTAATCCATAACCTTTTACACAGTTTCATAAACTTTGTTCAGAGGTGTACTTTCAAAAGGGTAAATCTAACTTCTGTTTTTCATGTCGGTTCCATGCTTGTTTCGATTTCGTCTCTCACACCATCTGCAAAGTTGTTAGTCCAGTACATTGAATCGTACTGTACATTGCCACAATTATGTTTAAGTTATTAAAAACACCAATATGCTATGCAGAATGGCACAACCACAGAATAATGATATCTAGTGAATGGGATCCCTTTACCAAGCTTTCTTCAAAGTGACCTCTTGCCTCGTTTGTGCAAACATCCAGTCTCAAACTCCACTATTAAAAAACAAAGTTTGGAATGCACAGTCAGCCCACAGCCTTACAAACAGCTCTGGAAAGTGCTCCTTGGAAAGAATATGCCTTCATCAGGTCAAGCCATTTATGTGACATGGCCCAACACTGACTGCTTGGAGAGATTCTGGCCTTTTCTTAGGAACTCCTGCCTGGTCCCCGCAGTACACGGTGACTCACTGAGCAGGTTGCAGCAGCAGCGTCTGCCTGTGCTGGGACTTGTGCCGTCTCTACCTTTGTGCCCTCAGTGCAGATGGTGCTGCTGTTTGGCCAGCTAATGTGATGGGGTATTCAAATTGGTCTCAGCCACTAGTCGTGACTTCTGTTATGTAACAAATCTTTCTTGTTCCTACCTGTGGGAGCAGATCACATGGGGGATAGGCAAAAAGGCGAGGCCCGTGGCATGACTCCATCTTGTCACCCTCTGTACTTAGAACCAGAAAGAAACTCTGACAATATTTAAATAGCACACCCCCATTTTCTTCGAGGGTTTCAGGCTTATAATAATGGAGACATTGTCACTCTTGCAAACATCTAACAGGAAAGTGCAGAGTGGAGGAATTGCTTAGTATTCTCGGAAATCTTGGGGTCTACTTCCTCCAAGAGGTCAGAAACAGGATGCAGTGGACTTTCAATGAGTCATTAATTTGACATTCATTGGCCCTTTTGTGGATGGAATTTAGAAAAAAAAAATGGGTTTAGCTTCATGGCTGCCACTAGGGCTAATTCTGGGGGTGGGGTGGGGTATCAAATTCAGGGCAGCTGCTTGGAAATCCTGGGCAGCCTGATCCTGTGCCCTCTATTTACCAGTGTGGAAAGGGGAAGGTGGTACGCAACAGTAAATCCACCAGGCCCTCAAGAGGTTTGAATTGACCCTCAGTCTTGGTGTCTGGAAATCCATCATTCTACATAGACGCGGCGACTGGAGCGGAATGAATAATTAGTATGGTTTAGAGAATTCAATTCAACAAGTATTTATTGAGGGCTCTGTGAACACACAGTGTTCAGGACCAGGTGCTGGAGGAGGGAGGAAATTAGGGGGAAAAATATGCCACATCTATGAAACGGCTCTCATCCCCGCACGATTTCAGGCTCCGGAGAGACAAAACACGCTTAGGAAGTCATGGGAAAATACTAGAGACAGTGTCTGATATTTAAGAGCATTGACTGAATATGAATCAGTGGTCTCAGCAAGGAAGATGGATCGGGTGGGGACTGGGGAGGCAAGGAGACTGTCAAGAGATAAGAGACTGGTCCAGGGAGGGCTGGTGAGGGTCTGCATTAGGAATAAGCCAGGAGGTGGGGAGAGGACAGAACTGTCATCCTGGTGTCAGTGCCAAAGGGGGAGTGCCACACACATTCAAATAAAACCCTTACCTTGGGCTGGGGTGGTGGCTCAGTGGCCGAGTTCATGCCTCACACATGTGAAGCACTGGGTTCGATCCTCAGCAACTCATAAAAATAAATAAACAATATAAAGATTTAAAAAAAAGAAACCCTTACCTGGACAGTAAAGATTTCTGCAGGTCCTCTTAAGAGTGTGTGTGTGTGTGTGTGTGTGTGTGTGTGTGTGTGTGTGTGAGAAATTTTAAGGTCCTCTTCAGCTCTAAAACAATCTATTTGTTCTAAGGCCATTTCGACTTCAATGACGGCACCAAAACTTTCTCTAAAAGGAAGATCAAATATAGGACTTCTGATTAGGATATTGGCAGAAATGATGGGATTATTGTGGGGAATAAATTTAAGCATTTCAGAAATGGATTCTGAAGCTGAGTACAGATCCGTGTACAGAATAGGAATATGAGGGACAATGAGAAGAATGAGGGAGATTATATTTTAGTGATTAAATTGATCTTCTCAGCATAAATCTTATTTTTAAAAAAGTTTATGGAAACCATTACTTTTTTTTTTCGCCAGGGGATCTCCTGCCTTTCAGACACAGGGAAGATTATACTTTTACCTCCTTTGAAGTTAGGCAGAGCTGTGTGACTATCAACGCCATGAGAAAAGGTGCCGTGCACTTCTGGGAGGAAGCTTCTGGGAACAGGTACAGAATTCTCTAAGCTCTTCTCCTGCCTTGGTCACCAAGGAGGTTATACGCTCAGGTGGAGCCTCCACCAGGCTGGCCTCCGGAGCAGCTCACAGAGGATGGTCGCCCTGGAGAGTCCCTTGGGATGTAGCATGAGTGAGAACAATCCTCTGCTGTGCGAAGCCATGAGATTTGGGGGCTGCTGTTCTAAAGGGCCTGTTGTTCTCTTTCTGATTGGGAACTGGCTACAGCGAGTGTGCAAACCTCTCTCTTCCTCTGTGTTTAATTTTTTTCAGGCAGATGCTGTGACGGATGGGAGATAAGAGCCCGGGCTTCAGTTGTCCAGCAGTCTATGATGAGAGGTGAATTTGCTTAATTGGCGGTATTAGAAAGGCTGTTATGAAGGCATGTTTATCCAACAGTTCTATCAGTAGCCAATCCGGCATTTTTAGCTCCATCTACCTGAAGCCAATGTGTATTTTCAGTTGGTTCCAAACATGATGAAGAATGGAGTGTCATTTATTAACCTTCCGCTTAGACCCCAAGTCTTTTGAATCCTTCGATTATCTTATCCTGAAATTCTAATTAATCGTGTGTTAGACCTCATTCTGTTTTCCGTGTCTGTCAACTTCCGTTTTACATTTGCCATAGTTCTGTCTCCCTCTGTTCTTCATTCTGGGTGATTTCTTTCAGCTCTTTAATTCTCTCTCTAGTTGTGTGTAACTCCTCCTCTTGGATGATATCCTTTTTCTTGCTCATGCTTTTTATTTCCTTTTCCCCCCTTTCTTTTTACACTTGAAACTATACCATGATTCTAGTATTTTGAGGCGCTAAATGAAGTCATTTGACAGTTGTCTTTACTGATCCTTGCTTGGGGTGGCTGTTTCCTTATGTCCTTCACAATTCCATGATGTGATCTTAGTGTCTGGGGGACTCTTGAGGGACCCGGGCGGAGGATATGCCTGGTGGGTACAACCAGTGTTTGCTTCTACCTGTCACCATGTACACTACAAATCTGGAAGCACATCAGTAAATTTCTTAAGTCATACTTTCTTAGACTCTTTTCTGTGGAAACCCTTTTACTGACTCTTTGGCTATGTCAACATTACACAGGGGTCTCTGTTGTGACTCTCACCTTGGTAAGGGCCTAAGGTTTTAACGACAGTTCTTGTACCACCATTAACCTCCAAGTCTGGCTTCAGACACCGGCAAGTCCCTAAAGAGTATCTAATTCAGAGTCAGCTCATTGCTACATTTTTCCAGTGTTAGTAGTTTCTTTGTGGGAGGTATTTTCACTACCTATTTGTGTCAAGATCAATTCTGTCTTTCAGAGAAGATCTGGTGTATTTTGTCCAACATTTCTAGATCTCAGGTTTCTTTGTTCATGACATTTCCAGAAACAGAAATCTCCTGTGTGAGCACACAGAATAATATTGATTAATATGGCACCATGTTCCATGGGACCATAATCATAGGTAGTGGATTTCTGCCATGCTGATGGTCATCTGCTGTATGGTTTGGATCTTTAATGTGCCCTGGAAAGCTCATGTGTTGGTGCAGAAATATTCAGAGATGAGATTATGAGAACTGTAACCTCATCATCGGATTAATGCACTTGATTGATTCATCATTTGAATGGACGACGGGATTGTAACTGTAGGTGGTGGGGCATAGCTGAAGGAAGAAGGTCACTGAGGGTGTGCCCTGAGAACTATATCTGGCTCCTCACTCATACTCTCTGCTTCTCAGCTGCTACAAGTGGAGAAGCCTCTTTCTGCCATGCCCACCATAATGTCTTGTTTCACTTCAGACTCAGAGCAATGGAGCCCACTGATCATGAGCTAAACCTCTGAAATCATGAACCCCCTAAATAAACTTTTCTCGCTCTAAGATGTTCTCATCAGGTATTTTGGGCACAGAGATGAAAAGATAACACACCCATTTATTGGAACAGCTTTCCATTTTGGGGAAGCTTTGCCCATTGTGGATGTGCACTTTGCAAGGTAGAAGCCAGAAGCAATTTCTCCAGATTCCTGTACAGATATAGGGGCAGGGCATGTCTCATAGACTCTGCCACTGATGCTTCAATGTCAAGCTTAGATTTTGCAAGGAACAATGTGAAGAGCAGGAATACACAGGCCCATTCTTTGGTACAAAGAGTTGCTGAATTGTCTGGTTTACTGAGGAACGGTTGCAAAGATTCTGGAATGCAGTGCTCAGCACCATCCGTGGGCACTGCTGCGCTGCCCTGTACCGTCTTTGCAGATACAGTCTTGTGACGAGTGATACTTGACTGTGTAGCTTCTGATCTTGACCTTCTGGCCTCCCCGGAGAGGGTGTGTGAGACCTAACATTCTATAATAAATTTTCTTTCTGCTTAAACTAGCTAAGCGGGTGATTGTGTTTTCAATTATGGACCCTGACGGATGCCCTGTGGATATAGCCATGTGCAGAGGTTTAATTATGAAGACTAATTCCACAAGCTCCGCACAGAAATCAATATCATCACGTAGAGTCCCGCCTCATTGAATTCTGTGAGCTAATGAAGAGATTTACAAACTCAGATTATCCGAATAAATTTGATATTTAGAAAGGCAGAATAATTAAGAATTTTAAAAGATCCTGTTCTTATCAGCAATTTTGCTTCAATAGCATTTTAATACATGCAGAGTTCTACTGTCTCATTCAAACTTAAAGCTTTATATGGGGTGTGTGTGTGTGTGTGTGTGTGTGTATCCATGTGTGTGTGTGTATGCATGTGTGTGTGTGTGTGTGTGTGTGTGTGTGTGTGTGTGTGAGTGTGCTTCAAGTTTGGTTTGATCTGTGGCTTAGTTAAAAATAAGAAAATTAATCTTTGGTTCCAGTTGGGATTTTATATAATTTCTTGCCAAGGTTATTATTACAAAGATACAAAGAGGTCAGCATCATGGAGATAAATAATCACACTGATTTTCCACATGATATCCCACGGCACCACTGGTAAATAAGGACTACACATCTCATCTCCATTGCATCTCACCTCTACTCCCTCTACTCGGGATTTCCTCCCCATCTGTTGTCTCCAAAGACCTAGATTAGAGCTGTCTTTTAGAGCTCCCTTTTAATGTCACCTCCTCCATCACACCTTCCCTTCAACAAAGCAGAAGGAGTTAGCCTGTCCCTTCTCAGGACTCCCCAGACCCTATTTAATATTCCTGTACATGTCTGTAACCGGGGCACCTGTCTCTCCTTGAAGGAAGGTGGAAGAGTCACTCAAGGGCGGTCTTTCGGGTGTTGGTCAGTCAGTTCCAGGCCTGGTTCTCTTTGCTTTCCCCGTCTCTGCCATGCAGAATGTGCTGGTGAAGGGAGGCAGAAGGTGGGGTGGGAGTGGGACAGTCGCTGATGCACACCTCATCATCTTGTTGGCTCCAACACACAAGTGGAATGACAAAGGTGGGAAAGCTAGCTCTTTACGTCTCACCAGTCATCCAGATTTATAATCCAAACATTCCTGGTCACAAAGGCTAGTTTACTTCTTCTCCCAATGTATTAGCTCTTCCCTTCCTGGCCCAGGACTCACTGCTAGGCCCTGGAGTCCAGCCCCACAAAACACCAGCTTTGAGTGGCAGGGTCCATTCCTTACCCTTCTCCCTGTTCCCACCCATGCAGCTATTTTAACCCTTTTCCTCCATACCACCCACACCCACGGTTCTGCCTCCTCTTGTATCTAAACTCCTTGTCAATTATTTTCTGCTTCATTTCATTCTCCTCTTGGATTGGTGGCAGTGGGGAGTTTGGAAGGTAAAATAGAAGGAGAGGAGGAACATCTCACAGATGGCTGACCGTCAAGTGGAATGTTTAAAGGTAACATAAGATCTCTCAGGAGACAAAAGCGAATCTCCCACTCAAATATCTACTGTACCTTATCGTGCACAAAGACAGTCCCTTTCCGAGATCAGTATGTCACAACAGCGATGATGAAAATTCTTCTATTACTCTAGCCTCGGTAGGCTTACTCTCTGGGAAGAGGAAGAGATGGCGAGGAAGAAGGAAAAAAAATCATTCTTCCATATATCACCCATCTGACTGGAAATTAAGCATTTTGAAGGGATGAATTGTTTCTTATTGTAGGCATTTCTCAGTCCTGTGTCAGCGTGGATCAACGGAGGTTTGTTTAGTACGGAGATGAATAATGAAGCTGGTCTAGCAGGAAGATTCATGTTCTGAGGTTGGATGGCACATCTGTGTCTTAGAATGACTGGGACACTCAAGTTAAAGCACAATCAGGTCTGGTACCACGTAGCCGGTCACAAACATCATGCCCCTCGGCAGCACCCCTATTGGAATGCCCACAGCCTTTCTTTGTATAGAAGGGCTGTCCCTGGGCGAGGAGTGAAATGAGCAAGTCTGGCCAAGGCCCTTGTACTGCTCTTACTGGTTCCTCAACTCCCAGGAACCCCCTTCTCTCCTTCCCCACTAAGCACTTCCCTACTCTCTAATTTTATCACAAAACAGGAATGCTTCTGATAGCACAGATATTTTGACTGAAATTGCTTTCCATGAAACAACTCGGTGGTTAAAAAAATTGTAGTTGCTTTTCCTCCAGACACCATGAGTGACAGCCCAGATAAAAAGGAGATTCTAGAGCAACAGCAACGGGGCTTGATCTGAGAGAATGGGAATCGCAGTGGATACAAGAGGTTCACCAGAAACAGCTTGGTGGATCCATGGACAGGTCCCAAGGTAGAGAGGCATCGTCCCCGGTCCTTGCCCAGGCAACAGCAACAGGACTTTGTTAGGGGTGTGGCTGTAAGGATGAGGGAAAATGGGGGCACACAACTAGAGCCCCCCAGGAGTATGTGTCACTGAACTCAGAGTTTAGCCATTGCTTGTGGATGCTCACAGTCAAATACCATTACCTTTGTCACTCATGCTCTTGTTTATCCCCAAGGCTGATAAGACGTGGAAAATAAATATGTGCTGTATGTTTACCTCAACCAGACAGTGAATTTGGGGGCCAGCTGCAATATTATCATCTATCTAATCACAGTGCCGGTAGAGTACCTGGCATGATAGATGGTCACCATAAAAAGTTGCTGAAAGAACAGATGGGTACATGAATGAATGAGTAAATTTTGCATAGCATATCTTATATTTTCCTGGCCCTCTGGTTAAAGATGGAGGAGGCAAGGTAGCTTCTGAAGGAGCCTGACAATTTTCTGAACTTTCTACATGATGATATACATCCATTCATGTCAACAACAACAACAAAAATGGAATGGTCTCCAGCTGCCTCATTCCCCATATTTGTAGCTCTGTGAGCATTTGTGTGGTCATAGTCTATGTCTTCTTTACCCTAAGTGTTCCACAAGAGGGCTCCATCCAGTGGAAGAGGGCTGGGAGCAAGTCTTACAGAGAGATGCTCTCCATGCCCTTCCTTCACTGTACATTTACTGACCAACTTCTATGGGACAGAAAAGAAACCAGCCTTTCAAAGAGCCAATAGTCTGTCTCCTATGTATGTGGCAGGCTCAGGGTCATCCTCCTGATTCATGAGAACAAGAGCGGTTCCCAAGAAGTATGGCAAAGTGGGGGAGAAGGGGGTACAAGGAGTGAAAATTCAGGGACCCTCTCTGTAATATAGTTTATAATAACACCGTATCTAAAGAATATATACAACCAACACACCAATGCATGCACGATCCCTCTCCAACTGGCACCCTACTCTGGAATCCATTCTGCGCTCTTCTGTGCCTTTCTGTGTACAAAGAAGTTGACCAGAAGGGGCCACATTACAAGAACTTCCTTACCACCTGGCCTCTGGTGGGGTGGGCAACGAGGAGGGGACAGGGGATGAAGATTTCCCCGCAGTGATCCCCCACTTTGATGCTCTATCTCTGCTGTATCTGTGTCTTTCCATGACTACTATCCCTCCAGGTACCCCTTCTCTGCAGCTCCAAGCTCCCACTGGACCTCTTATCCCTCTGGTCAAGGGCAATAACAGCTTCCTGTGGTTCCTGGCCTTGACCTGTATACACCTCTGAACTGGTGTCTTCAATGAAGTCTCTTAGCTCATCTGAGCAGAATTCTGCTTCCTGCCAGCAACCTGGCTGGTAAAAAGGAAAACACATAAAAGTCACGTGAAGAGTCATTTTTCCACTTAAAACGAGTTCTTCTATTCAATAAGAAAGTTCTGACTCTTCAACACCTTCCTGCCCAAGTTGTTTCCACCAGCCAGTTTCAGAGCAGTACCGTGCTGGGGCACGCAGCACCCGCCTGGCTCACAATGGATCTTGAGGACTCCCACCACTCAAGGGGCCCAGGTCCCTGGGCTGACATCATAACAATTTCCTAGGACAGTCCTATCACAGGCTCCCCCACATCCCAGGCAGCACAGAGAAGAGAGGGTCAGCTATCTGCCCTCAGCCTCTCTGACTTCTGAAGAAGAGGTCATGCTCTGGTACTATCACAGTTTGGGGTGCAAGGAGGAAGGTTCTCAGATAGCCTTTGCCACATTCTTTATATACTTGCTGAAACTCCTACAGGACCTAAGGCTTTCCCACAAGTGGCACATGACCTAGAAAGGAAAAGCACCCGTGTCCATGGGGTTCAGGACGAAAATATTTTGAACTAAAGTAATTTGAGAAAACAACATGCGCAAGAAGATGATTCTGATCTTCCCCTGCCCTTCTCCTCGGAAGCAGGCTACAAGATGTTCATGTGAGAGGTGTCCTATAGAGGAGGCAAGGGGATGTCCTTATGTCTGATGAAGCGGGGATACAGGAAGGAATTTGAACAAAGAGGTCTTGCTAAATTTCCCTCGGTTTATTCTATCAGACCCTTTGGTCCACTCTATTCTTCTATGACAGCGTGCTCTCCCTCAAACCTATATTTAGAGCCTCATTTCCTGACGAACACTCCATGTTCACGTTACTTAAAAATACACTCATCCGCTTTTATCTTATTAATCTTTTTTTTTTTCAACCATAAACCTGAGATACGTAGAGAACTTACCTCTTCCGTGAGGTGCGTGTGACCACGTTTTCTGCTGGGGTGTGAATCAGGGCACCTGATCTTGTCCTGTTTGGAAGCAGGAGAGTGTCCTGCTCTGAGGGAGGGCCTGCCAGGAGGAGCCACACTGAGGGGAAAGGGGGACATGGGGAAATACAGCTCCCCCTGAGGGGAGGTCCCTGCAGAATGGTTCTTCTTGAGTAAGGCTCCCCCTGAGAAGACACCCCCCGTAAAGAAAGCTCACCCTCAGAGTTCCCCCTAAATGTTCCCCCTGAGGAAAGCTCACCCCAAGGCTTGCTCCCCTGACCTCATCCCCACACACTTTCCCTGGAGCTCTGGGCTGGGGAAAGATTCCCTCCCCCTGAAGAAAGGACTTCCCAGCTTCCCTTCCAACTTCCAGGTAGCTCCCGGAGGCTGCCAGTGGAGGGTTTCACGGGCCTCTAGCTTTTCAGAAAGGCCAACTGTTCTACTAGCCTTTACTAGCCTCAGCCCCAATTCCTCTGGTCTGAGCAGGGTTGGCCTCCGAGCTGTGAAGGGGCGTTCCCCACCCCTCTCCCTACATTAGTTTCCTGCCCTGAAATTCACCCACCCCTCGGCCCCATATTACTCCTAGCAGACCTTTAGCACCAAAAGAGTCTTCCTCCCCAAGAAAGGCTGCCCCCTGGCTTGATTCATCATCGCCAAACCTTAGAAGCAATGACGATTTCTTCCAGTAGGTGAATGGGTCAATAAATTGTGGTGCATCCAAACAATGGAATACAAGTCAGTGCTAGAAAGCAATGAACTCTCAAGCCACAGAAAGACAGGGAGGAACTTTCAATGCACATTACTAAGTGAAAGAAGCCCATCTGAAAAGGCTACCTAATTTATGACCTTCTGGAAAAGACTAAAGTATGAAGAGAGTAGAAAGATCAGTGGTTGCCAGAGATTAGGGGGGAAAGAGAGGTGAATAGAGTACAGAAACTCTTTAGAGCACTGAAAAAATATTCTCTATGATACTACAATGGTGGATACATCGCATCACACATTGGTCCAAACCCACAGGATATACAAGACCAAGAGTGAGCCCGACTGTACACTTTGGATGACAATGTAGGTTCATCCTCAGAACAAATGTGCCACAAGGGTCAGAGATGTTGATAACACAGGAAATAAGGGCAAGAACATATGGGAAATCTTTGTACTTTCCTCTTAATTTTGCTAGGCACCCAAAATGGCCCCCCAAAAAAATGACTTCAAAAAAAAAATACCTCCTTCACTCTTCTGGAAGATTTGTTTCATAGCAGCACCCGTGCTGTTAAAACAATAGTGAGCAGCCTTACTTATGTACCATTTACTTGCCACTGATGAGAAAATGCAAGAAAAACAATACACCGTGTATTCCCAAGGCTTAGAATGCCTGCCTTGCTCAGGGAAAGAACATCAGGGAGCAAACGGGCCTGGATTTGTAGTCACTAAAATGTTAGCATCTGGACATTCATCCTGAAATTCATCACCCATCTGGTGTTTCCTGCATGGAGTCCTCAGTTCTCAGGTGGCTCGTCACCAGTTCACACTGAAACACACGAAGCTTTCATAGCGGAATTTCAGTTATCACCTGCAGCCATGGGATCCATTTAGCGGGCAGCAGGGTTACCTAGAGTCACAGAAATCACACTGATGTGCTCTCCATGGTCCTGCTGAGACACAAATCTCTATGAAATATAAGAGACACTCCTTCCACCTTCCTGACTGAAGCTTCCTAGAAGATTCTTCCCTTGAGAGGTAAGTGATATGACATGCAGATGACAGGCCCACTCCCTAAGGAGCATGGATTTCTGTCCTTTTCTTTCTCCTGCTTTCCTAGGGAACCATGTTTCTATGTTTCTATGGTGTAGCCAACAGTCATCCTTGAATCCCTTCATAAACTCGGCAGGAAGCCCACCTCTCAAGACCACCACCTTGTCCTGTGTGTTAGATGCATATGCGTTTGCTTTACTAGTCTTTCGACCAGTATATGACTTTCTTCTTTGTTCCTTGAATTTTCTACTGTCAGATTTTAAAATTGTTGCTTCAGCTTTCTTTTGGATCATATTTGCTTGATATCTTTTTATTTTAAACCTTTCTATATTCTTTTGTGGTAAAGGCATCTTCTGTAAAGATATTGTTAGCTCCTTTAAAACGTCTGGGATGCTCTGTCATTTTATTGATTGTTTAACCCATTTACATTTATTATAATCACTTTGTATTAGGACAATTTCTTCCATCTTGCTTCATATTTAATTGCTGATACCTTTTTTTAAATTTTTTAACCTGATTATTTTTCACTGAGTAGTTATCATTTTCTTCAACTGACTTAAAAGAAGATATTTTGTTTGGTGGTTGCTCTTAAGACACATATTTGCTTATTTATTCATCCTATCCTATTAAATTTATCAACATCTATTGCTTTCCCTCAACAATTTAAATAGTTTAGCATATTCTCTCCTTCCTCTCTTCCATCCCCAATATACATAACAACAACAACACATTTTACTGATGTAGTCTAGATAGAATTTCAGCTCTGGGGTTTGTGTGTTAGGAATTTAACCCAGGGGCTTATGCATGCTGGCAAGTGCTCTACCACTGAGCTATATGCCCAACCTTTTTTAAATTTTATTTTGAGACAGGGTCTTGCTAAGCTGCCCAATTTGGCCTTAGTAGCTGGGATTACAGATGTGCACCACCATGCCTGATTCAGAATGGTGATATTCTTACCCTTCATATCTCTATCATTCCCTCTTTTAAAATATCTTTATACTTTCTCCTGCCTTCTTACGTAAATTTTCACCATGATCTTACAGCTTCTTAATTTATTTTTAAGGTCTATCTATCCTGCTGATTGTCCCAGCATATTATGCCTTTTGTTTCAACTATTATGTTTTTCATACCTGATAGTTGCAGTTGGTCTTTCTCGCATTGTCTTACTCATATCCTTCCTGATAGTTTTGGCAAGGAACGAACCAAGTTGTACTGCTGGCTTCTTCCTCCAAAAGTGGCAAATTATAGAACTACTGAAGAGAAAAGAGCACGAACGTGATAAACTAATATAAAACCGAGAACCTCTGAGAACACTGTAAAGTCTCCTCCAAGGCAGAAGGGGAGCAAGTGCACATGAGGGGCTGGGGTCCGGCAATTGGAGCAGAAAAAGGTAGGTCAGGGAAGAGCTTGTAAATTCAACTTTGTTTCCCCCTCTATGTGTCTGAGCTACCCTCATCGACCCCACCAACACAGCAGTCTTCTGCCACAGAATAAACAGACTGGTGGTGGCAGTGGTGGTGTGAGGAAAGGTGACCTGAAAGGAGTGCAAGATGAAAGAAATATGTGCACAGCCGATTCTTGATTCTCTTTATTTACAGTTGTTAGCTGCTACAAGCTCACTGCAAACGTTGCAAATACCAAAACATTGCTCCCAGGGGAAACATGGGGTTAGGTTCCTGTGAGCCTCTGATCACAACATTTTCATCAACCGATCAATACACAACTTTGTTTTACACATGTTTCTATTTAGAGACATATTTGAGATACATGGTTGATGCATTAACATTCAACTCATGGCCAACAGCACTGTAAACCATACCTCATGCTTCCGGGAAGCTTGTAGAACATGCATTTTCCTCCATGATGCATAGCATAGTCTTCTGCCCCTAAGACATTGGATAGCAATTGAGTACTGTCATGGAATGGATCATGTCCCCCCCCCCCCAAAATCATGTGAAGTTGTAATCCCCAGGGTGACCCTATTTGGAGATAGGGTACCTAAGGAGATAGTGAAGGTCAAATGGGGTCCTTAGGGTGGAGCCCTAATCCCAAAGCACTTCCTTATGGGAAGGGAAAGGGGCATCTGAAGAGGCATGCAGAAGAAAGACCACCTGAGGACATAGCAAGAAGGAGGTCATCTGCACAACAGGAAGAGAGGCCTATCTGGTGCTTTCATCTTGGACTTGCCGCCTCCAGATATGTGAGACAATACACCTCTGCCCTCTAAGCCACTCAGGCTTGCTGTGGCAGATGAATACGAACTCTGGGTTTCAAGTACAAAATCACCTCATCAACAAAAGAGGAAATGGAAACAAGTTTACCCACCCTCTTTATCTTATCTGGAAAACCCCACCCCTGTGCCAACTGGAGGACTCTCACTCTGTGCCTTTGTGACATCTGCTCTTGACAATCCTCTGATTCAGGATGTGGTATTCTGGGCTTGACTCCTGGGACTCTATCTCATTTTTTGAGTCATTGCTAAAAACCCCACTCAGTCATGCTGGGTTTTTCTATGGGGTCTGACTTCTCTAGCTTGAGGTCCCCTGGAGGGCTGGTGTGGATAGTCTATAATTTTTCCGTGCTTATAAAAAAATCTGCCTTGTTTTTCTTCTTCATCTTTGATAGATTTAATTTTTGTTTTTGCCAAAGCTTAAGAAGTATCTAATTTAAAGAATCGAGAGTTCCACAAAGTGTGCATCTGAGTCCGTTTTGTGGAGTCATAATGGATATTGACAGGGCGATTTGTAAAGAACACAGATTAATTTCTCTAGTTCTAGAGACTGGGGAATCCAAGGAGTTTGGCAAGGGCTTTCTTGCTGTGTCACCCCATGGCAAAAGGCAAAGGGAAAGAAACAGAGAACACGTACTGGAGAAGGTCAAACTCACGTTTATAACAAGCCCATTCTTAAGATACCAAATCCATAACACCAGCATCAATCCATTCACATCCAGATACCACAGGACCTAATCGCTTCCTAAAGGGTCTCACCTTTGAACATTGTTGCCTTTAGGATTATTTCCAACATAAACCATAGCAGCTTGTTATCAAACAGAATCCTATACCGACAGGAGCTTCCTGCTGCCCCCATTCCACATGCATCAAAGAGAAACACTTTCAACGATTTAAACTGATTGTTTTGGTATATTTATATGCTTTCTCTAAATTACATGATTATGTAGTTGCTTCTTGTGTTTTCCTATTACACATTTTATGTAGCCTTTTAATCTCTAATCCTCCTGATAAAGCAGTCTTGTAATTTTGGATATTTTAATATTCAGTGTTTATATTATTGCCAGTCATGTAATTGATATGTACTGCTAAATGGTATGATATGCAAAGATTCCTTGTCCTGAACAAGTTATTACTTTTCCTATGGTTAATCATTGTCTTTTGTTGGTTTGTTGAATAACTTCGTCTACACTTATCACTAATCTTATTCCCAAACTCTCTCTCTCAGAGGTGTAAATCTTTTCTCAGTATGCTTAATACACCAGGTGTTCTATCCATTTCCTCTTCTCCAGTAACTCTCTTCTGGTCCCCTCCCTGTAGCCGTCAGGTGACTTGGTGGCCTCTTTTGATTTGTAGCCTCATTTTGGCAGAGCACATTTACCTGGTGGCTTCCTTGTGAAGGAAGTGCATTAGTAGTAAATCTCTTTACACAGTCTGAAAACACCTCTATTCTGCCTTCACCCCTATTTGACAGTGTGTCTAGAATATAAGGCTGGAAATTCCTTGAAGTTTGAAGGCATCACTTTTGTCTTTTTAGCTAAGGTATGGCTGTTGAGAAGTTCAGTGCCATTCTTATTTCTGTACTTATTTATTTATGATGCTGGGTTGAACCCAGAGCCTCATACATGCTAGACAAGTGCTCTATCGCTGAGCTACAACCCCAACCTTTAAATTCTTGATCTTTGATGTTCTACCTTTCCCCCCCTCTCTCTTCCTTGCTTTCTCCCTCTCCTTTTCTATCTCCTTCCCAACCACCACCTGCCCTATTCTGCTTTTCTTTGTCCCAATGTTTTGAAGCCTTAAAATCATGTATTTTGACATGAATACATTTTCTGTCATGGTGCTAGGTCCTTAGTGAACATTTATTATAATTTTTTAAACAGACTCTTTTTTTTTCAGAACAATTTCAGATTCACAGCAAAATTCAGAAAAAGTTATAAATATTTCTCATGTAGCCCCTGCCTCCACACACACTTGACATTGCACTTGACGAACCTGCATGGGCACATCATTATCACTCAGAACACGCAGCTTATGTTGGGGTTCGCTCTTGGTATTGCACATTCTGTGGGTTTGAACAAATATAGAATGGTGGGTGCCCACCACTGTACTATCATACTAAGTATTTTCAGTGCCCTAAAAATCCTCTGTGCTCCCTCTCACATGAACCCTGGCACATGAGCCCTACAGTTGTTAGCTGCTATAAACTCACTGCATTGTGTCCCCCACCATTTGGCCTTTTCCAGAGTGTCACAAAGTTGGAATCATACAATATATGCCTTTTCAGGTGGGTGCCTTTTACTTAGTAATATTTTTCTCCTCCACATTTCTTTTCATGCTTTGATAGCTAATTTCTTTGGCACTGAATAACATTCCCCTGTCAGGATGTACCACAGCTAATCCATTCACCATGCAGGACATCTTCATTGCATCCAAGTTTGGGCAACTCTGAATAAAGCTGTTGTAAACATTGTTGCAAGATTTTGTGTGGACGTCAGTTTTTAAGTCCTTTGGGTAAATACCAAGGAGTGCAATTTCTGGATCGAGTGGGGGAAAGTATATATAATTTTATAAGAAACTGTCTTCAAAAGTGGCTGTATAATTTTGCATTCCTATCATCCGTATTGGAGAGTTTCTGTTGCTCTACGCCCTCACCATCATTATTGTAGTCTGAATTTCAGCCATGCTAATAGATGTGGAGGGGTATCTCATTTTTTTTAACTTGCATGTCTCTGATAACATATAATATGGGACAACTTGTCTGATGCTTACTTGCCAACTATAAATCTTTGGTATGGTGTCTCATAAGGGCTTTGATTCATTATTCATTTGGTTATTCGTGTTTCTTGTTGAGTTTTACGAGTTCTCTGCTTTGATTTAAATAATAGTCTTCTATCTGCTACGTGGTTTTCTTCTGGTCTGTGGCTTGTCTTATTCTCTTGACTAATTTTTTGCAAAACCAAAAATTTTCACTTTCAAGGAAGAAATTCTTTCTTTTGTGGATCTTGCCTTTGAGGTTATATCTATTTTTTTTTTTAAAGGAGACAGAGAGAGAGAGAGAGAGAGAATCTTTTTTTCCTTTTTTTTTTTTTTTTTTTTTTTTGTAGATGGACACAACACAATGCCTTTTTATTTTTGTACGTGGTGCTGAGAATCGAACCTGGATGCCTCCCATGTTAAGGGCGTGCTCTACCGCTGAGCCAAATTCCAGCCCCTGAGGTTATATCTAAAAAGTGATTCAAACCCAAGTTCATCTAGATTTCCTCCTATTTTGAAAACAGATCTCTTCTAGGAGTTTTATAGTTTTGAATTTTAAATTTAGGTTTGTGATCCATTTGAATTAAATTTGTGAAGGCTATAAGATCTTATCTAGGTTCATTTTATTGTATGTGGATGTCCAATTGTTTCAGTACCATCTATTGAAAATGTGATACTCTGGGGCTGGGGTTGTGGCTCAGTGGTAGAGCGCTCACCTAGCATGCATGGGGCACTGGGTTCGATCCTCAGCACCACATAAAAATAAAATAAAGATATGTGTCCATCTAAAATTAAAAAAATAAATTTTAAAAAATAATTTAAAAAAAGAAAAAGAAAATGGGATACTCTGTCCATGGAATATCCTTTGTTCCTGTCTCAAATATTAGATGATTACATTTATAGGGGTCTATTTCTGGGCTCTCCATTTTTTTCTGTTGATCAATTTGTCTATGTTTTCTTTTTTTAATCAGTAGCACACTGGCTTGATGACTGTCACTTTATAGTATGTCTTGAAATTGGATCATGCCAGTCCCTAAACTTTGTTCTTCAGTGTTGGGTTGTTATTCTGGCTCTTTTGTTGCACCACCTCCTTCTTCTGCCGCTCCGGGAGCTGCTTGTGTGTTTGTTCAGGGTGAACCTGGTACCTCTTTTGTGAAGTGGCAGAGGAGACTCTGGTGCTCACCTTGGCTGACAAAAAGCCTAAGGAAGGAGTCAAGACTGAGAACAAGGATCGTATTGACTTGAAGGTGGCAGGGCAGGATGGTTCTGGGGTGCAGTTTAAGGCACACACCACTTGGTAAACTAATGTAAGCCTACTGTGAGTGACAGGGTTTGTCAATGAGGCAGATCAGATTCCCATATGATGGGCAGCCAATTAATGAAACAGACACTGCTGAACAGTTGGAAATGGAAGACGAGGATACAATTGATGTGTTCCAGCAGCAGACAGGAAGCGTCTATGAAAAAGGGAACCCGCTACTTTACTTCAGAACTCTGTTCTTACAGACCAAGAATACATTCTCAATTAGAAAACTGAAATTTGGTTCTACCACATCCTGATTACCACAGTATGCCAATGTCTTGGCTGGGCACAGAATCACGAGCCACTCAAGCAGGAACAAAACTTTATTTTTGAAAAAGCCGCCAATCCTCCGTACGCCGGCAAGCCAAAACCGGTCCACCCACGCGCGCCTACTGGAACTGGGGGCCCCCCGGACCTCTCCCGGAATTCCCTCCTACTATCCTTCCCCAACCAATGGGAACTCTCCAGGAGTCCCGTAACATGAGTCCCGTAGCAGGCCAAGGTGAACAGCAAGAGTCCAATTTCCATATGAATGTAAATCTTAACATAATCATATCATCTCAGTGGCTAGCTGTCGTCATCACCTTACAACCGAAAGTGCCATGCATCATATTATTTGCTTGTGGCTCCTAGCATCTGCCCCCTTCTGTTTAATTAAGCAACAGGCAATGTGGCTAGGGACCGTGCCTGGTAGGTTGTCCAATTCAACATATGGTTCTTACCCGTCATGGGAGAACTGACCTTTAGGCGTCAGCTTCCTGTCTTAGGTTGAATCCACTGCAATCAGATCAACCCGTCACTGACTACCGGTCCAGCATTCGGCCATGCTTGTGGATAGGCCTATGCACCAGTGGGGGGGTGAGGTTCTTGCCTCACCTCTGTTGGCCCCCAAATTTAGCCTTGGTGCCAGTGGGGGGGGTGAGGTTCTTTGCCTCACCTCTGTTGGCCCCCAAATTTTAGACCAACAGTAGTAGAAGGGAGGAGGATACAGAAATGCCACGACACCAAGCCAATTGATGGCTCCTTTGGAAAAATTGCGTCACTGGTGACACTATCAGCAAAGATATGCCAGCATTACCACAATTAACATGGGGTGAGCTGGCAAGGAAATTGCATCACTGGTGACACCATCAGCAAAGATATGCCAGCAGTACCACAATTAGCTGCACCAGACGATATTTCACAATGCATGTAACTGATATATAGTCCAGGAAAGTTCTGCAGGCAGTTCAAATCAGAAGAGTCTATCAATATGTCCATTTCCTCCCAAAGTAAATCAAGTTCTTGATTGAGCATTACTTGTTGAGTTATATTCATTGATGTATCAGTTTATACAGTTTACTGTGATAGCTATCATAGAAGCTGTAGTTTGGTTTTATCTTAGTCTTCACCGGAACTGGGATGGAGATGGAAATTTTGGCAATGATGCTAAAGAGACATTATCCTGAACAGAATTATTAAATATGATGAAAAGGAAAGGTGAAAGTAAACAAACAGATCTGTTAAACTTCTATAAAAACAATCCTTAACAGCTGTTTACCTAATTTAAATTAAACCATATAAATCACGTGAATAAAAAAAAAATTCGGATCCATTTTTTCATGAGCGCTCCTCATATAAGAAATATGGACATACACACATACAGACATACAACACAAAACAGAAGTGTGCACACAACATACAACACATAAGACAATAGTAAATAAAGGCCTTGTAGCTATACCTAGGTGAAATCTCCATTGCAATGTTTAAAAACTCCACAGTCAAAAAATAAAACACAGTCAAAAAATAAAACTGATCAGAAAAACATTAACCTAGGTTTGTATGAGCTCAAAAATAAAATAGAACTTTATGATGTGGGAAAAATGCAATAATAAAATAGATATTGGAAAAAAAAAACACCTTGGTTAATCACTGTCGCAGATGTAAGAATAGCCAAGCTGGAGTTCTGGATATCAGCTGTTATGGATTTGAGTCAAATCATCTTCTTTTTCTGTAGAAATTATTTTGGTTAATCTCTCTGGAATCCAAATCGGCTGCTGTTCCTCCTGTGGAAAAACACAGACAGAGTCCCGACTCCAGACTATCACTGGATCCGGACCTTTCCATTGTCCTGTTAGAATATCTTTCCAAAGTACCTTAGGCTTATGTTCATTTTTTGGATACAAATGTCTTTCCGCAGCACTATGTCCCGATGAATCCAAATTTAAAAAGTTTAGAGTAAAAAGGGTTATTTTAAGTTTATCTTTGGGGGATATATATCCCTTTCCAATTCCCTCCTTTTGTTTTAATAAGTAAATTTTAATAGTTTGATGAGCTCTTTCAACTATGCCTTGTCCTTGTGGATTGTATGGAATTCCTGTTATGTGAGTAATGCCAAATGATGAGCAAAATTGTTTAAAAGAGGTGGAAGTATAACCAGGACCATTGTCCGTTTTTAACTGTTTTGGAATGCCCACAGTGGCAAAATTTTGTAAGCAATGAGCTATAACATCTTTAGTTTTTTCTCCGGCATGAAGGGAGCCCATCAAAAATCCGGAAGAAGTATCAACTGTAACATGTAAATATTTTAATTTTCCAAATTCTGGCAAGTATGTGACGTCCATCTGCCAAATATGGTTAGGTATCAGTCTTCTAGGATTGACTCCAAGATTAACTTGTGGTAAAAATGTCACACAATTTTGACATTGTTTTATTATATGTCTGGCTTGTTCTTTAGTTATTTTAAAATGCTTTTGTAAAGTATTAGCATTGACATGGAACCTTTTATGAAAATTTATAGCTTCTTCTATTGTGGAGAAAATATGTATGTCATGTGTAGATTTATCTGCTAGTTCATTGCCCATACTAAGGGCTCCAGGCAATCCTGTATGTGCCCTGATATGTCCTATAAAGAATGGATCTTTTCAGTCCCAGATTAGACTTTGTATAGCGGAAAACAAAGAGAAAACAGTAGAAGAAAGTGAAATCCTACCAGCATCTTCAAGGGATACTATAGCATTAACTACATACTGACTATCAGAAAATAAATTAAATACAGAATCTTTAAACATCATAAAAGCTTGTAATACTGCATTAAGCTCTACCTTTTGAGCTGATTGTTTGGGTACTAAAAATGTAAAAGTTTGATCAGGAGTAACTACTGCTGCTGTACCATTGTTTGATCCATCAGTGAATATATTTGGAGCATTTATGATAGGGGTTTTTCTTGTCATTTTTGGAAAAACTATAGGATGCTTAGACCAAAAAGACAACAAAGGATTAGATGGTAAGTGATTATCAAATGAAACACTAGTTTTACACATGATTATTGCCCATGTATTTAACTCATTAGCTAACTCATCAATTTGATCCATAGTATATGGAGTAATAATTTTATTGGGAGAAATCCCAAACACTCCCTTTGCTGCTTTTATTCCTTTGAGTATTAATTGTCCTACAGCCTCAGGATATCTAGTAAGAATAGTGTTAGGAGAATAAGATAAATGTATCCACAATAATGGACCTTCTTGCCAAAATACTCCTGTAGGAATATTTTTTGTTGGTAGTACAATAAATAATAAAGGCAAACATATCAATTCTATCCAAATGCATATTTTCCATATATGTTTCAATGATTTTTAATGTCTTTCTTGCTTCAGGCGTTAACATGCGGGGTGAATTTGGATCTGATGGACCTTTTAGAATATCAAATAAAGGTCCTAACTCTCCTGTTGGTATGCCTAGATAAGGCCTTATCCAATTTATGTCTCCCAATAACTTTTGAAAGTCATTAAGTTATTTGAGTTGATCTACTCATATTTGAATTTTTGGTGGATGGACCATGGTTGAGGATAATAGAACTCCTAAATAATTAATTGGAAGATTTAATTGTACTTTATCTATTGCTATCTCTAGATTATAATTTTTCAATAAGTTTGTAAGTGTGGCATAACATTCTAGTAATGTGTTTTTATCTTTATGTGCCAATAACACATCATCCATATAGTGAAATATTTGTAGTTCAGGATTTTGATTTCTAAGTGGCTGGATTGCTTTATTAACATAAATTTGACACATAGTTGGGCTGTTAGCCATCCCTTGAGGGAGTACTTTCCATTCATATCTCTGATCAGGACCTTCATGATTCAGTGCAGGGATAGTAAATGCAAAATGTGGACTATCCTCGGGATGAATTGGAATTGAAAAGAAACAATCTTTAATATCTATAGCTAAAACATGCCAGGTTTTTGGTAGAGCAGACAATTGGGGAATCCCTGATTGAGCAGGTCCCATAATAACCATCTCATTATTAATGGCTCTTAAATCTTGTAATAATCTCCATTTACCAGATTTCTTTTTAATGACAAAAATGGGAGTATTATGGGGGGATACGGAAGGTTGTATATGTCCTTCCGCTAATTGTTGTCTGACCAAGTCATGGGCTACTTGTATCTTTTCTTTATTCAGGGGCCACTGAGGAACCCACACTGGTCTTTCTGATTTCCAAGTAATTTTGATTGTCTCAGTGGCCCTTTCTGAAAACCCAATCCATGTCTATTTATTTCTTGATCTATTTGAATAGGTGCTGTCATACCTTGTTCTTGTTCTCTTAATCTTTTTTCTTTCCTAAAGCCTTGTTTAGCCCTAGTAGTGGGCACGTTAGGACTGATGTTATTTGTTAATGTCAATCCTAATTGATCTAGGACATCTCATCCCCATAAATTTATGGGAAGATGATCCAATACATAGGGCTGTATAGTTCCTTCACATCCTTCAGGATCCCTCCAATCTAATACCATAGCACTTCTATGGGGATTTTTTGCCACTCCTAGGCCTCGAAGCGTTTGAGTGGCTTGTTGTAATAGCCAATGTTTTGGCCATTCTTGACGAGATATGATGCTGAGGTCAGCACCTGTGTCCAGCAGCCCATTAAAGTCATGTCCTTGAATATTTAATTTTAGCATTGGGCGAGAATCTAAATTTAAAGACAGCATAGCTCATTCTACACCTGTGGAGCCTAATCCCTTGGAACCTCTTTCTACATTACAACTGGAAAATTTATCATGCAGGCTGGGTATTATTAATAACTGTGCTATTCTATCTCCTGGTGAAATTACTGATATACCTCTTGGAGAACTAGCTATAATTTTTATTTCACCCTCATAATCGGGATCAATTACCCCAGGACTTATCATAAGTCCTTTTAGTGTAGAAGAACTGCGTCCCAATAATAAGCCTACTGTTCCCTGGGGAAGAGGTCCTTTTACTCCTGTGGGAATGATGTGAACTCCCATCTCTGGAGTTAGTACTGCTCTGCCAGAGGCGCAGATGTCCAACCCTGCGCTCCCTCTAGTTTGTCTGATGAGGGATTTAATGGATAATGCGTCCTGGGCACTACCTTGATGGTGCTGCTGGGTTCCTCCATTGCCCCATATATTTGTGGTTTTGGGCCCCGGGGCATTGGGCCCTCTAGTCCATTTTTTGGCAATGGAGCTTGATACCTTTCTCCACGATATCATGGGTAAACACTTGGTCCTTGTCCATTTTTAGATAACGGAATACCCTCTATGGTGGTTTGAGAACGGCATTCATTAGCCCAATGTTTCCCTCTATGGCATCGTGGGCAAATACCCGGTATTCTATTCCTTTGATACCTAGTTTTGTTAAACCCTCCTCTTATGGGGCAACTCCTTTTAAAATGTCCTGTTTGATTACAATTATAGCATGTTTTTGGCCTGGCATCTAAAGCCTGTTGTACTGCTGCTAAGACTTGCCCTTGTTCATTAATGTCTCTACATAATTTAATATATGTGTTTAAATCTTCATGTCTCCATGGTCTAATGACCTCTCTGCAGCAACGATTTGCTTGGTCATAAGCCAGTTGTTTTATAAATGGCATTGCCTGTTCTGTATTTCCAAATATTCTAGAGGCTGTCTGAATAATCCTATCTACAAATTCAGCGTAAGGTTCATTATTTCCTTGTATTACCTTAGATAATTTACCTTGTAAATCTCCATGCCCCTGTAAAGTTTTCCATGCCCTAACTGCATCTACAGCAATTTGTGCATATACGCCAGGGTCATATTCAATTTGCTGTCTTTGACCCTCATAAGGTCCCTTTCCTAATAACATATCTATATTTCTTTGAGGGTAACCGGCTTCCGCATTTTGCCTAGCTGTCTCCATGCAAAATTCCTCATTGGCAACCTTCCATAACAAATATTGTCCTCCATTTAGCACAGATCGACACATGTTAGCCCAATCTGCTGGTGTCATGTCCAAGTTGGTAACAGATTCGACCATGCTTACCGTGAAGGGAGCTTGCGGCCCATAGGTTGTTACAGCCTCCTTTAATTGCTTTACTGTTTTGAAATCTAAAGCACGGTGAATTCGTTGCCCTCCTGCCTGCTCAAGTACAGGGCATGCCAATCTTTGGGGTCCTGCCTCAGAATTCCGTCCATCAACTACGGGAGTTGAGGGCCGCTCAGCTGTAGATGGAGTTGTTGGTTGAATTATGCCCTCTGGTGATAGAACAGAGTTACTAGCAACCTCCTGTTGTAATTCTCCATCTGATGGCTGTTTTTCCTCTAAGCTTTCTTTCTTTAAATTTTCCTCTGTCTGACTAGCCTGAGAGACCTTCTCTTTTGTTTGACCTAGCGTTTTTTCTACCATAGTTTGGACCTCTAACAATTTACTTAACAGTTTTTTGGTTTGTTTTTTACTAGATTCTAATCTACTATAAAGGTAACGTAACCCAATAAGATAGGATAAAACAAAGCCGAAGCAGAATGAAACAAAAATGGAGCAGAGAATGGTTGTATCAATTTTCTCTTTCTCAGGGCCGAATAACTTCAAACCTTGAGCCAACCATTTTTCCCAGTTTGCCTGAGAAAATTCTAGGGCTAGGGAGCTTGAAATAAAAGCAAAATAAATCAAAACAAGAACACATTGTTTTTTGAAATGGTCACCCATTCTGTCGCCTTCCCTCAGGGGCGAGCAATTTTACTCACCTCTAAGTTTCAGGCGTTCCCCGAACGGGCCACCAATTGCCAATGTCTTGGCTGGGCACAGAATCACGAGCCACTCAAGCAGGAACAAAACTTTATTTTTGAAAAAGCCGTCAATCCTCCGTACGCGCCGGCAAGCCAAAACCGGTCCACCCACGCGCGCCTACCGGAACCGGGGGGCCCGGACCTCCCCTGGAATTCCCTCCTACTATCCTTCCCCAACCAATGGGAACTCTCCAGGAGTCCCGTAACATGAGTCCCGTAGCAGGCCAAGGTGAACAGCAGGAGTCCAATTTGCATATGAATGTAAATCTTAACATAATCATATCATCTCAGTGGCTAGCTGGCATCGTCACCTTACAACCGAAAGTGCCATGCATCATATTATTTGCTTGTGGCTCCTAGCAACAGTATAGTTTTCTCTATTCTTTCATTTTCCCCTTCCCCATTCCTTTATTGTACATAAAGTGACTGGTGTATGTGCACAAGGATATTGCATTTTTAAAAAACTAAACGGCTGATGATATGTTTTGATTGACATCAAATGGAAATGGAATGGGGAAAAATGCTGGTTCTGTGAAAATTTTCCCCTTCTCCATTAGTGGCAGGCTCATTCAGCCTTATCTTTATATTTCAGTAAGTTATTTTGCTCTCACTATTTTTACAAAACAAAACAACAACAACAAAACAAACAAAAAACCCTAGCAAACAAACAAACAACAACAACAAAACCCAAAGAACATAAAAATCCTTGCATACCTTGTTTGTTTGGAGAATTTTAATGTTTTTCATTTATCATTATAAAACCAAGAACAATTTTATGACTTTTTTGTACGTAGCTGTTACACATAGGACAATCTGTCTTTAAATAAGGGGAAATTACTCTTAAAAAGAAAAAAAATAATTCTACATAGGGAAGAGTGGTGGGAAAGAAAAGGAGGGGGCAGGGGATTAGCAAGGATGGTGGAATGTGATGGACATCATTATCTAAAGTACATGTGTGAAGACTTGAATTGGGTGTCAACATACTTTATATACAGAGATACGAAAAATTGTGGTATATATGTGCATTAAGAATTGTAATACATATCTCTTTTGCATATAAGGTATGTTGACATCCAATTCAAATCTTCATACATGTATTTTGAATAATGGTGACCATCACTTCCCGCCTCCTTGCTAATCCCCTTCCCCCTCCCTTTCCCACCCACCCCTCTTCTTTATGTAGAAATAATCTTCCTCCCATGCTCTCCCTCCCTATCCCACTTTGAGTCATCTCCCTTATATCAGAGAAAACATTTGACATTTGTAATGAAAAAAAAAGAGTACATGTATAATGGCATAATTTGACGTGAACACACTTTATATACAGAGATATGAAAAATTGTGCTGTATATGTGTAATAAGGATTGTAATACATTCCACTGTTGTTGTATACTTAAAAAATAAAAAAATTAAAAAAAAACAATTGTAATGCCAAAAAAAACAACAACAACAAAGTACTGTATAAAGGCATAAACTGGTGTGAACATACTTTATATACAGAGATACGAAAAATTGTGCTCTATATGTATAAGAATTGTAATGCATTCCACTGTTGTATATTTTTTAAAAATAATAAAATCAATAAAAAAGAAAAAGATTCTTAGTTTTCCCTTCAAGTCAAGCGTCTTGTTATTTAAATAAATTTCTTGTTTAAAATGAAAAAAATAAAATAATACACCTTAGAATATCCAGAAAATAACCTGCTGGGATCTTGACTGGAATCAAATTAAATTTATAAGTCAAATTGGTGACATCTTGACAAAATTGAGTCTTCTTATCCACAACATGAAGTATCTCCCCATTTATTTAATTTTTCTTTGATTTCTTTCATTAATTTTATGTTTTTCTTTTTATTGATCTCATAATATTTTGTTAGAGTCATACCTAAGTATTTCACTTTTTTGAGTTCTAGTATAAATGATATTTCATTATTCATTTCAAAATGCATTTATTCATTATTAGATGTAAGAAAGTGATGGACTTTTCTATTAACCTTGCATCTTGCAACCTTAGTATAATTTCTTATTAGTTCCAGGAATTAATTTTGTTGATTTTTCAGATTTTCTACAGAGAGTCATCTATGAAAAAAGACCATTTTATTTTTCCTTTGCAAGCTGTGTACCTTTTATTTCCTTTTCTTGTCTTATTGCATTAGTTATGATTTCTAATATGATGTTGGAAAACAGGGGGTAAAAGGGATATGTTTACCTTGTTCCTAATTTTAATGGGAAAGCTTTGAGTTTCTCACTATTAAATATGATGTTAGCTATATGTTATTTTTTTGTAGATACTCTTCACCATGTTAAGGAAGTTCTCCCCTAGACCAGGTTTTTGAGAGTTTTTACATAAATGAGTATTAGATTTCATCAAGTTCTTTTTCACATGTTTATATGATAATATGATTTTTCTTGTTTAGTTGGCTTATGTGATGATTTACATTATCAATTGTAAATGTTGACTCAATCTTGTATAACTGGGATAAGTCTCATGTAGTTTTGGTGTATAACTCTTTTCACACATTGTTGGTTTCAATTTGATAATATTTTGTTGAGAGTTTTTGCATCGGTGTTCATGAGAGATATTGGTTTGTATTTTTCTTTTGTTATAATGTCTTTGGTTTGGCCTCATAGATTCATTTAGAAAGTTGATTTGATTCTGTCTTCTGAAAGAGACTTTAGAGGACTGGTATAATTTCTTCCTCAAATGTTTGGTAGAATTCATTGGCAATCCTTTTAGACTTGGTACTTTCTGTTTTGGAAAGTCATTAATTATTGATGCATTTTTAATGGAGATAGGCCTATTCTGATTGTCTGTTAATTCTTGTGGGGTTTTGTGTGTGTGTGTGTGTGTGTGTGTGTGTTTGTGTGGTGCTGGGGATGGAACCCAGGCCCTTATGTATGCAAGGCAAGTACTCTACCAACTGAGCTATATCCCCAGCCTCTCGTGTGAATTTCGGCAGTCTGTTTTTTAGAGTTTATCCATTTCATCTAGGTTATCACTATTTATTGGTACAGAATTATTTTTAGTATTTCTTTTAATAACCATAGAATCTGCAGTGATGTCATCTAATTTCTGATATTAGTACTATCTCTCTCCTTCTCCTTTCTCTCTCTCTTTCTCTTTCTCTCAGCCTCCTAAAAGCTTAACAATTTTATTGATCTTTTCAAAGAAACAGTTTTAGTTTAGTTGATTTTTTAAAACATTTTTTGTCTTTCCACATTTTTTATTTGTTTGTTATAGTTGTACGTAATGGTTTGATTTGTTGTTACATATTCATGCATACACACAAGAAAACAATATAATTGGGCCAATATCACTCCTCAGCACTTCCCACTCCCTCCCTACCTCTGGGTTTTTTTACTTTTATCTATTTATTTCTTGTTTTCAATTTTCTTGATTTCTATTCTAATTCCTAGCATTTATTTTCTTCTGTTTACTTTGGACTTACTTTTTCTAATTTCCTAATATTGAAACTTAAGGGATTGATCTAAGATCTTTCTTCTTTTCTAATAAATGCACTCAATGCTATTAATTTCCCTCTAAACACTGTTGGCATTGCTCTCACAAATTTTGATAAGTTGTGCTTTGTTTTCAACTAGTTAGAAGTATTTTTAAATTTATTTTGAGATTTCTTCTTTGACAAATGTGTCATTTAATCTCCAAGTCTTTTGTGATTTTTTTCCTAGATTTTGTTTTTGTTTTTGTTTTTGTTAATGATTTGATTTCTAGGTCAATTTTATTGTGGTCTGAAAGCAGACATTTTATGATTTCTGTTCTTTTAAATTTGTTAGGATGTGTATTATGGGTTAAAATGTGAATGTTTGAAAGAACATTTCATGAGTTTGAGAAGAATATGTATTGTGCTGTTTTGGGATGAAGTGATCTATAGATGTCCATTACATTCAGTTCATGGATGATTTTGTTAAGTTCAACTATTTTGTTATTGATTTTCTTCCTGTAAGATCTGTCCATTACTCATAGAGTGGGGTTGAATCAACTACTTTGAAATCATCTCTTCCTCCTTGCAATTCCACTAGTTTTTACTCCACGTATTTTGATGCTCCATTGTTAGGTATATGCTCACTAAAGATGGTTGTGTCTTTTTAAGAATTGATCCCTGTATTATCGTGTAGTACCCTCTTTGTCTCTGATGGCTTTTCTTGGTCAGAAGTCTGCCTGCCAGACTATTGCTGCTACTTCAGCTGTCTTTTGATTAGTGCCAGCAAGGTAAATCCTTCTCCATACTTTTTTCCTACATGTGCCTTTATATTTAAAGCGGGTTTCCTGTAGACATCATGGGTTTGGGTCTTGTTTCTTTTCGTCTCTGACAATCTATGTCTTTTTTTTTTCCCCCTTTGTACCAGGAATTGAACCCAAGGGTGCTTAACCACTGAGGCACATCCCCAGCCCTTTTAAAAATATATATATATATATATTGTATTTAGAGACAGGGTCTCCTTGAGTAACTTAGGGCCTCACTAAATTGCTGAGGCTGGCTTTGAACTTGGGATCCTCCTGCCTCCACCTTCGGAGCTGTGTAATCACAGGTGTGCGTACCTGGCAGTCTTTGTCTTTTAATTGGTCCATTAAAACCATGGATATTCAGGGTCACTATTGATACAGTTGGATTAACAACTACTGTATTTGTTACTGTTTTCTATTTGTTTTTCTTATTTTTTGTCTCTTTTTTCACCTTTTATTGTAGTTTTGACTGAACATTTTATGTGATCTTTGACACATAACAAGTAGTTATACTACTTCTTCGAGTGTGTGTGTGTGTGTGTGTGATTGCCTCAGTGTCTGCGATATGTATTTACAATAAATCAATCCAAATCCATTTTCAAATAACACTATACTATTTGGTGAGAATGTGAGTTCCTTGTAATAACAAATTCTAATTCCTCCCTCCCCTCACCTGTACTGCTTTCTCTCAGTTCACATATACATAAGCATATATATGTGCATACACATATATATGAACATAAAATCGTTAATCTTTTTGCCATTATTTTGAACTGCTATCTATTAGAACCACTAAGAATAAAAAAGAAAAGCTTTTCCTTTACTTATTCATTCTTCAACTTTCTTCTTTTTTGTTCTATTATTTTTGGGGGGAGGGCGGTGGACAAGGTATCTCTATTGCTGACCAGGCTGGACTTGAAATTGTGATCCTCCAGTCTCAGCCCACCAAGGGGCTGTTTTACAGGTGTGTATCACGGCACCCAGCTTCTCTTCATTTATTTATATAGATCCAGGTTTCTGATCTCATCATTTTTCTTTTCTCTAAAAGATTTCTTTTAACCTTTCTTGTATGGCAGGTCTATTGGCAATAAATTCTGCCAAGTTTTGTCTGTCTAAGAAAGACTTTATTTCTACTTTGCTTTTAAAAATACTTCTTCAGGGTATAGAATTTTAGGTTGGTGCTTATTTCTTCTACCTCAACACTGAATATTTCACTCCACCTTCTCTTTGCAGATTTTCTCCTTGTTTTTCTATAGGTATTTTTTTTTCTTTCAGCCTTTTCTCAGGCTATTTTTACCTTTATCTTTGATTTTCCTTACTTTGAAATAATAAACCTAGCTGTGTTTGGGGGGGGGGTATTTTTGTTTTGTTTTACTTTTATAGTGGTTGATGGTCTCTGACCTTCCCCTGGATCTGTGATTCAGTATCTGACATTAATTTGGGGAAATTCACACATCATTATCATTCCGAATATTTCCTCTATTTCTTTCTCTCTTCCTTCTCTTTCTAAAATTCCCATTCTGGGTAAGTCTAATGTTTTATATTTGTTGTGCAATTCATTTATATCCTGTGCTGGGCTTTTTTGTTTAGTTTTTTTTTTCTCTTTGTTTTTCAGTTTTGTTAGCTTCCATCAAGATATTCCCAAGCTCAGAGACTCTTTCTTAGCTATTTCCAATAAACCCATCAAAGACATTCTTCATTTCTGTTACTTTTTTTAAAAAATCTAGCATTTCTTTTGATTTTGTCTTAGAATTTCTACTTCTCTGCTTTCCACGGCCTATCTTTTCTTGCCTTCTGTCTATTTTATCCATCGGAGCCCTTAGCCTCTTCATCGTAGTTGTTTTAAATTCCTGATTAGATGATCCCTTCATCCCTACCAGATCCGAGTCTGGCTCCCATGTCTGCTCTGTGTCTTTCAGATGGGTTTTGTTTGGTTCTTGCTTCTTAGTAGGTCTCGTCATTTTTCCTCATTCGCTACATGTGATGTCCTGGGTAAAAGGGACTGCTGGAAATAGACCTTTAATGATGTGGTGGTACGTTGTGGGAGAAGGGGAAGCATTTCACAGGACTATCAAAGGTGTCCTGTCTTGTAGAGAGCCATACCTCTGCACTGTGAACTCCATGTGTGTTTCTCACTTTTCCTGACGAGGGTTTACCAGAAGTGGGTATTGCCTTTCCCCCAGTCCAGTTAGGCTCTGATGAAACCAGCGTAGGATCTGGTTTAATAGCTTCTCCTGTGGGGAGATCTTGTTAGGAAAAACAGAGTGCTTTGGCACATTTCAAATAACTACTTTCCCCTTCCTCCTCCCAGAAGCATGAGAACATTTCTCTCCAAAATCACTGCGAGAACCTGTTTGAACTCCTGCAGGTAAAATTCACAGGAGTCTGGGGTCCCTCCAGTGTCTCTCAAGCTTGACCATGTTGAGCCTCGCAAGCTCTTCAAGCTCTTCCACCTCGACTGGTTCTCACAGAGTCCCCTGCCCGGGCAAGCCTGGTGTTTTTGCAATTTCTTGTCATTCTCTTCAGTTGGGGCCTAGTGGTTGGCCTTGTGGTTCCGTCTCTCTGATGGATCTTAGATTTGCTGATTTGCTCAGCTTTTTAGTTGCTGTTAGAACGAAGTGGTGACTTCTTACATGTTGAACTAGAAATCAGAAATCCTTAGTGGACTGACTCTCTTAATCTGGAAGCTGTCCTTTGCGATTCTGAAATCATCTCATGGACAATAAATTCCTTTCTTTTCCCAACCTTCTCATTCTAAAACGCCGCTCAGATTTTGGACCTAATGGACTTGTGCTGCTATTATATTTGTAATTTCCAAAAGCCCTCTGTATTCTTTGAATATTCTTTATATAACGCTCTGTTCTTTTTTTTTTTTTTCCCTGTGGATATGATGTTTTCACATGCTTTGGAGCATATGAAGGGTAATTTGCTGTTTGAACTTTTCTCTCTTGCTTCCAATGTTTCTGCTTGTTTGTTGAATCCTCTCATGTTGGAGGCTTACCCCATTTCCATGGAGATCCTTGACTATCTGCTCCTATTTAAGAAGGGATCGAAAATGACTGAAATCTCCCCATGAGTCCGAGGAGCTCAGCGATTGCAGGATTCACTCCAGGGCCACATAGCTGGGTGGTTTTATTGGGAAACCCTCGATGTCAGTGTTATTAAGTCTCCTCTACTGAGCTGATAAGATTTTTTAGAGCAAGTATTTTCTAATATCCTGCCTGAAACATAGCATGAACATTCTGCCTGATATTTGCCAGCTGGGGATGGTAGAAGCTCAGTCCCAATATTTAATGGAAAATTTTACTGAATCCCTGTGTGTTGAATGTCCTCCCCTGCTGTCAACCATGCATGGCATCCACCATTCAGAGACTGTCCATCTACCATCCCCAGAGCATAAACCCCAGGTTCCTGCCGGACAGTGATGATCTTCATGGTACCGGGAAGAGAATCTGGGGTCTAATTACCTCTGAGACAGAACTTTCACCTGTCCTTCCAGCGCAGCTCCACCTTATTCCTCCATCTAGAGGGACCCAGTGCCACCAAGACCTATGCCTTTTGTGGATTTTAGGGATGAATTAGTTTGCACCTTGACTTTCCTCATTGCTGCCTTGGGATTGATTCGACTCCTGAGATCCTGCTATTGTTTCTTCCCCTGACCTCGGTCCTTGTGGTTTATGTCTTATTTTTATTAAGTTTAAAGTAATTTTTAAGGGTTTCAGTGAAGAGTAAAGCCCGAGGCATTAGTGAAGTTGCTATCTGTAACTGAAATTTCCCTGTCTACTATTACCCCTTCCCCTGCCCTGATGGCAGCTCTGTGCAATCTAGGTACCCCGTCACTGTGGTGGGACCCTGCTGTGCCCGTTGATTTTGGCCCTCTGGGGCTGGTTGACTATGTGCTTGAGTCTCTGAAGGTTAAATTATCCACCCCTAAACACTAGCTGTGAGTACTTCTCTTAGGCCATCTCTGACCAGCGGATGGATCTAGTTCTGCTATTGAGAATCTGCCTTTGCCCCTAGCTCTGGGTTGCCAGGAATAAACTGTAGGGTGAAGTCCAGATATGATATCAGGACCATCCTGTTTAAGGCACAGGGAAGTAACAGCAGGCTGGTGGCTCAGTCTCAGCTCTGTGACATAGTCTCCAGATCCGTTCTCTAGCTTTTGATTCAGGTGTAGAACTTTCCCCAGGTCCCAGGTGATCAATGTTAGGAAACGGATTCCGATGAATCAAACTCAGAGAAGACTAAGCCACTTTAGGGAGTATTTATTTATTAATTTATAACAGGCTATCTGTTTCCCCAATAACTGAAACATTTATGTCTGTAGGACATTCCTTCTTGAAATAACAATCAAGTTTTCAGATATATTCTGTACACAGGGATACACTAGTTACATTTACAGACGTTGGTTTCCATTCAGAATAACTCTGCGAGGTGTTTTCCTGGTTCCATCCACCAGGAAACCATGTATTCACGGAGGCTGAATTAACTTTTCAGAGATTACAATGTCAGAGAGAGACTCGGAACTCTTTGGCTCCAGGGTCTGTGGGTCAGAACTTGAGGGCCACAGAACCAGACACAGAATGAGAAGGTCTCACAAGAATCCCGCTGTGGTGGAATTTAGGAGTCAACAAAGGTCTTTCTAAAGAGGACCTGTGGCTGTCTTCAGAGAAGAGAGAGGACTGGTGAGGGGGCAGCTGAAAAGAAAAGGCAGTGGGAACAGCATGCGTAATGGTCCTGAGGTGGCAACACTGGTGCACTTAGAGTGACAGAAGTCCAGTGAGCAGGTGAGTCCTGAGCCGGACTGACACTGGAGAATGAGTGATAGAAGACGGACAGGAGGACTGACATGAAGCCACCAGCTTACAGCTGGGACCCCCTTGAAGCTAAGCTGACCCAACAGCTAGGAGGAGACTGCGATTTGGGGGGATGGTAGGGAGGCTGTCCCCCACACCACGTGTTCTATCTTCACGTGACCCCGTAGGATGTTCCATTCCTATAAATTATGTGAATACTTTTCCCCAACATGGCCAGCTTCCTTGTATTAGAGAGTTTCTAAGAATTAGTTAAATGTGCTATAACTGTTTTTCTTTTTCTCATAATAATGCATTCTCTATAAAATCATTGTTTTGAACAATCATTGATAATTAATAATTTGAGGGCCAGTAGACCTGCGGTTCTCCAACTTGAATGCCTGTTGAGATTATTTTTAAAAGAAATACAGACGTTGGACCGGGGTGTGGCCCTGTGGTGGAGCACTTGCTACCACAGGGCAAGGCTCAGGTTGGGTTCTCAGAGCCACAAAATACAAACAAACAAACAATCAAAAAAACCCCAGGTGCTTGGTCTCCTACCTAACCTACTTGAATCATCTGTTGTTTTTTTTTTTTTTTTTTTTTCCTCAAGTGTCACAAGCTGTTCTTATGCAGCTGGGCTAACCAATTGTCACGCTCTGTGTCAGGGACAGTGGCAGTTGTACAATGTCAAACAGGTGAATGGTGGCAGAACGAAGCTCAGGCCAGGCCTGTTTCCTGCCTCTCAGTGGAGACTCCAGCAGGGCAGGAGTGTGTGCGCTGTAGACGCCGTACATTCCCTTCCCTTCCTCTCGTCAGGACTGTACTCACCCATTGGCCAGGTGGCTCAGGATACTTTCAATATGGCGCTGTGGGCCAAGTTGGGCGATGGTCACTGTTCTCAAAAACTGTGTATTTCATTCATTCTAAAATGTGCTCTTTTCATGTTTTCACATCTCCCATAACAGAGGTGTGCCTACAACTTTTATGGTACCTTAGCACTTGCTATCGTGGAACCGAGAGTGTTTTTTCCTTTGCATGGTGTATATGCTACTTAAAATGATGCCTTCAAATGGATGAAGCACAGTAGCTGAAGGAGGAACAACATACTTGTGCGAACAGGTAGCCAACATAAGCCTTGCCGTTGCTGTTCCCTCTGCATGGACAGTCTTCTAGCACAACTCAACTCAAACGTCACCCCCTCTAGGAAGCCCTCTGCGTCACCCAGTCCTACTAAAAGTCTAGACTAAAAGGCTTTCTCTGGGCTCCTGTGCTTGTCTCTGACCTTTATCTATCACACTGTGTTACACTTGCCCCCAACTCCATGTGTCGTCCCTGAAAGCAGAGATGTAAGTGTATACCTCTGTGTCCCTCGAGCAGCCTACCCCGGAGCCTGATGCATACTAGAAGTTCAGCAACTGTGGAATGAATGAATGGTGAAGGACTCAAGAGTTACAGGCTGTATATGTTCTGTTACCGCATGTCACCCCAGGTAGCTATAGAAGAAAGGCAGGGTATAGGGCTGGAGGCCAGGGAAGGCTTTGTAAAGGGAAGGATAGGAGCTCTTCTACCAGGACGGCCAGTGGAATAAATCACTCAGGACTGCAATGAGGATTGAGACAGGCCAGGTACGGAAGTGTACCCCTGTAATCCCAGCTACTAGGGAGGCTGAAGCAGGAGGATCGCAAGTTCGAGGCCAGCCGCAGCCACTTCGTGAGACCCTCAGCCTCCGTGAGACCCTGTCTCAAAATTTTAAAAGTCAATAAATTAAAAAAGGGCAAGGGATATAGCTTAGTGGCAAAGTGCTCCTGGGTCATGGGTTCGATCCCTGGCACCCAAAACAGAAGAAGACTGAGACAGAGGCAGCGCCAGGACCCACATACTCCTCCCGCAGACGCTGTAAAGAGTGTTACCCAGCGGATTGTGTGTGTGAGTCTCAGGAGCCTCTGGCGTTCAATTCATCACTGCCCTTTATAATTAACTCTGGGTTCTGAAACAATAGATGCCCAGATTCAGAGGAAAAAAAGCCTTTCAACTCTCAGTGAGCTCTCACAGGAAGTCCTGAACATACTTTGTCTTTGTGGTCTGCCCCCAGAGCTTCCTGCCAGAGTTAACAAGGTTTAACAGGTTCAAGGAGCCCAGGAGAAGGTGGGCAGACGGCACCACAAGCCTGGCACTGACGCTTCAAAGCAGGAGTCCTCGCAGCCTCTTGTTTTAGAACTGCAACCAAAAACTCTTCTTTATCTCCCCACTTCTTCCAAAGTGCAGCTTGCAGTCAGCCGGCTGGGGATGGCCTCTGTCTTCTTACTGGTCATTTGTGAGACTCAGGATTGGTTTGATCGCAGTTGTCTCAGCCGGCCCTCGTGTGTGTTGCCTGATGAGCTCACAGTGCCTCGGATATTCCTGGATTCCTCTTTTCAAGGATGACTCCACAGATCATCCAGACCACTAGTGATGGCTCAGGACAGGGAGGCCCCAACACTTAAGCTTTCTGGTGACTCACGTTGAAGTTTGTGCTTAGAGGTGTTGGTTCATAAATCGCCACGTAGATGGACCCAGCTTTGCTTCTGAGACCTGGGGAGGGGCAGGGGAGAATGTTCTGGCCACTCTAGTGGGGATGCTGGTGGCTCGGGTGATGCCACACCAACGAGGCTCCTTCTCATCCTGCAGCTTCCTCCGAGTAACACCCAGCTGTGTCCTTCAGTGAGCAGACCCCAGGGTCAAAGCTAAGCTGTTATTTCACTCCTCCTCAAGGATGGGGAGCAAGTGTCCACCAGGAAAGCTGAAAGTCCTTTGAGCAGATGGGAGGCCTGTAGGGGACACAAACCCAAGTAACCCCGGGGCATATGGCATCTGCACGGGATCTGAGAGGGAGACGAGATTGCCAAGAGTTTTGTGCACTGTCATGAATCATCCTCACAATCACACTCCCATTGTTTCTCTCTTCTCGGTGACACAGATCTATGAAGAGGCCACGGATCTTCAACCACATGGCTGAATTACAAAGGGCCAGCAGGACCATGGCCTGCAAGCCCTGGGAGGTGACAAAGTCTTACGTGTTGCCAACGTTTGATGGAAAAGTGGACCTGCACACCCAGAGCTGAGAACTCCAAAGAGCCTTTTCATTGGAAAGGACAGTTTTAATCGGAGGAAGGGGACGGTGAATTTTCTGCCGCTCCACGGGGAGGTTTTGGTTGCACTCGAGGTCTGGGGAGGGGAGGGCCTCTCTGCTGGCGAACCTGTGTGCCTGATGGGGGAGCCCTCTTCTGTGGCTGGTGCTGGACACGATGAGCAGGAGGCAACGGACGAGGACCAGGTGTCTGGACACGATGACCAGGTGGTGGCGGAGGTTGGGAAACTGCTGGATTTGGAGGAGGTGAGGTAGAGATCTGGCTGGGCTTTGGGCTTCTGTCCTCAGAGGTGGTTCTGTGAGCTTTTACCTCCAGCTCCTCATCTGCAATGACAAAATCACTCAAGAGCTTATTCTGGCAAGAGGTGATCCGGGGAACTATGGAGCGCCTCAGAGGGGCAAGGCTTTGGAGGAAGCCAAGAGGAAGCAGGGACAGAGCTGTCCCTAGGCTCCAAGAACTCTCAGTCTTGTTGGGGCAGGAGAAATGCTGACCACAAGCTGGAGGGAGACCCCAGGGCTTTGCAGAATTCAGGGACACAGAGCGGGGAAGGCACCTAGCAGGGAGAGCTTGGTGCTCGAACCAGAGAGCAGACAACACTCAAACCCAGGTCTGCCTCGGTACCGGACCATCCTAGACACTGGGTCCTGAGAGCAAACCTCGTGATCAGAGTCTGTTGTCGGGGAATCTGAGTCGTCTCAGAGGAGCTACATTCCTTCTGACAGGTCTCTGTGTGGATATGCTCCTACTCAGTCTGTTGTCAGGCAACCTACATTCTGACAGGTTGGAGCACACACAAGGGGCTTTTTAGTCCTCAGAAATTGACTAGTTACTTGGAAATTTGTGCACAAGACCCATCCTCTTGGGCCAAGGAGGGAAAGATTCTTCTTCCCTCACCCTTTTGGGATTTTTCTGCTTTGTGTGACTTTAGCCCATGAAGACAGCCCAGGACTAATCAGAATATAGTAGTTTTTCCTGTACTGCTTTCAAGTCACAAAGGAAATCTGTGAGGCTGCCTCGCTGCCATAGACAGAGGGGGCTCTGCTGGCCCCCTCTGGCCTCCAGGCTAGGAGTTAGGTATTCCAGTCCCATGTACAAGACCATCCTCACAGGCTGCAGAGGCAGGCGGGAGTAGACCCCCCCTGGGGTAAATTAGCGATCTCTTGCACCTTTATGGTGCTGTGGCTTGGGAAGCACAGTCCCTCTGAGCATCACCTGTAAGTGCAGGCAGATGATGCCAATCCAGTCAGACTCCGCCGGCTGCTGGAAACACAAACATCAGGCGGCTTTGAACATGAAGGCTCAAAGTCAGATAATGTGGTTTTGACATCTGTGTGGCCCAGGTGCTCTAAGCGCCTAGACAGAAGGGCCCAGAAAGGACAGAATGCATCCTGTCTGCCATCTTTGGTGCCCAGTGGTAGCTGAAGTTATGCTCAGGAGGATGCAGAGAAGACTTTGACCCTCAGTCCCAGTTCTGGGTATGGAGCAGTGAGCTGCCCTGCTTCACCGCAGGTGGCAAGCTTGGGCTGCCATTTGTGATTAGTGTCTGTCCTGCTTCTCATCTGTTTGCTCCTCCTACACTGATTGCTGACCTCCTAGGTGTTAGGCACTATTACTAAGTGGCAATCATGACTCAGACACACTGTCCTCAGGAAGTCTAAAATCACGTAAGACAAAGTGAGGACAGCAAATCACAATACCAGTCTCAGGATTGCACAGGGCCACCAGAGAGGTGCCAAGAGCCACAGTCGCAGGGTGAGGAGTAGGGTGTGGCCTAGTGGCTAAGCTCTGGGGCAGGTTCGGACAGACAAATCAGCTGTGGCTCTGCGCAACCTGCCTGGTCAGAGCAGCACGCCGGTCCCCAGCATGTCCACTCCAGTAACGTCCACACCTGCTCCCAGGAGTTCCTCTCGGCTCATCGGCCCTTTCCTTCACCTGCATCTCCTTGTTACTCACCCAGGCTTGGCACTGAGGTGAGACAAAGGAAGCGCAGAGGGTGTGGGATTTAAGGAGGTGTCCACTTCCGGGGCATGCAAGAGGAAGGCGAGGGCCTCCTTAAAGGTTGTGCCCTTGGGCTCCTGGCCTCCCCCTGATCCTGACTCAGCTTCCTGGTCACAGAGCTTGAGGCAAAGAATGTAGCCTCCCTGATGGGGGTGAGGCTGTCACCTGAGCTGGTGTTTTCTCTCCCAAGGCCACTGGAGGCTGGGTGGGAGGGTGAGTGCAAAGCCTAGAGATCAGTTTCTTTGTCAACATGAGCTAATTATCAGGTGGGTCCCTTCAGCCTGGTGAGATCAGGGGTTGCTCTGTCTTGGGGAGACCTGGGAGGTCTACCTTGGAAGACAGCATGGTCGTTGACCATGGGTGATAAGAAAGGACCTTTGTAGGGAAGACAGGCTGAGCAAGGCACAGAGCTGAGGAAGCCATGGCACTTGAGGGACTCACCAAGGAACTGTTATAAATTTAGAAAGACGTGCCCAGCTCCCCCGTGGGGTATGGTGAGGGGGGCTGGGGGTGGCCACCTGAAGGGGTGGCTGAGGGAGAACTGTGGAAAGACGTCTGAAGTAAGGCGTCAACGCCAAAGGGTGCAGGGCCTGAGGATCCTGGGTGGCTGCACACCAGGTCCCCCGGGCTGTGCGGGAAGCAGCTGGTGGGAGTGGCCTGGTGAGGGGCCCGCAGTCCTGCTATGAACCAGAGATGACACAGGACTCCACGGCTTGCCTGCACAGCTGCATGCCCAACTGTGGCTGATACCCCAACCCTGCACCTACAGGGACACCTGGTCTGTCCCTCCCTGATGTGATCTGCCTTAGGTGGTCTGGATCTCCACTCATGAGCATGACCTTTTCATGTTTGGTGGGTTGCGAGACAGGACTGACCCAAGGAAACAGCACCCCCATCCCTAATGCATCCCTCCTGAACAATCAGTTAGAAAAGGGGGTACAGAGACCTGTTTGGGGGGTTTTGTTTTTTTGTATTGCTGGGGAGGGAACCCAGGGCCTAGCCCAAAGGCAAGAGCACTACATGAGCCACACCCCTAGTTACCTAGTTCCCAGGAGCTTGGTCTTGACCAGGCTGTGGGCCACTCAAGGTCTGCAGATGGACAAGGTATTTTCGAATGAATCTTTCTACCCACCTGGAGCTGTGAGTCCCTTTGGCATCTCTCTGCGCCAGCCTTAGACACACTCACCCTCAAGCAGGGATTCCGATGAGACCAGCCAGGATGTAGCTCCCCAAACTCCCTCACTGTGGGCCCCAAGAATGCTTTTTTTTTTTCCAGAATTCAAGCTAACCACAAAATGGAACAAGCTCTAGCTTCTGGTTCCCCGCCTGATGTTCTGAAACCATCTCCTTCTTTTCTTTGAAGACCCAAGGTGCCATCCCCTTGAGATGACTCCATGGGGATTTTGCTGCGGCCTGGGGTGGCACAAAAGAGGGGGAGCTCACCATTGCGCCTGCTGTTCTGCTTTTTCCTCTTGCTGACATAGAAAATGAGCAGCGCCACAAAGAACAGGAGGAGGCCTCCCGCACAGACACCAGCGATGAGATAGATGTTCAGACCTTCCCCTGAAAGAGAAGAGACAGGGGGCTCAGTGGGGAGGAAGGGGTCCCGGGCAGCCCATTTCATTGCTTCAGGCTAAGGACCCCAGCTTCCCACTTGAAGAAGAAAGAAGAGCTTGATGGTACCATTCAAGGTCACAAAGGGCCAAGCTTAAGGAGGGTGGCGAACTGGGTCCATGCCTAGAAGAGGCCAAGGGGTAAGTGGCCTCTGTAGTCCTTGGGAACCTTGAGACTAGAACTCCCTGGTTGTTCATGCCCCGAGGCCTGTCCATCCCTGCCCACTCGCCGAGGAGAGCATCATGACATTTTATTCATTTTTTAATTTTTATTTGTCTTGGTGAGGCTGGGGATGAGACCCCAGCCAGGGTTTCACAACAAGCTAGGCAAGCAATCTGCCACGGAGCCACTTCCCCAGCTGAGCATCACAGAATTTTAGACCAGAGTAGTTTAGAGATAATCTAAGTGTCATCTCTATAGAAGGAAGGAGGATGAGTTTCAAAGATAAGGTCCAGAGAGGGAGGATGAGTTGCCTGAGGCCACACAGTATCTGTTTGTGACTGGTTCCTCTAAGCAGCCTCTGGTCTCTGGCTGTCTCTGCTGTCTTCCTGCTCTTTCATCTCTGGCTTCCCTCTGGGGCCTATTCTTTCTTACCCTCTTGATCAGGCAGTTTCCAAACACTCAGGGTAAATTAATTCACTGATGCAACCCAGCCCTCTCTCCTCCCAGACTTTCCCCCAGACCCGTGAGAGAAGTTCACCGAGCCCGCAACAGCAGTGGCTGGGATCTTCAGTTCCTAGAACTTCAGTCACTGCAACACAATAAGGAAAACCAAGACTTCAGTGTTCAGGGAAATGGGGTTTGGTCCGGGTCTTTTAGACAAGAGCTGTGTGACCTTTAGCAAGTTACTCCACCTCTCGGAGCCTCCTTCCTTCTTTGTAAAATGGAAACAATGAGACCTACATCACAGGGTGGCTGTTGGAAGTCAATCAGATAATGGATGGAAAAGTGCTTTATAAACTGTAAAACAACACACAAATGTGAGGTCTTGCTTTTACTAGTGCTCTTTGCACTAGTGTTTTTCGCAGCAGTTTCCCAAGGAGGGCTGCTGGGCCATCTGCCCTTGGTGAGTCAATAGCAGTTAAAGAGCAGCAGCTGGGGTTGGGGGGTCAGGGGACTGGAGCTAAGCCCAGCATCACAAAAACACTTCTGCAGCCAAAAGATCCTAGGAGGAGGCTGTTACACACAGACCCAGGACGGGCCCCAGGGATCCCGCCAGAGGCTCAGACACCAAACTGAACAGGGTTTCAAACTGTGCTGGTTTATTCATCCTTGACTGTCCTTCCTGCAGTCTCTCTCTCACCCATTCTCTGCCTGCCAATTATATAACCTCTCTGAGCTCTGCCTATGAAGAAGCGTCCACTAGATAAGCAGCCAGAATCCTCTACCATTGAAACTGGGCCAGGAAAGAATCTGGGGTCTCTGTCTCCTGCTAAGCTGAAGACTGCTCAAGATTGACCCAGGTAGGGAAGGGCAGGCCTGGGGTGAGCTGGGGACACGTGTGTAGGCCACAAAGACACTGGCCATTTTCCCTTAGAGTCTGTGGGTAGGAGGCTCGTCCCCTTAACCAAGGCACACTTGGGAATGCAGATGGTGCCTCCCACAGTTCTATGCTCAGGTCTGTCCAGTATGGTCCCCTGACACCTGGTAGTGCTCTCTGTAGGGACATTCCACCTTGCCCTAGAGGCAGCTTTGGTTTGTCATTTAAAAACGGGTCCTCACAGTAGAATGAATCGGACGTGACCTTCCTATGTTCATATGTGACTACAAGATCAGGGTAGCTCCACATCATGTCCAACCACAAGAATGGGAAGTTATACTCCATGTATGTATGCTATGGCATAATGCACTCTACTGTCGTGAGTAACTCAAAAGAACACGTTTTAAAAAATTAAACAACAACAACAACAAAAAAAAAACCCAGGTTCTCGGGTTCTCTAGATGCAACCACACCTCCCTCCTACACCTCCTCTGTGCATGAGTTTGTGGATGGAGTATTTCTTGTCTAATGTGCTAATTCCTCCCAGGGTCTTAAGTAGACCTTATTCAAGCTAAATGGTTAGCATCTGCCACTGATCCTCTCAGTCTTGGCCTTTTAGAGTGAAATGTCCAAATCCCTTTTAGGGTCTTTAAGGGCAGCCCATTCCTTCTCTTCCACCCGAGGTGTTCCTCCCATCTCCTCAGTGGCCATTTCCTGGACCAGCTCCTGCTCTGCACCTTCTACAAGGGACATGCGTGTGGCTGCCTTCCGCCCTCCTTAATGGTGGGATCTAGTTAAAACAAGTGTGAAGGGTGGGATTGCCAGACAGAACACAGGTCAGTTATATCTGAATTTCAAATAAACAATGAATGACTTTTAGCATAAGTATGCCACGTTTGGAAGTACGCCATATTTTTACTTATTAAATCTAGCATCTCCAACCAAGGCCCTCCTGAAGTGGAGGATGGGACACAATGGCTGATGGTGGCCCACACGACGGGGCAGAGTGACACTGGTCTAAGCTTGTGGTTGGCTGACCATCTGATTGATAGTCGGCCTCCAGTGACCCCTGCCTCCTGGCATTTCTGCCTCTGCGCCGTCCCCTCTGAGTGTGGGCTGCACTTACTGCTAAGGCATAAAGTCCAGCAGAAGGGAGGGGCTATCAAAAAGGAGACGAAGTCATAAAAAGACTGTGGCTTTTGTTTCCGTCACTCACTCTTGCTGTCTCTCAGAAGGCTCCAAAGGAAGCTTAGAAAGCCCTGTTTTCAGGCAGCCCAACAGCCCATGCAAGCAAGCCTGGAACTAGGCCCAAGAACCCACTCCTCTGATTGTCTTGATCATCACAGTCACTAATGAGCAGAGAGGTGTTGGGCAAGTCAGTCTGCCCCTCAGGGAAATGGGGGTTTGCAAGGCCATGATCTCTGCCTCTCCTTCTCCCTCTTCAATACAGCAATTGTTTTTCCTGGAAGAGGATGATTGCGACTCTCTGCGGTCAAATCACACACTCCCTGGAAGTCTCCTGAGGTGGGTCACATGGAACACCCCTTCCTGAAGGCTTCCCTTGAAGGCTTCTAAGAGGGAGAGGTACACCTGTCACTTCCCATCCTGAGCCAACGCTGTCTCCCACCCCAGACACCTGTGCCCTGGGCAGAAGTGGCACCTGCCACTGTGCCCACAGGCCTGGCAGACTGTGTTTGTGAATCTGGGACACCCTGCCCGATGCCCCCACGTACCTGAGCAGCTGATGGCTGCCACGGTGGACTCCTCACTGACTCCGTTGCTTGCCGTGCACTTGAACGCTGCATTTAGGTTGGTCAACTGGTATCTAATGACCTTCAGATGACCTTGAGTGAGCTGTTTCCCATTTTGATACAGAACTAATTCAGGGTTAGTTCCTTTTATTACCTCACAGGTCAGGTTTGTGCTGTGACAATCCCAGGAGATCTTGGGTGTTGAGACCTTCTCTATAAAATAAATAAAAATCCCAATATATTAGTCAATTTTCTGATTTTAATATTTAGACAGTGGGGAATGGAGTCAGTTTGAGACAGGGGCACAATTTTTGAATTCCCTAGCAATTTTTTGAAAATAATTTGTTTTTTATTTATGTAGAACATGCAGAACAAACTTAACTTCTGGTGAGTTTTTAGATACATTATACTGTTTAAAAGCATATAGTAGTTATTGTTTTTGTACTGTTTTGTACCTTAAAACAGTTTTACATACTTGGTATCATTTCGTTATGACAGAGAGGCTGAGGTTTTTCTTCCCATGACAGATGGAAAGTCCTGGACTCACTCTTGAGAGGTTCAATGAGTTGTTTTAGGGTGCTCATTTAAAAATGGCAGATCAAAAGAGGAGCCTGCCCCACCCCAAGTTCAAGTTCAGGAGTACAGTTAAGAAGTTACCACATCCTGCCTTCCTTCCAGAGCAGCCAGGGACCCTGCCCTGGAGGAACAGGTAAACCTGTGGCCTGGGATCTTGACCATGTACCCCCCCCCCCCCCGCTGGGGTCCTGGGAGCAGAGAGCCAGGTGGGCACATGGGTGCGTAAGGAGCTCAAGGCTTACAGAGGAAGGGCTCAAGTTGGGAAACCAGAGACCTGGCTCTGTCCTTTCCCAGCCCAGAGCTGCTTGGTCATTCTCTGTGCCTTGCTGGACCTCATCTTTGAGAGAATGATAAAAAAAAAAAAAATATTCCCCACCTGTCACAAAACGATGACATGTGACAAACCCTGGTGCACATAACTGGTAGCAGTGCTTATGTTCATAACCAGAAAAATCCCTGCCTCTCCTTTTCTGAGGTGATTATATTTAAGGTCTGATTCAGAAATCAGCCCAGCGGTGGCCTTAGGTAAGGCAGGTCTTCATCCCAGGCCTCCTCTCCCTAGCTGGGTGACCTCTTTTCTTCTCCTCTGTTCTTTTTCTTGCCCTTGACTCTCTTGACCCAGTCTTCCCTTTCATTTTCTCTCCATTCGTTATGCAGAGAGACAGCTTATTTTTTCACAGTTCCCTCCCTCTCTGTCTTTCAGATGAAAATACTTTCCAACTCAGTCAAATTTCATTGCTGACCAAATATGTATGGGCGTGCAGAAATGATTTCTTCCTGTCCTGAGATTCTGTGTAGCCCAGGATGAAGAAAATGGAGATGCGTCACCACGCTCTAGAGTAGTAGTCTAGGGCTGGGGTCAAGGTGTCTATCTAGAGTCTCCTAATTGGTAATATCCCATCATGGTAAAAACTGATAAAATATAAAATAGTTTAAAACACACAAAAAATATTACATGCAATTTCACTACCCATAGTTAATAATTATTAGTATTTTTTTTTCTTTTTTTGGTACCAAGATTACCAAGTCATTTTTATTTTGAGACAGTGTCTCACTAAATTGCCTAAAGCCTCACTAAGTAACTGAAGCTGGCTTTGAACTCTTGATCCTCCTTCCTCAGCCCCCTGAGTTGCTGGGATTACAGGTGTGTGCCTCAGCGCCTGGCATTGAATATTTTGATGTATATCTTTACTAGCTATTTCCTATGCATGAACATGTATATCAATGATATTTTAAAAATTAAAACTGTATTATTATCCCACTCCTGGGTTTATACCCAAAGGATTTAAAATCAGCATACTATAGTAATGCTGCCACGTCAACGTTTATAGCAGCTCAATTCACAAAACATAAACTATGGAACCAATCTAGATATCCTTCAATAGATGGATGGATAAAGAAAATATGGTGTATATATAGTCAATGGAATTTACTTAGCTTTAAAGAAGAATGAAATTATGGCATTTGCCGGTAAATGGATGGAGTTGGAGAATATCATGCTAAGTGAAATAAGCCAATCCCAAAAAACCAAAGGCCAAATGTTTTCTCTTATATGTGGAGGCTAATTCACAATGGGGTGGGAGCAATAGAGAACAATAGAGTTACCTTAGATTAGGTAGAGGGAAGTGAGGGGAGGGGAAAGGAGTAAAGGGAAGGGAGGGGTATAGGCATAGGAAGGATAACAGAAAAAAAACAGACATTATTACTTTATGTATATATATGACTGCATGACCAATGTGATTCTATAACATGTACAATCAGAAAAATAAGAGGGGCTCAAGCGGTAGTGCACTCGCCTGGCATGCACGGGGCGCTGGGTTCGATCCTCAGCACCACATAAAAATAAAATAAAGATGTTGTGTCCACCGAAAACTAAAAAAAAAAAAAATATTAAAAAATTCTCTTTCTCTCTCTCTCTCTCTCTCTCTCTCTCTCTCTCTCTCCCCCCCCCTTTAAAACAAAAAAGAAAAAGAAGAAATTATAGGGCTGGGGATATAGCTCAGTTGGTAGAGTGCTTGCCTAGCATGCACAAGGCCTCTGGGTTCAATCCCCAGCACCACATACACACACACACACACATACACACACACACACACATACACACACAAACTGGCAAATCTTACTGTATGTTAATTGTACCTCAATAAAACTGACAACAAAAAATTGTTAAAAAAAAGAAAAAGAAGAAATCATACCCATTTATGTATACTATATCAAAGCTCATAATTGTATTCTACTGTCATATATAATTAATTAAAACAAATTACAAGTTTTTAAAAAACTGGATTATGTGGTTTTATAGTCTGCCTTTTTCCCTCTCAGTAGAAGTTATATTATGAAATTCTTTCTTTCCTGAACATCAATAAATGTGCATCTCCACCATTTGATGCATTCTTGACATAGTTACTAAGTTCCTAACTGCCAAAGACTTCTCAGTCCACACAGTATCATACTAGTGTAAACAATGCAGTTACAAATAGCCTCGAACGTGGGCTGGGATACAGCTCAGTTGGTAAGGTGCTTGCCTCACATGCACAAGGCCCTGGGTTCAATCCCCAGCCCCACCAAAATAATAATAATAATAATAATAATAACAACAACAACACAAAGTCTGAAAAAACAAATAGCCTCGAATGGTGAATCTTTGTACATGTCCTCACTGTAAGAGAGTGTTCTAGGAAATGGCCTGACCTGGTTAATAGCAGCAAATTGTTAGGTACTGCTCATAGATGAGAACACCTTAATTCTGGGCTGCTAGGATTAAGTTCTGCTCTGCTGATATCTGCTTGAATGGGGCCCTCCACTGCCTCTTCAGCTAACAGGAGCAGCCTCCTCAGTAAGTAGATGCGGGTACCATGACCGAGGCTGCGAGTGGCATCGAGGAACTAAGACAGGGGCCTGGCGTTAGCACAGAGCACACAGGGGTAGCGTCCCAGGCCGTCTAGGGCACCTCTTCATACACGGTCTCATTGAATATCCCTTGAAGTTATTACAGGTGGAGCATCCCTAATCCTCAAATCCAAAATGCCCTAAAATCCAAAACATTTTGAGCAATGACAAGGTGACATAAGAGGAAAATTCCACATCACACATTCACAAAGTTATTTAAAATGTTGTATAAAATTACCATTGGGCTATGAGCACAAAATGCATATGAAACAAACGAAGTTCATATTTAGACTTGGGTCATAGCCCCCAAATATCTCATTATGTCTATGCAAATATTCCAAAATCTTAAAAAAGCCCAAATCCAAAACACTTTCAATCCCATACATTAAACCATATTGGGAAAAATCAGACTCAGACCAGACAGGCATTTGCCAAAACTATGGGACAAGTAATGATGTTGGACCACAAATCAAATAATGACATCCAGTAAAGTCGCTGTCTTTAAAGGGTGCAGGGTTTTTTGGGGGGAGGGTAACAAAAATGTTGATTGTCGTGATGGTTGTAGAGCTCTACGAATGTATGTAAGGCTATTGAATTTTACATGTTAAATGGGCAACTGGCATGTATGAAGACACGAATGGTGTGACTACTTGTGTACAACCCCCCGACATGAAAAATTGTGCCCTCTATGTGTAATATGAACCGAATCACATTCTGCTGACATGTATAACAAATTAGAATAAATAAAATAAAATAAACAAATAAATGGGCAACTTGGACGGCACATTGATATCTCGACCAAATTGGGAGTTGGAGGGAGGGACCAGTCCTTGCCAAGAGGACCCCTGGGTTTGAATCCTGACTTTGTTCCTGTCAAGAAACGAGAACTTGAACAAAATTCCTCCTGACCGAGGCTGTTTTCTTATAAACAATAAGGGGATAATGACTACTAGCTGTCGGGATTCTTGGGAGCGTTAAATAAGATTGTGTCAGCAAGCCCATGACACCTGGAAGCCATTATGATCACCATGATTCTAAATACGGTCCAGATGTGATTGTACCAGCATGGACACCTGAGCCATGCTAGGGGAACTCAAGACACCACAGTCCCCAGAGCTCAGGATCAGAGGCTATTCTTAGTCCCAGCCAGTTCCTCCAAGTTTCTTTCCAGTCAAGCTTGCAGAACTAGGGTGTTGGAAAGGGATCATTTTCAGGAGAGTTAACAGCATCTGAACTCTGGGAGGGGGCTGCTGCCAGGTTTGGGGGCCAACGGAGACCCTAGGCAGGAGGAAGGGACCCTGTGTCTGGTGATGACATTTCCTGGGTGAAGCACAGAATTGTTTGTTTGCTCACGGAAGCAGCTTCCTCCCAGCTTCAGTGGTATTTCAATTCCCCTTCTTCTTCCTACTGCTTCTCACCCAATCCCCCTTGCCCCTGTATCCCCACACATGACCCTCAGCATCACCATCCCTTCTCATTCCATCCTCAAGACCAGGGATTACCAACTTTGGCTACTAAACAGAACCACCTGGGGAGCATTACCACGTACTGATAATTCTGATATACATGGTCTAAGATGGGAAGCCGGCCCTGGTCATTTCTAACAGCGTTCCTGTTGATTTGCATGGGTAACCAAGGTTAAGACCCACCCAGCAGCCCTGTGCACCTTGCTAGGATTATAGCAGCAGTTTTCCAGCCAGTCTCCCCACCTCCCACATCACCCACCACTCCTACCCTCTCAGCACATGCAGATGCGACAGGCAATATGTATTTTCTTCACATATCAGCAAAAAATCACCTTCCACCTCAATTGCCATGCTATCGAGCAGATTGGAAACAAAGGCTGTTTGTCCTTAAATCCATCATTTCCTGCCCTTTCCTGCTATCTAAACTCTTCAGGGTACCCTCGCCTGAAATTGGCTCTCCAAGCAGCCTGTCCTTCCCAGCCCACACCTCGCTCACGGGGGACAGCCAGTTTTCCTGTGCCCACCTGTCCCCTTTCTAATTAATGCCACCTTCATCCAGATTCTTTACCTAGCTCCACATCCTCAAAGCCAAAGAGAGGGCTGTAGGCAGATGAGGTTGTTTTTCTCCATGTGTAGACCCTACCCCCCCACACACACACACTCACAGGACTGGAGTCTCCACAGGGCAGGAGGGATGCACTGGATTTCCCGTAGCGCTACCCCAGAGCTGAGGCCAGGATTGGGGACGTTTCACAAACACTAGTTCCCAACTTGCTAAAGAGCACCCCTGTTAAAATGAAAAAAAAATGTAGACAATGGAGACTTACCTAGAATCCTCAAATCAAATGATTGTTCCAGCACCCTTTTTCCATCTGTATCATATACAACTACGTTGTAGGTACTATTATAATATCCCTTCAGATGTTTAATTTTCAGAGTTCCATTTGCTAATATCTCGTAGGTTTCATTATGCCGGGAAGGTTTCCTGCCTCTTCTGAATTGTGCAACCATGATCCCTTCTTTGTCCCATCGTATGTCATCAATAGCATCTCTCATTTGAAAATTGGGGATGTCCAGGTTGATCTCTTGATCCAAGTCACTTCGGACAATCTTGATGGCTTTAGAGACTGAACCTGTAAAAAGCAAGACACTCATTGAGGTCTTCAGGCTCCCTACCAGAAAGTGAGGCTGTGAAAACTTTGATACTATTTCAGGGTCTCCAAAGAAGCTTCTCACAGTGACTGTGAAGACCCACACACCCACTTACTTACCTGGGTTGGGAAAGTTGAAAATCAGAAGAACGCCGACCAAGATTTTACACCGGTGGCTCATCTTTGGGATTAGTTTCCTTGTGGCAGTTCTGAGCTCTTCTTGAAAAAGGAACTGAGGTTGAAACTGGTAGAGTCCACCCCACTGAATGCTAAACCACGTGCCTCTCCTTTGTGCTTTTTTTTTTTTTGACAACATAGAACATGCACATACACATTTAGCACATACAGCCTTTCTGATGCACTCCTTTGCTGAAACAGTTGTGGTTATGAGTCTGTGCTTTGTTATCACACTTTATTTATTTATTTACTTAGTACTGGGGATTGAACCCAGAAATACTTTACCAGTGAACTACATCCCCACGTCTTTTTATTTTATTTATTTATTTACTTAGAGACAGGGCTTCACTAAGTTGCTGAAGCTGGTCTTAAACTTGTGATCCTCCTTGCCTCAGCCTCTGGAGACGCTGGGATTATAGGCATGAGCCACCACATTTTGCAAGAACTATGCATGCACCACCACACCAGCTCTTACCACATTTTAATCCTCACCAAATTAAAAAAAAAAGGGGGGGGAGGGAATCAATCCATTGAAGAGAAAATTAACAGAAAGGTTAAGTTGCCCAGGATTGTTCTTTTGTAAGCAAAGAGCCAAATTCAATGATCCAGCCCATCTTCTACCCACTCAGCTATCTTGCCTCTAACAGAACCACCTAGAAACATGGGTAACTGTTCTTAAGTGAATAGAAAAATACAAATATTTATCCTATGATGATAAATACTGGAAAATGTATACACATGAAATGATTAGGAATGGATTTTTCCTCTTTCCTGAAAAGATATTTTTAATGTTCTAAAATTGTTTATGTTATAAAAAGGAAGAAACACAAATTGAGTCTCAGCTGTAAATGCTTAAAAATCTCCAAATCTTCTGTTTAGCACATATTTTACAACTCTTGAAATTCACTGTTAGGTAAATAAAACCTTGTTGCAAAACATGTAAGAGGCATGGAGCCTATGAAAACCAACCAGATCGAAAAATATCTAAGGTGGTCAACATTGCAGATGGTGAAAGAAAGGGAGCGAGAGGGAAAAACAGAGAACGAGAGAACAGGGAGGGGAAAGAGATGAAATTTGTGACACTGAGAGAAAGTGATGCAGAGATGGGTGTCTTGTGAAAAGGATGCCCTGTGAATCCGGCACAAGAAACATGGAGAGCCCAGGAACAGATTTCCAAGGGAAGTTTTCAGTTTGAAGATTCATCAGGACACAGTGAGCAAAAGTTTTAAAAGTAGTGCTTTTTTAGGTTTTGTTTTTCAACGTCAGGTACAGAAACAGATATTATCTCTCAGAAAGTTGCCCAGGAAATGCAATGAAGTCAAAGCAATGGATTGCTACTGCTGTGTGAAAGGAAGCCTAAATAACGTATTCACCTCCTGTTGTGTAATAAACCCCTCACTCACAACACTCATGATGACAGATGACAATTGGATTAAAATTTTAAATGCTATAAAACTGTAATACTGCTTAAAAGACAATATAGAAAGACGTTTTTATATCTTTGGGTACAGAAGGCCTAACTACATGTATCACACAATCCCAAAGTAATAAAAAAAAAAAAGATGAATATCATTGACTACATAAAAAATGTAAAATTATACTTTTCACATATATTGCAAATATTTTGTCACATCTTTTCATTTTTTACATTATTTCTTGCCTATACATAAATTTTTAATCATCAATGAGAAAAAAAAAGCTTTTAAAATGGGCAAAGGATATAAATTATCAGCTTATAGAAGAAACATCAAACATGACTCTAACGTCACCCAAAAATAGAGATATCCTAGTCATAAAACACCATCTTTACCATAGGGTTTGCAAAATTATAAAAGACAATAATTTACATTATTATCAATCCGTGTTTATGTGTGTAGTGCTGGGAATTGAAACCAGGGCCTCATGCATGCTGGGCAAGCATTCCACCTTTACTGACATGAATGTCGGGGGCTGAAGGAAAAGTCTCTTTTTTAATGTATCAATTTCTGTGAAGTTCGAAATTCTGTTAAAGGACACCAACTTTTTTTGTAATAATTTAAAAAAATAATACAGTAAGCTTAAGGCACACATTTTCCCCCTAAAGTATATGTAGACTCTGAGAAATAATTAGCATGTAGCTTATTTGCTTGTAAGTGACTAACCCACCAGCCACCCGTCTAAAGCTAGCCCTGGTGACAATCATTGTTTAGTTTACTTCTGATCAATCTATTCTATCTCTTTAACTTTGGAGTGGGGTACTAGGGATTGAACCCTGGAATGCTCTACCACTGAGCTATATCCTCAGTCCTTGTTATTTTTTATTTGGAGACAGAGTGTCTCTAGTTTGCCCAGGCTGGTCTTGAACTCGCCACCCTCCTGCCTCAGGCTCTGTGGCATTAAAGGCACGTACCACCCTACCCAGTGTGCCTCTGCTTTTAAGACAGGTTGCTTCCTCTTCCTCTCATTTGCCTGATAGTTTCTCCAGTGCTCTCACAGAGCAAATGGAAAGCTGCTTTCTGTTCTTTTTTTTTTTTTTTTTTGAGACTTTAACTCTCCTCCTCTCACGTCTAAATTAATTGGGAGTTATGAGCATGTCTTCAAGGGCAGAAACCATGAAAAAGAAAGGGATTCATAGGTATGACTGTAAAATTTTAAACTTTTGTATGTAAAAACCTATTTAAAAATTTAAAGGCCAAGTACTAAAAGAGACAAATTATTTGCAAGATACTTGACAAAGGCTTAATATCCTTTAAATTAATTTTTTTCTTGGGCTGGGGCTGTAGCTCAGTGGCAAAGCACTTGCCTAGCATGTGTAAGGCACTGAATTTGATCCTTAGCATCACATTAATATAAATAATATAATATAATATAAATAATATATAACATAAATAAATAATATAAATATAATAACAATATAAAGTAAATAAATTATTTTTTCTTGTAAATGTAGTAAGAAAAGATAGACACCTTCTTAATAATATAGGTCAAGGTCCTAAAAGGAGAAATTCACAAAATAAAATACACAATTAAGGGGCTAGAGATGTGGCTCAAGTGGTAGCTCACTCGCCTAGCATGTGTGAGGCACTGGGTTCGATTCTCAGCACCACATAAAAATAAAGATATTGTGTCCACTAAAAAACTAAAAAAAAAAAAAGATACAATTAAATAAGAACTCTTGAAAATACAGTTTATTTATACAGAGATGCCCATCTTAACACAGATACATTTTCAATTTTCATTTAAAAAAACACCCAGTGGGCTGGGGATGTGGCTCAAGCGGTAGCGCGCTTGCCTGGCATGCGTGCGGCCCGGGTTCGATCCTCAGCACCACATACCAACAAAGATGTTGTGTCCGCCGAGAACTAAAAAATAAATATTAAAAAATAAATAAATAAAAATAAAAATAAAAAAAACACCCAGTGTTGTTGTGGGTAAAAATGCATCAGTAGAAAATGCAAATAAGTGTGATTGCTGGTGGACAATGTGTCATGTGAATCAGAAGCATTGGAAATATTTGTATTCTGACCCAAGTCCACAAGAATAATTTTTTCATAAGAAAAAAATGAAGGATCAGGACTAAGATTTGACTATAAGCTTATATACTACAATATTAAACTGAAATTGGAAATAATGTAAATGTCTAAGAAAAAAATGAATAGGTAAATCATGGTATGAACAAGCCATGGAAATATGAAAAAATCAGGACCCAATTGTAGGAGAGAAAAATAAAAACGTTTTCTTCTACCCATCTTAGGTACTCCAGCCTTGTGATTACACTGGAAAAAGACTGATTAACAAGAGAAAAACACCGAAGTACATGAACATGTGCATAGGGGAGCACCTGGTGAGGAGGGGTGGTTAGAACCTGGCTTATATACCACATTAGGCTAAGTAAGTAAAAAGGGGCTGAGGGATCCTGGGGGTTGGGGGAAAGCAAGTCATGGGATGACCAGGAAAGATATGTTAAACAAGGGCTGCTTAATGAAAGATCTGTTTCTAGACTGAACTCAGTCCCAGAAAGGGAGTAGCCTTTCACAAATGAATGCTTCCTTTATCAATGTAACTTTCCCACCCAAAAGGAATCTTGGTGCCCTATGTTTAGAGCTTTTCCTGCCTCTGCTCATTCTCAGTGGCTTTTAGTTCAGAATAATCCATGTTCCAAAGAGGTGTGTTTCAGAGCCTCATGTCCTGGTACCCTTCTCAATAAATGATGCAATCTCATTTTATGTATCAAAATAGTGTGTGTTGAGTGTATGTCTTTTGGAATGAGGTCCCTGTGTGGTGGGATAAGGACTGTCTTTCTGCTGTCTTTGGTTGGTGTTGCTATTCTATTATTTCTCCATGGAATCCACTGGGTTTTGGTTGATTTTTAACTCTAAGTGGGCTTTGTAACAGCTCCAAGGGTGGAGGGTGGGTGCAGTCCCGCCTGTGGGTGCGAGTGTTTCAGGAAAACATCTGGTCGATGACTCGGTCCAGCTTCTCAGTAGTCTAAGGGCTACCTCCTGCTCTATCTCCACCCATCATTTTTTAAATTCAAACTAATCCTCCTGGGAGGTGGACTAACAGGAAGAGACCAAGAAATGGAGGAGGAAGACAAAAACATTCTCAGAGGTCTTGCTTTCGGATGAGATCCCTGACTAGCAATATGCTGAGAGTCCAGCTTCACTTCTTCCTATGCCAAGGGAACTCTCTAGCAAGATTTAGGTCTAGAGGACACAGTAGTCAAACTCCATTTTCTAATTCACATCCAACTGAATTTCTTGAATTGTGAGATTTCAGAGGAGAACAAAATTCAAAAGGGGATCTCTCTACAATTCAGTTGAAGAAGGTTCTAGGGATGCATCTGCCCACCTCTGCCAACCCAGTGCCCAATCCTCAGCTCCTTGAACCTGTGCTACAAACCCTGGGACCCTCTGGCTTCATCCTGAGACCTCCCGGCCGTCATTTCTGCCTCTTACACCTGGCTTGCCCCTACACAGGGATCACTAAGTCCTACCCACCAAGCTATAGAATGTCCCTCCCCTCTCCAGTCCAGCCACTTGTGCCCTCACAATGCCTTCCCACAAATTCAAAAAAGCAGCCCCATGTGTAGCACTTTTTACTCAAAACTGGCTTCAGTGATTATCAGAAAGCCTGCACCATGTGTCTCTTTGCAGCCAGGTCCTGTGGATGTCGGGCTTGGTTCTATCTAGGATAAGATCAAGAGCTGCATCCGCAGCAGATTCCAGAGGTGTTGTCACTGCCTAGGGATGTGCTGGGTGTCTTCGCAAAAGCAGCCTCCTGTCATCGTCCGCCAATGAATTCCGCGGCAGGAGACAAGCTCTTTTCCAGTTGAAAACCCTCTCCTCTACGAGAGCTCTTCCTCTGCCAAGTGTGAAGTCCTCCCAGGCAAAGGACGAGTTTGCTTTCCCCTCTTGTGTTTCCCACCCACACAGCAGGGGACAGAATTCTGGGTGAACAGTTCCTGGGTGAACCTGAGCTCCTGAGAGTTCCCACCCTGGAAGTTCCCCCAAGGGCTATATGCCTCCCAGAGAGGGAGAACATGTTGGTCACCTGCTGTATGATCATGTGATTTCAGAGAAAACAGCTCTGAGCCAGCGGCCCCAGCCCATCACATAGGAGCTGTGCACATCTGGGCACATCCATTCCTATCTATGAACCTCAGTTTCAAGGTTTGTCAAGGAAGATAAATGCTTCATTCTCAAGGATATTGTGAGTCAAAGAGAGGCATAGTGCCTGGCTCCTAGGACATCCTCGAACAATGTTGGCCTGCTTCCCTGTCAGCCTCTGTTCCAGATGGAGAGGCCTACAGCAGCTGCCCTTATCCAGGGCCAATGTCCCAAGACCCCTACCAGGTGCCTGGAACCACAAAGAATCCTGAACACTATATATACTTTGCTTTTTCCTATATATACTTAGTTTAATCTATAAGTTTAAGCACAGTAAGAGATTAACAATCATAAAATAGAACAAGTATGACAATACATTACAATAAAAATTATGTCACACTTACAAATTGTTTGTTTCTGGAATTTTCCATTTAACATTTTCCGACTGCAGTTGGACCTCTGGTAACGGATAGTTCAAGGATAAAGGGGAACTACTAAGAGGACTAGGGAAGGGATGAGATGGAGGAGATTCGCCTTCACAGCCAGGAAAGCTCAAGGTACTTGGGGCTCCTGAAGGCCATCTAACAAAGAAGTCAGAGACTTTAGACCAAGAAGTCAGGAACTTTGGGCTGAGGGTGTAGCTCAATGGTAGAGCACTTGCCTACATGTGTGGGCCCCAGGTTTGATTCCCCGGCTCTGTGGGGGGAAAGAAATCCAACTAGACATCTTTAAAGTACCCTTAAACAAACATTGCTTTTCTCTGCTTTTTATTTTATTCTTTGAAATCCTCTTCCTGGTTGTTTCTCAGGATTTCTCAGCTATAAAACCAGTTTTGAATATACATGGAGATCTAGGGGACATGGGGAGACAGAGCACTTGTCAGCTGCTAGTTTGGGAACAGGAGGCTAAGGAAGGGGTGACTGCAGCCTGCGTAGAGGAAAGCAGACTGAGGCCTAGACTGAAGGAAAGGGGGCAGGGGACATCAGTAGGCCAAGGCCAGGGGAGGGGCCTATGGTGGCTTCACAGCAAGAGCCCCCCAAATTGCTGGCTGTGTGGACAATGGAACAGAGGAAGTGATGGAAGGACGATGTGAGGGTATCCAAACTAGAAACCCTGCGATTAAAATGTGAATTCTAACTTTTCCTATGTGTTCTGGGTGATCTTAAAAGTAACCTTCCTAGGCCTCGGTTTCCTCAGGGCTAAAATGGTGAGGTGGGAGATGGGGGATAATTCTGCTTGCCTAATTTAGCCCCCCAATTTGTGGCTGACTGGGTGTAGTGACACACACCTGTAATCTCAGAGACTTGGAAGGCCGAGGCAGGAGGATTGCAAGTTTGAGGTCAGGCTGGGCAACTTGGCAAGAACCTGTCTCAAAAAAATAAAAAGGGCTGGTGATGTAACTCAGTGGGAAAATACCCCTCGGTTCCAGCATCACAAATAATATAATAATGATGATGATGATGATGATGATGATGATGATGATAATAATAATAATAATAATAATAATAATAATAATAATAATAAATTATGGTGAAAGTTAGAGTATAATAAGGTCAGTGAGAAACCTAAAACCCATGCTGTGTACTAAAAATTGCAGGTTAGTATGGTCTGTAAAAAAAAAATCTGGGGACACTCACAGGGAGGTGTCTGGGGTTTGGTTCAGCCATGGCCAGATCCCACACCAGGGCAGAAGACAATTCCTTCATGGTCAGGGGACCTGAGCAGAAAAGAGTGCACTTATCTCTGGAAACCCAGTTCACTTATCCCTTTCTCTCTGCTTCTAAGGCTGCCTTATTTCAATGAACCTTGGGGCAAAGTCCCTGCCTGCTGCTGCCATCCACTGGCCACAACCTGAATTGCACCCTTGCTAATTTCATCAATCACAGATTTGTTTGCATAGTGTTTTCAGGTTTACACTTTTGCCCCCTCAAAAATTTTTTTTTCTCAGTACTGGGGAGTGAACCCATCCTATAATATGCTAGGAAAATTCTCTAGTACTGAGCTACATGTTTGGTCCTTTTTAAATTTTAAGACAGAATCTGGATAAATCACCCAAGCTGCCTTTAAATTTGGGTTCCTTCTACCTGCAGCTTCCCAAGTTGCTGGGATCACACCCTGAAAAAAGTAATATTCTTCCATGCACACAATATCCTTCTGCCATAAACATTTTTTGCAGATAAAGAAACCAAGGCTGGGAGAAATTAAACAAATTGTTCACAGAGACAGTTAGATGAGGCCACAATTGTTATCATTAGTAGTAGTTGTAGTAGTAGTCAAGTAGTAGTAGTAGCAGTAGGAGAAGTACTGGGAATTGAACCCAGGAAAGCTTAACCACTGAGTCATATCCCCAGCCTTTTTTATATTTTACTTGGAGACAGGGTCTTGCTGAGTTTCTTAGAGCCTCACTAAGTTGCTGAGGCTGGTTTTGAACTCACAATCCTCCTGCCTCAGCCTCCCAAGCCACTGAGATCACAGGTGTGTACCACCACACCCAGATGAGCTCAAGACCTTTGATTCCAAGTTCTATATCCTTTACAGTATCACTAGCATGTGTTGGTTTTCTCGGCTGCTATTATAGTACTTCTCAGACTCAGACCCAATCCTACCGCCTGGCCTTGGAGTTAGTTCTCCTGACCTCCTCTCCTACCACCCGCCTCCACCTAACCCACAGCCTCCCATCCCCCTTTAGATGGACAGCTGTCTATGGGCTGAGGATGCCAAGATCAGGAAATAGGCACATGTGACCTCTCCAAGGGGGTCTCAGGTGGATGAGGGAGTTGGGGCAGGCACCCAGGGACCTCGGCACCTGTGAGAAGTGACATAGATGGATGCAGGTGGAATGAACGGAAGATGAAAGGCACTGCAGCAAAGAAGAGGGGGTGCCCCAGCTGGTCCTTCAAGACAAACACAGTGTCAGTCCATAAAGAGGTGGATGAAGGACATCTCAGGTGGAGGAATTCGCCAGAGGAAAGTTTCCAGGTGCTGGAATATACACACACACACACACACACCCGCTATACCCTCCAGGCTGGCAGAGGAGGGAGGCCAGCAGCGAGGTGGAGAGGAGGCCGGGTGGGTGGAGGGAGATCACAGCGGGATGATGCTCATGCTCCTTCCTGAAGGCAGTGAGAAGCCATCATTCTTCATGTCTTCTGTCTATTGACCTAACAATTTTTTTTTTTTTTTATGATAGGCTAGGCACATATTCTGTTTGTTTGTTTCTCAGGATGTAGCAAAAGCAAACCTTTGTTTCATAATATGTAGTTATTTTTTTGCAATAAATACTGACTTCCTGCTTTCCTGGGGTCAGTTGCTCTTCTGAGCCCTGGGGAATTATCCCATATTGAACATCTAATCGGGGGGAGACAGATGATAAATAACAGGAATAAGCCAAATATAAGTACTTAGAAGTACTCAGAAGAAAAATAATCAGAAGAAAAATAAAGTAGGAAGTCTTCCTACTTTATTTTTCTTCTGAGTACTTCTAAGTACTTATATTTGGCTTATTCCTGTTATTTATAATATAATAATAAGAAGTTGCGAGTTGTAGTGGGGGATTTGTGTTTTTAGAGAGGATGGCCCCAGAGGGCCCACTGAGGAAGTGGTTCTGAATATAGATCTGAATAAACTAAGGGAGACATATGGGAGGGAGGGGTGTCCAGGCAGGAGGAACAGAATGGGCAAAGGCCCTGAGGTGGGAACATACCTAGTATATTTATGGACCAGAGAGGAGGCCAGTTCTGCTGAAGAGCAGGTGAGGGGAGGTTGGAAGAAGAAGAGGTCGGAGGTACAGTGGGGGACAGGCAAGTGGAGAGGAAGTCCCAGGAGGCTTTGTTCAGAGTGGGAGCAACTGAGTGCTGACTGCCACAGAGTCTAGAAAGCACTCACTGGTGAGCCACTGGCCCAACAGGAGGATGGAAAAGAAGCTTGTCTCCTGTCTGACCCAATAGATTTGACTGAGGCCTGGGGAGGTGCACAGGGGGCTGGGCGTGTCTCACTCTGGGAATGCACACAGGCCTTTTTTAACGTTCAACCCTCACCTTGACGTATGCCCTGGTTACTATTTTGCACAACAATCTACCACACAGTGGCATGAAACCAACCACCATGCTGCTGTGTTTGTGGAGTTCACAGCGTGACCCCTGCTCTGTCATGTCCTTAGAGAGATCCAGGTGCCTGGGGTGCTGCAAATGGCTGGGTGCTAGGTGAACTGGGGCTGGTGGCTCCACTCACAGGCCTAGTGGCTGAACCTGCAGGTGGGGGAAGGTGACCACAGTATGGCACATGGCTCCCCACCTCCCCACCCCCTGGGGGACTGGGGCTCCATGCAGTGCAGGCTTCATTCTGAGAAGCATCCAGAAAAGAAGCTTCCAAAGAGCAAGCGATCTTGGAGAAGCAGGTGGAGCTGTCTGCTCTTTTTACGACCTCACCTCAGGAAACCTAGAGTATCCTTTCCACTGAATCCACTGGTCAGAGGAGGTACAGAGCTTAGGTTTCAAGGACCTAGACCTACTTCTTGATGGGAACTGTGTCAAGCAGTTGGTAGTCTCTTTCAAGACCATCATGAGTGTCATGGGTGCTGCCTCTACCTACCCCACCTCCACCCCTCTGCAATTCCTCCGTCCATAGGTCAGAGCTCTGGGTGGCTTGGAAAGGTCTGTCTGTTCACTGCAGCCTCTAAGATGTGGTGGTACGTCAGAGCAGTACATACAGGAAGGACTTTTGGTCCCAGATCATGTGCTTACATGCCTATTGACGTCAGGTCTGGAGCAGAGGTGTGGTAACCAACTCTGGCTATTCAGATGATGATGCTCCTAGGACTTTGGTACCTGAAGAGCTGGATAAGACCTGTGACCTTCATCTAGTGTCTAGTTTGAGCATTCCATCTGAAATACTTCAAGATCACCTTAGCGGACATTGGATGCACTCTCCTTGCAAAAGGGCTCAGAGCCGGACTTCACCCTCCTCAGGTGTTCGGTGTTGCTGACCTCACTGGTGAGCCATTAGTCCAGCTGGGTGACAGACCGGAAGCAGTGGCTTCCAGGCTAAGATGGAACCAGGATGTGGCAGAGCCAGTCCTTGAGCTATCCAAGAGCTGAGGAGACAGAGCCTCACAAAATCCTGCATTGTGTTTGCACACTTTTCTCAAGTAAGATCACACCTAGCGGCCCAAAGAAGCACAGTGATGATTCCACACCGGTGGAGGACCGCAGGGCCATGTGGTCGCTCATTCACTTGTCTGTGCAGTTCTGGGGCCGTGGCCAAATTAGAAGTTAGCTGAGATCACTTGCAACACCTTTTTCTGCAAACCAGTTTACACCGTGAACCAACAGAAAAGCTGATGCGTAGAAAGAGTTCCTGTAAAGGAAAAAGAAAGTTCCCATAGACACCTTCCTCTGCTTTTCAAAAGAAGGTGTCTGCCCACGTGTCAACAAGCCCTTCACCAAAAGCAGGCCCAGGATGCATCTCGAAGGGCTCCAGCTGGGTCTCGATAGCTGTTGTGGCTTGAGTAGCTTTTTACCCCCAGATGGTGGTCACTGGTTCTCACCACCCTCCTGAAGTCTGTTGGACACATTTGCAGTGATCCCGAGAATGCTGAGGGCTCTGGCCTGGGTTCTCTGGTGTGGCTCCTGGTGACAGTGCAGTCGAAGCTGACCTCTCCCAGTGGTTGCATCTTTGAGTCTTGAGTGACTGTCCACAAGCCATTTTCTCCAGTAGGTGAGATGCCTCTTCCCCACATCCATAAAATCCCTCCTTTTCACCCATTCTGGGATGAATGGATTTAGCATCTTTTATTCATATTTATTTATTTACTTTGAGATTGTATTGTTGACATCAGTTTTCTGTGTTTCTAGGCTATGCAATAATATAAGTAGTTATATCACTTTTATCCCTCACAAATTCCTCTGAGAACTGAGGGCTGGGGGACTGGATTGAATCTCTTCATGTACCAGGAATGGAGCCTGCAGAGTTTTACTCAGATGCTGGTCTGACTCATGGGCTCATAACACTCTTTTTTTTTATTGTGAAAAAAAAGTAAACCCCACAAAGTCTTTTGGTAATTCTAAAACAATAACAACAAAACACAGGGGAAATAGTCTCCTACGTAAATGTTGAAAGATCATATCTTTTGCAAAAAAAAAAAAAAGTAATAAGACTGTGTGGCATTACAGGACTCATAGAATAGTTGAGTTGCTGAATACAAGAAAATGCTCCCAGGTACTGACGTGGATGGTGTTTTTCTCCTGTGAGGGATCAGGTGGATTAGAAATAGTTGGTAAAGGGAATGAAGTCTGTGGGGTTGAAGAAACGTTCACTGGCTGTGCCTCGCTCGAGTATGATAATTTCGTAATTACAGGAAAATGGAAATCTTATTTGTTCTTCTATCCCAAAGATGCATTCTATGGAGCAGTCAGAAAGACCAGAATCGTAGCTACTAAAACTTGTCATTCGTAATATCAGCAAACCATCCGTTAAAAGATTTTTCTGTTTTTCCAAAACAAAAAAGCCCAAAACCAATGTGCCTTAGGTCAAGTGTGAGCAGAGTTACTGTAGACCTGACAGTTAGAATTAGAAAGAGAACCCCAACAACTTTAAACCTGTGGCCTCATGCAAGAGTCTACTACCTATAAGTCTCTGGACTTCACCCAAAAGAACGAGACCGTGGGAAGTTACTGGCCACTTGTATCTCTGGCCACATGCATCTGTTAGCATGTAACTAACCCCCTGCTCCTCTATGGGAGATGGAGCAGTGTCATGTGCCAAACTTGTGCCAAGTGTGTGTTAATCGACCCTGAACCCAGTTGGCAGCTTTGCGGTTTTCTGTGGCCCTTTTGCAGCTTGCAGAACATTTTCCGATTAGAAGCCCCTGCTGTTTTATCTATTACACGTGAAACCAAATAAGTCTGCTCGGGTCCACTGGGGGTTGCCGAGTAACATCAGAGTGTGCAGCGAGGGGGAAAGAATTAAAAAGGGAGCTAATGGCATCCGTGGGGAACAGATGGGGAAGGAAAAGACCTCTCCGGAGGAGGGGGGCAGCCATAGATTTTTTTTTTTTTTTTTGCAAGGCAGGAGCGCATATGTGCGTGTGTGTCATCTGTGGCCCCCAAATGTAAAAGGCAGCTGCGAGGACAGCTATGCCACAGCCTGATTTATAGAGGGGAAATTTTTATCTCATAAAGCAGATTCGATTTCCTGAGGGCCATATGCTTGCGTTTCTTCTTCCCAAAGAACCCGCAATCTCATGTGGGAAAAAATTCAGAATTTTATTGGCTTTCAGAGAAGAGGGAATTGGAAATGTTAGATAAATAGAGACCACATGGAACCGAATTTCATAGCTTTTCCCCCAAGGCTGTGGGTGAAGCTGCAGATCTGTGGACAAAAATGCAAACTGAGATGTGTTAAGAGCTGTGGGCTGGGGACAAGGATGTGGGGCTCCGGTCCCTGCTCTGTTGTTTAGCTCTGCCAAACCACATTCAAACTCCCTGTTGTATGTGGGGAGGGCGATATTTGTCCCGTTTATCTTGAAAACCAATGTGAGGACCCAAGGGGGGGTGGGGGCACCGTATGTGGCAGTGTCTTCTGATGCAACGGGGCAGACACATGGCAGATACTGATTTTCTATCAAAATAGGACATGCAACTCAATCAAAGCTAAGGTATTCATTTGTCTAGTGTTTAAGCAAATATTAGTCGAATGCCACACTAGAACACTTTATCTACATGTGGCAGAAACTCGATGAAAAATACATCGCTCAAATTAAGATAGCAATTAGCTCATTCATTCATTCATTCGTTCAATCGATAAGTTTGACAATGCTCTATTGAGTGCTTGCCATGTGCCTGTGGCTGTTCTAGGAGCTTAGATTCTTAGCAGCAAATAAAACAGCTCAAGTTTCTCATAGGATAACTGTTCTAAGAGGGATACATAAATAATAACAGCCACATAATTTTGCAGCCTGTCAGGCTCTGGTGAAGCGCTATAAAGAAACATAAAACTAAGAAAGGGTACACAAAGTGACAAGGAATGGAGTGGGCTGGGATGGCCCAGCTGAAAAGGTAACGGTTGAGCAGGAAAGAGGGAGCAAACCATGCAGCTCTCTGGCAGAAGTGTTGCAGAGAGACAGAACAGTAATTGCAAAGGTCCTGAGGTGGGAGTTAAGAGGCCAGTGAGAGGAGGGTGGGCTGAGCTAAGGTGGAGGGGAAAGAGATGAAGTCAGAGGAGCAGACAGATCATTCAGGCTCAGAGGGTCAGGATAAGGATCTTGGAGTTGATGCAAAGTCTTTAGAGGGTTCTGAGCCGAGCAGTGGGATGGTCTGCCTCAAGGTTTTAAAAGGACTCCCCAGAGTTCAGTGGAACAGGAGTAGAAGCAGGAAGCTGGTAGGAAGTTTGCTACAGAGGCCTGAGCAAGAGGACGAGATATCCACAGCAGGCATCAGGAAGGGGTGGGTTCTAGATGTGCCTCAAAGGCCACGGTGGTGGCCCTTGCTGATGGATTGGAGGTAGGACGTGAGTACATGAAAAAGGTCTAGGGGAGGTTCAGATGCTGCTGATCCGTGTGCACAATCAAGACTCCTGATCTTTCTTGGCTTGGTTCTATGTTGACTTCATTTTCAGGTAGGTTCCCCCCTCATGGTGGTAAAAATGGCCACCAGCATCTCATGACTCACTCTGGAAATTTCTCTCCAAAGACCAAGGAAGCTTTGTGTTCCATAAGGCTTTGATAAATATCCTCTCTAGTCTCATTGGCTCAAATTGTGTCACGAGCTCACCCCCAAGGCAAGGAGAGCAGCCAGGGGATGGGTTACACTTACCGGCCTAGGCTTAGGACCAACCTCCACTCCTGGACTTATGGGCAGAGTTGGCCTCCCTTAAGTACTTGGGGAAATGTGAATAAGAGAAAGAAAACCAAGGCTGATTATTGAGAGGAGGGGGCCAGATGTGTGCTGGCCACCATCATGCCCACTGCAGCCAGAGAAAATTTTAATCAGGAACTAGTGTGAGTGAAGAGGTCTGTTTTGTGTGGAGGCTGAGGGTGAAGGAAGGCTGGAGTTGTTTCTAGAATAACTTAGACGGTGATGCTGATTGCAATCCAAAGCATGTTCAGGTTGCAAAGGAGTGAGACAATGAGTTAAATTCCGGACATGTAAAAGACACAAGGACGACTGGCCAAAGTCTAGGCTGAACCAAATAGATGTTAAATGTTAAATAAGAAGGACAAGCGGCATTCTCAGAGGAAGCTGCAATTGTGGTGCCTAACAGATCACAGAAAGCGAATTGGACCATGGTCAGGTGGATGTTTGGATTTGGCTCCCAACAAACCAAAGGTGATGTTTCATTCACTGCCTTTTGACAATGAGCACTTAATTATCATGGCCACAGAGTGTGCTATTTATCCAGCATTTTTTTTTTTTTTTTTGGTTAACCTCACCATCATCCGTGCACCAGAGCTGCTAATAGGAAGCCCATCTGACTGCACAGCTTCCCTTTTCCTTCTTGCCCCAGGCACAGCCTTCTGTTCAAGCAGTAAAACGGCCAGGAGAAGAGTCACCTGCCGCTGAGGGGCTCAGAGCACTTTGTTTGGCTGCAGAGAGTAAAGACTGGAGATCCTGAGTGTTTTTCAGGGAAGGAGTGTGTGTGTGTGGAGACGGAGGGATGCACACATAATTAAAGTCCAGGCCAGGACTTCTTCTGAAAGAAAAGCAAAATACAATCAATGCAACTTCCCCCAAAGACTGGTTGAGAGATCCATAGAGTAAGAAATTCACTCTTGTCTGCAGAAAGGAAAGAAAAAAAAGGGGGAGAGAATTAAACAAGAATACGCTGCATCAGTTAAAGTTTCCTGGGAAAAGATAAGGGTGGTGAAAAATCAGAATTAGATCACACCAGCCAAAGCAATTAAGGAGAATAAGATGTGCTTTTACAAATATCATGGGGAAAGGAGATTATGGAGAGGAAATAAGACTTAATAAATGCAGAGGACCATGAAATTAATGATGACCACAGACAGCTCAAATACCCAATTCATTCTTTGTTAGCCTTTAACTAGGAAAACAAAGAAAAGAAATTGAGCAATTAAAAAGTAAGGACGACTTGAGAAAAAAGTTAAGCAGACCCCAGCAGGGAGGATGTGTCTACCCGCCGTGGTTGTCACACTTTGCAGACACTTTCCTGGAACACAGACGCACCATGGGATCTTGTAACAGCTCCAACCCCAAACTGGCCCTGGGCTGGTGTGCATGTTGTACTGTTTCCTGAGTTTAAGGAAGTGACAGTGCTGGAGAAAGAGAATTGAGTGGAGAGAAGGATGAGAAGGAGAGAGACCCAAGCCAGGTCCTCCCTAGTGTTGGCAAGGTTGGAACCATCACGATGGGCCCAAGTTCAAGAGCAAGAGAGGTACAGCTGGGCTTCAACACTGCCCCTCAATTTCCCTTCTTCCTCCTTCTCCCTTTCCTCCTAACTACCCAGTGCTTACTATCCTGTGCTCGGTGCATCTCTATCGGGGTTTTCCCTAAGAAAATCATACCTAAAAGATTGTCATGTCTTTGAGAAATGAAAAAAAATACGGAGTAATGGGAGCAAGCTGAGTGCACCAGAGCCGCTTATCCTTTTCTGCTGGAGAGAAAGGACCAAATGATTCCTTTAACTTGCAACCCAAAGTCCTGCTGCAGCCAGGTTCTATGACAGGCACTGGGGATATCCCACAACCCACCATCAATCAACAAAGGATCTTGAGTAGGGACGACTGGAGATGCAGAAAAACAGAGACAAAGAAAACACAGAGACATATTCAAGTAAGGCTGGGATCAGGTGGGACACTGCACTCTAATGGAGGAACAGTGACTCAGAACTAGCTCCACAAGTTTATTCTATAAGGTCTCATAATCAGGAAGTTCAACTCTAGGAGCATTGTAAATTGTTCAAGGCTCTGTAAGTTGCCAGAGGCTTCTTTGTGCACTAAAAATTTACAGAGCTAGAAACATTTTTTTGCAGCTATCCTACTGTTGCAGTGCTAGGAGCATTCTGCTGCCCCCAGGAAACCCATCCTCCTGGGATGTCTGATAACTGTTAGCATCAGAGCCGTCCGAGGCAAGAGTCAAGGCTGTTAATATCCTCACCTTTGACAAGGAAGGTTTCCCGGGCTTGGCTCACCTGCTTTCCATGAGGATACAAAGATGTCAGGCATAGATACTGCTTTCCAGGAGCTCATGCCCAGGAAGGAGACATCCACACACAACTTTGCCAGATGGTGTGTGGATGGACAGCATACCTTGATGGCTCAGGGGAGGGAGTGACTCCACCCTGTAGGCCAGTAACGGCTTCTAAAGATCTCTCGTGCCTGTTTGTGATGAATGACTAGAATTTTCACAGGTGGCAAAGGAGCACTTTTCAGACAGCAGGAAGCCCGTAGGCAAAGGCCAAGAGGCAACAACAGCACGGGGCGTTCAGTACATGAGCCATTTCCTTTCCTTCCTAAGCCATAACTGCTAACCCTCCAGCTGCCTAATATTCTCTTGTAATTTAGATATTTCTTGCTGGAGAAAGAGCTTCAGGAGTAGACTCAACTCAAGCATCAGGGACACTCTTACCTCCCTTCATTGCATTACAAAAAGAAGAACAAGAGGACACTATTTAGCCACAGCGATAGGTAGCCACTTGCAGGTGGTAGGAGGGGACTTGGGGTAGCCAGGGAGAAAATTCAAGGATGGAGAACACCATACCAATGCCCACCACCTATGTCTTATGGAGCACTTGGAATAAGCCCCTCGAGCACCTGTTCCCATCCACCCTCCAGAGGGTGTGGTGCTGGGCAGAACCAGACTGCTGCTCACCCAGGTCCTACGGTGCACAGAAGTATCAGCTCATCACAGAAACAAAGGTACACCCGACTGCTGGGCACAGGATGCACACCTGTAATCCCAGTGACTCTATAGACTGGGGTAGGAGGATCTCAAGTTTGAGGCCAGCCTCAGCAATTTAGCAAGACACTGTCTCAAAATAAAAATAAAAAGGGCTGGGGAGGTAAATCAGTGCTGGAGCACTCTCATGTTCAACCTTCAGAGTTACAAAAGAAATTATAACTGAATAAAAGCAGTGCAGAGAGGTAGAGAAGTGTGGGGGTCATGCTGTGAACCCTGGGCAGAGCATCAGCAGAGGCCTCCCTTAGGAAGTACCACTGGCCTGGGATGGCCCTCATCAGGCCAAGAGGGGTAGAAGAGCACTCCCTAGGGCAGAGGGCCAAGCAGAGGTAAGGGCCCCAGGGAGCGGGGTGGGGGTGGAGGAAAAGTGGTGAAGGGAAAATACATACGACTGGAACCGAGACAGCAAAGAGTAGAGCGGGGTGGCAAAGGAAAAGAGCACAGAGAGAGTTCCCAAGGTCAATAGCAACCGGAAGCCACTGAGATTTCTAAGTAGTCCATGATAGGGCGGGCCCTGCGTTTTAAAAAGTAATCTCTCTGGTTTCAGGTGTCAGTCCAAGTGCCAGGTGAGTCTGAGGCTTCAGTTAGGGCAGAGGCAGCGAAGCTGGGTAAAAGGTAGGCAGGACACAGGGATGGTCTGTCTCTGGTGATGTGGGCTCAGGGCATGGAGAAGAAGGTATCCAAAAGGGACACTCAGATTTCCATCACATATCTAGATGGAGGTGCTACTGACTAGGATGGACAGTCCAGCAGAGGACCTCGTATGGGCCTCATCCAGCTGCAGCCCACCTTATTCCTACACATGGGCCAGCCCCAAGACCTCTGGGGGATACCAGTGCTGTCGCCATGTCCCACTGACTTAGGGACCCCCACTTTTGTTTTCAGTCCTGGGAATTGAATTCAGGGGAATTCTACTACTGAGCCATATCCCTAACCCTTATCTTTTTTTTTTTTTCATTTGGGATGGGGTCTTGCTAGCTAAGTTGTCCAGGCTGCCTTGAATGCGAGAACCTCCTGCCTCAGCCTCCCGAGTGACTGGGATGACAGGGGTGCACTGCCATGCCCAGCTCAGCCCCTCACTTTGATGACCAACCGGCCACGAGATACCCAGCTTCTCCAGTGGAGGGATCGAGGCACATCAGACCACATGACCTCGGAGTTTCCACTGTCGATTATTGTCCTACAGGGGCTTCTGTCAACTTTTAGGGGAGAGGCGGTGGGAAGAGAGAGAGGCTAATAATCAAGATAAAAGAACTAAAAGGAGCTCTCGACTTGGCAAAACATACTGAAGAGTTATACGATCAATCAATCATCGGGTGTCAGAATTGGAACTAAAAAAAAAAAAAAAAAAATTCTCTTCCAGAGCAACTTTGACAGCTGTTCAAACACGCTCTGCTTCAACGTTTCCCAATCCCTCCGAGCAAAGTGTCTCAAAAAGCAGCCTCGTTCCATTGTCAGAGGGCTCTCTGATAGCAGCAGAAAGGGTTTTCTTGTATTGAGTCAAAATTTATCTGTGAGCAACTTCCACCCATTTGTCTTGGATCCATTCTCTGGAGGCAGAGCAGGTCAATGTCCCTTTTAAAATGTGGTGCCCGGAAAGCTACACAAAACTCCAAATGCAGTCTGATTTAGTTAAAGCCCTGTGGGGAACTGAGGGGGGGGGGAATAATAAAGCCACTGAGTTAACTGGCTTTAAAAAATGACAGTCATAGAAAACTCCCATAAGGGGAACCTTAGAATCATAAAGGAAAGGGAGCTTTTGAAAACACCCAGCTGGTCTCTTCCCCCGCAGAGGAAAATCACACCTAAACCTGTCCAGCCCAGAGACGCTGACCTATTTTTTAAGATCTCTTAAAGAAAGGGTTCCGTGGAAGTTGATTGCAGAGAGATTTCTTAGGAATCAGTCATTGTGAAATATTTTCAAATCAGTGTTTTCTAGTAGCCCAATTTGTCTTTACATTTCCCCCTCTCTTTTGCCATTATCTCTCCCATCACATAAATTGTCTTCCTAATGAAGCCGTTTATTGTATCATATTCCGGAGTGTGTGTTCGTCTGCTCCTGTAGTGTTTTGGTTCCTACTGCATTAATTAACCACACTTCCTCTATTATTTTCCTTTTTTTTTTTTTTTTTTTTTTTGCAAGGGATCCTTATTTTGTTGCATAATGCTTTGTGCAATGTGCAATGGATGTGTTCTCGAATTATGTGCAAATCTCATCTTTGTAAATTGAGTCTCTTCAACTAGAAGTGCCTTCCAAATGCATTTCAAGTGTTCATTATTTAAAGTTGCCCTGTGAAAGGCAGCTTGGTAAAATGGGAAACATACAGCCTTTGGAGCCAGGGAGAATGACACCTAAATCCTGCAAGCTGTGTGACCTCAACTAGTGACTTGATCTGTAGGAACCTTTGTTTCTAACCTGTGAAATGGGAATAATAACTCCCCAGCATGCTGTTGTAAAATAAAATGTTTTTAAAGTGCATGCTCTCCTCAACCATCTATTTTGCAAGTTCAGATGTCCCAACATGTGTTCTTAAAGCAGGACACAAACATCCATTGATGTCACCCTCTGACTCTGGCAGCTTTCCATCAAACCTCTTCTTGGGTTCCCCTCTGTGCTAGTCAGCTTTTTGTCACTGTGACCAAAATATCTGACAAGAACAACTTAGAGGAGGAAAGGTCTATTTGGGCTCTCCGTTTCGGAGGTCTCAGTCCACGGTCAGCTGACTTTATTGCTCTGGGCCTCAGGTGAGGTAGAACCTCATGGCAGAAGAGTGTGGAAGAGGAAAACTTCCCAGGTTAGGGAAGCTGGGAATCAGAGAAAGAGGAAGGGGCCAGGGACAGACAGAGTCCCCGAGGCATGGCCCCCCAGCAACCTATTCCTCCAGCCCTGCCCCACCTGCCTACATTTACCACCCAGTAGACCATTCAAATGATGAATCCACAGTGCTCATGATCCAATTTTTACCTGAAAGCCCCACCTCTGAACCTTGCTGCATTGGGAACCATGCTTTCAGCACATGAGCTGTTGGTGAGGACATGCCAACCCATAAGACACTTCTCATCTGGTCCACCATGGAGGACAATATCTGCGGTGCTAATGTCAGTCTTACCAACTCCCTGCCCTTACCACCATGCCCGAGTTCTTGACTCATAAGTCACATTCCTTCTATTCTCATTATCATCTAAGTGCCTCGGTCTGATTGTCCTCATCAGCTCTTCCCACATTATTTGGCACTTTGGGCTTCCCCAAAAGTACTCCTCCTGAAGAGTTAGGATTTTGCATCCATTGGAATCGCCATCTCTCTGACTTTGAGGCAACACATCCACATACTAAGAGCAGTGCAAGAATGAAAGCCTAGTGACCCTCCCTGGGTAGCTCCTTCGATGGCCTGACACATGCAGCAAGATATCTCAGTTCTTTGGGATTCCATTTCCTCATCTGTAAAGTGAGGAAGGACAATGGTATCAGTGGTTTGCAGGCTGGCATTTCCCATCCTCAGGGATCCATGGCAATAGAACTGGAGCAAAAGAGGAAGCTGTTACTGAATTTTTTTTTAAGTTCAAAAGAAAGTGTATTTGCCAATTAAGGATACATGGACTAGAGCAAACGTGATCTTGTTGGAATGATGTCAACTCTATGCGGTATTGAGGGTAAAATCACGTTGCTCAGACTGAAAAGAACCAATAAAAAAAAAGTCACAATGCTCAGCATGTGCATCTGTCAGGATTCTCAGTTGCGAACAATAGGAATCAAGTCTGATTGACTTAAGCAGAAAATATGTGCTTGGAAAAGATATCATCTAGTTCCTGAACACATGAAAAGGCAGGAGGACCTGTCTGTGGAAGTGGGCAGTGACCAGGGAAAGCCGAGGGGTAGGGGTTCTGCCATAGTCACAGCACAAGAACAGCCTGGTTGGAGTGCCACTGGACCAAACCCACCTGGAGCCACCACTCCTGCTGCAGGATGCTCCTGCCCAGCGGGATGCATTCCAAACCACGGCTGCTTCTTTGTTTGACTCCAAGAGCAAAACCATCCAGTTGGCAAAGCTCAAGTTTTGTGTGCTGATGTCCAGCTGCTGGAGGACATGCACAGTATTAATCTTCAGAGACTTCAGATTATCAGGAAAATTCCCCAAAGACATGAAGAGACTCACCTACTGGACAGCCCCCCCCCCCAGGTGAAAAATGTCTACCATGGTTGTTACATGTTTTTCATGAGAAGAAAACTGGTAGAATTTAATTGGTGATGGAAAAACTTGTTTTTAAACATGGGATCCATGGAAGAAAAAAATAAATAAAGCATTGGCTCCATTAAAAAAAAAAAAAAAAAAAAAAGGCCAGAATAGATGATCAAATGATCTCTTTTGTCTTCCTGGCTTCAGCGCCCCCTGCAGGCAGGGTGGAGAAACAAGGACTGATTTTCTCAAAAGTCTTTCATGCAATTTATGCCTTAATAACCTGGAATTGTAGAATTAATCACTGCTCAGGAATAATTAGCTCACGACTGCTACATGAAGAGAAAACAACACGATTAACACCTTAACCATGCTATAGAGGTTGCTTTTACATAAAATAAATGAGGAGGGCAGTCTCAGGCTGGTCTGGAAGTTTCCTGGTGTTCACAGCCTAGAGCTCTTTTTTTTTTTTTTTCCTGCTTTGTCATCCTTTGTAGTAGTACAAGGCTCCCACCCTCAAGGACACCTTCTCAAAGCTGCCAGATCTCCAGCCGTCACGTTTTCATCCCAGATAGGAAGTCAGGAGAAAAGTGAAAGGACGAAAGGCAAAAGGGCACATATCAACTGTGTGGCCCTTATAAAGGATCCCACAAAGTCTGGAAACCCACATTCAGATTTCCCAATGTTGGCAAACATCTTACTGATCATCCCTACCTATAAGACAGCCTGGAAAATGGTCATTTTGCAAGGCACAAGGCTCTCTCATGCCGTTCTCCCAACTGCTCCATGATGCAGGTACAGTGGGGTCCATCTGTAATGCCAGATTCGTGGGACCCCAATAGACCTCCAGGAGCCGAATCCGATGCAATCACACAGGAGTCTTTATTGCAAGCTCGAGCCTGGACTCACAACCGTTTCCGACGCAGCAGTCCCAGGGAGTGAGTCCTGGTCCTTTGTTCAGTGAGATTTTATAGGTTTTGGGGGATACTCTATGTGTCACAACATCACACAGCAAATCATTCCACACCACGGGAAAGTCAAACAACTCTTAACATTGATTAGCACATTCACTTGTGGGAATAAGTTGGGGAGGGGTGATTGGTTAGTACAAGAGGGGAGTTCCTTTGAACTGATTGGTTTAAGCTTCGAGGGGTGTACATGCTGAACTACATGGTTTCCCAACACGTTATCAACCACCATAAACTACTGGGAGGGTCATCTGGCATCCCAGGTATTTCCCTATCTCATGCTGATTGGTGGTTGCTAGGGGGTTGCTATGGGTCCTCACCTAGCCTAACTGAGTCAGGGACACCTGGCGCCTCAGACCTCTCCTGTTATTTCCAGACAAACAACTCAGCAGGGTGGGTATGTGCTTAGGAGTGCTCTGTGGATTTTTCCAAGGACAAGGGTCATGCCCCCTTCCTTGAACAGGCTTTGCTCTGAGGTAGAGGCTGGTTTCTCAAAAATGGAGTCACATCGGGCTGGGGATGTGGCTCAAGTGGTAGCGCGCTCCCCTGGCATGCGTGCGGCCCGGGTTTGATCCTCAGCACCACATACAAACAAAGATGTTGTGCTAGCTGATAACTAAAAATAACTAAAAATAAATATTAAAATTCTCTCTCTCTCTCTCTCTCTACCTCTCTCTCTTAAAAAAAAAAAATGGGGTCACATCAGTTTCTCACATCCTGAAACTGAGAGGCCGAGGATTCCCAGCAATAAGTTAACTCGTGTGGTCACAGTTTGTAGGTAGAATCCAGGGTAGGGGCCCAGGACTGTCTAACTCCTGAGATGAGCCTCCAGCCTCCTGCAGCTGCACCATCCTACACAGAGTCACTGACCACAAGTAGCTATGAACATTTAGACCCAAATTAATTGAGGTGAAATTAATGAAAAATTCAGCTCCTCGGCCTTCCGTAGCCTCATGGCAGTTACCATAATGAACAGCAAAGATGGAGAAGGTCGCCAATGCTGCCAAACGTTCTGTCGGCCAACACTGTGACAAGGTGGGGAGACGGTCTTGTTGAGAGCCACAGACAGTTGGGATGGCGCCTGGCATTTTGCCAGAAGGAGTGGTTGAGAGGTGACGCCAGCGAGCCATTAAGATGATGATAATTAAGTTAAGTTGTGTATAATTGCTGTGACTGGATGATGCTGGATTGAAACAGGCTGTGCATTCAGTTGTATATAGACCCCTGCTGTCCGGCAATAGGGCAGCTCCTGTTGCCTCAGGTGCCCACTACTTTTGAGTTCTCACGGAAATTCCCATTGAGTTCCCGTTGAGTTCTTGCGGAGCCCTGTGGAGGGCTGAGAGAGTTCCCAGGGAGTGTGCGTGGAGTGCCGGTGAGAGTTTGGGCAATAAAGGAGTTCCTGTTTGAACCTACAAGTACCTTGTGGCGGCTTGGTTATTTGTGCTCAGCCAGACTGGTTATTTGTGCTCAGCACAGTCTCTTCATTCTCTGGCCTCATTTTCTGTTTTTCAGGCGCCATGTCTTGTTATACCACCAGCCCCAGCTTGCAAAGAGAGGGAAGGAATTCTGAAAAGGAAAGTACTGATGAAATTTGAAAGCAGCAGCTTGTGATAGTTCTGCTGCTGTGATACTGTTATGGTTTAAATGTGAGGTGTCCCCCAAAAGCTCATGTGTGAGACAATTCAAGAAGGCTAAGAGGAGACATGATTGGGTCAGGACAGCCTTAACCCAATCATTAATACCTCCATAGGGATTAAGGAGTGGTGACAGAAGGGCATTGGGGGCATGGCTTTGGTGTATCTATTTGGTATCTGGCAAGTGGAGATCCCTCCCTCTCTGCTTCCTGATCATCACGCGAGCCACTTCTCTCCACCACACTCATCCACCAGGATGTTCTGCCTCACCTGACAAGGAATGGAGCCAGCTGTCTATGGACTGAGACCTCTGCAACTGTGAGCCCTCAAATAAACTTTTCCCCCTATAAAGTTGTTCTTGTTAGGTCTTTTGGTCATAGCAGCAAAAAAGCTGACTGAAACAGATACTTTTAACTTTAGGGCAGGGGCCACCAGGGAGGGCAGCCTACCCAGTTGTAGGGCCAAGATGCCTCCTGGTGTTTGCAGTCAGCTCAGCTCAGGGTGAACCCTAAACAAGCTGAATTCCTCAACATGAAGGCACAGCCCTCTTATCTTTCAATTCCTTTCTTTAGGTCTTATTCTCTCATTGTCCCATGGTACATGCCAAATGTGTTTCAGTTTAAACCTGCTCTTTTAAAAGGTCGCAAGGCCCCAGCTGCTGTGAAGTCGATTTTTAAAAACACATTTGCATCTTTTCTCAGTTGCTGCCTTAATTACACATAATAAAGGTATTTAGTTATAGAAGAATAGCTGATGAGCCTGGAGTATAATAAAAAGGTCTTGCCAAGAGCCATTTCCTTTGTCAAGAGAGAACTTGCTCCCAGACAGGAGGAAGCTGTGATTCATTCTTATGCCACAAGTGTTTTCTATAAGAAAATTGGTTTGTTGGGAGTGGATATCATGCAAACTTGAAGCAGTGACAACATTCAGAGTTCTCGGTCATCTTCTTCAACCACCTCCAAGCCTTGGCTAGAAGGGTTTCCTGAGAGAAGACCTTGGGGCTGTTTTGACAGAGACCAGCAACCTTCGAGGACAGTGAACTTCGTGTTTTTATAAATAAAGTTTTATTGGAATGCATCCATGCTCATCCATTTACATTTTTTCTATGACTACTTTTGCATTTCAAGAGCACAGTCGTGGGCTGGGGTTGTGGCTCAGCGGTAGAGCGCTTGCCTAGCACGTGCAAGGCCCTGGGTTTGATCCTCAGCACATAAAAATAAATAAATAAAATAAAGGTATTGTGTCCATCTACAACATATATATATATATATAAAAGAGCACAGTCGTGTTTTTGGCAGACACCATATGGGCTGCAAAATCTAAAATGCTCATCATCTGACCCTTTGTAGACAAAGCATGCCAGCCCCTGGCTTAGCAGTCAGGAGTGGGAATGATAGGGGGGTCTCAGCCCTGTCCATTGTGCATCTGTGTGACAGGGCTTGAGTTGGCCACCAGCAGCCACCAAGAGCTCCATGCATGACAGTCCTCTCCCCTTCCTGCTCACCTCAGTCCCCTTTTGGCCTCATGCAGGCTACTCTCACCACGGCTGGAGGGCCCCATTGAAACCTAGGCCATTTCACATCCCTCCATTGCTCAAAACCCTTCGAGGGTTTCCCATTTCCCAGAGAGTAAAATCCCAAATCCTTAACGTGGCCCATCAGGCCTCGCATCGTCTGCCCACTGCACAGTGTTTTACCTCTCTGACCCATTGGTCCTCCTGGGTCCATCTGCCCCAGTCATGGCGACCTTCATGCTGAGCCTTGAAAGGCCAGGCACTTGTCCAACCAAAGGGAGTGGGCCACCAAAAGTGCTCATCGCAGTGTTTTCTTGTTGCTGGAGGCAGCTGCTCTCGGTCTCCTGGGCATTCAAGTGTGGCCACGTCCCTGGGTCTCACCAATGAACCGTAACAAGACGTCATGCTCATGGGGGTGAGGAGAGTCTTATAGTGTTTTAGTCTTAGAGTGTTTTCTTTACTCCCCACTTTCCCACTTAATGGAAAAAACTTCAGTTTGCTTGGAAATGGGGAAGTTACCCAATAGAAGGCATTTGGGTCTTTGGACAATGTAACACTGGGCTGGAGCATGAGCAAGAAGTAAACATTCACTCAACAAGCTTTATTGGGAAGCTTTGGGCTTTGTCACAATTATTTTTACTCTGACCCATGCAATACCTTTGCACATGCTGTTTTCTTTGCCTATAAAGTTCTTCCCCAAATATCGGTGTGACTTTTCCCTTTAGATCTATGTTCTAATGTCATATTGGAGTCTGGAGGAGTGGCTCAGTGGTACAGCACTTGCCCAGCACACGTGACGTCCTGGGTTCAATCCCCAGCACCGCAAAGCAAAAGCCTAAAGAAACTCCGATACATCTTACCTAAGAGGCTTTCCCACGCTGCCCCACATAAAATAATCACGGACCCCAGCATCCCCATCTGCCTTGCACTCTTGATTTCTTGACAGCACACATCATATGACATGGGCTGAACTTAACAGCTGATTGCCCAGGTGCCCAAGTTGTTTGCTGCCTTTCTCACTCTGCTAGCATGTAGGTTCCATGGAGACCCAAGCTTGTCCAGCCTGCTTCCTTCAGGTCCCCGCCATGAGGCATGGTGGCGGGTGTGATGGATGAATGAGTAAATGAACAGCCTGGAGATTCTTTCTAGGCATAAACACAGGAACCCGTGGGGGAAAAATAACAATGGTGGGGAGGAGAGAAGAAAACGGAATGACACAAGAGGGATGATTATTTTTTGCAATTTTTAATATTAATTATTATTTGATGCTGGAGACAATATGTACCACAGGCACACGGCACCGGGCCCTGCCCTCCAGGTGCTCCTTGATGGATGGGCAGATAAGTGGGAACAGGTGGCATCTCATGAGAGAACTGGTGTGTCACAGGGAGCCCCAGGTGCTCTGAAGCTCGGGGGGGGGGGGATCTCAAAATGAACGTGAGGGGTCAGGGGTGCCAAAGGTGACACCCAGGAGGGGTTGGCTGGAGAAGAATCTAAAGGGGAGTTCCTGGCCTAAGCAAAAGCCAGTGACACACTACGGCCTGGTGGGTGAGTAGCGTGGGTACACCGTGAACTGAGGGGCAGGAGGGAGAGCCGGGGCAGAAAGGCCTGTGCGGCCCTGGTCATGAACAGACTTGCCGGTTATGCTAAGGAACTTGAACTGTATCCTGGCAGCAATGGGCACCGTGCAAGGGAGGTCTAAGCAGGCCCGTGGCCTAATCACATGTGCGATTTATGAGTCTCTTTCTGGCAGCGGCTTGTAAACCAGGTTGCACGAAGGTGAGATTAGAGGCCAGGGGAGGCAAAACCAGAAAGTGATGCGCCCAGCGGGGGTCCCAGACAGACCCCAGCCCCTAACTACTGGAGGACAATGTGAACTACGTGGACAAGGGCTAGCCTGCGGAAGCCTGGGGAGCTGTTTGCACTTTCTTCTCCGGGTACCAGGTGAGGAGGGCGTGGAGCCATCAAGGTCTAGCTCTAGAAGGTAGTGGTGTCCAGCTGTGAGCCTCGGAAACTCTGTGCTCTGTGTTCTGTCTGCTCTCACATCCAGAAGGGACGGTGGCACACCCCGATGAAGTGCTGCTACAAGCTGGTGCTTTTGACCATGCCAAAAAACTTGGGTCCAGTTGAAATGGAGGTTGCTTGGGAAGCCCCAACATCAGGTGTGTCCATTGTCAGCTAAGTGTTGAGGGGATTAGCATCTAAGAGGTGACCAGAGAGGGGACATTTAAGGTGTGAGTGCAACAGCATTTCAGATGATTGGGGTTAGCATTCTCCAGTTAGGAAAGGCCAAGGAAGATGGGGAGACGCTGGCAGTGGACGTTTGTAGCTACCCAAATGTTAGCAGTACATCTTTTAAGATTCTTGGTTTGCTCTAGATGCCTGGTAGCTTCCACGTGGCAGGGTCCACACAGCAGCAGAACCCTTGATACTTTCCTTTCCATCATCCTCCACCCGCTCACCCACCTGTGGCGCACTTGCTGAGGATTCTGGGTATATATGGGAGGGAGGGTAGACTGATGTCCCTTAGGGTGTGCAGAAAATGCTCAGAGCGGAGTCACAGGTGAACTGTAGGCATCTGGCTTTCAGCAATGCATGGTGAAAACTGGAAGATCAAGACAGCCCTTGTTTTTCACGTGGTTGGTGCAAAGCCACCGTGCTATGAAAGAACATTTTGCAATCATAGAACCTACAGGAGTCTAGAGGGATCGAGTGAGAAGTCCAAGGGGGTGGATGTGTGAGAGAGGCTGGAAGCAGATGAGACACAGAGAGACACAGCCTGATAAGCCAGATCAAGGAGCCCGAGACAGAGGGTGTTATTGCCCATGACTGGCTTTTACAGGCTCTCTGTGGCTCTTATTATATGAGTGGCATGGAGGTTTGATGTAGAAGCTTAGAAGGACCAGGCAAACCAGGTTGTTGAGTGGGATGGACAGAAGGAGACTGGCCTTCATCTAGAGGGGAGCTGTCCTTCACTTCCAGCCACATGTGTGGCATGGACCACAGGGCCTGTGTCACTGGCTCTTCTAATTTGTGGAGAGAAGTAGAAGAGCCAGACTTATGTGATAGCTCCTCCTATCAGTCTGGTTTTTTTTTTTTTTTTTTTTTTTGAGGCTATGACAAGAAACAGCCCCCAAAAGCAGTTTATAGACACAAAGGTTCATTTCTGATCCTACTACGCATTGGCAACTGTGGTTCTGCTCTGCTGGTCTTCTTGCTCCAGGATTCAGGCTGAAGAGGAGACACAGTGTTGGACATGCCTTCTCATGGCAGAAGGGAAAGAGGACTCAGACCCACACAGTGTCTCTCCCAGCCAAGCCACTCTTCCCAGATGCCACATTCGATTCATAGGGCCAGTCACCTGGCCAAGCCAGAGTAAGGGGGAAGGTGGAGCACTCCTGACTCTTACCCAGCTGGGAGGCATTGATGCTCATATGCCCCCTGGTGGGAAAGCAGGGGATACCTGGGGACAAGAGTACAACCTCGGATTCAAGGAATCAGAGGTGCCATGAGCAGTCTCACACTCTCCTTGAAACACACGTACTGTCTCAGAATCCCCTGAGTATAATAGTTTTTTCAAAAAGGGAAAAATGGTGATTTTACCTTAATATTATGAATTATCTATACTGGCTCCTAGCAATCACTACTTCCTTTTGTAGGTACCCATAAATCCCCTTTCAAATAATGCATTTATGAATATGCCAAAAAATGTATGCAGTCTGCCTTCCTGTATTTTGAGAACTCACCTGCTTTCATTTTTGCACTCTGTTTGCCTGGATCTAGTCTTACTTGGAAGGACTGTTGATCACAGTCCCTCCAAGATTACTGGCAGAACTCAGCAACCACATGTGTGAGATCTCTTTGTACCCAAGAAACTTGACCTCACTTCCAAAAGCAGGAAGATCTTTTCTCTCTCTCAAGCTAGTCCTTAAATTGGATGTGTCCTGGGCCTTATCATTTTCTTGCGGGAACACTATGGGTTGCATCTAAAAAAACTGCCATTCAAAACGGCATCAATCTTTGTTCAGAAGGAAGGCAGTGTCTTAAATCCATCCAGACAGTACCCTGGGGTCACACTTCATGGGTCTTTTTGTTATGCACATACATAAAACATGAAGAAAGTGCCCAGTGTGCTCTTTGGAAGACTTATAAAGTCATCTTTAATCTGGAAGGCAATTTCACATTTGGAAGATAAACGTTTTGTTTTGGTAGTGTGTGTTTTTGTAAATGTTTGAGCCTTGGCTACATTCTGTGATTCTCTTGCATTCCAAGAAGGGGAGAGAGATTTTAACTCTGTAGGAATGTAGTGAATTACAGTGTTTGCTTATTCTTTCAGAGTCAAGATTGCTTTTACCTGAGCAATTGTTTGCAAGACCCAAGAGCCCAGAGGACTGTGGAAGGATGGCGTTCAGGCAGAATGTTCGCCTCTTTCCGGAAGAAGGACTATAAAAGAGAAATAAGGACATTGGGAGCAGTGTAACTGGGAGGGGCAGTTTCTGTCCTTTGTGCGGCGTTATTGAAGACTAATGAATCCAAAGCCTAATGAATCCAAAGCCCTCGGGACTATTGTGTTCTGAGGAGACTGTTGTGTTGGGTGCCACAGAATGAGGTCACAGGCTAAGCTGAGAACTGGGATTTCCTGGGGGAATGGTCCCATCACCAATCACCGGAGAGTAGCAGGTGCTTCGGCAGGAGAACCATAGAACCACATCTCATGGAAAGAGGCCTGAGATCTCCTTGCATGAGGTGAGGCAGGGGCTCTACGCAGAGGGGCCTTTGCCTCAAGGGAACTTGCCATTGGCTACTTGTGTTGGTTCATGTCACACAGTGGCAGGATGAGAGCCCTGGATAGAGACACTGTCGCCTGTACATGGAACAAAGGCACTTGGCCAAGGGTGTACCAGCAAACCATGTGTCCAAGTACAGGATCACATCCACACTGGTGAGAACTGGCCCTGCTGAGAGATAGGCAAACCTTTTTCTTTATACAAGGACACCACCTACTAACCAAATATTCCACCATAGGGACATGCCCACCAAGTAGGATCTCCTTCTAATGCACCTGCCGATGTGAGGGGTTGGGGAACAGGATGCGTACTTCTATTTTGACAGCCCAGTGAAACTTTTATGGCCATGAAGGAAGAAGTCATCTTCTACATGCAAAACCATGGGTCCACTCAAGGGAGGTGCTTTTGTGTAACGGATACAAAGACTTCCTAAATCTGACTCTGAAGATCCTCTAATTTGCAACCTTTTAGCTGTTATTAGTTATTCTCTGTTTTCTTCTTCTTTTACTTTTGAATGTTTAATAAAGAGAGCTCCTGGATCTGCCAGGAACTGCTTCTGGTAATAGGTAAGTGGGGAGGGGGTGGGCAGACAAAAATCCCTGTCCCCCAAGCAGCTTGTGTTCAAGGGGAAGGATCAGCTAACCTCAGTTGTAACCTGGGCTAGAATGGGAAGACACTGGACCCAGCATCTCTCATTCCAAGTTTCAGCTGACCTGGCAGCACTAAAGCCACCAGTCGTGGCCTGAGGAGGTCCAGTCTCCTAGCTTTATTAGTAGTGAGGGAAGATTTGGGGTGGTGGAGACACATTCAGAGCCTGAGACCCTGGAAGAATCCCCGGAATATCTGAGGAGTGCTTTGAGGGGGTTAAATCTTACTGGGTCATTTAAGTATGTAATGGGTGTTTAACATCTGCTCATAGCAATTATATATGGCTTCAGTTCCCCCAAGAGACATTAAATCTGCCTTTTCCAGTGTGAAAATCAGTCTTCTGGATGGAGAATTTGCAAGTAAAGCGCAGTAAAAGGAAACTTCTTTCTTGCTACCACCTGCTAAGGAAATGCGATGAATCCAATCAGCCAGCCTCCTCTTCCTCTTAAGCCGAACCCTTATGGAGACTGTCTGCTAGGGGAGTCCTCCTAACTCTTCCTTAAACCCTTCCTAAAACGTGTTTTCCAAATGGTGCAGGGCCCTCCTCTGGTTAAGCCCTGAATGTCACCAACTTCACAAAGGCCAGCTCTTCTTGGGTCCCTGTCACTTCCACTTTTGCAGAGCAGAATGCGCAGAGTTATCTCAGCCCTTCTCATTTCTTTCTTTCAGCTTTGAAGGATGAAGCTGTCAGCAGGAGGAGAACTTACCAGACACCCCGTGTCTAGGAGAATGAGATTCCCAGCTATCACCACTCTATCTTGCTGCCGTGCCAGCGTGGACAGATGTGTCGTCAGAAGGGATGCTCATGCCTCGGAGCCCCGAGGGCAGAGCCACCGGTTTGAGGACAAGCAGGAAGATAAATGACAGCTCTGTGGCCAACGACCATCTGGTGAAGTTCCAGGAGGGCCTGCATCCATGCACCCCAACTGACCTGGCTTCAGGTCGTTGGCACCTGCTCCTGGGTGCCTCCCTCTACCTGTGTCTGTCTGCTCTCTCCAGATTTGACTCACTCATGTCACCTGACTTCTGCTCTTTGGTTGACCTTAAACTAGTATTTCTCTGCTCTTGAATCATCAGTTTTGCTTCTACACAGTTCCTGTCCCCAGACATGTCTTGCTTGGCTGCCCGCCACTCGGATCAGCCAATTGATGCTGCCTGGACCTTGGTTTTCTAAGCTCCCTGACCTCACTCCCAGTAACCTAGATGTCACTCCAGCCCACCCGGCATGCGGTCTGTGACACTTCTCAGGAACGTGTTTCTGTGTCTTACAGCTAACAGCACGACCTAATATTCCTACCACAGTCTCATCTCCTTTCTCTCCTGACCTTCTCCTGGTTACTCTCTCTTCCACCTCACGGTGTGGATTTCAATGCAAGGGTTCTCATCTGACACATGGTCTCTTTTCTACCATCTCTGTCTTTTGAAAAAAGAATACTCCTTATTGCTGCCACTGACCCCACAACCACCCAGTGAAACCAGCATGGCCACCTGGGTCTTCCACAGCTAAAACCTCCAGGTCACTTTGTTTGAGTAGCTGAACTCTGTGCCCTTGGGTACAATATCCAAGATGCGTGTTTTTATTCTCCCTGGTTATTTTGTTCTGTGAATGATCAGTCATTTCCTCCATCTATTTGTGGTTTGCAGGTTTTGGTATTTTCTATAATTTGGCTACCTTTGGTTGGTACATGGTTTAGGACAGTTTGAGCTTTTTAAAAAAATGACAGAAAAGCTGGATGTGGTGGCACATGCCTGTAATCCCAGAGACTCAGGAGGTTGAGGCAGGACAATTACAGGGGGCCAGCCTCAGCGACTTCGCGAGGCCCCTAAACAATATGGTGAGACCTTGTCTCTAAAAAAAAAAAATTGTAAAAGGGTTGGGGTTGTAGCTCAGAGGTGAAGCCCCCCTGGGTTCAATCCCTGGTACCAAAATAAAAATAAATAAATAAAAATAGCAACAACAACAACAAAAAAGACAGAAATACAATTCTAACAAGCTCCTGCAACACAGAGATTTGTGGACTCATGAAACCAACCCTAGAAGTGCTAGAACAGGGTTGGGCGTCAGTGAAGACTAGCACCATAACCTGGAGGCTCCCTCCCAGGCGCGTCCTCACCCCTCTCCCCTGCTCTCTACAGGGCAGCTCTGTGCTCTCCCACTGGCTCTGCTCTCAAGGTTGAAACAAGGGCACCAGCCACTCCACCTGCACAAGCTCCAGTTTCACCATCCAACAGGCCAAGACTTGCTTCTCAGTTCCTGGCACCATTGGAGACACTTGGTTGGTGTCTTGAGGGACTGGGTCATCTCTGAGATTAAGAGGAAAATTGAAGAAGCACTTATAGAACCTCAATACCAGACAAGGTGAGAAAATGTCCCTTAAGGAGAGGATGCCTGGTGTCAAAACAGGAGGGGATATTGGTGCATAGTAAATGTCGCCTATAGATAGGACTGAGTATGTTCTGGCTCAAACCATCTCTCCTCGGTTCCTCTCTAAGTCCTCTTCCTCAAACTGAGAGATGTGTTCTAGCCCAGAATTCTACCTTGCCAACTTGGCTATGAAGAGGTAAACCTCAAGACAGATTTTTTCTGGATAAAATATGGTGGAGCGGACATTGACCACAGTGGTGATAGGAAGGGAAGTGGGAGGAGGATCAGATGACGTTGCCATTTTCATGCCAGCTCCTCAGACCTAGACCAAGTTTCCAGCAACGTTTTCACCAGCATCAATTTCACTTGAGCTAACTCAAGCTGGACCTTCCCTATAACGTTGAGTGGACCCTGGCCATAGACAGAAGTGGTTAGTGCTGAAGCAATGGTACTAGAGCCAGAGGTTTGAATGCAGCAGATCCCCCTGGATATATCACAAAGAACCCAATGTGTAGGACAGAGCAGAGCAGAGCTGCTGTAGTTGAAGCCCCTCATGCCCCCCTCCACGGATACCCTGGGCTCAGTAGATTCAATGTAAAAGCAATAACAGAAGAGACAACTATGTTACATTCTCCATAATTTACTTTGAAATGTTTCAGCTTTGGTGGTAGGATTTTTTTTTTCTTTTGTTATGAGTTATTTAGATTTCCCGGCATGCAGAGGACAGTCACTTGCTGTAATTGGAAATGCATACCCCAGGGGTGCTTAGGTCACATTTACCCCAAAAGCAGAACTGTAGAGGCCAGTCTGAGTCCTTTAGCTACCATCATCTCCAGTCACCAGTAGAATCTTGTTAACTGTCGTAATGGATGTTAGAATTTTTTTTTCACTGGTGATGTGAGTGTTGGTCAAGGTAAGCAGATTAAATAAAATATTATAAACAGGGCTCCCCACCCTCACAGGAACAAAACATGAGAATCCAGCCTGTGTTCCCCACCACACACACACACACACACACACACACACACACTGCTTGCTTGGACTCCTAAACAATACTGAGTGCAGGGGATTGAGAGGACTTGTTTGCCTAACTTTGACCAGGTGGGCAGCAGAATTTTCCCCTTAGAATATGCCACAAAATTCCCTGTCAGACCACACAGAGCTGCGTCCACATTGAGATTTCACAGCAGATTTTGTAATTGTTCTTCTGCCTGATTGATGATATATGTTTGTTATATGAGTCAGAATTTCAACAGAATTTAATCTGACACTTGTCTTTGCTGTGACCTGATAGTCGGGTTAGGAAGGGTAAAAACCGACCATCCAACTTTGTGGGGCCTTACTTATATATCTTGAGAAAAAAATTATTTAAAATTGCAAACATAAAATAGGCATAAAAGTGAATATTCATGCAAAATGAGAAAATCATGACAGATTTCAAATTTCAAAAAGTTAATCAATGCCGCAAAAAGGCACAGATATTATCAAATTTTTATTAGTTAATGGCTGACATAGCTCTAAATAAATATTCTTACATTTTTTTGGCTGTGTACCCTTTGATGCCTTCTTCATGTGACAACTGTCTTATAATAATTCCTGTAAAGAGAATAAACTAATTTAGGCTTACTCAAACTTGGTTGATCAAAAATTTTTTTGCTATCAATTTTTAAAATTCATAGAATATGCAACTTTGGTAGTCAAGTTTACTATATCTAGTCCTTCTACAGGTTTGGGCCCTCTGCACAGAAAAAATCCTGATAAGTTTACTTCTCCATAATCTCTTCAAAAAGAAACACAAGCATGGAATATTTATAATTGCACAAGCTGCGTATCTAGTTCTGACAGAATATCATTTTCTAGGAATTGAAGAGAACTGAGTCCTCCACTTACAATTTGATATGTCTCGATTAAAAGATGGTTCCACAGATTAGTTTCTGTCTTTGCACAATTAAAATCTTGTTTCTCTTCCTCTACCTACATATACCCAATGCTGGGTGGCATGGAAGAAGTCCACATTGCACAGACCCTAAGGGTCTTGAATCTCTCCATCATGTACCTAGGTAAGCTTGCCCATTGAATTGTAGGAATAGTCCTGCACAGGACAGCTAGGTAATTATACAAGGAAATGCCTGCAAATCACATAAATACCTCCCACCAAGAGGCTGGGGCTGTAGCTCAGCAGAGCATTGTCTAGCATGTGTGAGGAGTTGGGTTCAATCACTGCAAAAACAAAACAAACAAAAAGAGACCATTGTCATTCAGCTTCGTTTGTTTCATGGTACATTTCCTCAGCACTAAACTTCTATTGAGGGTCACCAATATTTATCTAATTGAGAACAGCCTAATTGGCTTAGGTAGATTTGCAACAAAGGGAATAAATGGAAGACTGGCTTTTCCCATTTCTAAACTCTTGCTTATGATCATCCGCAAAAGTCAGATATTCAAAAAAGAAGCCAAACATTTTTACAAAACTGCATGGCCCAAAGCAAAATTTAATGTAGTAAAACTAAGTACTCAACACAACAAAGGGTGGATGAATGAAGAGGATTAATGACAGGAGGGTTTCAGGAAAATGGGAGTTTTAAGAGAGCATTTGTAACAGGTGAGGTATGGAAAGAAAGGGAAAGGCATGAGAGGTCTAAATATTCTGACGAACATAAAATTGTGTATAGGGAACAAACTAAAATTGACTAGGCGAGAATGTTCATGAAAGAGAGCAAGAAAATTAAATTTTAATAGGACTATTTCATAATGGAGTAACCAACCCGTACACGACCAGTTCACCAACTGTCAACAACTAGAAAAGTGCACACAAGGAGTGAATGTTATTTGCAGGTGGTGAGTAACAGGCGTTTCAGAACTGAGGTTCCTAAGAGAAGAGAGGTGAGTCCTGCCATAGCCCTGGCCTTTACTTCAATGCTTTCTCTGCACCAAGATGCATAAAAGGGGAATCCAAGCAGAGTAAGGCATTTCATGAGCTAAAGAGTCAGAGAGTAGAGTTTTGGAGGCTGAGGCCACTGGAACTTGTCAGGCAGAGCACCAGAGTGGAAGAGCAGCACTAAAAGAACTCCAAAATCCGCAGGGGACTCCCTTGAATCCTTAGCCCAATAAAAAGAAGCACATGTTTGAGGGGAAGCTCCCTAAGCCCAGGGAAATTATAACAAAGAAAGAAAGAAGGACCATAGGAAGATACAAGCTGAACAACTACCAGAGCTTGTTCAGAATCAGAAGATGAAATTTTGAGTCCACACCAGGCAGGATTGAAAACCTCAAAGAGATCAAGCTGATCTGAAATTAAATGGACTTTGTACCAGAGCAAAATGCAATAATCTTTAAAGGGATAAAAGAAAATTTAGACTAAGGATGTAACACTCACAATATCTAGCACCCAATCAAAATAATTAGATATGCCCAAAACAAGAAATCTAACCCAGAGGCAGTTCTCGTGGAGGCAGCTAGCGCGAGGCTGGGGAGCGCTGAGCCGCGGCGTCGTGACCTGCGCTGCCCAGACTAGCGAACAATACAGTCAGGATGGCTAAAGGTGATCCCAAGAAACCAAAAGGCAAGATGTCTGCTTATGCCTTCTGTGTGCAGACTTGCAGAGAAGAACATAAGAAGAAAAATCCAGAAGTCCCTGTCAATTTTGCAGAATTTTCCAAGAAGTGCTCTGAGAGGTGGAAGACAATGTCTGGGAAAGAGAAATCTAAATTTGATGAAATGGCAAAGGCAGATGAAGTACGCTATGATCGGGAAATGAAGGACTACGGACCAGCTAAGGGAGGCAAGAAGAAAAAGGACCCTAATGCCCCCAAAAGACCACCGTCTGGATTCTTCTTGTTCAGTTCAGAATTCCGCCCCAAGATCAAGTCCACAAATCCTGGTATCTCCATTGGAGACGTGGCAAAAAAGCTGGGTGAGATGTGGAATAACTTAAGTGACAGTGAAAAGCAGCCATACATCACGAAGGCTGCAAAGCTGAAGGAGAAATACGAGAAGGATGTTGCTGACTATAAGTCTAAAGGAAAGTTTGATGGCACAAAGGGTCCTGCTAAAGTTGCCCGGAAAAAAGTGGAAGAGGAAGACGAAGAAGAGGAGGAAGAAGAAGAGGAGGAGGAGGAGGAGGAGGATGAATAAAAAACTGTTTATCCTTCTTGTGAATACCTTAGAGTAGGGGAGTGCCATGATTGACACATCTTATTTGAGATGTGTCTGTTACTCTCATTAGGTTTAATTTCAGAATTTGATCACGATCATATTGTAGTCTCTCAAAATGCTCTAGAAATTGTCAGTGGTTTACATGAAGTGGCCCTGGGTGTCCAGAGCACCCTAAAACTGTATCAAAGTTGTACATATTTCCAAACATTTTTAAAATGAAAAGGCACTCTCGTGTTCTCCTCACTCTGTGCACTTTGCTGTTGGTGTGACAAGGCATTTGAAGATGTTCCTGGCATTTTTTTTTTTGAATTTGTAAGGTGGTGTTAACTATATGGTTATTGGCTAGAAATCCTCAGTTATCAACTGTACATATCTATAGTCTGTAAAAAGAACAAAACAACCGAGACAAACTCTTGATGCTCCTTGCTTGGCGTTGAGGCTGTGGGGGGAAGATGCCTTTTGGAGGGGCCGTAGCTCAGGGCGTACACTGTGAGGCTGGACCTGTTGACACTGCAGTGGGCATCCATTTAGCTTCAGGTTGTCTTGTTTTTGTATATAGTGATATAGCATTCTGCTGCCTTTCTTAGTTGTGGAAAAAGCGGGGGGGGGGGTGTCAGCTGGCATGAAAAGTGTTTGAATTTTTTTTTAGTTAAGTACGGTAGATTTTAAACTTTGTTTTCAAACAAACTGTAGAACTCTTCATTGTCAGCAAAGCGAAGAGCTACTGCATCAATGAAAGTTCAAGAACCTTCTGTACTTAAATGCAATTTGCAACGTTATGTTATTTTTTGTATGTTTTGAATGCTGAAATGTTTTTGAAGTTAAATAAACAGTATTACATTTTTAAAACTGTTCCTCCCTATAAATCTGGTAACTTCTATTTTACTCACATGGTCAGCTTAGGACTGAGATGAAGGAGGGGGCTACTTGAAGTTACTGCATGATTTGTTGTATCTGAATGGCATTAAGATGAAGTGTAGACCAGTGAATGTAGTGACATAGGCAAGGGCCAGCAGCCTTCAGTACTGTTCAGGAAGGCAGGCAGGCGGGATGGGGCCCAGCTAACTCCAGATTTTACTTTTTACCTTCGGCTCTACATCTCCTTTTGGTGTCAAATGCATTGCTAAACAGTAAGAATGTCTTCCAGAGTGTATAGGGTGTAAAACTTCATACCTTATTTATTCTCACTCCTCTCTGACTCCTGCACTTGTAATGGGATGCATAGTTATTTCTTGTGCTCAACATTTGAGGAGGCCTTAAATTGCTGCTTGTCTCCTAGACCCCAGTGAGGGGGGATGGGGTGGGGTAGGGGACATTATCCATATTTTGGCTCTGTTTTCCTCATTCAAAAAAATCAGACATTCCAAGAAAGTTATTTAAGTTCCATCTTGGGTCACTTCAGCAGGCCGATAGGATCAACATTTCTAAGCAGTAAATGTATCATGAAATAGAGAGTGGCCTACCTGTGATTTGAGCTTATTCATCAGAAATGTAGATTGTTGTTCAATGTTCTTAAACTAAAGAAGCTTGGTTGGTGTTTCAGTGGTTGTATTAGTAAATGGTGTTAACATTTTGCCCAGGTTAGGATGGGGGTGGTGGCTACAGTGGCAAATGGTGATACTAAGTATCAGTGGATGGCTTATCTGTACTTCACTGAAGTAACAAATGATAATACTGTTGTGCGTGAGTGTCAGCATTGCCTAGCATTAACACTTGGATATAGAAATTTTTTCTTTTTTTTTTTTTGTGTGTGTGTATGTTATTTTACAAGAAAGCAGCTTTTTCTTGAAAGTTCACTCTTCGGAACCTTGCTTGTCTAAGGAGCTGTCTTTACTGTGTCAGGTCCTAGATGAGTGCAAGTCATGGTCACAGCCTGATCTTCATTCATAACCATTCCCTCTCCATCAGAACTGTTTGTCCTAAATATGTTTTTTTTTTTAAATTCTTCCACTAATTTAAAAACCCTTGGTCATTAGGTTTGCCCAGAGGCACTTGTTCCAGTATTGTTCATCCTGCTTTAGCCATGCCCTTGTCACTTGGCATTCTAAACTGAAACTGCTACTACTGCACAATGCACAATGTACAGGCCAACCTCATCAGATATGGAAGAGATGGCTCAACCAGTAATCCCAAGGAAGTAGTTTTCTAACTATGGGTGGGGGTGGATTTTATGCTCCCTCAGTAGCTAGATAGAAGTGGGGGGTAGGTATTTAGCTAAATGATGTTTGATTAAGCAGACTTTTGGTTATAGAGAGACTCCAGTTGCTTGTTACAAGACCACTACTCTTAAGGTTTACACACTGCCACTAGATGCCCCAGTGGAATGTTGTTCTCTAGCTTCTCTGAGATGCTTTAAGTGGCATGATGTTACCACAAAAGGTTAGGCTTAGCTTGATTTCTGGACCAATCCTCTTGCAATGCCAACCTGTTATTAAGTCAAAAGGACAGTACTTTTTTCTCTTAAACACTCTCTTCCAACCCCCTTACCCTGTTCTTGAGTAATGTTTTATCTTTAGGAAAGAACAAGGCTGTAATGTAGCAACTATTGTCTGTGTCTCCCTTGTGTCTGTTTTTGTCACAAATGTACTTGGGGACGTTGGATGCATTCATTTTCTGTAATAAAGTTTCTTAATCAGTCTTCCCCCCCCCCAAAAAAAAAGAAATCTAACCCATAATGAAAAGGGAAATCAGTCAATAGAAGCAGATCTAGAAATGACAAAGATGAAAATTAGCAGAGGAGGACTCTAAAACAATCATTATAAATGTGCTCAGTAAATTAAGGGGAAAACATGACCATAATGAACAAGGACATGAAAATTATTAAAGGAAACAAATAAACCATCTGGAGCTAAAAACAACAAGCAAGCAAAAAACCTGCAATCTGAAATGAGAAGCCACTAGTCAGGCTCAACAGATTACACATTACTGAAGATCAGTCCATTTGAAGTAAAATACAAAATATTTTAATTAAAGCACATGATGGGAAGAGAGTTAAGCATATTAAAAAAAATAAACAAAAGGAAATGAACAGAGTCTTCGTGGCCTATGGGACAGAATTAACAGAAGGAAAGGAGACACATGAGGTTCAGTACCCCCCCCAAAAAAATAGCATATAAAACAAAGAATATGATCTTACAAATTTAGTAAAAAATATAAACTCAACAGATGTAAGAAGCTCAATGAAACTTAAGCACAATAAACTCCATAGAAACTATACAAGAAAGGGAAAAGGAAAGTAAGCTTTCACATTATATGTAAAGTGGTATAATGCTTAAAGATAATCCATGATAAGTTAAAGACACATTCTGTAAATCCTTGAAAACACTCTTTTGACAATTGGACCATATATGAATATAATGATGGGAATAAAATAAAATACTAAGAAGTTTTCAATCCCAAAACATAAAGAAAAAGAGGAAAGTAAGCAAAAAATAGGACAAACATTAATTGACTTAACATAGCCATATTAATAATCACATTAAATATAAATGGACTAATTTGTCTATTAAAAGGCAGACTCTGTATACTTGGTAGAAAAGAAAGACACAACTATATGCTTTCTGTAAGATTTATTCTTTTAATGTAAGGATACCTCTGTTGTTTAGGCATGGCTTGTCCCCACCAAAAGTTATGTTGAAATTTGATCTCTGGTTTCACAGTGTTAGGAGTTGGTAGGGTCTTTAAGAGGTAATTAATTCACGGAGGCTCCACTATCGTGAAGTAATTAATGTCGTTCTCATGAAAGTGGGTTTCGATGTCATGAGAGTGAGTTATTATGAGGAGAGTTCATAGTCCTTGGCTCACTCTCTTGCTTCTTCTCTCTATCTATGTCATCTTTCTCACATGAACTGCCATGTGAGAATCTTTCTGCCATGAGGTTTTCATCAGAAGCCAAGCAGATAACAGTAAAATGCTTTTGGACTGTCAGACCTGTGAATTAAATAAACCTTTTTTCTCAGGTATTTTGTTATAATGCTAGAAAATGAACTAAGAAGATACCATACAGATAAAAAAGTAAAAATTTAAAAAGAAGCTGGGCAGGGCACCGTGGTGCATGTCTATAATCCCAGTGGCTCGGAAGGCTGAGGCAGGAAGATCATGAGTTCGAAGTCAGCCTCAGGAAAAGTGAGGTGCTAAGCAACTCAATGAGACCCTGTCTCTAAAAATAAAATACAAAATAGGGCTAGGAATGTGGTTCAGTGGTCAAGTGACTCTGAGTTCAACCGTGGTTCAAAAAAAAACAAGAAGCTGGGCACATGCCCCAAATCCTAATTGGGAGCCTGAGGCAGGAAGATTGAGAGTTCAAGGCCAGCCTGGCCTACTCAAAAAGTAAAAAGAAAAGAAGTTTTGGGTGTGGCTCAGTGGTAGAGCACTTGTCTAGCATGCACAAGGCCCTGGCAACACACACACACACACACACACACACACACAAATATTGTAAAAAAAGGGCGGGGGCATAGGTCAGTGATAGAGTACTTCCTTAGCATGTGTAAGTCTTGAGTTCAATCCCAAGGAGTAGGGAAAAAAAGATACATCAGGCAGATACTAGTTATAAGAAAGCAAGAATGTGTACTCTGAGATCAGATGGAGTAGATTTCAGGACAAGAGTATTTTCATGCATAAAGAGGAATATTTCATCACAACAAAAAGATAAACAAATCAAGAATTCCTGCCATATTCAGTGAGTATACACTTAGCAACAAAGAGTCCAAGTACCTGAAGAAAAACAGATGGACTGAAAAGAGGAACACACAAATACTAAAATATAGCTGGACGTTGCAACATTTTTTATGGCAGAAATTGGCAGAAATCAAAGAGACAGAAAATCACTAATGGAACCAAGTGTTTGAATGACATGACCAACCAAACAATCCTAATTGATATTTCTAGAGCATTCCACACAGCAACTGCAAAATACACACTCTTTTCAAATACACACACAGCTTCTCTTAGAGGACACAGAAGAGCACATGCTGGGTCATAAATCAAGATTCAATAAGTTTTCAAATCACACAGATCAGAGTCCTTGACCAGACTACATTGAAATTAAATTAGAAATCAGTAAAAAAAAAAATCTGTAAAATCCACAAATATTTGAAAATTAAGAAAAACTTCTAAATAGCCTATGGGCCAAATTAAGATATATTTTGGGAAATTAGAAAACATGTTGTCTTAAATTATATGGCAGATAGCTAGATATATAGATTAAAAAAATATGTGGAGACACATAAAGTAGTACCTAGAGGGAAATTTGTAACTTTAATGCTAACATTAGAAAAAGAAGAAAAATCAATGATCTAAGCTTCTCCCTGATGAAACTAGAATAAAACTAGTAAGTCAAACCTCAAGTAAATAGAAGAAAGGAAAAATGATATAAAAAGCAAATCTATGTGATAGAAAACAAGGAAGCAATAAAGAAAACTCGTAAACCTGGAAGTTCATCTTTTGAAGAAAAAAAAGGATAATGAAACAAATAAACTTCTAGCAAGATGGATGAAGATTAAAAAAGCAAAAACACAAAAATAAATGTCAATAATAAAATAAAGGCCATCACTACAATTCTTACTGGCATCAGAAACTCATAATGAAAATTAGGAACCATGTTATTATGCCAAGAAATCCTAGATGAAATAGAAGCTTCCTTTCAATACAAAAATAATCAAAGCTGACATAAGAAGAAATAGAAAATCTGAATAAGTGTGATGTATTGAGGAAACTGGAGTCAGAGTGTGAAATCTTCTGGAAAAGCAAACTCAAGGCCTAGATGGGTTAAAAAATAAATTTTGTTGAACATTAAAGAAAGAAAAATTACCAATCTCAATCAAAACTTTTCAGGATTCCATTGTGTATATATGCCACATTTTTTTTTTTGAAAAATGGAACAGCTCCCAACTAATTTTATGAAGTCGTCGTTACTGTCATATGAAGACCAAAGATGTCAGTTACAGACTAACATTCCCCATGAACATAGATCAACAATCCTTGACAAAATCTTACCAAGTAGAATCCAGTGATTTAATTGAAGTGCCACCACATCAGGATGGAATGAAGTCTACTCCATGAATGATTCATCTAACATTTGAAAATCAATCAACGTGATTCCACACGTTAAAAGAAAACAATATGATCATTTAAATCAACGCAGAAAAAAATCATTTGGTGAAATTCAATGCCCAGTCATGTTTTTTAAAAAAAAATGCACCAAACTAGGAATAAAAGAATACTGTCTAACCTCATAAAGAATCTATGAAAAACCCAAACAAAATCTTCTTCCCTCCTTTCCTTCCATCCCTCTTTCTTCCTTTATTCTTTTTAGTTTTATAGGAATTATAGGAAATAAAATGTATCATAATTTTTGTTTTGGAGCTTACATCTATAGCATTACCAAGGACAGTCTAGCTCTTGCCTAGACGGTGAGTATGCTTGTGGGGAGAGATCACATGACATGAATCCCAGTACCAATAAAACCAAGAAATTTTGGTCAAATACACTGAAGGAGCGAATGAAGTGTCTTTCTATTCTTGCTACAGAAAATATTTAAAAGTCATTGGTTTAGAAACTGGCTGTCAATGAGCCAACAGTCAAAATATGAAGGAAAAAATATTATAGAGGAATATTAATAAAAATTTAATAAAAAACTATTTTCTTAATAAAAACCTATTTTCTGTATTTCATGATGTTTGTGATATTTGTCATCTCTTTCAGATCTGAATTTCCTGTTACTCTAAAATAATACTCATACTATGTTAATTTTTGCTTTTGTAGCAAAATTTCCAAAACTATGTAGCCTCAGAGTCCACAAACCCTAGAACTACTTGGGGAATAAGAATAAAAACAGGACTGGGACTATAGCTCAGGGGTAGAGCACTTGCCTAGCACATGTGAGGCACTGGGTTTAATTCTCAGACCACATAAAAATAAATAAATAAATAAAGGTATTGTGTCCATCTACAACTAAGAATATTTTTTTTTAAAAAGAAGCAACTGGAGTAAAAATGAAGTCATAAGAACATGTTTAATGAAATGAATAAATGTGTTCCATTTGCGTACAATGAATCAAAATGCATTCTGCTGTCATGTATAACTAATTAGAACAAATAAAAAATATTTTCTAATAAGACTCTCGTAGCATAAGAATTAAAACCAAGAATCAATAAATGGGATGGAATCAAACTAAAAAGTTTTTTCTCAGCAAAAGAAACTATCTGTGAGGTGAATAGAGAGCCTACAAATTTTTACCCTTCATATATCAGATAGATCACTAATCTCTAGGGTATATAAAGAACTCAAAAAGCTAAACACCTAAAAAGCAAATAACCCAATCAACAAATGGGCCAAGGACCTGAATAGACACTTCTCAGAAGAGGACATACAATCAATCAACAAATATATGAGAAAATGCTCACCATCTCTAGCAATCAGAAAAATGCAAATTAAAACTACTGTTGTAATGCAAAAATAAATAAATAAATAAAAATAAATAAATAAAACTACTGTAAGATATTATCTCACTCCAGTCAGAATGGCAGCTATTATGAAGACAAACAACAAAAAGTGTTGGCGAGGATTTGGGGAAAAGGGTACACTCATACCCTGCTGGTGGGACTGCAAATTGGTGCAGCCAATTTGGAAAGCAGTATGGAGATTCCTTGGAAATCTGGGAATAAAACCACCATTTGACCCAGCTATTCCTCTCCTCGGACTATATCCAAAGGACTTAAAAACAGCATACTACAGGGACACAGCCACATCAATGTTTATAGTAGCACAATTCACAATAGCTAAACTGTGGAGCCAACCTAGATGCCCTTCAGTAGATGAATGGATAAAGAAAATGTGATGTATATACACAATGGAATTTTACTCAGCATTAAAAAAGACCAAAATCGTGGCATTTGCAGGTAAATGGATGGCGTTGGAGAAGATAATGCTAAGTGAAGTTAGCCAATCCCGGGAAAAAAAAAAAAAGAAATGTTGAATGTTTTCTTTGATATAAGGAGGTTGACTCATAGTGGGGTAGAGAGGGAGAGCATGGGAGGAGTAGATGAATTCTATACAGGGAAGTGGGATGGGAGGGAACAGGAGGGGGCAGGGGATTAGCAAGGATGGTGGAATGTGATGGACATCATTATACAAAGTACCTGTATGAAGACTTGAATTGGATGTCAACATATTTTATATACAAAAGAGATATGAAAAATTTTGGTATATATGTGTATTAAGAATTGTAATGTATTCCACTGCTGTCATGTATTTTTAAAAATCAATAAAAGATAAAAAAATTTCATAAAAGGAACATGTTTAATGAAATAGTAACTGATATTTTAATATTTTAAATAATATTTTAATCCCAATATTAAAAAGTGTTAAACTTTTGATAATTCATAACAAAAAATCCTTTTGTTTGTCCATTTTCTTAAATTTTTAAGAAAAGCAAATTTCTGTGTCTGTATTGCTAATTATATCTGTATTGTTCATATGTAGATTTGAACACTCTGTTTAACACTGAAAAACTTTCCCATCAATATGGAGATGATGTTGAGAATGTTTACTACTTCCTTCCATTTACCATTGTAATGGTGTCCCAGCCACTGAACTGTGACATGAAAAAATAAATAAATAAACAAATAAGACATTACAAACATAAATAAAGACTTATAGATTGGGCAAAAAGAAGTTAAGCTTTTTTTTTTTTTTTAATTCACACAGGACAACATTGTGTACTTACAAAATACTAACTAATTTACCCAAAAATGGATGTTTCATGAATAAGTGTCTTTAGCAAGATTACAGATACAAGATCAATGTACAAAATCAATCGCACTTCTGTACACTGGCAACGAACAAGAAGAAAATAAATTTTAAAATGCCATTTACAATAGCATTAAAACATAACATACAGTACATTGGAATGAATTTAACAAAGCATGCACAAGACCTCTATGCTAAAAATGACAAAAAAAAAAAAACTGCTGAAAGAAATTAAAGAGGATTTCAAAATGGGGAGATATTCCACGCTTGTGAATTGGAAAACTCGTCATGGTGTGCTCCAAACAAATCTATAGATTCAATGTGTTCCCAGTAGACGTCCCAGCAGGCTTTTTTAAAAGCTATTAATATGCAGAACTAAAATTTATAAGAAATGCAAAAAACGTATGATAGCCAAAACAATTTTGATTAAAACGTTCAAAATTAGTCTGATTCCAAGACTAACTTTAAAGCTATAGCAATCTAAGTGTGTTATTTGTAACTGCCTTCTCACCTTAATGGCAGAGCTGAGCAGTTAGCACAAGGACCATGTGGCCCACAAGGTCTAAAATATTTAGTATCTCACCTTTTTACAGAAGAGTTTGCTGACCCCTATGATAAATGATGCTTGTACTTAAGAAACACTCCTACAATTCCTGGTCCACTTTCTCTCCTACTCACTGTAGCATAATGGAAGGCAGTTTAAGTGAAAGTAATTTTAGAAATAACTTTAATCCCTTATAATTTATTCAAAAATTTAAATTGTTCATAAATTAGGGCACTTTATAATTAATAATATGTTACCAGCAATATCTCCTTTATAACTGCTCAGCAAGCCATGGTTGAAAACTGGTCCTACTAGGATGAAGATAATCATATGTTAAATTTGTATAGTGTGTAAATATGTAAATAATGCATTGTGTCACTTGACCTATTTTGTGAATGAGGAGACTCCTTGGTAAGGGCATCTATTAGAGCCTGCTAGAAATGGGGAGGGCATAGTTAGGAAATGTGGACCAATGGAGCAGTAGGATGAGTAGCTACATCCTGATAATGAATTGGCTAGACACAATGAAGACAAGAAAGTAGTGAAAAAATAATTCTAAATGTTGTTGATCCTGGGATTTTAGACACAGTTACCTTTGACTGGTGAGAAAAATTCAGGAAAAAAATATTGATTTAGTCGTCAAAAGCAGAAAGTCTCTGAGCTCAATCTGCGATTGCTTAAAGCAGTACTTTTCAAACTAATGAACTCTAAAATTACCTAGTTATGTTAGTCCATTTTGTGCAGCTAAGACAAAATACCTGATGCTGGGTAATATATAAAGGAAAAAAGCTCACAATTCTGGTAGCTGGAAAGCCCATGATGCTGGTGTCTGGCTATGTCACCACACAGCAGAGAAATGGCGAGAGAATTCTCTGTATGCAGAAAATGAAAGTGTCAGCAAGAAAGCCAGGGACTGGGAAGGCACAGCTTACTCCTTCATAATAACCCATTCTCTTGGAAACTAATCCACTCCTGTGAGAACTGCATTAATCCCTTCCAAGGGTGGTGCCTCCATGATGTAATCATCTCTTTAAGTTCCCATCACCTCAGTATCTTTAGGACCAAGCTTCAGGCACATGCGTCTGCGGAGAGTGGGGTGTCCAAACCATAGCACTAGTCATTTCATTAGAATGAAAATTCTAGTTCAGTAGTTTTGAGGATGAGACCTCAGATTCTGCATTTCCAAAAAGCTCCCAGGTGACTCTGATATGATTAGTTCAAGAACCACACTTTAAGTAGAAAGGTATTAAAAGTGACTATTGGAAATCCAAGTGTAGACTTCCTCTAGAAGTTAAGGGAAGGTGGTCTCTTGAAGAGACTATTAGGACCCTTCCTTGTAGAGAGAAGAGTCTGCTTCTTGGCCATCACATGCTTCCTGCCATGATGTACTGCTTCCCCAAATCAACAGGCCAGCTGACCACAAACCAAAGCCACTGAAATCAGGAACAAAATAAACCTTCCCTCATTATAAGTTGATTTTTCTCACGTATTTCACTAACAGCAATGGAAAGCCGACTAACACAAGGCAAGACGGCAAAGAGCCTGCAATCAAGGGGATTTCCAATGTGGAGAAGGATCCAGAACAATCAAAGAGACAGGGAAAAAAAGCTGTCAGAAAAAAAAAAAAAAAAGGAGACCAGAATCCAGGGTCATTAAGAGATCCTCGGGAATCCTGAGTTTCAAGGATGAGCTCACTGAATTCAACATGCAACCCATTTGTCACACCAGCTCCCCTGGCCCCTTCTCATTGCCACATTTGACCTCTCCCCCACTCTCTGTAGGCAGCAGTAACTGGGTGGTATGCAGAGTTTCCAGAGCTCCTTTGCTAGAAAGGCCTCTGTTATGGTTTAAATCAGGAATCGCCCCCCAAAACTCATGTGTTTGGAGATGGGCTTTTAGGAAAAAAATAGATCATGAGGGCTCCAATCTCATTGATGGATCCATCTATTTGATGGACCAATACTTGGAATAAATTATTGGAGGTTGACAGAACTAACAGGTGTGTGTGTGGGGGGGGGGTGGCCTAGAAGAGTTATCTTCTCCTCCTCCCCCTCCTCTCCCCTCCTCCTCCTCTTCCTCTCCTCCTCCTCCTCCTCTTCCCTTCCTCCCCTCTTCCCTCCTCCTCCTCTCTTCTCCCTCCTCCTCTTCTCTCCCTTCTCCTCTTCTCCTCCTCCTCCTCTCTCCTCCTCCTCTTCTCCTCCTCCTCCCTCCTCCTCCTCCTCCTACTCCTACTCTTCTCCTCCTCCTCCTCTTCTCCTCTTCCTCCTTCCTCCTCCTCCTCCTCTCCTCCTCCTCCTCCTCCTCCCTCCACCTCTCCTCCTCCTCCTCTCTCCTCCTTCCTCCTCCTCCTCCTCCTCTTCTCCTCCTCCTCCTCGTCTCCTCTTCCTCCCTCCTCCTCTTCTCCTCCTTCTCTTCTCCTCCTCCTCCTCTTCCTCCTCCTCCTCTTCTCCTCCTCCTCTTCTCCTCCTCCTCTTCTCCTCTTCCTCCCTCCTCTTCTCCTCCTCCTCCTCCTCCTCTTCTCCTCCTCCTACTCTTCTCCTCCTCCTCCTCTCCTCCTCTTCCTCCTCCTCCTCTCCTCCTCCTCCTCCTCTCCTCCTCCTCCTCCCTCTCCCTCCTCTCCTCCTCCTCCCTCTGCTCCTGGTTGCTGTAAGTGGGGTGGCCTTCCTCTTCCACACCCTTCCACCCATGATATTCTACCTCACCTCAGGCCACAGCGATGGAGTCAGCTGACCACGGACTGAAAACTCTGAAACCTGTGAACCAAAATAAATCTTTCACCTTTTATGTTGTTCTTGTCAGGTATTTTGGTCACAGCGATGAAAAGCTGACGAGTACAGCCTCCCATCCCGTATGAGACAACCTGAAGAGCTACCATGTCTTAATAGGACCCTGGGCCTTCCCCCTGCTGTCGATTGACCCAGGCGTAGGCAGCCGGTCCCAGCTGAGCCGAACAGATCTCTTCCCTGGGGTCCTTCCAAATAGCACTACATAGTGGCACAAGTTGTCAGGTGCGAAATCTTCCAGTTATTGGCAGTGATGTCAGAAACCGGCACAGAGATAAATCAAAGACAGGTGATGGAAGAGAGCCCTGGCAGCAGTCCAGGCTTTGTCCCAGCTGTTTCCCAGCTCAACTACATCCCTTCCTTTCCCATGATTTGGTGATTCAACCCTCCCTTCCCTGACCCAGAAAATTCCCCCTATTGCCTAAGAGAGTTTAAGTCACTTGCCACAGAACCCTGACTAATACTTGGCAAACCGTTTCCCAGCACAGTTTCTCTTCTGTGCGACCTTCCCTGGAGCCTCTGCACCCTGGTGACTGTAGCCTTCCCCAGCCACGTATTGCCTGGATGACACCAGGCCAAAACCAGTTGGTGGCAAGGCCCATAAACCCCAGTGTTGGTCTTGGAGGTTGTTAATGTGTCACCGAATACCCATGTACCAAATCCATGTGCTCATGGCAACAGCCGAAAAGAGGCCACAGAGTCTAATCTTTGGCACGCTGGGGCCTCCACTGGCAGATTGTTAAGACCCTGGGGGCCAAACTTAATTTGCATAGCTATTTGCAATGCACAATTTCTTTTTATTCATTTAGGCTAAATTAAATTCATTTTGGAATTCTCAAAGTCATTGTTTGTTGACTTCTTCCCCTTACTTCACATTCTAGGTATATATATATCCCTCAAACGGAAAGCCACTTCCATCTCTAGTTCCCTGGATGCCTCACATCCAAGGTGAGGTTTTTGCTCTCCACACTCTCCACAGTTCTTTTAGAGCAGCCAAATAAATTAACTCCTTAACTGCTAGGAAATTACCAAAGCAAAAATAAATAAATAAATAAATCTGTTGTTATGCAAGAGTGAAAATATTGTTAGAATGTCCCTTTCTCTCTCCTCCACCTCCAACACAGACACACAGACACACACATGCACACACTCACGCACACACACACACATGCACACCCTCATGCACACACATAACCACACACACACACACACACATGCACGCACTCATGCACACACACACACACACACACATGCACGCACTCATGCACACACATAACCACACACACACACACACACACACACACACACACACCCCAGGCCTAGCTACACATGAGAAGCCCACCCTACCACCCTTTCTACAGGCAGAAATGCTGGCATTCGTAAGCTGTCACTCTGAAGAAGACAGCAGCTGTGTTATTCTATGATTTATAGAACAGATTTGCATTTCCTTGCCTTTGAAGCTTGCCTATAATCTGCCACATAAATATTTGAAAGACAGGATGGTGGAAACAGACCTAAGCAGCTTAATCGAACACTTGGCAGGGAGAGGACTTGGGCTGGTGTTCATTTCAAACACCCCCATGGCCCCAGGCCTCTCAGGGTATGTGTACAAAATTGAAATTCAATGTTTAAACCCAATCCTCCAGTCAGAAATCCCACTTGAAGGGCAAGCCGGCAGAATGCCCGCCGGAAAACAGGTTTGTGTTTCGTGTCTGGTCTCTTGGGCCGAAAGCCTGGCTGGCTTCCTCACTCTCTGCACCAAAAAAGTGGGGAGCAGAGAGCACAAGGCACTCCAGATGCCCCCAGTGTACTCAGGGGTGACCTGAGCTCTGCCTGCCCCGTAGCCACCTGTCCCTGAGACTGATTGAGCTCTGGCTGCCCCCAGAGCACCAGAAGTCCTCACAGAAAAGCAGAGAATCCTTGGATTCTTACATCCCCATTCAGCTTCTCAAAAACGTGGCACAGAAAACGCTTCCAAAGTCCTCATAGGCTCCTGGGTAGCCACAATCACAGTGCTCTTTAGCCAATGATGAGCTCTAGATCCTGCTCTAAAACACCCATCTAAGCTGGTTCAACCTCATTATTCGTCTGTAATATATTAATTCTGTGAATATGCTACAGAATAAGTAGAAAGTGGGAAATTATGCCCTTATTGGATTCAGTAGTTATGTGTTAATATCCCCTTCTCTGCTTAAAGAGGGTGTGACTAAGGTGTCTTCATCCTACAGATAAACCAAGAGTGCCACTTATGGCCTAGGTCCCTTATCAGAGGTCATACAAGGTGGGGGATGTGGTGGACAAAGGAGGAGGATGTGTCCTTAATCTCAACACCTTTCATAAGCTCAGAAGGACTCAGCCACTCTGTGGGCAACCAGACCTACCTCCCAGCCCTGGAATGCCAGCCAAACCCTGGAGCCCTGAAATATTGCCATACTGGGGGCCTCTTCCTTAGACTGCCCTTGCAGGGTGCCAAGAGCAGAAGTCCAGGAAGACCAAGCAGTGTGCAGGTGTGAGAAAGACATCTCGAGGGATTTCTGGAGAAACGGTGTGGGGAGAGGTGTGGGATGCACTGAGCAGGTTGGAATCTGAAGGCAGGGAACCAAGGAGAGGGTCCCGATGTTGATGTGGCCTCGCTGGGACCCTCCATGAGCTAAATTCATTTCACAAACACTTCAGAGGAAAACGAGACTTAAATCTATCGATAGACATGATGACATAGGCCTGAAGTCCAAGTTCCCTTGGCACCCAGTCTGCCAATCAAGCCTAGGCCCATCCAGGAAATAAGTTGCCGAAATCTGGTAGAGTTGACAACAGTCCCCGCCTCCTCAGACCCTAGCCGAGCTGTGACACGTGGCAGCAATGTTGTCCTACCTCCAGTTGAAGCAGAAGCCACTGGGACCACTCTGTCACAACAGAGAAGCTGGGAGGCTTATAAGACCATGGCAGGAGATGTCGATACCCACCTTACACCAGTATTTTTTATATTTCCAGGTAGATGTGGCCCAAGAAATTGCTACACAAAGTAGGCAGTGCCCAAGAAGCCTTGACCTGTTCCTGGGTTCATTGTCAGAACCACGATGGTTTTTTTTCCTCCCCTCCCTTCCCAGGGCTGGGCCCATTGTTCTGTGGGCTCACAGCTGGGCCCCTGCCCTGGGTGGAGCTGCAAGTCTGGGCAGGAGAGGCTCAGGAAGCTAGAGTTGTGATCTGTTTCCAGCCTGGGGCAGGAGCAGGGCTGAGTGCCAGAAGCAACTTTTGATCAATCGTTAGGCGGGCAGTCTTTGCTCCAACCACACCAACCACCACGATTCCTGCCTCAGGGCCTTTGAACTTATATTCTGCCTGCCTGGAATACTCTGCCTCTTGATCTTCAACTGACTTGATGCTCTCCCCTACTCCATTAAATATTACCTTCCCAGAAAGACTTTCGGCAACCACTTCTGGAATAGTCCCTGATCACTCTCTGCTATACTACACCGTGGTTTTCCTTTTTGATGCTTATAGCAATCTGTATTAATCAGCTTTCTGTCACTACAACAAAATACTTGAGATAATCCACTTAAAAATAAGAAAGGTTTATTTTGGTCATGGTTTCAGAGGTTTCAATCCTTGACCAATTGTCCTCATTGCTTTAGACCTGTGATGAGGCAGTATATCAAAGCAGGGAGTGTAGGCAAAACTATTCACCTCATGGCCAGGACCTGAAAGAGAAAGAGGCCAGGATCTCACAATACTTTTCAAAGACCCACTCCCTCCCCAAAATGCCAAGCTGGGGACTACGTCTTTTAACACTTAGGCCTCTGGGGGACATTCTGGGTCCAAATCACAGGGCAACCTATAATCATCTTGTTTATTTGTTTACATGTTCACCATCTCTGTTCCCAGGGAAGGTAAGCTGCTGAGAGACGTCTTGTCTCTCTTGTTCACAGTTGTATGAGCCCAAAGCCTGGGACATGGTGGGTCCTTAAGAAGTATCTGTGGAAGGAACAAAAAGTGGGTGAATGCACACAGCAGGAGTCACGAGGTCGCTTCTCCAGAACTACTTTACTCCCTGGCTCTTCCCCACCTAACAGAACTCCAGTGTGCTTCAGTACCATGTCCTACTCCTGGAACATGTGTCACCAAGCTGCTCACCATCTTCCCTTTCGTGGTGCTCATAACGGATTCCAGACTTACTTCATTCTGGCCAGAACAATCAGCAGAAGTCTACTGGGCAGGGTGGAGCTTCTGAAGGAGGTCCCCCCCCCGTCGTGGAGGGAGGAGCCATCGTGGCCACTGATCTGCATACCCTGCTTACCCAGCTGTGCCCAGCGCCTCCCTTGAGGAGTTACCAGGAGGAAAAACCCAACCTGCTAAAGACAGCGAGGCTGCAAATATGAAGTAACTGGGTCCTCTGTGGTGTTCTGAAGAACTAAACTCACCATCCCTGGAGCACGGGAACCTCTGCTGTGGAGCAAAACACATTTTCTTGTTTTTAAGCCATGGTGAGTTGCATCTTCTGTTATATCCACAGGCATTGAAACCATAGAGATTATGTTATATGCGGTCCCTTGTGGCTGTCACTGGCCTGATAGACTGGAGCGCTGGCTTTTATCCCCTAGGTGTAATGTCAGATAGATCTGAATCCATGAACCAGCTCCTTCTTTACTTCACTCATGTATCCGACAGACTTTACTGAAAACCTGTGTCTTGGGCACTGCACTATAAAGAGGAATTGGAAACGGGAGGTCCCTCCTTGAAGGATCCCTCCCTGTCTTCTGGGGGAGGAAAAGGTGGAAACAGACTGAGAATCCAGAGTGGCCACACTGCAATAGTGGGGTTCTACATGTGTCACAGCAGCAGCCGAGAGCAAGAGGAGCCGGTGCCCACCAGCAGGTGGGAGGTGACGGAGCTGGTTTCTCAAAGGAGGTTGTATCCGATTTGAGTCTTGAATGAAAAAAAGAACTTCCCAGGTGGACAAGCTAGCCAAGAGGCTCTCAGGAAGAGGGGACAACAATGTTCTATGTCCCAGAGTTGACAGGACCACATTTGAAGCACCTATGATGACCGGGACATTGTGCCAAGTGATTTCACCCCCACAATCCTTATGATACTGTTGACCCCATTTATAATACTGAAACCGAGGCTCCAAAGGCTCAAGTGACTTGTCTAAGGTCGAAGAGCCAGAAAGTGGCAGAACCAGACTTGGAGCCCAGGCAGTCTGCTCTGCAGCCTGGGATTTTCCTATGGCCCGGCACCCCCAGACAAGCGGACCATGCTGAGAAGCACAGGCTTGCAGACTGAATCAGTGACCTATGCAAAAAAGGAGAGCACACCTCTGTGGGCAGGAGGGAGAAGGGTGAACAGACAGGTAGGAAAAGGTGTGTCCTGGGAGAGGTAGTGGCGAGATGAGTGAGTGACGAGGGCAGTGGGCAGAGAAGAGATGATGCAGGTGACTTGAAAACACATCTCTCTTCCACCACGTCTATTGCAGATTGATCAAGTCTACTCAGGGCTGCCATCTCTTAGCCTTTCCCTTTTAAATCACCTTGACGGTTAAATATCATCTTAAAAAATGTATCAGCTCACAAATTTTTTTGTTCACCTACCTGCTACGAATATCATCCAGATGGCAAAATGAATAGAATCCATTGGTAGTTACAACTAGCCTCCCTGAAATGGTAACTGGCCTTGGGCTCACAGGGGCTCAGCTTTGCGAAGACAGCCTTAATAAATGAACCGGCAGATGAAACAAACGGTTGGTGTCCGGGCACCGCAGGGCACTACAAGTTGGCCCCCTAGATCCTGCAGACACCCTTGGTCTGCAAGCTCTCCTTTTCAGGAAATGGTGGGGCGGGGGGGGGGGGGGGGGGATGACAGACACCCATCATCATAATAAAACAACAGTACCAGCTAATTTCCTGAGGCTTCCATCTCAGCGGGGAAGGATATAATATTGCAAGCCAGCAGAAGCCAAGCAAGTGGTGATACAGTAGTTCTGTTTTACATTACATTAAATGTTACTATTTCTGAAGGGAATATCTGTGGAGCGCTGGTGTAACCCATAGCAACCAGCTAATAAATTGTAACTTACACTGGCTCAGCTTATTGTAGGGGTGGAGAACAGCAAAGGAAAAAATAAAAAAGGCAAATGTTGGCAAAAAAAATGCCACATTTTTTTCCCCCTCTCACCACCCCACCTCCCCACGCACACTCTACAAACACAGGCTGTGTCAGCCTTCTCTAGCAAAATTACTTAAGGTGAAGTGGGACAATTAACAGCCAAGGGTTTAGAATTCTTGACCTTTGTGTTGATTTATATATATATGAGGCCTCTTTTAAAACCTAGAAGGTGTACTTTAAATGTTTCCGGCTCTATGCCCTGGCCTTTCCAAGGGTACCTCTTGGCATCATCTCGCAGCCTCTATTGAGGGTGACAGTGCTCAGCCTTCAGCCTACACATGGCACTAAGAGGCTCAGCTCACCTTTCTTCCTTCTGTCTGCAAATAGCTCATGCCTAATTGCCCCCATACTTCAAATTCACAGCAGGCTGGTGAGCCTTGCTCTTTACCACACTGAGTCTACTCTTTGGCCTCAACCCCGATAGATTCCTCCCATCCATTAACTTCTGTTCCCTGAGCCATTCAGTCTTTGCGCGTTCAGTCAGTCCCTGTGAAACTTGGAGACTGGATCGGTATTTACAGGGAATTATTCATGGGCACTTTGTGGCCTTCAGACAGAATGCGCATCTGTTGGGTTGATTAGCTGTGCACACCTACCGTCTGACCCTGGGAACAGCACTGAACTTAATGAAACTGCTCCGTGTCATGACTGTCACCAGCCATTTGGGGGAAGTGACCAGAACTCATACTATCAGAGTTTCACTGGGCATCTCCCTTCTGTCTAGCCCTCTCTGCTCTGCCTATTAAAGAGGAGAGGCAGGGAGTACGCTGGGTCTCCAGTTGTAGAGGTTCCCCCGTCTCTTTCTCAAGGAGACCAACCTGGGTTCAGAGAACAAGGAGGGCCTTGAGTCAAGCACTTGGTATCAAGAGCCACCTAGGACACTTACTAAACCGAGTGTCATGTGGCCAAGTCATTTTGTTTCTGGGGCCTTAATTCCCTCACGTGTATCGTGAGGACATTGAGAGTATCATCTGGGATGCATTTGGCTGCAGGTAACAGAACCCAGCTCACAGTTCTATAAGAAGGAGGAAATAAATAGCCTTTCTCGTGACAGTGAGTAGGGTGGCTGGAGGCTCATCTTCTGCTTCAGTGTGATTCTCTTCTCAGTTAGTTCCTTTTATCCCCATTCCCCCACGCCAGGGCTTCTTTCTCCACTGCAGTGCCTACTGCACAGCTTTGGAAGAGTTTCACCTTGGTCTCCTCACCTGCATCTGGGCTCCTCGCCTACGAAGGCTCCTGCTTCTAGCCCAGTGGCTGGTATGTGGTGGGTAAATGGGTGGGTGAGTGAGTGAATGATTCTAAGCAGGCTCCCTTCTTAGACAATGACGAGGAAATTGGGGGGGGGACAGAAGCTAAGGCAATATTGTGAAAATGCTGTGTAAGCTGTAAAATATGATTACTTTTACTATTACAAATCTTCATGCCGCAGAAGGAGCCTCTTGTTTGTTTGTTTGTTTGTTTGCTTTGGTACTAGGGATTGAACCCAGGTCTTTGTGCATGCTAGTTTGAGACAGGGTCTTTCTTTCTTTCTTTCTTTATTTTTTTAGTTGTCGATGGATCTTTATTTTATTTATGTATATGTGGTGTTGAGAATCAAACCCAGGGCCTCACACATACTAGGTAAGCACTCTATCACTGAGCCACAACCCAGCCCTTGAGTCACAACCCCAGCCCCAGACAGGGTCTTGTTAAGTTACCCAGGCTGGCCTCAAACTTGCAACCTCCTACCTCAACCTACTGAGTAACTGAGATTACAGGTGAGGGCCACTGTACCCAGCTCAAGAGCAGCTCTGCATCCCGGGTGAACTCTAAAGCACACCACCTTGGAAGTGGGATTTTTCTTTTTGAAGGAAAATGGAAGAAAGGGAATTTCCCAAGGAAAAGTAAATGACTTTTGCCCCTTAAAAAAATTAACACCCACAATGTAGTTATTAAATTACAAAAATCAAAACATATCTTTACAAAGGAGAAATATGACACATACATACTACTTAACCAAATCATTGAGCCTAGCATCATAAGCATGAGAGAAAGAACTTACTAGGCCTTCTGATGTGGTTAGCCTCACTACACAGTATATCACCTGTTTTGTTTTTTGATCCTCCTGCCTCAGCCTCCTGGGTAGCTGGGACTTTAGCTGTGTGCCACCAATCCCCTGTTTTGTATTTTATAGTGTTTTATTTGTGTGTTTTGGTGCTGGGGATGGAAGGCAGGGCACCACACCGGTTAAGCACGCTCTCTACCACTGCGCCCCACCCCCAGCCCACCTGTGTAGTATTCACCCCTCAAACATTTAGCTGTACTTAATCACAAGGAAGCAATAGGCAAAATGAAGTTGTAGGACATTCAACAAGGCGGCTAGTGAATTCTTAAAAATGCCAATGTTATTAGCACAAGATAAATAAAGGGGCAGGACAACTCTTCTAGATTAAAAGAGACTAAGAAGCTACAGCAAAAAAAAAAAAAAAAAAAAAAATCATAGTGAGCCGGGCGTGGTGGCGCAGGCCTGTAAATCCCAGTGGCTCAGAAGGCTGAGACAGGAGGATGGCAAGTTCAAAGCCAGCCTCAACAAAAGCGAGGTACTAAGCAATGCAGTGAGACCCTGTCTCTAAATAAGTACAAAATAGGGCTGGGGACGTGGCTCAGAGGTTGAGTGTTCAATTCCCAATACCCTCCACCCAACCCCCTCCAAAAAAAAAATCATAGTGAGTGAAGTTGATCAGATCCTGGATTATAAAAATGCTATAAAATACACTTTTTAGCTAATTGGACTACATATGAAAGAGTATTATTACATTGTTAAATTTCTTTTATTTTAGGAGTGTCCTTGTCTTTCTTAGTAGTTACATTGTGGCTGTAATTTACTTTGAAATACTTTAGCAAAAAAAATATCTGTACATGTATGATTATACACACACACACATATGCCCCTGTACACACACACACACTATCCATATGCACACAGAGAAGAAAACATGGCCAAATATTGAGTAGGGAGCCTCAGGAAGGAATACTTAAATATTTTCTTAAATACTGTTCTTTCAAATTTTCTGTGACCTTGAACTTTCTCATTATTAAAAATCGGGAGTCAGGGAGACCTTTGCCGACCACACAAAAGCCATGCTTGCCCATTGACACATGTTGTCCATTTTGATTCTATTTTTATTACTATGCAACTGTCTTTAGGCGTCTACCTGAGCTAACCGGGGGAACCCAGGGCACTGTCCCAGAGTTCACATATTTATGAGGACGCATCATTCTTTCAAAAGATTCACTGGGCTCCTGTTCTCCTATTGAGTCTCCTTCCTTCCCCCTCCACTCCTCCATCCTCCTCCCTTTCTCCCTCTTTTCCTCCCTCGGCTCCTTCCTCCTCTCTTCCCTCTTTCCTGTCCTCTCCTATCTTCCTACCAGTGATCCCAAATGCCCTGAGCATTTGCCCTGAAGCTCTGCATACCCTGGTTAAGACCTCCTTTGAGCAGAAGCAGAGAGGTCACTTCCTGGGCCTCCTCTCTAGTAACCTACACACCACAAACACAGCTGAAGCAGGAATGAGAAAGGACAGACTAACATGCATCCTTAGTTGACCAAGTCCACATTCCAGGCAGCATTTGGGGTAAGGCCTTGATGCGGGTGGGGGGGCTCTGTCATGGAAGGCTTCGTCTGGCCCTGTCTCATAAACTGCAGATCAGGCCAAGTCCAGAATGCTGGACCATCTGGCAGAATTTCCAGACGGCAAGTCCTTCCTGCGTTCAGTCCCTGAGGCCCAAAGCGGGCAGCCGTTGGCAAGGGGCCCTTTGCCCTGTGGAGCACCAGTCCTGGCTATGCTCATCTCCAGATTCTTGGGCCTCTGTGGTATTTGGCCATCTTTGTGAAGTCATTCCTCAGCTTTCTAACTCGCCCCTTGTACCTCACACAGGGCCAGACGGCTCTGTAGGCCAAATGGGTAACAAGGTCATGGTACACAGAAACCTTTTGGCATTGCACCCCACCCCACCGGCTGCTGCCTGAAATCTAGAACAGTTAGGCCTGACATCCGTCAGGCACAGCAGGCAAAGAGCCGCAGGCCCACCACACTTTGCAGGGCCCACACAAATGTTTTCACTTCTAATGTCAGAAGGAAAATAATGGTCTTTTAATGTTGAAGATCACGTTCTCCCTTACAACCAATCATAAAACATGATTTTTAATATTTTTAATGGACAAAGCCCAGGTCATCCCACTCCGTGCCCTCAAACGCACACAAAGTGTCTAGCGTGGGAGGTCATTGTGCAGTTCTGGGGGCAGTATGCTGGCTTCACTCCCCAGTCCTCCTTCCCAAACCGAGAGTACTAGAAGGGGAGTCCTAGAAACAAAGCCAGGCCTCAGGACCTTCGCGAATGTCCCCTTGGTTTGACTGTGACACCTTCCTCAGTTTCTCTCCCTGCCACAGCTCTATGGCTCATGTTTTCAAGAATCTGCAGCAAAATAAGAGAAATGAGGTCAGTGTGATGTGTTTTTCATAAAGCTACATGTAGACCGATTATTTTTCCTGAAATTATGTCCACCTTATTTTTTTTTAATTTTTTTCTCCCTGTTTTGGCATTGTTAAAATAAAAATCACAGGGGCTGGGGTTGTGGCTCAGTGGTAGAGCGCTCCATTAGCACGTGAAAGGCCCTGGGTTCGATTCTCAGCACCACGAAAAATACAAATAAATAAAATAAAGGTATTGTGTTTATCTACAACTAAAAACATTTTAAAAAACAAATGAATAAAAATCACAGGAGGACATTGTTTTTGCAGTAAGCTCTTGCACCAGGCCCCAACAGACCAGGCTAAAGATAAATATGGAGTTACTTTTACTACAGTTTTACTTCACCAAACCAAAACTAAGCCGTTTATCTGAACTTCTCAGAAATCGGGCGAGATGATAGCCAAATTTCCTACATGGGCCAGTTCACTCAGCATGATAATGAAGTTTTCTCTAAATTAATCCTTACCAGAAAAAAAAGAAACCTGAAGTTAACCAATCAGTAATTTTACTATGGTTCTATCTCCCTGCCCCTGCCTTACAAGGAAAATAACTTTGAAACAACCAATCTGCTTTTTTTTTTTCCTTTGTTTTTGCTTTCATGGGTCTTTCTCTATAAAACCAACCTCCTGCTCTCCTCCTGCTATTGGAGCACACTCTGTTTTATGGAATGAAGGATCACCTGATTCTAGAATCACCAATAAAACCAACTAAGGTTTTTAAATGTCTTGTAATTTTTGTCTTCTGACAATTCTAAAATGTCATTTTTTTCTATAAAATCATGATAACAGCAGATGACCATCGTCTGAATAAATGTTATTTCACCAAAAAAAAAATGTAAAAGTTGATAACTCTTTATTGATCCTGACAGCTCCCCTATCCTCCACCCACCCCCAATTCCAAAGTCAGCTTCCTGGTCTATGCAGTCCCACACTCTGAGAAGTGCTGGCTTAGCCAACCTGAGTTCATCTTCAAGATTTAACCTCTCATCAGATTGTAATCCCTGAGACTTGGAGGATCAAAAGTTGAAGACCAGCCTCAGCAACTCAGCGAGACCCTGTCTCAAAATTAAAAACAAAAAGGGCTAGGAATATGACTCAGTGGTTAATTGCTCCTGGGTTTAGTTCCCAGTACAAAAAAAAAAAAAAAAAAAAAAAAGACATCTCCTGACTCATCTGCACTGAGGCTCTCTAACCCCAGGCTCTAAGTTCTTCAGGCCCCTTTCTCTTTTTACCATTTTGCAGCACCCACTTCCTGTGGTCCTGTGACCCTCCTCTCCCCTCGACATCTTCTGGAAGTCAGTTCTGAGTCTTATTTCTTTGTGTCTCCTCTGTTTGGCATAGTGCCTGGCACCCAGTAACTGCTCAATCAATCTCTGTTGAATGAATAAATATATTAATTCCCAGAAAAAATTAAGCTAATGGATAGAATTTCTCAGCTTTTACTTTTTTTTCCTCTCTACATTTTTATTAAATCTTTGGCACCTGTTATTGCTTGTCCACTGCCCAGTGCTAGCAGATGACAGAAAGAATTAGCAAGTAGCAAATGAATATTAATGGAACCAGACATAGCCGACGGTGCTTAGTTTGACAGATTGTTTTTTTCTATGGACAGGTGTTTGGGCTTATGGTTGTGGTTTTATATTGTGTGTTAGTGTCTGTAAATTTAATTAAATTTAACATTTTTAAGCAACTTAAGCTTAACGGCGCTAAATATGTAATTTTGTGCTAATTCATAGGCTGTATTTTAGACTTAAATCTATCAATATTTCATGGTGTTCTGCAAAGGCTACCATGACTGATTGGAGGAGGCCCAGGGTATGAAACGTTTGAGCCTAGAGAATAAAGAACTGCTGCCCTAGTGCACATTTAGGCTTTGGGGGCAGATTTTAATTAGAATGCCTAAAAGGGGAAGCCCAAAAGAAGCCAGTAGAATGCAGAAAAAAGGCTTGGAGAAGTTTGTGCAATGCCACGCAATCCCCGCCCCCCCCCCATCTTTTCCTCTTATTGCTGCTTTCCATTGTTTGGGTCCGAGAATCTCCTTCTCTCTCGTTCATTTTGTACCTAGGATTGAACTCAGGGACACTTGACCACTGAGCCACGCCCCAGCCCTATTTTGTATTTTATTTAGAGACACGGTCTCACTGGGTTGTTCAGCGCCTCGCTTTTGCTGAGGCTGGCTTTGAACTCACCATCCTCCTCCCTCAGCTTTCTGAGCCTCTGGGATTACAGGCGTGTGCCACTGGCCTGGCTCTCTCGTTCATTCTTACTGAGGCTTTAAGTGTATCTTTATGAGACATCTGCGTACAGTGAGGGTGTGGTAAATGTCAAAAACAATTAGTTATTATTGGATAAAGGAGAAATGCTATCCGTTTCCCTGCTAAACATGAGTCTTCCCACACTCAGCTTACTTTTATTACCTGCCTATTAAAACAATCTCCAGGGGTCACCACTTCCCATGAAGCAACCCCTGATTTCTTGAGCTAGTCTCCATCCTGACCCCATGTCCCTCTCCAGCAGTGTTTCTATGGCTCGCCTGCACACCGGCTGTGAGCCTGCCAAATTGAACTGACCACCTGATCTTCCAAACCAGTCCCCTTTCCCAGTCTCTAAGCTTCTTATTAACATTCCCTGTTTTCTGGATCTTGCTTCTTTGATAGAGATTGTCCAATTTCCCCAAATGGATGTCATCACTATCTTCTTTGACCTCCTATATTGCTTTCAAGGCACTTAACAAATTCTGCTTTCTAGAATAGCTATTTCTATATTTTATTATCCCTAGTCCACAATACAGGAACACATACATTTGTTGTAAGATGCTCGCTGTAAGGGAATTTTATTCATCTGTGTCTAATACTGTGTCTGGCATGTTGTTCTCATTTTATCTTTATTGCACTGAACAGAATTTGTGTCCTCAATAATGCTAAGCTGAATTCTGTATTTATTTTGCTGATGTTCTGTGTGCCATAATTCTTCCAATTGCAAATCTCAGAAGAATCAACACAAAAGAGCATAGTCAGTGAGGAAAAGATACGACAATATGTCATCTACTGAGAAGTCTGGGGGGTAGAGAGGCTTCAAGGGTTCAATCTGCGGTAAGTAAGGTCATTTAAAATCTGCCTTCTTCAGCTTGTAGGTCAGCCATGGTCCCGGTCATACTGTGGGTACTACAGCCCAGTTTCCACGTACTCATAAATATTGGGGATCAAAGAAAATAAGCCAGTTCCTTTGTGATTCTCTTTTTATCATAAAGGAAAATCTTTACTAAGAGGCTACCAGTGGATCTCCTCTCATGCATCATTAGTTAGAATTGCAGCACATACCTGCGCCTAAAATGATCACAAGCAAAGAAAATAGAACTCTTTTGGCTGGTGCATACTATTTAAGATTGGCCCCCTGGATCAGGGAAAAGACTTAGATTCCCTAAGGGCTTGATCATCACATATCTAAACCAAATGGGGTTCTGTGTCCAAAAGGAAGTAAGAAGTGACTTTGTTTAGACATGATAGTACCAGTCACAATCAATCTATAATATGGATGTCATCACTCTCTTCTTTGACCTCCTATATTGCTTTCAAGGTCTTGAGCTCTTGGACACTAATGATTGGGATGGGAAACTTTGCCTCTTACAGAGATGTAATATCAATGGATACTATTCATTTCTCAGCCAGAATTTCTCTTCTCCTCAGCTTTCCAATATACCTTCACCCATCCTCAACTCAGCCAGTGACCTTGCTGAGAAAATACAAGCAAAGTAATTCCATATTTCTCTACCTACGTCTACCTGTCAACGTAGGTCGGCAGGCATATGGCACCTTTCCTTCCACGTCCCATGTGACATACGGGAAGTCCCATCCCACCCATCTCCTCAAGCACCTCATCCAGCAGATCTCCTGTCTCCTGATTCTCCTTTCTCCTGTTGTAACTGTTTGGTCCTTGTATCATGCTTGCAGATTCTTCCTTCTTTTCAAATGTTATGACACCCCTGAACTCCACCCTTATACCTCTCTACTTCTACTCACTCCCTTGGTGTTTTTTTTTTAAATCAACCTCATGCTTTAATCATCCTCTACATGCTGATGACTCCCAACATATGTCTTTTGAGTCCAGACATCGTCCTTTGATTGGAAACTCAGACATCCAACTGCCTGCTTGACATGCTAATTTGAATACCCTCAAAGGCATCTCAAACTGAGCATGATCTTACCAGTTACCTATTGCCACAAAATGGAGCTTAGTGATGATTTAGGCTGGGTTCAGTCGGATGGTTCTTTTTTGCCTTTGCCTGGGGCCACCAATGCATCTGAAGTCCTCCAAAGCTTTACTAGGACTCAATGGTTTAAGACGCCCTCACTTACATGTCTGGCCATTAGCTGAGGCTATTGACCAGGTCACTTTGGTTGTTCTCCATGTGGCACTCCAGCAGGGTCACTTGGGTCTCTTTAATGACTAAGGGGGCATTCTAAGAAAGCAAGCTCCACTTTATAAGCCCCAGTCATGATTCATTGGGGGATTTAAAGTAATAATCTCTCAAAATGTCCAAAATAGAATTTACACTGTCTCATAACATGTACCAGCCTTCACCCTACCCCCAAATCTGCTCCACCCACAGTCTTTCTCACCTCAGTATATTTCCAGTTGCTCAGCCAACAACCTCCAAGACATTCTCAAACTCCTCTCTTGTTTCCACTCTTCCTATTAAATCCATCATCAAACTCTGTCAGCTCTTCCTTAAAAAAAACATATCCTGAATCCAATATGTCTCACCACCTCCTTTTCTACCACCTGGTCCAAGCCACTACCATCTTTCACCTAGATGATTGCATCGAACTTTAACTGGTTTCCCTTCTTCCACTTTTGACCCCCACACTCTACATCAACACAGCAGCCTGAACCATCATTAAAACATTAGTCAAAGTCTATCACTCTTCTCCTTAAAACTCGCCCAAGTTTTTAATGGCCAACAGGTTCCCACATGACTGCACTCCTGCTACCACCCTCCCCTCTAGCGCGCAGATTAGCTTTTTGACCTCATTTCCTACTGTTCTCCCTCTCTCACTGAGCTCCAGCCATACCTGGGCTGAGCTTCTGGATATTTCTTAGTTATAACTGGTACACTGTTGGCTCAGGATGCACTTCTGAGCAATGCCTGCTTGCTTGGCTCCCTCACCTCCTTCAGGTCTACAGAAAAAGGTCACATTCACAGGGAATCTCTGTGGCTCTTCTTTTAAGAAAATCTGACATTAGAAAAATTATAGCCTTGCCAAAAAAAAAAAAAAAAAAAAGTCCCTCTTCCCTGGGCTCATCCTTATTCCCTTCTTGACTTTATTTATTTTTTCATAACATTTTTCACTGTCTGATATACTATATACATTGTATTTCCTTTGCTATATATTTTACTTCTTTGTTTATTTTCTTTTTCCTCACCCTTCTAACATGTTAACTTCATGAAAGCAAGATTCTTTTTGCCTCCTTTTCACACTCAGCACCTAGGACAGAGCATGGCACTTAGTAGGTGTCTAATCATATTTTTTTTTTAAAGAGAGAGTGAGAGAGGAGAGAGTTAGAGAGGAGAGAGAGAGAGAATTTTTAATATTTATTTTTTAGTTCTCGGTGGACACAACATCTTTGTTGGTATGTGGTGCTGAGGATCGAACCCGGGCTGCACGCATGACAGGCGAGCTCACTACAGCTTGAGCCACATCCCCAGCCCCTAATCATATTTTTAAATGATAAAATTCTCTGAACACTTACTACATGCTATGTATTTCACCCAGTGTATCATCCCTGTAGCCACCTGGCTAACCTTAAGCAAAAAGCACTACAATATCTGAAGCAGATGCTATGGTTTCCACTTACAGATGAGGAAACATTCACAGATGAGATTGACAAAATGATCTGAGGTTGCATAACCAGTATTGGGAAAAGAAAATGATACTTCAAAGACTGACCTTTTAACAGGTCAAAAGGCCTTAGATCTGCCTCAGAATTTAGGTTCTTCTAACCTTGTTTTGTTCCCTCCTCTCCCCACAAGGCAGGGAGTCTCTTTGGAATTCTCTTGTATGACTGGGGAAAGCTGTTTCCAAACAGGAGATTAAAAACCCAGAGAACACCTGACATGGTGGCTCTCACCTGTAATCCCAGTGACTCTGGAGGCTGCGGCAGGAGAATCAAGAGTTCAAAGCCAGCCTCAGCAACTTAGTGAGGCTCTATGCAACTTAGTGAGACCCTGTCTCTAAATAATATCTATATTATATTATATATATAATTGCATATAAATATATATGTAAAAGAGGGGCAGTGGATACAGCTCCATTGTTAAATGCCCCTGGGTTTGATCTCCAGTACCAAATAAATAAATAAATACAATAAAAAATAAAACACAGAGAAAGAAGAGACTAAAAATCTCCCACCCAGGACACCTGCTTGGACAGACTTTTCATCTATTCTTCTGAGGGCAGCTGAGAGAGATTACTTAAGGGACTTTATCTACATAATAAGACAACCTCTCCTGTACTGTGCATTCTCTGAAGTTACTTAAGCCTCAACCATCTGGCTCTCAGGGAGACACCTACTTGGTGTAATGACTCTCAAAAATACTTGGTGTGCTTTTTTTTTTTTTTTTTGCACATGGTAATAAATTTGTATATATTTTTCTCCTATTAATCTGCCAATTGTTGATCAATTTCAGCAAAACTTTAAAGGCCAAAAAGCAGTCTTCTTTTGCCCCTTCGCAAAGAGGAAGTATGATATTTGAGTTTTGAACCATAGAGCCAAAGTTTTCATTGGTCTCCTTTATGTTCTTTTGCATTCCAGTGGTGAGGCTGGAACTCAAGGCCAAGCTCATGGCCCTCCAATAAGCCTATTGTAGGGTGTGACTTCTCACCACCCTGCTGTGGCTCTTTTACTGATGTCAATCCGTAGTTACGGAAGAAGAGGAGGAGAAAGAGAAAAAGACTTGGAAGAAAAAAGATGGAGGAGGTGCTAGAAGCAATGGTGTCAGGAACCACCCAGGTTCTGGTCTACAGTGGCTGACAGCACCACACACCAGCGCCCAGGGAAGGAGGGCTGTGTGCTCGGCCCCATGTCCCCCAGCCTACAATGCTCCTCTCACACCCTGGTATTATGTCTACGCCCTTTTTCTCTCATGGTAAAGACCAGACTCCCGAGCTAAAAAGAGGCCTGTTAATAAGCAGCAGTTGTTGAACTTTGGGAACAAATCTACCCAGCCCCGCTCCACTCCCAGGGGGCTTTGCTTGTATCCTTCCCCACAACTGGCCTCAGGCAAGATCAGGCTTCACTCAGACCTGTGGTGGGGCTCAGAAACAGCTGTGAACCATCCCCCACCACTCCACAGGCTAAATGGCTCTGTGGTGGGTGAGAATGAAAGGAGATTGCTGACCGCCTGACATCTGGAGGCCAGGCGCAGGCTGGGGGAGAACCATCCCACTCCACAAGTCGGCCATTGTTGCAACGGAGGTCACTCTGGTCCCCTCACTGATACACACATACACATTTAAAGGGAAAACACACACACACACACACACACACACACAAACAGTTTTTGAACAGGCTTCGACCATCTAGGCAGATGGCTGTGGTCTGGAGACAAACACCAACTTCTACATTTGGGTTATCACATGACAAAGAAGCTCACAAAGAAAGGAGCTTTGTTCTATCCCTGGATTCTCTGGGCAATCAAATGCTTAATATCTGCCACGAGCTTCCTGCTGTTTAAGTAGAAATACTTCATATACATTTCATAGACACGCGTGGTTCCTTAAGGTTCTCCTTCTTTCTTGGGTATGTCTGACTGTATGCTGGAGATTTGATTTTGAAATCATTCAAGGCTCAGGCTCACCTGAAAGGATGGCCATTTACTTCTCCAGGTATCTGGCTCTTCCTTTGACCCCAGGTCTAGGCTCAAGATCTCTATCCGGGTGTGAGTCAGGTTGCAAGAGTGAGTAAGGATTGACTTACTTCCGATTCTCATTTATCCTAAGGACAGAGCTCCTGGGTGTCACTTTCTTCCTGGGCTTCCACGTTTGTCACCTTTGCCTTATGAGGACAACAAAAATTTGCAAATTTGCTCAATTTGCAGATTTTTGTTCTACATGCACCAGTGAAGGCAACAGTGGCTTTGAGCCAGGGTCCTCTTCTTCTCCTAGATTTTGCCTGCTAATTTCTTATGGCTTTCGTAATTTCTTTTTCATTTTAATACTTTATAAACAACATTTAAGTCTTGTCCAAGCATTCGAGTTGAGCTCAGAAGGAACATCAACCCAATCTCCTGGTGTGATATTATGAAAACTAGGACTCTTTCTTCCTCTAGATCTTCCATGATTTTACCCTTCATTCATCTCTCTATGCGAATAGCATTCCTTTTTTTTTCTTTTCTTTTGCACTGTTAGGAATTGAACCCAGGGATTTACATAGGCGCTAAGCAGGTACTCTAATACTGAGATACATTTCCAGACTCAAATATACTATCTTCAAGCCTTTCCTGACCAGCCCATTGAAAATAACCATCTCCATCTCTGAATCCTCTGATTCTTCATAGCACTGAGCACTTTCTGGTATTTAATCACATATTTATTTGATTACTTGTGTGTTGTCTGTGTCCCCAACAAGATTCTATTTATTATTCATTCAACAAATATTTATTGAGTACGTGCTATATGCTAGGCATTAATCTAGGCATTGAGCACACACTGAAAAACAAAGAAGACCAGATTCCAGATCACTGTGAGCTTACACACTCCTGCAGAAGTCAGACAATAAACTGAAAACCAAATATAGAATGTAATCCCATAAGGACAGAAAACTTGCCTGCATTCTTTACCACCACAGGGCGTGTAAGAGCACCTTAAGGTAACTGAATATTTGTTTGTTTTTTAAAAAGGCAAAATTTTTGTTCCACTGTTATTTTTAAGTATTATTGAATCCCTGGTATTTCAACGATATTGTTGGCTTACTGCTTTTTTCCTCTTAAATAGATAGCATTTCAGGTGCATTAAGGGTTAAACACACTTGCATGTCAGTCTGGAAATACAATCAGCATTTATTATACTACTGTTATGGGAAAATATGTTCTGAGTTCCAAATAATTAACTTCCAAGTGAACTTTTAGAAACCATCAGCCAGGCTCGTGTGTATTTGGGTGAGATTTGCCAATGTCTTTGCACTCTTTTATGGGAGAGGCAACATGCCAGGTAGATCAGGCCAGACAGCCCTGGTGATCGGTGGGATAACAGATGTCTTAGAAAAATCACCTCATCCAAAGGCTCTGTTCTGCTTTAAGCTTATATTTTTGGGGAATCTTAGAATCTCAAATCCACAGTGACACACCTCTCCCTGTGTAAGGACAGACACTCTGTGATTAAACCAACATTTTTTCCCCCCAGCAGAGGGTCCAAGACAAATTCTTAAAGAGTCCTCCACCTGGACCCCAGCATGGTTGAAAGTGGCAGCCAGCCTGGGCACACAGCCCAGATGCCCTGGGACATTGAGAGAGAGAAAGATTGGGGGTCAGCCAATTTAACACAGAGAAGTCACTCCAATGTGACAAGCATCATGGCATCCAGCCTCCCCACAAGAATTTTTTCAATTCTTTAGCAAAGGGAGGAATCCCATAGAAGGAAGAACTCAGGCCATGAGCCAGAGCTGGGTGTAAGAAGAAGCAGACCAAGTCTATTCAATTAAAAAAAAAAAAAATGTTCTAAGATTTTTGGAAAAGAGAAATGGAGAGCAAATATTCAAGGTTTGGAACCGGGGAAGAATGGGGAGCCTCTTGATTACTGCCAGGACTAATTTCAGAATGAATATTGATTTAATAAAAAGGTAAACTTTTTGGATTCTTTTGATCTCATTATGTGGTTGAGGACTTCTAGATCAAAACCAGAAATGGACTGGAACAAAGGGGAGATGATCCTGAACTTGTGAAGATCTTTTCTTGGTCAGTTTTTTTTGTTGTTGTTGTTGTTGCTATAACATAATATACAAGACTGGGTGATTTACACAGAAAAGAGTTCTATTTAGCTCACGGTTCTAGAGGTTTAAGAACACGGTGCTGGTATCTGCTCAGCTTCTGGGCAGGGACTCATGCTGTTATCAACTCATGATGGAAAAGTGGAAGGAAAGCAAAGGTGCATGGAAGAGCATGGGTGGAGAGAGAAAGAGCCAGAACAGGAAGCTGAACTCACTTTTTAAAAGTCTGCTCTCACCATAACTAACCTACTCTTTCAAGATCTACACTGAATTCTTCATGATGCTTGAGGCCTCATGACTTAATAACCTATTATAGGTTCTACCATCTCTCAACACTGTTACCTTGAAAACCCAAATTTCAACATAAGTTTTGGTGGGGACAAACCATAGCAGATATGTCATAAGATTTAAGAACGCTTGACAGTCATCTGGCTCCAGTTTTCAAACAAATTGTTCAGTCACAAAATCTGGGCAGGCCTGAGAATATGAATTTTAGAGTGCTTCTGCTATAACTCATGCAGAGCAAGAGGAGGAGGATTTTGTGACGAGTTAAAGAACCTCATTTTACAGAAGAAACGTACATCAAAAGAAGTCAAAACACAGCATAAGCAGTAAAGCCTGGGTTGGAAGCTGAAACTTCTGGTTACTGGTTCCTTGCTCCCTGTACCATATGAAGTACACAATTATGAAGAGAATATGTAATGAGTACTGAGAACTAAGTACCAGGCATTTTGCTACGTGCTTTCCATATATAAAACCATTTAATCCCTGTGTAATTCAGGTTTTTCTTGTCTTGGTTGTTGTTGTTATTGTTTTTGCTGCTGCTGTGACTAAAATACATAACAAGAACAACTTAGAGGAGGAAAAGTTTATTATGGCTCAGGATTTCAGAGGTTCAGCCCATGGGGAGCTGACTCCATTGCTCTGGGTCCCAGGTGAGGTAGAACATCATGGAGGAAGGACACGACTGAGGAGTGATGCTCTGCTCCGGGCAGCAAGGAAACAGAGGGGGTGGGTGGGGAGGAGACAGGGTGACAAAACATCACCCCCAGGGGCAAACTTTCAATGAATTGTCTCCTCTAGCCACACCCCACTTCCTACGGTTACCTCTTAGTAGATTATCCATTCAAATCATTAATTCATCAAGTGGATTAATTCACTGATTAGGTTACAGCTATCATAATCTCATAATTTCACCCCTGAACATCCCCACAACACAGGAGTTTTGGGGGGACAACTCATATCTAAACCATAACAATCTCTTTGAGGCCAGGAGCTACTGCCACTCCCTTTTACAAATGAGGAACAAGATCTGAGCTGGGCAGCTTGGGGGGAGGGCTCTGAGGCAGGAAGATTGAGAATTCAAAGGCAGCCTGGTAATTTAGCAACCCAGTGAGACCTTGTCCCTAAATAAAATGCAGACAGGGCGGGGATGTGGCTCAGTGTGTAAGTGCCCCTAGGTTCAATCCCCAGTACCCACCCCCCCCCAAAAAAGTACATATCTGGGACACAAATCCAGGCATTCTCCTTCAGACCCATTGTCCTCTGTTGGTCAAGAAAAGAATGAGCAGAGCGGTGGGGTTTTGTGGAGAAAGGAGAACCTTAGCTGAATAGAATCTTATTTCCCCTCTGGATAAACTGGTCATCAGCACTCCTCCAGGGCAAATCCAGGCCCTTCTCTGACACTAGATGGCACATCTCAAGTTCTGAGCACCCACGTCTGGGAAAGCCTTTAGGGGCTACCCATGCGCCACTTTGGTCTTGAGATGTAATAGTCTTCTTTCTCTATTTCTAGCCCCATGGTATCCTGTAGAAGCTCTTCCTAGTCTTTGGCTCTGGGGATTCTCCCCTGGAGGAGGGTAAGCAGCAGGAAGGAGGCTGGCGATGAGGACGGCTGAGTGGCTGACTTTAGCTCTGCCTTGGCTGTTCTGTGGTGGGCAGGGGGAGGATCTGCTGCTCTTCACTTGGCATTTTCAGAGTGCCTTAAGAGCAATTAACATAATTAACACTGGTTGCTTGTGAGCACACAGCTAGTGCCTGGCTACCTTTAGACAAAATTTCTTGCCCCCGACTTGACTTTGGGTGACGTAAGACAACTTGGCTAACCCCCTTTTTTTCCTTCCAAATATAACTTGAGGCTGTTTTGGTTTATAGATAAACCTTGTGATGAAAGCACCCATGGGTGTAGAGGTTTGAAACTGATGGTAGCATTTGTCGCTCTCTTAGTCAAAAAGCAAATTTTGTGTTGGGACTTAAACCCTATTTTCTAAAATTAGGAAAACTTAAAGGAAGTCTGGATTTCTCAATTTTCTCGAAAAGTAGGGAAATCAGGCACCAGGGACTTTTCCTCCCAGCAGCGGTGCTGGTCTGGAGCCGGGCAGCCTTCCTGGCGCTGTGCTCTCAGTCCACAGGACCCCACTGCTTCCTGTCACTGTGCCTCAGCCTGGATGCTGCAGGCTTCTGGGTTTGACTCTAGTGCAGAAGATCAAGAAGTCTTCTAAAATGTCTAAAAGATCCACTTGATTCCAGGCCAATTCAGGAGAGGTTTCAAAATTCAAATGTAAAATGTTCCAAAGCAAACTGCTCATGTTCAGCTGGGGCCCCAGACAGATTTGCTGACTGGGGACTTGTGTGCCCTCCTCTCCTTTGATCTCTCTCCTTCCCTTAGGATTCTTTCCAATTTGATTCTCTGCTTGCTGATGATTCCTGAAGGGGCCAGCATCATGCCCCTGTTATCCCTCCTTCCCCGAATTGCTTCTCTGTCTGGAGGGCAGAGGCGTTCTTTTAATTGGACTTTTCTCTCCCTATCCAGCAGTTAGCACTGTTCTTTGCATATTGACAATGCTCCATAAATGTGGAAATTAGAAAGAATGCTACAGTGCGAACCAACCAGAACATATCTGCTGGGGTCATGGAAGCCAAGGATGTGAAAGACCATTCAGAAGGGATTCAAGGCTTCTAGGAGGAGGGTAGAAAGGACATAATTAAGAACTGAGAAAGGTTTATTGAGTGCAGGGGTTCAAGAATGGAGCCTCAGGCAGAGGCCCCAGGAAGCATAAAAGTCTTGGAGAATGGTTTGGGCAGCTTTGGGGGTCAGAGAGCTCCTGAGTAGATTGAGGTGGACCTTCTAGAAGATTCTTTGAATCCTCTCTTTCACCATATTTAATTCTTCAGAGAATTTCATTGGATTGACTTTGGAAATGCTTCCAGACTCCACCCACATTTCATCACTAGCACCTCCAGTTGCTCTCGACCAAGTCATGATCGCCTCTCACCTGTGTGCCTGCCAGAGGCTGGGAATCAGCATCCCTCCTCCATGCCCACTCCTGACTCTCCACTCTTCTCCAGCAGCCGGGATGAACCAAAACTCTCCTGAGTTTTTAAGGTCCTACATGATTTGGCCTCTGTGATCACATCTCCTCTTCTTTTTCATGCTATTTCAGACCTAGTAGCATAACTATTATTTTCAGAATACTTGCATTTGCTGTTTGCTAAACTTGGGATACCCTTCCTTCAGAAATTTCCAAGGCTTCCTCTTCCTTCTAATCAGGGCTTTGCTCAAATGTCACCCTTTCTGAGAGGTCTTCCCCGAACACCCACCTGAAGCTGAATCCCTCTCCTTATCCCCCTGTTTCCCACATGCACACGCTATTCTCTCTTTTTTTTTAAATTTTTTTAATATTTATTATTTAGTTTTATGGCAGACACAACATCTTTGTTTTTTTTGTATGTGGTGCTGAGGATCGAACCTGGGCCGCACGCATGCCAGGCGAGCGCGCTACCGCTTGAGCCACATCCCCAGCCCCACGCTATTCTCTTACTTGACTTTTCTTTAGGACATATGTCACATTGTGTTATACCTTTGTTTCATTGTCTGTTTCACACTACAGTATAAACTGCATGAAGGCAGAGACTTTTCTTGATACATAGTAGATGCTCAATAAATAAATAAAGGCGTCTAGCAAAAACGAGAACAGAGAGATGCCAGAGTCACAGTTTTCTTGGGGAAAAGAGATAATATTAACACAAGAGGAGATTTTTAATACTTTACATATGTGGTAAATATTCAATTCAATTCAATTGAAGTGTTTATAATGCAATTACACATACAGATCAAATATCAAGAGTTATTTGGGATAAATGATAATTAAAGGGCAGATCCTGCCTGCAAGGAATTTACAGCCAAGGGAGAGGAGAGAGAACATAGGACTCTCCAGTTATCTTTGAATTCCCCATAGCATGATCTTCATTGTCCTGCATACTGGGGGTATTAAACTATTTTTTTGGTATAAATGAATTATCAGTATATCCTTCCATTGAATTCTTTTACTGTCATATAGTCTGATAGGATGAAAATCACTTTACAAACCCATAACCCTTTTTGAGTTTTTGACTTCACCCACTACCCACCACTGATTACTTCTTTGGACACTGTCACCTGGCTGCTTCTTGGGCATTTCACATACAATATATCCAACCTTTTCCTTTGTCTCCTGATCTCCATTGAAGCTGGAATAATTGTTTCTGCCCATTCCTCACATTCTCTTGTATGCTATGAGGCCTACCTCCTGGCACAAGGGGACCTATGGATTCCTCTTTTTCTGTTGCTGCTTCTGTGATCTTGGTCATCATCATGTTTTTCTAGATTTTTCAGTAATGCCACCCCACCCCTGTCCCAACCTCTGGTAAAACTCCTTTCCCATCCACTCTCCAAGGTGAGGACAGAGTGGTCTTTCTAAAATTCCAATCTGATAACCACACTCCCTACTTAAGAACTCCAGGGTCTTCCTGATGGCCCCAGGCTAAGGGCCAGACCCCTTAACACATCATACAAAGCCCCCTCGCTTCTGGCATCTAAGAATTGGTTCTTCCAATTGTTTCTCACAGTCTAGTCTGGGTCCCACAGAGACTTCTGGTTCTCTAACGTGGCTACTCTCACCTTCCTCCTTTCTCTTCCTCTGGACCCTCCTTCTTGCTTCAGTTTCTACCTAGTTTTCCTATGACCAGTACTTGGCTCCTTGTCCCCCATAATGGATTGTGGGGGATGTGCTTCCCGGACACTGTTCTTGTCTTGCCTGTTTTATTGCCTGTATCCTCACTAGACTGCCAGCTCCAAGAGGAACCTTGTCCTGTTCTTCAGTAATGTTGAATGAATGAAAAAGCACTTGCTTGGATAAGGCGATTAGCCATAAAAGATTAATAGTTTATATTTACTGAGTGGTTATGATGTATGGGACACTGTTCTAAGTGCTTTCTAAGTATGACCTAGCCATCTCACATAACTAAATGGGTTTCTCTCCCCATATAACAGAGGGGGGAAACTGAGGCACAGAGAGATTAGATGACCTGGTTAAGGTCCCCAACTAGGTAGTGGAGAAACCAGGCTGTTTTCAGAGTCCAGATGGCATCAGAGAGTGAAGCCACAGTCTGGGGGTACCTTACATGAACAGATTCAAGTCCCCAAGGAAGGGCTTTGTTTTTGTTTTCCAGGGAGGGGACGCGCTTTGGAGCCGCCCTCTTCACGCCCCTGAGTCCTTCGCTGGGCTTTGGGAAGGGCCTGTGCATCTCGCCAGCGGGCAGGGGTCTGCGTGGGAACCGCTGATTAACTTTCGGGGCCGCTCGGTCCACTCGCAGCTCTACCCAGGTCCTCCGGTGCCTCCCCCCACCACCTCGCGCCGGGCGAGTCCCCCAGGCCCCAGCCGCCCGCGGGTCTCCGGGCGGGGAAGGGGCGGGTCCGGGGCGGGGCCGCTCACCGAGGCCACCGCCCTCGCCCGGCGCGGCCTCTCCGGGTGCCGCGGGCCGGGCTGGAGCGGGAGGGCGGGGCCTCGGGAGGGGCCGGAGCGCGGCGGCTGGTGCGGTGGCAGGCGGAGAGGAGGAAGCGGCGCGTCCCCCGAGGCGTGCGCCGGCCGACCCACCCACAGACGGACGGACGCGTGGAGGGAGAGGCCGGAGGGCCAGGTCAGGCTCCGGCGGGGTTGCGGGCGGCGCTGGGGCGGGGAGGGGGCGCCCGGAGCCCGGCGGGGGGAGGCGCGGAGGCTGGCGGCGGCGCGCTCCGGGTCGGCCCGGGCCCGAGCCCCTTCCCCGGGCTGGCTGACCGCGCAGGGAGCGCGCTTCGGCAGCGGAAAGTGGAGCCGCCGGCTCCCTTCTTCCCCGGTCTCTTTTCCCATCAGCGAAAAATAACCCCCCGCCAAGGTACAACAATAGCGGGGCCACCTGGGACGCGGCGCGCACCGGGCTCCCACGGTCGGTCCGGGCGGGGGCCGGCGTGGAGCCCGGGAGCCGGGGTCCCTCCTCGGAGCCCCGGACCGATTTGCCCCTGGTGGTGGGTGGGGCCACCCCCGGCGCCGGACTCGGTAGGAGGCGACGGGAAACCTCAGGAGTGAAGCCGAGGGTGAAAGTATTTCAGGAACAATCAATCGGGCTTTCTACCATGGCTCTGACTTGGGGAGGGAAACTGAGGCGGAGGGAAAGGTAGCGACATGCCCAAGGTCAGAAATGCAAAGATGGGTCGTCCTCGACGAGGGACGGGACCCAGGTGTCCGGAGCAGCCCAGCGCTTGGCCCCTGTGGGTTTTGCAGCGGTTGGATTTTGCTTTTAATGAATCTGTTCTGTTTGTTTTAGAGATCTGGTCTTGGGGGACCGCTTCGGGGCTTCCGGATGCCCTCCTGCTTCGTGTGCCCTGGGCAGGTGTGGGGCAGGTGACAGCTTCGTAACCACCATGGATGGAGAGGGACTTTTTGATGAGGAAATCCAAACTGTCGATACAAGCCAGGCTGATATGGCTGTCCAAGGTCTCCCTTTTGGGGAATCCGCATGAGGGAGATCACAGACACCTTCACTGCGAAGCCAAGGACATTCCTGTATAATCAGTGGATGAAAGGATTTTCTCAGACTCTCCTTCTCGCTTTTTATTGAGGATTAATCCACCACCATCTACGGTTCCAGTGGAAATGACAAGGCACACAATGTGGCAGAAGCCTAGAGCGCCCTCCGTATTGCTCTGGACCCTTCCTTTAGCATAAGGGACATTTCACACTTGCCACTCCCCCCGCCCCCCACCCCCCAGAGCCCTTCTTCTGATTGCCATCCTCAACCCGTGGTCATTCTCCCGAGTTAAGTTCTATTTCCAAAACTGTTCTCTAGAGCTATAAGTGGATTGCCAGAAATGAGAGATTAGGTGTTGGGAGAAGAGGAAGCGCCCTGTGTTGTGTCCTCTCAACTGCTGCTGCGGCTGCCGACATGAAGTGCTTTCTCCCCGTGCTGAGCTGTCTGGCTATGCTGGGTAAGTGGTTGTGCTTATCAGTGCAATCGATGTGAAAGTTTAACCTGCTCTTGATTCCTGTAATTCCTGTGTTTCTTTCCCATCCACTCTCGACTTCAGGCGACACCAGGAGGGAGTTGGTGTGTCACAAATTGAAGTAGAGTACCTAGAGGCCCATTTCTGACCCTGGAGGAGTGGTGGCATATTGTGTTTGTGTTTAAGCAGGAACATTTTTGCTGATCTTCAAGTGTCTGTCCTGGGCCTTGGGGTGAGGTCTGTCATCTGCACATCCACGGTGTAGGGCTGCATGTGGATTGTGACTAGCTTCCTGGAGTAGGACTGTCATGGATGCTGCAGTGTGTTTTCATGTGTGTGTTGGTCTGCATTCGTTCCTAATTGGAAGTGGCAATGTAATTTCTACTCTGTCGGGAAAGTCTATTTGGTGATAATGAATTTTTTTTTGGGGGGGGGAAGTAAGTGGGATGGGGTTGAAAGGATGTTTTTCCTACCTAAGTGGTCTGTAGGCTAAGTGTTTGAGAATGTTAGTCCTGTGTCTCCTCACCAAGGAATCTCAGCAAGAGGAGAGATTGGAGAAGTGGAAACTGCCTGGTAAGGGGTGTGCTAGGTTTGGTTTTTGTTCCCTCAGAGAAGGTCTGAATGTTTCGAGTGGGAGAAATACACTGTGGTCCCAAGTGGTGAGCCTCTGATCCACCCCCAGGAAGCGCACACCCCCACCAACACTTGTTCATGCTTTTCATGCCACCCCGCAAGACTTGAGTTTGGTGTCTTAGAATGCATGTTGGGTTTAGAGTGAACTCACTAGCCAGGAGCTGGTGCGTTCTCTTCTTATCTCCTCAAACCTCAACCGTGGACACACCCCTTTCCCTTTACGTATGGTTTTCTTCTCTCCATTTAAAGGGTATCTATCACTGCTGCCTGTGGTGTTTGCCTCTCTAAATCTAGGTATTTTGCACTTACATAATTTATTTACAATCTTTTGGCACCGGAATTTGCTTTCCTGCATGGCCCACACCTTTCTGAGAGTTAACAGGTGTGTGGAAGGAGAATGGACTTTGGAATTAGAGCACCTCAGCTCCAGGCACAGTCTCACCGTGATTGACATCTGAGTCTCAATAAAACATCCAAGGGCTGCCGTGGCAAGTCAAGCACATGAGATAGTCTAAACATCTTGATTGCCCTGAGTAGTCTGAAACTCCTAACGATAAACATGTTCCATCGGTGACTCTCAAAGTTGGGTCCATGTTGATATCATTGAGGGAACTTTAAAAAAATCTTGAGGCAACCGCTCCAGACCAGTGGAAGCAGATGCTGTGGGTTGGGGCCCAGGCATTAGTCTTTGGACTCTCCCAAATAGTCCCACGCGTGGCTCAGTGAGGAAGCTAGTGTGTGAGTTCAGTAGAGCCAGCCCGACTGCTCGGTGCACACGAGTATCCCAGCCTGGCAGCTGGTTTAGCCCTTGGCTGCCCATCTGTGAGTCAGGATGCCGTCTCTGCGCCTCCTCTCTGCAAGGAGAGGCAAGGAGGCAGGTAGCCCTCCCTTTGCCAGCCTCTGAGTGCCGTGTTTGTGTTTGTTCTCCTGTATGTGTCATTCACTGAATATCTGGATCTGAATCAGCAATTAGTGATTCATGTGGATTCGAAAGGACACAAACAAGGAAAGCCCTTTGAGAGTTCTTGGGTGTGGAGTGGGGTGTGTGGCTGGAGTGGGAAAGAGGACTGAGTGGAAGGGTTGGACCCCAGGGCAGGAGAAGGAACCACCAATGGGAACAAGGAAATGTGACATTTGTGCCTTTTGTTTCTTTTGGCTGCTCAAGAAAATGTAAGGCAGCCTGCTGCTCTCCCTGCTGTTCGCTCTCTGGGCCGCCGTGGAGTGGAGCTGGGCCCTTGGCACTGGGTGGGTGCAGTCATTTTCCCTCCACCTCCACCCTCTTGTGCCAAGAGGTGCCGTGGAGGAAAATGAGCATCAAGGTGGTTTTAATGGGGAACAATGACAGAAGGCCAGACGTGGGTGAGAGGGGGGACGTTTGGAACCGTGGATGCACTTGGTAATCTCTGCTTGATTTTGAGCCTTACTGGTGGCACCTGTCACTCCCTAACACCAGATAACTGTCGGCAAGGCAGGGGAGAAGGCCTGGCTCCGACTTCACCTGGGAGAAGGGGAAGGTGTTTGGGGAGGGATCACAAAGCCTTCTTGGGCTTTTATTTCCTGCTTGCAGTCTGGAGCAGTTTGATTCATGCGTCAGCATTCTTGCTGTGTAATGTGAATTAACATGTAACGTGAACTAATGTACGATGTGAATTTAAAACAGCCAAGAATCCCAAGGTTCTGAGCCCATGTAGAATCAAATTTTGTTCGCAAAAAGTTGGGTAAGGCCGAATGCTCTTCAGTGTGAGACGTATGGGTGCCAGTCTCCAGAAAGCAGCAATTTGAGTTTAGGAATCCTGTGATCTTATGTGCAGGGGTACACAGGGTAAAATCTCCTGAGATGCCTGTGACTCTCGCTCGGCATCAGTAGCCCTTGCTTTTCTGCTCTTTTCTTTTGCGGGTATCGAGGATTTGGGTCAGGCTCATCTTCTACTCCCTGTTGGGATACTGGTCCTGTTCATGTCTTTGTCCCATTGAAGCTACTTGGCTGAGGCTTGCCCTCTGAATGCTGTATCTTGTTGCCTGCCGTTGCAGCCCTGGGTGACCCACCTACCTTGGAACCATTGGCTGCTGCCACAGTCCTTGTTTCAGTTCTCAACCTGGGCGAGCCAGGGGGACAGTAACATCTCCACTACTGAAAGGAGGTGGAGCCAGAGGGGCAGAAGACGGGAGTGGTAGTAAGGGCTGGTTTGAGTACGAAGAAGAGGGAATGAGGAGGGAGGAAGAGGGTGATTGGTGCTCTGTCAGTGCCTGGGAGCAGCCTATGTGGGTGACAGTGACAGGGAAAAATGACAACAGTGTGGGAGAAGAGAATAGGATTTGTATCTGCACGAACAGGAAGAGAATAATCAGGAGAGATGAATGTAAGCTTTAGACACAGAAATTTTGATTTTGCGTACCATGAAGAGTCCCACCTCCCAGACCTGTGCTGCTGGAGTTGCAAACAAGTTGAAATGACTTTGAAAGTGTTAGCCATGACAAATGAAGGGGATGGGCTGTCTTTGGATCAACACAGGAGAACCTGTAGATGACGAGTGATCACTTACATTTTCCTCCAGGGGAAAGAAGTTCTTCTGCAGAGTTTGGGAAGCCTCTTGTTTCAAAAGGATGGGAGTAACAGATCACTTACTTCTCAGTTAGTTAGGGGGGAGGCCAGAGCGTGCTTCCAAAACAGACTGAAAGAAACTTTGATCTACTGGTGGGTCTGGGCTGAGAGGCAGGACTGTGGAGATCAAAAACAGAAGCGGAGGAGGAGGAGGCAGAGGAGAGAAGGGAGGTAGTTTGGGCATTCAAGGAGAGGTTTTCAAGGAAGGGATGAAGATTTCGATTTGTGGGCAGACAAACACCACTGTCCTAACACTGTCCCAGAGACAGTACACTTTGCCTTTCTAAGGATCATCTGATGAAATGCCAAAGAAGGGAATTCTTATCAGGAGGACTCAACTGGCTAGGATGCTTTTTGTGTTAGTCAGCTTTCTGTTACTATAACCAAATACCTGCCACAATTAACTTAGAGAAGAAAGGTTTACTTGGCTTACAGTTTTTGAGGTTCTACTCTGTGACTGATTGGCCATGTTGCTTTTGAGCTTGTGACAAGACAGCACATCATGGCAGAAGGTTGTGGTAGAAAAAAAAAATACATGCACTTCAGTTCCAGAAAATGGAGGAAGAGGAAGGGGCCTGGTTCCACTATCTCTTCTTTCCTTCTAGTTCCACCTCTTAAAAGTTCTGTCACCTCTCAATACCACTACCTGGAGACAAAGCCTGTGACACATGGGTTTTGGAAGACATCTATGATCCAAACCTATAGCATCTTTTCAGCTATGAGCATCATGGAGTCACCTGTAGGCACTCAGGACTGTTAAGATGCTCCATTTGCTACATTTTTCATTGCAGCAAGATGACTGTTGCTATTCTAACAGCAGTAAACCAGCTCTCTTCACTCTGTCCTATTCTGTGAACCAAGCTCTCAAAACAACTGCAAGATCGATACCTTGTATTATCATTTTTTTTTAATAGGTGGGCATATTGAAGTCCAGGGGGATTCAGTAACTTGACTAAGATGTATTACTGATCAGGTTGATATAGGGCCTCATAGTGTTAGGGACCCAGACTCTTCTGACTCGTCCCCTGTGCATGCCCCCACTCTCAAGATCACCTCAGAATCCAAGATGGCCATTCAAGCCCCAGCCATCAGGAATGAGGAAAGGGTTGGTGAAGGGCAAGCGCTGTTGAGTTAAGGATACTTCCTGGAAGTCATGCACACCACTTTTGCTTATATTCCTCTTGGCTAGAATTTGGTCATGTGGTCAGACTTAGCTGCAAGGGAGTCTGGAAAGTATTGTCCTAAGTGTCCATGGGATCTGCCAAAAACTCGAGGACCTGTTACTTTAAGGAAAGGAGAAAATAGATTTGGGGGTCAATTACTGCTCTTTGCCATGGCCACAACCTTTAGAAGTGATAGAGTGGAATTTTGAAGCCAGGACTGTTTGGTGTCAAATCCTTTGTTCTATCATTTAACAAGCAGCCTCATCTGTGAGAAAAAGGTCTGGCCTCAGCCTCTAAGAAACCCAGTGGGAGAAACATAAGCTCAGTGGACCACGAGTTGTTACCTAAAAGCAACATAAATGGGCATATATTAAATACTACATGTGCAATGTTAGCAGTGAGTACTATAATGTTATGGGATGCTTGTGTGTTGGCCACTGTGCTGTTTTACATAGTATGGCTTTCTGGATGACAGCTCACGGGCCATCTCTGTCATGTTTAGTTCATCACTGTAGCCTTAGAAACTTGGCCTTGGGGTTGGGATTGTGGCTCAGTGGTAGAGCGCTCGCCTAGCATATGCGTGGCCCTGGGTTCGATCCTCAGCACCACATAAATAAATTAAATAAAGATTGTGTCCAACTACAACTAAAAAGCAAAATAAAAGAAAAAAAAACTTGGCCTTGTGCCAGGCAAAAAGTAAGTAGGTGCTCAGTTAAATTTTTTAAATGAGTGAATGGTTTTACAAGACAAATGCATCTTTCTCTTTTGTTTTGTGGTGCTGGGCTGGAAGCAGGGTCTCTTGCATATGAGGCAACTGCTTGACCAATGAATTATACCTCCAGCCTTCAGAAGATAAATGCTGTCTTTATGTTGGCTCTGTTGATCATGATGAGGACTTTCAAGGCTAAGGAGACTAAGTAATTTTGTTCAAAGGAAAAAGCTAGAAATTGGCAGAGCCTGAATTTGAATCCAACTTTTACAAAGTTTATTCCATCGAGTTAGGGGTTTTTCACATTTTTGTGCCATGAATTCTTTTGGCAGTCTGGTGAATCTTATGGACCTTGTCTGACATAACATTTAAAAATGAATAAACTTGGGTTGGGGTTGTGGTTCAGTGGTAGAGCGCTCGCCTAGCATGCGTGAGGCACTGGGTCCGATCCTCAGCACCACATAAAAATGAAATACAGATATTGTGTGTCCATCTACAACTAAAAAATATTTTAAAAAAATGAATAAACTTAAAAATGCATGGGATAACAAAGGAAATAAATTTTATTGAAATATAGCTATCAAAATGTCAAAATTAAATTTATGATATAGCAATATACCTCTTTAAGAACACATTAAACTAAATAATTTCTACCAGCAGGCCTAACCCTTGTTATGATTCTGGCGTTGTGATAAGAATAAATGGTATTTTGGGGTATATGTATCCACTGTGATATGAAAGGATGTGATTTCTATTGTGACAAATCACAGGCGCTGGAGATGTTACGATGTTGGTCGTTCCCATTCATAATCAAAGGAATTGTTAAGTTCACTTGGAGGCCAGCAAAAATAGAGAGATAATTTTTCCTCCATTTAAGTTCACATACCTCTTGAATTCTCTCCGTAGACTCTTGCAGAGTTCAAAGTATAGTTCAGTGTAGGTGGTGGTGGTTCAGGAAGACAGTGTATTAGCAGACGCAGGATGAATGTTCAGAAATGGGTAGGATTTGGACAGGAAGTGCATGCGATTTCCAATCATATCCATCATGTATTAGTGTTTGTCTTTGCTTGGTGAGCAGTCATGGTGGTGGTTGGAATGGCCTTTTGGGGATTGAAGAAGTGACCAGTGGCCATAAGGACCAGTTCAGGTTGGATGATGCTGGATAGGAAAATTGATTTAGATTATAGTGAGTTTGGGGTTGGGGTTTGGAATGGGTCCCTAGTGCTCAGACCCCTTCCACGGAGCCCAGGCCTGGGAGTGAAGGAAGGGGTTCCCGTTGCTGGATTGTCTTGGGGACCCTGTGCCTGCTTGAATTGTGGTTCCTTGATTAATACTTGTAGGTTCCTTTAGGAGTTTCTGACCTGCCGGGAGCAGACACCTGTTTCTTTGCTGCTTCAAAGTAAGCACAGCTATTCCTTGTAAAAGGTTGGCTTTTAATTTACAGAAATTCAGGACACCTGTGTGTGAATGCCCCTGATTTTTCAAAGAAAGGAGTGGTTACATCAAAATCAAGCTTATAGTTGTAGAAAATCACATGCTGCCGAATTCCCTCATCAAGAACCCTTTATTAAGTGACTAATTGTGAGCCACAGTGGTAGGCACTGCACAAAGACCTTGGCCCTGGAGCTCCCTCAACCCAAATCCTCAGTTAAGTGGGATTTTGTTTTGATTTTTTAAAACTCCACATTCAGAAAGGTAAAAAAAAAAAAAATCACAAGATGCAGTAGGAAGGATTTATTCTACAAATTAGCTTCCAAGCAATCATCGGCCCAGCCCCTACATCTTCCGCATCTATAATTATAGTAGCAGAAGGGAATGATGGGCCCGGGGCCTTGCAAGGTTTTATATCAAAGGTTAAATTATATTAACTCCACCCAGGCTGGAAAGTGGTCAGATATATTTTAAAAACCTTTATAATAGGCTTTTATACAAATGAGCATTCAAGCCAAGTTTCTGCCTAAACCTCTATTAGCCCTCTAATTAAATTTACCAGAACACCCTCTCTTCCCCTCTTTGAGTTGACTGCGGCCTAGCTGCTCACCACTCTGCCCCTGCTCTCTAGGAGATGGTCATCCAGGGCCACCAGAGAAACAAACGGGAAATGGCTTTGCCGATGGATGGGAAGACACTGACAGTCTGTGCTCTCTGAGGATCGGTGTCTCCTGGGGAGAGGCAAGTTTGGTCTTGTTTCCAGTTTATTAGGTGGAGTGGAGAGAGTTTTCTGTGGAGGAGAGAGATGAAGCTGGAGGAGTCAGCGAGTGGTCAATTTGGAGAGGCTCTCTGGTAGAGCTGGGATTTGGGGCTATTTTTTAAGTACTAGGAGAGTAATGTCCTGGTAGGATTATGGGGTCGTGGACCATCTGGGCTCACTTTGAGAAGACTTGTAGAAGGGTGAAGACGCATAAAAGTCTGAAGATGCTGGGGGCGGGAGAGGCAGTGCTTGGTAAGAGCAGAGCAGTCAGTTGGCCTGAGGACTAGGTTTGGAGGTAGGTGGAAAATAGCAGAAAGCTATTGGGTATCCTGGAGGGGCCCTGGGAGAAGTGGCCAGGGTCCCCTGGGCGTTCCTGGAAGTGGGAGTGAAGGTTGGCCTGTCCCTCTATGCACCAGAGATAATCAGATCGAAGACATTCTAACAAAACTGAACTCAGAGAAATCAGTGTCCAGTCTCCTAGGGGTGCCCAGCTTCCCCTCAGGATCCTCCCCTTTGATAAAACAGAAACAAAGAAAAAATCTGATAATGGTTGTGTGTTTTTTCTGACAACAATTCTTTGATGCCTTGAAGTCTGCCCAGGCCTGTCCTAAGTCCTTGTTAATCTTTGTGCATTGATTCTTGTCTTGCTTGGGACCCACCGTCCAATACTCCAGAGTGCAGCCTGCTACCGCCTCTGGCGTGACAACCTCTGAGACTGGCTCTGTGCCCAGTCTGGCCCTGGTACACCTGTGGCAGCGCTGCTGGCCAGGTTGTGGTGTTAGGCAGGCTTCCAGTTCCTACTTCTCAAGGACCCATTTCATTACTCCCCTGCCCCCAGGACCTCACATTTTGAAATCTGTTTCCCAGACAGACAGCATTTACCAAGAAGTAATTAATCATGTGATAACTAGTGTGCTCGCTCACGCTTGAGATAATCCAGCTGTGAAGCAAAAACCTAGGTTTGCACTCTGGGTTGCTGATGACCTAAGAACACATGTGCCTGGCCCTTTAGTTACTGAGTCCTGCATCCGCCATCTGGGAAAGTGGTGTTACTGCTTGGTGTTTTTGAAAATCTCCAGTGTGGCCAGCTTCTGGACTCCAAGTGCTGCTTTGGGCCTTAGGGACCTTGGACCACCTAGGTGGTGTTTGCAAGTGAATTGTTTGCATTAGTGACCTTGATTGACTTTGCCAGAAAGCACTTTCAAGAGGGAGAGGGAAGGGACCTGGAGTTGAGCAACCTTCTCTGTTGCATTCAAAACACACCCACCTTGTCCTGGCCTGGGCCGGGGGACAATCAACTCCTTTTTATTTTGTTTTATTTTTTTTTAATGACTGCCAGAGAATGTACACATTGTGTAATTGAAACAGCACATTGTAAATCACAAACATAGACAACTGTTATGTATCGGTTCTCAAAAAGGGGAAAAAGGAGAGTATGAAGTTTTGTAGCCCCTTAGGTATAACACCCCAACAGGAAATCTAGATTTTTACTGAATATTTGATTTGAATTAAGTCATAATTTACGACAGCTAACAAAATGCTTTAGGGCAAAATGCTTTATAAAAGTAAGATGATGTGATACTGGTTTTAACTTTGTGTGGTAGGTTGTATTTTATATATATACATTTTTTTTTTAAAGAGAGAGTGAGAGAGGAGAGAGAGAGAGAGAGAGAGAGAGAGAGAGAGAGAGAGAGAGAGAGAATTTTTAATATTTATTTATTTTTTTTAGTTCTCGGCAGACACAACATCTTTGTTGGTATGTGGTGCTGAGGATCGAACCCGGGCCGCACGCATGCCAGGCGAGCGCGCTACCGCTTGAGCCACATCCCCAGCCCTATATATACATTTTAACAGAGGTAACAGTGAATAAAATTCTGTTGTAAGAACTATAGAAAGTAAAATGTGAAAGTTCCCCTCTTTGTCCCATGACCCTTATTGCATTTGATACATATTCATGATGATTTAACGTATATTCTTCAAGATCCTTTGCTATGCATATATTCAAACAGATACAGATTTTTTTTTGACACAAATGGAATTATATAGAATATATTGTTCAACAACATGATTCTTAAGGGCTGATTTACTTCACTGTTTTTTTCAGGCTTAATTTTATGGCCACATCAGAACTGATTTGGTTATTTTATAGCTAGTTGAAGCTGTAATTTGTGAAATCATTGGGGAGTAGTGAACCTCATTCAGTAGCTCTATAACAATAATTTTGTCTTTCTGTATGAGGAGCGCAAGAGTCATAATAAAAATCCCACCTTTAAATTTTGATGTATCTAATGAGAATCATTGGCTCATTTATTCTGAATATTTTCTGTAAAAAATGTATAAATTCAACAAATTAAGCACATTTATATTTTATTGACCATTTTGTCATAGTGTTGAAATTGTGTTAAATTAAAACGATGCCTGTAACATAAAACTTGTTAAGAAGACAACCAGATACACTGCACTTTGTGTCTGATCCAATCAAGTGTTTGTTCATAGACTAGAATAAAATGAGACGCCATCTACATTTTCAATTCTCAGATGCTTCCTCCATTTAGAATGAAGGGACTTCTTAGGTCTCTGGCTACCAGCTCAACAGTAAGACTTTAACCCAAAGAAAGAGAACTTTCCCCTCCAGCGTTGCAGAGCAGCTACTGCTGGGAAGAGATTATCCTTTCAAGGTGATGGGTTACTTTTTAAATTCACTAGGATGACTTTCCCTAAGACCCTGAGAGAAGGAGGAGGCTCCTTGGTTGGTTCACCTTTAGACCTGAGTTTTTGAATAGTTGCTATTTTTGGAAGTTGTTGGATTCACACATCCTAGTCAATGCTGGTAGACATCAGAGATTGACCTGCGACTGCCCTTCCAGGGATCACTGAAGACAGCCCCTCTTCTGCTAGAATCTACTTATTAGATTTTTCCTTAAAAAGACTTTTTTATGCATTCCTTCAATAAATATTTGAGTGCCTGTGACAAGCACTCATTGTTATCTGTGATCTCAAAAACCACAGAATTAAGTTAAAATCATGATGCACATTTTTAAATAGTCACCTGATATGTATTTTTTAATCTTTAATAAATAGAGCGATTAATTAAAAATACTCTGACACTAGGGAACTCTTTTTCTTTTTTAAATCCCTAAGTCTTTCTTCTTGCTGTCACTTCAATATCCTTTTTTCTTAGCTCTTCTTGAGCAGCCATGAATTACCAATACCCTGGGCACCCCAGAGAAAGGGACCTCTAGGAGTGGGAAGATGAATTCCAATGATGCAGGCGGGTTAAGATGGGTTGGTGGTGGGGTGGGTAAAGGGAAAATTCTTTCTCCAGAAAACACACAAACATCCCAAGTCCTAAATATATGGAATGTCCTTATTAACGGTTGGGGATGTTGTCTGTCTGTGGGAATTGGGGAATTTCATACTTAGCTCTGAATTCCTAGGAAGCCAGAACAAAAGAGAAATAGAAATAGAAAAATTGCATACTTCCCATTGGATAGGGTAGTTAGCAGCCGCACCAGGGGGTTTAGTCAGCTTTTTTTTTTTTTTTTTTTTTTTTTTTGCTGCTGTGACCAAAGGATCTGACAAGAGCCATTTTAGAGAAGGAAAAGTTTTTTGGAGCGTGTGGTTTCAGAGGTCTAGAGGGCCATCTCCATTGTTCTATGCTGAAGGAGGTGAGGCAGGTACAACAAAAGAGACGCCCATGGTACCTCCTCCTGCCACACCAGTTAATCCATTCAAGTGGATCAGCACACTGATTAGCTTAAGGCTCTCAAGCCCAACCATTTCCCCTCTAAACGTTCTTGTGTCGTCTCTCCCAGGAGCTTTTGGGGGACACTTCACATCTACACCAGAACACCAGGCTTTCTCCGGAGGACCTCTCACTGGGACTGGGATGGTTGGGCTGATCCATCGTCCCCACCTTAGACTCTGGCCCCTGCCTCCCTCTGTGTGACTCCTCGTGGAGCCATGGGAGGGAGCAGTGGGACATGGCTGTGACCTCACCGCCGCTGGGCTTGTTCTCCAGAGCTGCTGGGCCAGCTCAGTGCAGTCGGGCTCTTGCCCGGTGCCGTCCTGGACATAGGCTCAACCCTAAAGAGGCACGAATCGGTGCTTTTCTCCCATGTCCTTGTTGACCTCCGAGGTAGCCGGGTGTTCCTCCCTTCTCCCCAAGTCCCCTAAGTCTTCAGGTCCCAGCGGGGTATAACTCTGCCTGGTGGAAATCACCATGGTCCAGAGCAGCTGGCCGCTGCCCTGGAGGCCTGGGTAGGATCCTCCTCCCTGCGAGCTGCCCTTCTCCAGGCCTTTCTGGTTCTCCTCATCAGTTTTATGGGGCAGCGGTTTCCTGCTGGTCTGGAGAGGGGTGGTCAGCTGGGAATTCTGCCTCACAGGTGGAGACGTTATTAGAGGGCTGGTTGCCCTGAGAGTTGGCTCATCCCCAAACTGGACAACCCTTGACGATACTCTTGAGAGGTGATTTGCCGAACAGTTTTGTGATGTCTTTGGGTGTCTCAGGACCAAAGCGAGCTCGCTCAACAGCTCTGCAGTCTGTCCTCTGGCATTTCACTACTTAAAAAAGATAAATAAATAAAAAAGCAAGGTCCCATTCTGAGCACTCTGACCAGCTCTTTCTCCTTCCGTCTGATGGGATGGGTGATGGCCTTGAACGGGGAGTCTTTCGTTCAGAACATGACTTTTGAGAGGGGAGGAAAGTAGATCGGGAACTAATGTGTCCCCAGACTTGAATTTATTTTGGAAGATTCTTCACAGGTCTCACGTTCAATCCTTTCATTTTAAAGGTGATTTCTTCTAGAGGTGAGGGAAAGACTCTGGTGGCCTGCGGCCAAGGGGACCGAGGAGTGGGAGGAGGACTGGGAAATGCCCCTAACGGAGACTCTGCTGCACGTGGCCTTTGTTTTAATTAAGACATTACACAATCCGAATGTTGCCTTCCCACCCTTACCCCCACAACCACCACAGAGGAGCTGTAATTTCCCATATTTGGAATTTGGGGAGAGCTGGGCCTTCTCTGAGGATTAAGGCCAGATTGAATCTCTGCTTTGGGGGGACGTCAGTGACTATGGGAGCCTTGAGGGCTGCGGCATTTCTGGTGAAGATGTGATTAGGAAATGTGCCTCCCAGTCATCGTTATTCAGCAGCCCCTCCTGTCCTAGAGCTGGGGCTCTGCCCGTTGGTAAGCTGACTCTTGTTTTCTTGTGCATATTTTCCCTTCTGCAAATGTATCGGCATTCAGCTTTAATCAAGGAGGCTTTTACTCTGTGATCTGTAGCAGGGATGACTGAAGTCATGTGGAGGATTTTAAGTAACTAATCTCTTAAGACATTCAGAGCATAATCTCTCCTCGCCCGTGATCATCCTGCCTGCATCTGGGAGATTGGGGAGGTTCTGCAAGGAAGGCAGGATGGGGACTGGCATCCTTCAGAGAGACCAGGGGTCCTCCTGTTTGCTTTTGGCATGAGGACAAGGCCTGCTGTTCACTTGCCGTGTCAAGAGAGTTCAAGACGCCCGGTGAATGTGACCAGTGTGTTACTCAATCTCCAAGCTGGTGCTACAACAGTGACGGGCCAGAGTCACATGGAGATCGCATCCAAACTCCTCCTTGTCTCTCTGGTGCTTGTCCAGGGCTGTGGAACAGATTCAGAGGCCTGGCACTCGCTGGCATTTATTCATATTTTTCATTAAACTCCATCAGGTTAATCAAAAGATCAGGGGTGCAGGATCTGAAGTTTTCCTATACTTTTCTTATAATTTAAACACGACTTCATAGGTATGTGGTCTGTTGGACTAAATTAGATTACAGTTGCTCTTTGAGTGGTCACTTCCTTTTCTATTTCCACCCACCTTCTGATGTTCGCTCAGGTTCCTGCTACCAGAGGTGTTCTTCCAATGAATCTGGTGAATATTACTTAAAGTGCTGCCTTTGGTTCTTCTCTCTTATTAGAATGATAAAATCCCTAACAATGTAGACTAATGAGGAAGATTAGTTTGAATTAGGAAAATGCCTGAATTACCAAATATTTTTCAAGAACTTCATTGTTATTACTTTTAAGTAAATACTGTAACTCAAACTACACTAATAGAGTGCCTAATAAAGATCCTTGGGGGATCCTGCTTTAGGAGAGAAATGAGAATGATTTGCAATTAGCATACCGATTGTTTATGTAAATGGAGTTTCTGAAATACTGGGCTGTGCTTGAAAATCGTTTGTTCTCTTAAGTATTTTAAATAGTCCCTATGAAACCCTGAGCACGCTGGAAGTTTATATGTTGTATAAAGACCTGTTTTGTGAGGACCTAACTCAACCCCATCAGCAATATCAGAAATTCCAAATTATTGATGCCCCTCCGTTCTTTCCTCCCAAGATTAGGTTTGCTCTCTTTGCCAGATGCTGCCACAGTACTTGGCATTTGTCTGATGTAACACAGATCAATAAATTTAGCAAATACAGAATGTGTTCTCCCGTGTGCTTGGCAATATGTGAGATGGAGGAGACAAAACCGTCTTTGTGAGCCTGGAGACGGCAGACATCCTGAGGGTCCTCAAGGAGGTAGTTTATAGGCTAACAGTGAAGTCAAGCAGTAAACGAATAAGTGCACATATGGTTGATTACAGCAGTGAAGCTAGACTGTGCGTTACTTGAGTAATTAACAGTTTAATACACTGGACTGTATGTCCCATCAGGACAGGGATTGTGTCTTTGTTGTTTGTCATGGTATCCCAAGCCTCTCTAGCTTTTGCCTGGCATTGAGTCAATCCTAGATTAAGGTGTATGACATCACCCAGAAGGGTCAACTATCAGCAGTGTCATAGGGTTCAACCTAATAGTTGCTCGATCAATATGCGTTGAATATTGAATGTGTGTTGTAATCAATGAGGTCTTACAGGAGGCTGCGGTTAATGCACTTTTCTCTAGCCAAGGAAATGGCCAGCTAGGGTATTTGAAAAGAAATTCCAAAATGTCAAATAGCTAGAACTTGTGGTCCTCTGATGCAGACATGGGGTGTCAGTGGGGCTGGGGAGCCTTGTGTCCAGGATATTTTCTTAGTACATTTTGCAGCCCCAGGTGGAGGCATGTGTGTCTGGGGCCTGGAGTGCTATCAGCAGCCCCGGGGACCTGAGGGGTGACAGGCAGGGAGGGGAGCCGGTTGGCCTCTAGAGGAAAGAGGGAGGAGGAGAGGATTGGCACAGCTGGAGGAGCTGTGTCCGAGCCTGAGCACAGGAAACACTTTTGCAGACAGCTCATGCCTCCGTGTGTTTCCTTGATGGATCTGTGTGTGCCCACAGTGGTGGAGTCTGGATCTTAATGTCTCCCAAGGCTCATTAGCTATAGGCGCAGTTACCAGCCTGTGGTGCCAATGGGGCTGGTGGAAGCTTGAGATCAAGTGGACAGAAGTTAGGTCATTGGGAGAGCACCCTTAAAGGAGTGTTGGGACCCTGGCCTCTCCCTGTTTCCTCTGTTTCCCGGCTACCACGGGATGAGCAGCTTTGCTCTACCACACACTCCTTGCCATGATGTGTGCCTCACCACGGGCCTGAAGGTGACAGAGCCAAGTGACCATGGCTGAAACCTCTGAAACCATGAACCATAATAAAACTTTTCCTTCTTTAAGTTGATCATCTCGGGTATTTTGTTACAGTAATGGAAAGGTGACTGACAAACACAGCGTGCTCGGTTACTTGCTAAGCACTAACATTCCTCATGGTGAGCCTCTTTTGGGCCTGGAATTTCTGCATGATGAATTGTGGGCTGGACTGTAGACCACTAGCCCATCAGAGGCAAGAGTTGAACTAAGGAGAAGGCCCCAGCTGGGCTCTCTGGGAGAAGCCCAGTACTCTGGCCTGGGGCCTGCTCCCTATCTATGGAACTGGGAGTTGGGCCCAGGCTAGGGCTTGGATCAGAGCTACCCGGACCTTCTGTATAAGAACTTTTTTTTTTTTTTTTTTTTTTTTTTTGCATCTGTTTAGATTTCATGGCTCTCTCTCCAATTTCTGTGCACAAATGTCCAATTGTGCTACCATATTATAATGCTCGGTATTTTCTCACACCCACAGGATAATTTCTAGTTCAACTCAATTCCACAGCTATTTGTCGAGCATACTTATGTGCCAGCCAGAGTGGGGGTGGCAAGTGAGAGAAACACACATACGGGACCCTGGCCCCTGCCTGTAGCAGACACAATGAATAGCCCATGCAACAGCCATTTTTTCTCTTCCTGCTGGCAGAGCCCAGTTTTGTTTGGGTGCTACACCTTCCACACACCATTCCTGGAAAGGTGACCCTGCTTCTGACTGTAGGGTAAATGCTGCTGGATAAGCCAAACATGCAGTCCGTAGTTTAGATGCAGGCATGTAATACAGAGTTGAGAGGTCTCCTGGAGGATTCTGGGAAAGACAGCTTCTCTCCTAAAAAGAAGCACTTCTTTTTTTTTTCTTTTACTAGATTCATGGAAATGAGGCAGGCGTATTGTCACCTTGAGAAAAGCAAGTTTGTGGAGGCTGTCAGAGGGAAAATACAGGAAGAACCAGGGTCCTAGTTGACTGAGCCCCTGGAGACCAAGAAGTCCAGCCTTCGTACTTTCCGTCCCAACCTTTTTAAGTCATTTGTGTTGGTATTTTTATAGCTGAAGGCAACCCATATCAGACACTCCCTCAAAAGAGCACGGAACAGGGCTTCTTCCTATAAAACACTATGATTCAGATTATCATCAGAAACTGTCCAATTCAGAGCCAATGTTTTCCCGTGGGGTAAGCCAGAGAGGAGAGAGGGAAATATGTTGGCGAGAGAAGGGCTTATGGGAGGAGATTGTGTTTGGAGTGGATCCTGAAACAGGATTAGGCTTCCAGGAGGAAGAGCAGAAGGGAATTCTGGGGAGGGGATGGCATGAGCTGACCCGTGGAGACAGGATGAATGTGGCACTGTCTGAGAACAGTGGGGTTGTTTCCTGGTTCTCCAGGCAGATGCCACCAGAGCCCCTCAAAGGGCAGGTGTCGAAGTTGAAACTGATTTTTTCAGTGGGGGAAGGGCTGTGTGTGGGCAGGGAAGAAACTTAGCAAAGGATCCTGGTGGGGGAGGACTGAGGAACCGTGTACCAGATTGATGGAGAAGGGGAAGAAAGGAAAAACCGAGTGACCAGTTGAAGCTTCTGGAATAATTTAGTTTTAGGTGGTGAGACTTCGATTGGTAGCAGTAGGAAATGGGGGTGGAGGTGAAGATATCAAAGGAACATGGTGACGGAATATAAACTGATGAAAGGAGGGTTGGTTGAATGTGGAGGGAGGGCAGAGTCTGTAGGTGGCTCCAAGAAGGTGAGCATGAAGACGGTGGGCATTTGAGAAAAGGGGTGGATTTTTGCCACTGGGATTTTGAAGTAGTGATAGAAGATCTAAGTACTGAGACCTTGAATTCAAAGAAAATATGGGCTAGACTTTGGGAATGAGAGCTCAGACCTTAGGATGATGTGGCACAGACCACTGTGTAATAGATATGCCCATGGGGTGGTGGGTGGGGCCCCGTCTGTCGGCTCAGGTGGGTAGGGTCTGCAGGCTGCCCTTGTTCTCCTGGCTTGGTCTGCAGGGAGGGGCTAGAGCTCGATGCCCAACTTCACTTGTCTCTAGGACTCTCTTCTTGGAAGGCAGGTTTACACCCTGGCTCCCCAGGCCCCTCCAGCTCTCCGTGGAATGGGATCCCTGTTTATGAGTGAGATGCTGCTCTCTCCATGGGTCACCAGATGGTTAAGCAGCTTGCAGAGGACAATGTTTGGGGCTTGGTGTCCATCAGTGAACCAGGTGGAGCATCTCAATTATCTGCTTAAATGTGCAGCTTCAGGAAAAGTCTCAAGACGCCCAGACGAAACTCAAAATGAGGTGCAGAGCCCATCCTTTTCATCTTTTCCTACTCTTAAAAGATTTAAAATGTGCCTTAAAGGCTCAGGGTCCAGAGCTGAGCCCTGGTCTGCATACTCTTTGTTATGGCGCTGTAGTCCTTGGGTCTGGCTGACTCACATTATTTTCCTAAGGGCAGAGGGCCCTGGTGTGTGCTGGGAGGCATTTGGGCATCTGGTTTTCGTCAGGCAGCAAGGAAAAGTGCAGACGAGGAATCTGATCTTGCTATAAACAAAACAGAGTTGGACGCTAGGGAAAGGCGTCTGTGAGACCCGCTCCGGCTCTGTGTGTGATCTCCCGAGCCACCGATGTCTCCTGTAGCTAAACACCTTGACTCCATAAACACCCAGAGGAAAACGCTTCAGGCTTGGGAGACAGCAGGCGCTGCCCACTCTGGGGCTTTTCTTTCTGTTTTTGGAGATTCGGACAGCAATGGCACCATTTCTCTGTCTGATGGAGAGCTCAGATTCTTATTTTTCCTCCACTTTAGCATAGCTCTGGGGTGTCGTGAGTATTTGTTGATGATATTCAATCGTGCACACTGCCTTGTCTTTTCTGACCAAAGAGCCCTAAGAAGGTCCAGGTTTAATCCCAGGAAGCAGATGTCACTGTGGAGCCATCTGACAGCCTGGCCTTTTCCTTGGATGGCCTTTCCAGTCAGGCATCCATCTGTCCATGCAGCCAGCGTTCCTCAACATTTGCTATGGAACCAGCGGGATGGTTTTGGGCAAGTTATTCAACCTTTCTAGGCTTTCCATTTCCCCATCCGTAAATAGTAAGAGCTATTTAGTGAAGTGATCATGAGGTTAAGTGGGTTCACAGGGAAAGTACTCAGGAGTGTAGATGGTAGCTGCCTTTACTGTTGGCAGGGTTGCCAGCTTGGTCAGCTGACTGGCCACAGGTTGCCTTAGGTATGGTGTGGCCATTTGGAGATTGGATTCATGCCTCCGTATCTAGTTTGCAAGCCATAAAGGCCTGACCTTTGGACAACATTGTCACCTCCCTTGGGATTGCTTCTTGTTCTTATTTCAGTGTTTTTTTAAATTTTTATTTTATTTTATTTTATTGTTGTTGTTTGTTTTCTTTTCAGTGCTGGGATTGAACCCAGGGCCTTGTGCAATTGGAGCACTGTACCCCCACGCTATATCCCCAGCCCTTCCTGTTTCAGTTTCCATGAGGCCATTGTAACTGAACTCCAAAAATCCATGAGCCACTGGCCCAGAGTGTGCACTAGCCTGGACTTTGTCGATTGCAGCGGGCACTTTGGAGTGATTCCTCAGCCTCATTGTTTGGGTGTTGCTGCCTGAGCCCCCTCTGCCCTTCCTTGTCACTTTTTTTTTTTTTTTGCCATCTGCTATATTGTTGTCTCTCAATGTCCCCCCAATATTCAAACATTTTTGCTTCTACCTTTCTCCATCTGCTCAAGCTTCTATTTCTGTCAGTGCATCTCTTCTGTGGCCTGCTCTTTAGGGTTTCCTTTGTTTGGCTTCTTCCCTGTGTTTTCTGAGAGTGGTGTTGATGTCATCTGGTGTCCCATGCTGTGTCTAAGGGAGGAACCTGCATGAGCCCTTTGAGTGTAAGGTAATGGCAGAGTATCTAATGAGAGGACTCCTGGGGGAGGGGGGTGATTTGTCACTGGGTGGTGGGTCGGGGAGGGTTTGGGGAGAGGGCTGCATTACCTGATTTGGTACCTCCTGACACATGGGCATCGAACAGGCACAATCACGCTGGCCAGCCAGCACGCTGTCTTGGTGATGATGGTGGCCTAGGACCCGAGGGATGCAGGGTCCTTCCCTCAGCCACCGTTGTTACCTTGGCTTAGCTCTCTGCTTCTTCTGCATCCTGTCACCACTGACAGCTTGCTTGCTCCAGCCTGTGGTTACCTGGATGCTCGTCCATGCACCTTCTGCCTGGCTCCCGCTCTCCTCCAGTGAATGGAGGAAATTCTGTCCTTAGCTGTTTGTGAGCCAAAAGAACTCGCCCTGTCTTGGCTGGGAAGGCGTATTTACTTTTGAAGTAAAATTAGACATGATCAAGAACCGGCACCGTGAACTCCCAGCCTTTCCAAGTTCCTAGAAGTGTTTTGAATCCATCCTCTTTTCGCCCCCGCCCCCCACAGAAGTCTCCCTTCTTCCTAAAAATAATGATGTTAGTGTTTCACCCTGCGAAGGAATGTCGTGTCTGTCCTGGGGGAAGTGGCAGAGAGGCCTGAGGGTTCAAAGTCACAGTGAGTCATAAAGGAGACTTTGTCCTTGTGGGCTCAGCCCTGGGTTTGAGCCCACGTGTGCAGGAGGCGCTGCGGTTGTGGAAAGGCACCTCCATGACCCCTCGTGATGGTGGAGAAAGGAGAGGCCTGTAGCCCCCACCCTTTGTGCCTCTCCAGTCTCCTGGCCTCCCCACCAGCAGCCACGTCCTCCACTGCCCCCCCACGGCCCCGCCCAGCTGCCCTTCAGGTCTGGCTCTTCTCAGCCACTGTCCCTTGTTCTCTCTCCTTAGTGTTCAGTCCCTAATCGAGCCCTAGCTCTTCCCTGGCCCCGCTGGTCGGAAGGTTTATGGGTCACTAGGAGGAGGAGCAGAGGTGGGCCACTATGAACCCCCACATTGTTTCTGGCTCTCTGCATGTGGCCCTGGCCGAGGGGATGTTACGCAGCCCCCTGGGTACATGAGGCGGCGGAGGCCTAGCAAGATTGTGCGATTTCACCAAGTCGCAGCTCGATGCGACATGGCTGTGTCTTTGAACTACAGCTAAGGAAAAGGAACCCAGTGTTTTTAAATACGGTTTATTGTGATGCAATTTGCATACAACAGAACTCACCGATTTTAAGTGTATAGTTCTTTGTTGATAAATGTGAATAGTTGTGCAAATACCATCAAAATGGAATATGGAGTACTCTAGTCACCCCAAAAAAGTTCCCTTGTGCCTCTTGAGGTCAACCCCCTTTCCCACTGCCAGGCCCACGGCAGCAAGGGATCTTAATCATTCTCTCCTCTGTCCTGTCCAGACTGGGATACACATGGAATCCTGCAGCACAGCCCTCTGACTCTGGCTTCTTTCATTCAGCACGATGCTCCTGAGAGTCCTTCCTGTTGCCGTGGGTAGTTTGTGCTTTTTATGGCTGAGTGGTGTTCCATTGTGTGGATACACCATTGGGGTGTTTTTGGTTTGTGGTTCTTAGGATAAAGCTGCGATGACACGTGTACATTTGTGTTGACTGGGTTGTCGTCTCTCTGTGTTAATACCTAGAAGTGGGATTGCTGGGTCGTCTGCCAACTTTATGTTTAACCTTTTGAAAAACTTCCAAACCTTTTTTTAAGCAGTTGCATCGTGCGACATGCCTGCTGGTCATGTATGAAGGGGACCTGGTACTCATGACTCATGACCTAGAACCCTTCTGTTGAATTACAGTCACTAGCTGTTGAGGTGTTAGTGTGCCCTGAGCCTGCCTTTTAGTGAAATATCTGGGAGAGTTTGACACCATGAGACTCAGTTGATGGTGGAGAGGTTTCCTTGGGGGAGGTCCCTTGACACACAGGGCTTCCTTCTTTGATGGCTGCCACCATCCACATATCCCCCCTCTGCTGCCTCCCGTTGACTTGGTTCACAAGTAAAACTCACCTGTGGAGCTCCCACTGCTGTAACTGAGACCCTTACAGTCTGTGTACACTGGAACAACCCACTTGGATGCAGCTCACTTTCCCAGCTTTCACAAGCTCCTATTATGCTGGCTCATGGCCAGGGCTGGAGTCAGAAATGCTCTCTCTCAGATGAACCTGAGTGCAGAAGCTGCAGGGGTGTGGGGACGCTGTCCCAGTGCTGTTGCAGATGCCAAGCTGGTGGACTGATTTACTGGTGTGGGGGGCTGCACAGGGCGGTCCCAGCTCTGTCTGGGTCTGGAGCTCACTGCTCAGGGCTGTCTTTAGCAGGGGACCAGATGGAGGACTGTAGTTTCCTGCAGTACTTTCCTGTTAGGTCTCTGGTGTTTAGAAAGAGCCCAAACCAGACAGGGGTGCTATCAGGTTACAGTTCTGCCCAGTGTGGTGCCTGTGACTGGAGCGAAGGATGTCAGGAACATGTGGTTGGATTTCCTTGATTTGCGACGGCATTTCCTGAGTGGGGACCACTGATTATTAGGTATTCTTTGGACCAGGGACCTGTAGGAAGGAAAAGCACAGGTGCCCTTTTCTAAAGGATTGTTGTCACAGCCAGAGTGCTGAGTGTGGAAGTTGGTCCCACAGCATACGTGCTGTGCTGGGTGAGCTGCCTCACTAAACTTGTGCACGTGATTTAGAAGGGCATAGAGGGCCTGGGGCACTCCCCTGGTGACTGGAGAGTCCTGGGCTTGGAATTGGAAGCTCTGTTTCTTGTCCTCCCCCTGACTCCTGATAACTTGATGACCTTGGATTAATCACCTGGCCTTTCAGGACTTCATCTTCCTCACTGCAGGGTACCAACAACATCCCTGTTAAACGGGGGCTGGACGATGTGCTGCACACAGAAGCCCTTTTACATATGTGACAATATGAGACCTGGACATGGCCACTGCCCTGTGTGTGTGCTGTGGTTGGGGAGGCAAAGCTAGCACCCAGGCAGCTACTTGCCATTCCTCTCCTTACCCTGGTGTCACTATGCCTGCATCCTCAGGAGGATGTGCACGGCTTGGAGCAAGGGACAGGCTGGCCCCTGCCTGCCCCTGAGCATCAGCCTGGAACCTTCTTGCTGGCTCCTCAGGCTGACAGTAATAAATGCACAGAGCTGCTGAGGAGCGGCTGGGAGTCAGGACACAAAGAACTGTTGGGGGCGGGTGGTGTCAGAGCTCCTGAAGGTCACTCAAAAGGGAATACTCAGTGACCCAAGGTGAATGAAAAAGTAGCGGGCAATTCAGTACCCAGGAGTGAGGTGGCACGGGAGGGACAGGAGTATGGATTTGAGAATTCGGAGACCCATATTCTTCAAGCCACTGTCAGGAACTAGCCGTGAGCCTTTGGGGAGGCTGACCTCAGTGTCCTTTTCAGTAAGATGAGGGTGCAGGACCAGATGACCAATTAGAGCTTCCACCTTGCACTAGGGAGTGAGGCTCATAAGAGCCTATTCGCTGTGCTTTTGGGGTGAGACACGTAGGCACAGATGAGCCTTGCAGCCCCTTTGTTGGTGAATCCCTGTGGTTAGTGAATAATTGCTTCAGGGGCAGAGGTGGGCGAGTGAGGACGGCAAGTGAAAACCTCCGTGGGGACGGATAGGCCGCAGGCAACACTGTGCCTCAGAGCCACCCGAGAAGGACCCCACTAAGCAGTTTTGCCCAGGACTTGCTGGCAGGTGGCCCTGGTGGCCCCTGCTGACATCTGCCACTGGAGCTCCCCAGGCCCAGCATGGGACAGTGATGGATGACACTGTGACAGAACCACCACCCGAGAGCAGCTCTGCCCCTGCTGCCCACCACGCCCCTGGGTTCAGGACGCCAGCTGACAGCCTCAAGTTCCCAGTTCCAAACCATTGATTTAAATTCTGGTTGAGACTTTTCCTTTGCCACATTTTCTTGTGCTGTGGAGTCAGTGTGCTTTCTTCCTGCTGGTGAGACAGGAGATTTGACTCCCTTCCAGGTTCATGTTCTCTGGGTCCGCATCCCATGCTGAGTGTGTTTCTTCCTTCTGGAGGCCCTGACCCACACCCATCACCTGGGCCCTTTTCCCTGAAGCCAGGGCTCCATCTCAGTTCCCTGCTGCGGCTGCCCGGAGGTATCCAGAATTCTCATGTTGTTGATCATAATTGCACTTCACTTGGAAGCATACAGTTTGACCTCTTCTCCTAAGTCATCCCAGACTTAAATTCCCAGTGAACCCCAAGGACCAGTTTTTTTTTTAAAGTAAAACATTTTTGTGTTTTTAAAAATAATAAGTAATTCATGTACATGTTAAGAAAACAAAAGTGAGGTGTTATGAAAACATGAAATGTTCTGGACGTCAAAGTAAAATTTTAGGAATAAAAGCTTGAGTGCTTTTTTTTTAAAATGGTGCTCGACATGCAAATTTGATAAATAGTGTTCTTCTCACTTAAATCATAAAGAGGCTCGTAGCCTCCTTTCCCGGTTTTCTATTCGTCGTCCGTTCCTGCCCGCTCTGCTCCTGGAACAACCCCCCTCTGCAGTTTCCCCTGCTTTGCTTTGAGCAGTCCTTGCTTGGATGCTTCACAGCTTTTTCTTCTTTTAATTTTCTACTGTGAAAATTTCCAAATAAATACGAAGGGGGAAGGAATAAGGTCATGAACCCTCACGCACCCCACCACCCAGTTCCAACAATTAGCAGATCATGGCCGATCTTGTTTTATCTGTACCTCCAACATATTATTTCCAAGAAAATCCAAGGACGCTTATTAAATTCCTTCGTGTTGTTGAAAACTCTTGTCTGCTAAGCTGCCTTTAATAGAAATGTATTTTTGCTTTTTTGGGGGTAGGGTGGGGGTAGGTTACCGGAGATTGAACTCAGGGGCACTCGACCACCAAGCCACATCCCCAGCCCTATTTTGTGTGTGTATATATATATATATATATATATATATATATATATATTTCAGGGTCTCACTGAGTTGCTTAGCACTTTGATTTTGCTGAGACTGGCTTTAAACTCGCCATCTTCATGTCTCAGCCTCCCGAGCTGCTGGAATGATAGGTGTATGCTACCATGTCTGGCTTATTTTTCTCTTTTAAAATATATTTTTTAGAATAACATGAAGGTAAAATTTTGCCCTCATCAGTTTGGAGAAAAGGTGGTGGTCAGACAATACCAGGAGCTGACCAAGACATGAAACAGCAGGAACACTGCATCACTGATCTGAGGAATACAAATTGGTGTGATGACATTGCAGAGCAATTTGGGCCTTGCCCAGTGTGGGTAAAGACACCCTGGATGAATGTTTACAAGGATGTTTTTTTTTTTCAGGGAAAAGTTAGAAACCACTTTAAAAGTTCATCAATAGGAAAGTAAGTGAATTGTGCCACATATGTTGCATATTTGTACAATGGGTTATGACATACAGCAGTTGAAATGAGTGCACTGGAGTGACACATGTCAACAAGGATTACCCTCAAACATGTTTTGTCAAGTCATAATAAGGATGCAAGAAGGTGCATACAGGGTGATGTCATTTTAAACAGTTCTAAAACATGCAAAATGATATTGTGTATGGCTACATCTGTATGTAGTAAAATATAAAAATGTGAAAGTGGGGAATACCATTTCTGGGGTGGGTGAGGCTGATGGGGTTGAGAAGCAGGTGGAATAGAGACCTGAGCAGAATCCATCATGCTCTTTTTCTTGGGAAAAAAAATCTAAAGCGAACGTGGGGAAATGTTAGGATTTGGCAAATCCTGGACACACAGGTATTTATCTTTTCTGTATGTTTTAAATACTTTTCTTATTTAAAAATTAGCTTACAAAATGGGTGATGGTCCTTTCCCTTCTGATGAGCTCGACATGGTCCCTGTTGCCTCTCTATGTCGCTGTCTTGACTGATGCTCAGAAACTTGACGTTTCTGGTTATCTAATCCTGAAAAAAAAAATGATATTTACTTTATCATCTAGTGACAGTAGCTCATGGATCCCCCAAACTTAATGGATTCCTAGAGGCTCATGACTCTAGGTGATTTCCAGACACATATATTAATGGCTAGAAAAAGCAAAGTAACAAAGCCCTAATGATTTGACTTGACAAGTTTAAAGGGCAACATGGCACTATCGTCTTTTTTCCCTTTTGGAGGAGGGGAGAACAGTGGGAAGGGAGAAGGCAGAGAGGGGAGAGAGCTTTCTTTGCCTCTGGGTGGACCGCTCTAAGATGCAGCCTCCCTTCTGTCATCTGTAGTTGGTTCACACCTGTCACCACACCTGAGGTTTGCACAAAGTAGGGAGGATGGGTGCAGAGGAGACTGGACTGGGCCGTGCAAAGGAACTGCAGGATTTAGAGGAGATGAGTGGCTGAATAGATGGCACAGGATGAAGGGCCCCAAGACACATACCCTTTATGTCCCTACCTCTGGTGCTCCTCACCTGTTCACCGTCCCCTTCCAGTAGACCCACACCAGCCCCCACAGTGGGTGCCCCGTTGCCTTTTAGCAACGGGGTTTTGCATGCGCCCTGATCTCTCTGGTGGAATGGAAGGGGTCCCTTCCCCTTACCTGTCCTGGGCTGCCTGCCAGACCCTGGCTCACTTCCCAGACTCTGGTCAAGGTGATGTCCAGGTGAGCGCCCCCCACTGCCACGGGACTCCCTGGGCTGACTCCACCCTCCCACTGCGGATAAGATCGGCACGTTATGTGCTTCCATCCTTAATTCCACGCTGGTCTTCCTACCTAGGACTTCCTCTGCTCAGGGATGCCGGTGGAATGATTCAGAATGCAGACTTTGTGCACGACCAAGGGCAGAGAGCCACCTGCCGCTGAGGCTGAGAGTGGTGCCTGCTTCAGATGGTCCCTGGAGGGCTTGAGTGTTGTCACATGGGTAAAGGCCTTAGTGGAGGGCTTGGCAAGACTCAGCTGTCCTCTGCTGCACCTGTTGCCGACTACCCCATTTCTTCCTTCCTCTCTCCTGTCCCGGCTTTTCCTATTCACTTTCTTCTTCCCTTGTTCTTCACTTTTCTTGTTCTCTCACCAGCACAGAATGGATGGCTGTCCGTGTAAGGGTGTGAATGACAATGGTGGACTTGGGGGCAATGGCATCAACCTGTCATACCACAGGGATGTGTTTGGAAGGGACCCAGGGAGAATGAGGCTGGAGAAGTGGGCTGGGTCCAGAAGACAGAAGCCTTGGGTGCTGAGAGGAGGAGTTTGGACCCCACGTGATTGGTGTTGGAGAGTCACCAGACCATTGTTCACATGCTGACAGACTTTGTGGGGAGAATTCCTAGCAGTGGCTTGTGAATTTACAAATATGCTAACGACCTCGAAGATTGCAGAGCAGAACTTTTGGTTAGGTTGGTGAGAGTGGCAGTGAGCAGGACAGCTGCGGGTGCGAAAGGAGCAGGCTCACTGGCTAGAGGAGGGGACATAAAGGAGGTGTCATCTTGGCTCTGAGATTTCTAGCCATCTAGATTGCAGGAAACCACAGGAAGAGTAAGGGCCGCATGGGTAACATTGTTATTTTTAATTTGTTTATATGTATGGGATGGCTTAGGATTTGGCCTCCATTGGCATATTTATCGAGTATACCTACTGTGGATGCCAGCAGGAGGGTCTGCAACGTGATATGCTTATAGGCAGAACAAGAGCAGAAGGGAAATAATGTGCCTGAGCTTTGTCTGCACAGTTTTCTGGTGGTGTTGGGGTGTTGCAGGATTCTGTCCTTGACCTTTCTTGAGTTTTCCTAGTGCGTTTAAGGAAAGTAGAGTTCATACTCATCCAAGTCATTTAAAATCGTCTGTGATTTTATGATTTTTAAAACAAGAAGGGACAGCAAGTGTGTGGTTTGGCAACTAACCTGTTACGATAGGACGGGGTAAATGCAAAGTTCTGAATCCAGTACATGAAGAGTAGGAGGAGAGGCTATGGCAGGAAGGTGGTTTTAGTTGGCAGACATCAACCATGTGATGTGGCTTCCAAACAAAGCTGTCCTTCTGTCCAGGAGGAGGGTGGTCTGCTTTCCCTGTCCTGGTTAGCCCATACAAGGGGAGCAGTGTACATTTCTGGTCAGTACACAGGGATGGAGACACACTAGAGCCCTTTGTAAGAAATGGGGACAGGAACTAATGCATAGAACACAAGCTCCCTGAGGGTGCAGTTGTTCCCATGCACCTATCCGAAGCTTTATGGCCAGCTTCAGTGTCCTTTTCCTAGTGTGTGCTCAGCTGCTGTCCATGGAATAGATAAATAAGATTGAGCTTGTCCTGTATCCAAGATTGCTGAGCCCAGTTTCAGTTCCAAGTCAAGGAGGACTTTCCAATTGAGCTTCGTCACATGGGCTGCCCTCTGCAGAGATGTGCACCTGCATGCAAGGTGTCCACAGGTCCAGGGGAGCGACGTGGTTTGTTGAGTGAGCCCCCAAGATTCCATTGTTCTCCAGATGATCAGGACTTTTTGGTTGAGGAGAGGAAGGGAGAGTGGGGTACCAATCTGTGATCAGTGAGGGCAGCCAGGAGCGAGTAGATTTGTAGATGAATTGGCTGGCAAACTTACAAGCACACCCCCTGCCACCAAACAATGCTTTTTGTAATTTCTAGATAAAATGCCCTAATTTGAAACAGCATCGAATGGAATTTAAGTTAATGGTGTGAATTGCAGTCCCATCTGCTCGGCTCCATGGCCCAGTAGATCTGTGGAGCCATTTGTCACAATTTGTTTTAAAGCCTGGAAGAAAAATACTCCTGGATGCTGTCCAGAGCCTCTCGTGGAGATGCTGTCTTTGGAATGTGGAAGGAGTGGGTGGTGAGAAAGCTGGGGCTGGACAGAGGCGGGCATGTGCTGTGAGGCAGAAGATGGCTCCAGTCTGCCCTCCAGGGTGTGCCAGTGACTTTGGGTGAGTTCTGCAGCCATTTAGGGCTTGGGGCCCAGTGTATAGAGAGAGGGTAGACATCCCACAGTCTCTCCAGGGTGGGGGTGGGCCAGGTGACTATTCATTCTTTCATTCATTCGAAAAATTAACTTTTTAATTTTTGGGGCACCAAAGCTTGAACCTAGAGATGCTTAACTGCTGAGCTACATCCCCAGCCCTTTTTTATTTTTTATTTTGAGAAAGGGTCTCACTAAGTTGATTAGGGTCTTGCTAAGTTGCTGAGGCTGGCCTCAAACCCGGGAGCCTGCTGTCTCAGCCTCCCAAGTTGCTGGGATTATAGGCGTGAGTCACGTTGCCTGGCTCGGCTTATTTTTTTGAGCTCCTATTATGTGCCACCCTTCATCCTAGGACTTGGGGATTTAGCAATGCTAATATTTTTTCCCGGGTTTCAGATCAAGAGTGCTAAGACCATCGATGTCCATTTCATTGTTATTGGAGGACAGCATTTCTTCAAGCTTAAGGACCATATATGCATGAAAACTGTCCTGAACTCAGGATAAGTTGTCACTAGCCTTCCTCTTGACATGCTTGGGGCCTCAGCAGGGTAAGAGGGCCATCTTGCAGGGCAAGGAAGCAAGCCATGAGGGTGAGGGCAGCTGAGCAGATGTGTACAAAGCACCTTTGGTCACCAGGGGAAGGGTGAAGCTGGTGGAGGATTCTTCCCAGGAAAGCTGATTGTGGAGTGGGACTCTCAGGGGAGAGGAGGCTTGATAGGTGAGGGCCTGGGGTGATGCGAGGCACCTGTGGAAGGAGCATTAGGTTTTGGAGTGGAGGTACACTGGGAATGGGGCTGCAGGAGAATGTCCAGTTGATTCAGCCCTAGGCATCTGTTGGGCACCTCCTGTGTGAAGCAGAGGCACACACGAAGATGGGTTAAGACGAGGCTCTGGCTGAAGGTGCCCTGAGTCTCAGGAGGCAGGCAGGTCTGGAGATCAGTTTCAGGGGGGTGCAGGCACAGAAGGAGAGCATGACCACCTGCCTAAGGCAGTTAGGAAGGGTTCCTATCAGAGATGCTAGGTGTGGGGTGGAGAAGGGGCCTTTCCAGGCAGAGGGCTTTGGAAGGCCCTTGTGAGTTTGCCTTCCTGTTGTGCGTGGAGGCCAGAGACTCCAGAACCAGCTGTTCATTTGATTCTTGGGATGATAACAGCTATATTTCAGTGCCTCCCAAAAGGAGGTGGTCACTGTAATGGAGGATGAGAATTTCTTTTGTGCGTGAGCTGCCTTAAGTCTTTTCTGGAACATTGTGGGTGTGAAAAAAAAAAATAGTCCTTGCAGTTGTGTGTGGGGAGTTGGAAAGGGTGGTGTATTGGGAGCTATGGGGAGGCAATGATGCAGCCCTGGGTGCAGAGGCCTGGCGATGTGTGCAGGCTGTGCCGGTAGGAGGGTGTTTGGTATTGGGGGTCACCCCTTAGGTAATCTTCCGGTTTCCCCTCTAGGGCCAAATTCCCCACAGCCGCCAGCTGGGGCTAACAGGTGTTGGGAATAAGCAGAAGATGAGGGTAACTCTGTGAGTGAGGGTCAAATTAGGAAAGGAGGGAAGGGGAACAGACTCCTGTATTCCAGGAAGAGAAAGCCCAAGGCCTGCAACAGCAGGATCCTTGGGAGGGACAGGCAGTCTGGAATTTATCTAAATGGATATCTGGAATTGGTGGCTCACGGGCTTGGTCAAGCTTAGAGCCTTCAAACCAGTTAAGAGGGCAGCGTTTCTTTTAGGCTGAAGGACCCTATGCATGAAAACTGACCTGAACTGGGCAACACACAGGGATGGAGACACACTAGGGACCCTTTGTCAGAAAGGATTGTGTCCTTGACCTTTTTTGAGTTTTCCTAGTGAGTTTAAGGAAAGTAGAGTTCCTCCTCATCTAAGTGGCTGGGTATAGTGGCACACACCTGTGATCCTAGCCCCTGGGGAGGCTGAGGCAGGAGGATTGTAAGTTTAAAGTCAGCCTCAGCAATTTAGTGAGGCCCTCAGCAACTTAAAGAGACTCTGTCTCAAAATTAAAAATATAAATGAAAAGGGCTGAGGATGTGTCTCAGTGGATAAGTACCCCTGGGTTCAATCCCTGGTATCGCTCCCCCCATCAAAAGGGATGAAGTAAAGTTCTGCTGTTTAGAGGCACGTATTCCAGTCGTCTATAGCTGTGTGTCAAACCGTCCTAACTCTTAGTAGATTAAAACAGAAGTCATTTAACCTCTTTCATGCATCCTGTGAGTCGGGACTTCAGGAGGGACTTGGCTGGTGGTTCTGGCTCAGGTTCCAGCCAGCAGCAGTCAGATGGTGGCCGGAGTTGGGGCGCAGGGAGCCGGAATATGGAGGGTGGGCATCTTGTTCTGTTCACGGGGGTCTGTCCTGAAGGCTGGCTTGGGCTTCCTCTTTGTGTGTGGCCTCAGAGCCGTGAAAGGGCTTGCAGGGTGACTTGGGGCTCCCAGGGAGTGTCCCAGAGAGATGGCTGTGGGGTTTTGATGTCCCAGGAGGGTCAGAGTCCCTTGTCAAGCAGAGCAGGCTGGGAGGGGCCATCACCACCAGCTTTTGGAAATCCACTTGTGCAGGTGGGACAGTGGCCGATGAGCTGCCTCTGTGGGTGACTGTGGGTCGGGGAGGGCGGCAGCCACCACGTGGGGTTGGGTGGACAACCCAAGCACCAGGCACGAGCCTGGAGAGCAGGCAGCAAATGACCGAGGATCGGTGCGCAGGGAGGGAGGAGGGAAACCAGGAGGTGTGCTGGGCGTCTCGCCAGCCTTGCCGTGGGTGCTCGCGGGCAGATGTGAGCGAGTGAGGACAGGAACAGGAACGGGCTGGGTTTGGCCAGGACCATGTGTTCTTGTTTTCTAGCTGTCTTCACTCACTCGAACCCCCCCCCCCCCGCCCCCGTTTCATTCCCTGAGCTTTTTAGACAACATTTTATTAGGAAATTTAAAATGATCTTCGTCTTTTTTGCTGTCTCCGATTTTCCTTCGGCTCGTATTTTTGTTCGTGCATTTTTGAGTAGGCAGGGCTTGCGCGTGTGTTCAGTGAGAAGGGAGAGCCGTGGAGACGGTGCGCATAGGTCTGTTTCTCACCCTGTCCCCCAGAGCCCACCACTGTTCTGGTTCATGTGTGTGTCCTTCAGAATCTGTTCTCCACCAACTTTGCTTGTTTGGAGGGGACTGCATGTAGCGGGTCCGGTGTCCTGTTCCCTGGCCTCTGGTTTCAGCCTCTGTAGAGTGAAGGCCCTTCCAGGGCCCTGAGAAGGAGGCTTGCCCACTCAGCGCTGCCTCAGCCCTGGACTCGGCTCCAGCCTTTTCTGAACCCATAATTTTCAGTTCTGCTTCTGATTCACGTCAGAGTCATTCATGTTGGTTCTTTATTTCGTTTTCTGTGGTTTTTGAGTGTTTCTTTTTAAACCTAAGATCATGATTCTGATTTTTTTTTTTTTTGTGTGTGTGTGTGTACGTGTGCATATCTTTCTCTTGAATAGGGTATAATATAGAATTGCGGGGTCTAGATGTTCTGGATATTAGTATCACAGAGTGACTCAGTGATAGAGCTGAAAGGGGCTTTTAAAAATTACTCTTTTCCCTATCTTTTTACAAAAACTTAAGAGGTTTGTTTTTTTCCATATAGGTAATTTAGTCCTGGAGAAGAAATTAGGGCTATCTCACGTCTCCCCACCACAAATGCAAAACACTGGAAAAAACCAAACTTTCCCCAACTTTCTGGGGTGGATGGTGACCTGCAGTAACCTCCTAACACCTTTGGCTCCCTGAAGCAGGAGCTGAGAAGCACTTGACCCAGCAGTGACGGGATTTGAACCCACATCCCAAGTGCAAGGAGTGTGGGGCAGTAGTGCCATGCCTATGCCTGGGGCTGGCTTTCCAAGAGACGGATGCACCTGAACTCCCAGTCCTCCCAGCTGCAGCCCCGTAGAAGCCGGAGGCTGTGTCTCTGCAGTGCGCAGCCTCATCGATCCATAGCATTTGAGGCTATTTTTCTCTGTGAGCGTCCACAAAATTCATTACTTTACAAGGAGCCTGGGAGGGGGATAGCTGTGGTGGAGAAACTCTGCTCAGATCCCAGGGTCTCTTACTTCTGGGATTTTGCCTGAGCAAGTAAATCAAATGCTCAGTAAATACACTCACGTCGTCGCCCCCTATCCATGGGATTTGGAACTTTCCCGAAGCTGCATTCTGTCTCTTGCCTTATCTGTTCCCCATTGCAGCCTTTTGTTGTCCTGGAGCTGGCCAGCGTCTGTCCTGCTCACACTGGGGCCGGGCGCTGTGGGCTGCACACGTGTGGCCTGTTCATCCTGCCAGGCAAGGTCGGCTCTGGGTTCATAAGCACCATCTCTCTTTTTTCCTCCCTAGAATACGAATCCCTTTAATGTCCTTCCTGTGTTTGGGGAGATAGCAATACACGGCTGGAAAAGGATTGCGAGGAAGAGTTAAAACCGAATCCTTCAGCACCCGCATGCCCGTTTGCTGTCTGGCAGGGTTGCTTTCTTACCCGCCTCTGAGGGCTCCTCATTCCGTATGCTGGGCCATCATCCTGCAGTTATCTCAGAGGTGGTGTCTGAGTTGCAGTGTCAATCCTAGAGAACATGTCACCATGTGATGGCAGTCCGCTGCTGAGCTATGCTGGCACCCCCCACCCCACACAGATTTGTATCTCACCTGGCTGGACGGAAAAAGGCTACTGATAAGTCTGGTTGTCAGCACTCGGTAGACGGGTGGACCTCTGGGATGGTCAGCCTACTCCGGGTTCGATGACCATGTAGGTATTTTAAACGTGAAGCTCTAGCAAAGTGACAGCCTTCCCTGCTCTCCCACCAGAGCCCTCATTAATGGGATCATTTTCTTCTTCTTCTTCTTTTTTTTTTTTGGTGTGTGTGACGGTGGGGATTGAACTCAGGGCCTTGTGGATGCTAAGCACGTGCTTCACCCCCAGCCCAGGGGGATTATTTTCTAATAGGACATCTTGTTTGTCCTTCTTTTTTTTTTTTTTTTCTCAGTAAGCTTGGCAGAGTCTCCCCGAGCCCTTCCTTGGTTGAGCTGTGTAAGTTTTTGTAGCATCTTGTTTTCCAGGAATGGGCTCTGCCCTCAGTGACTTTTGCTCCGTCTGAACCTTTGTGGTGAGCACAGCTCATTTGGGAGTTAACGGGGTCCGCAGCCGATGGAGACTTTGAGGAGGACCGACTGCCAGGTCTTTTAAAGTGGCCCTCAATTAACCATCTTCTGGCATCTCGCTCACATCGATCGATGGGTTATCACGGCCCGTGGAGGCAAATCCTGTCTGGATGCTTGCCATCTGTCAGCCATGGGAAGGTTGGTCTCTGCTCCCTTGGTCCTGCTGAGGGCGGGCTACAGGAGATGGGTTTTTAGGGGACATGACAGGGTGGTTTAGAGAGTCGGCTGGGCCTGGAGAGTAGATTCTCTGTCCAGTGGAGACCCCACCATCTTCTCCCCAGCAGTTGTCCAAGGCCTGGGATTGGCTCTGGACTGCCCCCTGGGTGCCCCCTGTTCTCGTCTCTTGATTGCATCTCCTTGGATAGGTCCTTCCAGATTTCCCCCTCTGCCCACATTATTTGCTCTATTTGGGGGGGGGGCGTCCTCAGTGGCTCTCACGTATGTCACTTCAGAAGTTTTCTGCTAGGACTCCTTTTGCCATCTCTCCTGCTAGAACCGTCTCCCCGAGACACCATTCAGAATGTTTGCTTTCTTCTTTACGCTCTTCAGGGACTGTCCCCTGCCCAGGGGCAGAAGCCCAAGCTCTTCAGCATGGCACCTGAGCCTGGTCCTGGCCTGGCCATTTTCTGCTGCATTGTCTTGGTCATCCCTTACCCCTCTGCACCACCACCCACTGTCGTGAGGCTCCTGCATTTCTCTGGACCTCCAGCTCCCTGGGTCACTCTTCATGTCCTCAAGCTGCTCTGTGTTGACACCCTGCATTACATCTGAACCTCCATCCAGAAAGACCCACTCCTCCTGTTGAACACCTGGCACAGGAGACCTCTCTTCTGTGGGTCTGACCCGTCCCCCATAGTTAGAAGGGACCCTTGACTCCATTCTCCATATCCTTCACAGCACCATTAATATTATCTGTCTCTCCCTCCTCCACTGTGAGGATGTAGGTCTTGTAACCTGGCCCTTTGACACTGTGGCCATCAAAGAAGAGGCACCATAAATATTTGTGAATGAATACGTGAAAGGAGCCTGGAGTCAGAGATGGTGGGTGATGCTTGCTCTGCATCTCTCTCTGACAGTTTCTTGGGACCCTCAGTTTGCGCGTATCTGTGAAGAGGAGACAACGCACTTTTCTCACAAGATGGTGATAAAGTTAAAATGAGAAGACACCACGGGGTTTGGTGGTGCATGCCTGTAATCCCAGTGACTCGGGAGACAGGAGGATGGCGAGTTCAAAGCCAGCCTCAGCATCTTATCGAGGGTCTAAGCAACTTAATGAGACCCTGTCTGAAAATAAAATATAGAAAGAACTGGAGTGTGGCTCAGTGGTTAAGCACCCCTGGGTTCAATTGCTGGTACAAAAGAGAGGGTGGGGGAGGGAGAGAGAAGACACCTGTGGAAGAGCTAGGATTGTGCAGACTTGGGCAGTGCCTGCGATAACAGGTACAGAGTCCTTTCTCCTTTCATGTCTATTTCAGGATAATACGTCCCCTTGTGTCTTTTTGTCTTCTTTCGAAGACAGCTTCTTAAACATTGCCCCCAAATGAGAGGGTGTACCCAGGGAGCTTCTTACAGAATCTGAACTAGGTTGGCCACCAGGGGCAGAGGCTTTGAACCCTTACTGTGTTGTCAGGCCCTGCAGCAAAGGTTCAAAGCCCAAATTCTGAAATCTCAGTTCCTGCAGGGCCTGACGCTGGATGGGGATTTAAAAACAGCCCCGCACCGCGTGTCTCGTCCTTGGCCCCGTGTAAGTCAGCGTAAGCCTGGATGTTGATGCCTACACTTGTGCTTTCTCAGGGTCCTCACACCATCTGTCATTCAGGTGCCCCAGAAGGACGGTTTTCATCAGGCCTGTGGTATCTGTTAATGCTGCGTCGAGGCATCCGATGGGAAGAGGCAAGAGAAGAGTCGCAGTGGAAGGCTCAGAAGGGATCAACGTGGAATTGAAAGTTAAATAATTCAGAAAATAAGGAGTTTTTAGGGAAGTCACTAAACAGCTTAAAAAACTTAAGTAGATGGGGTCAAACCTGTTCGACCAGGCCCTAGGCAGTCAGCGTCTACATAGAGGGCAACTGCAGAACCCTTGATCCCTGGCTCGCTGGCCTGCTGGGTTCACCTACCAGCCTGACCCTGGCCAGTTTTGCCATCGCTTCTGCTCAACCCCTTCCCTATCTCACATGGGCTCCCTCTCCCACCTGAGGCCCTTGGCCACGACTCCTGTCCTGTTACACAGCCCGGGAGTCATCTGCACCAAAATTCTGATCTCTGACTCCTTTTGGGGGTTGTTAAGGCAGACGATCTGGGGAATGACTGACGATCGTTTGCCCTAATCATGAAGGCAGTCCATTCAGGGTGCAGGGTACTTAGAAAACTCAAAACAGAGGGGGAAGTCCCTTGAACTTCCACCAGCTTTTAACATCTTATTTATCCTTAAAAAAAAAGGAAGTATCCACCCCCCCCCCCAAAAAAAAACACACAAATCTGTGGGCGGGTTATTTTTCTTTGCAAAATATTTTCAAACCCTTTATAGCCTTTTCCCCCTTATACTTGATAACATGTTACCAGCACTTTTAGGTGTTTATGAATATTAGCCTCTGTGATTCTTATGGTGTTATTGGTACATTATAATTATACCTAATAATGGGATTCACTGTGACATATTCATACATGCACATAATTTGATCCGTTTAATTCCCCAGGTCCTCCCTTTTACTCCCCCTTATTCCCTTCCTCTATCAGTCTCCTTTTTTTTTTTTTTTTTAAAAAATTCATCCATTAGTTGTTTACCAAAGTGGAATATTTGTGCGTGGACCTGGCATGATTGGTCAGTTTTATTCCCCAGCGCCTTCCTTAGCTTCCCCCTCCTCCGTCCCTCTTGGTCATTTTGCTCTTTTCTGTTGGTCTCTGTTTTCATGAAATCCCTTTCTTATTCCCTTTTTTCCCTCTCTCATTTTCACATGCAAGAGTTTTTCTCTGTGATATTTAGTGGCTACATAATGCTCACTGCCTGGGGAAGTGCTGTAATTTACTTAATCCGTTCTTCCTCTGTGGACCTCTTTCTGCTTTTATGAACTCCCCCATGGTGTGGTGCTCCTTCTTCCCTGCACTTCTCCTGTGGGGGCTGCTGCAGGTTCATCCTGACCCCAAGGGTTCTGCTTCCTGTGTTTGTGATGCTGACTCACCTGTGCCCTGGTCAGGACCCACTACCTGTCCATTGTCTTGCTTAAAGCACGTAACCTTGAATTAGAAAAGGTGCAACCCCACGGCTGCCCACAGATGAGGGCAAAGGGCAAGAGCCCAGAGCACCAACAATGAAAGTCAAAGTCAAGGAGGAAGGAGTGGCCATGGGTTGCTGTCATAAGTGACAGGTACTGGGGGAAACCCCCAGAAGCAGTGTCAGTGCTCCCAGTTGAGTGTAGACAATGCTCTGTGAGGGTGCTCTCTGTATTTCCAAGGTCCCTGGCTGCCCACACTCACTGCAGGGGGAGGTGGTTTTATGCTGAGTGATGGAGTACAGACGCTCAAATGGGCCCAGCTGGCTACACCTGGCTAGGGTGAAATGCATATCATTAAAGGCCCTCAAATCTACAGTTTTGGAAAGCTGGTTAACAAAAAAATTCCTTGGCCATTGCAATTGCTGTCTGGGGAATTTGCACCTGGAGCCGTGTGAGTCCGGCATGGGCAATAGACATGTGTGGGCTGAATGTTTGGAGCCCAGGTCTGTGGCCAGGAGAATAAAGGGGATCCCTGGAGAGCAGAGGGACAAGGGGACTGTCCTGAGGAGCATGGTTGGAGTTACAAGGCTTTCCAGTTCTGGTCTTCTGAGGCTTCACGGTGCCCTGAGCTGTACCCTTGGGCTGCTTTGAAGTCTCATGTGCTTTTTGAACCCTCTTTGCCCTCTCTGCCTCCTCTACTCTGTGATTATCCAGTTGACATCCAAGAGGACATGCTGTGGGCTCATTGCTAGTGATTCTGCCATAAAGGGTCACCAGAGTTCTTCCAGGAGACCAAGGGGTGTCACTGAGAAGGCTCTGGCCAGTGGGGTCCCACTTGGTTTGGGGAGAAACGCATATCATTAATGGCCCTCAGATCTACAATTGAGCATTGGTGGTGTGTACAGGGGTGGGTGCTGGAGCGCTGCTCCTGGAGCAGGCTCCTCTGAAGACCCCCAACTCAAAAGTCTACAGGTTCCTTGTCGGCTCAGCAGCCCTGTTTTCTATGTCCATGGGGTGGTGGGAGACGGAAGGAAGGGACATTGTGTTGAGGGATGTGCTGTGTTGACTCCTCGTGGCTTCAGGGAGCCGTGGGCACATCTTCATATCCAGGTCTGTTCCCCACGCCACTTGAGAAGGTCCTCACGGCCCTCTGCCGTGTTTACCCCTTGCCCACCAACGCTGTCCCTGTCTGTAGTCATCGAGGTGAGTGACATCCTGATGCTGCTGAAAGAAACCCTCTGCCGTGTTTTCAGAAAGGGCAGGCTTAGCAGTCCTCTTCCTGGGGCCCCAGGAGCGTCCAGGGATGCAGGGTTGGAGGGAGGGAGCACACAGAGATGGAGCTTGACAGGCGTAGAGGAGTAGTTACTCCAGGCCTCATGCTAGCCGGGTGGCAGCAGGGGCCAGTCCAGAGACTGTTTTGAAATCTAGCAGCCACCTTTCTACCAGACTGAAAATCTGGAGAAACTTAGGGCATCCTAGGTCCAAAAATGAAGCCTACAGCAGCTGTGAAGGGGAGTGAGCCCCGGTCCCTGCTGTGAGGGGGCGTGAGCCCGTCCCTTCCTGGAACTCACTGTGAGCTGAGGTTCTGCAGGCCACTGGGCTTGGCAGAGCAGGCGGGGACCCAAGGCTGCCCTCCTCAAAGGAGGAGCCCATTTCCGCTATCTTCGAAACCAGATGGAAAGGAAAAGTGGTCAGGGTAATTACAGGGAGAGCATTTACAGGCAAGTAATCGGATCCCGTCTCTTAAGTTTTTTTTTTTTCTCCTCCAGAAAATAGAAGGCAGATACTGGCACTCGTAGTCAACTAGAAGGGTTTGGATTGGGTGCTGGTTGAGTCCAGGTGGAGATGAGGAAAAGGCCTACCCTGTGGCCGTGGGCCTATCCTGCTGCCTCTCTTTCCAGATGCTTCTTCCATGCCACCCTTAGGAAGTCCAGGAGGGGGGATGCAGAAGATGAATAGAAGCGGAGGGCAGGACTCTGGGGCATGGTCCCCACCTTCTCTGGAGAGGAGTTGGGGGTCATGGCAAGAGGCGAGTGATAGGAGAGAGGGGGCAGAGTTAGAAGAGCAGGAGGTATATGGTCGTTGGGGACATCCTGATGCCACATATTTTATGGGATGGAAGAGTTAGGGGCTTCCAAGTGATGGCCCTTGTACTAGGACTCACTCTAAGCATATGGTGCATGGAGATATTTTTATATCTCTTCCCCATGGTTTAAATGATTATGGAGAGAAAGGCTGGGAAAATTTCCCAGGACAATAGGTAGAAGGTGGGTGTGCAAAGAGAGAAGAGTTCATTGATATAGGGGGAAAAAAAAAAAAACAGAGAGAGGGTGAGAGAGAAAAGAAAGACATAACCTAAATATTCACCAATGTGGTATAATCCTATGATAGAATACTATATAGCTATCCAAAAGGAAAGAACTTGAATTTTATTTGATTTTAAAAAAAATTGAGGAGGAAAACCAAGAAGTGTTAAAACAGTATAAGGGATGATGATATTCATCTAAAAATGCTGGGTGATACTATATGTTATCAATGGCTAAAAGTTATTATTATTTTTTTAAAATTCTGGGTTCAGGAGTGTAGCTCAGTGGTAGATGGCTTGCTTAGCATATATGCAAGGCCCTGAGTTCTACCTCTAGCACCAGAACAATTCCGGAGAGCTATATCCCTAGGTGACAGTTGTGGTATTCGAAGAAAACGAAGAGGAAGCTAGATGACCAGTGGTGGTAGTCCAAAGAGATCGAAGGCTTGTTAGAGTCTAGTAGCTAAACATTTCTAAGTAAATATTTCTAACCTAAGTAAATGTTAGATTATGTAAAAATTTTCCGGAGTCATAGCTTAGCAATCCACTCAAGAGGCAGCTCCTGCATTTAGTAATGAGACCATTAGGCAACGGTGGAGCAGCAGCCCCGGGCTCACCAGCTGAATGCCTTGATCTAGGACAATCTGGCAGCCTGGTGACTCAGCAGTGTGGATGTCAGGGAGATGGAAGTCGGTTGGGGTGAAGTGAATCAATAATTTAACATTGATCAATCATTGTCTTTACACCAGCTCTATTTTAGGCACCACTGGAGATTCAGATAAAAGAAAGCAGAAAGAGGTGAATGAAGAGTATTTTTGCCCTTGGACTTCACACCCGGCCAGGCCCCATCTTGTGTCCCTTGACTGTTCATTTGGTCTCCTGCTCCCATTCTTGCCGTCTCTCCACCCATCCTCCAGCTGCACCAGAGACTCAGAGACCGGAACCTGAGCTGTCTCTGTGTGGACCTCTGGTAGCCTCTTTCGCAGCATCCCTGGCCCCAAAGGAGCTGCTTCACTTTATTGATGTGCCTCTCAGTGCCCTCTTCCTCCTGTGCTGATGCGCCCTCCAGTCTCCTGGCAGACCCGGGCCAACCTCTGCTAATCTGGGGACGTTCTCCATGTTCACATGTGGCCTGAGCTTCCCTGGCCTCACAGATCCACTGCTTTCATGAAGGCTTTTGGACCTACTTTCTCCCTCTCAGAGGCTCAGCCTTGCCCTTTGCACCTGCCTCACTGTTGGCATATCCTGTTGTACAATAATAGTTATGCCTATTTTGGGAGGGGGGAGGATTATCACCCCCGATTAAAACTCTACCTCATTCATCTCTGCCTTCCACTTTCATTCTAGGTATCCATTGAAAAATAGGTTCTGAAAAAAGCTTGATTGAAAATGTAGTGTATGTATCAGTCATTTTTGCTGTGTAACAAACCATTCCAAAACTCAGTAGCTTAAAACAATTATTTTGTTATGCTCACAGAATCTGAGGGTCAGGGAGTTGGGTGGGGTCCAAGAGGTAAGACTGGAGCTTTAGCCGAGGAGATTGCAAGGCTGGGAGGTAGAGGGGTGTATACTCATGTGGCTGGCAGGCACTGTTGGCAGTTGCTTGGAAACTCTGCTGGGGCTCTGGACCATGGCTTCTTGAGGAACCTCAAGACCACGTGACTAGCCAAGTGGAAGTTGTGTTGCTGTTCATGGGCCAGCCTTGGCAGTCACACAGTCACAAGCCTGCCCAGATCCAAAGAAAAGGGAATTAAGTTCCACTACTAATTACTACTATTACTACTACTACTTCTTCTTTTCTTCCTTCTTCTCCTCCTCCTCCTCTTCTCTTCCTCCTCCTCCCCCGGGGCCTCATGCCTGCTAGGCAAGTACCATACCATCAAACTATATCCCTGGCCCCAAACTCTACCTCTTGATGGGAGTGTGGATGGTGACATTGCAGAAGAGACCATGGGACAGGAGATACTTTCATTTTCATGTTTGGAAACTGCAACCTATCATGATGTTTGAGAGAATCAGTTCCACATCTAGAGTTAATCTCTCTCTCTCTCTTTTTTTTTTTGCGGGGGGGGGGGCAGACCAGGGATTGAACCCAAGGATGCTTAACCACTGAGCCACATCCCCAACCCTTTTTTTTTTTTTTAGGTGATGCTGGGGATTGAACCCAGGGCCTTGTGCATGCAAGGCAAGCACTCTACCAACTGAGCTGTATCCCCCGCCTTCCCAACCCTTTTTAATATTTTATTTAGAGACAAGGCCTAATTGAGTTGCTAAGTGTCTTGTTAATCTGCTGAGGCTGGCTTTGAACTCATGATCCTCCTGCCTCAGTACCCCCCAAGTTGTTGGGATTACAGGCGTGCACCACTGTGCCCGGCTGGAGCTAATATCTTATACTACAACTGCTGCTGCTAAAGTTGGTGGCTTAACATTTGTTGAGCATATACTATATTCCAGGAATTAAGTTTTAAATATAGCAAGGGCTATGAAGATTAGACCATTTTACAGATGGAGAAACTGAGTCTCCGGGAGGCTATGTAATCAGTTCAAGATCTCACAGCTATTGCCTGTGATGTGGGAAGTCAGCAAGGCGGGGGGAGGGGGCAGATTTAGGAATTGTTTAGGAATTGGCTCCATCCTTCAGGTTTGCTGTTGAGTTGTATAGAACTGCACTTACGATGTGGGAGTTGGTGGCTATTTCAAGGGACATTGGGTTTGAGATGGGACACTGTGTTGCCCAAGCTAGTCTTGAACTCCTGGGCTCAAGGGATCCTCTTGCCTCAGCCTCCCAAGTAGCTGGGACCACAGGGGTACACCATTGCACCCAGCTCCAGGGACAGCTTTGATGAGAGTAAGAACCCAGAGGCAGGTCCTTGCGTCTGAGGTCTTGTGAAGCTGAGCCTCCAGTTGTCTTGGTTTTGTGGCTCCCCCTGTGCCCTCTGAACTTTGACTATACTGTCCCTAGAGGTGGTGACATGAACCTGGCCCTGGCCTTCTTTGTTAATGTGCTTTTCATAATGCAGGTATATTCAGCCCTGTTTTATTCACTCCCCAGCTTCTTGCCTCAGGTTCAGTATCTGTGCAGGGAAGTCACTGAGAGTGTCTGTCTCAGGGGGTCTCTGTGAGGGTTAAAATCAGTTAATGCATAGTTGACACATGCACAGAACTTGGAATAGTGCCAGATACCTGGCGGGGACTCCGTAAGTCCTGGCTCTGGTTCTTGGTAAGGCCCAAGCTTTATGTTTGTCTGTTCCCTAATCTGGAATGGGGTCGAACAGAGGATCTTTTAGCTTATGTTACTTCTTGTCCTCCCTTAGCTGAGGCAAAAAAAAAAAAAAAAGGAATCCTCAGAAGTTGACTCTGATGTTCTGGCTGACACTGCTTTCCGGAGCTCCTCTCTTTGAAGCCTTTTAGTTATGTGAAGCACTTATTGGCCTGGTCTCCACCTATCCAGCATGCTGCACGTAGCTGTTCCCAATTTTAACTTGAGGTTACAAGGTTCCCCACTGTGTCCTCTAAGACCAGGTGGGCAAGAAGAGGCAGTTGGTGTTCTATCACTTATCACTGATGCTCTCAGAGCATGTTCAGTACGAGCCGTGGACTACGAGAACCATTAGTCATGTTCTGTGTCATGGAGAAAGTTATTTAACCTTGAAGACCGTTTCCTCCTCTGGTAAATGTGGCTGTAATGAAATCGACCTCGTTCAGTTGCTGGGAGGATTCAATGAGATGATGTATGCAGAGCAGTGAGGACGGTGCCTGGCTCACTGAAGTGTTGATCATTATAGGCATTTATCTTCATCGTAAGAGTACCATGTACTTGCTTATTTAAAAAATGGAGCCAGGCGCAGTGGTGCATGCCTGTAATCCTAAGGATTTCAGAGGCTGAGACAGGAGGATCACAAGTTCAAAGCCAGCCTCAGCAATTTAAAGCCACCCTAAGCAACTAAGTGAGACCCTTTCTCAAAATAAAGGGAGGGGTGCTGGGGATGTAGCTCAGTGGCTAAGCACCCCGGGGTTTAATCCCAGTACCAAAATAAATAAATAAATTAAAAAACAAACAGAGAAATAAATATTAAAAAAAATGGGACTGAGTGTGGTGCGTACCTGCCATCCCAGCTGCTCAGGAGGCTGATCACATGTTTGAGGCCAGCCTCAGCAACTTAGTGAGACCTTGTCTCCAAATAAAAAATAAAAAGGGCTGGGGATGTAACTCAATGATAAAGCACGTCTAAGTTTAGTCCTTAGTACCAAACATAAATAAGCAGGAAAATTGGGGGAAAATAGAAAATAGGAGACATTGATATTCCTGCAAAGGGTGAGGGGGAAATCACTCATATTCACATCTCTGTCATTCAGCCCAATATATTGTTTTGTGTGATCATTTTATAAGTATAGAGGTTTTTTTTTTCAATTTATTGCAAATGTAATGTTAACCCAAAGTTAACAGTAATGTTCTTTTTAATACTTTTATGTTTATAAAAGTTTTTTTTCCTGTTTTTAGATTGATATCTCATTGGTAGAAATGAGGTGAGATTTTAAAATATTCATTTGCTGACTTACACAGTATTATTTGATCTGTTGGGTTCCCTGTGAGATCGCTACATTATCTATTACATTGTTTCCATATTACAGACAAAGAAATATACTAGTGGGACTGAGTCACATGCAGAATTTGGGACAAGGGGGTGGTGGATGAACTTTGGTGATAAGGTAGGCCTCCACTGGAAGAGTAGAAATGGCGAGGTGAGTCCTCCTGACGCTTTGACGTGCTCCATCATGCATCTTGATCCTATAAATTGGATCCTGTGCTTAGAGATGTAGGTCCCTGAGCCAAGAACGGGTTCCAAAAAAAAAAAAAAAAATGCATGAGAAGCACAGTGTCCTCTCCCTGCTGAATCAAAATGCCCCTAGTCAGGATCATCTAGGACTTGGCCACAAAGCAAAAGTTGGAGCATCCTTGGGCAAGCAATATCTTGAGAAACTATTTAAGTGATAGCATGTGTTTGCCAGGGACTGTCAAACTCCATCTGAAAAGAACATGGCCTTGTGCACTCATCATGATTCTTAATCTTTTTGGGGGGTTGTAAATCCCTTTGGGGGGTCTTTCGAAATCTGTGGACCCTTTTTCCAAAAGAACTCACATGCACATGCATCATTGTTTTTCACTTGTTGTAACTAAAGAAAATGCTAAAGGTATATTTTGGTGTAAGTTGAATTACCCCCAAAGGCTTAAAGCCACAGTGAACATTTATTATCTCAGACTTCATGACTCAGGAATTCAGTAAGTAGCCTCTGAACTGGGCAATTCTGAGCAGTCTCCCTGGAGGTCCTCTGGGCCCACTATCATCTGAAGGCTTGCCTGGTGCTGGAGAATCCACTCCCAGGTTTCTCAGTCTCACGTTGGCTAGGTTGGTGCTGGCTGTCGGCAAAAGTCCTCATGTGGTCCTCCCCATCAGGTAGCTTTGATGCCCCACTCCATGGCGTTTGGTTCTTCTTCAGAGTATGTGCTCTGAGAGAGCAAGGAGAAACCCCAGTGTCGTCTTATCACCCATGAAGTCACGAGCCATCCATTCATCGTTCATTTCCTGTTGGATACACGGGTAGGCCCATTCAGTGCATAGGGCAGAGTTTGTGGGTGGAGGGTGATAGAGCTTCAGTGCCTTTCCGGCTGGACCGCTTTCCCAGCACCTCAGGGTGCTCACTAACCTGTACATGAGAGTCTAGGGTTTCATCACTTGGGCACGATTGGTTAAATCATTGGCTTGGTGACTGGACTCCATCCCCAGCCCCACTTCTATCCCTGAGGTCTGGCGGCGGCCGCGGTGGTGGTGGTGGTGGTGGGGTGAGGGGGAGGGGAGGTGTTGAAATTTCCAACCCTGTAAGCATGACCAGCTCCTCTCTGGAAACTCTCTAAGGGTCCACCTGGCGTTGCTTCATTAGCATAAACTCTTGTATGGCCCAAATCAGCTCATCATGAATATGGAGAGACTCCTATGATTCCGCCAGTTCCAAAGGGTTAAGGAGTTGAGGGCCAGGAACTGGGGCCAAAGACCAAACACCCCCCCACACACACACCACCACCACCACCATTGCACATTTTACTGCAATAGTGAATACAGAAAAATATTTAGGCAGCAATCATACATCATTTTTATTTTTTATTAAAAAAGTCTTCCTAGTTATAAAAGTAGTTCACGCTCATTTCGGAGGATTGGGGGAGGAAGTAAAAAATAAAGAAGAAAAAAACCCTTTGCCACCCTCTAACCCAGTATTTTCTCTCTAGTCCTCTTTATATAGTTATGTACAACACTTTGATCTTTCCTTTTGCTTTACAAAAGTGAATTTTGCTTATTGCAAAGGAACCCAAAGAGTACAGAATGTCTGAGGTTTAAGTTATTTTTTTCAAAAAGCCTGGGAGGAGCCTTCTGTTGTCGACCGGAGATGGAAGGGGCCCCGGGGCTGGAGGATGTAGGGCAGGGCAAGGGACGAGGGTCTGTGTGAGGGTGGCAGAGACCACATCAGGGACAGTAGCAGAAGGGCATTGTGAGGGTGCAGTGTGGAAGGGGAACTAAACTCACTAGAAGAAGGAGTTAATTTGTATTTCTATGCCAAGACCCACTTCCTCGGTACAGCACTGTTTTCTGGGATCAAAGACCCTTCATGGGGTGGGAGGGAAATTAAGGAGACATTTAATAAATGGGTACAGCTGAGCAAGTGTGGTTGCAGTACAATCCCAGATTTATTGGTCAGATTGTTTATATATCTTTTCCGACCTGGACAAGTTGTTTTGACCCTGCTGCCCTGGCTCATTCGACGGCCACTTAACACTATTTACCTTGTGTGCGGCGGTGTGTGTGATCCGCTTACCCTGGAACGGTCTGTGAGTAGAATGCGCTCTGGCTAAACTCCTCGTTGCAACATCAGGGACCGGGTCTGGTGGGTCTCAGCTGCTTTCTTTGGACAGGGAAAGACAAGAGGAGAATGAAACTTTCTTGAATGAACTCACCGTACAATCTCTAGAAGGAAGGAACTTAAAACCACTGAGAGCTTTAACTTAGGATAGGTTCATGTGAGCATCTGGCTGGCACCATCTCCAGAGAGACCTTTTAAAGCAACCTTTTTTGACCCTGGGGGAGCTTTAAGATATCCTGATGCCCAGGCCGCCTTCCGAATCGGTCACGTTGGACAGGTAGAGCTCGCCCTGTGCCCTGTGATTCCCTTGTGGATCCAGGGTTGAGAAGTAGCCCTTGGAGGAAGGTGCCGCGGCCGTGACCTACCTGCTGCCTTCTTTGCAACGTGTGGGGCCTGATTCTTGCTGCTCTGTCACGGAAGGCTAAAATGAAGGAGACCCAAGTGTTATGATTGTCGTTAAGTTGTTTTCAAAGTGTCAGCGTTTCAGAATGACTACAAACATTTGATTCAGCTGTCACAATGTGTATGTGGGTGGGTGTGTATTTAAAATTGTCATTAAAAGAGTACATATAACCAATGTTATGTGCCAGATTTTAACATTCTGAAAATTACTGATGAGTTCTCTTCTCCACGGTTTTAAATATAGTCATGAATGTCATCAGCCAGAATGTATCACAGTCGCACAGCACTTTGCTCCTGTATCCCCCTCCTCTCGCTCCACCCCTCTTTTCCATTTTTTTCCTACTACTTCTGGAGCCAAGATGGGGTTCTGTGTAAGACGTGGGGAGAAACGGTTCTGTGTGAATTGGATTAGAAGCCACAGAGCTTTCCTTGTATAGCCAGCGGTTTTGAGGTCTCTCATCTTGCAGATGTCAGCTTGCTTTGAGGCACAGCCAGCTGGGCTGGCCTGAGAGCTGCCTTCCACTAGGCTTTGAGCATTCCCCCAGTCCCCCCACCAGCTGGGTCCACTTTTGATAGGTTTATGCTGGGGCAGCTGCCCTTCCCATTTGGGGATAGAAGGGGAACTGCCATGGGAGTGATCCGTAGCTAGGAGTGAAGGTAGGCACTGAAGTGTTCTTGAGCAGTCGTTGGCCAGAGCCTGTCATCTGTGGATCCAGAGCCACAGAATGTCCAGTCAATTTGGGTCCTAGTAGCAGCTCTTTATTGAGAACTCATTGTGTGCCAGGCACTGTGCTAGGGACTTTATTGACATAACCAGTTGTGATCCACAGCTACTTCTATGAATAGAACTTGTGTGCTTTTTCTACCAAGCTGCTGTGCCTGGCTACTGCTGAGTGGGGTACAAAAGGGAATGCCTCCTCCCACCTTTCGAGTAGCTCAGATACGGTGTGCTTGTGTTGGTGTATTAGTCGGTTTTCCATTACTATAACAAAAAGCCTGAGGCCGAGCACTGTGTTTTGAAAAAGGTTTATTTAGCTCACAGTTTTAAAGGCTGCAACTCTAAGACTATTGGCCCCATGAGTTCTGCCTCTGTGATATTTCTCCATTACAACATGGTGGATGGCATCATGGCAAAAGCCTGTGCAAGAGGTCACATGGCAAGACAGGAGCCCAGAGACAAGGGAGAGGTTGATCTTGCTCTTTTTTTAATAAGGACCCACTCTTGTGGAACCAGTATTCACCCTTCTTGGGCATTATCTCGCACTAGGCCCTGTCTCTTAACGGTTCCACCACCCCTCACGTCACCACACTGAGGACCAAGCTTCTAGCACATGGACCCTGGCGGGGCTGCCGAGGGACGGGACCCACAGTCAAACCATATTCCAAACTAGAGCAGTTGGCATGTAGTGAGAAGTTCAGTTCACCATATTTTATCTGTGTCCCTGTGAAGGGATGCCACGTGGCAGAGAACACGCAGAAGGCAGGCAGAAGTGACCTTGGAGAGCCATATCTCCGCCAGAAGGCCGGGGTCCCGGGCGAGTCGGAGCTGAGCGCGGCAGGGCGGCCTGTGGCTGTCCTGTTACACGTTTCGCTGGGCACTGTCTGCTTCCCCCACTTGGCCAGTTGGTGGGAATGTGGGCGGCAGGGATCTGCCTGGCGCTTCACGTTCGTATCAGCGTGTGCTCAGCTCCAGCTGGCAGCAGCGTGTAGGAGCCCTGCTCCACTCCCATTTATGGAGGGAAAGGAAGGAAAGAATGCTCCTTGGGATGGTGGCAGGGAGTAGTTACATTTGAAAATGTAGAGCGTAGCCCCCCAAAAAGGGCCTCTCTCCGGCCAGCCTTCTAATTAAGGAAGAAACGTTCAATTCCAGCGAGATGGTGTGAGAAGGTTGCTTCCGTTTGTTTTCATCTGAATTTGTGCCAAGGGTTCAACTTTTCCTGCTCATTTTGTTTAAAACTTTATAAACAGCCATTAATAATTAGATATAAAACTGCTGCCTAAATGACAGAGGGACTAAATGAAATTCACCAGGGTCAGCTGCCGAATAAGTAACAGAACCATGTCCTTGCACGATCAAATTCCCATATATGCAAATTAGAGATAGTGCTTTAACCATAGAGTGTTTTAATTAATATTTATAAATCACACAGAGCCTCTGAAAGGGCCAGTAAGCTATTTATATTATCATCATGTCACACAAATGACAAACCCTCTGGAGATGGCGGCCTGTGTTTGGTCTAAAAATAATCGAGTGCGTTGTGTGTGTCTGCCTCTCCTGTAGGTGTGGTGTCAGCACAGCGGCAGGTCACAGTCCAAGAAGGACCCTTGTACCGAACAGAGGGCTCCCACATCACCATCTGGTGCAACGTGAGTGGCTACCAGGGACCCTCCGAGCAGAACTTCCAGTGGTCCATTTACCTGCCGTCCGCCCCAGAGCGGGAGGTGCAGATCGTCAGCACCGTGGACTCTTCTTTCCCCTACGCCATCTATACCCAGCGTGTCCGAGGTGGAAAGATCTACGTGGAGAGAGTCCAGGGGCACTCGGCTTTATTGCACATCACAGATCTCCAGGCCCGGGACGCCGGGGAGTATGAATGCCACACGCCCAACACCGACGAGCGCTACTTTGGGAGTTACAGTGCCAAGATGAACCTAGTGGGTAAGGAGATGCTGTTTTCATGTGGCCAGTGTCCCCGTGTCTCGTACCACGTGTTTGACTCTATCAGGACTCCCCGGATATTTTAGAGGTCGACAAGTGGCATACGTGAACAGAATTTCTGTGCTCACTTGTAAATAATAGAATGTTGGTGTTAAAACTTTTAAGAGAGCTCGTGCAAAGGTTATGCACTTCAGAGGCTGACCAGACCTCCAGCTGGTGAAAGGGATTATGAAAAAATACAAGGCAAGGACTTTATAGGTGCTGATGATATAGAAATGAGATAGAAGATAGAGACTATTACATCAGCCAGAAGGGAGGTAAAACCCCTCTAGGGACAAAAGAGAAACTTCTCTTGCCCCTTCCAACAGGCAGATGAGTAGAATAGTTTTAGGAGGAGGTGTTCCTGGGGATGAGGGTAAACTGGAGGAGAGTACCACCCAGATAACCCAGGGAGGCCCAGATGCTTATGGGTGCCGCTTCACAGGGGAGAAGGAGATGGGGAAATGAGATAATTTTGAGGGGTCATAAGTGATTTTAGGTGAATGAACTGGCCAGTGTTCAGACAATAGTTTGTAAATTATTCTCCCTGGGAAGTGAGTGGGCCAAGAAGACGGACAGTAGCTTGTGACAGAATCTGCCCAGGTGTAGTTGCATTCTTCCGTCTTCCTCCCTGTGGATATGAGTTTAGTTAATGAAAACCCGGGGCAAGGACCAAAGGTAATTGCTTTCTTCTTTGTCAGGTCTGGTCTTGATGCAGATAAGGGAATACCAGAGTATAAGCTCTTGCAGCAGATACTGCTTTCCCAGGGCCTTTCACTGAAAATAACCAGCACAGGAGGTGGCCCTATTTGGAGGGGGAATTCCCTGGACTCTTTCAACTGTCAGAAAGGATGGCCCCTTTGGACAGGCTCTGAGATGCCCAGGTGCTGCTGAGTTAGGAAGAGAAAGTGGCTGCAGGTCCTTGCTCAGCCCTCTGGCTGCCCGAGTAAGGAGTTGTGAACCGGCCGTCTCCCTCCATGTGTGTTGAGTGACGGGGAGGAGTGGAGTGGGCGGGGGGGGGGGGGGGGGGGCGGCTTTCCACGTTGATGGCCCTGGCCACGGTTTTACAAAGCTAGATTGAAAGGTTAACAAGATCAAGGCTGTTATTTCTCTGCTCAGGTCTTTAAATCTCTGGTTTTTTATTATCACAATGAAGCAGGAGTGTTGATGGTTCTTTGATTAACAGCAACTCGGAGTTTTGCTTATTTTTTTTCCTTCCTCAAATAACAGGAGGACTTTAAGACCCAGTTCTGAGATATACAGGGAGAAGATGCCACACTGGTTGTGACTGGAGTGCCCTCATCAGAGAGAGTGGTGGTATTTAGTCTCCAGAAAGATGTAAGGATCAGGGTCAAATTCCCACCAAGGGACCCCAGGGCAGTCTCCTCACTTGCCTGAGTCCTCCCACACTGTGGCTTCCTTCCAGTGTGGACCGTTTTGGCTGAAAAATTATATGTGTTAAAAGTAGGGCCCGGGCGTGTTGGCGCATGCCTATGATCCCAGGGGCTTGGGAAGCTCAGGCAGGAGGGTCGATAGTTCAAAGCCACCCACAGCAAAAGCGAGGCGCTAAGCAACTTGGTGAGACCCTGTCTCTTTATAAAATACAAGATAGGGCTGGGGATGGGACTCAGTGGTTAAGTGTCCCAGAAATAGGGATGGTGAGGATTTTCTCTACAAATATCAAAACAAAACCAAAGCTTTCCAAGGACAATGCGTTGTTGATTAAGTTGTGGAATAGAGAGGACAGTGAATTGAGGAATAGGGAAAATAAGGTCAGCCTTTGCAATTTTGCCAGGCCCTAGGCAAATTAGCAAGACCCTGTCTCAAAATAAAAAGAGTGAGGGATGTGGCTCAGTGGTAAAACACTGCCAGGTTCAATCCACAGTACTAATGAGTGGTTGGATAAAGGAAGGATATCAAAGCAATATGGAAATCAACAAGAAGTCTTAGCAGTCTTATCAGCTAGGTGTGGTGGTACACACCTGTAATCCCAGTGATTCAGGAGGCTGAGGCAGGAGGATTGGATTGCAAGTTCAAAGCCAGCCTCAGCAATTTCGTGAGGCCCTAAGCAACTTAGTAAGACTCCCTTTCAAAATAAAGTAAATAAAAGGGGGGATGCAGCTCAGTGGTTGAGTGCCCCTGGGTTCAATTCCTAGTAACTCCCCCCGCCAAAAAAAAAAAGCCTTATTAGATTTAAAAGAAAACTATTTTGACACATTATGTTTAGGAGAGTTAATTTATTACAGTTAATTAAACTGTTAAAGGTAAGTGTGATGTCCCCCTGACCCCTGAGTGTGTTTCACAGCGAAACAGAAAACTCTTCCTGTGTGTCGCCTTTCAGGGTTGTCTGTGGCCTTGGGACAACTGTCAGAGGCCGACTCTGTTGGGAACAGAGGAACAGTTGTGCCTGTGTATACAGAGCAGGGACCTTCCTTCCAGTGAGTCCCAGATGCTGTGGCTTGGTGTTGGCTCACTATTGGGACGTTTTGTGTTGCAGTGATCCCAGACTCCCTGCAGACCACTGCCGTGCCCCAGACCCTGCACAAAGTGGAGCAGGATCCGCTGGAGCTCAGTTGCGAGGTGGCCACAGAGACGGTCCAACACAGCCACCTGTCTGTGACCTGGCTCCGGCAGAAGGGTGGCGAGAAGCCGGTGGAGGTCATTTCCCTGAGCCGGGACTTCATACTGCACTCCAGCAGCGAATACGCCCAGAGGCAGAGCCTGGGGGAGGTGCGGCTGGACAAGCTGGGGAGGACCACCTTCCGCCTCACCATCTTCCACCTGCAGCCTTCTGACCAGGGCGAGTTCTACTGCGAGGCCGCTGAGTGGATCCAGGATCCCGATGGGTCATGGTATGCCATGACCCGGAAGCGCTCCGAGGGAGCTGTGGTCAATGTCCAGCCCACTGGTCAGTTTTTCTGAGCCTCTTGTCCCTGTTTGTCACCTGGTAGCGAGGGTGGTCAGACACTGGGAGGGTGCGGGGACATCTTTGCTTCTCATGTGAAGTTAGAGATGATCTTGCCTGCAGCCGGCAGACACAGGGACATAGGTCTCCTGAGACCTGGTTTTCCAACAAGTCCCAGACAGTACTGCCCAGGCTGAATCCTGCCTATTGTCCTGGTTTCTTTACCTACACGCTATTGTACATTTTTTTTTTAAAAATATGAAATTCATTTTAAAAATTGAGAAATCTCACAGAAAGCAATTCTACCTCATGACTCTGGCTCCCATTCCTGTTTAGCCACGTTCGACACCCCTTCTTCAGGTACCAATTCATAGAAGACCTTGTGATTATGAGCCTTTCATTGGAGAATTATGAACTATAGAAATTTTGGCCTTACGTTATTACTTTTTATATTAATATTTCTTTAGTGGTGGTGTTTTACAATTCCCAAACGGCTTTGTCATTTGTTGTCACGATCCCTCAACAGTTTTGTAGGTGATTAGGTAGGAGCATTTCCATTCCATAGGTGAGGATGTGGAGTACAGATTACTTTATGGAGGGACCCCAGGAAGAGGCCACGGGTGTGTTGATGAGGCCCGACCAAAGAGCACCGTGTCCCACCAGAGATGCTTTCTCAAGGAAGACCTGGGAAGGGCCCCTCAGGAAGTTAGGTGATGTGTTGAAGACTGTGGCAAAGTGATGGTGGCCTGGTGAGCTGTACTGATCTCCGGCTTCTCTTGGTGTCTACTACTCTAGGCTCCTGAGGCTGCTAAGCTCCAGGTCAGAGCCAACAGCTATTGCTATGCCTATTTGGGGCTGGGAGCCAGGATCTCATATGGGCCATCAGTCCCTGGCTTTGGTTGGAGGATGACCGTTAAGTATCCTGAAAGTGACAGTGGACTGTGAGCCTTTCCTTGTGTTGACACTCACCGCTGGTGAGGACTTTGGTGGTCCTGGTGAGGGAGTGGAGATTTGGGTTATAGATGGGCTTCTCTCATCAAGACCTTCTCTTGACCTCCTTTCCCATTTGTTATAGTCAGTTGTCTTGGTCCTGTGTGGTTCCTCTGACATTCAGGAGCAGTGCTTCAGACTCACCAAATTGGACCCTTTATGGGCTTCATCCCAGAATCCTGAACCAGGGAACCCTTGGAAGGGACCTGGGAAGCTGGGTTTCTGGTGCACTTCTCAGATGATTCTTTGATTGTCTACAGTTTGTCAAGTACAGCTCTAGAGGGAATAGGGCGGAAGGGCTTCTCTGTACATTTATTTAGTGGGTTTGAAGACTTGTACCAAGGGGTTGGGTTCCTAGGCATGGAGCAGTTGATCCGCTCTGTAGGACCCAGGGCTTTTCGCCTCTTTTGGATCTTCTGAAGTTAAGAAGTCTACGAAAGGGGCTTTATTTCCTATTTTGAATCTTAATGCTTTTAAATTAGGTTGCATCAGTTAATCTTCTTTATTTTAATCTTACCAATTTGGAATTAGGACTTTTAAAATTTGCCCTGCAAATGTATCTGGACTAAGCTAGCAAGGGGAAAATTAACAACACCAAAAGTCGATGACTTTGTGTTCCTGTTCAGGCTCAGTGGTTGCATGACTAACTTTGTCCTTTGCTTTGTTCATTTTAGTCAACACCAGTCAGTCTCTACGGCACTGAAGTCATGGTGCAAGGCCATAGGGGACGCAGAGATGAGTGACACTTAGTCTCTGTACTTAGAGTACTTGCAGACCTGGGAACCAGTGGTCAAGGAGAAGGTGCTGAGTGCTCGATAGCATTTGCAGAATGCTCTGGAAACACAGTAAATGCAAAGATTTTTGCTGCTGTGATTTTTCCCTGGATGGAATATTGGTTAAGAAAAATCCAGGAAGGTTGGTGACTTGCTTGAGGTGTCAAAGCTTGAGGAGAAGCAGACAGAGGAAGAATCTGAAGGCACAGAATGATTTGTTTGGCAAGTGGAGAAAAGCCATGCATGACTAGATGTTGAGTCGTAGGTATGGGTGGTGGGAGAAGAAAGGAAAGGTAACCCAGGGCCCTAAATGCTGTGGTGTGGAACTTGGACTTGACTCTGTGGACCAGGAGTTTCTAAGCCTGGTTCTTTCTTCTGGGAACTTCCAAGGGGAAGACACCAAGGAACCCCTGGGAGGTGCCTGAGAAGGTCTACTTAGTGTATGCACATGTCCGTATGCATGTGTGTGCATCCTGGGGCTTCGGGGGAGGTGTGGGAGGGCCTGAGTCTCCCCCTCTTGCTTCAACCATGTTGGGCAGCAAAAGATTTTATATGAAGAAAGGAGTTCCCCTTCCACTGCCTCCTCCTGATAAAATTTGAAAAGGGCTGGATAGAGATTTTTAAGCAGTTAGTGACCGATTAGGGGTTTGGAAGGAAGAACTCACGGGGCCCACCTGGAGGCTGATCAGACAGGTTGGGTCTGAAGTCAAGAGACCTAGTAGAAAAGAGTTGTTACAGCTAGAGCAGTGGCAGTGGCCTGGAAGGGATGCCGTGACCAGAGGCAGAAGGATGGAGGACTTGATGGAGGGAGGAAGCCAGCCAGAGGGAGCCCTGGGGCTGGGCCTGGGGCTCCTGTGGTTCTGGGCACCATGGGGAGGTAGGAGGAGGAAGCAAGGGTAATGAGACCTGCAGAGTCCTGCTTGAAAGTCAGTTGGGGTGACGCTGGCTGTTCTTGAGTCAAGGAGTCCATCCCTCAAACTCTCAGAGAGATGCTCAAAATGTAGAAGGAGGCCTGTGAGCGAGGAGGACCCAGGGAAAGCCCATGTGGCCACAGGAGGGAGAGGCTCAGGAGACCTGTAGAGGGGGTCCCTGGGGGTCAAGGCTCGTTCCAGTGAGAGAGAAGACCAGAGTGTTCTGGCAAGCAGGAGGAGAAGCCGAGGGGGAGACACCAAGGAACCCAAGGGACTCCGGGGGGCTCCAGAGGCTGAAGCACACTTGAGAAGAGCCTTTGCTTAGGGTGGGGTGGGATAGGGTGAACCACGGGTGCCCTTGGCTAGGTCAGTTACTTGTGGGAGAAGGGCCAGAAGCCAAATTTCAGTGACCCGGACTCAAAAAAGCCTAAATTAATTACTGTCCATTTACTTGACTGGACATAACTGAAATCCAATTGCTCTTCCGAAAGGGGGCGGTGTTATATATCTTCAACCTGGGAACGGGAAGACTTCCCTGAGCCAGGCGGGCATTCCCCTGGGATGCAAAGTCTTTGGCTGGCAAAAGAAAAAAGCCACTGTTGCAGCCAGCCTGACCCAGGGCAAATAGAAATTCCTGAGGTCCAGGGCACCCCCATCATGTCCACACTGGCGTTTATGTGGAAGGAGTGCTTTTTTTTAGCATTGATGTTGGGTTATGAATCACTGTGCTTGGGTTGACCAGAGGGCTAATAACAGAGCAGATAGCATGGACGCAGTCCCACGTGGGTGTGCTCATGCGGGCAGACGGTGACAGAGTAGCCACGTCTTTTAATACTGGTTTCTTGGGAAGGTGACGCATTGGCAGGCACCGACATATTGGAGGTGAGCCCTGGAGTTGTGGAGTACAGTTTGCTCTGTCAGGAGGTTTAAGTAAAGGCAGGAAGGAGTTAAGTCACTGGAGAGAAGGGATGTGCGGGGCAAGACACTGTCCCACATGGCAGGGGAGTGGGGATGGGGAACGGGCGGGTGCAGAGCTGAGCTGAAGGAACACTGAAGTATTTGGGTAATGGGATTCTCTTCTGCTGAAAGAGTGGGTGGGATCAGTGACGAGTGAGGCAAGGGTCCTAAAGGTAGATGGTGGTTAAGACTGAATGCTGTAGAGGGAGGGCAGTTCATGTCGAGACTATAGAGTCTACAGGGAATTCAAACAGCGTTGCGATGGGATTTCTCTTTGATGTTCTCTTTTGGAGGAAGGAGGGGAATTTGGGAAGTGGTCACAGCCAGGGCTCTGTGACTCCATGTGACTCCATGTCCAAGGACAGAAGTCTCCTCCATCCCTCAACTCCTACGTCTTTCCCCTTACTTCTGTGTGGGTGCCTCTGAGATTGGATAACAGCCTCGTGAGTTAACAACTCACTGTGCACCATCATATAGAATGTGGTCCCCATGATGAGCCCTTCTTGCATCTCTCCCTCAGGCCTGGTTGGACACCCAGCTCTTTGGAGAGTGCTTGGGTTCCTTGGCTACTTGGAAGGTGGTCTGGCTGTCAGTGGAAATGGGCACGGCCCACATTTAATCTGGCAGGTGATAGGCCAGCGAGAAGATGTTAGTTTTCATTTTTCCTATGCCGTGCTGATGGGGTTTGTCTTATCCACGTCTTAATTACAGTATTCACATGGGGGTTGAGAGAGAATTTCAGTAGATTCATTTTTGAGTATTTATTGGGATTGGGGTCAACACCTAGGCCGCTATGACTTTTTTTCTCACCGACTTGTGAGGTAAATCCTACAATATCTGCTGAAAATACTTTCAGTGGCATTGCTTCTGTGGATATTCAAGGCAAGACCTTTGCAGTCTGCCATTTAAGTGATATTAGGAGCTCCTATTGGGTTCTGGGGAGTCTAATCTAGGGCAGAGCCTCATTGGTCTTAACTGAGATAACAAACTCCTTGGAGTGTCTGGGTCTGGGGGGACTTTGTGATATTCATGAGTTTCTTTGGGCCTCAGGTAACCTGGGTCTGAATTGAATTTTCTCTCAAGACAAGTGCCGGGGCCCTTGTGCACCATCATATAGAATGTGATATCATATAGATAACCCTGTGGTTAGCATTAAGAAGGGCCAAGGGAGTAGGGTTTTTCCAATGTAGTTTATCTGCAACCCTCATTCTCCTAGAACAGTTCAGTCTTTTTTATTGTTATTTGTTTTCTCAGACAAAGAGTTCACCGTTCGGCTGGAAACGGACAAGCGGCTGCACACGGTGGGTGAGCCCGTGGAGTTCCGGTGCATCCTGGAGGCCCAGAACATTCCCGACCGTTACTTTGCTGTCTCCTGGGCCTTCAACAGCTCCCTCATCGCCAGCATGGGGCCTAACGCCGTGCCCATCCTCAACAGTGAATTTGCCCACCGGGAAGCCAGGGGACAGCTTAAAGTGGCCAAAGAGAGTGACAGTGTCTTTGTGCTGAAGATCTACCACCTCCGCCAGGAAGATAGCGGGAAATACAACTGTCGTGTGACTGAGCGGGAGAAGACAGTCACTGGGGAATTCATTGACAAGGAGAGCAAGCGTCCCAAGAACATTCCCATCATAGTCCTCCCCCTCAGTAAGTAGAGAGAGCTCTATGTGCTTGTTCCTGTTGGCCCCTGGTTCCGTGCCCAGAGCCACTTAGCAGGAGAGAGAATACAGCTGGGGTGGGGGAGTGCGGGGAGGGTGGACTGCAGCATTAGAGCAGAGCAGGAGAGAGCCCCTCTGAGACCCTCTGCAGCCTCCTGCCCACCTGCCACGCCCAGCAGGCCCCCAGGTCCACAGGCATCAGGCGTGTGTCTCAGCTGGAGATGGGCACCAGCAGACCCGAGCTGGAGCAGCTCAGTGTAAACACCAGCCGTGCCAGCTCTGCTTGGAGAAAGACCAGGAATCCTGGAGAGCTGATAGCTCCTGAGTGGGAACGGCGTCCCAGAAGAAGTGGGTTGAGGCCTGTCTTGAAATCTCACCCAAAGAGAGTTGGTCTTTTAGGGGAGGATTTTAAATGATGAAGTGCATTCTTAAGAAGGATTCGCTGTCTGGGTTTTTCTAAGTATAAAGGTGGGCATTTCCCACTTGTTTCTTCCCTGGGTCGGAAATTGCTCTGATCAAAGTCAGCGGGTGGCAGAGGTGTCATTGCCAGCAAAAGAAAAGGAGCAGTCAGCAGACGGGGTCTCCCACGTCCTCCTGGAGCAGGGCTCGGAAAGCTCAGCCTCCATGAGGCTGCTGCAACAGGCCCTGCCTCCGTGTAAGCTGGCATTGTCCAGGTGGGGTGCAGCCCTTGCTGGGGACCCCGGAGACCACCCAGTGTCTGGGCGTGTTGTGTTCCAGTGTCCATAGCGTCAGGTTGTTCTTATTAATCTCCTGTCTCTCGTAGTAGTTCTGTTTGGTAGAAAGATAATAAAAACTTAACAATGCTCTGATTGAAAACAAGAGGATGAAGTTTTAAAAACTAACCTTTAACCTTTCCTTAGCTGCTCAAACTGTTCTTTCAGTCTTCTAATGATTTCCTTTACATTTTTATGTACACCTTTACATATTTAAGATATTTCTCTTCAAGTGGAAAGTCAAAAATAGACTTGGGATTTGCGATTTTTTTTTTTCTTCTCCTCAACAGGGTTATTTTCTTTCATGCTTGTTGTGTTTTTAAAAACCACACAGGTACACACACACACACACACACACACACACACACACCTAATTACCTTGAAATTCTTCTGTTTCTTTTCTCCTCTAATGCCTAGCATGGTGCTTTGCATAGAGTAGGTGCTTGCTGAATATTTGTATGGTTGAAACTGTGGAATTGAATGCCCACTCTTCTTTACCGTTTTCCTGTCTGTCTGTGCTTGCCTTAACCACGGACTCTCTAAAATCTACGACTAATTCCTCCCTTATTAAGGATCCAGTGAAGGGCAGCCACACTGTTTACTTCCTGTATCTTTTGTACTGAAAGATTTCCCCCCACCCTTTCCAAGAACCTGTTTGATGATCTGTGGCCTGCTATATTGCTTTTCCAGCAGATAACTGGGTAGTTAAAGTCCCCCAGCACCACCAGATCCTGCCCCAAGGCCACTTGGGTAAGTCTACCAAAGAACAACAACAATCACATCGGTAATGGTGATGATACCTTGGATTTGAATGGCGCTTTTTCTCCCAAGAGTCCAACGTGATTCTGCTTAAATTATCTCCCTCTTTGCTCCCACCTCTTAAATCCCTGTGGAGGCCGATATTATATCCATCCTGTGATACAAAGAAGTCAGAGCAGCACACAGAGAAGGGACTGAGCCCATTGTCCACTCAGGGGTTAAGCTTGCATTGCGTTAGAGACGTTTGCTTCTAACTCCAGATCCACCGCTCTGCGCTTGGCCTGTGCTACACCGTCAGCCTCCTGTTTTGAAGTTTCATTTTTGAATCTGCACTCGGATCCTCATTAGTTCTGTCCTAGTTTTCACTTAATCCAGAGAGTTTTAACTTGTCAGTTGCCTTTTTACAGGCCTTGGAGTCCTTGTAAACAGTCAGAATGGGCAACAGGTCTGTGCTCACCTTTGCCTCGCCTGCCAGAGTGGTTTTCCTCCCAAACCGTGTGGTTTTCCAGCCTTGCTCCACACAATAGCCAGAACTTGAACCAAAGTCCACTGGGGTGACAGTAGGGCTAAGAGTGACATCCTGCAAACCATTCTTCTGCATGAGACAAACAAAAGGATGTTCTCCCTCGATGCTGAAGATGACCTTTCATCCCTTACTTTGAATCAACGACAGTGGGGATGAGAGCTTTGAACCTAAAAAGGAATATTGTTATCATTAATGATGATGAAGCACCTCTTCTCCCTCTCAGCATCTTGACCCCAAGAAGTAGGCACGATTAGCATCTTCACCGTGTACATGAGAAATCAGAGTTTGAGTGGGTTATGAAATGACACCGGGCTTACAGAGTCAGGAAGTCGTGAGCTTAGCCAGATCCATGCTTTTAACCACCAGTGCTGTGGCTCTGCAGGAGCCTCCTCATCTCCAGGAATTGTCTCTGCAAGACCCTCGAGGGAAGTTGCCCTCCTGGGAAATTGCTATACTCCCCACCTGTCCAGCACCCCTCACCACACCCCCCTCCCATGTAAAACAAGCAAATTCAGAATAGGTAGCCAGCACACACACTGTAACAGGAGCGCAACGCTGAGCCTCAGTGCTCATCTTTGTCTTTTTCTGCCTATGGGAGACATAAAGAGGAGAAAAGATTGATTCAAATGCATTGTTACGTGTACGTGTGTGTTTCCCTCGGTAATTGGGTGCGCTTCTTAATCGGGGATTTGATTGAATTGATTGGTTTAAAATCACTGTACATGTTTTGTGTGAGTGGTCTCCAGAAAACTGGAGCCAAATTAGTTATGGCGCTGCACTTTGTGTTCCTTAATACTTACAGGCCTTTTGAACTCACTGTAGATAATCGTATAAGATAGCGTATGCACCATTCACATAGATGAAAATGTACATGCTATTTACGAAAACAAGGAGTTTTTGCAAAGGAGTAAAATTAATCACGATCATGGTGGGCACTTTTGAAAAGCTGCTCTGTTAGGTGATCCATAGGCATTGTCTCATTTACTTTTTACTATTTAAAAATTCTACAATTACAGGTAGCATTCTACCTGTCTTACCAAAGAAGTGATGGAGGCATGTAGAGTTTAAGTTATTCAGCTGAGTGAGATCAGCTGGCTAAGTGAGTAGCTAGACTGAGGTGGGAAGGAAATGGGATTGTCTTCCCAACTTTGATTGGCCGAGTCTTTCGAGGTAGGGAGCAGAGGAACCCAGGGCTGAATGAGGACAGGGAAGAGAACAGTAGATGACAAGCCCCTGGCTTTGGTTTATTCCTCTGTGTTGATAAAAGTATGAAAGCTCACCCCCGTGCACTCTGTTAAACTAGACCATCTGTGCTCCGTTATTATCCACCCTCAAGCACATGCCATCTTCCAGATACTTCCTGACATTTTTTTTCCACTTCCTAATATTATCCTGAAGGACTCAAATGGCACATTATGGATGTTTAACTTTGATTTGACTGCTGTAATACAGGTTGGTGGGGAGACCGAAGTGCAGCATGATTTGGGACTTCCTCATCTTGCTAAAAATTCAAGTTAAAAGTCCTAAACTCCAGCTGAAGAGGTTACCCCCATACATTGTTTTATGCCTTAAATGTCATGTCATTGTACTGTAATTGGGTCTCAGGTCCTAGAAACCCATTATCCCAGTTCTCTGTATGCAGCAAAGAGCATCCTGAGTCATCAGATCTAGAGTTACAGGAGCAGTACCCAGAAAGAGCCAGGTTATATAGCAGCGAGTGTCACAGTATTTTTATTCTCCATCAACAAGCATGATTGCCTTTGCACCTCTCCTCCGGTGGCATCTGTGGGGAGGGCACCATGGAGACCATAAAGCCCCCAGTGTGGCACTCTCTCCTCTCCACAGAGAGCAGCATCTCCGTGGAGGTGGCCAGCAACGCCAGCATCGTCCTTGAGGGCGAGGACCTGCACTTCTCCTGCAGTGTCCGCACAGCCGGCAAGCTGCAGGGCCGCTTCTCTGTCATCTGGCAGCTCGTGGACAGGCAGAACCGCCGCAGCAACATCATGTGGCTGGACCGCGATGGCACCGTGCAGCCAGGCTCGTCCTACTGGGAGCGCAGCAGCTTTGGGGGCATCCAGATGGAGCAGGTGCAACCCAACTCCTTCAGCCTGGGCATCTTCAACAGCAGGAAGGAGGACGAGGGCCAGTATGAATGCCACGTGACCGAATGGGTGCGGGCGGTGGACGGCGAGTGGCAGATCGTGGGGGAGCGCCGAGCCAGCACCCTGGTCTCCATCACTGCTCTCGGTAAGCGAGTCCCGGGTGGTTATGGAGGCTGCTCTGCTGTTCAGCACTTCACCTAGACTTTTATCGGTCTGGAGTTCTTGTAGGGAGGCAATGGCACTTCAAAAGTCCTTGATTGAAGGGAGTCTTCGGGGTGGTAGTGGCAAGGTTGAGAGGACCAGCAATGGGTGGGGGAGCTCCTGGGGCCCACAGGTACTGGGAGCAGTTACCCATCCTGGGACTGGCTGGTGGGGAGGGGTGTTATCAGTATTCCAGCCAGGTTAGTGTCACCACCCAAGAGGAACATGGCCACTGCCTAAACTGGCCTTGCAGAGGAGAGGAGCCCTCAAAGTGGTAGAGCTGGGTAGAAAACCCCACGTCGCCATTTATTTGGCGTTTACTCTGTGTATGGCTGAGTCTAGGCATTTGAGCTTAATTGTCCCCCTGAATCCTCACCTAGCCAAAGGGGGACATGTTCATTTTACAAGGAAATGGAGATGAAGACAAGCTCGTTTGCCCAAGGTGGTGGCTTTTCAATGACCAACCCACAGTCTGAACTCAGGAAACAAACATTTCTGTCTTAATATTTTTCAAGGTCTGTGTTTTTTTGTTTTGGTTTTTTTATCTATTCCTCTATAAGGCCCCTACTTAAGAAAGCCATTTCCTCATTGCACGAAAAGATATCTTGAGATTTGCTAAAACCAAAGAATATTAGATTTGCTTCTCATGGGGTGGTTAAAGAGGCTTCTGTCAACTTTTATCTGTCAGAGCCAATCAGCATATTAAATTTTAAAAGACCAGCCTGCTCCTTTGCCGGGAAGATAACGTGGCATGGCACATCTTCTGTTTACCAGGAAGCTGGCCTCAGTTAATCCTCAGCAAAACTTTACGTGTCATTTCTGGGGACCATGTCACTGCGTTCCCACAGGGAGGGCTGGTGGCACTGTCGGAACACCCAGTAAAGAGCAGCCCCAATGGATTAGGCCGATACCGAGTCCTCCACTTTCTCATCCCTCTGAGATTAGGATTACATTTGTTTTTATAAGCTTAATTCCAAAGGTGGACCTGCTGTCTGTAATAATCAAACAGCTCGGATTTCTGCCTCCCAGAACTCCTCTAGTGACCGAGTTTCCTAGTCATTGCTGCCCTATGCTCAGCACTAGTGTGGACCTTTGGAGACAGAACTTTGGGTAAAGCTCCAGGCATTAGTACTGATGTTTCTCCCCACCCACGGTCCTGTGAGGTTTAGATGTCTGAGGGGTGGTTGGAGTTAGGACTGTTTCTCTAGAGGTAATTTCACGGCATCAGGTCATACCCAGAGTGATTTCAAACTCACCACGTGTCTGGCCAGTCCCACAGCCAGGTCATACTGAGCAGCCTGTCCTGGGCTCTGGTGCCTCAAGATGCCTCTGGCTAAAGCCACATCAGTGCAGACCAAAGAGGTGGATTAGAAAAGTGCAGGAGGGGTCCCCTAGACTAAGGTTGTCTCTTTAGTCTAAAATAAACAATTACCCACACACAGATTTTCACATTGGTACAACTAGGGTGTGGATCTGCTCAGCCGGGAGGTGGCAGCCGCAAGGTTGTGGATGAGGTTGTAAGCGGGGTATCTTCCCCTCGCCTGTGGGCCTCAAGACTGCTCAGGTAGGGCAGCTTGGATGCTGTGGCACTGTGACCATGGTGTGCCAAGCAGATCTTGTCCCCCAAGGTCCTGTTCTACATCACTCTTGTGATAACATGCAACACACAGGTTATAACCATTTAGTGTTTAAGGATGGGCCTCTGAGTCTGAAATCTTTCTTTTAAGAATATATAGTAGGAAATCCAAATTGAAGATCCAGAGTTCTCCGCAAACTTTGCCTCGTTATTCACTGACGATCACCCATAGAAAGCCCAAAGGTTCATTCTGTATGTCCACTTTCACCTATGGATTTTAAAGTACTTGACTTGCTATCTGTTTTGTTTCCTGAGCAAAATACATATTTAACAAAATATGTACCCTGTGTCAGAAACTATCCAAGTATTTTACAGATACTTATTTGTTTAACCTTCACAAATCCATTTTATGTATGAGGAAACAGAGGCAGAGAGAAGCTAAGTAACTTGTTTAATGTCACACAGCAGGGAGTGTCACACAGTCAGAAGGCTGGCTCCAGAGTCTGTGCGTGTAACTACTGTGTTACGCTTCCCATGGGTAAAGCAACCTCAAAAGGCCCCTGGAATCAGTACAGTCAGGTCTGCAGCCTGATGGTGCTATTTACTAGCATTTTAACTTTGGGCAGTTTAATTTCACTGTGCCCTGCAAACAGGGACAGTAAGCCTACCTGTCCTGCAAGGTTGATTCAGTGAAATGTGTGAGCAAAGCACTGGGCACTATGCCTGGCATGTAGATGGTGCTCGATACATACCGGCGGCTCTTAGATCCATGATTACAATGGTACCCTAACATGAACTAGCTTGATCGAGGTGTGACCATTAGGGATTAGTCATGCTCCCTCATTCTGTAGGGAGTGTCCAGACTCACCAGCTTACTGAGATTGCAAACCCTGAATTCAGGACCATTGTCACCACCTGCTGAAGATCATTCCCTCCTGCTGGGCATCCCTTACTGCCTCCCTGCTCCTGGACTTTGTGGGGGAAGTGGAGCAGGAGCTGGGGGCCTCTGTTTGCCTCCCTTCCAGGGCACCCATGCACTAGGGGGCTAGGGAAAGATGTCTAGGTGGGAAGAAAATTGGCTTTGGAGCTTTTTTTCTCCTATTTTTGCACACAATTCTGGGATTTCAAGGAATGGCCCTGGCTACATGGAATCAGCCCCCCCCCCCCCCGCCGCCCCCCCTGAGCGAATGATAGCATCCAACTCTAGAGGGAGGTCTAATGCAAATCCATGTGACAGTCTCCTGAAAGGGTCTGGGCTCTAGAGTTTCTCTAGGAATTGCCTGGACCTCTTTCTGTGAGGTCTTGTAAATTGTCAGTTTGTGCCTCCGTATGACATAGAGTTTTATAAACCCTCACGTGAAAAGAATGTTCCAAAGAGAGCTGGTGAGCCTTGTCTTTGCCAGGCACGCCACTGCTGAGGTCACACTGCCCCAGGAAAGCCAGGTGCCTCCTCTGGCTGATTCTCTGTTCTCTTCTCCAGAAACGGGCTTTGCGGTCACAGCCATCTCCCGGACGCCAGGGGTGACCTACAGCGACTCCTTTGACTTGCAGTGCATCATCAAACCCCACTACCCGGCCCGGGTCCCCGTGTCAGTGACGTGGCGGTTCCAGCCCGTGGGCACTGTTGAGTTCCATGACCTGGTGACCTTCACACGGGATGGAGGGGTCCAGTGGGGGGACAGGTCCTCCAGCTTCCGAACCCGGACCGCCATCGAGAAGGCCGAGTCCAGCAACAACGTCCGCCTGAGCATCAGCCGGGCCAGTGACACAGAGGCGGGCAAGTACCAGTGCGTGGCTGAACTGTGGAGGAGGAACTACAACAACACGTGGACGCGGCTGGCGGAGAGGACCTCCAACCTGCTGGAGATCCGCGTGCTGCAGCCAGGTGGGTGCTGCCGCCCCGGGGCGTCCCTGTTATAGGACCTGTGGGATGTGCACTTGCACCATGTGGGACTTTTGTTCTTGGAAAACAAATTGTTACTTTTTAATTTGTTCTTTTTAGATATTCATGGCAGTGGGGTGTATTTTGACATACAGACTTAGGACTATCCCTTCCCGTTCTCATGGTTATGCATGATGTGGAGTTACGCTGGTCGTCTGTTCACACATGAACAGAGGAGAGCGAACAACGTGAGATTTGAGGACCTGAGCTTGCATGACACAGGAGACCCGTGAGGAGGGACAATATGTGTGGGTTGAGCCCTGCCATAGCTTCAGTTTCCCAACTCAGAGAAATTTCAGGTCAATAAGAAGTTGCAAGAATTGTGCAATGAACCCTTATCTTCTCTTTCCTTGATGGCCAGTTCTTGATGTCCCACCACACTTGTGTTGTCCCTCTTAGTATATTTTGGTTGTTTCTGAACCATTTGAGGGTAAGTAGTAGATATCAGGACACATCCCCCTGAATACTCAGGCATGTAACTCTAAGAACAAGACGTCGTCCTACCCAACCACAACACCACTGCCACACTGTGGTTATTGAGCTTTAGAGAGTGGTTCCTTACTTACCTTTCTCCAGTTGTCCCAATATATATTGCCCTTTGGGATACGTGTGTGTGTGTATGTGTGTGTGTGTGTGTGTGTGTGTGTGTGTGTTGTGTATGTTTTCTTGCAAACAAAGGATTCAGAGAGCGTGCATCACATTTAGTTGACCTGTCTCTTTAGACTCTTAATCTAGACCAATTCCCCTTCTTCTGTGTGTGTGTGTGTATGTGTGTGTGTGTGTGTGTGTGTGTGTGTGTTGTGTGTTTTCTTGCAAACAAAGGATTCAGAGAGCGTGCATCACATTTAGTTGACCTGTCTCTTTAGACTCTTAATCTAGACCAATTCCCCTTCTTCTGTGTGTGTGTGTGTGTATGTGTGATGATATTGACCTTTGTGGAGTCTGCAGGCCAGTTGTTTTCTGGAAATCTCCATCTCTTTACTCAACCTTATCTCCTATAGTCTTTGCAACAATGTGTAAATGAGATATCATTGTCCCCCTTAGTAGACAAAGAACTCAGAGGGAAGGGGAAAGGAAAGGGGATGGGCTCTTTTTGAGCATCTGCTTCATGCTAGATGTAGTCATCAGTTAATTTCTGAGAATTTCACAACCTTGGGAAGGATGCATTAGCCTAAGGTCTCCTAGCTGGTCAGTGGTGGAGGTGGGATTGAACTCCTGTGGTCTTTTGTCTGTAATGTTTCCTTAACCCAGGTCCTCTCAGTGAGTTCCTTATTCCATGGAGTGTGAGACCTCTCAAAGTACAGATAAGTAGAGTTTGGGGGTTTCTGCCATCTCCCACCTCAGGGCCTTCCATGAACATGGGGTGGTAGCTCAGTATGTCCTGCTCTGTGGGCTTTCCCGTCTCTCCTGGTGGCCTGCCATGTTAGAGGCTGGTGGAGGGGGAGCCCAGGCTGCAGGCTCCTGCATGCCTCCCATTGTCCAGCCCATATGCAGGGTAGAACAGGCACCCACACACTGAAAGGTGAGAGTGGACCTTTGCAAAGACTTTTTTTGTGACTTTCTGCCCCGACCATTTTGCAAAGATGATTTAAATGCCTTAGAAAAAAAGGATTTTTATTTTTTTCTGCCCACTAAGAGCTGTGATTAGTGCCCTACCTGATCTGCTGGCTGACTTTGTATAGCCACAGGGTTGTTTTCAGCCATGTGAGGTTAAATAATGGTGATGTCTGCGTTTTTCCTTCCCCGTCTTCTGTCGCCATAACAGAGGCCTGTTCTGTACCGGTCTTGTAACAAGTGAGTTGTATAGATGATGAGATGTTCCTGGGTCAATTAGAGCCTGAGGCTGGGCTGAGAAGGGCCGGGGAGAGGATGTTCTTAAGTGGCGTTGCAGGTTAATGGCAGGTTAAGCGGGACACATTTGATGTGCGCCCTTGTTGAGGAAGCTCTGAGGCCCCCACTTGCCCGCCCTATTGAAGAGAACATTGGGATCATAATTGTGCCTTTTGTTGTCTCCCCTGTCACTCAAGGTCTGTGTTCTGAGCAGCAGTGGCTGTCACATGGTCCTGTAGCTGTGGAAGGTAGAGCTGAGGCTCGCAAGACCTTGCCTGTCATTGCCTCTCTGAATAAGCCCCTGATATTTGCTCCTTTCTGTTGTGACTTGGACTCTTAAGTCTGAGTGCCTCAGGGATAAATATAGCGTTGGGTCATTGACGGCTCTCATTATTTGGATTCTGATTAATTCACAGTAGCGCTAAAAATAGAAAGGGGCAGAAATGAATGAAGTTCCACCTGGGCGCCAGGCTCTGTGCTAAATACTTACACTTTCTTTTTAAACTCATCCCACAGGCTGATCATGTGGATGTCTGGGTCCCCATTTTGCTAGAGAGGAAACCCAGGGGTTCGGAGCCCTGATGGAGCCACCACCTCCTTAAATGGCAGAACCGAGAGGCTTGAACTGAGATTGGAGCCCGGGTCCCTCTGACTTGTGCACATTTGCATTTTCCATCATAACCGTTCCATCGCCTCCTAATAGAAAAGTAGCTGGAGAGGCAGAGGCCCAGCCTCTGCTCCCAGGACGTGCCCTGAGTCTTGTATATGTCAGGGTGGCTTCTGTTTGTGTTTTCATTGTACGGTGAGGACCAGCAGTGGTTGGCCCAGGGGACTTTTGAGCATCCCTGGGCTCATAATGCTGCACGCCCTCTGCTTTTCTAAAGGTGTGCCGTATAGATCACTTTCCTGACCCTCTGGAGGCCCCTCTTGACTCCCAGCATGGCTGAGGCACCAGGGAGAGTGCATGCCCTTAAGTGTTGCTGTCTCTCCTTATTAAATATTTATACAGTTAGCACTTAATATTTTCCAAAGAGCTTCATGTCTATTTCTCCTCTTTTTCCTAAATATGCTGGTTGGTACTGGTGTTTTTATGTTTTGGGGACATAAAAGTGGAAAAGTACGTGAAGGCTGACTGTGTGCTGGAGACAGTACTGAACGCTTGGTGTGTATTATCTCACTGAGTCTTCACAGCAAGCGTGAAGATCCTGTTTGAATAATGAAGTAGCAGAGACTCAGAGAGATTCTAATTTTCCTAAGTCAGATAAGCAGTGAGTGGGGAGGCTAGGGTTTGAATGTAGGTGTGTCTTATTAAGAACACTCAGGGTGGGAAGAGTTGGACATCTCCTGAAGCCTTATAATCACACGTTATGTCTTCTGCATTCAGCTGATGGCACTCTTTATAGAAGAGACTTCCCCTCTTCTATACGGGTCGCTAGTGCAGAAGAATCTTGTCACTGGTGAGGCTAGCAGTCACAACAGCAATGGCACCAACAGCAAATGATGACTTTCACCATTTCTTGTGTGGCCATCACCATCCTGAGTGCTTTGCATGCAGTATCTTACTTAATTCTTTCTTACTTTGTGCACTGCTGCCGGGGATACTGCCTTACCCGTTTTACAGAAGAGGATGGTGCAATAGGGGTTAAATAAATAACCCAGTGATTCATAATAATGGGCAGAGCCAGGATTCAAATCTGGATAGGCAGTCTGGAATCCAAGTGCTTCATTTTATTATTTTATGTACTTTCTAGACAAAGTACCATATATTTATTTAATTATTTTAGGAATCCTTTGGCACCACATACTCTGTGTGTGAGTGTGAGTGTGTGTGTGTGTGTGTGTGTGTGTGTGTGCCTGAGAGCACACATGCTGGGGAGGGAACCCAGGGCTGTGTGAGTGCTAGGCATGCCCCCCACCACTGAGCTACACCCTAGCACCATGTACTTCTATTTACTATCTCGTCTCTCTGGTTTACCATCTTGATTCCCCCACCCCTTAAATTTGTTTTGTAGAAGTTGGGGTCACACAGCACTCAGAGAGCTTCCTCAGGAAACAGGTTGCTAATGGCAGAGAAGTTTCATCTGTGCCCCTTCAAGCTCCCTTGTTTCTTCTAACTTCTGCCACAAGGTGGCTCTAAAGCTTGGCAATATCGGAGCCCCCGAAAAGTGCCAGCCTCCCTTCCCTCCACCGTCCCTGCATACCTTGCTCCCCAAAACATGAATTCTTGGCCCTGCTCTGACATTTTCTATAGAAATGTCTCCTGTCCTTTGCCCCCCACCTTTAAAAGAATACTCTGTCGAATACTTTTATTCTGAGAGAATCAGTAGAAACCCAGGGGCTGGTGAGTGACTCAGGTTGGTCCATTTGTCATTGGCTTTGCTGCTATGATGTCATTGCCCCCGGCAAGCCTCTGTGTGGCCTGTGCCCCGCTGGTCCCTGCCAGGGCCACCTGCTGATCCTGACCACATCGCCGGTATTTGATTCTTCAGAACCTGGGGTGGGCCGACTTGCTGTGGCTCTTTTACCGCCTGCCCCTTGGCATTGCCGATCCCTGGACACATCCTCAGAGAAGTCTTCAGGGAGTGAAGGCCTCCCTCTCTCTTTTTGTTGCTGATTAAGCTCAGGCTTGCTTGCCTTGATCTGCATAGTGTGACCCCCATGGGGCATTTAGGCAAGACTTTTAGCCAGGTTAGCATACTCTATTCTTAATTCTTAATCAGTTCTTTTCTCTTTTAATTGTGAAGCATCACCTTGCTTCCTTCTGATTTTCTTTCTTTCCAAAAACACCCTCCAATTACACATTGCTAAATACAGAAGCAATAAGGGAAATGTCAGCCCTCATTTTTCCAAATGTTTACGACCGTACCTTGGCCTGGCTATTAAACATTGCACATTAAAATCGACAAAGCAATAAACAGACTTCCAGGAGGACAGCCTCCGGTGGTAGAAAGCCGACTTGTCGGTGGGTATATTCTGCTGGGATTTTACTGATGGGTAGTCAGGATGAATATTTAATACCCTCTGGATGTTGCCAAATCCTTTTCCTTCTGTTTCTTATTGCTGACCTGGCAGATTAGGTTAGCTGAGGGCTTTTTCTTTGACTTCCAGGAGTCCAGGCCACTTGAACACTGGCTCTCATTATCACAGTGCAGTAGGGGCTGGCTGCCCCGTCCCTCCCCAGAGTGGCCCCTGCTTTCTTTCAGGGAAGCCTGGGGTTCTCCTTCCGTTCCCTGTGGCTTGTGCCTGTTGTCTGCATAGAGAGAGACTGAGCATGAGGACAGGAGCCCTGGCCCTCTCCCCGTGCCTCACAGTTTGTTATCATATGGACACCAGGTCCACTTGCTATTGGTGTCAACCAGATCACTGGTCCCCTCTGCAGACAGGTAAGGCAAGGAAGGGTGTGTCTGGATTTCTCCTAATGAACTCTCTCTCCATCCTTGCTACTTTCCCTTTATTCAGCTCTGCCTCCTACCTCGCCAAGCATCTGTGCAGCTTCCCTGCTGGGAGCCAAGGCTGCAAAGACCCATGAGCTGCTGCCCTTCAGGCTTCCTGGAGCAGCAGGCTGGGAACGCAGGAGTGCAGTAAGGCCCATGGGTGTGGTGGCAGAGCCAGCGCAGGGAACACTGGAGCATAGAGGTCGCATGTGTAATAGTTAAAAGCAAATGCGAACCAGGTGGCCTGGGCTGGAGTTGCAGTTCGGCCACATAACTGGCTGTGTGACCTTGGGCAAATGTCTTTGTAAGAGGATAATAGCATGTATTTCATAGGACTGGAAAATACGTTCTATTTGTGACATGCTTAGAATACTGCTGAGCACAAAGTGAGAGGGGACTATATGAAAGTATGTTAAATAAATAAGAATACACTGAATTGAGGGATTAGGACTCTAGATCTTATGCAGATCATATACTCCTTTTCAACAACAATTTGTGATATTCTCTTTACTGCCCTGGAATGAAACTCATAGACAATATAAAATTCCTAATCACATAACCTTTAGAAATTGTTATATTACCCTAATAGTGGGATAAAGGAAAAAAAAATTTTTTTAAGAAGTAAAACAATGTGCTTCACTATGTAACTGCTCAGGGACAGTGACACTAGGAGACACACTAACCCTCACTGCTACAGCTGGCAGAGGCGCTGTGAATGTCGCCCTTAAATGCAGAGTGACAGTCACTACCACAGATCTGCGCCCCAGGCAGCACTGCCCACTGGGACCGACTTTCTGAATCCCGAACCAATTCTGAAGGAAACAGGAAAAAAACTCTCATTTATTGAAACTGTGAAAAACAAAACAAAAAAAATTGTGCTTATGATAAAATCAAAGTTAGGTTCTAGGCTTAGGGACACACTTTTCACCCCTGTGTCATTTGAAAGTCATATAGGACGCAAGGCAGAGCTTTATCGTGTAGTTTTCCCCAAACATCTATGATTGGCTTCTGACCATCAAATATTTCCAAATCAATTTGACAACCAAAGACAGGCCTCCAGATTTTCATGATGTCTGGGGGCTTTGCCCACCCTGTTGAGAACTGCCTGGCTGTGGGTGGTGAGTTGAGGCAGGCTCCTTGCTGGGGAGTGACTGTTCCCGCTTGCCACTTAGGAAGACCTCCCTGGCTGTAGCTAAGACTGGGGGACCACAGGTTGCTGGGCCCCATCCTGAGTTTCTTTCTGACCCAGTGGGTTCTAACAAGTTCCAGATAATCCGTGCTAATCTGTGTTGATCTATGCCACAGATGCAGGGATCTTGGCCCAGGAGCCACAGGTAGTCAGGATCGAGTACCAGCTCTGGGTCCCTCACAGCCTGACTGCAGCTCACCCTTCTGACTGACTCACCATGCCTGAGCACTTGCCCTTCCCTGATAACAGTGCACAGAGGGGTTAATCTTCTTCTCAGGTGCCCTTTCACTTTCCTTCTCCACTTGTTGAACACCTGCTCATCCGTTTCTCAGAACCAAAGTAGCTGAGGTCACAAGTTTTTGAAAGGCTGTCTCCCTCCCATCACAGTCAACATTCATAATCCTTCTTTAAAAGATTAATCCCATTTCCATTCAATCATTCGTTTGTTAATTTGTTTAGCAATGACTGAGTTATGTAGTCCTGCCCTTTAGTCTGAGAGAAGAGAAGACCTTTAAAAAATTACCTGCAGAGCAAGGTATCGTGGAACTGAAGTGGAGTGGGGTTTATGGGAATCCTTCATGGGTGGAACGAGTGAATTGTATGTGGGGAGAGCACTCACAAAACAGAAGTGGGTGGGGAAGCTGGCCGGAAGGCAGCTGCTGTTTCTTGCTGCCCATTTCTCCTCTCTCCTGTCTGTCCCCTTGATACCACCCATCCTGGCTCATCACACATGTCTCCATGCTCTGATCCCAAGCCTGGGAAGGAAATGTCCAGCTTCAGAAAGCAAGGGCCATTCCTGCAAATGATGGGAGCTGTTCAACTCCTGGAATGAGCTGGAGTGTTCTCTCGTGGATAGGGCATCGCTGCAAGCTACCCTGGCCCTTCTTCCTGCCTCTTGTTGGGTTCTTTTTTTTCCTCCTACTTAATCACTATTGAGGATTAATCAAGTTTCAGTCCTGGGCATCTTTCACCTCTGCATTTATTGCTTCGCTAAAGCCAGACACTGACACAGTCAAGTCCGGGGTTTCTCAGGCTTTCACACCTGTCTGAATCACTGGGGCATCTTGTTAAAAATGCAGATTCTGACTTAGCGGGCTTAAGAGTCTGCCTTTGTGACAAGCTCCTACTTGATTTCATGCTGCTGCTCTGTGGCAGCACTTTCAGAGGCATAGGTGCCACTGAGGTTGGACAGTTTCCATCTAGTGTGGAGCTTTGGACTTGGCACCAGGCAGAGAAACCAAAGGGAATGAGGATACCTAAAAATTCACTGTTTTTATACACCAGGACTTATGCTCAACTCTTTCTGTGGACTTATTGCTTTGAATCTGTACAGTGCTCCTAATGAGCCAGACTGCTGTTATTGCTCTTGTTTTGCAGAAGGAAACACCTCCAGGCCTTCAGGGGGCTGGGCTCTCCTAACCCTGGAGGGAGGTGAGGCTCAGATGCTCACTGCCCAGGGCAGTGCTGTGACAGGGCACGTGAGTGTTTGCTAATTAGCTGTGGAGCCTCCAGTCTCCCCTGGGCCTTAGGAAAGGTCCTCCCTGCCCTTGAGAAGTGGGAGGAAATTCCAAAGTGTAGGATAAGAGCTGCCCCCTTGCCCACCTGTCAGGCACGCGCCCAATTTCAAAAGTGCCTCTTTTTCAAGCCTCTCAACACTTCACAATATTTTGACATGGGAAGGGGAAAAAAAATGGAAATGCTTTGAAACACTTCTCTTCCTTGGATTCTCGATCTCAGGCCATGTGACCAAATTGAAGTTTAGTCATAGGATTCCAGTTTAACATATGCAGTTACTATGGCAATGAAGGTTTCCTTAGTAACAGTTGCAAAAAATAATCTGGCCCCAATTAATAATACATTTTAAAGCTCTTTCTACTCTACCCTGAAGAACCCACCTTTTTTTTTTTTTTTTTTGCCAAGAACCAGATAATTCAGGTGGTGTCATTTGCACGGATAGAGATATCATTGGCGTGCGGTGAATTGGGTTAGAAAGGAAAGAAAAGGGAGCCGGTTGCATCAAGCACTATGGGAATCCCCTCTGAAAAGTCGACTGGTGAGCCAGTGCGAGTCCAGTGTCCAAGGCTGGGGAGCTTGGTGGTAAACCCTTCCCTGAATTCCTAGCATGCCCTTAGGGGACTTAGGAAGAAGGGAGAAGGCCAAAGACTGGACTTGTTAGCAAAAATGATGAAACCAGAAGGTGGGGCCACGGGTTGAGGGATTTCTCGCAAGTTGCTATGTTCTGGGTATGAATCCCACCTCTTTGCATAAAGAGAAAGTCTGACATAGCACCAGGAGGCATGTCCTCAGAGATGCTGTTGTAGTAATGGTGCTGGGGTTGGGGTACTGCCGCACCTTGGCTTGTTAAAACTTTCCACCCATTCAGGACCTTGCCTGTGTGGTACCAGGGGACCAAGTGGCCATCTGAGGCCTTTGATTCCTTTACACAAGGCACTCAATCCTTGCCACTGTCTTTGCATACTTAGAGCTGACTGGAGCTGGCAGAGGGCCCCAGGGTCCCGCCTGCTCAGTCTCGTGTCTGTGTCTGGTTGTGCTTGCTGCTCCTGCAGCGGGACTCTGGCCTTAGGAAACAAGAGCCTGCCCAGCAAAGTACTGGAGACCGGCCAGGCAGATCTGCCCTGTTCCTTCCCTCCCGGCTAAGCAGCCCAGTTGGAGGAAGCCCTCTCTACTTTCCCTGTGTGGGGTCTGTACCTTGCCCCGGGTTTTTCTCTCAGCTGGCAAGTGGCCAAAACTCAAAGCGTAAAGAAGTGTAAAGAGAGGAGTGGGGTAGAATGCGGCTCTTACTCCCGGTTCCCTAAGACAAACTTAGGATTGTTTCTTTTCAGTAGGGAGGAGGAAGGTGGGTAGGAGGAATCAGAGCCAAGTGTAATCATGATGGAGTGGGTGAGAGCTCACATTACTTTCATAAGATATATTTGGTTAGACGTTGGCTTCGTGCCACCGAAAAGGTGAACATGGTTGATCATTAGCAGCTGGGGTGGCACTCTGGAGTCTGGCCTTCCTGCTGTTTTTGGAACAGGGGAAGGGGACACTGGAGTCAGCTCCGCTCTCCCTTGCTGCTGTCATCTTCCCAGCCTTCTCCCCTCCCCCCGCCCCACGAAGGTCCCTGTAGCACATTGGCATCGTGTGCTGCCTCGTTCTCTTGCCCACCTGCACACGTTTCAGTGAACGCTCCGAGCTCTCTCTGAAGGCTGGGCATTGTGCTAGGCCCTGGGCTGTGGCTATGAGGACGTCTACTAGCAGAACTCTATGGGGCTGGGACTCTGTCTTGTCCTTCAGGGTGTCCCCAGGACTAGCCTGTGGGAAACGGTGGGTGCTCAGAAATATCGGCTGGTTGAGTGAAAAAAGACTTGGTCGGTCCCCTCAGGTGCTCACAGTCTAGGATCAAAGAAAGACAAAAGGAAAAAGAGCCTGGGGTCTTTATAAGGGCTGAGCAAGGGCACCTAACCAGGTGGAGGGACAGGAAGGAGGAAGGAGAGCCAGAAGATGAGTGGAGAAGGGTCAGGGTGGGGAGGTGGCGGAGGAGCTAGGCAGAGAGGACAGAGGCCAGAGCTCAGGGGGAAACTGCACGGGACCATGGAGGGTGTTTGGGGCCAAGTTGTGGAGATGAGTCAGGACAGCTGGACAGAGGCCAGGTCTCAAAGAGGCTTTGCGCTGGGAAAAGGAATGGTTTTCTTTAGAACACCTAGGTAGCTGGGAGCTGTTAAACTTCATAATGAGAGGCCGGATGGGGTCAGGTTTGTGTTTTAGCTACAGGGTCCTGGAGGGCAGGGGAGACACCGGGGACCCGGGGAGGTGGTGAATGTCTAGTTCAGGGGTGTGGCAAGGAGAAGTGGATGGAGGGGTGTCCTCATACTGAGCCACGTCTTGGAGGGAGCCTGTTCGTGTCTGCTAGGAGCAGTGCTGGACAGAGGCAGGCCCTGAGCCCGCACCTGAGGTTTAGAGTGGGCCACGTTTCCAGGAGGGGGTGTGGCGATTTTCCTGAACTGCTCCCTCTCCTTCACAGTGACAAAGCTGCAGGTGAGCAAATCCAAGAGAACCCTCACCCTGGTGGAGAACAGGCCCATTCAGCTGAACTGCTCAGTCAAGTCTCAGACCAGCCAGAACTCGCACTTCGCCGTGCTCTGGTACGTCCACAAGCCCTCCGACGCCGACGGCAAGCTCATCCTCAAGACCACCCACAGCTCCGCCTTTGAGTACGGCACCTATGCCGAGGAGGAGGGCCTGCGAGCCCGGCTGCAGTTCGAGAGGCACGTGTCTGGGGGCCTGTTCAGCCTCACTGTCCAGAGAGCGGAGGTCAGTGACAGCGGCAGCTACTATTGCCACGTCGAGGAGTGGCTGCTGAGCCCCAACTATGCCTGGTACAAGCTGGCCGAGGAGGTTTCGGGACGCACAGAAGTCACCGTGAAGCAGCCAGGTGAGGGCGGACGGTGTGACCTTCCTGGGCCAGTGGGTTTCCAGCACAGGCTGCTCGGGGCCAGCCAGGGCTCTGTGCGGCCCTGGGGAGAGGTCGTCCAGAGTGGGCACTGCTACACAGACCATCATGCTGGTGCCCGGAGGTCCTTCTGCTCTGCTCGGTAGGTCCTGTTTTTGGTGCAGACTCACAGAGAATCCTCAGCTCTGCTCCTGCAGGTGCCATCTTCACCGGGGGTGCTGAGGGGTGGCTGGGTCCGGTCCATAGAATAAGGCTGCAGTTTCTAGGGCAGACTGCATTTGCCTTGGGCTAGCCATGGCTCCACCTGCCCACTTCCTGACTTGAAGCATTCCCTGGGCTCCCTCAGCTGCCTCCCCTTCTCCCTGACCTCCTATCTCAGCCCAGGCAGGACCTTGCCGTCTCAGCCCCAGGGTGGAACCCTTAGCCTGCCCCCTGCCACACACCCAGGAGAGGGGGCTGCCTGCCTTGGCAAGCCTGGGCTCCACTTTGGGGCAGCCTCGATGGTTAAAAAGACTGCTTCCCTGTCGTTTCCCTCTCAGGTTTTAGATCTGTCCCTGGAACAACCCAAGGTAAGCCAGGGTCATCTCCTTCTGTAGGAAGGCTGCACCTTGTTGTCTCCCTTCTCTTGGTTAAGGAGTCCCTTCAACTCTCTGCTCCTGGCGTGGCTCTAGTGCCCTCTCCATCCCTCCTTCCCACACATCCCACAGTCTGTTGTCACTCCGTGCCTTCTGAAGGGCCTTTGCTGAGGCCGTTCCTCAGCACCTCCTCCATGAAGTCTACTCTGATTTCTCCTGTATTGCTAAGAGTGCCTTAACACATGGTATGATAATCATCGGCATTTCTTCTGTACTATAATATACATATTAAGGAAGGGTTCTTATTATATCTTTAGCCACTAGCATGGCATCCTTAGTGAATACTGGTTCAATCAGGAACAAATGGTTGATTTAATCCTTGAACACCACAGGGCTTTGTTCCACCCTTCCTCTGCAAGGTGCCGCTGGCTCATTTTAAGATAAAGAGCACCCTAGAAGTCTTTCCCATTCCCTTTATAGTACATATCAGCACCTGGCATTCCACTCGCTTACTTATTCTCAGGTAAGTAATTATGAAGCACTTACTCATGTTTGTGCTTATATTCACTCATTCCAGCTTCTATGTATTACTCATTATTTACATATCCACATACACACATATACATTTGTTGTGTGTATTCACCTACACACATTCATTTTTGTTGGAGCTCCCTGAATGAGCCCAGGGACTTGGTTTTCTTCACCTGGCTTGACTCCCAGGAGGCCTCAGTGCATATTGTGGAGTGGAAGCCAGGGGGCCCAGACACCCTGGTCCCCATATGGCCCAGCCAGTGCTGAGTACAGTGGTGGCCGTGGTGCGTCCTCTGCTAGCCTTGTGCTGATGCGCTACCAGGAAGCCCTGCTCTGCAGCGGCTCCAGTGACCTGCATCCCGACTGCAGACGGTCCTTGGGCCGCCAATGCGCTCTGGGTTCCTATCCTCTCTGCTCCCTTTCTCTGTACTTTCTCAGCTGGGAGAATGTCACCCCTGTCCCCTGCCCTTCCACTCCGGCCACCATGTCCTTTCCCTTTCCTCATTTATTCTGAAACCAAGAGACCCTCGATGCCTCCTAAATTTATCAAGGGAATACCCCCAGCTGAGGCTGCCGTCAAGCTAAGCAGGGCACTGCCAAAGGACAGCATGGATCCCTGTCCACACATTTAGTGACATCTCTGTCACAGGGAGTTTCAAATCTGTAAGCAGAAATCTCACAGGACACACATTGAAGCAGCTTCCCCCCTTATATCAATTGAGATTTGGGGTTCATTTATATTTCTTTTTTTTTCCTGTTTAGAAAGTATATACTTACAGAGCTTTTGGGAAATACAAAGTAAACAAACAAAATCCCACCATGAAAAAAATAATAACCTTGCAACCCAAAAGATAACCAGAGGTAACTACTTCTTACGTGTATGTTTTGGGAAGCTGGCTATTTCAAGTGTATGTTTGGTTTTTTAAACTTTTAAATTAAAACAGCAATCCTGAGCACTGTACAACATTCAGGCAGGCCACACTGAAGTGTGACGTACTGAGTCCCAGGGCGAGGCCCCCTTCCCGTCCCCTCCTGTCACCCGGGGGATGCTCCCCAGGTGCCTCTGTGTGTTTACAGTGCTATAGCTTTTAGATCCCTCTGGTCCAGGGAGGCTCATTAGGGCCCTTTATGAAATTACAGGCCTGCTATCAGTGTGTGCCATTGTTAATGACACTCTTTCACCGGAGGAGCATCTCGTTAGTGAGCTTTCAAACCGTTGGGTCCCATCACTATCAATCTTTTCTTTACTGATGTCAGATCCGTTCTCTTCCCACCTTGAGAGGGAGGCGATTATGAGGGAGCACGTGAGCTTATTATCCTGGGGGTCCTCTGCAGTCTTTTATGATTGACACCCAGCCTTGTCCAGCCATCATCTGGTCAGTTTCCGAGGTTGACTCTTGTGCAAGAGGGGTTCTCCCCAGGCCCTTGCCTTCCCCTTCCCGGCCACCCCATCAGGCAGCTGCACCCTTGTGATCTGTCGTCCTGTGGATGTGTAGTCTCCTGCACCTTGTGTTGCCCTCCCGCAAGCCTCTGAACCCGCGAGGGTGATGTACTGGGGGCAGTTGCTTCTAGAACACTGGGGAACTGGAAATTCAGGTCCTCTGTTCACATGATCCAGAAGCTCAGTGTTTGTCTGAGAACGGTGTCTGCCAAGTGAGCCTGAGCTGCTGTCCTGTACTTGGAGGGCACCCGTTCACCTCTCCTTGGAGAGGGTGCCTGTGTGGTGACATCTCTTTCCTCTCTGATCCAGACAGCCGCCTGAGGCTCAGCCAAGCCCACGGGAATCTGTCGGTTCTGGAGACACGGCAGGTGCAGCTGGAGTGCGTAGTCCTGAACCGCACCAGCGTGGCCTCGCAGCTGGTGGTGGAGTGGTTTGTGTGGAAGCCCAATCACCCGGAGCGGGAGACTGTGGCCCGCCTGAGCCGCGAGGCCACCTTCCACTACGGAGAGCAGGCAGCCAAAAACAACCTGCAGGGGCGGCTGCACCTGGAGAGCCCTTCCCCTGGCGCGTACCGACTCTTCATCCAGAACGTGGCGGTGCAGGACAGCGGGACCTACAGCTGCCGCGTGGAGGAGTGGCTGCCCAGCCCCAGCGGCCTGTGGTACAAGAGGGCCGAGGACACTGCCGGACAGACTGCAGTTACGGTCATGAGACCAGGTGAGGGTGATGTCCCTTTGAAGTGTCCCCTTTAGGTATAATATTTCATACGATGAATAAGATTATTATCAAATTACATTCAGTTAAGTGTATGCACGTTTACATTATACATTTGTTTTCAAGATTGTCTCAGGGTTCTTTTTCCTTGTGAGTGGAGAATTGCACATTGGCATTTGGCCTAAGGTGATTTGATTTCTTAATGAGAATGAAATGGCAATTCCTTATTGCAGGGTATGGAATCAAAAAAACGTGCATTCAGATCTGGACAAGTGGTTGAGATCACGAAAGAATCTTGAAACAACAGCCGTGTGGTTCAAAAAGTTAAGCTGGTCAATTTTCAGTGGAAAGGAATCGATTCTTTAAATAGAAATCTCTAACCACCTGCAGCCTCCACTCTCGCATCCTAATAATTCTGTTGGTTCTAATGACTAGTCCGTGTGACCTTTGGCTTTTCCTGTCTCTGTTGCTGTTTCTGAAACACCTAAATACTTATAATTACTGGGTGTGATAATTGTCACACACTTAAGCACACAATCAAAGCTGAGTTGTGCAGATTCCCTGTGTATTTTTCAACATTGCACCGTCATTCATCCACATCAGGGCAAAAAGTCAGCGGTTCCCAGGAGGAAATGGAGCAGAAGTGAACTCACCTCCATCAGTGTGAGCAGCTTGTATCCTCTGGGCACTCTGCTGTTCACATTTGTGGTTTGGCCCCGTTGGAAGTCTTGGTCAGGTTTTCCTGTTCGGCGGAGCTGCTCCTTCCCTTGGTGGCACATAGGAGCCTCCTGAGTCTGCTGTGCCCATTCATCATAGAACATGCTTCAGGGAGGCGAAGTGCCTGTGTTACAGGACAGGGACATTTTCTCACTTGCCTGTGTCTTCCCGAAGTTGGAGGGGAAATCGCCTCTACTTGAGTTACATTTCCTTGGAGTTGTTTTGTTTTTTCTATGTAGTTTTCTGCATTTGTCCTCATCTAGAGACTAGTCTTTCCTGACGGGAAGACTGTAGAGTGTGGCAGCAGAACGCCCTTCTCCCCCAGCTCCCACCCATTTTACAGATCGCCATACTCATGCCCCTGCATGGACAGGAGGGGACAGGCATTCCTTGAGTAGGAGCTGCACCCTGCCACGATCAGGAAGCATTCAGTCCTCCCAACAACCCTGCCATGTAGATTTTACAGACCTGGCAGAAAGGAATTGCAGCCCAGCCAGGAATAGCAGAAGGGGAGCTCCACCTGCTTTCCTCCACCGCATTGTGTGCTACCAGCACAGCCCTGATGACCCTGTGACCCTGTGACCCTGCAAATGGCCTCGCCTAGTCTACCTTCCTTCCTTCCCCCTGGCTGTCCCTGATTGTGTAAGTCATGCTAATTGCGAAACACACTGAAAACAGAACAGTGTAGAAAAGTCACTTGTAACCTCACTACCTGGAATACCTCCTGTTAATAATTTGGTGTATTTTTGTTTTTTGGGGTTGGTTGGTGGGTTTTGGTCTTGTGTCTTCCTATCCTCACTGACTCTGGCTCTGAAGGACATCAAGATCTCACTGTCCCTAAGAAGTGTTTTTTTTCTACCCTCTCAACATTCTTGGGTGAGCATGTCCTAGAAAGCATTTCCTAGCCACGGGTCTTGCTGCTGTGCAGCGTTCATCATGAGGATGTTCTCCAAAGGCTTGTTTGAGCTCTATGTTGAGCATCTGGAAGACTCAAAATAAATAGCTCTCTGAGAGCTGTGCTCACAGTGGTTTTGGGGGGGACTAGAGCCTGCCATCCTCCATGCAAGGGGTCCATGAGGTGATCTCTGATCTCTGATGGATCTACGATGGCTCCTGCCCTCAGCGAGGTGGTTGTTGAGAAGGTCAGATGCTATGCTTGACTTGCAGAACCAGGGAGGAGGGAAAAACCACATTCATCACACACACAGGCCAGAGGTGGAGGTCAAGGTGACAGCCAGGGAGCAGTGGGCTTGAGATGGAGGGGACGGGCTGAGATGAATTGCTCTCTTGGGTCTTATCCTTGGGAACGTGTGGAAGTCAGCATGAGGGGGGAAGGGTTGGCCTGATTTAGAAGGGGACAGACACAGGGATCCAAACCGGTAAAGAAGCATGTTAAGGGGTGGGGGGAGGTTGTGGAAAGGTCAAAGTTAACTTCATTCCAGAAACTTGTGTGGAGTCATGAACGCACGCAAGGTATTCAAAAGGATCACGCAGAAGAGAGCAGAGGGAGGGTCAATGGGGAAGAGGACCCCAGGAAACGAAATGCCTGATGGTCTCTCTCCACCTGGCCACCTGGCCGTGCTGGGCTCTATCACACGTCACCACTCCTTTGACACCACACAGTTGCCTGGAGCTTTGGAATGCCGTGTCGGATGCCGGAGGTTAAGAAGCTCCAGGGCACCCTTGGTCTGGGGGGTAGCTTTCTAATGGCTCCAAGATGACATTTTTGCCGTCCTCTCTGAAAAGAAGCTGCTGAGTCGTGGAGTCACCTGTGGACTGATATTCTCCACCCTGACGGTTTATGCTCACATTCTCCTCCCTAAGATCGGGGCTGATGCGCTGTGCCCGCCACCTATAGCCGTTCACGAAACCTTTGTGTGCTCACAGTGCACACTGAGATCCCAGATGGGCCCAGAAGATGTGGAGGGGCCTGGCAGAGCCCTACTGAAGCAGTCAGAAGCCCAGCTTCGTGTTCACCTGCAAGTGACATTGAGCCAATTCATCCACAGCCCAGGACAGTCTTTGGGAAGCACTCCTTTTGGTCTCTATCCAAGTACAACCTGATGTGGTGTGTCGACGTCTGCCGATGTTACGTCAGCTTTTTTCATGAACGTTGCATAAGCTGAGCCAAAGGGAGGCCTTTTAGAAGCTGGGAAATGAATCAGAACCTACCACAGCTAGTCAAAGGAAAAAGTCAACAAAACTCCCAGATGAGAGACTGACCAGTGGTGTCCCAGGCACGGTTCACCAGCCTGGGCACCTCTGTGGTGATTCTGTGTCTCCACCTGACCTGGGAGAGCATTCCCCATGCACGTCCTCTGTGAGCCGGTGCCCAGGAGGAGGGGCCTTTGCAGGCCGGAGGTCTGATATTGGGCTTCAGTCCTTGGACAGGATGTTTATCTCCTTGGGGTCACTGTGGCTTTATCAGTAAGCTCCATGCACAGTTTAAATTCAAGAGTTTCTAAGATGTATTCGTCTCCTAGAGTTTCTTTTGCATAAAACAAAAGAAATCTATTCTCTCACAGTTGTAGAGGCAGGGTTGTCCTCATCGCCAGGCTCCCTGGTTTCTAGGGGAGAAGATGTCCTTACCCCTTCTGGCTTCTGGTGGCCCTGGGCATTCCTGGGTCATAGCGTAGATGTGGGTCACTCCAGTCTGTTCCTCCATGGTCATACAGCCTTCGTCTCTGTGTCCTCTCCTGTTCTGACTAGGACACCAGTTGGGGGTCTTGCTCTGCTACATTGTCATAACGCAATACCATAGACTGGGTGGCTGAGACGACAGAAATGTACGTCTCGCGGTTCTGGAGGCTGGAGTCTGAGGTTGAGGTGCAGCCTGCTCGTGTTCTGGTGAGGGCTCCCCTTCCTGGCTGGCAGATGATAGAAGGCTGCCCTCTTGCTGTGAGCTCATGGGGCCTCCCATGCCGATACCTGGAAAGAGATCTCTTTCTCTGACTGTAAGATCTCTTTCTGTGATAAGGCCACCCATCTTATTAGAGCGCTACCCCTTATGACCTCTTTTAACCGTAATTATCTCCCCAAAGCCCTATCTCCAAATAGTCACGTTGAGGGTTAGAACTTCAACAGATGAATCTGGCAGGGAAGTGGATCACAGTTGAGTCCATAAGACCAGTCCCCTAGTCCAGCATGCCCTTACCTAGCTAATTACATCTGCAAAGACTCTCTTTTCAAGTAAGGTCACATTCCGAGATTCTAAGTGGACATGGATTCCGAGAGGACATTGTTCAATCACTACAAGGGGTTACAGTGAAAATAAGTGGCCCTTCCTCTCTGGATTCCCACAAACAGCCACTTTACCAGCTGCTTAATTCTGCAAATATAAACAGAGGTGTATGTCAGAAGGGGATGTTTTTCTGCATATGAGGATGTATAGAGTACACAGAATCCTGTACTCCAGCCATTTTCCTCGACTCTCTTTCCACATCTCTGTACATAGCTCTGCCAATATGTCCTTCTAATGGGTGCACAGTACTCCGTGTGGGTATTTCCACAGTATAATGTGGTTAGCAGTGGACATTTAATTTGTTTCCTGCAAATAAATCAGCCTCTTCTTTCTTCTTTGTCCCCTGTCCCTCCACAGATGCCGCCCTGCAGGTGGACACAGTGGTCCCCAACGCCACGGTGTCTGAGAAGGCGGCTTTTCAGCTGGACTGTAGCATCGTGTCTCGTTCGAGCCAGGACTCCCGCTTTGCTGTGGCCTGGTATTCCCTGAGGACTAAAGCTGAAGGGAAAAGGGGCAGCCCTGGTCTGGAAGAACTAGAAGAGAAAACAGAGGAGGAGGAGGAAGAGGAGGAGGAGGAGGAAGGGGAGGAGGAGGACGAACCGACAGAACGCACGGTGCTGCTGCGGGTGGGCCCCGACTCTGTCTTTGGCCCAGAGGGCAGCCCTTGGGAGGGCCGGCTTCGCTTCCAGAGGGTCTCCCCGCTGCTTTACCGGCTCACGGTGCTGCAGGCCAGCCCCCACGACACGGGCAACTACTCCTGTCATGTGGAGGAGTGGCTGCCCAGCCCTCAGAAGGAGTGGTACCGGCTGACGGAGGAGGAGTCCGCCCCCATTGGCATTCGCGTTCTGGACACCAGTGAGTTTCCCCAGTTACAGAGGAAGGATGGGGGCTGTTGGTTCCAACTGTCTTGGAGATACATACAGAGCTCGATTATGGGTTAATAAGCAGCTTTCCTAACTGTCGTGGGTAGGTATCAGGGTTGGAGATATGGCAGGATTGGACACGTAATTGTCATGTAATTGTCCCTGCAGTTGACCCTCGATTGCCCGTGCAAAAAAAGTGGGGGGATCAGAATTAAAGTGATAAAATGCCATCTAATCTTTATAATAAACTTAATGCTCCACCAGAGTCTATTTTAGGAAGATTTCATTGTGCATGTATATTGCTAAGATATTACTTTGTTTCACTTTGGAATACTGAACCCCGTCTCTCTTTAGTGAAATAGCAAGTGTTTCAGACTCATTAAGAGAAAGGGAAAGAAGGAAGCCTGACTTCCTCACTGTCAATCATTGTTTTTCTGGGTCAGTTTTATTTCAGAGGATGACTTGGAGGTTTAGGTGGATTTTTGCGTGGTGAGTAGGAAAGGAAAGCCTCCTAATGCAGGGGTGTTACAGGAGAGTCAGGAGAAGCAAAGCTGCAGCCTGTTGCTACAGAATGTTCCAGAACGAAATTTTCCTCATGCAGAGGGACTTTCACGCTCAACAAAGATTTCAGAAAATTCTTGAGGGCCTGAGTTATTTGTTCTAACAAGGCACCCTTTTGATTGGCCTTCTGTCAAAACGTGGAACGTATCAGACTGAAAATAGTGTTTGCTATTGTAGAATCAGCCTATCCTGCAGAAATAAAAAAAAATTGGCTCGGATTTTCAACTTCTTTTCAATCAAAACATTTTACCCCATAATCTTGATTTGAGGTTTTGAGTTTTGTCAGCTCTTTCTTTGCCTCAGTCACCTCCTGTAAGCGCTGCATTAAATAGAACCATATGAAATTGAGATTTTTTTTTGTAGGTCAAAAGTGGTTGACGATCAGCAGTTTCATATACTTTGGAAATCCAATAAGTGTAAATATTTGTTAATGTTTCTTAATCATCCTGATGAGCAGCAGCTGTGTAATGGAAGGAGAAACCGAAAAAGACCTAAATCGGGCTTAGCCTGCCGAATGGTCCACCGAATCACCCAGTGTCCAGACGTAAAAGAGAAGACGTTTAGGCTACTTGTCATCTTCCCTTTGTGGACATCTATGATTATGAGGCTTCCTAGAGCAAAGGATCCGGTACCCTGCTTTTACAGAGAAAGACGTAGATTTTTCTGAGGCCACCTCCCTCCGAGGTCCAATGCAATCCCTCCGCTGGGGCGCCGGTATGCCTGAGCTCTCGCTGTTCCACGTCCAGCTGTAACTGTGTCTGTGCAGCCAGACACACTGGGCATTGTGAACGGTCCATAATGGCATTTTAATTGCTGACGTTAATCAAGCAGGCATCCTCTCTGGTACAACTCTTCTCAGAAGCGGGCCGGAAAGGATCCTGTTAAATTCCCTAGGAAGGAAGTTTAGCAGGACTGAGTGCAAGGGGGACATTTAAAATAGAACCCCACGGGAGTCAGCTTCTTGACTGACCTAGATGCCGTTGTTCGCAATCGATAAGCTCCATTTTGTTATACGGCCTTCCAAGCCGAGGTAATGGATCTCAATGGAAAGTGGAAGCCCTGTGTTATCTGAAGTTGCAGCTGTGGATTAGAAGAGGCGTGGTTATGAGGAAAAGGATACAAGGGCTCTCTCCTTTGGGAGCAGACCCGTGGGGTAGCAGGGGAAAGGCAGGCGGGTGTGGGAGCTGCCCGGTAGCTTCTGCTGGGTTGGGTGAGGTCCTCGGGAGCCAAGGGTGGACGCTCCGGGCTCTCGGTGCTCACTGTCCGTCTCGTGTCCTTTTCAGGTTCCACCCTCCAGTCGCTCATCTGCTCCAACGATGCGCTCTTCTACTTCGTCTTCTTCTACCCTTTCCCCATCTTTGGCATCCTGGTCATCACCATCCTGCTGGTACGCTTCAAAAGCCGGAACTCCAGCAAGAACTCGGAGGGGAAGAATGGGGTGCCTCTGCTGTGGATCAAAGAGCCACACCTCAACTACTCCCCCACCTGCCTGGAGCCCCCTGTGCTGAGCATCCACCCAGGAGCCATAGACTAAGGGGGATCCGCAGGGGACATCGGCCACAGAGGGGCTGAGGCCCGCCCTTCCTGCCTCTTGCTCTGTGATTGGACAGTCGACAGCATCCAAACATGGGGGTGCCGGTGCAGAAAACTGTCAGCCTTGGAACATGTTCAGAGCTCCGGGTCAGTCACCGAGCCGGACTGCCCCAGGCGGTGGTCTTGGTTGGTTAGCTATTTGCACCCAAATGTCGTGATCCTGCCATTATAGGTTTCTAGTTTTCGGTTTTGGTAATGTAGTGAGTAGCTCCAGGTGCCACATCTACTCACCAATTTATCTAGTATTCCCAGATAGATGTTACGCGGGGAGGGGGGGTTCTGATTCTTTGTACTGTACTATTTTTAAACCACTTTGGTTTATCCCTTTTGGATTCCATAAGGTTGTGGACGAATTTCTCTTACATACAACCCATGGCAAGAGGAAAGGACCACTTTGTAGTAACAAGGAATCTCTTCCAAGACTTTTTGTTTTTTTGCACATTTGAAAATGCCACCCGTGGATCAAAATACAACCCAAACATTTTTTTACTTTCTTAACGAGACTTGAAAAATATGGGTAGCGTGGGCCCAATTTGTATCTTATCTTTTCCCTCATCTGGAGTTGTTGGAACCACTTTGTAGTCAAGATGAAAGCATTGAATTTTGCTTCAAAGAACTGCATATGTGCAAGAGAAATCCTGCACAACCCCATTAGGAGTAGATGGTGCCCGGCCAGCCTAATCTGTCAGGGAAGCAAAAAGGCTTCATCCTATCCTTGCCAAAAAAAAAAAAAAAAAAAAAAATAACGCTGTCTTGGAGAATGGAAGTTCCAAACAGCACATGCTTTCTGAGCTGCAGTGGGGCAGGGCCGCTGCTTTTGGCAGCTACTGACTCTCCCCTTGATCAAAGCCAGTGATTAGAGAGAAGGAAGGAAAAAACAGCTGGCTGTTGGCTTGATCCATTCTGCATGGGCAGCTCCAGCTGATAATGGTGACAGGTGGCTTTTGTTTGCAGGTACTTTGCCAAACTTGAGGGAAAGTTGGAAGCAGGACCACCCTGAGCTCAGCACAGAGGCTGAAGCAGTGGCCATCTGTACCCCATGGAGGGCCCTGGGCCAGCAAGCACCGTGAGGGAGGATGGGAGGGGTCTTCCAGGGCCTGATGCTGAAGAGCCTTGAGGAATATCTGCCTCCCCGAAGGTGTGAGGACTAGGTTTTTCTTGTTCTTCCAATGAGATTTTCCTTAGAGATATTCAAGTCTTCCTCATTCACCATTTCTGTCTCCCCATGTCACTGCTGGAAGACTGCCAGCCTTGGGGACGTCCAGACATGGCCCTTTGTAACCCTTTCCATTCACCTGGTCTCAGCAGACAGTGAACACGTGTTGTCTCTGCCCTCCCCCCTCCCTTTTTTGGATTTTTTTTTTTTTTTGGTGGTTTTAGGTTATTTGGTTAGTATGGTGATTTTTTTTTTTTTATTTTAATGCTCCCAAGGGCCAGTGTCACCGTATGCTGGGCCAGTTGCCAAGGTCCCCTGGAGCATCATCAGTTACAGATACTTCCCTGTGCTCACTCTGTGAAGATGTCTTTATACCCTGCTTCCCCATTTTTTTGCTGGCCAAGTGTGCCATGTCCTTTTCCCTAGGAACTTGTACCTTGAATTACAAAAGGAGCCCCATTTGGAAGAAGGCACCTGGGATTCCAGAACTGAGTCTAACAAAAGAGATTCCTGTGAAGCCCAGTCCTGAGAATGTACCGACTCCAGGGAAGGCTGTGGGATTCCCCAGGCCACTCGGGCACGGATCTGGGTCAGGGGTCTGCAGGTGCCCAGGCAGGGTAGGCCGTTAAGTGGACGCTCGCTGGGAGCAAGATGACTGCTCCGCCATTTTCTGAGAAAGGCAGACCTGTCTTTTTTCTGCCCGATGCTCCAGCTCTGTCCTCTGAGACAGGGTGTAGGCACTGCCACCTTAATCCCACGGATGCCTACTATGCTGATTCCCACTTATTATGCTGCATCAACATGTTAGAGGTACCGAATTGGCTCAGTCATGAAGAAAGAATGTCTTTTGCCCTGTTTCTTCGTTTCAGGGCGTGTGGGCTTTCCGTGGAAACTGCTGACTCCTGATGTTTAGGCTGAGTCAACAAGGGGAGATGACTGACTTTTCCTTTGTCTGAAGGGAAAGATGCCAGAGGGCTGGCCAGGACTAAGATTTCAGTTTGAATTGGTTCATGGCAGTAGAAAAGTAGGTGCTGCACATAATTAAATATGTGAAGCCAATGCAGGAAAATCGAAATGAAAAAAGAAACCGAAGCCAGTATTTTAATAATTGCTTTTTCTGTGTATTTTCTACTGGGCTAGGGGATTCCATCAAAGGTTGAGCTTTTTGAGCTTTGTATGAAAAAAAAAAACAACAAAAAAAAAACCCAGGACCTTCTTTCTTTGGCCATTTCTATGGAAATGTGGTATCAGATGAATGGTAATGGTGCCCTCTAGTGGCTGCAAGACTTCATTGCACATTGTCCACTGGAGCTCAAGTTCTGAGTTCAAGAGAGGAAACCTGCTGGACTCTCTCCACTTACCTACAATGTTGCATTTATGAAAAACTACACTGTGCTAGGCGCATCCCAGGACATGGATATAACCACACCCTCTTTCACCAGGGTGTTTCTGTAGCAAGTTTTCATATTCTTTTCAAACAATGGTTTCTCTGCGTTCATTGTTGAAGAAAAAGAAAAAAAAAAAAAAAAGAAAGAGATGGGGTAAGGAAACTACCCATGCATGATGTAGAGGGCTGTTGATTTTGTTTTGTTTTGTTTTTTTTAAAGGAAAACTATTTGTAAGATGTTGCACTAAAACATTTTATATACACTTCAGAGACCTGTAGTAAATTATGTTGACCATATGGCTGTTTACATTTTCTGGAGTTGGCTGTCTCCTTCCTCTCTCCTTTAACCAACCACTTTTTCCCATGGATCTGTGATGTGGGGACCTAGAGTTCTGCCCTTGGCATTGGCCTGCTAGGCTCAAGGTCCGTGAATTGCAGTCTTTGTGATCGTGCTACATCCCAACCTAACTGATGCTTTCGTACAAAAAATTTAAAAAAAACGTCTCTCCCAGAAATTCCCTCAAAACACCCATTGTCATCTGCTGAAATGTATCATAAATATGCACGTCTGCCTTGACCATCAGTGCATGGTGCCCCTAGAGCTGTGAACACACGGCACAGCTGGACCCAGCCAGGCAGGGGCAGAGTGTAGAACTTATGGGTTTTTTTTTTTTCCTTTAATCTTGGTGGGGAAGGTAGGGTGAGAGGGAGCTGATGAGAAGGAGGGGAAAAAGGTGGGACCACCCTCCTGGACCACCAGGGCCTCTGCAGCAGCAAGACCACACCCACCTCCTCAAAGTGGCCAGGGAATTGTCAGCAAGAATTTTCCAGGTGCAGGGAAGGGCAGGAGCTGGATGTTCCCTATTGAGCAAGACCACACAGCACACCAGTGTCTTTTCCCCACACAAACTTAAATGCTGTTCGGAGCTCACCACCTGTGCAAATTGAGAAGCGGGTCGGGATGATTAAGACCAAGGAGTGATTTGTGGTTCGTTGGAGCCCACCATGATTCATTAAAATTCATAGAACATGCAGAGGGTAAAGAGCAGCTTCTCTCATCTTTTTCTAAGTCCATACTTGGCAAGGCTTTGCTGGATGCTTTGCCCTGCTCCCCAGCCCTGTCTGCTGGGTCCTTATCAACTTACAAAGCTGGCGTGGCCACAGGCTGAGAATGGGACTGTTCATTCCTTGGGTACCAGGGATGGCCTCCTTATAAGTCTTAGGTGTTATTTTTGCCTGATCCCTGCCCCATGCTCTCTTTATGTAGGAATTGAATAGGAAAAGGGGAAATAGAATGTTATGGAACAAAATAACACCTTTATGCCCTTTCTAAAAATCCACCAAGCATTTCTATAAACGAAGTAAACGTATGCCTCCCAGTAAGGTGTATGATGAAGTGGCAGGTGAGGGGCAGCATCTTGCTCTCTATGTTCTGGGATTCCTATGTTTTGTAGGAGTGATTCCCAGAGTTTGGAAGAAACTAGATCTGGAGCATCAGAGTGGTGTGTGCGGAAGAGCCGTCTCCACCTCCTGAACAGGCTGTCCCTTTCATCTTGCCCACGATCATTGACAAGATGATAAAACTGGACCTCACAACACCAGTCACAGGATGCTTCCAAAGATCTAGAAACTCTTGTAGTGCCAAACTTTCAGTGTGTAAAGGGGCTGTCTTTCTGGACCATGATTTGTGAAGTCTGCTGGGCCAGGCGTACAAGCACTTCCAAAATGCCTGGAGACACACAGCACTTCCTATAATGACAGCTGGCACTGCTTGTGGGTCAGAGTCTAACCCAGAGAGGCCTGTGACTCATGCCTGGCCCAAGGCCCGGAGACCAGGCCTGGGGTACTCCCCAGCACAAGTGACTGGGCAGTAAAGTGACTTGACTTTGAAGGGTTGACAGCTCTTTGTGGTGAGTCCAATATCCCCTTTATCACAGACCGCGCCTGTGGGAAGGGCAGGAGGAGAGACTTTGGACTTGACCTGTGTTGGAGTCCCAGTTCTGCCTCTGCATTTCATTAGACACGTTATTTACGTTTACCCAGTCACAAGTTCCTCAAGTACAGAAATAAAACAGTGGCGATATTAAAGCAATCCATGTAATGCACGTAATGCAGGGCCTGGCGCATAATGAGTCTTCAACAGATGTGTGCTCTTCTCTCATTTCCCAGCGCAAAAACTTTCAATAGCTCCCCAGTACCTGAGGGACTGACCCACTTTTCCTACTTTCCAAGTTGGCCCGAGTTCCTCACAGTCCAGAGCAGATGAGAAACTTGACTCCTCACTTTTTGTGCTGTATCCCGCACCTGTATCCCCACAAGCCTGGTGTGGTGGCACACACCTGTCATCCCCAGCAGCTTGGGAGGCTGAGGCAGGAGGATTGCAAGTTCAAAGCCAGCCTCAGCAGTTTAGCAAGACCTAAACAGCTCAGCGAGATCCTGTGTCAACATATTTGAAAAGGGCTGGGGGTGTGGCTAAGTGGTTAAGTGCCCCTGGGCTCAATCCCCAGAACAACAACAACAACAAAAAGAATCTGAAGACAGCCAGGCACAGTGGTGTACACCTGTAATCCCAGCAGTCTGGGAAGCTGAAACAGGAGGATCACAAGTTCAAAGCCAGCCTCAGCAACCTGGTGAGGTCCTGAGCAACTTAGTGAGATAGGGTTTGCGCTTTTTTAGGGTGTCCGAGTCCTGTTGGGAGGAATAGAATCCTGCTCACATGATAATAAGAGTTCTCTTAACTTGGCTGTCTCAGTAGCACATATCTGTAATTTCAGCAATTCAGGAAGCTGAGGCAAGAGGGTTGCAAGTTCAAAGCCAGTCTCAGCAATTTAGAGAGGCCCCGTCTCTTAACAGAAAGGATGGGGAATGTGGCTCAGTGGTTAGGAGCCCCTGGGTTCAATCTGTGGTACCCCCCACTAAAAAAAGAGTTATCTTAACTCCCTCAGCGAGGCAGAGCCAACCCTGTTGCTTGTCTCCAAGGACAAGAACAGGGAAGGAAGCTGATGTGAGGAGCTTCCCCTATCAGTTTAGGGGAAGGGCAATCCAGTCATGACGAGGCCAGTAGAGGGGGAGGTCTAAGTGCCTACTGCAGCTTGGGATGGGTGGATTTGGGGAGGCCAAGTCCTAAGGGAAACAGCGATCTGCCTCAGTCTGAGGGAATGGCCAGGGTTGAGATGGAGGAAGAGAGGAGACCAAAGAGGGAAGAGAAGGGAAAATCAAGATTGATAATCCCAGCCACTAGTGTAGGGGGGCACCCAGTAACCCTACAGGTAACCCTACAGTTGTCCCAAATGTCCCCTCCTTTTTAATTTAAGGAAAGACCAGTTCAAAGAGGTTGTCTTCTCCAGGGTCCTTTTGCTGAGTAAGTGGCACGGAAAACCTAGCACCAAGCTGCTCCTTCTGCTAGAAAATGCTAGAGGGATGCAGGGCTTGGTGCCTTGCTGTCACCCCAGGGTGCCAGTGAGTGGGGCCCAGCTTTCTGGGAGCGACAGCCCCACCCTAGCTATCCCGCTTGAGTTGCCACCACCACGTCTCCACTGCTAAAGAGGAGCGCTGGAGATGTGGAAGGAGCCGTTAATCCGTTTGGGTAAAATGCTTGTGGATAGAGTGGCATCAGGAAGGACCAAGCAAGAGAAAAGGAAGGAGTCGCGTGGTGCCACATGTGCGGGGAAGAAGAGGAACATGCATGGTGCTGGGCCAAGAGGGGATCAGACTGAGGAGTCCTGGTGACAAATCATCACCATCACCAAGGCTGCACCTACATTTAGGCCCTGGTGTCCAGGCTGGCTGGAAGCCCTGGGCCACAGGCCATGTATCCTGGGGTCCTCAGCGTGGTTTGTGGTTGCTGGGGGTTAGTGAGTGGAGGCCTTCCCCGGGGTCCCTGGACAGCACTGGTCTGTTGGTGGCCCCAGGACTCTGGCCAGGTGGGCAGGCTGCCTGAAGTCAGTCTTTTAGGTGGAATCCAGGCTTCTAGGAGAACCTCCGCCCGTGAGATCTTTTCACAGAAGGTTGTTTCGCCACTGAGGTGCCCTCATACAGTCAGGAAGAAACTTTGTTCTTGGGTATCTGGGTTGGCATCAGTGGCTGCTCTTTTGCAAGCTGCCCTTTGCAGATGACAACCCCCCACCCTTTGCCCAAACTACCATTTAGGTGGTTAAGATGTTAACTGCTAAATAATCTTTCTTTAGATTTGCAGAACTCAACATCTGGTCGATCTTCAGATTACATCAGAATATGTGACAGCTCTTAATTAGTTCTGTGCATCAACCAGCACAAAGTATGTAAATTGCTGGGAGCTTTAGTTTGCAGAAAAGTCATAGGTCTGTCTAAAGAACTATAGGAGCAAGTCCCACGAGGTCTAAGTTCCAGCTAGAGGTAGGGAGCTGGGGAAATGTAAAAAAAGGAGACATAAGCCCCAGGTGACCAAGACTGGCTTAACACAGTTTTTCCTGCCATTGCCCCTCAGCTCCTTCTGTCCCTACCTATAAAACCCTTTTATGCCTCTGAGTTTCCTAAGACAGAGCTTTGAGCACAATAGCCCCTCCATCTGCTTAGGGCCATCCCTTGAATCAAACTGATCTCCCTACAAGTCTCTCAAGCATATTGGCTTTTGAGTGGCGAGCAGCTGGACCTGGGTCAAGTAACAGGTCCTGTTAAGGAGGAAAGGAACTGGGCTCCTGTGCTGTCTGGGTTTTTTCCCTCTCTGGGGATCCTTCTCAGGCCATTGCTGGGTTCATCTCCCCACCGGGAGTTCCTAGTTCCTCCAGGAGAGTGTGACTTTTCACAAGTGACCAAGTTACTTCTCCTGCCTTCTGAGGTAGCCTCTCCAAGGACTTAGGTGGACCTTTCGTCTGCTTCCCCAGCCCGTGAACTCACCCAGGCCCAGTCCCACCTGCCCAAAGTACCAACTTTGGCTCATTCTCTCTGCTGCCCTCCCCTCCTGTCCTCTGGACAGCCACCCATGGCTTTTCTGAACTACGGCATAGAGACACCAGAGTGTCTGGGTGAGCCATGGCCTCAGCTCAGGATTCCTAAGTAGTGTGGCTGTTGCTCTTTTCTCCTCCCCCCTAAACATGAAAGAACCAGTGTCTAGAACTTTTCATACCTTCCATTGTCACAACAGCCCTCTGGAATAGGTATCTTTGTCTCAGTCTTTATGCAACTCACCCCCATCCACTTTATCTTTCAGGCAAGTCACCACCAAGCTGAGGAGCCTAACAGTAACCCCCTTGTTGGTCGCTCACCTCTCCTTGAGGGTTCCCCCCCCCCCCCCCCGGAAGGCCTTTGTTTATGACCATCAGGTCAATTTTCTGTCTCCATCCATTTGTTGGATGTGCATTCCATGCCGGTGGGGTACAAATATTCTCAGAGGATAGCCTAGGGGGTGGGGGGCTGAGATTCACTCAAAAGGACTTACAATATGGGGTCAAGAACAATGTGTCCTGGGAGTGCAGAGGGAAGAAAGTGGCTGCTCTTGTGAAATTGGGTACGTTGGTGAAGCAACAGCCTTTGAGGGCGAGTGGTATGTGGACATGGGACCATATGGAAAAAGATTTTGGTTTTAGTCAGAACAACTTAGAGGACAAAAAAAAAAAATTATTTAGAGGTTCATGGTTTCAGAGGTCCCAGTCTATAGATGGGCCCACTCTGCTGCTCTGGGTCAGAGGTGAGGCACCATCATGGGGAAAGGACCTAGCAGAGGAGAGCTGCTCAGCTCATGGCTGGGTCAGGAAGGAGAGAGGGAGAGGAAGAGGCAGGGACTGCAGGAAGGACAATCTTTCCAGGTCACAGCCCAGTGACCCACTTCTTCCAGCCGTGCCCCACCTGCCTCCAGTCACCACCCAGTCCTTCTTTTAAATTAGGATGGACTGGTTAGGTTACGGCTCCCAGGGTAATGATTTTGCCTCTGAATCTTCCTGGATGAACAGTAGCTTTGGGGACACGTCATATCCAAAGCGTCCCAGATTCCCAGAGAGGAGACCATGTAAGAAAGCCAGGTGTGCCCAGCAAACTTGAGAGTCATTCTGTGTACCCATGAGAGCTTGGTGCCCCATAGGGAGCCCAGAATGTTCCCTTTAAGCATTTGGATTTTCTTCTGCATGTAAAGGAGGGCTATTTATGGAGCTGATGGGACTCAGACACCTGCCTGGGAAGAATACCCAGGCAGTAATGAAAGGTAGGACTGCAGGCAGGAGAAATTGGAGGCAGAGAGGTCAGGATCCAAAGAACAGTGGTGATGTCATATAGAAAAGGAGGAAGAGGAAATGCAAAATCTGAACAGGCAGGAAACTTCTCCTCCAGGTGAGCTGGTCTCGTTCCCTGGTACCTTGGTCAACACTGCCTCTACCTGTGTGCTCTCTTTCACTGCAGACCCATTTACCCACCAACCCCAGTTTACCCACCAACCCCCAACTCCTCCAGAAGATCCTTTGAATAGCCCCTTCATGGTGGGCCCTCCCACTTAATTCATGTATTTATTCTGAGGTCATTTCATTCTGCAGCCTGTATTTATAATCTGCTCAGCATAGGCCTTAAAATAAGGACAAATCTGAGAGATATGGCCTTGTCAGAGGTGATCCCCTGGGCGGGGACCAAACCTGCCTCCCTAAGGAGCTTCCAAACACCAAGGTTGATGGAACCAACGCTGGAATCAGTCTCTGGCTTTGAACCCTGTCTTCCTGCCCCATCACCCGGTATGAACTTGAATAAGTCAGCTAACTGCGGTGTACCTCAGTAGCTTCACCTTTGAAGTGTGCACTGCTCACGTGAGAGAGAAGACAGTAATGTGGACAGATACTTATTGAGTATCAACTATGTGTCAGGCACCACATGAGGAACTGGGGACTGCCCAGCACAGACTTTGTGAAGCTCACAACATGGCAAGGAAGAGAGACAATAAGTAAATCCACAAGTAAATGCACAGATATTAGATGTTGGTAAATACAATGCAGAAATTGATAAAGCAAAGGAAAAGGGGGACAAGTGGTTAATGTTTCTTTTTAGTTTTTAGAATTTTTGGAGCATTTCAAATCATAACAGTGCAATAAACATGTGTACACTTTTCTCCTTGAATCACATCACATTTCTTAACAGTTATTGTTTTTCTTTTTATGTGCATGCACACTTTCTTTTAAAACCACCTGAGAGTTGCAGACCTCATGACCCCTTACCCCCAAATAATTCAACATGTACTCCTAAGAATAAGAGCATTGACTAACAAGCTACAGAATTGTTACAACCAGGAAGAATAGTTGTCCCTTGGTATCTTTGGGAGATGGGTTCTAGAATCTCCCCAGGAATAACAAAATCTGCAAGTCCCTTATATAAAATGGTGTCATGTTTGCATATAACCTACACTCATCCTCCCATTTAAATCATCTCTAGATTGTTTATAATACCTAACACAATGTAAATGCTGTGTAATTATTCTTCAGGTAATCATGACAAGGAAAAATGTCTCCACGTTCGTACAGATGCAAGGTGGTTTTTATTTTTTTCCTTCCTTGAATAGTTTCGATTCATAGTAGGAAGCCAAAGGCAGAGGGGGTTGACTCTACAGCATTAATACAATAATGTATTCTGTTAGAGTTCAGAAACCAATGCTGGTATATGATAATCAAGCCTTTTTAATAATGTAAAACTGCTGCAATTTTTTTTTCTTTCTCTTTTTTTTTTTTTTGTACTTTATGACATCACCGTTCTTGAAGAGTCTGGGCCAGCTGTTTTACAGAACGAGCCTGGATTTGACAAATCTGTTTCCTCATGGTTAGATTCTAACTCTTCTGAGCAGCAATATCTCACGGGTATCTTGAGTCTTTCTCAGAGCATCCCATCAAGCAGATGTGATCAGGATTCCATTATTTGAGTGGCCAATGTTGACAGTTAGGTTAAGGTGAAGTCCACCAGATTTCTCAGTTGTAGAGGCACCTTTTCTGCCTTGTAAATACTTGATCACGTGATGCTTTGAAGTTGAATGAGGATCCTGTTCCCCAACCATCTTTCATCCAATGGTTTTGATCATCCTATGGTGATTCTTCCCAGAATCTGTTATCACTAACATATGAATAAATGGCTATTTTCTATCCCAGTTTTTCTATATACATTTATTAGTTGGCATTCTTCGGTAACGAACAGCCTTTACACACACCTATTTTATTCTATTGTTTGAGCATTCGTGTGAACTCGTGGATTTCTTTAAAAAGAATATTCCTGCCACCATTCATTTTCTTGCTCTGTGATCTCAGATTTGACAATCGGGAACCTCTGTAAGCGTCAGTGTCCCCTTTGCCACATTCCCGTCAGTTTTTAAGCATTGCCTTACTTTCTTGGCCTAGAAAGATCTTCTGGGCTCATTTCGTGGTTTCCTTTAGAGGGTGATAATACTTGGAAATCAAGTTCTGGTTACTAGGTATACTCAAGGCAACTGAGTCATGGCTTCTTGCTCCTGTCAGGTTTCAGAGCTAAGAAATGAGAGATTCCACAAAGGATGAGTTTGTCCTAATGATGCTAAGATGAATCTGACCAGTCAGTTCTTCTGCCTCTTCTTCCATTCCATGTGTCTCTCTCCTCTCCCTCAGGGAGAACTTCTTTAGTATCCTCAATATGCTTTTCCTAATTTATCTTAAACCAAAAGCCCGTTATGCCAATACCACTACCAGCCATAAATACACCAAATGCAGTCAAAGATTTCTTCGCATTTTTTTTTTTTGTATGCTTCAAGGTAGATCAGTGATGAGGTATAGAACACCATATTCAAAAGTTACTTTTTCCTTTACCTTTTGTGTGGTCACGTTACCAATTTAGCATTCGATTGCGTTAATTTGGTTCCATTTCTTATCAACGTTGGGGGTTTTCCACTGGATTTAATTTTTATTATGTCAAGTATTAACATGGTTCAAATCATATAAAAAGACATGCTCACAGAGATTCAAGATGGCGCACCAGAGGAAGGATGTGTTCCCAGTTGCTCTGTGGCTTGGAATTCAAACAGTGGGAACTGTGCCTCTCAGTGAGAAACCCTGAGTCCTAAATTCCTATGTCGTAAAGATCTGGAAGGACCTGTCAGAGGAAGTCTGTCACACCTTGCAACCCCACGTGTTGGTTTGCATAAAGTCTTCCAGAGGAAAGGTGCTGTCACCGGGCACTGAAAGTGTCACTGTCACTTTCAAGTGCTGCAGATGACCCGCTCAGCTCCCAGAGTGAAAGACCAACAACAGCCAGAGCCGTGCTTCCTGTGTGAAGCCAGCACCACAGGAGGACTGGACTGTGGTCCCCGCAAAGGACCTACAACTTCAATTCCCACAGTAACTGGTGTGGAGCTCGACTGAAAAGGGGGATTCTGGAAAATGTATTCGTATTCTCCCAGGCTGCTTGGCCTCCCTGCTACGGCAGTGTCGTTCCAGTTACTTCAAGGATCACATGTGGTTTGTTCCACTTCTCTTCCTCTCTGTACTCCCAGCCATGGTCCCCATAACCTCCCATTTCCAGTCAGCTCACAATTGTGCTCCCGGGATGGACACGGTCTGGACTTATACGCGTAACACATTGATTTTGGCAGAGTACAAGTGAGACCATCTTCACTAGTGTTTTTTGACAACAGTAAAAATAATTAATATGCATCTAGGTCCTCAGGTTCTAAATTTGACCCAAAAATATATGATTGGAAGGATGAGATAGAAGAGGAAGTCATTTAATAACAGAAACTGCCAAAGATTGGGTCTGATGTCGCCAGACTGCCTTTAGGATGCAAGTTCCCTCCGGTTCCCCTAGAGATGAATAAGTGAAGGGGCATATGCCTGCTATTACCCCAAGGCAGTTACGATGCACTTTTAAATTCATCATCTTGTGATATGGTGATTCTGGTAATTGCTTTGTTTGCTTCTTACTATGGACTCGCTGGATATTTGGGCAACTGCAAGTTGCTCAGAGAAAGGTGAGAAACTGTAATGGAAATAATTAGAAACAGACACAGGGAAGTGATTGTGAAGGCAGGTGCCTGTTAGAAATAAGAGGCTCCGCCAGCATGGTGGTCGACACCTGGAATCCCAGCAACTCAGGAGGCTGAGGCAGTAGGATCGCAAGTTCAAAGCCAGCTTCAGCAATTTAGTGAGGTCCTAAGCAACTCAGTGAGACTCTGTCTCTAAATAACATATAAAAAGGGCCGGGGATATGGCTCAGTGGTTGAGTACCCCTGGGTTCAATCCTTGGTACAAAAAAAAAAAAAAAGGCTTAACCTTTATCTGTTGAAAATAATAAAGGAAAAGAAAGACCTCCCCTTTTTCCTTAAAAAAAAAAAAAAAAGACAGGTTCAGAGAAATCCTATTCCTACACTTGCCCCATAACAATATATGGTTTGTTTCATTTTTCCTATTTCTTTTGCAGTTATAAATAGATATGTATGTTTATTCCCAGCTCTCCTTATTAAAGGAGGCGATACGTATGTACTCTTCTGTACCTTAATTCTGTCACTTAATCATGTGTCTGTAAAATCAGTTCATAGGAATCATTTTTATTCTTTTTCAGAGGTTTTTTTTTTGCATAATATTCCATGGGTTGTATGACTCGTTCAGCAAATATCTGGGGGTTAGTATTATATAGTGTGGTCAGGGAGGGTCTCTTCAATAGGTGGCAGTTGATTGTAGGCTTAAGGAATTGAGAGAGTAGCTCATGTAGCCGTCCAGGGGAGTAGTATTCAGAGAGCATAGATGGGGCAAAGACCCTGAGATAAGTTTCAGGTATTTAGGAACTTTCCGAGAAACCACCATGGAGGAGAGAAGTCAGAAATAACCGTTGTAAAAGCAGTCAAGATCAATCCCGTAGATAAAATGTTATGGGCCCTTTTAAAGACTTTGATGTTTTTACTCCCAGTGAAATGGGAAGTTTTTAAAGGGTTTTGAAGAGGAGTAAAATTATGATGACTTGGGTGTTTAAAGGAGTTATTCTGGATGCGCTGGGTGGGGGACAGTAGTGAGGACTGGTACAGGAGAGCAGGGGAGATGCAGGGACACTAGTTAGAAGGCTTCAGGAGCAAAGCCAGTAAGCTTTGCTTACTTTGCAGGCAGAGGAGGTGAGATGGGGTGGGGGCTTCTGGACATGTTCTGAAGGTGGAGCGAGAAGGATTTGCTGTTGGTTTAGGTAAGTGAGGAGACACCCAGAAAGGATGCAGGTTGCACTGTATAAGTAGCAAGAGCCCAAGAATGGGAACTCTTTTATTATTTAGTTCTTAACTTAGCCTTATGCTGCTGTGGATCCTTTATCTTGCCAACTATCTCCCCAGCTAGGCTTAAGTCCCTGGTGTGACTTTTAAAAAAAAATGTTTCCTTTTATTGATTGGGTTCAACTTTTTCTCTTTGATAGTACAGACTGTTAAATCTGGATGTTAGATGATAAGGTATTTATCAAGTATTTCTCCATTTGATGTTATCTCACATTATTATGCGAGATGTGTTCAGAGGGTTTACTGCCATCAAGATGCAGGTAGTTTGTGTTTTCAATTAGAAAAGGTCATTCAAGTCAGAAGGGTACGTGTTTCCATCAGAAAACAAAGCCCAGTGTTATAATGGGGTGTAAATAACATCAACGTGAATTAGGCACACCTTCCCTCCGTATCAGGTGCTGAGCTTAGATTTTATTTATTTATTTTTTTTTTCAGATGTCCACCTTTTTTTTTTTTTTTAATTTTTTATTGATTATTTAAAGCATTACATAGCTCATGATATATCATCTTTCATACATTAGACTCAAATTGTGTTTTGAACTCCCATTTTCACCCCAAATATAGATTGCAGAATCACATCTGTTACATATTCACATTTTTACATAATGCCATATTAGTGTCTGTTGTATTCTGCTACCTTTCCTAACCCCTACTATCACCCCTCCCCTCCCCTCCCCTCCCATCTTCCCTCTCTATCTCCCCTGCTGTTGTTCAATTCTCTCCCTTTTTTTTCCCTCCCCCTTGCCCCTCATAGCCTCTTGTAATTTTATGTATCCTTGAAGGTCTCCTACCATTTCCATATGCTTTCCCTTCTCTCTCCGTTTCTCTCCCCCCATTCGTCTTTGTTATCTGTAGTCTTTTCCACATGCTCTTCCTTCCTGTTCTGTTCTTAGTTGTTCTCTTTATATCAAAGCAGACATTTGGCATTTGTTTTTTAGGGCTTGGCTAGCTTCACTTAGCATAATCTGCTCTAATGCCATCCATTTCCCTGCAAATTCTATGATTTTGTCATTTCTTAGTGCTGCATAATATTCCATTGTGTATAGATGCCACATTTTCTTTATCCATTCATCTATTGAAGGGCATCTAGGTTGGTTCCACAGTCTAGCTATTGTGAATTGTGCCGCTATAATCATTGATGCAGCCGTATCCCTATAGTGCGCTCTTTTAAGGTCCTCAGGGAATAGTCCGAGAAGTGCAATAGCTGGGTCAAATGGTGGTTCCATTCCCAGCTTTCCCAGGAATCTCCATACTGCTTTCCAAATTGGCCTCACCATTTTGCAGCCCCACCAGCAGTGTACAAGTGTACCTTTTTCCCCACATCCCCGCCAACACTTGTTGTTGTTTGACTTCATAATGGCTGCCAATCTTACTGGAGTGAGATGGTATCTTAGGGTGGTTTTGATTTGCATTTCTCTGATTGCTAGAGATGGTGAGCATTTTTTCATGAACTTGTTGATTGATTGTATGTCCTCCTCTGAGAAGTGTCTGTTGAGGTCCTTGGCCCATTTGTTAATTGGGTTATTTGTTATCTTATTATTTAATTTTTTGAGTTCTTTGTACATTCTGGATATTAGGGCTCTATCAGAGGTGTGGGGGGTAAAGATTTGTTCCCAGGATGTAGGCTCTCTATTTACCTCTTTTATTGTTTCTCTTGCTGAGAAAAAACTTTTTAGTTTAAGTAAGTCCCATTTGTTTATTCTGGTTGTTAACTCTTGGGCTATGGGTGTCCTATTAAGGAATTTGGAGCCCGACCCCACAATTTGTAGATCGTCTGAGCTTAGATTTTAGATTTTTGTTTTCATTTAATTGTCACACCAGTGCTATTAGCTAGGGACTATTAAAAAGAGAAACAAGGCTTAGGACCAAGTTCACACAGCAAATAAGTGACAGAGTAGCTTGAACCCAGGTCTTTGTAAATCAAAATCCACACCCTCACGTGCTCTGTTGCATACCTAGCCCTAGATTTGCTGAGCAACGTTTTCAAAGATTGGTATAGTCATAATTGATCTCTTGCATATGGCCTGTAGACATTGTCCAATGTAATATTTTGCTATAACATGTGAAATTGTACAGAGCAGCACAATTACCGATCACATAAAATTGTATTTCATATCATAACCTGTAATAGGTCATGTAGAATTCAGAATAGGAGTTTAAAATTTACATCTTTATTTATTACCAGCATTTGCTGTATTGATACTCTCTGGGCAACCACATAACACCGCTAGACACTTTTGCATAATCCCAACAACATTATAATGTTTGCAAATTAATCCCATATACCTAGTTTTAAAACTGATTCTGAGTTCCCCAATTATCATATGGATGTCTTTGTTTTTTATTTTTTTTTTTATTTTTTTTTTCCAGTCTTTCTTTTTTTTTATTGGTTGTTCACAACATTACAAAGCTCTTGACATATCATATTTCATACATTAGATTGAAGTGGGTTATGAACTCCCAATTTTACCCAGTCTTTCTTAATTATATATATTAAGTGAAAAATGGAATTTACAAAACAGCTATCTAGTCTGAGCCTGTTCTGGGACTAGCAGGGCAAGGGTATATCCTTTTGCCCAGTGTCATTGTGTTATCAGTGACTTTCTCTGCTGTTTTTTACTCTCTTCTTTGATTTATCTCTTGGCCTTAATTGTAGTCTATAAATATTTTTGAGATTTATATTGTTAATATAATTTTCCAACAAATTGATATTATTAGGATAGTTTTCCTAACAAGTGCAAACTTGTGTTTCATTTGAAACAAAAAAATTTAAATGAGGAGTACAGGGTTAACAGAAGTAGAAGCATGTAAAGGGAATCAAACTTGAATCCAAAGTAACCCTCCCCTGAGTGGATTCATATACTCACCTAAGATGGGCCACCTGTTTGTCTATTTTCAGTATCCAGAACCAACAGGGAAACCTAATCGTATAAAACTGTTCACTAAGTCTGTGATAAATGCAAACCTACTGTATCTCAGGAGGACAACTTTTTTTTTTTTTTAATCTGATATACAACTAGAAAATATATACAGTAAGTAGGAGAAGAGAAGGGTCACAAGTTGGTTTGGCTTCTTAGTCTTTGCTTCCGTGTCCCCTGCTGTCTCTAAAATGAGAATGAGAATTATGTTTTTAAGTTCCAAACAAGTTTTCATTTAGCACAAAGTAGAAATAAGGACGCTGTGAGTTAAATGCCATTTTAGTACAACTAACTGAAGAAAGTGGGTGTTTCCCTAGTTTGGTATGTCTTTGTTTTTTAAAGAAAAAATAAGGATCTAACAAAGTTTCACTCATGGCATTTGTAAATGTTTTTTTGCGTTAATTTTGATGGGCATCTTTCAGAAACTTTGAAAGACTTAGAAGCACTTTTTAAGAATTAAATCTAGGAGGCATTTACTTTACTGACCTCTGTAACACTGATGCTTCTTGAGTGACTCCAGGCTAGAGTTATGTGTCAGCTTCTCTATTTCAAAGCAGAGTTTCTCTGCATGGTCAGCTCTTCTTTGCACAAGTTTTCTGCCTTTGGTTTTTCCCTGGGTTGTTTCTTCTCTATTGCAGGATGCTTCTGGAAGCTTGCACTTGAAGGCTACCCTGCAGATTCTGTAGTCACAGAACAAATCTTCCCTCTCAGGTCTGCAAGTGAAGCCAGGGTACAACCATTTCCTTTTCCCCAGACAAGCTTAGGTTTGACTATGAAGTATGACTATAAGACAATGAGATTGTCCCCAGAGAGCTGTGAGAAAACTCTTGTGCAGCTCCTCTTTGAGGTTGGCTTTCAGTGCCTGCCTACCCCCAGCCTGGGAGGAAAGTGCCACTCAGTTATCTTCTAGGCACAGAGTCTTCTTTGACCTTATTCTTTTTTTTTTTTTTTTTTTTTTTTTTTGGTACTGGGGACTAAATCCAGGTATGCTCTACCACTGAACAACACCCTCAGCCCCTCCACTCTACTTTTTGAATTGAGGTCTTGCTAAGTTGCTGTGATCCTCCTGCCTCGCCTCCCAAATTGCTGGGATTATAGGCATGTGCCATCACATGCACCAGTGACCTAGTTTCTTTTAAAATTTCTTGCCTTTGGGTTCTGTGGCCTTCCTGTTTTCTGCAGCTGCTGGTGACCGTGCTGGTCACTTCGTTAGTCCTTGAGGTCAGGGGCTCAATGTGAAACCAGTAGAAGTGAGGGGATGGCACCAGGTTTTAACCGTTACATAGGGGGAAATGGTCAAGATACTACAGAACTGTGAGCCCAGGAGAAAGTCAAGCACAATCAATATTTTTCAGAACCTTATAAAAAGGATGTGAAGGGGCTGGGATTGTGGCTCAGAGGGAGAGCGCTCACTTTGCCTAGAGTCACTGAAATAAATTTGTGTTCCTTGTCCCCAGCCATTAGTTTAAAGTTTATTCTTTGTGACCTTGACCTCAAAGCATGGAGGGATCCAGATTCTTTTGATAAAGTTGTTCTCAGGAAAGTACCCATTTTGAATCCCATGACCTTCACATCTTTTAAAAAAATATTTATTTTTTATTCATAGGTGGACACAATCTTTATTTTATTATATTTTTTAACGTGGTGCTGAGAATCCAACCCAGTACCTCATGCATGCTAGGTGAGCGCTCTCCCTCTGAGCCACAACCCCAGCCCCTTCACATCCTTTTTATAAGGTTCTGCAAAATGTTGATTGAAATTAGTGCTTGACTTTATCCTGGGCTCACAGTTCTGTAGTATCTCGACCATTTCCCCCTATGCAACGATTAAAACCTAGAAGCAAAAAAGAAGCTTAATACTACACATTCAAAAAACAAGCAATCCAGGTTAATAAGAAACTAATGAGGCTGTGCCATCATCAATTAGCTGCAGTGAAGTTTCCCAACTACAAACAGAGTATCTGCAAAAATAGCAGGGGTTTTAAAGGAATTTTAATGAAATGATCAATAGTGTATTGAATTACCTTGAATCAGACTTTGGAGGATAGATTTTCAAAGACTTAGAGAGTTTTAAATAGCTCTAGTAAGAACCTCATTCCCCAAGGCATACCATAGATCTCAGCTAGATCTAAGACATGAGCAGTCTGAGGTAGTATGACCTTGGAGGGTGATGGGGTGTGGGTATGCTGAGTGGACACACTGGATCAGCGCTGGCTGATAGAAACGTACTATGGAACAGGTGAAATTAATTTTTTTTTGGTACCAGAGATTGAACCTAGATATGCTTAACCACCGAGCCACACCCCCAGCCCTTTTTATATTTTATTTAGAGACAGAGACTCGCTTAGTTGCTTAGGGCCTCACTAAGTTGCTGAGGCTGGCTTTGAACTCATGATCCTCCTGCCTCAGCCACCCAAGCTGCTGGAGTTAAAGGTGTGTGTCACCATGCCAGGCTGAAATTAAATTTATTTAATCTACTGTACCCACAATATTTTCAACATTCAGGTAACGTAAAAAGTTAAGAGATTTTTTTTTTTAATTCCACTTGTTCATATTAAGCCTTCAGAGTGGACTGTGTATTTTCCGCGCAGAGCGCATCTCACAGCTCACTCGCCACACGTGGCCATGGCTGCTGTACTGGACCACATAGATCTGGAGGAAAACAGCCTGGGAAAGAAGGACTCAAAGCGCAAGAATGAGAGAGGAAAGGAAAAAAAAAAGGAGATGATTTCAGACTGAGGAAGACAGTGCCAAAGGAAGCTGACGTGGAGAACCAAGAGGTCACTTCTGGATGAGATGTCCGAGAGGCAGATTGACAACTGGAGAGGTTCTGGCGTTGGAGGCACCCTCCAGAAGTTCTTGGATCTCTGGGACCAGGGTTCATTGCCTGTTGGGAGGCAGATGGCCACAGTTTCAGTCTGAAATGGACAGAGGCAGGGAAGCTGTGTAGTTGTGCCTGAAACCAGCAGATTTCTGTCTTGAGCCATCGTAGCAACAGAAGTCACTAGCTGGACTGTGTGAGGGTGGAATTGACAAGGAAAGATGGCGGGTGGCCCCTGCTGATGGTTAGCTCTAACAACCAACTGCCTGAGTCTGGATGCTGACTGGCTCTGCCCCTGACTCCCTGAGTGACAGTTGTCTGTGGAACCTCTCTGAGCCCAGTATCCTCATCTGTAACCTGGTGGTTCTTACCCTTCAGATATTCTTCCCCAAAGAGTCTCAGATGCTGATTTATGTGCCCCCCACATTCAACACATTCATCATCCCCCCTGCTCGGTTTTATTTTTCTCAGTAGCGCTCAACACCACCCACCACAGAAGATGTTTACTTTAGTGTTTATTGTGTTCTTCTCCACACCGCAGCACAGATTCCAAGAGGGTATGAGGACTCGTCTGTTTTGTTTGTTTTGTTCACTTCTGTGCCTTCCCTGATCGTTACAGTGCCTGGCACACGAGAGGGACTCCACAAATGTTTGGTGAATGGTGAAAAACTAATAACTACTGCACAGGGTTGAGTTGAGGATTAAATGAGTTAACATGTATAAAGCTCTTGGAACAAGTGCTTGGCATGCAGTAAGTCCTCAGTAAATGTTTGTGCTGCTGCTGCTGTTGAATATTGTTATTGAGGCTGAGCTGGCCTAGGATCATTGGATTAGACTGATAAAGAACTAGGTTAAAAGAATAAGCTGCATCATATTTGCTGTGTAGAAAGACTATGTTCTTCTTCTTCGTTATCTATACACCTGGTGAGCTTATTTCCTGTCCTCAGAACTGGGAGTGACTAATCTGAGAATTTATGGACTTAATCAGGCAGATCATTTGATATCAATACTGAGATTGGCTGGTCCTCTGTTTTGCAAATGTGTGTGGGTGCAAGTAGAAAGAGACTTAACTTCCCAGATTGCCACACCTTCTGATCCTCTGGGTGACCCTTGACCGGAAGTCTGTTGTGATGCCAAGATCCAAAAGAGTGAGAGGATCAAGACTGCGATCCCAAGTCCACAGCTGGAGGAAAATCCTATTTGCTCATTTGAGAACCAAAATGGCCCTGGACCCTGCCATCCCCAGGACTGGGATAAGACGTTAGCCCAATCAGCACTGCGATGTCGCACATTCAGAAAGGAAATACCAAGATTTATGTATTTAGATACAAGAACATTTTAGGGGACTGTTTTTATCAAATGATTTTTTTTTTTACCTTTAACTGCTCAAATCGGCAGGAAATGTTGAAAATAAAGAAGTGTTTTAAAATTACATTGCTCATTGCTAAGAAAAAACTCAAAGGAAATCTGTCATCCAAATTCTAAGAGAATGATTAGTTTGTCTCTATGTAAGCACCATACAAATGTGAGATTAAATAAAATGAAAAAGCTGTCATTCTAAACCTTAGGATCCATGTAAAAATTTGCAGAAGAATTGTGGCTAGGGGTAGGGGAGAGTTTCTTTCATCAAGCCTGAAGTTAAAAAAAAATATGATGATCACATTTTCTAAATGAAAGTCAGGACACCTCATCTGCAGAGATATTGAGTTCCATTTATGACTTCAAGCCATAGAATAAGAACTATCAAAACCAGAGTACTGCAGTTTTGTAAAGCTATTGCAACCAAATATTTAAAACAAGAGTCGTGCCTGTACAACTCATTAGGTATTAGTTGTTTTAAGAAATAAAGACATGAGGATAACTAATAATAAGAATACTCAGGATTCTTCTTTCGGGGGAGGGGATCGCCAGCATCTCATTAAGGGGTTCCTTTTCCTGCCAAGATAATCCCAGCCACCCTAAAACTTACAATCTCAGATCCTTAGCAAATAACAAAACACAAATACTCAGAAATATATTTATAGGAAATAAAGCCCCTGATAGATCTAGTCCACATGGATTCGGGAACTAGATAAAAGGAAAATGGCTCTGGTGGTTTATTTAAGGGGGTACATCACAGGCAGGGGTAATATTTCAGTGGTGGAGTCTTGCTTTGTGAGGTGTTGCAGTCAGCAGATTGATGGACATCTCGGGAGGTCACACCCATCTCAGGTGCTGTGTGGGCCATGACAGAGCAGGAAAGACATTCACATTGTCCCTGGGCAACTGACCAAAGGAAATGTCCGTGGCCATTCCTAGACACCAGGTGTCTCTATTCATGAGGCTTCCATGCAACCCACAGATAGCTTGTGACATTCTTCAAAACAAATAAGCCTCTAATATTTTTTTTTAAATCTAGTTAGCAGGAAAATCTGCTTAGATTATCCCAGGTAAAACTGTTTCCCTCCCTCTCTTCATCTCTCTTTAAACAGCAAAAACTCTCTCCAGGCCCAGTTCTCACCCAGTGAATTCAACACAGAGAACACCTGATGTCTGCCTGATTCATGGAAAAATAAAAAATAAAAAAACATGGAAAACCTATTCCATGTCAGGCAGTGTGCAGACTCTCAGTAGTATTCAACTTCAAAGCAAGCTTTTGTGGCAGGCATTATGATTTCTGTTTTATCACCATTAACGCCAGTGAGACCTATGTAGAGAGGCTTTGGGGGCTTCCCCCTGGGCCTGTCTGGCTTCACAATCTGGGTACTTCCTATTCTGCACAATGCATAATTAGGTAGTAACCCTGGGTCTCTTCTAACCACTCACTGTTATCAGGAAAGCAACCAGCTCACTGCAGACTCCCTTCCTTCCCTGCTGTTGGCTTGGGTTCATTCATTCATTCATTTAGGATTTGGGGGGCCTTTGAGAAAAAAATCTTTCTTATATTCTTATTTCTTCACTGAAAATTGTCTTATAGCAATTTATTTTAGAATCAGTCTTAGAAAGACAACAGAAGACTTTGCTGTCAGGAGGAAATGATGGACATAGCCATGCATATAAAAACAGAGGCTGATATTCGCTTTTAGAGATCATGCTCTTCTTGGTTGAATAATTCTATTTGTTTTTAAAGAACTGATATAGTTCTATATTATAATAGTAACATGAGATTTGTTTTTAAAAGTAACACATTCATCAGATGTGACATTTATGGAGTAGTGAGTGAGGTCAGAGGTGGAAATCTCAGCATCACCACAATCTCAGTCTTTAAAAGTAAACACTGTTAATAATTTAGAGTATCTCTCCACAGTCTGAAAAAAAACCAGGCTTAGGAATTCATGGACACATGTATCCACAGATTTATAGTCTTTTTAAAGAGGGCTATTCTGTACATATTGTTCTGTGACTTCTTATTTTAATGTTAACTCCTAAAAGTATAAGGATAGTCTACAAAAAAAAAAAAAAAAAGAAAAGAAAAGAAAGAAAAAGTAAGTATAGTCTGAGAACAGTGGTGTGTGCCTGTAATTATGGTTTGGGAGTTTGAAGTAGGAGGATTGCAAGTTCAAGGCCAGTCTCAGCACATTAGTGAGACCCTGTCTCAAAATTAAAAAAAAAAAAAAAATAGAAAGGGCTGGGGATATAGCTTGGGGATAAAGAACACCTGGGTTAAAAAAAAAAAAAGTAGCTACCTAGTAATTTATAGCATAAAACTAAATTATTGAGCTATCACTAGGTGCTTTTTAAATTACTACAGATAATTTAAAAATGAATATCACTGTGCAGGTACCTTATGTCGTTAGTACTATGGTTTTATTCTTTATGTCTGAAACAAATGCTACCCAGATGCTGCCATCCAATGAACTATATTCTGGTGTATTTATATTCTGGTGTATTTCTTTTCGGGGTTTCTGAGAAAATACATAAAAATCATTTTTATACATGCATACCTATGTTTTTAATCCTGCTTCCATCTAGATATCTTGCAATTTTTCCTTCTCATCTGATTCATACTGTTAGTGTGTTTTGTCCAGTCAAATCTCCGCCTGTTGTCTCTCTTCTTGGAGTGGTGACGTCATCCCTCCTGGTCTTCCTCTTGCTTGCCAGGCCATTTTCTCTTTACCCTGGTGTTCTTCTCCTTTAAAGAGCCTGCCAGGCCTTTGTTTCTCACCTCATATGCTCTCCCTAGGTGATGGTCCCCATGGCTTCCACAGAGTCACTGCAAGCATGATGATTCCCAAACCCACATCCTCTGCTGTGAGCCCCAGACCTGTGCACCAGCAGCCCTGGACATTTCCAGCTGGACATCTCACAGCCTTCTCACGCTGGTGTCCCAGGGTGTCCCAAATGGAGAGCATGTTCTTCTAGTCCAGACCTGTCCCCTGCTGGGTTCCCTTTCATGGGAAATAGCCTCACCCAGCTAAGGGAAAGCCAGAGCTCTAAGCCCCCTCCCATCCTCACGTGCTGCCAGTCACCCAGTCCCACCAATTCTACATCCCAGATGTCTCTTGAACCACCTTTGCCTGCACCGTGATGCCTCCTGTCCTGTCCACCATCACTTGCTGTCCAGGACGCCGGAGTTGCCTCTGGCTGATCTCTTCATCTTACCCCACCCACAGGTCTTCCATGTCACAGCCAGAAGAAAGAGACATTTTCATCATGTAAAAAATGTAGAACCTTTGTATGGAAGATAAATATTAAATGAAGTCAGTAGTCAAAGGCAAATTTGGAAAAAAAATTATAATACTGATAACAAAAAAAAATTCATACCATATAAGGAGCTTTTAAACTTTGACAAGAAAAAGACAAGTAACCTGATTAGGGGGGAAAAAGTGGCAAAGACTATGAAAAGACAGTACTCAGAAAAGGAAATCCAAATCCTCCACCAACAGAAAAATCTGCTTCAATTTATAAAGGTCAGGAAGATGGGAATTCAAATAACAATGAAATGTCACTTTATATCCAATAATTCCATGTGAAAAAAAATCACCTAATGCTGATAGGAGTACAAAGAAAATGTGACTTGGGCATTACTAATGGAAATGGAAATTGCAAAAGTCTTTTTTTTGTAAGCCGTGTGGCAGTTTCTATTAAAAAATAAAAAATCTGTTGGATGTTTGATTGAGCAACCCCAAGCCCCTTCCTGGGACCTTGTCCAATAAATATGAAGCCGTAACTATATGAGGACACATGCACAAGGATAGTTTTTGCAGTGCTGCTGAAGCAGACAAAGCTAGGGACAAGAGGAGTGTTTGCTGGGGGGTCCGTGGCAGATTAACTTCGATCCATTCACACCCTGGAATATTGTGTAGCCATTAAAAGAATAAATTATGGCTAGACGAGTTGATGGGGTAGGCAGGCTGTAACACACTGCATAAAAACATTTTTATTAAACGTTGGCCAGTCCCTTACATAGATATGCAAATATGTGATATATGGTCTTTGTGACTATATATGCAGGAAGGAAAATATTGAAGGAGGTGTACTGAGTTGTTAATGTAGATTATAGAAGGAGAGATTGTCATGGCCGTTGGGGGAAATCATGAGGCATCTACACCACCACACCCCAAAAGAAAGAAAGAAAGAAAAAAGTGCCTAGATAAGATTAGGCAAAAACACATATGATTATTCTGCATCAGGGTAAAATCATACGTGTCTATGTATAATTTAAGTTTTTAAATGCAGTTTTCAAAGGAAGAGTTATTTTGTCACTGTCCTGTTTAAAACTCTTTAGTGGCTTTCTTATCTCAAAAACTGCTCCTCTTTCTTCTGAACTCAGGGGCGCCTCCCCTCCTTGATTTCTTAGGAATATACTCATATCTCCACCCAGTTTTTCTGCTTAGAGGCACTAACAGCTGCCATTGGCATTTGGTAACTATCTATGTAAAGCCCATCTCCCCCTAGAGAAAGTAAGCTCTCGGCGGGCAGAGACTGTGTCTGTCCTGTGCTTGAGAATAGACAGCCACTGAATATTTCATGAATGAATGAGGGAACCTTGGTGTTCTGAAAAGGCACTGACCAAGGAATTGGAAAATGTGCATTCTGGTCCCTACGATGCAATAAACTTGCGGAGAGACGCTGAGCAAATTGAAAAGCCGCCTAAAGCCTGTTTTCTCAGCATTTTATTATTATTATTATTATTATTATTATTATTATTATTATTATTATTATTATTATTATTATTTTGGCCCTGGGGATTGAAGCCAGGGGCACTTAACCACTGAGCCACATCCCCAGCCCTTTTTTATATTTTATTTTGAGACAGGGTCTTGCGAAGTTGCTTAGGGCCTCACTAAGTTACTTAGGCTAGTTTTGAACTTGTGATCTTCCTGCTCAGCCTCCCTAGCTGCTGGATTACATGCATGCTCCACTGGAGGGGGCTCTTTTCTTGATGCCATGTCACTTTCCTAATGAATGGAGAGGGGGGTAATTTGGTTAAATAAATTTTAGAATGTCTTCCATCTCAAGATTACTGTGGTATTTTTTTTTTTCTGAGTTCAGTCTCCCCTTTGTCCTTTCTTCTCTAGGTCACTAGTTTCACTCCTGATTTCTCATTGTCTTCAAGTCCAGGAACCCTGGCTTCTCCCTGGGAATCACAGAAGCCATCTTTATGCGGTACTTAATTTTTATGCATCTGACACCACCCACCTACTATTATTCACTCACTTATAAGGCATCTGTGAGCCTCCGCCATTGTGAGTGGAAGGACCCACCCCTCAGACTGTTCTTTTCTATCTGCCTTTCCATGTGCTCTGTGGACATATGACTGGCGACAAAATAAAAAGATGCAGGTGAATTATTTTAGGACAGCCCTCCTTCCTTGAGAGACATGGATTCTAAAAATCCTTGAAAATAGGCAAACAGGATATTTAGTTATTGGAAATTAGTGAACACAGTTGCCTGCAATTGGTCTATTTAACGTTCTCGTTTTTTTTTCTGGGCTCTTTCAATTATCCTGATTGCTACTAGGAAAAAAAATTCAATCAAGATTTAATTGATCGGGGCTGGGGTTGTGACTCCATGGTAGAGCACTTGCCTAGCATGTGTGAGGCACTGGGTTCAATTCTCAGCACCACATATAAATAAATAAAGTCCATTGACAATGAAAAAAAAATGTTTTAAAAAAGGATATCAATGGTAACCCTAAATAGTTTTTCTTCTCTCTTAACAAGAAAGTCAAGTCTGGAACAAGACACATCTAAACCCATTTGGGGAATATCAACAGTATCCCAGTCCTGTGAGGATAGAGAATGTTTAGCGTCCTGATCAGTGTGGGGGTGATGGGGCTCTGATCCGAGGCCCTGGTCTGTTTCTATGCTGCGTGAACTCCCACAGTAGTGGGTCCCAAACTGTCAGCCCGACTGCACTGAACGAAGCTGGGCAGAGATGTTCACATTGGCTGGTGAGAGTGAGTTGAGCACTGGTCCCCTGCTGCACCCCATCCCTGGTCCTTGCTCTTTTTTGGAGAGGATACTGGGGATTAACCATTGAGCTGCATCCCCAGCCTTTTTGTTTTTTTATATTAAGACAGGGTCTTGCTAAATCTCTTAGGACCTAGTTAAGTTGCTAAGGCTGACCTTGAACTTGCAATTCTCCTACCTTTGCCTCCTGAGTCTCTGGGGTCTTGCTCTTATTTTACTGCTGACTTGCTTCTCCATCATTGTTTCTGATTTCAATGAGGGACACCTCTCAGTCAGGCAAGAAAGAAGCCTAACAGTCACCATCATCTTCTCCCTGACTTCCAGTCACCAAGTTCCATTGATTTCATCTCTCAAATGTATCCTCAGTCTGTCCACTGGCCAGGCTCCTTCACCAACATCTGGCCTCATCTGTCCCATCCACAGCTCCCCCATTGCTATAGCATTGACTTGGTTCTGGTTTCTCTGCCTCTGTGCTTGCTTCTGTCAATCACTCCCCACTCTGAAGACAGAGTCAGTTTGCTGAAGCTTGACTTATGTCAGGCAGGGGGTGCATCTCAGTGGCAGAGCTCTTGCTTCACGTAAGTGAGGCTCTGGGTTCCATCGCAGCACCACACACACACACACACACACACACACACACACACACATACACACACAAGTTTCCAGGCCCATCTTTGGTAAACAACCTCTCTGTGGCTTCCCCTTGCCCTTAGGGTAAGAGCAAACCCTTGGCATACCTTATGTGACACCCCCACCACACACACGACTATCTGGTTCCTGTCAGCCTTACTCCCACCAGACTCCCTGGCTCCCTTCACCCATTTGGAACTGCTTTTATATCCTGGGTACACCCAGCTCTTTTCCATTCAGGGCCTTCCTTGGGAGGTGCTGCCTGCTTCATCTGCCTGATCATCTCTCCTCCCCATCTCCCTGCACTCACCCCGCCTGCAACTGGTGACCTCTGTCCTGTGACTGTGCATTCTGTGTCAATTTCAGCATGACTGAGGCCCTTGCTAGGTGGCTCCCCTTGTTGTGGCCCCTTGTGTGGTACCTGCCCTGTGTCTTCTCCATGGGATGGGACCCCTGGTGGGCCTGCAGTGACCTGGGTTGTGGCTGTATTCCCGACGAGGGCCATGTGACTGGCCTGCCCGGACTTGGTGTTGCATAAACGTTGAGTTAATTTCTTGGACTTAAGCAGGTGGCCATTTCCTATTAAAGAGCAAGCTCTACTGGGTCAATGTGTTCTTCGCTTCCTGTACTTTCTGTCAAAACTGTTTATCAGTCTGGCACAAAACATAACTGATAAATAATCTCTGCCATTACATGGGACTCTGGTTTTCTTCAAAGAACATCTTGGAAGATGCTTTTCTATGATCAATAAAGTGATTTTTGTTTTCCTCTAGCCAACTCTTCTTCGTCATCTTCTAAGTCTCAGCGGCTGTTACAGTGATTTCCCACTGTCACTCGGGGCTGTGGACAAGAGTGTAATGTTGCCTACTTCAACAGCCCCGTGACTTCTAAAGACATCATTTGAGAAGAACAAAAGGATAAAGTGGTAGAATGGGAAGTAAACCGAGGTCAGAGCTTTCCCACAGTTTGAGTGTCAGGTGACCTTGGCGTCTTCAATTTGACATCACCTGATGAGTGAGGATGATCATGCAGTGGAAGCCCAGTGTCACAGATTCCACCCAGGTTCTCTTTTTTTGTGGCCAGTGAGTACTCCACGAGCAAGTTTGCTTTAAATGGTAAATTTCCAACTATTTTCAAGGACTGACGTAAGGCTCATGAGAAGTAAAAGAAACTGATGTCACATGTCACAGGGGTTCCCTCTCTTTCTAGTATACAGGAGCCAGATACAGTGGGCTCCCTCAAATTCTCTGGGTAGGAAAGAATTAGACTGAGGTGTCAGAGCAGCACCACTGTCTTGCTAGGAATGTTCTAGAAAGTGAAGTAGTGGTTACGGCTAGCTTAGAACTCTTTGCTTGGCTGATAGATGGTGCTCTGTAATTAGCGGGTCTGCTTCCTCACGTGGTGGGACGTGGATTGTCTTTCCAATTTTAAACCAAAACTGAAGAGAGGGTACGGTTTTCACCTTGCTCCTCACTGATATCTCCAGAATATTCTCCTTCACTCATCTCTAGTGCCCCGACCTTGTTTCAGTTATTCTGGGTCACACCCCATGCCTCTTGATTATTTCAGTGCCTGGCTCCGTTTCAGTGTTCTGACACTTCTGCTGCCTGCATTTTGGGTGGTTGTACTAGATACTAAAGAAGTTCCCTCTGTGCCTCAACACCTCAGCCGTTGACCTCCTTTCCTGCAATGGACTTGTCCTCCCGTGCCACGGATGTTACCTAGAACTTGTCAATGCACCCTCTCCATGCCCAGGGTCCCCCTCACTTCAGTCCTTCACCCACCTGCTGTTCTCCCTGCCATCCTTTCTTGGCCTAAATGCTGTTGTCACTCAGTGCATTCAATCCCATTGCAGACACATTCAGGGTCCTCAATCCCTTTTTGGTGTTTTTAACTCCCATGGCCAGATGGCGGTTGGGGTAAACGCAGGGCCCTGTCTGATCCAGGCTGGCACTCTTGTGGTTGCAGAAAAACACATCCCTCTGCAGGGTTCCGTACTTTCCATTTCTGATCACTGACCTCAGTTCACTCCAATATCCCCTTCCCCGTTACTCACCCTCCCTCCTGGCACTCATTTCCCCTGTCCCCAGACCAAGTGCTCTTCTCAGTCGAAGGCTTTGCTGCTTGTTTCACTGAAGAAAAGAAGCAATGGAGAGGATGTCCCCAAGCTCTCCCACCCGCCCACCTGTCCAGCTGCACCTGACCTGCTCCTCTGCTCCTCTTCCACGTGAATGAATGAACCTGCTGAGTCCTCACCAAGGCCACACCAGCCACGGACTTGCACCATACTCAGGAATCTGACCCTTTCCTTACTGGAACTTCTCCCCCTGGGTTGATGGCTCATTCTCTGAAGCATACAAATATGCTGCTGTTTATCCTATCATTAAAACCCTCTCATGACCCCTCAACCCCTCCAGCAAACACCATCCACTTTCTGTTTTCACTTTAAAGCTCCTGAATGCTGTCCGCACTCACTCTTTCTGATCCCACTTCTCCTGTTCACTTTAACCCCCTCCAGGTGGACTTCGATGCCCACCACTCTGTCCAAACACCTGCCAACCTCCTGCTTAAGAGATCCCTGGTCCATTCTCAGCCCACATCTTCCTTGACCTCCCAGCAGCTTTTAGACACAGCCGATCACCCCCTCCACCCTGACATGATGTCTAACTCACTACCTCTCCTTCTCACTTCCCTTTGCTGATGCCCTCATCTCCCCAGCCACTTAGCATCAGAGACTTCATGGCTTAGGCCTTGGGCCTCTTCCCTGGCCTACCTGTGCTGACACCCAGGTGGGTGAGTGCTGAGAGCCACAGTCCAGTCTGAATGACGCCTGGCATTTGCCAGAGGGAATGTTTGAAAGGTGACGCCAGCGAACCATTGAGATGAGGATCTGAGTTAAGCTATATATAATTGCTGTGATGCTGGATTGATTGTATTGTATATTTGACCTTTACTGTGGGGCAATGGGGCTGCTCTTGCTGCCTTGGGCGCCCGCCCGCTGCTTTGGAGTTCTCGCAGGGATTCCCATTGGTTGGGGAAGTGCGGGGGGGGGGGGGGGGGGGGGGGGGGGTAGGGATTTCTGGAGGAGGGATTTTCCGGTTGGTGTGTGGTGTGTCCTGGGAGAAGGCCTCGTGGATGGCGTTGGCGGAAAAGTGCGCATGCAGTGCCGGTAAGAGTTGAAATCAAGTAGTTGCTGTTTGAACCTACAAGGCTTTGTGGTGGCTTGGTTATTCGTGCCCAGCCAGACTGCGGCAGGTGAGCTCATCCTATGTCAGGGCTTTAATTTGCTTCTCAATGCTGATGATGCACAGAATTAGACCAGACCCCCAGACCCAGTTGTCACTCAGACCCCCCAAACTGAGTTCTGTGTATATGTGTGTATCAGATATGTCTCTCCACTCAGATATTTAATTGGTTTTTCAAAAGTCACATGTCCAAAATTCAGGTTATTCTTTCCCTTAAAATCTCCCCAGCACAAAATATTTTCCCCTTTGGTTAATGACTGCTTCATCCTTCCATTTATTTAGACCAAAACCTCCATATCATCCCTGACCCCCTACATTCACTCACTAAGAGATTTTGTTGGTTCGACCAGAATGATCCTTTTAAAACAGAAGTCATAGCATGTCACTCTTCTGCACAGAACTTTCTGGTGGCTCCTTCTCACTCTGAGTGAAAGCTGACATCTTTACAGCAGCCTGCAAGGTGGTGTGAGATCTGGCCCCCTGAACTCCATTTTGACCTGTAAAGCTGGTTAAGATGCCAGGTGTTCTGTTAGGAAAGCCAGCTGATCCCATGCAGGAGTCAAATCTGAGAAACATGGAAGCCAGGGATTGGCAGTTTACAGGACAGGCAAACCAAACCTTGATTCAGAATTCAGATAACCAAACCAGCCAGCGCATCTTCAGAACCCTGCTATAGAGTTTGTAAAAATGAGTTTGAAACATTTGAGTAATTTTCTTAATGTAATGAAATGATTTTAAATAATTTAGTCTTTAAAAATTCTATAGTAACTCAACAAAGGTTCATGAGTTTGATGGTCAGACCAGCGGGACAGACCACAGGAAGCTTCATGAAGATCAACGGAGGAGTCCAGCAGAGGGCAGGTATATTCTGATCAGGACGTGACACCCACGGTATTGAGTGAGGGACTTTAAGTGCTGGTTTGAGAGTCTGACCATCAGCCTGTGGCAGTGGGAGCCTTTGCATTTGATCCCAGAGCAAGGAAGGTGACCCGAGGCACATATTTTGGGAAGATGGATCTAATGGTGGGTATTTACGATGGGTTAGGGAGAGGAGATGCCACGCCAGAAACCATTGTGATCACCCAGGCAGAGAAATTGGTAGCAGATGTTAGGAAAGGAAAGAATCAAAAGATACTACCAAGAAACAGTCAAAGAGATTCAAGTTTTGGTTGTGAAAAGACATGACTCAGGATTTCACGCAATACAGCAATAGGTCACGCTTCCTTGAAATTATGTTAGCACTTACTTAAGAGATTTAGTCATCATCTTCTGGAGACTCCAGACCTAGTGGAAGACTTTCCCTAAGTGTTTTGCATAGAGGAATTTCCTGGCACCTCCTAGGTTTAGGGTGTTCACTTCCTTCTGTGATTAAGTTGAGATCTGGCTTTCCTCCCTACCCCAAACCCCTTAAAATTTTTACCATTAGTATTTACTAGTTATTTTCCTTCCCCTCACATACCTTTATCACACCAAAAATGATGATGTTCTCATAAATGAATTATCAACTGTCTGGATCTTTATTAAAACTATTGGAACTATCCCACATGTTTAATAAAATGTCATCAGATATGTATATATATATATATATATATATATATATATATATATATATATATATATATTCTCATTTCTTACATGGCACTGAGCTAAATCCTCTCATTATAAATGGACTAATTATCTTACGGATGAAGTGGGAACACTTCTTGCCTGTTTCATGTTGTTTGCAGTACAGAGGTAACTACTGATCGTTAGATCTGGCTGTAGTCAGTCCCACGGTCAGGGAGAAAATATCAAAGATGGAAAGAAGGATGAGCTCTGAGGTGTGCAAACTCGGATCCAGATGCTGCAGGAAGGAAGCACGCTCTTGGGTATGTGGGTTAGACCCTCCTGGGCTTGCCGGAGGGCAACCGTGATGTCACCGGACAGCCTGGGACAGGGCCTGCCGAGTTGCAGGACTTCTGACCGCCTAGGAGACAGTCCTGGCGCTTCCAGATGTTTCCCCCAAATTACTTTCTTATTCCATTTGATCTTGACAATGACCTTAGAAAGCATTCCTTTTTACAGATGAAAATGAGGCCCAAGGTCCCGCAGCAAAACAGGGCTAAGGCTCAAACCTCGCAGCCCCTGGTCGGGGACTCTGCTGCAGTATCACGTGCCCTCCTCCCCTACCATGGCTTCCTGGAGTTGATGAGGCTGCTGTTCTATCCCAGCTGGGTTTGGTGAAGCTTTCCTCTGCGCAGGCTCCACACGTGGGTCCGTGTATCGACGTTCCTTTTGGTAGTTTAATCCTCGTCACCATCCAGTGGGGGAGGGACAGATGACTCCTCATTGTGGAGAGGGGGAAACCAAGGCTGGGGTGATGAGGTATCTTGCCCAAGGTCAAGTGCCTCTTAGTAATGGAGCTGGGATCGGAACCCGGGCATTCAGGCTCCTGAGTTTGTCCTCTTAGACTCCATATCATTTCTTTTGGAGGTGAGCGGGATGGAGAATTTACATTTCTAGAGTGGAGGAAGTAGACCGTCTCCCTGGGTTTATCCATGGAGTCTTCCATCTCTCCCTCTGTCCAACACTACTTATTAAGCAGCCGCCTGTGCGTCTTGCTATGTCAGGGGCTGTGGGTGGGAGGGGAATCATCCCTAGTTGTTGCCCCTTTGGAGGGCAAAGCTACAGACTGAGGAGCTTGGAATGTACCTCTGTTCAGTTCAGGAAGTATTAAATGAAAGGCTGGATGGTGCCTGAATTAGATCAATGAACTGGAATCTGTAATAGAACTCCAGAGAACAAGGGTCACCCTCACTGCAGTTGACAGGGCAGGAAATTTTTTTTTTCAGTGCTGGGGATGGAACCCAGAATCTGGCATATGCTAGGCAACCGCTCTGCCACTGAGCTACACCCCCAGCCTAGGGATATGAATTTTTAACAGGCACCCTGAGTGATTTTTAAGCATGTTACTGAGAGCAGGTGTTCCTGAACTGTTCTGGGGTCACGTGGAAGTTCCTTGGAAGTGTTCATGGGCTGCTGTGGGGCTGCTGTGGGTGAGATGGATGAGGGGAGGCTGGAGAATGCTTAAAGGCTCTGCCTCCTCCAGATGGGAGTCAACTAGAACAAGTTCTTTTTCATTTGATGTGAGGACTGTCACTTGGGAAGGGGACCCAGGGCTTAGAAAATGAATCAACATTCTTGTTGTTAGAATATTAAGGCAGTGAACATGGAGGTGTGTGAGCCAGATTAAACCTGAAAATGAGACAGTCCTAATTAAAAAAGGAGACATCAGTGTGAGACTGTGGTCTCTCACAAAGGTAGTCTGGCCACATTGTTTAACTGAGCAAGAACAAATTCAGAAGAAGATGGGGAAGGAGAGATTAGTTAACCATTTTACCACTTTTGTTTTTAAGATTATTAATTGAAGGTTAAGAATTCCTTTGTCTTGGAAAATATCGTTTTTGATGGCAGGATAGTATTCCACTATCTTAGAGAACCTTGATTTATTTTAATGTCTTTTTAGGAGATGTTTATAATGTCTTGAACCAGCTATGTAAACTTATAAATGTTTATAATGCACCCATGTACTACCATAGCCATATATATTGCGTATTTTTGCATGCTTTCTCAAGTCTCTGATGATTAGTTGCTGGGGGAAAATTGAGGTGAAAGAAGACATAAGAAGCTGGGTGAGGTAGCATGGGCTTGCTAATTCCAGAGACTCAGGAGGCTGAGGCAGGAGGATTGAAAATTTGAAAACAGTATGAGCAACTTATGGAGACCCTGTCTCAAAACAAAATAAAATAAAATAAAAAGAGCTTGGACATAGCTCAAGGGTAGAGCTCCTTGGGTTCAATTCAAAGTACCCCCCCCCACACACACACACACATGGAAGGCATGTGAATTAATAAATAAATGATGAATAGGATAAACTAATTATCACTGGGGGGCAGCACTGGCATAAGAAGATATGTGATTGTCTTAACTCATCCTGGGTGTCTGGGCTTCCTGGGGGAAGGCTGGAGGGGAGGCCTAGAGACTGGCAGGGCTATGCTACAATCCACACTCTGTTCCACTGTTAATAGGTCAGTCCAGCCAGTGGGCAGGACCCTACCAGGCTCTGTACAGTTTTCACAAGACCCTTTGAGTCGAGATGTTTTAGAGTTTGCTTGTTCCTTTTTTTCTTATTTTTTTACATTTTAGAAAGGTGATATAAACTCTTTCCTCTCATGTCCTTCTTAGTTATGAGGAACACCCTACGGTGAGCGCTCAGGACTATTTTTGTGGTGAAACCTAGTGAATGGTTAAAGTGAGAAAAATAAAACAATCAATCCTCATGTCAATTCACATCAGCAATTGAAGGTAAATGACTTTGCCAACTTGTGAAAAATCTTTTGACTTTCAGTGTGTTTTATTCCACAATTGAGGATCAGGAATTTGGGGCCTGAATCTATCTATTGAATCTGAACAGGTGGGTCTGACCCAGCCAGCAGAAGGGAGAATCCTCTTTCCTAGTTGCTTCAGAAAGTTGTCTGCTCATTTTTTCTAGCTTATAAGGAAGTAAAAAAAATCTTTCATAAATGTGAAGATGATGAGTTTAAATATTACACTTTCTTCCACTAAATATGATGCTTTCCCTTTCCCATGAGCCTCTTCCATCTCCAACCCCAAATTGTGCATTGGCAGAGGGGCCTATCATCATCCAGTGCAGGATCCTGGAGCATGATAGCAGCCCCCGTACCTATGAAGTCCTCATGCACTTGGCCTTTAGAACAATGTAAAAACAGCACACATCCTGAACTGTGACTTAAGAAGAAAAATTATTGTTTACAGAAAATCCAGTGTGCAAATTGGTGCAGCCATTATGGAAAGCAGTATGGAGATTCCTTGGAAATCTGGGAATGGAACTACATTTGACCCAGCTATCCCTCTCTTCAGACTATACCCAAAGGACTTAAAAACAGCATACTACAGGGACACAGCCACATCAATGTTTATAGCAGCACAATTCACAATAGCTAAACTGTGGAGCCAACCTAGATGCCCTTCAGTGGGTGGATGGATAAAAAAATGTGGCACATATACACAATGGAATTTTACTTAGCAATAAAAAAGAACAAAATCATGGCATTTGCAGGTAAATGGATGGTGTTGGAGAAGATAGTGCTAAGTGAAGTTAGCCAATACCCAAAAACCAAATACCGAATGTTTTCTCTGATATAAGGGGAGTGACTCATTAGTGGGGTAGGGAGGGGAAGAATGGGAGGAGTAGATGAACTCTAGATAGGGAAGAGGGGTGGGATGGAAAGGGAGGAGGCAGGGGATTAGCAAGGATGATGGAATGTGATGGACACCATTATCCAAAGTACATGTATGAAGACACGAATTGGGTGTCAACCTACTTTATATACAAATAGAAATATGAAAAATTATGGTATATATGTGTAATAAAAATTGTAATGCAAAAAAAAAACCCAAAGTACATGTATAAAGGCATGAATTGGCGTGAACATACTCTGTATAAAAGATATGAAAAGTTTTTACTCTATATGTGTAATAAGAATTGTAATGCATTCTGCTGTCGTGTATTTAAAAAATAAAATTAATAAAACTAAAAAAAAAGAAAAAAGAAAATCCAGTGCAAAGTTAGCAATCCAGCATTTATGAGGATGTTATGAATCAATTTTGACAACCTGGGTAGACCTAGGAAGCAAGCAGACAACTAAAGTACCAAGGTGAAGATATTATTTGCAAGTGGGGTCCATGGACCAGTGGTAATTTGTGTTTTTCAAACCACAGCTGTGGTAGCTAACGAGGTTCATGTATCTGAAATGTAAAATGAGTGATAATTTCCCCAGAAACCTCATTATGGATACAAAGTAACATTTTTTAGCACTTTGGGTGTTGAGTGCTGTTCTAATACAAGTGTTAATTCAGTCCTCACACAACCCTAGGAGTTAAGTACTAGTAATTATCCCTATTTTATGTGAGAAACCAAGACCTAGAGGGTTTAACTTCCTTGTCCAAGATCATCAGCTAGTAAGCTGTAGAGCCTGGTTTTAAATTGAGGCTAAGCAGCCAAGCATAGTGGGGCACACCTTAATCCCAGCAATTTTGGAGGCTGAGGCAGGAGGATCACAAGTTCAAGGCCAGCCTCAGCAACTTAGCAAGGTCCTAAGCAACTTAGTAAGACTCTGTCTCAAAATAAAAACTAAAAAAGGGCTGTAGATGTAGCTCAGTGGTAAAGTGCCCCTGGGTTCAATCCACAGTGCAAAAAAAAAAAAAAAAAAAAAAAAATTGAGGCTACTGGGATCCAGAGCCAATGTTCTTAACTATTGCAGAATTGCCTCATAGTACTCTTAGTCATTGTTGGTTTTAAAAGTTGTACATATGCTACATGAACATGCATAGCATGACAGTTTGTGGCTATGTTTTAAAATATTGTTTAAGTATTACTTATATTTGCAATTTTATCATCTTTTTAATGATCTATTCCCAGTTTGCAAACAAAAGGATTAGTGGACTTGCAAGTGGATTATTAAAATTCAAAAGAAGATAAGAAAATAGTAAATACTAAGATTCAGAATAACGTTACAATTTTAACTAGTGAGCCAGAATTCCAAGGCAAATAGAGAATGTGAATCTCTTTGGGCTGAGACAGAGTGAGTCTTTCTTTCTTTCTTTCTTTCTTTCTTTCTTTCTTTCTTTCTTTTTCTTTTTTTTTTTTTTTTTTTGTACTGGGGATTAAACTCAGGGGCACTTTACTGTAAGAGTAAAAGAAATTGAAGTTAAAGTGTAAAAGACCGGGCGTTGTAAAGTTTCTAAGCTGCAAGGCCTGAGTTAAAAAGTGAAGGACCAGGTATTGTTAAATTCCTCCGCTAGGGGCTGGGGATGTGGCTCAAGCGGTAGCGCGCTCGCGCTCGCCTGGCATGCGTGCGGCCCAGGTTCGAACCTCAGCACCACATACCAACAAAGATGTTGTGTCCGCCGAGAACTAAAAAAAAATAAATATTAAAAATTCTCTCTCTCTCTCTCCTCTCTCACTCTCTCTTTTAAAAAAAAATTCCTCCGCTACCCCCAAAACCTGAAATTCCTGTAGCTGTTAGAACAATACCCAAACTGCCCAGTAAATATTCCTCCTGATCCTCTGGTTGTTTAATAACTTAGGACCCTGTGTAACCTGGCACATAGGCATTCAAGGCCCAAAACCAATCAGTTTGAATGTGTACCCCACTTAGGAGTGACCAATCACCCCTGCCCACCCTGTTCCCGCCAATGAATGTACTAATCAAGTCTAAGAATTATTGTTTGATTTTCCCGAGGTGTATGGTGATTTGTTAAAGGAAACTATGATGTGTGTAAAGTCCCCGCCCTCCCCAAAAAGTGTACTTAAGCACTGCTCAACCCCTGCCCGGGGCTCTGGGTCTCTCTCTCTTCCTGAGTGGGCACGGAGCCCCAGCATGCTGGATCAATAAATCCCCTTCTGCCAATTGCATGAGTGGTCTCTTGGTGGTCTCTTCCTCCAACGCTTCGCCGGTCCCTTACATTTACCAATGAGCAACATCCCCAGTTCTTTTTATTTTAATTTGAGACAGGGTCTTGCTAAATTGCTGAGGCTGGCTTTGAACTTAGGAACTGGTATTACAGGCATGCACCACTGTGCTTGATTGAATGAAAAATTTCCGAACAACTTTTCTGAAACAGAAAATAAAAATTAGTACATATGATGAATATAAACTCTTGGGTTTTAAGCTGGGTATGGTGTGCATGCCTATAATCCCAGCGACCTGGAAGGCTGAGTTTGAGGCCAGCCTGGGCAACACAGGGACACCCTGTCTATATATAAATAAATAAATACTTGGATTTCAACTGCTGAGTCACTTTCCCTAGGTCTCTCACTTATTGTCTTTTTGAAACTTTTCAAGTAATGAAACCAAAACCATGAAAGTCATCATATTATTTTCAGACAAATCGAATTGAATTCTCAAGAAAGCAAACAAAAATTTCCAGAAAACCTGCAAAGTCAGCTTCAGTTTCTAACTGATGGATTTGATCCCTGAAGACAGAAAAGACCAAACCCAGGGAAGGATGGCTCAGAGTGGCACCATTTACACAAGTCACACGATTATAAGAAGTTTTTAAAACTAGTTGCAAAGTTATAATAGTTGCTATGCTTGGAGCAGAGATTCCTTTATTAATTCTTCCTTTCGGATGTCACCTGTGTTATACCCAAGGTACACAATGTGGAAATATAATTTGTTGTGCTAAAAAATGGATAGAAGGACTTAAAAAGCAACTTAAGAAATATATCAACTAATTTCAATATGAGGATCTTATTTGATCCTGATTTAAAAAAATAGGATAAATTTAAACAGTGATTACATATTGATTATATTAAATGCATGGTGATTTTGAAGCTATGATAATGGCATTTTATAAATAAACCTTATTCTTTGGATTGTTTAAAATACATGTATTGAAGTATTTATGGCTTAAATATTGTGTTCTCTGGGGTCAAACAGACAGGGATTCAGATATCTGCTTGCTTCATGGCAAATGGGGAGGGAGGACAGAGGAAGTTCTTCCCTTTAAGGGTTAAAACCAGGCTCTGTTGCTTACACATCCTTCCAATCACATCCCTGTGGCCAGACTGAGTTCATGGCCAAGTGTAGATGAGAGGTTGGAAAATGGAATACTTAACCTCTCGCCATGTGCTCATTAAAACACAGGACTTCTATTACCAAGGTAAAAGGAGAGACTGGGTCAGGTGGAATCTTTGCTCCAAACATAATGACTATAACAATTTTTCAGCTTGTTTTAAAAACTTCTTGCGATTGTGTGTTGCCGCAGTCTGGCTGGGCACAAAGTAACTGAGCCACCACAAAAGCCTTGTAGATTCAAACAGCAACTCTTTATTCCCGAACTCTCACCAGCACTCTACACGCATGTTCTGGGAGAATCCACACTTCCACCGGGTTCTGCATCCCAAATACTCTCTGAATCCCGCAAGAACTCAATGGGAACTCAAGGAGCGGGCACCAGAGGCAGCAGGATATGCCCTATTCCTAGCAGGATCCACCCTAAACCCGGATCCGCCCTAAACCCGGAGCAAGGTCACCTTTCATGCAATGTCACTGCAAATGACCTGGGTCTAAGGCAAGCCCATTTCCACAATGGAGAGTCCTCCCTCTAAGCAACATTGGGTAGGCTGACAAGGAAATTGCCATGCGTCATTCCTACTTGGCTATGGCTCTCAGCAGTGTATCGTGTGTAAATAGTACTACTCTGAGATATCCTTCCATGGTTTTGGTCTTTTCTGTCTTCAGAGTTCAAATCCATCAGTTGCAAATTGAACTTGTTTGGCACTTTTTCTAAAATAGGCACTTCTACCATAGGATACCACTAAATGAACACATTTATATTATTTTAGAACATATACAAAACAGAACAAATTAAAGAATAATATAAGTACTAAATATAATTAGAGGTTTTAATTTTCTTTGCACCTGATCATTTTATGTACCCCTGGGGAAACTGCACCCCATTTGGAAACTCTTGGTCTAAGCAAAAAGATATGGTATTATGAACCTGAGTGATGTCAGGAGAAGGTAAAAGAAGTGGTTCAATTTAGGCTGCATCTTGAAATTAGAGGCAAGAAGTTCTCCTGGTGGTTTGTGGTAGGGAGAAGGGGCACCTCATAAGATGCACACAAATGACTCCTAGTTCTGGCCCAAGCAACTGCATGAATCATGTTACCATTTCACTGAGACTAAACAGACCGTGGGGAATAGCAGGTATGGGAAGGAAACAAAAAGTTTGTTTGGGGACATGTTACACTTGAATTTCTGTTAGATTTCAAATGATATCAAGAGAGGCCCTTGGATGTATGAGTCCGAGTCTCTAATGAATATTAAGGCTGGAGGGAAAAAAAAATGTGGGCATTTAAAGTGACGGACTGCACAAGATCACTTAGAGCAGAAGTCAGGGAGAAGGGTCCTGGGATTGAGCCTCAGGGATGCCAGCATTTAGAGACTGACACGAGGAAGTGGATACATCCAAAGAGACTAAAAAAGGATCTCTAGGGAGGTGGGAAGGAAACTCCGAGAATGTGATCATCTCGTGAGCCAAGTGAACAGGGAACACTCAGCTGGCACCGCAAAAGACAGGTCAGGAAGGAGAAATGGAGAACTAAGAACTTGTATTATGGTTGTCATCTCCCTAAATATCTGTCTCAAAGTGATGACAGCATCTGGCATCATCCCAGGGGAGAAGGAAGGGACAGTATCAATTAGAATGATTCACTCATACAAAAAAAAAAAAAAAAAAACCTTATAGCAGTGGCTTTAAAATGTAGATTACTTGTTTCACATTAAAAAACAAAAACAACAACCAAGCTTGGAGCTAGGCAGTTCTGAACATATTGCTACTTTATAAAGTTGAAAGAGACCCCAAATGCTGTCCAAGTCCTACTGCCTCCCCAGCTGCGGCTGCTAGGGATTGGCCAACACGTGGGTTTCTGCAGCAGGAAGGGAAGGGGTGCATGGCTGTTAAGGAGACTTTTGAGACATGCCATACAACTCTACCGGCCTCTCTCGTTAACCAAACATAGTTACATGTCAATCCTTTAGTTTGGTGGCAATGTTCCTTGATGAAAATTCTGAATTCTGTTACTAAAGGGACGAGGTCCTCCCAAATTGAACCAGTAGATGGCGGTTTACTTGGTGATGAGAGGCAGGGGTATGTGATCACCAGCTTCTCCTTGCTTATTCATTCATTTTCTTTCTCCTTCCCTCTCTCCTCCCATCCTTTATCCATGTTTGTATTTGCTGTTAATGACCACCCTCTTTAACAGTGCATCGTCAACATTTTTTTTTACATCCTCAAGTATTCTGCTTTTGAGTTTTTGATTTTCAATAGCTGGATAGAGTCTGTCTCAGGGACATGCCATAGTTTTCTGGTAAGGACAGATCGTTTTAGCTTTTTGGAATTGTAAGTAAGTGGGGATGAGCCCATCACAATGTCCCCAGAATAATATCCTAGAAATGGAATCACACAGTCAAAGGACAGTAACAGTGATCCTGATGGCATCTATGTGAGGTTACGGACTGCAGATAGCAGCCATTCTTAAGTGTGCAAACTCAGTTAATGCTCACAACTACCCTATCAGACAGGCATGTTTATGAGTCCCACTTACAGTTACTCCATGGGAAAACTGAGGCATGGGGAGGTGAAGGTACTTGCTCAACATTGGATTAGTCAGTGAGACAGCAGGCACGCTTAGCACACTGTCTCATGATGAACATTTTTAAAGCTCATTATGCGCAAGGCCAGAATGCCCCAGGAAACTCCTGATACCAAGCCCTGCTTCCACAGCAGCAAGAGGAGGACCAGGCACAAGCCGACCAGTGGGATTCTTGCTTCTTTTTAATAAATAACACAAGACTGAGATTCACCAACCCTACGCATGTGAGTTCACTTCGAAATACAGCCAAATCTCCTGGTCCGCAGCGGTTGCATTCTATAAAGCCATTGCCAAGGCTGAGCTGGTGAGTGCTGGACCATCATTCCTAGAGGAAGTACAGGCGAGGTTCCTAGGAGCCTGTGGTCAAAATATTTTCATTAACCAGTCAATCCACAGGCTTGTGTTATGTGTGTTTCTGTTTAAAGACACCTTGATATAGATTGCTGATTCATTAGCATTGAACTCCCAGCCAACCACACTGTAACTCATGCCTAAATAAAGCATGTCTCTCATACATATTTTCTCTGTAAGGCACATCACAGCCTTCTTGCATTTTGGAACACTAGCCAGCCCTTCAACGCTACGACTGGGGGCTTTTAAACAGTGAAATCATCCAAAAAAATATGAAAATGCAAAAATTTGGCACAAAATAGGCTATGCACAGGACACTATCAAAGAAAAAGTAGAGCTTGGCCATGTTCCACCTCAGCTGGGAGCATGCACGCTGGAGACTCAAAGTGTTTACCACTGTGCTAAGAATGACTCTGTCTAAGAACATGTCTAAGAACAATTGCTGTGAATATTGATTTGAGGATTACAAACAAATTTTAGCAAGTAGGCAAATTTCCATAAGGAGGATCAACGGTGTCTGTATTTCCATCAGTTTAGCTGATTGTATTTCTTTTGTACAGGTTATTCAAGGCACTGGCTTGTGCTTACTTGTGCAATACCATTAGTCGTCATTTTAACCTATTTTGCTGTTTTCAAAAGGTACATAAGCCTTTTTAAGAAAATTATTTTCAAACTTAACTTGATTTTTCAAAGGCAAGAACTTTATAAAGCCCTAAAAGATTAAAAAAAAAAAAGTTTGAAATTTCAGACTTTTTTTTTTTTTTTTGGAAATGGGGATTGAACCCAGGAATACTTTATGACTGAGCGCCATCTCCAGTTTTTTTTATTTTTTATTTTGAGACAGGGTCTTGCTAAGTTACTGAGGGTCTTGCTGAGTGCCAGATGGGTCTTGAATTTGTGATCCTCCTGTCCCAGCCTCCTGAGTCACTGGGATTACAGGTGTGCCCCACTGTGCCTGGCTAAAATTTTAGACATTTAAAAAGAAACAAAAGTTTTTTTGTTTTGTTTGTTGTCTGGGATTTTTGCACGCACCAGCTTCCCATGTAAGAGTCTGCATTACCTTGAGATAGAATGAATCCTTGGAGCACTGAAAGATTAAGGCCTGGGAACACAACCCAATATTCCTGGGTACTGTTCCAAAGCCTCCTTATATCCTTGGTCTGCTTTGAGATGTAGTTACACTTCTGTTCCTAGTCCATTCCTCCCTGGTTACAAGGAACCCTCCACCTCCAAGTCCCTTAGGACAGTGACCCGCCTATAAATGTGAGGAGCAGAAACTCCTGATCCCCCAACAGTTTTCATATAAGCCTTCACCAAAAGGATATTGCTAGGTTAATCTGTCACTCCCACAAGAAACACCAAAGAGCAAATTTTCTACAAGGTGATGGCATCTAGGATCCAAGTCATTTCACACCTGTGCCTTGAGTCAAGCGTGAAAACTAGATTTCAGTTTCCCTAGATCTGCATAGTTCAAGGTAATAGTCATGAGGTGATTTAAAGAAAAAAAATCAATTACTAAAATTAAATTTAGAATGCAGTCCTCAGTCACATTTAGCCACAATTTGGTGCTCAGTAGCTACATCTGGCAAGTGACTAACATTCGGGATAGTGCAAGTGTAGCCCAATTCCTCCAATGGAGGAATTTCCACTGGTCGGGGCTGACAAAGCCTAGTTTATAATTTCCCAAGGATGCTGCTCTCATATTATGGCTGCAAATACCAGGAAGATCCTTGAATAATAGATTATCAGTCAGTTGACTCTCCTCTAAACAATATTATTAAAATCTATTGAAAAAAGTTTTGAAGTATTACCCGTGAAATATTTTGGGACAGCAAATGTTTTTTTATAAAGGTATTTTTTTAATCCTCAGATAGTAGTATTAAAGTTAATCATCTCCTTCACAGATTGGTCACTGGAACCAAAATTGTTTTCTGCTGAGTGTTGTTATGGGCCTGTCACCAGGATGCCAAAACTAAGAAGGGGAGATGGCATCAAGTACCCACAGAGCTACACAACCAGGATTTGATTTTTAAAGCACTTCATTCAGTGTAGAGAAAATTATTCCACTGGCCAATACTGTTAGTCCTGGATAATCCCCAAAATAAATAATAATCATAATAATAGTTCTAAAAAATGTCTCCTGTCCCTGAGCATCTTGAGCTGAAAAAGCTATTAACTGGGAGGTATCCGGGGAGAGAGAGAGGTAAACAGCACCATCCGGTGTCTGCAGTGGACAAACAGCTCTATCAGCTCTAGGTGAGCCTGTGGACTGGGCTTCTGGACCTCTGGCGTGGCTCCAGACAGGGCAGCTGCCTACTGCAGGGAGGACGGGGATGGGTACTCGGGAGGGAGTGTGATCCTGACATCCAGATGGTTAGCGCCAGCCACAGTGGCTGTGGGGCACCCAGAACGTGGGAGACCAAGTGGGCTAGGCTAGGAGTGTGGAGAACACTGGACTTCTAAGGCTCGGTCGGAAAAAGATGGAAAATAGCTTTTTAATAATGTTTGTATTGATTACATGCTGAAATAATATTTTTGCTATATTAGGTTAAATAAAAATACTGTTATGGTTTAAGTATATTATTTTGAGACAGGGTCTTGCTAAGTTGTCCCCCAATAGCTCATGTGGGAGACAATGCAAGAAAGTTTAGAGGTGAAATGACTGGGTTCTGAGAGCCTTAACCCAATCAGTGAATTAATCCCCTGAAAGGGATTCACTGGGTGGTAACTATAGGCAGGTGGGTGTGGCTGGAGGAGGTGAGTCCATGGGGGTGTGTCTTTAGGGTCTATATCTTGTCCTTGTTGAGTGGAACTCTCTCTCTGCTTCCTGGTGTGATGTCTTGAGCTGCTGTCCTCCGCCACATTCTTCTGCCATGATGTTCTGCCTCACTTTGGGCCCAAAGCAATGGAATTAGTCATCTATTGACTGAGACCTCTGAAATTGTGAGCCTCCAAATAAACGTTTCCCCCTCTAATTATTCTTGTCCCGTCATTTGGCCACAGCAGCATCAAATCTGACTAAAACAAATACGTTACTAAAATTCGTTTGACCTGTTTCTTTTTTCCTTTGTAACGTCGCGACTGAAAGTTTAAAATAAAAGAAAGAAAGAAAGTTTAAAATTACTTATGTGGTTCACATTATCTTTCCACCGGGCAGTACTAGTCCTCCCTTAATCTGTAGCTTCATGTACAAGGTAGAATTAACCATTCTCTCAACAAATTTTGTCTTTCCATCATGTTCTGACCAACTTTGGAATGATTCTTTGGGTCCGTTAGCTCTGTGGCCAATTTCATCTAAACATTTAGGATAGTAGAAGGGCCAGGTGGGCAGGGCTCTCGTTTAGTATTTCAGATTCAGGTCTCCAGAAGGAGGTCAGTAACCCCATATTTCAGTTTCTCGTCCAGCTCTTTATTAGATAGAAATGTCTTTGTTATCAGGCATCCTGAAATGTGGCAGGGAAACAGAGCTGAGTACCCTGCAGACTGTGCAGTAGGCACAGTCCTAGTACATAATGTCCTAGATGGAGACCAGGCTTGGTGCGGAGCACCCATTTCCTGGGAGCCAGCTTCTACTTATCCGTTGGTGGCAGAAGTAACATCAGCAGAGAAACTAACTGTAGTTCATTAGAAACCGACTGGGTGTCACGCACTGTGCTAGCCACAGTGAGAGTTATTTTTGGCAAGGCATAGGCTGAGACAAGAGCTGGGGATGGGGACACTGGTTATTGGATGAACAAGATGGCCCAATGAAGCCAAGGAGAGGGCTCATGCCAGGGTGGTAGAAGGAGGAGGGAATGTGCAGGGCTGGTTTTGAGAGAAACTGTGGAGGACCCCAACAAAACTTCCAGCCCAGAGTGCCAGCTCTGGTGCCCACCTTCCTGGGTGTGTCAGCTCCATCTCTCACAGGCCTCAGACAGGGCTATTCAACATTCTGTGCTCATTATCTTCTGTGAAAAATGAGTACTTGGTAGTATAAGTAAGAACAGCACAAAAATAATAATATGTAGGGTTGGGGGTGTGGTTCAGTGGTAGAGCCCTTGCTTAGCATGCTCAGAGGCCTGAGTTCGATCTCCAGACCAAAAGAAAAAGAAAAAAAAAAAAAGAAAAGAAAATTTAGCCAGGAATGGTGAGCACATGCCTGTTAATTCCAGCACCTTGGGAAGCTGAGGCAGAAGGATCATGAGTTCAAAGCCAGCCTCAGAAACTAAGCGAGACCCTAAGCAACTTAGTGAGACCTTGTCTCTAAATAGAATACACAAAGGACTAGGAATGTGGCTCAGTGGTTAAGTGCTCCTAGGTTCAATACTTGGTATGAAAAAAGAAAGAAAGAATAATATATAGAAATATGCTAATTTAAGAAAAATGCTTACACTAGTGACCGACTCATAATAGTATTAAGTGTTCATACTATGACTCTGATTATTGTTAATATTCAAGAAACAAGCAAAAGTAACAGGAGTTTGGATTCTTGGAGCCCAGAAAGAGGTGACACTGCCAAGCTTAGCCGAGGACTCAGACAGGGATCTTGCTAGGGAAGAGAGACGATGGATTTGTGCTTTGCCAAGTTTGGGTTTGGGGTGCTCCTGATGATGTGGGTGGTGATATCTGTGCATAGAATTGGAGATGTAGGTTTGGGGGCTAGGGAAAAACTTCATCAGGACAGTAATTGATTCCCTGAACATCTGAGGTCCCCAAGAAAGAGAATCTGAAGCCCAGGGGTGGTGGGATGGTCAGAGGAGATAGGGCTGGATGGGCGAGATCCAGGAGGACCACCCACATAGGGCTGTGCTGGGGACCCCAGGGAGGAGGGACATGTTAGAGCTGCAATCAGAGAGGCTGGCGAGAGACTGAGGCTTTTGGTTTCTTGAGTGAGTTGCTGAGTTGATGGAGATGGGGATCACCAAGCAGCAGGGAAAACCCAGGTGAAGTGGGGGCACTGGGTGGACTATGAGGCTTCCTTTCTCTTCAGTTGCAGGTAGAACAGGGCTTGGGTTACCCGGAGAAGCCAGCAGTGGGAGAAGGCCAAGGGCAAGGGATTCCAAGCTCAGCTGACCAAGGGATGCCCATGGTCAGGAGGAGTTGATGGGCAGGTGGGGGGTACGGAGTGGTGTAGTAAGTGGGGGTGCACTGAGGTGAGCAGCAGGTGTGGCGGCAGTGAGGCGGGAATGCTGGTGACTGGGCTCATGGTCAGAAGTGGGCATTTCCCCTTTGGAGCAGCGTGAGGGTGAGATCCGTGGGGTCACATTGGAGGGGACAACTGAGCAGACGAGGGGAGGCACGGCTCTTGCCTATGTGTCAGGGCAGGATTGTCATCCAGAGCCACCGGGAGTCCAGGGCTTTTTCCTTCCTTCCTTCAACAGACATGATGGAGATTGTGCCTACCAGGCACAGGGCTGACGGGGTAGGGTCACAGTGCCGGGGAGGCCGGGCCTCGCGTGAGGTTCAGAGAAAACACATGACAAGGCTCCTACCCTTGAGAAGCTTAGGGTCCCACTGGGGAGAATGGACAAGGACACAAGAAACTGTTGGAGGACTGGGGCGAGAAGCACGCAGTGATGAACAGAGCGCGATACGGATGGCGAGAACGAGCTACCGGCAAAGGGGACTGGAAGAGGCCAGAATAAGGTGAAGCCTGGGTGGGGTGGGGTTTGGAAACGAGGAGAGCAGAAGAGGCATCCCAGGCTGGGTAAACAGCAGGGGCAAAGGGAAGGAAGGAAAGTATTGGATCGTGAGATGGGTCCCCCTGGCGCTGGGCTGAAGACAGGCCAAAGGGACTGAATATTTGCAAGGAGACCCTGGGATGTCAGGGACATGAAAGGGGAGTGATGTGGGAACAGGGAGCCACTCAAAGACAAGCAGGAGGGTTCTGCATGAAAAGCACTTTTGCAGGAGGGGATTATGAGTCTAGAAAAAAATCTGGCCCCCAAGGCAAGATCCTGAAGAGAAACCTGGTACTTGGGGCTGATGGTCCATACATTTTTGTTAACTATTCAGATTCTGCATCATGTGTTTTTACTGCACCTTCAATAACAGTTTTTGATTGTAAAGAACCCACGTGGCTACAGGACGAGTCCCGCAAGTTGTTAGGTAAAGGCTGCTATGCGATGGGGATAGAGGGGTCAGGGAGGAGTTTGTGGGGGCAGGGGAGCTGGGAGCAGATTTCCTCATGGAAATGGTGGCATTTTACAGTGGGGGAGGGCTAACTCAATTAGGGATGTCAGAGGGCAGACGAAGAGACAGCAGACGCCCAAGGGAAGATGAGCATGTTTCAATGCTCACCCAGAGAGTCAAGGTAAGACAGTTTCTGAGAGTCCCGTTTTTTTGTTTGTTTTTGTACAAAGGGCCAGAAAACAGATCACAAAGTCAACGGCCATTAGGAGAGGGGCAGAGAGTCCCATTTTTATGAGAAGAATGGTTTATTGTGGGGTCTCAGCCTGGTGCAAATATAGGGATTTGGGCTCGATTCCTTGACTGTGGGGGAAACTGAGGCCCTCTGAGTGGAGGAGGAGACCCCTAGGGAGTGAGCAGAGGTGTGCAAAGGCCCTGAGGTGTGTGCCAAGGAGCCCGTGTGAGAAGCATTGCCCACGTGATGGACTCTGGGAAATTCACAGCACCCCTTAGCATGTCTGGATCTTAGTGAGGAAAACTAGCATTGCTTTGCCCCGGGAACCACAGCATTAGGTTTCCATGAACTCTTGCTCTCTGGATCATAAATGTTTGAGGGGCTCTGGGCTGATCTGATCTGTGGGCACTGTGGCTGTGCACAGAGTGACGGGAAGGCAGAGGCCAGTCTGAAGGGGCCCTTAGGCAGGGCTGCAGCTGTGCTTGTGACTCATTCCTCTGAGGTGGCCCAAGATCATCCTGTCCTCACTACAGAGGTGACTGTACAGGAAGAGAAGTGTCAGGGTGAGAAGAAGACCATCCCAGGAGATCCGTATGGAAACGAAGTCACGATTGACACTGGTGACAGTTTCCATGTGGATCTTATGGTCTCAGCTCTGAGAGTCACATTAAAAAACTGGCTTGATTGGAGGCGTTGGGACTGTTAATTAGTGTTGTATACCAAAGTGCTGAGTCAGGTGGACTGAAGCCACTGCCACCCCATGAGGGCTCAGGACCCGGCACAATAGGTGACCAAGTGCTTACTTTCTTGTCTCTAAGTTTTTTCACTGGAGATACGAAGATGTCCATATGTAAGGGTTCATAGGTACATAAGCCAAGAGTGGTTAGGCTGCTTATTTTTTTCCCCTGTTATATAAAGATAAGGGGCACATACATTTTTAGGATATAGACACCATTCCTCTTTTGCTTTAGGAAAAAAAAAAGTAATTCATTGCAGGATCAGTGGAGATGCAGGGAAGGAAGACAGATTGACAGGCAGCAGGTAAATGTGGTGTTTCCTCTGAAAGAGGCCAGATCATGGCTGTCCCTTGCAGTGGCATAATATGGGGAGGGCAGGGAGGCCTCTGAACCCCTGAGACATATGGCATGAGTTTGGGGGGCAAACGGCCCAGAGCACTTGGGAAACCCTGAAGCCACCTATGGATACAGCACAGCAATGGATCCCAAGTGAGGAGGAGGCGCCCCATGGAACCCACAGTTCCAGAGCCAATCCCAAGCACCTTGGCTCCTGCACCCGCTGCCCCTGGTGAGCCCGTTACAGGCGAGTGTCCAGCCTGAGAGCACAGGTGATTTCTTCACTCCAGGGCAGGCAGTGTTCTCTGTGAGACGGCCTCCAGCCGACTTCCCAAGGCCATCAGCAAGGGTTGAGAGGGCCCTGGAACCCTGGGTGCTCCTGGGAGGATGCCCATCTCCCCAGTCCCGCCACCTCCCGACGGTACAGCTTCCTATAAACTCTGTCTTGAACCAACCTTGTCAGACCCTTAATTCCAGGCCCGTGGAAGCCCAGGACTCCCGGCACATCCTTCATCTTTCCTACTTGGATCCCATGTAGCTCTGTAGGTTCCCCATTCTACATTGTCTTCCCCTTTCTGAGCCAGCCACCCCGTGGTCCTACTAGGTTTCCCATCACAATACCCGCAGCCCCTCCAGAGTCCTGAGTTACAAGTATCTCCTTCTCCAATGATCCTACCTCCTCTTCCTTGACCCTGAACCTCTTTGAGCTCTCTCTCCTCATCTGGCTTCAGTTTCCAAGTTCATCAGTCTTTATCCTTTTCTTCTCTCACTCTGAAGTGAGACTTGCCCCAGGGTCAGTCAGTTGTAAGTGGTAGAACCAGGACTCAAACCCAGGCAGGGTGGCCTTCTGGGCCTCTGACCCACCGAACTAGACTGTGAGAAGATGTGCGTAATCCATCTCTCATGTACAGTCAGAGACCTCTCAGGAAGTCTTCTCCAAGCTGGTTGCTCCATAAAGAGTTCATCCTTAATTTAAGTATTCTGCAAAGATGGAGCTTCCTTCTAGCCATTTATATTGAGCGAGTAGTGAAGATACCAAATACCGTGGCAAACTCAGCCTTCAAGACTCGGGATGTGCAGGGGTCTTCAGAGGCCTCAGAGACACATGAGAGAGCTTGGGCTGAGAGAGAGAGGTAACTGGACCAGGGTGTCATGCTCACTCTCACATGGGAGAACCAGAAGCAGGAACCCCAGCTATCTTGGCCTCTGCTCCAGTGCTTTTCCATGACCTGAGGGTGCTTCCCAACAAACCCCTCGGCTGTCACCCTGCTGGGAGGCACACTTTGCTCCAGCCTGAGGACATGGTGCTAGCTGCTCAGGCCATGTAGGAGGAGGCCCGGCTGCACCAGCACCGTGCGAGGCCTGTGGCGCTGGCTGTATTGGAAGGCAACCGTTCCTCCAGGTTGGAGTGGGAGGGTGGATGATGGGGAACGAGACCAGAGTGAGCCACAGGAGGGCTGCCAGGCTGCCTGTGTTGGTGCCTGACGCTTAGGGAACAGGAACCAGTCCTTCCTCTCTCCCCAATCTTGCTCTTTTGATCTCAGCATCGTTCTTTTTTCTTCTTCAAGATTTCCTCTTCAAACTCAAAGACGACACCATAAAACAAAACAAATAGCCCAATCAAATGGGCAAAGGAACTGAATAAGCACTTCATAGAAGAAGAAATACAACCAATCAACAAATATATGGAAAAGTCTTCAACATCTCTAGCAATTAGAGAAATGCAAATTAAAACTACACTGAGATTTTATCTCACTCCACTCAGAATGGCGATTATCAAGAATACAAGGAACAATACATGTTGGCAAGGATGTGGGGAAAAGGCACACTCATACATTGTTGGTGGGACTGCAAATTGGTGCAACCACTATGGAAAGCATATGGAGAATCCTCAGAAAACTGGGAATGGAGCCACCATCTGACCCAGTTATCCCACTCCCCGATTTATACCCAGACTTAAAATCAGCATACTACAGTGATGCAGCCACATCAATGTTTATCACAGCTCAATTCACAATAGCTAAAATATGGAACCAGTCTAGGTGCCTTTCAGTAGGTAAATGGATAAAGAAAACATAGTATATATACACAATGGGATATTACTCAGCCATAAAGAAGAACGAAATTATGGCATTTGCTGTAAATGGATGGAACTAGAGACTATCATGTTCAGTGAAATAAGCCAGTCCCCAAAAAACAAATGTCAAATGTTCTCTCTGATATATGGATCCTAAGACACAATAAACAGGGTGGGTATGGAAGAATAGAAGTTCATTGGATTAGACAAAGGGAAATGAAAGGAAGGGAGGGGGATGAGGGATGGGAATAGGAAAGACAGTAGAATGAATTAGACATTACTTTCTTATGTTCATATGTGAATACACGACCCATGTAATTCCACATCATGAACAACCACAAGAATGGGAAGTATTCCATGTATGTAAAAAATGTCAAAATATACTCTACTGTCAGGTATAGCTAAAAAGCATAAATAAAAAATTAAAAGAAAAAAAGAAGGTTTATTTTTCAAGGTCCTTCTATGCACAGGAAAAGCCAGGGCTCAGTGGAGTAGGCCACATTGGGGATCATTGAAAAGCCCCTGAGCCAGTCTCCCTCACAGCTTCCTGGTGTCCCCTCAGCTCTCCTTCAGGTGAACGTGGCTGGGGCTGTGAGTCTTACAGGATCCTGTGGGAGGGACAGCTCCTATCTCCTTAGACACAGTGCCCTGCCACCCATATGGATCCTGGAGCAAAAGAAAAAAAAAATGCATGCTGCTCTATGCAGTTTCGCATTTTCTAAATGGTTATTTTTTCCAGAAGTAACTTTATAAAATTGAAAAATTATTAAAACTCCATATTAATTTAGGCTTAAATATTTTATTTGCACCAAACAAACAAAAAAACCCAGAACCAAAATCTACTAAACTACTTTCTTGTCATTTTACTTTATTTATTTAGACAGGGCCTCACTAAGTTATTCAGGTGAGGTCTGAACTTGCCGTCTTTCTGCTTCAGCCTCCAGAGCCCCTGGAGTTATAGATGTATGCCATCCCATCCAGCTCCGTTCCTGGCTTTAATGGAAGGAAAATCATTAATAAAAAAATATTTCAAAATCTACCTTTTTATCTTGTTTTCAATTAAGAGCAGCGCCATGATTGAGATTTTTTTTCTCAACCAGGTGATGATGTTAAATCACTTTTAATTAACTTTAGCTCAGCTGCAAGTTATTTTGAAGGGTGTCTTTATTTAAAATTTTGACATTTTGTTCATCACAGATGTTTTTTCACTAATTGTGATTTTTAAAAATATTGCATTAATATATTACTCATTTTGATTATTGAGGTTTTTTGATGTTCCCTTAAATTTTGTGCCTAAGGTAAGTATCTTTCCCATATCACCCTAGTTCCAGCCCTGGTGAGCATCCTCTTATGCATGGGTATCATGGGAGGCAATTAAAAAAAAAACAACAATTCGTTTTTTCAGTGGTGAAGTCACTAACCCATCCATCCATCCATCCATCCATCCAACACATAGTAATTGAGTGCCTACTATGTGCTGGGCACCGTTCTGGATACTTGTGATATAACAGTGAACAAAACAACAAAAATCTGCCCTCAAGGGGCTTGCATTCCAGTGGTGGATATGGACATTAAGTAGAATCAATGAGGGAACCACAGTCCCGGGGCCCTAGAGAAGAATACAACAGGGAGGGGGTGGGAGCATTAGAGGGACACAGAAGGACCTTACTGGGCCAGGTCCAGAGGAGCCATAGGATGTGAGCCACAGGGTCTCTGAAGTGAGCATGCCCAGCCGAGGCCCTGCGGTGAGAGCCGTGGATAGGCCATTTGCCCAGTTGGCCCACCCTGGTATGTTTTACGTGGCTCTCAGGGTGTTAAACTTTCAAGATTCATGTACCTTGAGATGATGTCTCTCTCCAGTTCACCGCAAGCCCTACTTTATCTGAAATCTGGCCTACTTTGGAGTCATTCTGAGATGTAGTAAGATGGGAGGCATAGCCTTATCTCAGGTAAGCCAGGGCTCTTTATAAATCTTAGGTAAAGTGTTCTAGTATTGAAGCTGATCTTTTTTTTTTAAATATTATTTTATAAAGTTTACATATATGTTGTTGCTTGATGTCACATGAATACTAGGTAATACAGTATATTACATTTAAATTGTTCCCAGTGTATAGAACTTTATATTAATCTTATTGATAACAGGTCCAGTTATAGAACATTAAATGATATAAATAAATCTTCGATATGTTGTTTTTATAAGCCTAAAATAACCATGCAACCTTTTGGAGAACACCAGCTTGATATAATTTTTTTTTAAAAAAGCTTCTATCTTAATTAGATATACCTGGAAAATATGAACATATTTAATATACAGAGAAGAGTAATAGTACCACAATTACTATTGATGTTTTTGTATTAATCAAGTTTAGCTTTTAAAGAAATAACATATTACAATATTGCAAAATAACAGTTGTTGTTTAACCATAGTTGTATATACAGACCTTCTTTAGCACTTAAACTCTCTTATTTACTTAATAGACTCTCTTATCCAGAAACACATTTTCCTTCTATTAAACCCATACCTAGAACCTTCTAATTTCTCTTTCCTATCTGTTAACTCTTTTTTAAATTTCCATGTAGCTCTTTTCCCTGCACCTTGTCCCCACATCTGTCTTAACTTGAACTCCAGGTCGGCTCTGTAGGGGCAGTGGTGGGTGACACACAGGATCTCCCTGCTTTAGAGCTGGAGAAACTGAGGCCCAGAGAAGTAATTCCTACTTCTACTTCAGACCTTGGGCCATCACCACCTCCACGAAGCCCTCCCTGCACTCTCTACTGCCCTGTCAGGCCTGGTTTTGGGTTATTTGTTCTCAGAGGACCAAGGATCTTTGCTGTAGAGAACTGGCCTCGGGTTGTCACTGTCTGTTCCTTCACATGGATTAGTTAGTCTTTCTATCTCACTTGGCATGCAGGAGACACTGGAGAGACACTGAGCGACTGAATGACAGTTTGGGTTCTTGTGACAAGTAACAAGAAGAGGTGTTAGTAGAACGTGGATGGGGCACCACATGGTCCCCACTTGGGGTATAAAAAGTCTAGGAAGCTTCTATAAGGGGTGATGACCTGGTTGGAGCTTGAAACCTGAGTTGCTGGTATCAGCTGGAACATGCAGAATGGTACCTGGCAGGAGGTGAGCCCCCGCCTCCTGTCACCTTCAGGAATCTGGGTTCAGGGTCCAGTGGTCTAGGTAGCTGGAAATGTGGGCCTGTGAAGGCCTCTGCCCCAAGCTCCATAACCCCAGGTGACCTTGAGGCAGGCAGGGTGGCATGCCCTTCCTCTGCTCACTCCCCTTTGTCCAGTGGTAGCCCAGGGGCATCTGACTCACCTCCTCTTTGCCCCACTTCCCCACAGTGAGATTTATTTTTAAGTCACCCCCAAAATCCCTCCAGCCTTCCTGATTCAGCCACCCTGTCCTCTGTGATTCTCTTGTGAAGGTCAACTCAGGGTCCCTGGAGGACTGCAGCCCATGAACCTCACTGGCTCAGCTCACCCACCCCACCCTGTGGCTCTCCACTCTCCCCCACCAGGTGGCAGAGGCCTCTGTTTTGGGGCTGGAGGTCTTCCCACCAGGAGTCTAGAACAGGCTTATTTATGTAGAATAGAAAAATTACGTATTTCATCCCATTTTTTTTCCTGGTCTTTGACAAAACAATTCTATTTGCATAAGACTAACAGTTCAGTGACCTCCTTAAAGGCCATTTTTCTCTTGATTCTGGCCCATAAGGGGCCATGCTCTGTTAGAGTGGGAAATTAATTTTTTCTTGGTCTCAGATTTATAGCTACAAGCAGAGCACTCCATGAAAATTCTTTCTAGTGAGTAGTCTGGGCTTAATATTCCCCATACTTACAAATTATGAAGGAGACCTTCCAAACATTGTGGTTCCTCTGTGCACCGCATATCCCTTCTCATTATCTGGACCACAGGTCAATTTCAAATTTCCCCATCCAAGCAAATGGCCTAAGGACAGAGAACTCCACGGTGCTCAAACAACAAGGAAACCAAAGAGAGCAGGCTAGGGCCTCTGTGGTAGTGAGGACCTGACCAGAGAGCCAAGTAAAATGAAAGCCTCCTGCTACCCAACTCTGAGGGCAAAGCTGCCAGGGAGTGGGAGGGCAGGGGATGTCCTGTCTCTGAGCCTCCACTTTGCCCCAGGATCACAGAGGTCAGTGTGAGACCTGTGCTGTGCATCTAAACAGGCTGCCACCAGGTCCCATGTGGGAGAAGGTGGATGTCATCTTAGCAAAAGAGTTAGTTTTCTCTTGGAGCCACAGGAGTGGGTCCTCCCCTGGAAGAGGATGGTCTGGTGGCTGGTCCAGCAGAGCTGCCAGGGTAAGAGGCCAGCACAGATGTGCACCTAGACGCAGCCTTGCTCATGGTGGTGCTGGTGCCCAGAGGCGAACTTGGGCATTTCTGCTTGGGTGGGCCCTTTGGGGATGGCACTGAAAGGAGGGGCCTAGGTGGCTCCAAGATCATGGTTGCTGTTTGTCCTGTGTAACTTGGTCACCATGGAAATACTCTGGTGGTGGGGGCCACAGAGAGTCAGGCCCAAGCTTGCCTCATAGGTCTGTCTGGGGCTCGAGGGTCCCTCCTCTTAGAAAGGAGAGGCTCATTACCCACACACAGGCTGCTCCCAGGTTCTCTGCTCCCAGGTTCCACTGAGGACACTGCCAAGGGCTTAGTCATGCAAGTTGGTCTTTCTGGGGTGGTGCTGGCCCCTGAGTTGAACTTGGGGATTTCTGCTTGGGTGGCCTTTTTGTCAAGCATTAAATGGAGGGGCATCGATGACTCCCTGCTTTTGTTTGCTGCTTGTCTTTTGTCCCTTGGTCACTGGAGGTGCGCTGGTTAGAGGTGCTGCAGGTTTTCATGCTCCAGGCTTGCTGTCTGGTGCTTGGGGTCCCTCTTCTTTTGGAGCAGATGCTCAGTGCTCCAAAGGCCAGTATCACATCTGGAGGGAGGTCTGCAGTCCTAGAAGCCAGTGATGCCACAGCATGGACTTTCAAGTGCAGGTGGCCTTTCTGGGGATGGTGTTGGTCCCCTGCATTGATCTGAGGGGTTTCTGCTTGGGATGACTTTGGAGATGGCACTAAAATTAGAAGCACCCATAGCTAGGGTGTCATAGCAGGTCCAAAGCTGGACCCATGGTGCCCAAGTCCTGAAAAGACCCACAGGGGAGAGTAAGCCAGGGCAGTCCCTGCCAGAACCTGGACTCTCCAGCCTTTGAACCCAAAGGTGCCAGATGCCAGCCTTGCCTGCCTTGAGGGTAGTAGTTGTCAAGTGCTTCACAGTCATTTCACAGGAGCATTGCTGGCACAGTCAGGCATTTCATTGAGATGAATCCAAACCAGGGGAGCAGGTTTTTGAGCAGTATTGGATGTGGGGATATATAATGTGATTGGCTTTCTAGAAGGTAACCTCATCATCACGGTTCCTGATGGGCACTGCTGAAAATACGGAACCGTCTGGAGGACTGAAAATTTGATGAGTCATTCATTTATTTATTTTGATCCCAGATATTGAACCTGGGGGTTCTTAACCACTAAGACACATCCTCAGACTTTTTTAAAAAAAAATATGTTTATTTAGAGACAGAGTCTAGCTAAGTTGCTTAAGACCTCTCTAATTTGCTGAGGCTAGTTTTGAACTCCATATTTTCCTGTCCCATCTTCCCTAATGCTTGGACTATGGGTGTGTGCCTCCAAGCCCTGCTGGGCCTTTCATTTTGGCCAGATCTGAGCCTCTTAGTACTTTTGTTAGGAAATGGCCAGGAGGAGGGAGAGTGGATCTTAAATGGATGGTTTGTTATTGTAAAGGGCTGGGGATTATAGTTTGAATTAATCTAACAGTCTTCTTAATATTGTCCTCAGCATTTAATTTACCCATATTGACCCTACCTCTCCCCCTGCCCAATGCCACTGTGGATCACCAAGGGTTCTCTATGGTCCGAGTTCAGCCTCAACCCTTTTCTTGGTTACTTCTCATAATGACACACCCATGAACTGCATACCTTGACTGGTAACTAAAGCTTTCGCTGGTGGTGCTTTCAAATAGGAAACTATAAATTTGTTATCAAGTGACTTGTCTAGAAATCATTTTCTTCCAAATTGTTCCAAAGAGGTCAGACTGGAAGAGGACCTAGTCACTTGCCAGGCTGAACTTCTTCAGGTGTTCCAGCCCCTCAGTGATTTCCATCAGTTCCCACTCTTTGTAAAATCATGCAATAGACTGTGTTTGGGGAAGCAGCAGGCTTAGGATTGAAGCAAGAGTTCAATTGAGGTTTTCAGCAGGAGGCTATGATAGGAGTCCTCAGTGCTTCCCCAGTGAGTTTGCCTTTTAATAGCAGGTAACCCTGGGAATGGGACAGCGATCAATGACTAATAGGTATCAGTACTCACATGAAACAGCTGATGTGCTGTGTTCACCAGCCTATTCTTTTTTTTAATACTGATTTTTAGTTGTCACTGGACCTTTATTTTAATTATTTATACGCGGTGCTGAGAATTGAGCCCAGTGCCTCACGCATGCTAGGGAAGCACTCTACCAAACCCATCAGCCTATTCTTTAAGAAGAAAGGATGTTCATAACCTGTTAGTGTCAGGAAAGCCAAAGGAGCACCTGTACTAGTCTCTGGGGTGTAGTAGCCTTCTAGGGCAGGCTCCCTGGCTGTGTGTTAATTAAGTGTCCTGGTCCATGTGGACAAGATGAAAATAAACCTCAGTGTGAACTGGGAAGCGCAGAGCTGATGACCAAAGAGAGCTGTTCTTTGACACTGCATTTCCTTCATCTATTGTGTTAGCATGAGGAAGATGGTTTTTTTCCTTGTGGAAATTGAGTTAATAGGTGTTAAATAAATATCTTAGTTGCTTCTGATGTGGCTGAGGAGCACTTTCAAGTGTTTAAAATGCTGGTTTCTGGGCTGGGGATGTGGCTAAAGCGGTAGCGCACTCGCCTGGCATGCGTGCGGCCCGGGTTCGATCCTCAGCACCACATACCAACAAAGATGTTGTGTCCGCCGAGAACTAAAAAATAAATATTAAAAATTCTCTCTCCCTCTCTCTCTCTCTCTCCTCTCTCACTTTCTCTTAAAAAAATAAATAAAATAAAATGCTGGTTTCTGTATATCATTATATAGCCAATTGCAATTCTTATGAAACCTTCTCATAGGCTGTTTCTGGTTTTATTGGGATTTTTTTTTCAGCTGCATTGTGAATTGGATGAAGGAGGACATTTTCCCTTCTTATAAATGGTTTTGTGGAATTTTGAGATTTGGGTTTTTATTTTAAGACAATTCATTTCCATTTGAATAAATTCACATTTGAAGGGAATAAATCAACCAGCCTTAAGAACATGACATCTTTCTGATGGATAGAAGCAATTCAAGGAAGAATAAGGATGATGTCTTTTAGAAATGCTATAGGAATATTTGTTTGGGGGTCAATAAATAACATGCTTAGAGTTTAATAAATATTTTGTTATGTCATCGTAGCTTGTACATTTTTGTATTCTAGTAGAATTTTATCTAGTTTTAATATTTGTTTTTGAGCAGACTTCTTTATCTTGAGAGAGATCATTTAGTGCTACTTTTCAAAATTTGCAGCTGTGTAAATCCAGATGCTTGGCGAAGCTGCTGTGGTGTGAGGAAAGCCTCTCCTGTTAGGCCAGGAGCCTGTAAGGCACCATCAGCACATGTGAAACCTGCTGTGTATTATAAGCAACAGGAAATAGCACAGAAGCTGCCAGTGCATTTAGGTCATTTGGAAGTTGAATTCTTGTCATATCTTTACTTTGCTTAACATATCTTCTCCCCTTTAGTTCTTTCTTATAGTAATTCGAAGCTGATGACTTTACTGGTATTTTCAGGAGAGCATATACAATTAAAATATTTTTAAATTCAGTATCAGTTCAAAGAACTTAGCATCACCTGCCTCTCACCTTTGGTGAGAAGGTAATGAGCAGCCACTTAGCTCTGTGTGCACAAGGACGATGTTTCTGAGTCTCCTGGAATGGCTAGCTAAATCTGGAAGTTCCTTAGGAGATGGAAACACATCAGCTCCTCGTGTTCCATTCAAAGTGAGCACAGGGCGCTCAGTGAACATGCATTAGGTTAGTGAGTGTCCCCTGCAGGGACTGGTCTCCTATTCCCTTTCCAGACCTCAAAGCTGAATTGTCTGTCCTTCTCTCTGCTCCAGTAGCCTCAGCTATTGAGCACTATTGCCTCTGAGATGCTTCTTGTTCATACTACTGGGATCTTGCCTCCAAAGTTTAGTTGGAAGAATAGGAGGAAACTGTTGCTTTAAACTGCACACAAAACAAAAGGAAGTGGCTTCGCCTTTCCCTAAAGACATGGAGAAAGAGAAGTCCGTTCCCGTGATCATGGCCATGCTATGGAACAAATTCTTGGCCACTCCACACCATCCTTGCTTCTTATATGTTTTGTGCATCAGTGAATTTTTTAGCCCAAGCATTTTCACCTATGGGAGGCGTGTAGAAACGGAGGCACAGAAATGCCAGCTCCTTGCCATTTCATGGGGTCCTTGGGTCTCTGCCTGCTGCCCCACCAACTTTCCCCACAAACCTCTGGAATTTCAGCAGTGCCCTCTGCTGTGGGCCTGTGGAGCCAGACTAAGTTAGACTTCCCGTGACTCAAACTTGGAAGTGATACCCCATGAGGTTTGTTGATTTCTGTTTCTTAGAAACCAGATGCTGATCTGGATCCCCTGAGAGAGGAGGGAGCTACAGGCTTTGGGCACAGGATGCTGTGGTGTTTGAAATCCCCTGTCGTGTACCCCATTATACAATCAGAAGAGACATTGGGGCAGTTTGATTTCTCACAGGAATTAGAATTCTATGGCAAAGGGGAGGCTAACTCTGAAAATAACCCTCCAGTGGTGCAGAGTGGGGACCATGGCCAAGAGAGGAGGTGACTTTCCCTCTGTCACTGTGGGACTCAGGTCATGGTAAAGTCATCCTTTGTCCCTTACCTTCCTATGTCATGTACTCTGTATGTTTGTGCATTAGAGATGCATGACAACCTCTAAAGCCGATGTTAGAATGACCCCCGGGGAACATGTTGAGAAGCTATGGAGGCCCTGCAAGGCACAATGACTTCCTCAGGGCCACACACATACCCACCAGAAGGGGAAGGGTCTCAACCAAGCTCTGTCTCCCCAAACCAAGGGAGCTGGCTACACCCGGGCCTGTCTGAGGGCCTGATCCAGGGTGTGTTGGTGTAACTGGGTCCACCTGTGCCTATGTCATGGGAAGACTGCAGCCCAGTGGGCCATTGGAACCATCTTGTGTGAGAAAGGGACTCAGGAAAGGACTTCCTGGGATAGTGACCTCACTTCCTTGGCCATGGAACTCACAGAACTTGGAACCCTGGTAGCTAGGCACCCACAGTCCACAAACAGTCCCAGTCTGCTCACTGGTGTTGAGACAGCAAGCCCAGAGCCATGAGTTCTTGTTGTCTACAGATCTGTGGGTGCTTAAGCCTCAGGGCTTTTCCTGAGTGTGGAGGTGCTGGGTCAGCGCTGTGTCCCAACGACTCTGGCAATTTTTCCCAAGGAGACCAGAAGTGAGACAGAGGGTACCACAGGTGTCCATAGTTTAACCCACATTCAGATTCCCCTTTCAATAGTGCCAGATCTCACCAGGTTCATGTGTGTGTGTGTGTGTGTGTGTGTGTGTGTGTGAGAGAGATATGTCTCCTGAGAATATGGAGAGAAAATATTTTGTTTTGACTGTATGGCAGTGATTCCTTTTGCAAATGGCTATCGTTTTCCTGTTGAACTGTCCCTCGTTGATTGCCCATCCTAGGGAGAAGATGACCAAGGTTCATCAGTGGATGTGTCCTGTCTTGTGGAAACCCTCACAGCACTTCTCCAGGAGCTCGAGGAAGGCCTGGTACCTGCACTGCAGCAGGGGAACACCCCCTATGTCCATGGGGTTTTGTATTTGTACTAAGATTTGGCCAGTACCCAGAAGGCTCTGGAGCTGCTGTGTAAAAGGTGAGTATCACCTCCAAGCCCTGGCCCATGGCCATCTCCTGGCCTGGTGTTGGGAATGCTGGGCATCACTCTGAACCTCCATCAGCTCTGTGGAAAGTAGGGTTTTTCAGAGGAGAACTCTGCCTGGGTGTTTAGAAATCCAAGTGGGATGAGCCCTAGGAGTGTTTACCTCAGAGTGGTCCTGGGACACAGGCTGGTGATGGCTCTGGTCTTTCCCTAGGGGCCTGTCCCCTCCCTGAGAGGAAGTTCTCTGCCTCAGACCTCACTCTTCTGAGGCCTCAGGAAAAGCAGTTCCCATATTTGGGAAGGAGTCTGTGGGTTGCATCTGGGAGGGTTCCCACCTGCCTGTAGACAGAACAGGGACCCCTGGGGTCAACTGAGAGGGTCCTGGCCCTGAGGTAGCCAGGCAGCAGGTGGTTGGGTTCATTCATGGCTCAAATATATATGAAGCACCTACCTTTGGCAGGCACTTGGCCTATCATTTAGGAATCAGTGCAGACAAACTCTCCCAGCCTTCCTGAGCTCCCGTTATTGTCAGTAAGTTAGTCAAGTCCACCAGGCATCTCGACAGATGAGGGACACAGGATATTAGAGGTCACAGCCTCCTGGTCTTCTCTAGGTATGGACGCCTCCAGCCAGATGTTCAGGAGGAGTACCTTCAAGACAAGAAGTGAGTGGTCTTTGAGCCAAGAGGGAGGGCACCTGTCTCGAGAGTGGTCACTTGGGGGGCTGTTGTCAAGGATGGCTGGGCAGACCTCAGGGTCTACCCTGTTGTTTCCCAGCAGAGGACAGAGGTCTGGGGCTTACTCTGTAGAAGGAACAAAGCAAGCTGTGGTGGGATTCTGGGTACCCAAGGAAGAGAGGCGTGGCTGGAGCCTCAGAGCCAGGCCCTGTGAGGATCCCTCTCTAGCACAGCCAATCCCAGCCTGGATTGCCCATGCTTTTTTGTATAGAGACTGGACAGCAAGTGAAGGGGAGAATCCTACTCACACATGTGCCTCACAGTGTTGCCCCCTTTGCTCTGCTGCTTGTGACCTGCTTGGACACAGAGTCTCTGGGAAGCCCCCCATGCAGGGGGCCTCGGGAAGTCCAGCTGAAGGAGAGGCCCTTTACAACATTATCTTCCAGTTGGTACAGGTGGTGACCCAAGCTGCCATCCCATTCTTTCAAAGTCAGCCACCTTCCCGGGCAGCTACATAAAATTCACACACACACAAATGCCAGAGGCAGGGGGTCAAGAAACGATGAGACCAGAAGCCTCCACTTCTCCTAGAATGTTTTCTCGCTGCCCTAGTTCTAAAGTCCTTGAGGGCACCTCCCACATGTGAGCACCTGCGCATTGTGCCAGATGCCCCACCACAGCGATCCTCCTCCTCCCACTAAAACTCTCTATTTTATTTTTTGTGATGGTGTGTTTTTTTTTTAATGTCTGGGATGGCGTTGTAGGTATTTTAGTAACATTTATGTTGACACAATAGTGCTCCATCCATTCACCAGGCTGTGCCACCCCCAGCAATGGGTAGCTGAAGATGGAGCCCCCTTAGAGCACATGGGTCCTGTGGGGAGGACACACACAGGCCATCTTAGAGGAGGTGAGATAGAGTCCCCTGTGCATGGAGCAGAGATGACTGCCTAAAGGGTGGTGAGGAGTTCAGAGCATTTTTTCCCCTACTGTGTTCTGTGACGTTAACTAGGTTAGATGTCATGTGACATTACAAACCCTGCTCATATAAGACAGCAAACTTAATATGTGTCTTCTTACTGCTCCGCAGATCATGTCTCACCTTCTTCTTATTCCCTAAGAAACAATATTGAAGTTAGACCAGATAATAACTCTGTAATGGACTGAACAGTTGAAATAAAAGGAAGAGTCCCATGTTTTACATTCCAAATAGAAAGCTGTGCCTTGGGCTGGGCTGTAGCTCAGTGGTAGAGTGCTTGCCTAGAATGCATGAGGCACTGCGTTCAATCCCTAAAACTACAAAAAAAAAAAAAAAAAAAAAAAAAAAACTAAGAAAGGCATGCTGTTGATCTAAAACTATTTTAAAAAGAAAGAAAGAAAAGAAAAGAAAAGAGAAAAAGCTGTGCCTCTTGAATAGTTAGTCCCAATGAGAATGCAAGGGAAATGTTCATAAAGAAAATGAAAGTGCTGCTCCAGGGCATATGTGAATGTTAAGAAAGCAAAACAGCTGATAGGGAGGGATAAAGTTTTCATAGTCTGGAGAACAGATGAAAGGAGCCACGTTCCCTTAAGCCAAAACCGCATCCAGATAAGGCCATAACATTAGATTTTTCTGATGCCAAGAGAAGTGAGAAAGCTCCAGAAGAAGTCTGAAGGTGCCAGAATTTGGTTCATGATGTTCCAGGCAAGAGGCCCATCTCCATATAAGACAAGTGCAAGGTGAAGCAGCCAGTGCTGATGTAGAAGCTACAGCAAGTCATGAAGAAGATCTTGCTAAGCTATCTGATGAAGACGTGATATGGTTGAGTTTCTCGGTGTCCCCCAAAAGCTCATGGGTGAGACAATGCAAGAAGGTTTAGAGGGGAAATGATCCTGTTAGGAGAGCTAAAGCCAATGAGTGAATTAATCCCCTGGCAGGATGAACAGGGGGCACAGATAAAATGGGGTGCCCACACCCTCCCCAAGCCTGGAGGTGTAGGCCGCACCTGTGGAGGAGTCCAGGTGCAGGGTGGAAGCGAACAGCAGCCATCCTCAACGTTCCACATTAGGGTTCCACATTGGAGGTTCCCAGCAACCAGCGGCATCCATCTGCGGGCAGGGTGTTGGTCATGGAGCCCAGGCGCCCTGAGGCACTTTGTGGACTCCAGTTGAATCAGTGGCTGCAGGGAAAGCGGCGTCCAAATAGGAGCATCCTCATCCCTGGGCGGTGGCGGGATTCTGCTTCCAGTGCAGTGGGGGTGTTGGCAGCATTTCTGGTGGCCAGGTCGGGACTCCAGTGGCCACAGTGTGGAGCCCTGGCTGTGGCGACGGCGACGGCGTAGGGTAGCGGGCCTCAGAGTCAGAGGGCGACAGAGGCTGGGATGCCCTGTGCTGTGGCTGTCCCAGGCCACTGGTCTTGCTCCTGGCAGGGCCTGTCTGCTCAGGATGCGGGACGCGGCAGGCGGCGGTACCCACACAGCCTCTGAGGACCTTATGGTGCCCACGCAGGCGGCGCCTGGCACCCGCCCTGAGCCCACGGGGCGGCTGCTCGCCCCACCCCGGGTTCGCCCTGCCCCTCCCTGGGCTGCGGCCTCTGCGGGGGGTAGGCCCGCTGCCAGCGGGGGGCAGCCTTTGGAGAGGACACCCACCCTCCCCAGCCACATCTCGCCTGGGCTGTGGCCCCTGAGAGCAGAGGCAGTGGGGGGTGGGGCTACAAATCCTCCCCCTCAAAGCGCATCCCTGGGGCGGGACAAGGGTGGAGGGCATAGATGGCAGAGGGAACCCCAAGACCTGCCGCCCTTGGTCTTGGTCTTCTGCCGCCCTTAGACACAGAAATGTACTTTAAAAAAATTAATTAGCTCTAATTAGTTGTACATAACAGCAGAATTCACTTTGGTTCATTGTACAGAAATGGAGCACAGCTTTTCATTTCTCTGGTAGAACAGGAGGTATAACTGCACCATATGTGCAGTCCTGCATGTACCTAGGGAAATGATATCCGTCTCATTCCACCCTCTTTCCTACCCCATTCCCGTCCCTCCTATCCTTCCCCTTCGCCCCAAGTTCCTCCATTCTTCCCTTGCCCCCCTCCATTATGGATCAGCATCCACTTATCAAGGAGAACATTCAGCCTCTTGTTTGGGGGGATTAGCTTATTTCACTTACATAATATTTTCCAATTCCATCCACTTACCTGCAAGTGTCATAATTTTATTCTCTTTTAAAGCTACGATTCCATTGTGTACATATACCACATTTTCTTTATCGATTTAGCTCTTGAAGGACTTCTAGGTTGGTTCCACAGTTTACCTACTGTGACTTGAGCTGCTATGAACATTGTTGTGGCTGCATCACTCTAGTATGCTGATTTTAAGTCTTTTGGGTATAGACTGGAGGAGTAGAATTGCTGGGTCAAATGGAGGTTCCATTGCATGTTTTTTGAGGAAGCTCCATACTGCTTTCCAGAGTGGTTGCACCAATTTGCAATGCCACTAGCAATGTATGAGTGTACCTTTTCCACCCACATCCTCACCAACACTTATTGTTGCTTGTATTCTTGTTAACTGCCATTCTGGCTGGAGTAAGATGGTCTTAGTGTCGTTTTGATTTGCATTTCTCTAATTTCTGGTGAAGTTGAACATATTTTCATATATTTGTTGATCGACTGTATGTCTTCTTCTGTGAAGTGTCTGTTCATTTTCTTAGCCCATTTATTGATTGGGTTATTTATTCTTTGGGTGTTGAAGTTTTTGAGTTTTTTATATATCCTGGAAATTAGTGTTTTATCTAATGTGCGTGTAGTAAAGATGTTCTTCCACTCTGTGAGCTCTCTCTTCATATTGTTTCCTTTGCTGAGAAGAAGCTTTTAAGTTTGAATCCTGCCGCAGTCTTGGCTGGGCACAGAATCATGAGCCACTCAAGCAGGAACAAAACTTTATTTTTGAAAAAGCCGCCAATACTCCGTAGGCGCTGGCAAGCAAAAAACGGTCCACCCACGCGCGCGTCTACCGGAACCAGGGGGGCCGGCCCTCCCCCGGAATTCCCTCCTACTATCCTTCCCCAACCAATGGGAACTCTCCAGGAGTCCCCTAACATGAGTCCTGTAGCAGGCCAAGGTGAACAGCAGGAGTCCAATTTCCATATGAATGTAAATCTTAACATAATCATATCATCTCAGTGGCTAGCTGGCATGTCACCTTACAACCAAAAGTTCCATGCATCATATTATTTGCTTGTGGCTCCTAGCATCTGCCCCCTTCTGTTTAATTAAGCAACAAGCAATGTGGCTTAAGGACCGTGCCTGGTAGGTTGTCCAATTCAACATAAGGTTCTTACCCGTCATGGGAGAACTGACCTTTACGCGTCAGCTTCCTGTCTTAGGTTGAATCCACTGCAATCAGATCAACCCGTCACTGACTACCGGTCCAGCATTCAGCCATGCTTGTGGATAGGCCTATGCACCAGTGGGGGGGTGAGGTTCTTGCCTCACCTCTGTTGGCCCCCAAATTTAGCCTTGGTGCCAGTGGGGGGGTGAGGTTCTTTGCCTCACCTCTGTTGGCCCCCAAATTTTAGACCATCACTAGTAGAAGGGAGGAGGATACAGAAATGCCACGACACCAAGCCAATTGATGGCTCCTTTGGAAAAATTGCGTCACTGGTGACATCATCAGCAAAGATATGCCAGCATTACCACAATTAACATGGGGTGAGCTGGCAAGGAAATTGCATCACTGGTGACACCATCAGCAAAGATATGCCAGCAGTACCACAATTCGCTGCACCAGACGATATTTCACAATGCATGCAACTGATATATAGTCCAGGCAAGTTCTGCAGGCAGTTCAAATCGGAGGAGTCTATCAATATGTCCATTTCCTCCCAAAGTAAATCAAGTCCTTGATTGAGCATTACTTGTTGAGTTATATTCATTGTTGCATCAGTTTATATAGTTTACTGTGATAGCTATCATAGAAGCTATAGTTTGGTTTTATCTCAGTCTTCACAGGCACTGGGATGGAGATGGAAATTCTGGCAATGACACTAAAGAGACATTATCCTGAACAGAATTATTAAATATAATGAAAAGGTGAAAGTAAACAAACAGATCTGTTAACCTCCTTTAAAAACAATCCTTAACAGCTGTTTACCTAATTTAAATTAGTAAACAAACAGATCTGTTAACCACCTTTAAAAACAATCCTTAACAGCTGTTCACCTAATTTAAATTAAACCATATAAATCACGTGAATAAAAAAAAAATTCGGATCCATTTTTTCATGAGTGCTCCTCATATATGAAATATGGACATACACACATACAGACATACAACACAAAACAGTGCACACATAACATACAACACATAAGACAATAAAGGCCTTGTAGCTTTACCTAGGTGAAATCTCCATTGCAATGTTTAAAAACTCTAGTCAAAAAATAAAATACAGTCAAAAAATAAAACTGATCAGAAAAACATTAACCTAGGTTTGTATGAGCTCAAAAATAAAATAGAACTTTATGATGTGGGAAAAATGCCATAATAAAATAGATATTGAAAAAAACACCTTGGCTAATCACTGTCACAGATGTAAGAATAGCCAAGCTGGAGCTCTGGATATCAGCTGTTATGGATTTGAGTCAAATCATCTTCTTTTTCTGTAGAAATTGTTTTAGTTAATCTCTCTGGAATCCAAATCGGTTACTGTTCCTCCTGTGGAAAAACACAGACAGAGCCCCAATTCCAGACTATCACTGGATCCGGACCTTTCCATTGTCCTGTTAGAATATCTTTCCAAAGTACCTTAGGCTTATGTACATGTTTTGGATACAAATGTCTTTCCGCAGCACTAAGTCCCGATGAATCCAAATTTAAAAAGTTTAGAGTAAAAAGGGTTATTTTAAGTTTATCTTTGGGGGATATATACCCCTTTCCAATTCCCTCCTTTTGTTTTAATAAGTACCTTTTAATAGTTTGATGAGCTCTTTCAACTATGCCTTGTCCTTGTGGATTGTATGGAATTCCTGTTATGTGAGTAATGCCAAATGATGAGCAAAATTGTTTAAAAGAGGTGGAAGTATAACCAGGACCATTGTCCGTTTTTAACTGTTTTGGAACGCCCACAGTGGCAAAATTTTGTAAGCAATGAGCTATAACATCTTTAGTTTTTTCTCCGGCATGAAGGGAGCCCATCAAAAATCTGGAAGAAGTATCAACTGTAACATGTAAATATTTTAATTTTCCAAATTCTGGCAAGTGTGTGACGTCCATCTGCCAAATATGGTTAGGTATCAGTCCTCTAGGATTGACTCCAAGATTAACTTGTGGTAAAAATGTCACACAATTTTGACATTGTTTTATTATATGTCTGGCTTGTTCTTATTTTAAAACGCTTTTGTAAAGTATTAACATTGACATGGAACCTTTTATGAAAATTTATAGCTTCCTCTACTGTGGAGAAAATATGTATGTCATGTGTAGATTTATCTGCTAGTTCATTGCCCATACTAAGGGCTCCAGGCAATCCTGTATGTGCCCTGATATGTCCTATAAAGAATGGATCTTTTCGGTCCCAGATTAGACTTTGTATAGCGGAAAACAAAGAGAAAACAGTAGAAGAAGGTGCAATCCTACCAGCATCTTCAAGGGATACTATAGCATTAACTACATACTGACTATCAGAAAATAAATTAAATACAGAATCTTTAAACATCATAAAAGCTTGTAATACTGCATTAAGCTCTACCTTTTGAGCTGATTGTTTGGGTACTAAAAATGTAAAAGTTTGATCAGGAGTAACTACTGCTGCTGTACCATTGTTTGACCCATCAGTGAATATATTTGGAGCATTTATGATAGGGGTTTTTCTTGTCATTTTTGGAAAAACTACAGGATGCTTAGACCAAAAAGACAACAAAGGATTAGATGGTAAGTGATTATCAAATGAAACACTAGTTTTACACATGATTATTGCCCAAGTATTTAACTCATTAGCTAAGTCATCAATTTGATCCATAGTATATGGAGTAATAATTTTATTGGGAGAAATCCCAAACACTCCCTTTGCTGCTTTTATTCCTTTGAGTATTAATTGTCCTACAGCCTCAGGATATCTAGTAAGAATAGTGTTAGGAGAATAAGATAAATGTATCCACAATAATGGACCTTCTTGCCAAAATACTCTTGTAGGAATATTTTTTGTTGGTAGTACAATAAATAATAAAGGCAAACTTATATCAATTCTATCCAAATGCATATTTTCCATATATGTTTCAATGATTTTTAATGCTTTTCTTGCTTCAGGCGTTAACATGCGGGGTGAATTTGGATCTGATGGACCTTTTAGAATATCAAATAAAGGTCCTAACTCTCCTGTTGGTATGCCTAGATAAGGCCTTATCCAATTTATGTCTCCCAATAACTTTTGAAAGTCATTAAGTGATTTGAGTTGATCTACTCATATTTGAATTTTTGGTGGACGGACCATGGTTGAGGATAATAGAACTCCTAAATAATTAATTGGAAGATTTAATTGTACTTTATCTATTGCTATCTCTAGATTATAATTTTTCAATAAGTTTGTAAGTGTGGCATAACATTCTAGCAATGTGTTTTTATCTTTATGTGCCAATAACACATCATCCATATAGTGAAATATTTGTAGTTCAGGATTTTGATTTCTAAGTGGCTGGATTGCTTTATTAACATAAATTTGACACATAGTTGGGCTGTTAGCCATCCCTTGAGGGAGTACTTTCCATTCATATCTCTAATCAGGACCTTCATGATTCAGTGCAGGGATAGTAGATGCAAAATGTGGACTATCCTCGGGATGAATTGGAATTGAAAAGAAACAATCTTTAATATCTATAGCTAAAACATGCCAGGTTTTTGGTAAAGCAGACAATTGGGGAATCCCTGATTGAGCAGGTCCCATAATAACCATCTCATTATTAATGGCTCTTAAATCTTGTAATAATCTCCATTTACCAGATTTCTTTTTAATGACAAAAATGGGAGTATTATGGGGGGATACGGAAGGTTGTATATATCCTTCCGCTAATTGTTGTCTGACCAAGTCATGGGATACTTGTGTCTTTTCTTTAGTCAGGGGCCACTGAGGAACCCACACTGGTCTTTCTGATTTCCAAGTAATTTTGATTGTCTCAGTGGCCCTTTCTGAAAACCCAATCCATGTCTATTTATTTCTTGATCTATTTGAATAGGTGCTGTCATACCTTGTTCTTGTTCTCTTAATCTTTTTTCTTTCCTAAAGCCTTGTTTAGCCCTAGTAGTGGGCACATTAGGATTGATGTTATTTGTTAATGTCAATCCTAATTGATCTAGGACATCTCGTCCCCATAAATTTACGGGAAGATGATCCAATACATAGGGCTGTATAGTTCCTTCACATCCTTCAGGATCCCTCCAATCTAATACCATAGCACTTCTATGGGGATTTGTTGCCACTCCTAGGCCTCGAAGCGTTTGAGTGGCTTGTTGTAATGGCCAATGTTTTGGCCATTCTTGACGAGATATGATGCTGAGGTCAGCACCTGTGTCCAGAAGCCCATTAAAGTCATGTCCTTGAATATTTAATTTTAGCATTGGGCGAGAATCTAAATTTAAAGACAGCATAGCCCAATCTACACCTGTGGAGCCTAATCCCTTGGAACCTCTTTCTACATTACAACTGGAAAATTTATCATGCAGGCTGGGTATTATTAATAACTGTGCTATTCTATCTCCTGGTGAAATTACTGATATACTTCTTGGAGAACTAGCTATAATATTTATTTCACCCTCATAATCGGGATCAATTACCCCAGGACTTATCATAAGTCCTTTTAGTGTAGAAGAACTGTGTCCCAATAATAAGCCTACTGTTCCCTGGGGAAGAGGTCCTTTTACTCCTGTGGGAATGATTTGAACTCCCATCTCTGGAGTTAGTACTGCTCTGGCAGAGGTGCAGATGTCCAACCCTGCGCTCCGTCAAGTTTGTCTGATGAGGGATTTAATGGATAATGCGTCCTGGGCACTACCTTGATGGTGCTGCTGGGTTCCTCCATTGCCCCATATATTTGTGGTTTTGGGCCCCGGGGCATTGGGCCCTCTAGTCCGTTTTTTGGCAATGGAGCCTGATACCTTTCTCCATGATATCGTGGGTAAACAATTGGTCCTTGTCTGTTTTTTGATAACGGAATACCCTCTATGGTGGTTTGAGAACGGCATTCATTAGCCCAATGTTTCCCTCTATGGCATCGTGGGCAAATACCTGGTATTCTATTCCTTTGATACCCAGTTTTGTTAAACCCTCCTCTTATGGGGCAACTCCTTTTAAAATGTCCTGTTGGATTACAATTACAGCATGTTTTTGGCCTGGCATCTAAAGCCTGTTGTACTGCTGCTAAGACTTGCCCTTGTTCATTAATGTCTCTACATAATTTAATATATGTGTTTAAATCTTCATGTCTCCATGGTCTAATGACCTCTCTGCAGCAACGATTTGCTTGGTCATAAGCCAGTTGTTTTTTAAATGGCATTACCTGTTCTGTATTTCCAAATATTCTAGAGGCTGTCTGAATAAGCCTATCTACAAATTCAGCGTAAGGTTCATTTGTTCCTTGTATTACCTTAGATAATTGACCTTGTAAATCTCCATGCCCCTGTAAAGTTTTCCATGCCCTAACTGCATCTACAGCTATTTGTGCATATACACCAGGGTCATATTCAATTTGCTGTCTTTGACCCTCATAAGGTCCCTTTCCCAATAGCATATCTATATTTCTTTGAGGGTAACCGGCTTCTGCATTTCGCCTAGCTGTCTCCATGCAAAATTCCTCATTGGCAACCTTCCATAACAAATATTGTCCTCCATTTAGCACAGATCGACACATGTTAGCCCAATCTGCTGGTGTCATGTCCAAGTTGGTAACAGATTCGACCATGCTTACCGTGAAGGGAGCTTGCGGCCCATAGGTTGTTACAGCCTCCTTTAATTGCTTTACTGTTTTGAAATCTAAAGCATGGTGAATTCGTTGCCCTCCTGCCTGCTCAAGTACAGGGCATGCTAATCTTTGGGGTCCTGCCTCAGAATTCCGTCCATCAACTACGGGACTTGAGGGCCGCTCAGCTGTAGATGCAGCTGTTGGCTGAATTACGCCCTCTGGTGATAGAATGGAGTTAGTAGCAACCTCCTGTTGTAATTCTCCACCTGATGGCTGTTTTTCCTCTAAGCTTTCTTTCTTTAAATTTTCCTCTGTCTGACTAGCTTGAGAGACCTTCTCTTTTGCTTCACCTAGCGTTTTTTTCTACCATAGTTTGGACCTCTAACAATTTACTTAACAGTTTTTCGGTTTGTTTTTTACTAGATTCTAATCTACTATAAAGGTAACGTAACCCAATAAGATAGGATAAAACAAAGCCAAAGCAGAATGAAACAAAAACGAGGCAGAGAATGGTTATATCAATTTTCTCTTTCTCAGGGCCGAATAACTTCAAACCTTGAGCCAACCATTTTTCCCAGTTCGCCTGAGAAAATTCTAGGGCTAGGGAGCTTGAAATAAAAACAAAATAAATCAAAACAAGAACACATTGTTTTTTGAAATGGTCACCCATTCTGTCGCCTTCCCTCAGGGGCGAGCAATTTTACTCACCTCTAAGTTTCAGGCGTTCCCCGCACGGGCCACCAATTGCCGCAGTCTTGGCTGGGCACAGAATCACGAGCCACTCAAGCAGGAACAAAACTTTATTTTTGAAAAAGCCGCCAATACTCCGTAGGCGCTGGCAAGCAAAAAACGGTCCACCCACGCGCGCGTCTACCGGAACCCGGGGGGGGGCGGCCCTCCCCCGGAATTCCCTCCTACTATCCTTCCCCAACCAATGGGAACTCTCCAGGAGTCCCCTAACATGAGTCCCGTAGCAGGCCAAGGTGAACAGCAGGAGTCCAATTTCCATATGAATGTAAATCTTAACATAATCATATCATCTCAGTGGCTAGCTGGCATGTCACCTTACAACCCAAAGTGCCATGCATCATATTATTTGCTTGTGGCTCCTAGCAGAATCCATCCCATTATTAATTCTTTATTTCTTGCTCTTTACGAGTCTTGTTAAGGAAGTGAAGACCCAATCCAACATGAAGATTGAGGCCTGCTTTTTATTCTGTTAAGTACAGTGTCTCTGGTCTAATTCCTAGGTCCTTGATCTACTTTGAGTTTTGTGCAAGGTGAGAGGTCGTGGTTTAATTTCAGTCTGCTACATATGGATTTACAGTTTCCCCAGCACCATTTGTTGAAGAGGCTATCGTTTAGCTAATGTATGTTTTTGGCACCTTTGTCAAGAATGAGATAACTACATTTATGTGGGTTTTCCTCTGTATCTTCTATTTTGTACCATTGTCTACATGTCTGTTTTGGTGCCAATAGCATGCCATTTTTGTTACTACAGATCTGTAGTATAGTTTAAGGTTTGCTATTGTGATGTATCCTACTTCACTCTTCTTGCTAAGGATTGCTTTGTCAATAAGGATTTCTCTGTGCCTATTTTTCCAAATGAATTTCATAATGACTTTTTCTATTTCTATGAGGAAGGTTATTGGGATTTTAATTGGAATCGTATTAAATCTGTATAAGGCTTTTGGTAGTGTGGCCATTTTGACAATATTTATTCCACGAGGGAGGAATTGGAAATCAGGTACCTGCTCAAAAGGCGACCAATCCGATAGCCACGCCCACCCAAAATGGTGAGGAATGCTTTCCAAGATGTAGTTGGTGTGCTTCCAGAGCCGGGGTGTCTGGTGATGTCAGGGGAACCGATGGCCTTGTGCTGTGGGGAGGTAGCATGAGTGACCTGCGGGGGAGGGGAGCGGAGTCTCAGTGGTCTGCAGATGCATTGGTAGGTGGTTCTGCTAAGGCTCTGGCCGCGTCTTAAGTGAACTGGAACTTTGGCTTTGGGTCCTGCTGGGACACTGAGGCTCGGAGCCCTGTGCGGGGTCACAGCGCTGGTCATTTCTGTAGAGAGAAGCTGTACAGGGGCCTCTAACACTCTCAGAGATTCAGAATTGCTACTGGAGATATCTGGATCACAGAGCAACACAGAGGCTGCTTCCCTCTGGTCCGCCATCTTGAAACTCTTTTCAATTTCTTTAGTTTTCATTGTATAGGTCTTTCATCTCTTTTGTTAAATTGATTCCCAAATATTTCATTTTTGAGGCTATTGTGAATGGGATAGTTTTCCTAAATTCTCTTTCAGAGGGTTCATCACTAATATATAGAAATGCATTTGATTTATGGATATTGATTTCATATCCTGTGACATTGCTGAATTTGTTAATATTAGAAGTTTTCTGGTGGAGTTTTTTTGCATCCTCTATGTGTAGAATCACGTCATCAGCAAATAGGGATAGTTTGAGTTCTTCTTCCCCTATTCCTATCCCTTTAATTTCTTTCATCTACAGCTCTGTCGTGCAGTCTAAGCTGTAGTGGAGTTTAGACAGCAGTATAGTTTAAACTCTGGCTAGAGTTTCAGGGACTATGTAGAGTAGAAGGTGAGAAAGGGCATCCTTGTCCTGTTCCAGTTCTGAGAGGAAACGCTTCCAATCAGAAATGCACTTTGAGGATGAAGAGGTCCTAGTTCCTCTGCTCTCTCCCCCACAGCCCAGGTGGGATGTCTCTTGGGAAGGTGGGGGTCCTCTCCCAAGGCTGCCCCACCTGGCAGATGGCCTAGTTTCCCTGCAGAGGCCACATCGGGGATGGGGCGAGCAGCCACCCAGCGGGCTCATGGCCAGTGCCAGGCGAGGCAGGTGTGGGCAGCCTAAGGTTCTCAGCAGCTGCCTGGGTATTGCCACCTCCCACCTGCTGCTTCCTGAACAGGCCGCTCAGCCTGGACCAAGACCCAGGGCCTGGAGCAGCCACTGCAGAGGCCATTCCAGCCTCTCGTCGCCCTTCCACTCTGAGGCTCACTGCCCTGCGCCCTCGCTGCCGCCCCGGCCTGGAGCTCTTCACTGTAGCCACCGGACTCCCCACATGGTCGCCAGATGCCACTGCAGCAGGATTCCTGTTACCCCAGCAAGATGAAGATGCTCACCACAGGACGCCTCTGTGTCCTCAGCCCCGATTCCGGACTCTACTGGTGCCGCCGCCACAGTCCAGCAACCAAACTCTCAAACCCCAGCTGGACTGTGGTGCTGCCCACCAAGGGCCCAAGGTCAATGCCCTTCACCCCCTGCCGTGATGCCTGACTCCAGTGCCCCATGCCCGATCCCGGATGAAGCTGCATGTTGCTGCCGCCACCACCAGACTCCATCATGGACGCAAGACAGCGATACTCGGCACTGGATGCCCACTTCACCCACTGCAGCCAGACTCCTGTGGCACTGCCGGACACAAATGATCATGGCAACATCGCTCTGTTGTCACCACAGCTGCTTCTGGACTCTTCTGCTGCCACCGCCACTGTGAGTATGCAGCAAGGGATCTCCCAAACTGCAGCTGGATGCCAACACCTTGGCATATTCCACCCCACGCCAACTGTCAACTCCGGACCTCCCTCGCCTGATGCCCTAAGCCTGAAGCAGCTACATGTTGCTGCTGCTTCCACCAGATGCTACCACTCCATGATGCCTCTTCACCGACTCCATCCCAAAGATGCCCAAGACCACAGAAGCTGGGAAGTTGAGCAGTCTCCATCCCAGTCGCCTCATCAGTGCCCACCGCTTGCCGCCTGCCTTTCCTCCCCCAGGACCTCCCACCAGTCCTTCTGGGCCCTTGAGCAGGAGTTGTGCTAACTCAGGGAACTCATCCAAGGAAAACAAGTGAGTACTTTAAACAAAGGTTGCAGTCCTCAGAGCAGGCAGTGGGCGGGGCTAGGTGGGTACAGCCTGCTGGTGAGGGGGCAGGGGTGGAGCCTCAGGCCTCCTCTGGACCTTGACCCTGTGGGGCAAGCTGGAGAGGGATCTCTGGCTGCTCTGGGAGCCCAGCCTGGAAGCAGCTTCCTACCTCACCCTCACACTCCTCTCTGAAGGGGACTCTGCATTCCAGAGAAAGCCATCTGGGCTCTTGGGCTCTGGGCAGTGGTATGAGCCAGACTGGACAGACTCCACCCACCTGGACTTGGGGAAAAGCCCCCTCTTGGGAAAATACCCTCCTAGATCTACCAAACTTAGCCTGACATTGGCTTCTTCCATGAGATTATCAAGAAAGGAAAAATAAGTTACCTAGTTTTGTCTTGCAAAGGGTAGTGTGGGGAGAGGCAAAGGCATCAGAGTTGGTAGAGCTGAATTCACATCCCTTTTAACTGGGTGACCTTGTCCAAGGTCCAGAACTAGGTACAACCTTGGTTTTGCATCTGGTAAAACAAAGATGGTGAGGATGATAAGCTATCACCATCTGTCGTAGCTGGAGACCTAATGCGTGGTTCATAAATCTGACTATTCCAATAACTTAAGAAAATGACAAAGAAGGCACACAACCACACAGAAGTACCTTTTCAATAATCTGGGGGTGCAAAGACATAGAGCCACTGGAATTCTTTATTCTTACATAGGAGACACACAAGGGGAGTTTCCATAGAACATTTTATCCCCCAAAGGGCAAAGGGGTTGGAATACAAGGGAACAGATGAGTGTAACTCAACCCCAGTGGGTGATGCCTACACCTGGAGCCATGCCTTGCTATCTGAGCTGGGGTGATGCCCACATTACTGCAACCTGGCACTGCCCTGCCAGACTGAATGCAATAAGTTTTCAGAACCCGGTGCATCAGGACTTAAAGGCGTCCGCATCCAAGGCAGCTCCCGACAATAAGCCATGGGCAAAAAAGTTGTTCTGCACTACCTCACCTTGGGAGCCAGGTGAACATATTTCCATGCAGAAATATATTCTCAGACTAAAGGTGACACACCTACAAGTGCACCTTTGGATGACAACTGACCTGTGAGGTAGGGAGTTGAAATTTACATCATGTTTTTAGATGAAATAATAATATATGGAAGATCATAAACCAAAGCATGAAATGTTGGGTCCGGCTCATGGAATTAAAAGCTGTTTTCAAATTTGTTTAAAGTTACATTGAGATAAATCTATGTAGTTCAAACCTTCCAGGATATCCCCCACCTCTGCTGCACACACAGGGAGCAGTGTCCACAATTTTTTTACTCCTCTTTACAGTATCACCAAAGGTATGTATGTGTGTGTGTGTGTGTGTGTGTGTGTGTGTGTGTGTACACACACACACACACATATATACTTGCACACATATACGTAGTGTATTATGTAATATTTTGTTCTTTTTGGTTTGTTTTTAGACTGTCTGAAATAGAATCTCATATACATTCTTTTGCTCCCCTTCAGCTGACCATCAGGAAGAAGGAAACATCAGAGAAGCTTGAGGATCAGAAGGACACCAGCCCTGTTCTGGTCACTCTGGAAGCTGGGTAGCCTGCACACACCAAAGCTTGAGGAAACAGCAGCCCTGCTTCAGCCTCTTGAGGGCTGGCTGATCAATGCAAGGAGGAAAATAAACTAAGCAACAGGACAAATGGACTGTTTCATCCTGTAAGAGGGCTCTCATACTGTGGTGCATTGCCACCCCTTACTTCTGGCATATACACAGTCCTCTCCTTGGTCTTTCCTACAGGACTGACAAGAAGGAGACACATAGCTAAGCCATAATGGGGGGAGGGGCAAGGGAAGATTGCAGGGACTTTGGATTTGGCAGAGAGGAGTGTGGGAGGGGAGGGGATATGGGAGTGGGAAGGATGGTGGAATGAGATGGATTCTATTAATCTATGTACATGTATGATTGCAGGAATGGGGTGACTGTGCATTGTGTCTAACCAGAGAAATGAAAAGTTGCCTCCATTTGTGTTTAATAGTCAAAATGCATTCTGCTGTTATATATAACTAATTGAAAAAAATTCATAAAGGTCTAAGGCTTAAAAGGAAGTTTAGACATTTTAGTGGTCATAAAAATATGTACACTTTTCTTATATAAAATTTAAACTTATTAATTAAATTGAAAAAAAAAACAGCTAGCACATGTACTAGTTCAAACCTGAAAGGGCATTAAGGCTTGGGAACCAAGCTCACTATTTGGAGGATGGTTTTTCTATTCTTGGTGGATTCAAAAGTTTAATTGACATAGTATGGATTATGCTATTGTTTATTGCTTTCATGTTTGTCTCCCCTTTACAATGAAACTATTGGGTAAACTATAGAAGAAGCTGTTAGAGAGAAAGAGGGGGGGAGGGGCGGGGGGAGGGAAACACAGAGGGAGAAACTAAGATTATGGCATTATATAAAATTTTAAGCTGATGTTTTTTGATTTAAAGGGTTAAATAATGAGCATTAAAGGGTTAAATAATGAGCATCAGAGGGGGTAAGGATGTATCACAAATACTCCAAATGATGTAGTGACCAAAAGATCCCCACCGTAATTGTAATATATAAACCTTTCTCCTTGTAAACAAGATTTTTTTTTAAGTCAACAGGATTTCTAAGGAGCTCATTGTGGTTTAGCTCCTCTTTATTGTAAAGGTCAGGTTTCTCTTTCTTGTAAAAGTTAGGTCTGCAGGGCTGGGGTTGTGGCTCAGTGGTAGAACACTTACCTAGCAGGTGTGAGGCACTGGGTTTGATTCTTACACCACATAAGAATACAATAAGGTATTGTGCCCATCTACAACTAAAAAAAAAAGTTATGTCAGCAATCAAACTTGTTGATGTGCAAAAGTTACTCTTTCTCTTTTCTTAGTAAAATCTTGTGAAACCTCTGTCCAATCTAAGAACATGGAAGAAAAAGTAACTATTATGTTAACCATTGTATTGTATAACCACTCACTGAATAGAAATCCCAGAGAACTTCCATACCTGGAGTCCAGGGATTTTTTGGCATTAGCCCCTCTGGATTACACCAGCTTAAATAAACCTTGTTCCTGCACATTTCTCAAGTGTCCAGCCTCCTCTGTCCTACATCAATACCTGCTTGAAATGCTAGAATGTCCCCATTCTTGAAGGACACTCAGAGACAGTCTCTCTGACTCTGCCACAGTATGAATTCTATCCAAAAATATTAATCACAAAAAAACTAAAGGGAGATTACACTATAGTGACCTCCTGGGGGGCGGAGATTCAGTGTTGCATGATGAAACTTGTATACATATATTGAATTGCTATGATATACCCTGTAAAGATATAGAAATGATACATCTGAATAAACATGTTTTGCGAGAAATTGAATGTCATGTTTGCATTTGGGTTTTTTCTAATATTATGCTGTAATAATATTTAATGATGTGACTACATTTTTTTAAATCTGAAAAAAAATCAGAATTTTGTACAGTAACATTGTTAGTAAAGGGGATATTTTGGTGGTTAGAATTTATGCTTTCCTGTTGTTAAAGCTAACATGTTGAATTAAAGCTTTGCAGCAGACACCAACTCCATTAGAACCTCAGTCTGGTGAAGCCACAGCGTGGTGCCTGACCAGGGAAGTGCCCATCTGTGCCTGGTTCTTTGCCACCCAGTAGATAGGAGCCCTGACCCAGGGGGTGGGACCTGCATTCCTGTCCCCTTACTTTCTCATGTTGGGGCACCTTGACTGCTGTGCTCTGCTTTAATCTCTCATCTGTGAGAATATTTGCCCAATGTGCCATGGGGCTGTTGAAGATCAGTGATGAAATTTATGAAGTTTAACGAAGTCTGGCTGGTCTATAGCTGAGGAGTGGGGCACCCTGCCAAAGCTGCCTATGTGACTGCCCTCTACCTGCTTTCCTGTGTGGTCCCTGTGGAAGGCAGGGGCACTCCTGTTCATCTGCCATGCAGCCTGCCAGGTTCAAAGGGTGGGAGATGTTAAGTAGCAGTGAATTGTGAGAAATGAAGTGCAAACCAATATCAGGGCAAGGCCATGGGTTGTCCTTAAGTTACTTTTAAGGTTTTCTTTAAATTAATTTTAAGGCAAGTGGGTACTCAGATAATGCAGGAAAACAACAAGTATACAAATAAAGAGAACAAAAGGAGCCAAATAGGAATTTCTTAACTCTTGACAGGGTCAGTTGAGGTCATTGAAAAGCTAGAATTGATGGCCACAGAGTCCCAATTCTCACATTAACATAGAATTGACTTGTAAGTAACACTCCCCTCCCTAGGTGGACACCATGACAGTTCTGGAAAGGACCAACTAGGGCCCAAAACTCTACCACCTGACATGAAGGAGTTGAACCCTGATTGGCAAAGAGTGCTGAAGGTGGGCCCCAGTTTTCAGGGCAGCCCTAAAACACCAATCCATTTGGAGACAGCACTGTTCCATTTGTCGTTCTTGGCTGGGAGAGGACCCACTCTCTCAGGAGTGCTCTTTGTTTGAGCCTTACTCTACTTTTACTTATAATGAAGCTCTTCTGCATGGCTTTTTGAGTCTGTAATTTTTCTTTCTTTGGAACACAAGCACTGAGGTTTGGAGCTTCCACTCCCCACTCTCCTGGAGTCCCTTGTTAACCCTAGCGACCTGCATCTTGGTGTACCATTGCAGTAAGAAGAGTCTCTTATTTGGAGCTAAAGTTTTATGGCAATAAACAAGGCATCCTATGAGTCCATGAGTGCTGATAGTAGCAGAAGCTTTATGAATAGGGAAAGAACATTTACATTTGGAATGTGTATTTACTCCTGTGAACCACCATGTTTCTGCTAGTGTTTGTGAGCAACTCTGCTATCTCCAGGACTCTGTGTCAGCTTGTTATCAGCAGGAGGAACATGCACCAGTGGAGTAGCTAGGTCAATCCAGGTAGGAAGGAGCCCATGTTCTGCCCAGGCATACACTCCCTTTTGGAAATGTGGGGTGATAACAGGATTCCAGAATGTGGGTCCGCAGTTCTAGACCATACTTCCAATGGGAACTTAAAAATCTCTTCACACAGAAATCACTAGGCTCAAATGGTTTCACCAGCAAGTTTTATCAAACGTCTAAGGAGCAAATAATTTCATTCTTACATACAATTCCCCAGGGTACTGAAAAAGGACATTCCTTATTTCACATGAACATTAGGCCAGTCTAATAAACATGGGTGCAAAATTCTTCACTAAACTTATCAAATCAAGTGCAGTGTAGCAAATGTGTATTTTATAATCTGTCCCAGTAATGCTATACATAATTCTATCAAGGGGGGAAAACATACATACATACATTTATACTAGAATGAAAGGTTTAATATGTTAAAATCAATGTGATTCCCCACCTCAATAGAGAAAATATCGTTTTTGATGGCAGGATAGTATTCCAGTATCTTAGAGAACCTTGATTTATTTTAATGTCTTTTTAGGAGAGGTTTATAATGTCTTGAACCAGCTATGTAAACTTATAAATGTTTATAATGCACCCATATACTACCATGGCCATATATATTGTGTATTTTTGCATGCTTTATCAAGTCTCTGATGATTAGTTGCTGGGGGAAAATTGAGGTGAAAGAAGACATAAGAAGCTGGGTGAGGTAGCATGGGCTTGCTAATTCCAGAGACTCAGGAGGCTGAGGCAGGAGGATTGAAAATTTGAAAACAGTATGAGCAACTTATGGAGACCCTGTCTCAAAACAAAATAAAATAAAATAAAAAGAGCTTGGACATAGCTCAAGGGTAGAGCTCGTTGGGTTCAATTCAAAGTACCCCCCCCCCCACACACACACACACATGGAAGGCATGTGAATTAATAAATAAATGATGAATAGGATAAACTAATTATCACTGGGGGCATAAGAAGATATGTGATTGTCTTAACTCATCCTGGGTGTCTGGGCTTCCTGGGGGAAGGCTGGAGGGGAGGCCTAGAGACTGGCAGGGCTATGCTACAATCCACACTCTTTTCCACTGTTAATAGGTCAGTCCAGCCAGTGGGCAGGACCCTACCAGGCTCTGTACAGTTTTCACAAGACCCTTTGAGTCGAGATGTTTTAGAGTTTGCTTGTTCCTTTTTTTCTTATTTTTTTACATTTTAGAAAGGTGATATAAACTCTTTCCTCTCATGTCCTTCTTAGTTATGAGGAACACCCTACGGTGAGCGCTCAGGACTATTTTTGTGGTGAAACCTAGTGAATGGTTAAAGTGAGAAAAATAAAACAATCAATCCTCATGTCAATTCACATCAGCAATTGAAGGTAAATGACTTTGCCAACTTGTGAAAAATCTTTTGACTTTCAGTGTGTTTTATTCCACAATTGAGGATCAGGAATTTGGGGCCTGAATCTATCTATTGAATCTGAACAGGTGGGTCTGACCCAGCCAGCAGAAGGGAGAATCCTCTTTCCTAGTTGCTTCAGAAAGTTGTCTGCTCATTTTTTCTAGCTTATAAGGAAGTAAAAAAAAAAAAATCTTTCATAAATGTGAAGATGATGAGTTTAAATATTACACTTTCTTCCACTAAATATGATGCTTTCCCTTTCCCATGAGCCTCTTCCATCTCCAACCCCAAATTGTGCATTGGCAGAGGGGCCTATCATCATCCAGTGCAGGATCCTGGAGCATGATAGCAGCCCCCGTACCTATGAAGTCCTCATGCACTTGGCCTTTAGAACAATGTAAAAACAGCACACATCCTGAACTGTGACTTAAGAAGAAAAATTATTGTTTACAGAAAATCCAGTGTGCAAATTGGTGCAGCCATTATGGAAAGCAGTATGGAGATTCCTTGGAAATCTGGGAATGGAACTACATTTGACCCAGCTATCCCTCTCTTCAGACTATACCCAAAGGACTTAAAAACAGCATACTACAGGGACACAGCCACATCAATGTTTATAGCAGCACAATTCACAATAGCTAAATGGTGGAGCCAACCTAGATGCCCTTCAGTGGGTGGATGGATAAAAAAATGTGGCACATATACACAATGGAATTTTACTCAGCAATAAAAAAGAACAAAATCATGGCATTTGCAGGTAAATGGATGGTGTTGGAGAAGATAGTGCTAAGTGAAGTTAGCCAATACCCAAAAACCAAATACTGAATGTTTTCTCTGATATAAGGGGGGGTGACTCATAGTGGGGTAGGGAGGGGAAGAATGGGAGGAGTAGATGAACTCTAGATAGGGAAGAGGGGTGGGATGGAAAGGGAGGAGGCAGGGGATTAGCAAGGATGATGGAATGTGATGGACACCATTATCCAAAGTACATGTATGAAGACACGAATTGGGTGTCAACCTACTTTATATACAAATAGAAATATGAAAAATTATGGTATATATGTGTAATAAAAATTGTAATGCAAAAAAAACCCCAAAGTACATGTATAAAGGCATGAATTGGCGTGAACATACTCTGTATAAAAGATATGAAAAGTTTTTACTCTATATGTGTAATAAGAATTGTAATGCATTCTGCTGTCGTGTATTTAAAAAATAAAATTAATAAAACTAAAAAAAAAAAGAAAAAAGAAAATCCAGTGCAAAGTTAGCAATCCAGCATTTATGAGGATGTTATGAATCAATTTTGACAACCTGGGTAGACCTAGGAAGCAAGCAGACAACTAAAGTACCAAGGTGAAGATATTATTTGCAAGTGGGGTCCATGGATCAGTGGTAATTTGTGTTTTTCAAACCACAGCTGTGGTAGCTAACGAGGTTCATGTATCTGAAATGTAAAATGAGTGATAATTTCCCCAGAAACCTCATTATGGATACAAAGTAACATTTTTTAGCACTTTGGGTGTTGAGTGATGTTCTAATACAAGTGTTAATTCAGTCTTCACACAACCCTAGGAGTTAAGTACTAGTAATTATCCCTATTTTATGTGAGAAACCAAGACCTAGAGGGTTTAACTTCCTTGTCCAAGATCATCAGCTAGTAAGCTGTAGAGCCTGGTTTTAAATTGAGGCTAAGCAGCCAAGCATAGTGGGGCACACCTTAATCCCAGCAATTTTGGAGGCTGAGGCAGGAGGATCACAAGTTCAAGGCCAGCCTCAGCAATTTAGCAAGGTCCTAAGCAACTTAGTAAGACTCTGTCTCAAAATAAAAACTAAAAAATGGCTGTAGATGTAGCTCAGTGGTAAAGTGCCCCTGGGTTCAATCCACAGTGCAAAAAAAAAAAAAAATTGAGGCTACTGGGATCCAGAGCCAATGTTCTTAACTATTGCAGAATTGCCTCATAGTACTCTTAGTCATTGTTGTTTTTAAAAGTTGTACATATGCTACATGAACATGCATAGCATGACAGTTTGTGGCTATGTTTTAAAATATTGTTTAAGTATTACTTATATTTGCAATTTTATCATCTTTTTAATGATCTATTCCCAGTTTGCAAACAAAAGGATTAGTGGACTTGCAAGTGGATTATTAAAATTCAAAAGAAGATAAGAAAATAGTAAATACTAATATTCAGAATAACGTTACAATTTTAACTAGTGAGCCAGAATTCCAAGGCAAATAGAGAATGTGAATCTCTTTGGGCTCAGACAGAGTGAGTCTTTCTTTCTTTCTTTCTTTCTTTTTCTTTTTTTTTTTTTTTTGTACTGGGGATTAAACTCAGGGGCACTTTACTGTAAGAGTAAAAGAAATTGAAGTTAAAGTGTAAAAGACCGGGCGTTGTAAAGTTTCTAAGCTGCAAGGCCTGAGTTAAAAAGTGAAGGACCAGGTATTGTTAAATTCCTCCGCTAGGGGCTGGGGATGTGGCTCAAGCAGTAGCGCGCTCGCCTGGCATGCGTGCGGCCCGGGTTCGATCCTCAGCACCACATACCAACAAAGATGTTGTGTCCGCCGAGAACTAAAAAAAAATAAATATTAAAAATTCTCTCTCTCTCTCTCCTCTCTCACTCTCTCTTTTAAAAAAAAATTCCTCCGCTACCCCCAAAACCTGAAATTCCTGTAGCTGTTAGAACAATACCCAAACTGCCCAGTAAATATTCCTCCTGATCCTCTGGTTGTTTAATAACTTAGGACCCTGTGTAACGCGGCACGTAGGCATTCAAGGCCCAAAACCAATCAGTTTGAATGTGTACCCCACTTAGGAGTGACCAATCACCCCTGCCCACCCTGTTCCCACCAATGAATGTACTAATCAAGTCTAAGAATTATTGTTTGATTTTCCCGAGGTGTATGGTGATTTGTTAAAGGAAACTATGATGTGTGTAAAGTCCCCGCCCTCCCCAAAAAGTGTACTTAAGCACTGCTCAACCCCTGCCCGGGGCTCTGGGTCTCTCTCTCTTCCTGAGTGGGCACGGAGCCCCAGCATGCTGGATCAATAAATCCCCTTCTGCCAATTGCATGAGTGGTCTCTTGGTGGTCTCTTCCTCCGACGCTTCGCCGGTCCCTTACATTTACCAATGAGCAACATCCCCAGTTCTTTTTATTTTAATTTGAGACAGGGTCTTGCTAAATTGCTGAGGCTGGCTTTGAACTTAGGAACTGGTATTACAGGCATGCACCACTGTGCTTGATTGAATGAAAAATTTCCGAACAACTTTTCTGAAACAGAAAATAAAAATTAGTACATATGATGAATATAAACTCTTGGGTTTTAAGCTGGGTATGGTGTGCATGCCTATAATCCCAGCGACCTGGAAGGCTGAGTTTGAGGCCAGCCTGGGCAACACAGGGACACCCTGTCTATATATAAATAAATAAATACTTGGATTTCAACTGATGAGTCACTTTCCCTAGGTCTCTCACTTATTGTCTTTTTGAAACTTTTCAAGTAATGAAACCAAAACCATGAAAGTCATCATATTATTTTCAGACCAATCGAATTGAATTCTCAAGAAAGCAAACAAAAATTTCCAGAAAACCTGCAAAGTCAGCTTCAGTTTCTAACTGATGGATTTGATCCCTGAAGACAGAAAAGACCAAACCCAGGGAAGGATGGCTCAGAGTGGCACCATTTACACAAGTCACACGATTATAAGAAGTTTTTAAAACTAGTTGCAAAGTTATAATAGTTGCTATGCTTGGAGCAAAGATTCCTTTATTAATTCTTCCTTTCGGATGTCACCTGTGTTATACCCAAGGTACACAATGTGGAAATATAATTTGTTGTGCTAAAAAATGGATAGAGGGACTTAAAAAGCAACTTAAGAAATATATCAACTAATTTCAATATGAGGATCTTATTTGATCCTGATTTAAAAAAATAGGATAAATTTAAACAGTGATTACATATTGATTATATTAAATGCATGGTGATTTTGAAGCTATGATAATGGCATTTTATAAATAATCCTTATTCTTTGGATTGTTTAAAATACATGTATTGAAGTATTTATGGCTTAAATATTGTGTTCTCTGGGGTCAAACAGACAGGGATTCAGATATCTGCTTGCTTCATGGCAAATGGGGAGGGAGGACAGAGGAGGTTCTTCCCTTTAAGGGTTAAAACCAGGCTCTGTTGCTTACACATCCTTCCAATCACATCCCTGTGGCCAGACTGAGTTCATGGCCAAGTGTAGATGAGAGGTTGGAAAATGGAATACTTAACCTCTCGCCATGTGCTCATTAAAACACAGGACTTCTATTACCAAGGTAAAAGGAGAGACTGGGTCAGGTGGAATCTTTGCTCCAAACATAATGACTATAACAATTTTTCAGCTGGTTTTAAAAACTTCTTGCGATTGTGTGTTGCCGCAGTCTGGCTGGGCACAAAGTAACTGAGCCACCACAAAAGCCTTGTAGATTCAAACAGCAACTCTTTATTCCGGAACTCTCACCAGCACTCTACACGCATGTTCTGGGAGAATCCACACCTCCACCGGGCTCTGCATCCCAAATACTCTCTGAATCCAGCAAGAACTCAATGGGAACTCAAGGAGCGGGCACCTGAGGCAGCAGGATCCACCCTAAACCCGGATCCGCCCTAAACCCGGAGCAAGGTCACCTTTTATGCAGTGTCACTGCAAATGACCTGGGTCCAAGGCAAGCCCATTTCCACAATGGAGAGTCCTCCCTCTAAGCAACATTGGGTAGGCTGACAAGGAAATTGCCATGCGTCATTCCTACTTGGCTATGGCTCTCAGCAGTGTATCGTGTGTAAATAGTACTACTCTGAGATATCCTTCCATGGTTTTGGTCTTTTCTGTCTTCAGAGTTCAAATCCATCAGTTGCAAATTGAACTTGTTTGGCACTTTTTCTAAAATAGGCACTTCTACCATAGGATACCACTAAATGAACACATTTATATTATTTTAGAACATATACAAAACAGAACAAATTAAAGAATAATATAAGTACTAAATATAATTAGAGGTTTTAATTTTCTTTGCACCTGATCATTTTATGTACCCCTGGGGAAACTGCACCCCATTTGGAAACTCTTGGTCTAAGCAAAAAGATATGGTATTATGAACCTGAGTGATGTCAGGAGAAGGTAAAAGAAGTGGTTCAATTTAGGCTGCATCTTGAAATTAGAGGCAAGAAGTTCTCCCGGTGGTTTGTGGTAGGGAGAAGGGGCACCTCATAAGATGCACACAAATGACTCCTAGTTCTGGCCCAAGCAACTGCATGAATCATGTTACCATTTCACTGAGACTAAACAGACCGTGGGGAATAGCAGGTATGGGAAGGAAACAAAAAGTTTGTTTGGGGACATGTTACACTTGAATTTCTGTTAGATTTCAAATGATATCAAGAGAGGCCCTTGGATGTATGAGTCCGAGTCTCTAATGAATATTAAGGCTGGAGGGAAAAAAAAATGTGGGCATTTAAAGTGACGGACTGCACAAGATCACTTAGAGCAGAAGTCAGGGAGAAGGGTCCTGGGATTGAGCCTCAGGGATGCCAGCATTTAGAGACTGACACGAGGAAGTGGATACATCCAAAGAGACTAAAAAAGGATCTCTAGGGAGGTGGGAAGGAAACTCCGAGAATGTGATCATCTCGTGAGCCAAGTGAACAGGGAACACTCAGCTGGCACCGCAAAAGACAGGTCAGGAAGGAGAAATGGAGAACTAAGAACTTGTATTATGGTTGTCATCTCCCTAAATATCTGTCTCAAAGTGATGACAGCATCTGGCATCATCCCAGGGGAGAAGGAAGGGACAGTATCAATTAGAATGATTCACTCATACAAAAAAAAAAAAAAACCTTATAGTAGTGGCTTTAAAATGTAGATTACTTGTTTCACATTAAAAAACAAAAAACAAAAACAACAACCAAGCTTGGAGCTAGGCAGTTCTGAACATATTGCTACTTTATAAAGTTGAAAGAGACCCCAGATGCTGTCCAAGTCCTACTGCCTTTCCAGCTGCGGCTGCTAGGGATTGGCCAGCACGTGGGTTTCTGCAGCAGGAAGGGAAGGGGTGCATGGCTGTTAAGGAGACTTTTGAGACATGCCATACAACCCTACCGGCCTCTCTCGTTAACCAAACATAGTTACATGTCAATCCTTTAGTTTGGTGGCAATGTTCCTTGATGAAAATTCTGAATTCTGTTACTAAAGGGACGAGATCCTCCCAAATTGAACCAGTAGATGGCGGTTTACTTGGTGATGAGAGGCAGGGGTATGTGATCACCAGCTTCTCCTTGCTTATTCATTCATTTTCTTTCTCCTTCCCTCTCTCCTCCCGTCCTTTATCCATGTTTGTATTTGCTGTTAATGACCACCCTCTTTAACAGTGCATCGTCAACATTTTTTTTTACATCCTCAAGTATTCTGCTTTTGAGTTTTTAATTTTCAATAGCTGGATAGAGTCTGTCTCAGGGACATGCCATAGTTTTCTGGTAAGGACAGATCGTTTTAGCTTTTTGGAATTGTAAGTAAGTGGGGATGAGCCCATCACAATGTCCCCAGAATAATATCCTAGAAATGGAATCACACAGTCAAAGGACAGTAACAGTGATCCTGATGGCATCTATGTGAGGTTACAGACTGCAGATAGCAGCCATTCTTAAGTGTGCAAACTCAGTTAATGCTCACAACTACCCTATCAGACAGGCATGTTTATGAGTCCCACTTACAGTTACTCCATGGGAAAACTGAGGCATGGGGAGGTGAAGGTACTTGCTCAACATTGGATTAGTCAGTGAGACAGCAGGCACGCTTAGCACACTGTCTCATGATGAACATTTTTAAAGCTCATTATGCGCAAGGCCAGAATGCCCCAGGAAACTCCTGATACCAAGCCCTGCTTCCACAGCAGCAAGAGGAGGACCAGGCACAAGCCGACCAGTGGGATTCTTGCTTCTTTTAAATAAATAACACAAGACTGAGATTCACCAACCCTACGCATGTGAGTTCACTTCGAAATACAGCCAAATCTCCTGGTCCGCAGCGGTTGCATTCTATAAAGCCATTGCCAAGGCTGAGCTGGTGAGTGCTGGACCATCATTCCTAGAGGAAGTACAGGCGAGGTTCCTAGGAGCCTGTGGTCAAAATATTTTCATTAACCAGTCAATCCACAGGCTTGTGTTATGTGTGTTTCTGTTTAAAGACACCTTGATATAGATTGCTGATTCATTAGCATTGAACTCCCAGCCAACCACACTGTAACTCATGCCTAAATAAAGCATGTCTCTCATACATATTTTCTCTGTAAGGCACATCACAGCCTTCTTGCATTTTGGAACACTAGCCAGCCCTTCAACGCTACGACTGGGGGCTTTTAAACAGTGAAATCATCCAAAAAAATATGAAAATGCAAAAATATGGCACAAAATAGGCTATGCACAGGACACTATCAAAGAAAAAGTAGAGCTTGGCCAGGTTCCACCTCAGCTGGGAGCATGCACGCTGGAGACTCAAAGTGTTTACCACTGTGCTAAGAATGACTCTGTCTAAGAACATGTCTAAGAACAATTGCTGTGAATATTGATTTGAGGATTACAAACAAATTTTAGCAAGTAGGCAAATTTCCATAAGGAGGATCAACAGTGTCTGTATTTCCATCAGTTTAGCTGATTGTATTTCTTTTGTACAGGTTATTCAAGGCACTGGCTTGTGCTTACTTGTGCAATACCATTAGTCGTCATTTTAACCTATTTTGCTGTTTTCAAAAGGTACATAAGCCTTTTTAAGAAAATTATTTTCAAACTTAACTTGATTTTTCAAAGGCAAGAACTTTATAAAGCCCTAAAAGATTAAAAAAAAAAGTTTGAAATTTCAGACTTTTTTTTTTTTTTTGGAACTGGGGATTGAACCCAGGAATACTTTATGACTGAGCGCCATCTCCAGTTTTTTTTATTTTTTATTTTGAGACAGGGTCTTGCTAAGTTACTGAGGGTCTTGCTGAGTGCCAGATGGGTCTTGAATTTGTGATCCTCCTGTCCCAGCCTCCTGAGTCACTGGGATTACAGGTGTGCCCCACTGTGCCTGGCTAAAATTTTAGACATTTAAAAAGAAACAAAAGTTTTTTTGTTTTGCTTGTTGTCTGGGATTTTTGCACGCACCAGCTTCCCATGTAAGAGTCTGCATTACCTTGAGATAGAATGAATCCTTGGAGCACTGAAAGATTAAGGCCTGGGAACACAACCCAATATTCCTGGGTACTGTTCCAAAGCCTCCTTATATCCTTGGTCTGCTTTGAGATGTAGTTACACTTCTGTTCCTAGTCCATTCCTTCCTGGTTACAAGGAACCCTCCACCTCCAAGTCCCTTAGGACAGTGACCCGCCTATAAATGTGAGGAGCAGAAACTCCTGATCCCCCAACAGTTTTCATATAAGCCTTCTCCAAAAGGATATGGCTAGGTTAATCTGTCACTCCCACAAGAAACACCAAAGAGCAAATTTTCTACAAGGTGATGGCATCTAGGATCCAAGTCATTTCACACCTGTGCCTTGAGTCAAGCGTGAAAACTAGATTTCAGTTTCCCTAGATCTGCATAGTTCAAGGTAATAGTCATGAGGTGATTTAAAGAAAAAAAAATCAATTACTAAAATTAAATTTAGAATGCAGTCCTCAGTCACATTTAGCCACAATTTGGTGCTCAGTAGCTACATCTGGCAAGTGACTAACATTCGGGATAGTGCAAGTGTAGCCCAATTCCTCCAATGGAGGAATTTCCACTGGTCGGGGCTGACAAAGCCTAGTTTATAATTTCCCAAGGATGCTGCTCTCATATTATGGCTGCAAATACCAGGAAGATCCTTGAATAATAGATTATCAGTCAGTTGACTCTCCTCTAAACAATATTATTAAAATCTATTGAAAAAAGTTTTGAAGTATTACCCAGTGAAATATTTTGGGACAGCAAATGTTTTTTTATAAAGGTATTTTTTTAATCTTCAGATAGTAGTATTAAAGTTAATCATCTCCTTCACAGATTGGTCACTGGAACCAAAATTGTTTTCTGCTGAGTGTTGTTATGGGCCTGTCACCAGGATGCCAAAACTAAGAAGGGGAGATGGCATCAAGTACCCACAGAGCTACACAACCAGGATTTGATTTTTAAAGCACTTCATTCAGTGTAGAGAAAATTATTCCACTGGCCAATACTGTTAGTCCTGGATAATCCCCAAAATAAATAATAATCATAATAATAGTTCTAAAACATGTCTCCTGTCCCTGAGCATCTTGAGCTGAAAAAGCTATTAACTGGGAGGTATCCGGGGAGAGAGAGAGGTAAACAGCACCATCTGGTGTCTGCAGTGGACAAACAGCTCTATCAGCTCTAGGTGAGCCTGTGGACTGGGCTTCTGGACCTCTGGCGTGGCTCCAGACAGGGCAGCTGCCTACTGCAGGGAGGACGGGGATGGGTACTCGGGAGGGAGTGTGATCCTGACATCCAGATGGTTAGCGCCAGCCACAGTGGCTGTGGGGCACCCAGAACGTGGGAGACCAAGTGGGCTAGGCTAGGAGTGTGGAGAACACTGGACTTCTAAGGCTCGGTCAGAAAAAGATGGAAAATAGCTTTTTAATAATGTTTGTATTGATTACATGCTGAAATAATATTTTTGCTATATTAGGTTAAATAAAAATACTGTTATGGTTTAAGTATATTATTTTGAGATAGGGTCTTGCTAAGTTGTCCCCCAATAGCTCATGTGGGAGACAATGCAAGAAAGTTTAGAGGTGAAATGACTGGGTTCTGAGAGCCTTAACCCAATCAGTGAATTAATCCCCTGAAAGGGATTCACTGGGTGGTAACTATAGGCAGGTGGGTGTGGCTGGAGGAGGTGAGTCCATGGGGGTGTGTCTTTAGGGTCTATATCTTGTCCTTGTTGAGTGGAACTCTCTCTCTGCTTCCTGGTGTGATGTCTTCAGCTGCTGTCCTCCGCCACATTCTTCTGCCCTGATGTTCTGCCTCACTTTGGGCCCAAAGCAATGGAATTAGTCATCTATTGACTGAGACCTCTGAAATTGTGAGCCTCCAAATAAACGTTTCCCCCTCTAATTATTCTTGTCCCGTCACTTGGCCACAGCAGCATCAAATCTGACTAAAACAAATACGTTACTAAAATTCGTTTGACCTGTTTCTTTTTTCCTTTGTAACGTCGCGACTGAAAGTTTAAAATAAAAGAAAGAAAGAAAGTTTAAAATTACTTATGTGGCTCACATTATCTTTCCACCGGGCAGTACTAGTCCTCCCTTAATCTGTAGCTTCATGTACAAGGTAGAATTAACCATTCTCTCAACAAATTTTGTCTTTCCATCATGTTCTGACCAACTTTGGAATGATTCTTTGGGTCCGTTAGCTCTGTGGCCAATTTCATCTAAACATTTAGGATAGTAGAAGGGCCAGGTGGGCAGGGCTCTCGTTTAGTATTTCAGATTCAGGTCTCCAGAAGGAGGTCAGTAACCCCATATTTCAGTTTCTCGTCCAGCTCTTTATTAGATAGAAATGTCTTTGTTATCAGGCATCCTGAAATGTGGCAGGGAAACAGAGCTGAGTACCCTGCAGACTGTGCAGTAGGCACAGTCCTAGTACATAATGTCCTAGATGGAGACCAGGCTTGGTGTGGAGCACCCATTTCCTGGGAGCCAGCTTCTACTTATCCGTTGGTGGCAGAAGTAACATCAGCAGAGAAACTAACTGTAGTTCATTAGAAACCGACTGGGTGTCACGCACTGTGCTAGCCACAGTGAGAGTTATTTTTGGCAAGGCATAGGCTGAGACAAGAGCTGGGGATGGGGACACTGGTTATTGGATGAACAAGATGGCCCAATGAAGCCAAGGAGAGGGCTCATGCCAGGGTGGTAGAAGGAGGAGGGAATGTGCAGGGCTGGTTTTGAGAGAAACTGTGGAGGACCCCAACAAAACTTCCAGCCCAGAGTGCCAGCTCTGGTGCCCACCTTCCTGGGTGTGTCAGCTCCATCTCTCACAGGCCTCAGACAGGGCTATTCAACATTCTGTGCTCATTATCTTCTGTGAAAAATGAGTACTTGGTAGTATAAGTAAGAACAGCACAAAAATAATAATATGTAGGGTTGGGGGTGTGGTTCAGTGGTAGAGCCCTTGCTTAGCATGCTCAGAGGCCTGAGTTCGATCTCCAGACCAAAAGAAAAAGAAAAAAAAAAAAAGAAAAGAAAATTTAGCCAGGAATGGTGAGCACATGCCTGTTAATTCCAGCACCTTGGGAAGCTGAGGCAGAAGGATCATGAGTTCAAAGCCAGCCTCAGAAACTAAGCGAGACCCTAAGCAACTTAGTAAGACCTTGTCTCTAAATAGGATACACAAAGGACTAGGAATGTGGCTCAGTGGTTAAGTGCTCCTAGGTTCAATACTTGGTATGAAAAAAGAAAGAAAGAATAATATATAGAAATATGCTAATTTAAGAAAAATGCTTACACTAGTGACCGACTCATAATAGTATTCAGTAAGTGTTCATACTATGACTCTGATTATTGTTAATATTCAAGAAACAAGCAAAACTAACAGGAGTTTGGATTCTTGGAGCCCAGAAAGAGGTGACACTGCCAAGCTTAGCCGAGGACTCAGACAGGGATCTTGCTAGGGAAGAGAGACGATGGATTTGTGCTTTGCCAAGTTTGGGTTTGGGGTGCTCCTGATGATGTGGGTGGTGATATCTGTGCATAGAATTGGAGATGTAGGTTTGGGGGCTAGGGAAAAACTTCATCAGGACAGTAATTGATTCCCTGAACATCTGAGGTCCCCAAGAAAGAGAATCTGAAGCCCAGGGGTGGTGGGATGGTCAGAGGAGATAGGGCTGGATGGGCGAGATCCAGGAGGACCACCCACATAGGGCTGTGCTGGGGACCCCAGGGAGGAGGGACATGTTAGAGCTGCAATCAGAGAGGCTGGCGAGAGGCTGAGGCTTTTGGTTTCTTGAGTGAGTTGCTGAGTTGATGGAGATGGGGATCACCAAGCAGCAGGGAAAACCCAGGTGAAGTGGGGGCACTGGGTGGACTATGAGGCTTCCTTTCTCTTCAGTTGCAGGTAGAACAGGGCTCGGGTTACCCGGAGAAGCCAGCCGTGGGAGAAGGCCAAGGGCAAGGGATTCCAAGCTCAGCTGACCAAGGGATGCCCATGGTCAGGAGGAGTTGACGGGCAGGTGGGGGGTACAGAGTGGTGTAGTAAGTGGGGGTGCACTGAGGTGAGCAGCAGGTGTGGCGGCAGTGAGGCGGGAATGCTGGTGACTGGGCTCATGGTCAGAAGTGGGCATTTCCCCTTTGGAGCAGCGTGAGGGTGAGATCCGTGGGGTCACATTGGAGGGGACAACTGAGCAGATGAGGGGAGGCACGGCTCTTGCCTATGTGTCAGGGCAGGATTGTCATCCAGAGCCACCGGGAGTCCAGGGCTTTTTCCTTCCTTCCTTCAACAGACATGATGGAGATTGTGCCTACCAGGCACAGGGCTGACGGGGTAGGGTCACAGTGCCGGGGAGGCCGGGCCTCGCGTGAGGTTCAGAGAAAACACATGACAAGGCTCCTACCCTTGAGAAGCTTAGGGTCCCACTGGGGAGAATGGACAAGGACACAAGAAACTGTTGGAGGACTGGGGCGAGAAGCACGCAGTGATGAACAGAGCGCGATACGGATGGCGAGAACGAGCTACCGGCAAAGGGGACTGGAAGAGGCCAGAATAAGGTGAAGCCTGGGTGGGGTGGGGTTTGGAAACGAGGAGAGCAGAAGAGGCATCCCAGGCTGGGTAAACAGCAGGGGCAAAGGGAAGGAAGGAAAGTATTGGATCGGGAGATGGGTCCCCCTGGCGCTGGGCCGAAGACAGGCCAAAGGGACTGAATATTTGCAAGGAGACCCTGGGATGTCAGGGACATGAAAGGGGAGTGATGTGGGAACAGGGAGCCACTCAAAGACAAGCAGGAGGGTTCTGCATGAAAAGCACTTTTGCAAGAGGGGATTATGAGTCTAGAAAAAAATCTGGCCCCCAAGGCAAGATCCTGAAGAGAAACCTGGTACTTGGGGCTGATGGTCCATACATTTTTGTTAACTATTCAGATTCTGCATCATGTGTTTTTACTGCACCTTCAATAACAGTTTTTGATTGTAACGAACCCACGTGGCTACAGGACGAGTCCCGCAAGTTGTTAGGTAAAGGCTGCTATGCGATGGGGATAGAGGGGTCAGGGAGGAGTTTGTGGGGGCAGGGGAGCTGGGAGCAGATTTCCTCATGGAAATGGTGGCATTTTACAGTGGGGGAGGGCTAACTCAATTAGGGATGTCAGAGGGCAGACGAAGAGACAGCAGACGCCCAAGGGAAGATGAGCATGTTTCAATGCTCACCCAGAGAGTCAAGGTAAGACAGTTTCTGAGAGTCCCGTTTTTTTGTTTGTTTTTGTACAAAGGGCCAGAAAACAGATCACAAAGTCAACGGCCATTAGGAGAGGGGCAGAGAGTCCCATTTTTATAAGAATGGTTTATTGTGGGGTCTCAGCCTGGTGCAAATATAGGGATTTGGGCTCGATTCCTTGACTGTGGGGGAAACTGAGGCCCTCTGAGTGGAGGAGGAGACCCCTAGGGAGTGAGCAGAGGTGTGCAAAGGCCCTGAGGTGTGTGCCAAGGAGCCCGTGTGAGAAGCATTGCCCACGTGATGGACTCTGGGAAATTCACAGCACCCCTTAGCATGTCTGGATCTTAGTGAGGAAAACTAGCATTGCTTTGCCCCGGGAACCACAGCATTAGGTTTCCATGAACTCTTGCTCTCTGGATCATAAATGTTTGAGGGGCTCTGGGCTGATCTGATCTGTGGGCACTGTGGCTGTGCGCAGAGTGTTGGGAAGGCAGAGGCCAGTCTGAAGGGGCCCTTAGGCAGGGCTGCAGCTGTGCTTGTGACTCATTCCTCTGAGGTGGCCCAAGATCATCCTGTCCTCACTACAGAGGTGACTGTACAGGAAGAGAAGTGTCAGGGTGAGAAGAAGACCATCCCAGGAGATCCGTATGGAAACGAAGTCACGATTGACACTGGTGACAGTTTCCATGTGGATCTTATGGTCTCAGCTCGGAGAGTCACATTAAAAAACTGGCTTGATTGGAGGCGTTGGGACTGTTAATTAGTGTTGTATACCAAAGTGCTGAGTCAGGTGGACTGAAGCCACTGCCACCCCATGAGGGCTCAGGACCCGGCACAATAGGTGACCAAGTGCTTACTTTCTTGTCTCTAAGTTTTTTCACTGGAGATACGAAGATGTCCATATGTAAGGGTTCATAGGTACATAAGCCAAGAGTGGTTAGGCTGCTTATTTTTTTCCCCTGTTATATAAAGATAAGGGGCACATACATTTTTAGGATATAGACACCATTCCTCTTTTGCTTTAGGAAAAAAAAAAAGTAATTCATTGCAGGATCAGTGGAGATGCAGGGAAGGAAGACAGATTGACAGGCAGCAGGTAAATGTGGTGTTTCCTCTGAAAGAGGCCAGATCATGGCTGTCCCTTGCAGTGGCATAATATGGGGAGGGCAGGGAGGCCTCTGAACCCCTGAGACATATGGCATGAGTTTGGGGGGCAAACGGCCCAGAGCACTTGGGAAACCCTGAAGCCACCTATGGATACAGCACAGCAATGGATCCCAAGTGAGGAGGAGGTGCCCCATGGAACCCACAGTTCCAGAGCCAATCCCAAGCACCTTGGCTCCTGCACCCGCTGCCCCTGGTGAGCCCGTTGCAGGCGAGTGTCCAGCCTGAGAGCACAGGTGATTTCTTCACTCCAGGGCAGGCAGTGTTCTCTGTGAGACGGCCTCCAGCCGACTTCCCAAGGCCATCAGCAAGGGTTGAGAGGGCCCTGGAACCCTGAGTGCTCCTGGGAGGATGCCCATCTCCCCAGTCCCGCCACCTCCCGACGGTACAGCTTCCTATAAACTCTGTCTTGAACCAACCTTGTCAGACCCTTAATTCCAGGCCCGTGGAAGCCCAGGACTCCCGGCACATCCTTCATCTTTCCTACTTGGATCCCATGTAGCTCTGTAGGTTCCCCATTCTACATTGTCTTCCCCTTTCTGAGCCAGCCACCCCGTGGTCCTACTAGGTTTCCCATCACAATACCCGCAGCCCCTCCAGAGTCCTGATTTACAAGTATCTCCTTCTCCAATGATCCTACCTCCTCTTCCTTGACCCTGAACCTCCTTGAGCTCTCTCTCCTCATCTGGCTTCAGTTTCCAAGTTCATCAGTCTTTATCCTTTTCTTCTCTCACTCTGAAGTGAGACTTGCCCCAGGGTCAGTCAGTTGTAAGTGGTAGAACCAGGACTCAAACCCAGGCAGGGTGGCCTTCTGGGCCTCTGACCCACAGAACTAGACTGTGAGAAGATGTGCGTAATCCATCTCTCATGTACAGTCAGAGACCTCTCAGGAAGTCTTCTCCAAGCTGGTTGCTCCATAAAGAGTTTATCCTTAATTTAAGTATTCTGCAAAGATGGAGCTTCCTTCTAGCCATTTATATTGAGCGAGTAGTGAAGATACCAAATACCGTGGCAAACTCAGCCTTCAAGACTCGGGATGTGCAGGGGTCTTCAGAGGCCTCAGAGACACATGAGAGAGCTTGGGCTGAGAGAGAGAGGTAACTGGACCAGGGTGTCATGCTCACTCTCACATGGGAGAACCAGAAGCAGGAACCCCAGCTATCTTGGCCTCTGCTCCAGTGCTTTTCCATGACCTGAGGGTGCTTCCCAACAAACCCCTCGGCTGTCACCCTGCTGGGAGGCACACTTTGCTCCAGACTGAGGACATGGTGCCTGCTGCTCAGGCCATGTAGGAGGAGGCCCGGCTGCACCAGCACCTTGCGAGGCCTGTGGCGCTGGCTGTATTGGAAGGCAACCGTTCCTCCAGGTTGGAATGGGAGGGTGGATGATGGGGAACGAGACCAGAGTGAGCCACAGGAGGGCTGCCAGGCTGCCTGTGTTGGTGCCTGACGCTTAGGGAACAGGAACCAGTCCTTCCTCTCTCCCCAATCTTGCTGTTTTGATCTCAGCATAGTTCTTTTTCTTCTTCAAGATTTCCTCTTCAAACTCAAAAGACGACACCATAAAACAAAACAAATAGCCCAATCAAATGGGCAAAGGAACTGAATAAGCACTTCATAGAAGAAGAAATACAACCAATCAACAAATATATGGAAAAGTCTTCAACATCTCTAGCAATTAGAGAAATGCAAATTAAAACTACACTGAGATTTTATCTCACTCCACTCAGAATGGCGATTATCAAGAATACAAGGAACAATAAATGTTGGCGAGGATGTGGGGAAAAGGCACACTCGTACATTGTTGGTGGGACTGCAAATTGGTGCTACCACTATGGAAAGCATATGGAGATTCCTCAGAAAACTGGGAATGGAACCACCATCTGACCCAGTTATCCCACTCCCCTATTTATACCCAGACTTAAATCAGCATACTACAGTGATGCAGCCACATCAATGTTTATCACAGCTCAATTCACAATAGCTAAAATATGGAACCAGTCTAGGTGCCTTTCAGTAGGTAAATGGATAAAGAAAACATAGTATATATACACAATGGGATATTACTCAGCCATAAAGAAGAACGAAATTATGGCATTTGCTGTAAATGGATGGAACTAGAGACTATCATGTTCAGTGAAATAAGCCAGTCCCCAAAAAACAAATGTCAAATGTTCTCTCTGATATATGGATCCTAAGACACAATAAACAGGGTGGGTATGGAAGAATAGAAGTTCATTGGATTAGACAAAGGGAAATGAAAGGAAGGGAGGGGGATGAGGGATGGGAATAGGAAAGACAGTAGAATGAATTAGACATTACTTTTTATGTTCATATGTGAATACACGACCCATGTAATTCCACATCATGAACAACCACAAGAATGGGAAGTATTCCATGTATGTAAAAAATGTCAAAATATACTCTACTGTCAGGTATAGCTAAAAAGCATAAATAAAAAATTAAAAGAAAAAAAGAAGGTTTATTTTTCAAGGTCCTTCTATGCACAGGAAAAGCCAGGGCTCAGTGGAGTAAGCCACATTGGGGATCATTGAAAAGCCCCTGAGCCAGTCTCCCTCACAGCTTCCTGGTGTCCCCTCAGCTCTCCTTCAGGTGAACGTGGCTGGGGCTGTGAGTCTTACAGGATCCTGTGGGAGGGACAGCTCCTGTCTCCTTAGACACAGTGCCCTGCCACCCATATGGAGCCTGGAGCAAAAGAAAAAAAAATGTATGCTGCTCTATGCAGTTTTGCATTTTCTAAACGGTTATTTTTTCCAGAAGTAACTTTATAAAATTGAAAAATTATTAAAACTCCATATTAATTTAGGCTTAAATATTTTATTTGCACCAAACAAACAAAAAAACCCAGAACCAAAATCTACTAAACTACTTTCTTGTCATTTTACTTTATTTATTTAGACAGGGCCTCACTAAGTTATTCAGGTGAGGTCTGAACTTGCCATCTTTCTGCTTCAGCCTCCAGAGCCCCTGGAGTTATAGATGTATGCCATCCCATCCAGCTCCATTCCTGGCTTTAATGGAAGGAAAATCATTAATAAAAAAATATTTCAAAATCTACCTTTTTATCTTGTTTTCAATTAAGAGCAGCGCCATGATTGAGATTTTTTTTCTCAACCAGGTGATGATGTTAAATCACTTTTAATTAACTTTAGCTCAGCTGCAAGTTATTTTGAAGGGTGTCTTTATTTAAAATTTTGACATTTTGTTCATCACAGATGTTTTTTCACTAATTGTGATTTTTAAAAATATTGCATTAATATATTACTCGTTTTGATTACTGAGGTTTTTTGATGTTCCCTTAAATTTTGTGCCTAAGGTAAGTATCTTTCCCATCTCACCGTAGTTCCAGCCCTGGTGAGCATCCTCTTATGCATGGGTATCATGGGAGGCAATTAAAAAAAACAACAATTCGTTTTTTCAGTGGTGAAGTCACTAATCCATCCATCCATCCATCCATCCAACACATAGTAATTGAGTGCCTACTATGTGCTGGGCACCGTTCTGGATACTTGTGATATAACAGTGAACAAAACAACAAAAATCTGCCCTCAAGGGGCTTGCATTCCAGTGGTGGATATGGACATTAAGTAGAATCAATGAGGGAACCACAGTCCCAGGGCCCTAGAGAAGAATACAACAGGGAGGGGGTGGGGAGCATTAGAGGGACACAGAAGGACCTTACTGGGCCAGGTCCAGAGGAGCCATAGGATGTGAGCCACAGGGTCTCTGAAGTGAGCATGCCCAGCCGAGGCCCTGCGGTGAGAGCCGTGGATAGGCCATTTGCCCAGTTGGCCCACCCTGGTATGTTTTACGTGGCTCTCGGGGTGTTAAACTTTCAAGATTCATGTACCTTGAGATGGTGTCTCTCTCCAGTTCACCGCAAGCCCTACTTTATCTGAAATCTGGCCTACTTTGGAGTCATTCTGAGATGTAGTAAGATGGGAGGCATAGCCTTATCTCAGGTAAGCCAGGGCTCTTTATAAATCTTAGGTAAAGTGTTCTAGTATTGAAGCTGATCTTTTTTTTTAAATATTATTTTATAAAGTTTACATATATGTTGTTGCTTGATGTCACATGAATACTAGGTAATACAGTATATTACATTTAAATTGTTCCCAGTGTATAGAACTTTATATTAATCTTATTGATAACAGGTCCAGTTATAGAACATTAAATGATATAAATAAATCTTCGATATGTTGTTTTTATAAGCCTAAAATAACCATGCAACCTTTTGGAGAACACCAGCTTGATATAATTTTTTTTTAAAAAAGCTTCTATCTTAATTAGATATACCTGGAAAATATGAACATATTTAATATACAGAGAAGAGTAATAGTACCACAATTACTATTGATGTTTTTGTATTAATCAAGTTTAGCTTTTAAAGAAATAACATATTACAATATTGCAAAATAACAGTTGTTGTTTAACCATAGTTGTATATACAGACCTTCTTTAGCACTTAAACTCTCTTATTTACTTAATAGACTCTCTTATCCAGAAACACATTTTCCTTCTATTAAACCCATACCTAGAACCTTCTAATTTCTCTTTCCTATCTGTTAACTCTTTTTTAAATTTCCATGTAGCTCTTTTCCCTGCACCTTGTCCCCACATCTGTCTTAACTTGAACTCCAGGTCGGCTCTGTAGGGGCAGTAGTGGGTGACACACAGGATCTCCCTGCTTTAGAGCTGGGGAAACTGAGGCCCAGAGAAGTAATTCCTACTTCTATTTCAGACCTTGGGCCATCACCACCTCCACGAAGCCCTCCCTGCACTCTCTACTACCCTGTCAGGCCTGGTTTTGGGTTATTTGTTCTCAGAGGACCAAGGATCTTTGCTGTAGAGAACTGGCCTCGGGTTGTCACTGTCTGTTCCTTCACATGGATTAGTTAGTCTTTCTATCTCACTTGGCATGCAGGAGACACTGGAGAGACACTGAGCGACTGAATGACAGTTTGGGTTCTTGTGACAAGTAACAAGAAGAGGTGTTAGTAGAACGTGGATGGGGCACCACATGGTCCCCACTTGGGGTATAAAAAGTCTAGGAAGCTTCTATAAGGGGTGATGACCTGGTTGGAGCTTGAAACCTGAGTTGCTGGTATCAGCTGGAACATGCAGAATGGTACCTGGCAGGAGGTGAGCCCCCCCCCCCCTCCTGTCACCTTTAGGAATCTGGGTTCACGGTCCAGTGGTCTAGGTAGCTGGGAATGTGGGCCTGTGAAGGCCTCTGCCCCGAGCTCCATAACCCCAGGTGACCTTGAGGCAGGCAGGGTGGCATGCCCTTCCTCTGCTCACTCCCCTTTGTCCAGTGGTAGCCCAGGGGCATCTGACTCACCTCCTCTTTGCCCTACTTCCCCACAGTGAGATTTATTTTTAAGTCACCCCCAAAATCCCTCCAGCCTTCCTGATTCAGCCACCCTGTCCTCTGTGATTCTCTTGTGAAGGTCAACTCAGGGTCCCTGGAGGACTGCAGCCCATGAACCTCACTGGCTCAGCTCACCCACCCCACCCTGTGGCTCTCCACTCTCCCCCACCAGGTGGCAGAGGCCTCTGTTTTGGGGCTGGAGGTCTTCCCACCAGGAGTCTAGAACAGGCTTATTTATGTAGAATAGAAAAATTACGTATTTCATCCCATTTTTTTTCCTGGTCTTTGACAAAACAATACTATTTGCATAAGACTAACAATTCAGTGACCTCCTTAAAGGCCATTTTTCTCTTGATTCTGGCCCATAAGGGGTCATGCTCTGTTGGAGTGGGAAATTAATTTTTTCTTGGTCTCAGATTTATAGCTACAAGCAGAGCACTCCATGAAAATTCTTTCTAGTGAGTAGTCTGGGCTTAATATTCCCCATACTTACAAATTATGAAGGAGACCTTCCAAACATTGTGGTTCCTCTGTGCACCGCATATCCCTTCTCATTATCTGGACCACAGGTCAATTTCAAGTTTCCCCATCCAAGCAAATGACCTAAGGACAGAGAACTCCACGGTGCTCAAACAACAAGGAAACCAAAGAGAGCAGGCCAGGGCCTCTATGGTAGTGAGGACCTGACCAGAGAGCCAAGTAAAATGAGAGCCTCCTGCTACCCAACTCTGAGGGCAAAGCTGCCAGGGAGTGGGAGGGCAGGGGATGTCCTGTCTCTGAGCCTCCACTTTGCCCCAGGATCACAGAGGTCAGTGTGAGACTTGTGCTGTGCATCTAAACAGGCTGCCACCAGGTCCCATGTGGGAGAAGGTGGATGTCATCTTAGCCAAAGAGTTAGTTTTCTCTTGGAGCCACAGGAGTGGGTCCTCCCCTGGAAGAGGATGGTCTGGTGGCTGGTCCAGCAGAGCTGCCAGGGTAAGAGGCCAGCACAGATGTGCACCTAGACGCAGCCTTGCTCATGGTGGTGCTGGTGCCCAGAGGCGAACTTGGGCATTTCTGCTTGGGTGGGCCCTTTGGGGATGGCACTGAAAGGAGGGGCCTAGGTGGCTCCAAGATCATGGTTGCTGTTTGTCCTGTGTAACTTGGTCACCATGGAAATACTCTGGTGGTGGGGGCCACAGAGAGTCAGGCCCAAGCTTGCCTCATAGGTCTGTCTGGGGCTCGAGGGTCCCTCCTCTTAGAAAGGAGAGGCTCATTACCCACACACAGGCTGCTCCAAGGTTCTCTGCTCCCAGGTTCCACTGAGGACACTGCCAAGGGCTTAGTCATGCAAGTTGGTCTTTCTGGGGTGGTGCTGGCCCCTGAGTTGAACTTGGGGATTTCTGCTTGGATGGCCTTTTTGTCAAGCATTAAATGGAGGGGTATCGATGACTCCCTGCTTTTGTTTGCTGCTTGTCTTTTGTCCCTTGGTCACTGGAGGTGCTGTGGTTAGAGGTGCTGCAGGTTTTCATGCTCCAGGCTTGCTGTCTGGTGCTTGGGGTCCCTCTTCTTTTGGAGCAGATGCTCAGTGCTCCAAAGGCCAGTATCACATCTGGAGGGAGGTCTGCAGTCCTAGAAGCCAGTGATGCCACAGCATGGACTTTCAAGTGCAGGTGGCCTTTCTGGGGATGGTGTTGGTCCCCTGCATTGATCTGAGGGGTTTCTGCTTGGGATGACTTTGGAGATGGCACTAAAATTAGAAGCACCCATAGCTAGGGTGTCATAGCAGGTCCAAAGCTGGACCCATGGTGCCCAAGTCCTGAAAAGACCCACAGGGGAGAGTAAGCCAGGGCAGTCCCTGCCAGAACCTGGACTCTCCAGCCTTTGAACCCAAAGGTGCCAGATGCCAGCCTTGCCTGCCTTGAGGGTAGTAGTTGTCAAGTGCTTCACAGTCATTTCACAGGAGCATTGCTGGCACAGTCAGGCATTTCATTGAGATGAATCCAAACCAGGGGAGCAGGTTTTTGAGCAGTATTGGATGTGGGGATATATAATGTGATTGGCTTTCTAGAAGGTAACCTCATCATCACGGTTCCTGATGGGCACTGCTGAAAATACGGAACCGTCTGGAGGACTGAAAATTTGATGAGTCATTCATTTATTTATTTTGATCCCAGATATTGAACCTGGGGGTTCTTAACCACTAAGACACATCCTCAGACTTTTTTAAAAAAAAATATGTTTATTTAGAGACAGAGTCTAGCTAAGTTGCTTAAGACCTCTCTAATTTGCTGAGGCTAGTTTTGAACTCCATATTTTCCTGTCCCATCTTCCCTAATGCTTGGACTATGGGTGTGTGCCTCCAAGCCCTGCTGGGCCTTTCATTTTGGCCAGATCTGAGCCTCTTAGTACTTTTGTTAGGAAATGGCCAGGAGGAGGGAGAGTGGATCTTAAATGGATGGTTTGTTATTGTAAAGGGCTGGGGATTATAGTTTGAATTAATCTAACAGTCTTCTTAATATTGTCCTCAGCATTTAATTTACCCATATTGACCCTACCTCTCCCCCTGCCCAATGCCACTGTGGATCACCAAGGGTTCTCTATGGTCCGAGTTCAGCCTCAACCCTTTTCTTGGTTACTTCTCATAATGACACACCCATGAACTGCATACCTTGACTGGTAACTAAAGCTTTCGCTGGTGGTGCTTTCAAATAGGAAACTATAAATTTGTTATCAAGTGACTTGTCTAGAAATCATTTTCTTCCAAATTGTTCCAAAGAGGTCAGACTGGAAGAGGACCTAGTCACTTGCCAGGCTGAACTTCTTCAGGTGTTCCAGCCCCTCAGTGATTTCCATCAGTTCCCACTCTTTGTAAAATCATGCAATAGACTGTGTTTGGGGAAGCAGCAGGCTTAGGATTGAAGCAAGAGTTCAATTGAGGTTTTCAGCAGGAGGCTATGATAGGAGTCCTCAGTGCTTCCCCAGTGAGTTTGCCTTTTAATAGCAGGTAACCCTGGGAATGGGACAGCGATCAATGACTAATAGGTATCAGTACTCACATGAAACAGCTGATGTGCTGTGTTCACCAGCCTATTCTTTTTTTTAATACTGATTTTTAGTTGTCACTGGACCTTTATTTTAATTATTTATACGCGGTGCTGAGAATTGAGCCCAGTGCCTCACGCATGCTAGGGAAGCACTCTACCAAACCCATCAGCCTATTCTTTAAGAAGAAAGGATGTTCATAACCTGTTAGTGTCAGGAAAGCCAAAGGAGCACCTGTACTAGTCTCTGGGGTGTAGTAGCCTTCTAGGGCAGGCTCCCTGGCTGTGTGTTAATTAAGTGTCCTGGTCCATGTGGACAAGATGAAAATAAACCTCAGTGTGAACTGGGAAGCGCAGAGCTGATGACCAAAGAGAGCTGTTCTTTGACACTGCATTTCCTTCATCTATTGTGTTAGCATGAGGAAGATGGTTTTTTTCCTTGTGGAAATTGAGTTAATAGGTGTTAAATAAATATCTTAGTTGCTTCTGATGTGGCTGAGGAGCACTTTCAAGTGTTTAAAATGCTGGTTTCTGGGCTGGGGATGTGGCTAAAGCGGTAGCGCACTCGCCTGGCATGCGTGCGGCCCGGGTTCGATCCTCAGCACCACATACCAACAAAGATGTTGTGTCCGCCGAGAACTAAAAAATAAATATTAAAAATTCTCTCTCCCTCTCTCTCTCTCTCTCCTCTCTCACTTTCTCTTAAAAAAATAAATAAAATAAAATGCTGGTTTCTGTATATCATTATATAGCCAATTGCAATTCTTATGAAACCTTCTCATAGGCTGTTTCTGGTTTTATTGGGATTTTTTTTTCAGCTGCATTGTGAATTGGATGAAGGAGGACATTTTCCCTTCTTATAAATGGTTTTGTGGAATTTTGAGATTTGGGTTTTTATTTTAAGACAATTCATTTCCATTTGAATAAATTCACATTTGAAGGGAATAAATCAACCAGCCTTAAGAACCTGACATCTTTCTGATGGATAGAAGCAATTCAAGGAAGAATAAGGATGATGTCTTTTAGAAATGCTATAGGAATATTTGTTTGGGGGTCAATAAATAACATGCTTAGAGTTTAATAAATATTTTGTTATGTCATCGTAGCTTGTACATTTTTGTATTCTAGTAGAATTTTATCTAGTTTTAATATTTGTTTTTGAGCAGACTTCTTTATCTTGAGAGAGATCATTTAGTGCTACTTTTCAAAATTTGCAGCTGTGTAAATCCAGATGCTTGGCGAAGCTGCTGTGGTGTGAGGCAAGCCTCTCCTGTTAGGCCAGGAGCCTGTAAGGCACCATCAGCACATGTGAAACCTGCTGTGTATTATAAGCAACAGGAAATAGCACAGAAGCTGCCAGTGCATTTAGGTCATTTGGAAGTTGAATTCTTGTCATATCTTTACTTTGCTTAACATATCTTCTCCCCTTTAGTTCTTTCTTATAGTAATTCAAAGCTGATGACTTTACTGGTATTTTCAGGAGAGCATATACAATTAAAATATTTTTAAATTCAGTATCAGTTCAAAGAACTTAACATCACCTGCCTCTCACCTTTGGTGGGAAGATAATGAGCAGCCACTTAGCTCTGTGTGCACAAGGACGATGGTCCTGAGTCTCCTGGGATGGCTAGCTAAATCTGGAAGTTCCTTAGGAGATGGAAACACATCAGCTCCTCGTGTTCCATTCAAAGTGAGCACAGGGCGCTCAGTGAACATGCATTAGGTTAGTGAGTGTCCCCTGCAGGGACTGGTCTCCTATTCCCTTTCCAGACCTCAAAGCTGAATTGTCTGTCCTTCTCTCTGCTCCAGTAGCCTCAGCTATTGAGTACTATTGCCTCTGAGATGCTTCTTGTTCATATTACTGGGATCTTGCCTCCAAAGTTTAGTTGGAAGAATAGGAGGAAACTGTTGCTTTAAACTGCACACAAAACAAAAGGAAGTGGCTTCGCCTTTCCCTAAAGACATGGAGAAAGAGAAGTCCGTTCCCGTGATCATGGCCATGCTATGGAACAAATTCTTGGCCACTCCACACCATCCTTGCTTCTTATATGTTTTGTGCATCAGTGAATTTTTTAGCCCAAGCATTTTCACCTATGGGAGGCGTGTAGAAACGGAGGCACAGAAATGCCAGCTCCTTGCCATTTCATGGGGTCCTTGGGTCTCTGCCTGCTGCCCCGCCAACTTTCCCCACAAACCTCTGGAATTTCAGCAGTGCCCTCTGCTGTGGGCCTGTGGAGCCAGACTAAGTTAGACTTCCCGTGACTCAAACTTGGAAGTGATACCCCATGAGGTTTGTTGATTTCTGTTTCTTAGAAACCAGATGCTGATCTGGATCCCCTGAGAGAGGAGGGAGCTACAGGCTTTGGGCACAGGATGCTGTGGTGTTTGAAATCCCCTGTCGTGTACCCCATTATACGATCAGAAGAGACATTGGGGCAATTTGATTTCTCACAGGAATTAGAATTCTATGGCAAAGGGGAGGCTATCTCTGAAAACCTTCCAGTGGTGCAGAGTGGGGACCATGACCAAGAGAGGAGGTGACTTTCCCTCTGTCACTGTGGGACTCAGGTCATGGTAAAGTCATCCTTTGTCCCTTACCTTCCTATGTCATGTACTCTGTATGTTTGTGCATTAGAGATGCATGACAACCTCTAAAGCCGATGTTAGAATGACCCCCGGGGAACATGTTGAGAAGCTATGGAGGCCCTGCAAGGCACAATGACTTCCTCAGGGCCACACACATACCCACCAGAAGGGGAAGGGTCTCAACCAAGCTCTGTCTCCCCAAACCAAGGGAGCTGGCTACACCCGGGCCTGTCTGAGGGCCTGGTCCAGGGTGTGTTGGTGTAACTGGGTCCACCTGTGCCTATGTCATGGGAAGACTGCAGCCCAGTGGGCCATTGGAACCATCTTGTGTGAGAAAGGGACTCAGGAAAGGACTTCCTGGGATAGTGACCTCACTTCCTTGGCCATGGAACTCACAGAACTTGGAACCCTGGTAGCTAGGCACCCACAGTCCACAAACAGTCCCAGTCTGCTCACTGGTATTGAGACAGCAAGCCCAGAGCCATGAGTTCTTGTTGTCTACAGATCTGTGGGTGCTTAAGCCTCAGGGCTTTTCCTGAGTGTGGAGGTGCTGGGTCAGCGCTGTGTCCCAACGACTCTGGCAATTTTTCCCAAGGAGACCAGAAGTGAGACAGAGGGCACCACAGGTGTCCATAGTTTAACCCACATTCAGATTCCCCTTTCAATAGTGCCAGATCTCACCAGGTTCGTGTGTGTGTGTGTGTGTGTGTGTGTGTGTGTGTGTGTGTGTGTGTGAGATATGTCTCCTGAGAATATGGAGAGAAAATATTTTGTTTTGACTGTATGGCAGTGATTCCTTTTGCAAATGGCTATCGTTTTCCTGTTGAACTGTCCCTCGTTGATTGCCCATCCTAGGGAGAAGATGGCCAAGGTTCATCAGTGGATGTGTCCTGTCTTGTGGAAACCCTCACAGCACTTCTCCGGGAGCTCGAGGAAGGCCTGGTACCTGCACTGCAGCAGGGGAACACCCCCTATGTCCATGGGGTTTTGTATTTGTACTAAGATTTGGCCAGTACCCAGAAGGCTCTGGAGCTGCTGTGTAAAAGGTGAGTATCACCTCCAAGCCCTGGCCCATGGCCATCTCCTGGCCTGGTGTTGGGAATGCTGGGCATCACTCTGAACCTCCATCAGCTCTGTGGAAAGTAGGGTTTTTCAGAGGAGAACTCTGCCTGGGTGTTTAGAAATCCCAGTAGGATGAGCCCTAGGAGTGTTTACCCCAGAGTGGTCCTGGGACACAGGCTGGTGATGGCTCTGGTCTTTCCCTAGGGGCCTGTCCCCTCCCTGAGAGGAAGTTCTCTGCCTCAGACCTCACTCTTCTGAGGCCTCAGGAAAAGCAGTTCCCATATTTGGGAAGGAGTCTGTGGGTTGCATCTGGGAGGGTTCCCACCTGCCTGTAGACAGAACAGGGACCCCTGGGGTCAACTGAGAGGGTCCTGGCTCTGAGGTAGCCAGGCAGCAGGTGGATGGGTTCATTCATGGCTCGAACATATATGAAGCACCTACCTTTGGCAGGCATTGGCCTATCATTTAGGAATCAGTGCAGACAAACTCTCCCAGCCCTCCTGAGCTCCCGTTATTGTCAGTAAGTTAGTCAAGTCCACCAGGCATCTCGACAGATGAGGGACACAGGATATTAGAGGTCACAGCCTCCTGGTCTTCTCTAGGTATGGACGCCTCCAGGCAGATGTTCAGGAGGAGCACCTTCAAGACAAGAAGTGAGTGGTCTTTGGGCCAAGAGGGAGGGCACCTGTCTCGAGAGTGGTCACTTGGGGGGCTGTTGTAGAGGATGGCTGGGCAGACCTCAGGGTCTACCCTGTTGTTTCCCAGCAGAGGACAGAGGTCTGGGGCTTACTCTCTAGAAGGAACAAAGCAAGCTGTGGTGGGATTCAGGGTACCCAAGGAAGAGAGGCGTGGCTGGAGCCTCAGAGCCAGGCCCTGTGAAGATCCCTCTCCAGCACAGCCAATCCCAGCCTGGATTGCCCATGCTTTTTTGTATAGAGACTGGACAGCAAGTGAAGGGGAGAATCCTACTCACACATGTGCCTCACAGTTTTGCCCCCTTTGCTCTGCTGCTTGTGACCTGCTTGGACACTCTCTGGGAAGCCCCCCATGCAGGGGGCCTCGGGAAGTCCAGCTGAAGGAGAGGCCCTTTACAACATTATCTTCCAGTTGGTACAGGTGGTGACCCAAGCTGCCATCCCATTCTTTCAAAGTCAGCCACCTTCCCGGGCAGCTACATAAAATTCACACACACACAAATGCCAGAGGCAGGGGGTCAAGAAACGATGAGACCAGAAGCCTCCACTTCTCCTAGAATGTTTTCTCGCTGCCCTAGTTCTAAAGTCCTTGAGGGCACCTCCCACATGTGAGCACCTGCGCATTGTGCCAGATGCCCCACCACAGCCATCCTCCTCCTCCCACTAAAACTCTCTATTTTATTTTTTGTGATGGTGTTTTTTTTTTTTTAATGTCTGGGATGGCGTTGTAGGTATTTTAGTAACATTTATGTTGACACAATAGTGCTCCATCCATTCACCAGGCTGTGCCACCCCCAGCAATGGGTAGCTGAAGATGGAGCCCCCTTAGAGCACATGGGTCCTGTGGGGAGGACACACACAGGCCATCTTAGAGGAGGTGAGATAGAGTCCCCTGTGCATGGAGCAGAGATGACTGCCTAAAGGGTGGTGAGGAGTTCAGAGCATTTTTTCCCCTACTGTGTTCTGTGACGTTAACTAGGTTAGATGTCATGTGACACTACAAACCCTGCTCATATAAGACAGCAAACTTAATATGTGTCTTCTTACTGCTCCGCAGATCATGTCTCACCTTCTTCTTATTCCCTAAGAAACAATATTGAAGTTAGACCAGATAATAACTCTGTAATGGACTGAACAGTTGAAATAAAACGAAGAGTCCCATGTTTTACATTCCAAATAGAAAGCTGTGCCTTGGGCTGGGCTGTAGCTCAGTGGCAGAGTGCTTGCCTAGAATGCATGAGGCACTGCGTTCAATCCCTAAAACTACAAAAAAAAAAAAAAAACTAAGAAAGGCATGCTGTTGATCTAAAACTATTTTAAAAAGAAAGAAAGAAAAGAAAAGAAAAGAGAAAAAGCTGTGCCTCTTGAATAGTTAGTCCCAATGAGAATACAAGGGAAATGTTCATAAAGAAAATGAAAGTGCTGCTCCAAGGCATATGTGAATGTTAAGAAAGCAAAACAGCTGATAGGGAGGGATAAAGTTTTCATAGTCTGGAGAACAGATGAAAGGAGCCACGTTCCCTTAAGCCAAAACCGCATCCAGATAAGGCCATAACATTAGATTTTTCTGATGCCAAGAGAAGTGAGAAAGCTCCAGAAGAAGTCTGAAGGTGCCAGAATTTGGTTCATGATGTTCCAGGCAAGAGGCCCATCTCCATATAAGACAAGTGCAAGGTGAAGCAGCCAGTGCTGATGTAGAAGCTACAGCAAGTCATGAAGAAGATCTTGCTAAGCTATCTGATGAAGACGTGATATGGTTGAGTTTCTCGGTGTCCCCCAAAAGCTCATGGGTGAGACAATGCAAGAAGGTTTAGAGGGGAAATGATCCTGTTAGGAGAGCTAAAGCCAATGAGTGAATTAATCCCCTGGCAGGATGAACAGGGGGCACAGATAAAATGGGGTGCCCACACCCTCCCCAAGCCTGGAGGTGTAGGCCGCACCTGTGGAGGAGTCCAGGTGCAGGGTGGAAGCGAACAGCAGCCATCCTCAAGGTTCCACATTAGGGTTCCACATTGGAGGTTCCCAGCAACCAGCGGCATCCATCTGCGGGCAGGGTGTTGGTCATGGAGCCCAGGCGCCCTGAGGCACTTTGTGGAGTCCAGTTGAATCGGTGGCTGCAGGGAAAGCGGCGTCCAAATAGGAGCATCCTCATCCCTGGGCGGTGGCGGGATTCTGCTTCCAGTGCAGTGGGGGTGTTGGCAGCATTTCTGGTGGCCAGGTCGGGACTCCAGTGGCCACAGTGTGGAGCCCTGGCTGTGGCGACGGCGACGGCGTAGGGTAGCGGGCCTCAGAGTCAGAGGGCGACAGAGGCTGGGATGCCCTGTGCTGTGGCTGTCCCAGGCCACTGGTCTTGCTCCTGGCAGGGCCTGTCTGCTCAGGATGCGGGACGCGGCAGGCGGCGGTACCCACACAGCCTCTGAGGACCTTATGGTGCCCACGCAGGCGGCGCCTGGCACCCGCCCTGAGCCCACGGGGCGGCTGCTCGCCCCACCCCGGGTTCGCCCTGCCCCTCCCTGGGCTGCGGCCTCTGCGGGGGGTAGGCCCGCTGCCAGCGGGGGGCAGCCTTTGGAGAGGACACCCACCCTCCCCAGCCACATCTCGCCTGGGCTGTGGCCCCTGAGAGCAGAGGCAGTGGGGGGTGGGGCTACAAATCCTCCCCCTCAAAGCGCATCCCTGGGGCGGGACAAGGGTGGAGGGCATAGATGGCAGAGGGAACCCCAAGACCTGCCGCCCTTGGTCTTGGTCTTCTGCCGCCCTTAGACACAGAAATGTACTTTAAAAAAATTAATTAGCTCTAATTAGTTGTACATAACAGCAGAATTCACTTTGGTTCATTGTACAGAAATGGAGCACAGCTTTTCATTTCTCTGGTAGAACAGGAGGTATAACTGCACCATATGTGCAGTCCTGCATGTACCTAGGGAAATGATATCCATCTCATTCCACCCTCTTTCCTACCCCATTCCCGTCCCTCCTATCCTTCCCCTTCGCCCCAAGTTCCTCCATTCTTCCCTTGCCCCCCTCCATTATGGATCAGCATCCACTTATCAAGGAGAACATTCAGCCTCTTGTTTGGGGGGATTAGCTTATTTCACTTACATAATATTCTCCAATTCCATCCACTTACCTGCAAGTGTCATAATTTTATTCTCTTTTAAAGCTACGATTCCATTGTGTACATATACCACATTTTCTTTATCGATTTAGCTCTTGAAGGACTTCTAGGTTGGTTCCACAGTTTACCTACTGTGACTTGAGCTGCTATAAACATTGTTGTGGCTGCATCACTCTAGTATGCTGATTTTAAGTCTTTTGGGTATAGACTGGAGGAGTAGAATTGCTGGGTCAAATGGAGGTTCCATTGCATGTTTTTTGAGGAAGCTCCATACTGCTTTCCAGAGTGGTTGCACCAATTTGCAATGCCACTAGCAATGTATGAGTGTACCTTTTCCACCCACATCCTCACCAACACTTATTGTTGCTTGTATTCTTGTTAACTGCCATTCTGGCTGGAGTAAGATGGTCTTAGAGTCGTTTTGATTTGCATTTCTCTAATTTCTGGTGAAGTTGAACATATTTTCATATATTTGTTGATCGACTGTATGTCTTCTTCTGTGAAGTGTCTGTTCATTTTCTTAGCCCATTTATTGATTGGGTTATTTATTCTTTGGGTGTTGAAGTTTTTGAGTTTTTTATATATCCTGGAAATTAGTGTTTTATCTAATGTGCGTGTAGTAAAGATGTTCTTCCACTCTGTGAGCTCTCTCTTCATATTGTTTCCTTTGCTGAGAAGAAGCTTTTAAGTTTGAATCCTGCCGCAGTCTTGGCTGGGCACAGAATCATGAGCCACTCAAGCAGGAATGAAACTTTATTTTTTAAAAAGCCGCCAATACTCCGTAGGCGCCGGCAAGCAAAAAACGGTACACCCACGCGTGCGTCTACCGGAACGGGGGGGGCGGCCCTCCCCCGGAATTCCCTCCTACTATCCTTCCCCAACCAATGGGAACTCTCCAGGATCCCCTAACATGAGTCCCGTAGCAGGCCAAGGTGAACAGCAGGAGTCCAATTTCCATATGAATGTAAATCTTAACATAATCATATCATCTCAGTGGCTAGCTGGCATGTCACCTTACAACCCAAAGTGCCATGCATCATATTATTTGCTTGTGGCTCCTAGCATCTGTCCCCTTCTGTTTAATTAAGCAACAAGCAATGTGGCTAGGGACCATGCCTGGTAGGTTGTCCAATTCAACATATGGTTCTTACCCATCATGGGAGAACTGACCTTTAGGCGTCAGCTTCCTGTCTTAGGTTGAATCCACTGCAATCAGATCAACCCGTCACTGACTACCGGTCCAGCATTCAGCCATGCTTGTGGATAGGCCTATGCACCAGTGGGGGGGTGAGGTTCTTGCCTCACCTCTGTTGGCCCCCAAATTTAGCCTTGGTGCCAGTGGGGGGGTGAGGTTCTTTGCCTCACCTCTGTTGGCCCCCAAATTTTAGACCATCACTAGTAGAAGGGAGGAGGATACAGAAATGCCACGACACCAAGCCAATTGATGGCTCCTTTGGAAAAATTGCGTCACTGGTGACATCATCAGCAAAGATATGCCAGCATTACCACAATTAACATGGGGTGAGCTGGCAAGGAAATTGCATCACTGGTGACACCATCAGCAAAGATATGCCAGCAGTACCACAATTCGCTGCACCAGACGATATTTCACAATGCATGCAACTGATATATAGTCCAGGCAAGTTCTGCAGGCAGTTCAAATCAGAGGAGTCTATCAATATGTCCATTTCCTCCCAAAGTAAATCAAGTCCTTGATTGAGCATTACTTGTTGAGTTATATTCATTGTTGCATCAGTTTATATAGTTTACTGTGATAGCTATCATAGAAGCTATAGTTTGGTTTTATCTCAGTCTTCACAGGCACTGGGATGGAGATGGAAATTCTGGCAATGACACTAAAGAGACATTATCCTGAACAGAATTATTAAATATAATGAAAAGGTGAAAGTAAACAAACAGATCTGTTAACCTCCTTTAAAAACAATCCTTAACAGCTGTTTACCTAATTTAAATTAGTAAACAAACAGATCTGTTAACCACCTTTAAAAACAATCCTTAACAGCTGTTCACCTAATTTAAATTAAACCATATAAATCACGTGAATAAAAAAAAATTCGGATCCATTTTTTCATGAGTGCTCCTCATATATGAAATATGGACATACACACATACAGACATACAACACAAAACAGTGCACACATAACATACAACACATAAGACAATAAAGGCCTTGTAGCTTTACCTACGTGAAATCTCCATTGCAATGTTTAAAAACTCTAGTCAAAAAATAAAACGCAGTCAAAAAAATAAAACTGATCAGAAAAACATTAACCTAGGTTTGTATGAGCTCAAAAATAAAATAGAACTTTATGATGTGGGAAAAATGCCATAATAAAATAGATATTGAAAAAAACACCTTGGCTAATCACTGTCACAGATGTAAGAATAGCCAAGCTGGAGCTCTGGATATCAGCTGTTATGGATTTGAGTCAAATCATCTTCTTTTTCTGTAGAAATTGTTTTAGTTAATCTCTCTGGAATCCAAATCGGTTGCTGTTCCTCCTGTGGAAAAACACAGACAGAGCCCCAATTCCAGACTATCACTGGATCCGGACCTTTCCATTGTCCTGTTAGAATATCTTTCCAAAGTACCTTAGGCTTATGTACATGTTTTGGATACAAATGTCTTTCCGCAGCACTAAGTCCCGATGAATCCAAATTTAAAAAGTTTAGAGTAAAAAGGGTTATTTTAAGTTTATCTTTGGGGGATATATACCCCTTTCCAATTCCCTCCTTTTGTTTTAATAAGTACCTTTTAATAGTTTGATGAGCTCTTTCAACTATGCCTTGTCCTTGTGGATTGTATGGAATTCCTGTTATGTGAGTAATGCCAAATGATGAGCAAAATTGTTTAAAAGAGGTGGAAGTATAACCAGGACCATTGTCCGTTTTTAACTGTTTTGGAACGCCCACAGTGGCAAAATTTTTTAAGCAATGAGCTATAACATCTTTAGTTTTTTCTCCGGCATGAAGGGAGCCCATCAAAAATCTGGAAGAAGTATCAACTGTAACATGTAAATATTTTAATTTTCCAAATTCTGGCAAGTGTGTGACGTCCATCTGCCAAATATGGTTAGGTATCAGTCCTCTAGGATTGACTCCAAGATTAACTTGTGGTAAAAATGTCACACAATTTTGACATTGTTTTATTATATGTCTGGCTTGTTCTTATTTTAAAACGCTTTTGTAAAGTATTAACATTGACATGGAACCTTTTATGAAAATTTATAGCTTCCTCTACTGTGGAGAAAATATGTATGTCATGTGTAGATTTATCTGCTAGTTCATTGCCCATACTAAGGGCTCCAGGCAATCCTGTATGTGCCCTGATATGTCCTATAAAGAATGGATCTTTTCGGTCCCAGATTAGACTTTGTATAGCGGAAAACAAAGAGAAAACAGTAGAAGAAGGTGCAATCCTACCAGCATCTTCAAGGGATACTATAGCATTAACTACATACTGACTATCAGAAAATAAATTAAATACAGAATCTTTAAACATCATAAAAGCTTGTAATACTGCATTAAGCTCTACCTTTTGAGCTGATTGTTTGGGTACTAAAAATGTAAAAGTTTGATCAGGAGTAACTACTGCTGCTGTACCATTGTTTGACCCATCAGTGAATATATTTGGAGCATTTATGATAGGGGTTTTTCTTGTCATTTTTGGAAAAACTACAGGATGCTTAGACCAAAAAGACAACAAAGGATTAGATGGTAAGTGATTATCAAATGAAACACTAGTTCTACACATGATTATTGCCCAAGTATTTAACTCATTAGCTAAGTCATCAATTTGATCCATAGTATATGGAGTAATAATTTTATTGGGAGAAATCCCAAACACTCCCTTTGCTGCTTTTATTCCTTTGAGTATTAATTGTCCTACAGCCTCAGGATATCTAGTAAGAATAGTGTTAGGAGAATAAGATAAATGTATCCACAATAATGGACCTTCTTGCCAAAATACTCCTGTAGGAATATTTTTTGTTGGTAGTACAATAAATAATAAAGGCAAACTTATATCAATTCTATCCAAATGCATATTTTCCATATATGTTTCAATGATTTTTAATGCTTTTCTTGCTTCAGGCGTTAACATGCGGGGTGAATTTGGATCTGATGGACCTTTTAGAATATCAAATAAAGGTCCTAACTCTCCTGTTGGTATGCCTAGATAAGGCCTTATCCAATTTATGTCTCCCAATAACTTTTGAAAGTCATTAAGTGATTTGAGTTGATCTACTCATATTTGAATTTTTGGTGGACGGACCATGGTTGAGGATAATAGAACTCCTAAATAATTAATTGGAAGATTTAATTGTACTTTATCTATTGCTATCTCTAGATTATAATTTTTCAATAAGTTTGTAAGTGTGGCATAACATTCTACCAATGTGTTTTTATCTTTATGTGCCAATAACACATCATCCATATAGTGAAATATTTGTAGTTCAGGATTTTGATTTCTAAGTGGCTGGATTGCTTTATTAACATAAATTTGACACATAGTTGGGCTGTTAGCCATCCCTTGAGGGAGTACTTTCCATTCATATCTCTAATCAGGACCTTCATGATTCAGTGCAGGGATAGTAGATGCAAAATGTGGACTATCCTCGGGATGAATTGGAATTGAAAAGAAACAATCTTTAATATCTATAGCTAAAACATGCCAGGTTTTTGGTAAAGCAGACAATTGGGGAATCCCTGATTGAGCAGGTCCCATAATAACCATCTCATTATTAAAGGCTCTTAAATCTTGTAATAATCTCCATTTACCAGATTTCTTTTTAATGACAAAAATGGGAGTATTATGGGGGGATACGGAAGGTTGTATATATCCTTCCGCTAATTGTTGTCTGACCAAGTCATGGGATACTTGTGTCTTTTCTTTAGTCAGGGGCCACTGAGGAACCCACACTGGTCTTTCTGATTTCCAAGTAATTTTGATTGTCTCAGTGGCCCTTTCTGAAAACCCAATCCATGTCTATTTATTTCTTGATCTATTTGAATAGGTGCTGTCATACCTTGTTCTTGTTCTCTTAATCTTTTTTCTTTCCTAAAGCCTTGTTTAGCCCTAGTAGTGGGCACATTAAGATTGATGTTATTTGTTAATGTCAATCCTAATTGATCTAGGACATCTCGTCCCCATAAATTTACGGGAAGATGATCCAATACATAGGGCTGTATATTTCCTTCACATCCTTCAGGATCCCTCCAATCTAATACCATAGCACTTCTATGGGGATTTGTTGCCACTCCTAGGCCTCGAAGCGTTTGAGTGGCTTGTTGTAATGGCCAATGTTTTGGCCATTCTTGACGAGATATGATGCTGAGGTCAGCACCTGTGTCCAGAAGCCCATTAAAGTCATGTCCTTGAATATTTAATTTTAGCATTGGGCGAGAATCTAAATTTAAAGACAGCATAGCCCAATCTACACCTGTGGAGCCTAATCCCTTGGAACCTCTTTCTACATTACAACTGGAAAATTTATCATGCAGGCTGGGTATTATTAATAACTGTGCTATTCTATCTCCTAGTGAAATTACTGATATACTTCTTGGAGAACTAGCTATAATATTTATTTCACCCTCATAATCGGGATCAATTACCCCAGGACTTATCATAAGTCCTTTTAGTGTAGAAGAACTGTGTCCCAATAATAAGCCTACTGTTCCCTGGGGAAGAGGTCCTTTTACTCCTGTGGGAATTATTTGAACTCCCATCTCTGGAGTTAGTACTGCTCTGGCAGAGGTGCAGATGTCCAACCCTGTGCTCCGTCAAGTTTGTCTGATGAGGGATTTAATGGATAATGCGTCCTGGGCACTACCTTGATGGTGCTGCTGGGTTCCTCCATTGCCCCATATATTTGTGGTTTTGGGCCCCGGGGCATTGGGCCCTCTAGTCCGTTTTTTGGCAATGGAGCCTGATACCTTTCTCCATGATATCGTGGGTAAACACTTGGTCCTTGTCTGTTTTTTGATAACGGAATACCCTCTATGGTGTTTTGAGAACGGCATTCATTAGCCCAATGTTTCCCTCTATGGCATCGTGGGCAAATACCTGGTATTCTATTCCTTTGATACCCAGTTTTGTTAAACCCTCCTCTTATGGGGCAACTCCTTTTAAAATGTCCTGTTTGATTACAATTACAGCATGTTTTTGGCCTGGCATCTAAAGCCTGTTGTACTGCTGCTAAGACTTGCCCTTGTTCATTAATGTCTCTACATAATTTAATATATGTGTTTAAATCTTCATGTCTCCATGGTCTAATGACCTCTCTGCAGCAACGATTTGCTTGGTCATAAGCCAGTTGTTTTTTAAATGGCATTACCTGTTCTGTATTTCCAAATATTCTAGAGGCTGTCTGAATAAGCCTATCTACAAATTCAGCGTAAGGTTCATTAGTTCCTTGTATTACCTTAGATAATTGACCTTGTAAATCTCCATGCCCCTGTAAAGTTTTCCATGCCCTAACTGCATCTACAGCAATTTGTGCATATACGCCAGGGTCATATTCAATTTGCTGTCTTTGACCCTCATAAGGTCCCTTTCCCAATAGCATATCTATATTTCTTTGAGGGTAACCGGCTTCTGCATTTCGCCTAGCTGTCTCCATGCAAAATTCCTCATTGGCAACCTTCCATAACAAATATTGTCCTCCATTTAGCACAGATCGACACATGTTAGCCCAATCTGCTGGTGTCATGTCCAAGTTGGTAACAGATTCGACCATGCTTACCGTGAAGGGAGCTTGCGGCCCATAGGTTGTTACAGCCTCCTTTAATTGCTTTACTGTTTTGAAATCTAAAGCATGGTGAATTCGTTGCCCTCCTGCCTGCTCAAGTACAGGGCATGCTAATCTTTGGGGTCCTGCCTCAGAATTCCGTCCATCAACTACGGGACTTGAGGGCCGCTCAGCTGTAGATGCAGCTGTTGGCTGAATTACGCCCTCTGGTGATAGAATGGAGTTAGTAGCAACCTCCTGTTGTAATTCTCCACCTGATGGCTGTTTTTCCTCTAAGCTTTCTTTCTTTAAATTTTCCTCTGTCTGACTAGCTTGAGAGACCTTCTCTTTTGCTTCACCTAGCGTTTTTTTCTACCATAGTTTGGACCTCTAACAATTTACTTAACAGTTTTTCGGTTTGTTTTTTACTAGATTCTAATCTACTATAAAGGTAATGTAACCCAATAAGATAGGATAAAACAAAGCCAAAGCAGAATGAAACAAAAACGAGGCAGAGAATGGTTATATCAATTTTCTCTTTCTCAGGGCCGAATAACTTCAAACCTTGAGCCAACCATTTTTCCCAGTTCGCCTGAGAAAATTCTAGGGCTAGGGAGCTTGAAATAAAAACAAAATAAATCAAAACAAGAACACATTGTTTTTTGAAATGGTCACCCATTCTGTCGCCTTCCCTCAGGGGCGAGCAATTTTACTCACCTCTAAGTTTCAGGCGTTCCCCGCACGGGCCACCAATTGCCGCAGTCTTGGCTGGGCACAGAATCACGAGCCACTCAAGCAGGAACAAAACTTTATTTTTGAAAAAGCCGCCAATACTCCGTAGGCGCTGGCAAGCAAAAAACGGTCCACCCACACGTGCGTCTACCGGAACCCGGGGGGGGGCGGCCCTCCCCCGGAATTCCCTCCTACTATCCTTCCCCAACCAATGGGAACTCTCCAGGAGTCCCCTAACATGAGTCCCGTAGCAGGCCAAGGTGAACAGCAGGAGTCCAATTTCCATATGAATGTAAATCTTAACATAATCATATCATCTCAGTGGCTAGCTGGCATGTCACCTTACAACCCAAAGTGCCATGCATCATATTATTTGCTTGTGGCTCCTAGCAGAATCCATCCCATTATTAATTCTTTATTTCTTGCTCTTTACGAGTCTTGTTAAGGAAGTCAAGACCCAATCCAACATGAAGATTGAGGCCTGCTTTTTATTCTGTTAAGTACAGTGTCTCTGGTCTAATTCCTAGGTCCTTGATCTACTTTGAGTTTTGTGCAAGGTGAGAGGTCGTGGTTTAATTTCAGTCTGCTACATATGGATTTACAGTTTCCCCAGCACCATTTGTTGAAGAGGCTATCATTTAGCTAATGTATGTTTTTGGCACCTTTGTCAAGAATGAGATAACTACATTTATGTGGGTTTTCCTCTGTATCTTCTATTTTGTACCATTGTCTACATGTCTGTTTTGGTGCCAATAGCATGCCATTTTTGTTACTACAGATCTGTAGTATAGTTTAAGGTTTGCTATTGTGATGTCTCCTACTTCACTCTTCTTGCTAAGGATTGCTTTGTCAATAAGGATTTCTCTGTGCCTATTTTTCCAAATGAATTTCATAATGACTTTTTCTATTTCTATGAGGAAGGTTATTGGGATTTTAATTGGAATCGTATTAAATCTGTATAAGGCTTTTGGTAGTGTGGCCATTTTGACAATATTTATTCCACGAGGGAGGAATTGGAAATCAGGTACCTGCTCAAAAGGCGACCAATCCGATAGCCACGCCCACCCAAAATGGTGAGGAATGCTTTCCAAGATGTAGTTGGTGTGCTTCCAGAGCCGGGGTGTCTGGTGATGTCAGGGGAACCGATGGCCTTGTGCTGTGGGGAGGTAGCATGAGTGACCTGCGGGGGAGGGGAGCGGAGTCTCAGTGGTCTGCAGATGCATTGGTAGGTGGTTCTGCTAAGGCTCTGGCCGCGTCTTAAGTGAACTGGAACTTTGGCTTTGGGTCCTGCTGGGACACTGAGGCTCGGAGCCCTGTGCGGGGTCACAGCGCTGGTCATTTCTGTAGAGAGAAGCTGTACAGGGGCCTCTAACACTCTCAGAGATTCAGAATTGCTACTGGAGATATCTGGATCACAGAGCAACACAGAGGCTGCTTCCCTCTGGTCCGCCATCTTGAAACTCTTTTCAATTTCTTTAGTTTTCATTGTATAGGTCTTTCATCTCTTTTGTTAAATTGATTCCCAAATATTTCATTTTTGAGGCTATTGTGAATGGGATAGTTTTCCTAAATTCTCTTTCAGAGGGTTCATCACTAATATATAGAAATGCATTTGATTTATGGATATTGATTTCATATCCTGTGACATTGCTGAATTTGTTAATATTAGAAGTTTTCTGGTGGAGTTTTTTTGCATCCTCTATGTGTAGAATCACGTCATCAGCAAATAGGGATAGTTTGAGTTCTTCTTCCCCTATTCCTATCCCTTTAATTTCTTTCATCTACAGCTCTGTCGTGCAGTCTAAGCTGTAGTGGAGTTTAGACAGCAGTATAGTTTAAACTCTGGCTAGAGTTTCAGGGACTATGTAGAGTAGAAGGTGAGAAAGGGCATCCTTGTCCTGTTCCAGTTCTGAGAGGAAACGCTTCCAATCAGAAATGCACTTTGAGGATGAAGAGGTCCTAGTTCCTCTGCTCTCTCCCCCACAGCCCAGGTGGGATGTCTCTTGGGAAGGTGGGGGTCCTCTCCCAAGGCTGCCCCACCTGGCAGATGGCCTAGTTTCCCTGAAGAGGCCACATCGGGGATGGGGCGAGCAGCCACCCAGCGGGCTCATGGCCAGTGCCAGGCGAGGCAGGTGTGGGCAGCCTAAGGTTCTCAGCAGCTGCCTGGGTATTGCCACCTCCCACCTGCTGCTTCCTGAACAGGCCGCTCAGCCTGGACCAAGACCCAGGGCCTGGAGCAGCCACTGCAGAGGCCATTCCAGCCTCTCGTCGCCCTTCCACTCTGAGGCTCACTGCCCTGCGCCCTCGCTGCCGCCCCGGCCTGGAGCTCTTCACTGTAGCCACCGGACTCCCCACATGGTCGCCAGATGCCACTGCAGCAGGATTCCTGTTACCCCAGCAAGATGAAGATGCTCACCACAGGACGCCTCTGTGTCCTCAGCCCCGATTCCGGACTCTACTGGTGCCGCCGCCACAGTCCAGCAACCAAACTCTCAAACCCCAGCTGGACTGTGGTGCTGCCCACCAAGGGCCCAAGGTCAATGCCCTTCACCCCCTGCCGTGATGCCTGACTCCAGTGCCCCATGCCCGATCCCGGATGAAGCTGCATGTTGCTGCCGCCACCACCAGACTCCATCATGGACGCAAGACAGCGATACTCGGCACTGGATGCCCACTTCACCCACTGCAGCCAGACTCCTGTGGCACTGCCGGACACAAATGATCATGGCAACATCGCTCTGTTGTCACCACAGCTGCTTCTGGACTCTTCTGCTGCCACCGCCACTGTGAGTATGCAGCAAGGGATCTCCCAAACTGCAGCTGGATGCCAACACCTTGGCATATTCCACCCCACGCCAACTGTCAACTCCGGACCTCCCTCGCCTGATGCCCTAAGCCTGAAGCAGCTACATGTTGCTGCTGCTTCCACCAGATGCTACCACTCCATGATGCCTCTTCACCAACTCCATCCCAAAGATGCCCAAGACCACAGAAGCTGGGAAGTTGAGCAGTCTCCATCCCAGTCGCCTCATCAGTGCCCACCGCTTGCCGCCTGCCTTTCCTCCCCCAGGACCTCCCACCAGTCCTTCTGGGCCCTTGAGCAGGAGTTGTGCTAACTCAGGGAACTCATCCAAGGAAAACAAGTGAGTACTTTAAACAAAGGTTGCAGTCCTCAGAGCAGGCAGTGGGCGGGGCTAGGTGGGTACAGCCTGCTGGTGAGGGGGCAGGGGTGGAGCCTCTGGCCTCCTCTGGACCTTGACCCTGTGGGGCAAGCTGGAGAGGGATCTCTGGCTGCTCTGGGAGCCCAGCCTGGAAGCAGCTTCCTACCTCACCCTCACACTCCTCTCTGAAGGGGACTCTGCATTCCAGAGAAAGCCATCTGGGCTCTTGGGCTCTGGGCAGTGGTATGAGCCAGACTGGACAGACTCCACCCACCTGGACTTGGGGAAAAGCCCCCTCTTGGGAAAATACCCTCCTAGATCTACCAAACTTAGCCTGACATTGGCTTCTTCCATGAGATTATCAAGAAAGGAAAAATAAGTTACCTAGTTTTGTCTTGCAAAGGGTAGTGTGGGGAGAGGCAAAGGCATCAGAGTTGGTAGAGCTGAATTCACATCCCTTTTAACTGGGTGACCTTGTCCAAGGTCCAGAACTAGGTACAACCTTGGTTTTGCATCTGGTAAAACAAAGATGGTGAGGATGATAAGCTATCACCATCTGTCGTAGCTGGAGACCTAATGCGTGGTTCATAAATCTGACTATTCCAATAACTTAAGAAAATGACAAAGAAGGCACACAACCACACAGAAGTACCTTTTCAATAATCTGGGGGTGCAAAGACATAGAGCCACTGGAATTCTTTATTCTTACATAGGAGACACACAAGGGGAGTTTCCATAGAACATTTTATCCCCCAAAGGGCAAAGGGGTCGGAATACAAGGGAACAGATGAGTGTAACTCAACCCCAGTGGGTGATGCCTACACCTGGAGCCATGCCTTGCTATCTGAGCTGGGGTGATGCCCACATTACTGCAACCTGGCACTGCCCTGCCAGACTGAATGCAATAAGTTTTCAGAACCCGGTGCATCAGGACTTAAAGGCGTCCGCATCCAAGGCAGCTCCCGACAATAAGCCATGGGCAAATCAAGTTGTTCTGCACTACCTCACCTTGGGAGCCAGGTGAACATATTTCCATGCAGAAATATATTCTCAGACTAAAGGTGACACACCTACAAGTGCACCTTTGGATGACAACTGACCTGTGAGGTAGGGAGTTGAAATTTACATCATGTTTTTAGATGAAATAATAATATATGGAAGATCATAAACCAAAGCATGAAATGTTGGGTCCGGCTCATGGAATTAAAAGCTGTTTTCAAATTTGTTTAAAGTTACATTGAGATAAATCTATGTAGTTCAAACCTTCCAGGATATCCCCCACCTCTGCTGCACACACAGGGAGCAGTGTCCACAATTTTTTTACTCCTCTTTACAGTATCACCAAAGGTATGTATGTGTGTGTGTGTGTGTGTGTGTGTGTGTGTGTGTGTACACACACACACACACATATATACTTGCACACATATACGTAGTGTATTATGTAATATTTTGTTCTTTTTGGTTTGTTTTTAGACTGTCTGAAATAGAATCTCATATACATTCTTTTGCTCCCCTTCAGCTGACCATCAGGAAGAAGGAAACACCAGAGAAGCTTGTGGATCAGAAGGACACCAGCCCTGCTCTGGTCACTCTGGAAGCTGGGTAGCCTGCACACACCAAAGCTTGAGGAAACAGCAGCCCTGCTTCAGCCTCTTGAGGGCTGGCTGATCAATGCAAGGAGGAAAATAAACTAAGCAACAGGACAAATGGACTGTTTCATCCTGTAAGAGGGCTCTCATACTGTGGTGCATTGCCACCCCTTACTTCTGTCATATATACAGTCCTCTCCTTGGTCTTTCCTACAGGACTGACAACAAGGAGACACATAGCTAACCCATAATGGGGGGAGGGGCAAGGGAAGATTGCAGGGACTTTGGATTTGGCAGAGAGGAGTGTGGGAGGGGAGGGGATATGGGAGTGGGAAGGATGGTGGAATGAGGTGGATTCTATTAATCTATGTACATGTATGATTGCAGGAATGGGGTGACTGTGCATTGTGTCTAACCAGAGAAATGAAAAGTTGCCTCCATTTGTGTTTAATAGTCAAAATGCATTCTGCTGTTATATATAACTAATTGAAAAAAATTCATAAAGGTCTAAGGCTTAAAAGGAAGTTTAGACATTTTAGTGGTCATAAAAATATGTACACTTTTCTTATATAAAATTTAAACTTATTAATTAAATTGAAAAAAAAAAACAGCTAGCACATGTACTAGTTCAAACCTGAAAGGGCATTAAGGCTTGGGAACCAAGCTCACTATTTGGAGGATGGTTTTTCTATTCTTGGTGGATTCAAAAGTTTAATTGACATAGTATGGATTATGCTATTGTTTATTGCTTTCATGTTTGTCTCCCCTTTACAATGAAACTATTGGGTAAACTATAGAAGAAGCTGTTAGAGAGAAAGAGGGGGGGAGGGGTGGGGGGAGGGAAACACAGAGGGAGAAACTAAGATTATGGCATTATATAAAATTTTAAGCTGATGTTTTTTGATTTAAAGGGTTAAATAATGAGCATTAAAGGGTTAAATAATGAGCATCAGAGGGGGTAAGGATGTATCACAAATACTCCAAATGATGTAGTGTCCAAAAGATCCCCACCGTAATTGTAATATATAAACCTTTCTCCTTGTAAACAAGATTTTTTTTTAAGTCAACAGGATTTCTAAGGAGCTCATTGTGGTTTAGCTCCTCTTTATTGTAAAGGTCAGGTTTCTCTTTCTTGTAAAAGTTAGGTCTGCAGGGCTGGGGTTGTGGCTCAGTGGTAGAACACTTACCTAGCAGGTGTGAGGCACTGGGTTTGATTCTTACACCACATAAGAATACAATAAGGTATTGTGCCCATCTACAACTAAAAAAAAAAAGTTATGTCAGCAATCAAACTTGTTGATGTGCAAAAGTTACTCTTTCTCTTTACTTAGTAAAATCTTGTGAAACCTCTGTCCAATCTAAGAACATGGAAGAAAAAGTAACTATTATGTTAACCATTGTATTGTATAACCACTCACTGAATAGAAATCCCAGAGAACTTCCATACCTGGAGTCCAGGGATTTTTTGGCATTAGCCCCTCTGGATTACACCAGCTTAAATAAACCTTGTTCCTGCACATTTCTCAAGTGTCCAGCCTCCTCTGTCCTACATCAATACCTGCTTGAAATGCTAGAATGTCCCCATTCTTGAAGGACACTCAGAGACAGTCTCTCTGACTCTGCCACAGTATGAATTCTATCCAAAAATATTAATCACAAAAAAACTAAAGGGAGATTACACTATAGTGACCTCCTGGGGGGCGGAGATTCAGTGTTGCATGATGAAACTTGTATACATATATTGAATTGCTATGATATACCCTGTAAAGATATAGAAATGATACATCTGAATAAACATGTTTTGCGAGAAATTGAATGTCATGTTTGCATTTGGGTTTTTTCTAATATTATGCTGTAATAATATTTAATGATGTGACTACATTTTTTTAAATCTGAAAAAAAATCAGAATTTTGTACAGTAACATTGTTAGTAAAGGGGATATTTTGGTGGTTAGAATTTATGCTTTCCTGTTGTTAAAGCTAACATGTTGAATTAAAGCTTTGCAGCAGACACCAACTCCATTAGAACCTCAGTCTGGTGAAGCCACAGCGTGGTGCCTGACCAGGGAAGTGCCCATCTGTGCCTGGTTCTTTGCCACCCAGTAGATAGGAGCCCTGACCCAGGGGTGGGACCTGCATTCCTGTCCCCTTACTTTCTCATGTTGGGGCACCTTGACTGCTGTGCTCTGCTTTAATCTCTCATCTGTGAGAATATTTGTCCAATGTGCCATGGGGCTGTTGAAGATCAGTGATGAAATTTATGAAGTTTAACTAAGTCTGGCTGGTCTATAGCTGCGGAGTGGGGCACCCTGCCAAAGCTGCCTATGTGACTGCCCTCTACCTGCTTTCCTGTGTGGTCCCTGTGGAAGGCAGGGGCACTCCTGTTCATCTGCCATGCAGCCTGCCAGGTTCAAAGGGTGGGAGATGTTAAGTAGCAGTGAATTGTGAGAAATGAAATGCAAACCAATATCAGGGCAAGGCCATGGGTTGTCCTTAAGTTACTTTTAAGGTTTTCTTTAAATTAATTTTAAGGCAAGTGGGTACTCAGATAATGCAGGAAAACAACAAGTATACAAATAAAGAGAACAAAAGGAGCCAAATAGGAATTTCTTAACTCTTGACAGGGTCAGTTGAGGTCATTGAAAAGCTAGAATTGATGGCCACAGAGTCCCAATTCTCACATTAACATAGAATTTACTTGTAAGTAACACTCCCCTCCCTAGGTGGACACCATGACAGTTCTGGAAAGGACCAACTAGGGCCCAAAACTCTACCACCTGACATGAAGGAGTTGAACCCTGATTGGCAAAGAGTGCTGAAGGTGGGCCCCAGTTCTCAGGGCAGCCCTAAAACACCAATCCATTTGGAGACAGCACTGTTCCATTTGTCGTTCTTGGCTGGGAGAGGACCCACTCTCTCAGGAGTGCTCTTTGTTTGAGCCTTACTCTACTTTTACTTATAATGAAGCTCTTCTGCATGGCTTTTTGAGTCTGTAATTTTTCTTTCTTTGGAACACAAGCACTGAGGTTTGGAGCTTCCACTCCCCACTCTCCTGGAGTCCCTTGTTAACCCTAGCGACCTGCATCTTGGTGTACCATTGCAGTAAGAAGAGTCTCTTATTTGGAGCTAAAGTTTTATGGCAATAAACAAGGCATCCTATGAGTCCATGAGTGCTGATAGTAGCAGAAGCTTTATGAATAGGGAAAGAACATTTACATTTGGAATGTGTATTTACTCCTGTGAACCACCATGTTTCTGCTAGTGTTTGTGAGCAACTCTGCTATCTCCAGGACTCTGTGTCAGCTTGTTATCAGCAGGAGGAACATGCACCAGTGGAGTAGCTAGGTCAATCCAGGTAGGAAGGAGCCCATGTTCTGCCCAGGCATACACTCCCTTTTGGAAATGTGGGGTGATAACAGGATTCCAGAATGTGGGTCCGCAGTTCTAGACCATACTTCCAATGGGAACTTAAAAATCTCTTCACACAGAAATCACTAGGCTCAAATGGTTTCACCAGCAAGTTTTATCAAACGTCTAAGGAGCAAATAATTTCATTCTTACATACAATTCCCCAGGGTACTGAAAAAGGACATTCCTTATTTCACATGAACATTAGGCCAGTCTAATAAACATGGGTGCAAAATTCTTCACTAAACTTATCAAATCAAGTGCAGTGTAGCAAATGTGTATTTTATAATCTGTCCCAGTAATGCTATACATAATTCTATCAAGGGGGGAAAACATACATACATACATTTATACTAGAATGAAAGGTTTAATATGTGAAAATCAATGTGATTCCCCACCTCAATAGAGAAAATATCGTTTTTGATGGCAGGATAGTATTCCAGTATCTTAGAGAACCTTGATTTATTTTAATGTCTTTTTAGGAGATGTTTATAATGTCTTGAACCAGCTATGTAAACTTATAAATGTTTATAATGCACCCATATACTACCATGGCCATATATATTGTGTATTTTTGCATGCTTTATCAAGTCTCTGATGATTAGTTGCTGGGGGAAAATTGAGGTGAAAGAAGACATAAGAAGCTGGGTGAGGTAGCATGGGCTTGCTAATTCCAGAGACTCAGGAGGCTGAGGCAGGAGGATTGAAAATTTGAAAACAGTATGAGCAACTTATGGAGACCCTGTCTCAAAACAAAATAAAATAAAATAAAAAGAGCTTGGACATAGCTCAAGGGTAGAGCTCGTTGGGTTCAATTCAAAGTACCCCCCCCACACACACACACACATGGAAGGCATGTGAATTAATAAATAAATGATGAATAGGATAAACTAATTATCACTGGGGGCATAAGAAGATATGTGATTGTCTTAACTCATCCTGGGTGTCTGGGCTTCCTGGGGGAAGGCTGGAGGGGAGGCCTAGAGACTGGCAGGGCTATGCTACAATCCACACTCTTTTCCACTGTTAATAGGTCAGTCCAGCCAGTGGGCAGGACCCTACCAGGCTCTGTACAGTTTTCACAAGACCCTTTGAGTCGAGATGTTTTAGAGTTTGCTTGTTCCTTTTTTTCTTATTTTTTTACATTTTAGAAAGGTGATATAAACTCTTTCCTCTCATGTCCTTCTTAGTTATGAGGAACACCCTACGGTGAGCGCTCAGGACTATTTTTGTGGTGAAACCTAGTGAATGGTTAAAGTGAGAAAAATAAAACAATCAATCCTCATGTCAATTCACATCAGCAATTGAAGGTAAATGACTTTGCCAACTTGTGAAAAATCTTTTGACTTTCAGTGTGTTTTATTCCACAATTGAGGATCAGGAATTTGGGGCCTGAATCTATCTATTGAATCTGAACAGGTGGGTCTGACCCAGCCAGCAGAAGGGAGAATCCTCTTTCCTAGTTGCTTCAGAAAGTTGTCTGCTCATTTTTTCTAGCTTATAAGGAAGTAAAAAAAAAATCTTTCATAAATGTGAAGATGATGAGTTTAAATATTACACTTTCTTCCACTAAATATGATGCTTTCCCTTTCCCATGAGCCTCTTCCATCTCCAACCCCAAATTGTGCATTGGCAGAGGGGCCTATCATCATCCAGTGCAGGATCCTGGAGCATGATAGCAGCCCCCGTACCTATGAAGTCCTCATGCACTTGGCCTTTAGAACAATGTAAAAACAGCACACATCCTGAACTGTGACTTAAGAAGAAAAATTATTGTTTACAGAAAATCCAGTGTGCAAATTGGTGCAGCCATTATGGAAAGCAGTATGGAGATTCCTTGGAAATCTGGGAATGGAACTACATTTGACCCAGCTATCCCTCTCTTCAGACTATACCCAAAGGACTTAAAAACAGCATACTACAGGGACACAGCCACATCAATGTTTATAGCAGCACAATTCACAATAGCTAAATGGTGGAGCCAACCTAGATGCCCTTCAGTGGGTGGATGGATAAAAAAATGTGGCACATATACACAATGGAATTTTACTCAGCAATAAAAAAGAACAAAATCATGGCATTTGCAGGTAAATGGATGGTGTTGGAGAAGATAGTGCTAAGTGAAGTTAGCCAATACCCAAAAACCAAATACTGAATGTTTTCTCTGATATAAGGGGGGGTGACTCATAGTGGGGTAGGGAGGGGAAGAATGGGAGGAGTAGATGAACTCTAGATAGGGAAGAGGGGTGGGATGGAAAGGGAGGAGGCAGGGGATTACAAGGATGATGGAATGTGATGGACACCATTATCCAAAGTACATGTATGAAGACACGAATTGGGTGTCAACCTACTTTATATACAAATAGAAATATGAAAAATTATGGTATATATGTGTAATAAAAATTGTAATGCAAAAAAAAACCCAAAGTACATGTATAAAGGCATGAATTGGCGTGAACATACTCTGTATAAAAGATATGAAAAGTTTTTACTCTATATGTGTAATAAGAATTGTAATGCATTCTGCTGTCGTGTATTTAAAAAATAAAATTAATAAAACTAAAAAAAAAAGAAAAAAGAAAATCCAGTGCAAAGTTAGCAATCCAGCATTTATGAGGATGTTATGAATCAATTTTGACAACCTGGGTAGACCTAGGAAGCAAGCAGACATCTAAAGTACCAAGGTGAAGATATTATTTGCAAGTGGGGTCCATGGACCAGTGGTAATTTGTGTTTTTCAAACCACAGCTGTGGTAGCTAACGAGGTTCATGTATCTGAAATGTAAAATGAGTGATAATTTCCCCAGAAACCTCATTATGGATACAAAGTAACATTTTTTAGCACTTTGGGTGTTGAGTGATGTTCTAATACAAGTGTTAATTCAGTCTTCACACAACCCTAGGAGTTAAGTACTAGTAATTATCCCTATTTTATGTGAGAAACCAAGACCTAGAGGGTTTAACTTCCTTGTCCAAGATCATCAGCTAGTAAGCTGTAGAGCCTGGTTTTAAATTGAGGCTAAGCAGCCAAGCATAGTGGGGCACACCTTAATCCCAGCAATTTTGGAGGCTGAGGCAGGAGGATCACAAGTTCAAGGCCAGCCTCAGCAATTTAGCAAGGTCCTAAGCAACTTAGTAAGACTCTGTCTCAAAATAAAAACTAAAAAATGGCTGTAGATGTAGCTCAGTGGTAAAGTGCCCCTGGGTTCAATCCACAGTGCAAAAAAAAAAAAAAAAAATTGAGGCTACTGGGATCCAGAGCCAATGTTCTTAACTATTGCAGAATTGCCTCATAGTACTCTTAGTCATTGTTGTTTTTAAAAGTTGTACATATGCTACATGAACATGCATAGCATGACAGTTTGTGGCTATGTTTTAAAATATTGTTTAAGTATTACTTATATTTGCAATTTTATCATCTTTTTAATGATCTATTCCCAGTTTGCAAACAAAAGGATTAGTGGACTTGCAAGTGGATTATTAAAATTCAAAAGAAGATAAGAAAATAGTAAATACTAAGATTCAGAATAACGTTACAATTTTAACTAGTGAGCCAGAATTCCAAGGCAAATAGAGAATGTGAATCTCTTTGGGCTCAGACAGAGTGAGTCTTTCTTTCTTTCTTTCTTTCTTTTTCTTTTTTTTTTTGTACTGGGGATTAAACTCAGGGGCACTTTACTGTAAGAGTAAAAGAAATTGAAGTTAAAGTGTAAAAGACCGGGCGTTGTAAAGTTTCTAAGCTGCAAGGCCTGAGTTAAAAAGTGAAGGACCAGGTATTGTTAAATTCCTCCGCTAGGGGCTGGGGATGTGGCTCAAGCAGTAGCACGCTCGCCTGGCATGCGTGCGGCCCGGGTTCGATCCTCAGCACCACATACCAACAAAGATGTTGTGTCCGCCGAGAACTAAAAAAAAATAAATATTAAAAATTCTCTCTCTCTCTCTCCTCTCTCACTCTCTCTTTTAAAAAAAAATTCCTCCACTACCCCCAAAACCTGAAATTCCTGTAGCTGTTAGAACAATACCCAAACTGCCCAGTAAATATTCCTCCTGATCCTCTGGTTGTTTAATAACTTAGGACCCTGTGTAACGCGGCACGTAGGCATTCAAGGCCCAAAACCAATCAGTTTGAATGTGTACCCCACTTAGGAGTGACCAATCACCCCTGCCCACCCTGTTCCCACCAATGAATGTACTAATCAAGTCTAAGAATTATTGTTTGATTTTCCCGAGGTGTATGGTGATTTGTTAAAGGAAACTATGATGTGTGTAAAGTCCCCGCCCTCCCCAAAAAGTGTACTTAAGCACTGCTCAACCCCTGCCCGGGGCTCTGGGTCTCTCTCTCTTCCTGAGTGGGCACGGAGCCCCAGCATGCTGGATCAATAAATCCCCTTCTGCCAATTGCATGAGTGGTCTCTTGGTGGTCTCTTCCTCCGACGCTTCGCCGGTCCCTTACATTTACCAATGAGCAACATCCCCAGTTCTTTTTATTTTAATTTGAGACAGGGTCTTGCTAAATTGCTGAGGCTGGCTTTGAACTTAGGAACTGGTATTACAGGCATGCACCACTGTGCTTGATTGAATGAAAAATTTCTGAACAACTTTTCTGAAACAGAAAATAAAAATTAGTATATATGATGAATATAAACTCTTGGGTTTTAAGCTGGGTATGGTGTGCATGCCTATAATCCCAGCGACCTGGAAGGCTGAGTTTGAGGCCAGCCTGGGCAACACAGGGACACCCTGTCTATATATAAATAAATAAATACTTGGATTTCAACTGATGAGTCACTTTCCCTAGGTCTCTCACTTATTGTCTTTTTGAAACTTTTCAAGTAATGAAACCAAAACCATGAAAGTCATCATATTATTTTCAGACCAATCAAATTGAATTCTCAAGAAAGCAAACAAAAATTTCCAGAAAACCTGCAAAGTCAGCTTCAGTTTCTAACTGATGGATTTGATCCCTGAAGACAGAAAAGACCAAACCCAGGGAAGGATGGCTCAGAGTGGCACCATTTACACAAGTCACACGATTATAAGAAGTTTTTAAAACTAGTTGCAAAGTTATAATAGTTGCTATGCTTGGAGCAAAGATTCCTTTATTAATTCTTCCTTTCGGATGTCACCTGTGTTATACCCAAGGTACACAATGTGGAAATATAATTTGTTGTGCTAAAAAATGGATAGAGGGACTTAAAAAGCAACTTAAGAAATATATCAACTAATTTCAATATGAGGATCTTATTTGATCCTGATTTAAAAAAATAGGATAAATTTAAACAGTGATTACATATTGATTATATTAAATGCATGGTGATTTTGAAGCTATGATAATGGCATTTTATAAATAATCCTTATTCTTTGGATTGTTTAAAATACATGTATTGAAGTATTTATGGCTTAAATATTGTGTTCTCTGGGGTCAAACAGACAGGGATTCAGATATCTGCTTGCTTCATGGCAAATGGGGAGGGAGGACAGAGGAGGTTCTTCCCTTTAAGGGTTAAAACCAGGCTCTGTTGCTTACACATCCTTCCAATCACATCCCTGTGGCCAGACTGAGTTCATGGCCAAGTGTAGATGAGAGGTTGGAAAATGGAATACTTAACCTCTCGCCATGTGCTCATTAAAACACAGGACTTCTATTACCAAGGTAAAAGGAGAGACTGGGTCAGGTGGAATCTTTGCTCCAAACATAATGACTATAACAATTTTTCAGCTGGTTTTAAAAACTTCTTGCGATTGTGTGTTGCCGCAGTCTGGCTGGGCACAAAGTAACTGAGCCACCACAAAAGCCTTGTAGATTCAAACAGCAACTCTTTATTCCGGAACTCTCACCAGCACTCTACACGCATGTTCTGGGAGAATCCACACCTCCACCGGGCTCTGCATCCCAAATACTCTCTGAATCCCGCAAGAACTCAATGGGAACTCAAGGAGCAGGCACCAGAGGCAGCAGGATATGCCCTATTCCTAGCAGGATCCACCCTAAACCCGGATCGGCCCTAAACCCGGAGCAAGGTCACCTTTCATGCAATGTCACTGCAAATGACCTGGGTCTAAGGCAAGCCCATTTCCACAATGGAGAGTCCTCCCTCTAAGCAACATTGGGTAGGCTGACAAGGAAATTGCCATGCGTCATTCCTACTTGGCTATGGCTCTCAGCAGTGTGACGTGTGTAAATAGTACTACTCTGAGATTCCTTCTGTGGTTTTGGTATTTTCTGTCTTCAGAGTTCAAATCCATCAGTTGCAAATTGAACTTGTTTGGCACGTTTTCTAAAATAGGCACTTCTACCATAGGATACCACTAAATGAACACATTTATATTATTTTAGAACATATACAAAACAGAACAAATTAAAGAATAATATAAGTACTAAATATAATTAGAGGTTTTAATTTTCTTTGCACCTGATCATTTTATGTACCCCTGGGGAAACTGCACCCCATTTGGAAAATCTTGGTCTAAGCAAAAAGATATGGTATTATGAACCTGAGTGATGTCAGGAGAAGGTAAAAGAAGTGGTTCAATTTAGGCTGCATCTTGAAATTAGAGGCAAGAAGTTCTCCCGGTGGTTTGTGGTAGGGAGAAGGGGCACCTCATAAGATGCACACAAATGACTCCTAGTTCTGGCCCAAGCAACTGCATGAATCATGTTACCATTTCACTGAGACTAAACAGACCGTGGGGAATAGCAGGTATGGGAAGGAAACAAAAAGTTTGTTTGGGGACATGTTACACTTGAATTTCTGTTAGATTTCAAATGATATCAAGAGAGGCCCTTGGATGTATGAGTCCGAGTCTCTAATGAATATTAAGGCTGGAGGGAAAAAAAAAATGTGGGCATTTAAAGTGACGGACTGCACAAGATCACTTAGAGCAGAAGTCAGGGAGAAGGGTCCTGGGATTGAGCCTCAGGGATGCCAGCATTTAGAGACTGACACGAGGAAGTGGATACATCCAAAGAGACTAAAAAAGGATCTCTAGGGAGGTGGGAAGGAAACTCCGAGAATGTGATCATCTTGTGAGCCAAGTGAACAGGGAACACTCAGCTGGCACCGCAAAAGACAGGTCAGGAAGGAGAAATGGAGAACTAAGAACTTGTATTATGGTTGTCATCTCCCTAAATATCTGTCTCAAAGTGATGACAGCATCTGGCATCATCCCAGGGGAGAAGGAAGGGACAGTATCAATTAGAATGATTCACTCATACAAAAAAAAAAAAAAAAAAAAACTTATAGCAGTGGCTTTAAAATGTAGATTACTTGTTTCACATTAAAAAGCAAAAAACAAAAACAACAACCAAGCTTGGAGCTAGGCAGTTCTGAACATATTGCTACTTTATAAAGTTGAAAGAGACCCCAGATGCTGTCCAAGTCCTACTGCCTCCCCAGCTGCGGCTGCTAGGGATTGGCCAGCACCTGGGTTTCTGCAGCAGGAAGGGAAGGGGTGCATGGCTGTTAAGGAGACTTTTGAGACATGCCATACAACTCTACCGGCCTCTCTCGTTAACCAAACATAGTTACATGTCAATCCTTTAGTTTGGTGGCAATGTTCCTTGATGAAAATTCTGAATTCTGTTACTAAAGGGAAGAGATCCTCCCAAATTGAACCAGTAGATGGCGGTTTACTTGGTGATGAGAGGCAGGGGTATGTGATCACCAGCTTCTCCTTGCTTATTCATTCATTTTCTTTCTCCTTCCCTCTCTCCTCCCGTCCTTTATCCATGTTTGTATTTGCTGTTAATGACCACCCTCTTTAACAGTGCATCGTCAACATTTTTTTTTACATCCTCAAGTATTCTGCTTTTGAGTTTTTAATTTTCAATAGCTGGATAGAGTCTGTCTCAGGGACATGCCATAGTTTTCTGGTAAGGACAGATCGTTTTAGCTTTTTGGAATTGTAAGTAAGTGGGGATGAGCCCATCACAATGTCCCCAGAATAATATCCTAGAAATGGAATCACACAGTCAAAGGACAGTAACAGTGATCCTGATGGCATCTATGTGAGGTTACGGACTGCAGATAGCAGCCATTCTTAAGTGTGCAAACTCAGTTAATGCTCACAACTACCCTATCAGACAGGCATGTTTATGAGTCCCACTTACAGTTACTCCATGGGAAAACTGAGGCATGGGGAGGTGAAGGTACTTGCTCAACATTGGATTAGTCAGTGAGACAGCAGGCACGCTTAGCACACTGTCTCATGATGAACATTTTTTTTTTATTCTTTTTTTTTTTTTATTGGTTGTTCACAACATTACAAAGCTCTTGACATAACCCACTTCATACATTGGACTGAAGTGGGTTATGAACCCCCAATTTTACCCCAAATGCAGCTTGCAGAGTCACATCGGTTACACCTCCACATTTTTACATAATGTCCTATTGGTAATTGTTGTATTCTGCTTCCTTTCCTATCCCCTACTATCCCCCCTCCCCTCCCCTCCCAGCTTCTCTCTCTACCCCATCTACTGTAATTCATTTCTCTCCTTGTTTATTTTCCCATTCCCTCACAACCTTGATGAACATTTTTAAAGCTCATTATGCACAAGGCCAGAATGCCCCAGGAAACTCCTGATACCAAGCCCTGCTTCCACAGCAGCAAGAGGAGGACCAGGCACAAGCCGACCAGTGGGATTCTTGCTTCTTTTAAATAAATAACACAAGACTGAGATTCACCAACCCTACGCATGTGAGTTCACTTCGAAATACAGCCAAATCTCCTGGTCCGCAGCGGTTGCATTCTATAAAGCCATTGCCAAGGCTGAGCTGGTGAGTGCTGGACCATCATTCCTAGAGGAAGTACAGGCGAGGTTCCTAGGAGCCTGTGGTCAAAATATTTTCATTAACCAGTCAATCCACAGGCTTGTGTTATGTGTGTTTCTGTTTAAAGACACCTTGATATAGATTGCTGATTCATTAGCATTGAACTCCCAGCCAACCACACTGTAACTCATGCCTAAATAAAGCATGTCTCTCATACATATTTTCTCTGTAAGGCACATCACAGCCTTCTTGCATTTTGGAACACTAGCCAGCCCTTCAACGCTACGACTGGGGGCTTTTAAACAGTGAAATCATCCAAAAAATATGAAAATGCAAAAATATGGCACAAAATAGGCTATGCACAGGACACTATCAAAGAAAAAGTAGAGCTTGGCCAGGTTCCACCTCAGCTGGGAGCATGCACGCTGGAGACTCAAAGTGTTTACCACTGTGCTAAGAATGACTCTGTCTAAGAACATGTCTAAGAACAATTGCTGTGAATATTGATTTGAGGATTACAAACAAATTTTAGCAAGTAGGCAAATTTCCATAAGGAGGATCAACAGTGTCTGTATTTCCATCAGTTTAGCTGATTGTATTTCTTTTGTACAGGTTATTCAAGGCACTGGCTTGTGCTTACTTGTGCAATACCATTAGTCGTCATTTTAACCTATTTTGCTGTTTTCAAAAGGTACATAAGCCTTTTTAAGAAAATTATTTTCAAACTTAACTTGATTTTTCAAAGGCAAGAACTTTATAAAGCCCTAAAAGATTAAAAAAAAAAGTTTGAAATTTCAGACTTTTTTTTTTTTTTTGGAACTGGGGATTGAACCCAGGAATACTTTATGACTGAGCGCCATCTCCAGTTTTTTTTATTTTTTATTTTGAGACAGGGTCTTGCTAAGTTACTGAGGGTCTTGCTGAGTGCCAGATGGGTCTTGAATTTGTGATCCTCCTGTCCCAGCCTCCTGAGTCACTGGGATTACAGGTGTGCCCCACTGTGCCTGGCTAAAATTTTAGACATTTAAAAAGAAACAAAAGTTTTTTTGTTTTGCTTGTTGTCTGGGATTTTTGCACGCACCAGCTTCCCATGTAAGAGTCTGCATTACCTTGAGATAGAATGAATCCTTGGAGCACTGAAAGATTAAGGCCTGGGAACACAACCCAATATTCCTGGGTACTGTTCCAAAGCCTCCTTATATCCTTGGTCTGCTTTGAGATGTAGTTACACTTCTGTTCCTAGTCCATTCCTTCCTGGTTACAAGGAACCCTCCACCTCCAAGTCCCTTAGGACAGTGACCCGCCTATAAATGTGAGGAGCAGAAACTCCTGATCCCCCAACAGTTTTCATATAAGCCTTCTCCAAAAGGATATGGCTAGGTTAATCTGTCACTCCCACAAGAAACACCAAAGAGCAAATTTTCTACAAGGTGATGGCATCTAGGATCCAAGTCATTTCACACCTGTGCCTTGAGTCAAGCGTGAAAACTAGATTTCAGTTTCCCTAGATCTGCATAGTTCAAGGTAATAGTCATGAGGTGATTTAAAGAAAAAAAATCAATTAGTAAAATTAAATTTAGAATGCAGTCCTCAGTCACATTTAGCCACAATTTGGTGCTCAGTAGCTACATCTGGCAAGTGACTAACATTCGGGATAGTGCAAGTGTAGCCCAATTCCTCCAATGGAGGAATTTCCACTGGTCGGGGCTGACAAAGCCTAGTTTATAATTTCCCAAGGATGCTGCTCTCATATTATGGCTGCAAATACCAGGAAGATCCTTGAATAATAGATTATCAGTCAGTTGACTCTCCTCTAAACAATATTATTAAAATCTATTGAAAAAAGTTTTGAAGTATTACCCAGTGAAATATTTTGGGACAGCAAATGTTTTTTTATAAAGGTATTTTTTTAATCCTCAGATAGTAGTATTAAAGTTAATCATCTCCTTCACAGATTGGTCACTGGAACCAAAATTGTTTTCTGCTGAGTGTTGTTATGGGCCTGTCACCAGGATGCCAAAACTAAGAAGGGGAGATGGCATCAAGTACCCACAGAGCTACACAACCAGGATTTGATTTTTAAAGCACTTCATTCAGTGTAGAGAAAATTATTCCACTGGCCAATACTGTTAGTCCTGGATAATCCCCAAAATAAATAATAATCATAATAATAGTTCTAAAACATGTCTCCTGTCCCTGAGCATCTTGAGCTGAAAAAGCTATTAACTGGGAGGTATCCGGGGAGAGAGAGAGGTAAACAGCACCATCCGGTGTCTGCAGTGGACAAACAGCTCTATCAGCTCTAGGTGAGCCTGTGGACTGGGCTTCTGGACCTCTGGCATGGCTCCAGACAGGGCAGCTGCCTACTGCAGGGAGGACGGGGATGGGTACTCGGGAGGGAGTGTGATCCTGACATCCAGATGGTTAGCGCCAGCCACAGTGGCTGTGGGGCACCCAGAACGTGGGAGACCAAGTGGGCTAGGCTAGGAGTGTGGAGAACACTGGACTTCTAAGGCTCGGTCAGAAAAAGATGGAAAATAGCTTTTTAATAATGTTTGTATTGATTACATGCTGAAATAATATTTTTGCTATATTAGGTTAAATAAAAATACTGTTATGGTTTAAGTATATTATTTTGAGACAGGGTCTTGCTAAGTTGTCCCCCAATAGCTCATGTGGGAGACAATGCAAGAAAGTTTAGAGGTGAAATGACTGGGTTCTGAGAGCCTTAACCCAATCAGTGAATTAATCCCCTGAAAGGGATTCACTGGGTGGTAACTATAGGCAGGTGGGTGTGGCTGGAGGAGGTGAGTCCATGGGGGTGTGTCTTTAGGGTCTATATCTTGTCCTTGTTGAGTGGAACTCTCTCTCTGCTTCCTGGTGTGATGTCTTCAGCTGCTGTCCTCCGCCACATTCTTCTGCCATGATGTTCTGCCTCACTTTGGGCCCAAAGCAATGGAATTAGTCATCTATTGACTGAGACCTCTGAAATTGTGAGCCTCCAAATAAACGTTTCCCCCTCTAATTATTCTTGTCCCGTCATTTGGCCACAGCAGCATCAAATCTGACTAAAACAAATACGTTACTAAAATTCGTTTGACCTCTTTCTTTTTTCCTTTGTAATGTCGCGACTGAAAGTTTAAAATAAAAGAAAGAAAGAAAGTTTAAAATTACTTATGTGGCTCACATTATCTTTCCACCGGGCGGTACTAGTCCTCCCTTAATCTGTAGCTTCATGTACAAGGTAGAATTAACCATTCTCTCAACAAATTTTGTCTTTCCATCATGTTCTGACCAACTTTGGAATGATTCTTTGGGTCCGTTAGCTCTGTGGCCAATTTCATCTAAACATTTAGGATAGTAGAAGGGCCAGGTGGGCAGGGCTCTCGTTTAGTATTTCAGATTCAGGTCTCCAGAAGGAGGTCAGTAACCCCATATTTCAGTTTCTCGTCCAGCTCTTTATTAGATAGAAATGTCTTTGTTATCAGGCATCCTGAAATGTGGCAGGGAAACAGAGCTGAGTACCCTGCAGACTGTGCAGTAGGCACAGTCCTAGTACATAATGTCCTAGATGGAGACCAGGCTTGGTGCGTTGTACCCATTTCCTGGGAGCCAGCTTCTACTTATCCGTTGGTGGCAGAAGTAACATCAGCAGAGAAACTAACTGTAGTTCATTAGAAACCGACTGGGTGTCACGCACTGTGCTAGCCACAGTGAGAGTTATTTTTGGCAAGGCATAGGCTGAGACAAGAGCAGGGGATGGGGACACTGGTTATTGGATGAACAAGATGGCCCAATGAAGCCGAGGAGAGGGCTCATGCCAGGGTGGTAGAAGCAGGAAGGAATGTGCAGGGCTGGTTTTGAGAGAAACTGTGGAGGACCCCAACAAAACTTCCAGCCCAGAGTGCCAGCTCTGGTGCCCACCTCCCTGGGTGTGTCAGCTCCATCTCTCACAGGCCTCGGACAGGGCTATTCAACATTCTGTGCTCATTATCTTCTGTGAAAAATGAGTACTTGGTAGTATAAGTAAGAACAGCACAAAAATAATAATATGTAGGGTTGGGGGTGTGGTTCAGTGGTAGAGCCCTTGCTTAGCATGCTCAGAGGCCGGAGTTCGATCTCCAGACCAAAAGAAAAAGAAAAAAAAAGAAAAGAAAATTTAGCCAGGAATGGTGAGCACATGCCTGTTAATTCCAGCACCTTGGGAAGCTGAGGCAGAAGGATCTTGAGTTCAAAGCCAGCCTCAGAAACTAAGCGAGACCCTAAGCAACTTAGTGAGACCTTGTCTCTAAATAGAATACACAAAGGACTAGGAATGTGGCTCAGTGGTTAAGTGCTCCTAGGTTCAATACTTGGTATGAAAAAAGAAAGAAAGAATAATATATAGAAATATGCTAATTTAAGAAAAATGCTTACACTAGTGACCGACTCATAATAGTATTAAGTGTTCATACTATGACTCTGATTATTGTTAATATTCAAGAAACAAGCAAAAGTAACAGGAGTTTGGATTCTTGGAGCCCAGAAAGAGGTGACACTGCCAAGCTTAGCCGAGGACTCAGACAGGGATCTTGCTAGGGAAGAGAGACGATGGATTTGTGCTTTGCCAAGTTTGGGTTTGGGGTGCTCCTGATGATGTGGGTGGTGATATCTGTGCATAGAATTGGAGATGTAGGTTTGGGGGCTAGGGAAAAACTTCATCAGGACAGTAATTGATTCCCTGAACATCTGAGGTCCCCAAGAAAGAGAATCTGAAGCCCAGGGGTGGTGGGATGGGCAGAGGAGATAGGGCTGGATGGGCGAGATCCAGGAGGACCACCCACATAGGGCTGTGCTGGGGACCCCAGGGAGGAGGGACATGTTAGAGCTGCAATCAGAGAGGCTGGCGAGAGACTGAGGCTTTTGGTTTCTTGAGTGAGTTGCTGAGTTGATGGAGATGGGGATCACCAAGCAGCAGGGAAAACCCAGGTGAAGTGGGGGCACTGGGTGGACTATGAGGCTTCCTTTCTCTTCAGTTGCAGGTAGAACAGGGCTCGGGTTACCCGGAGAAGCCAGCCGTGGGAGAAGGCCAAGGGCAAGGGATTCCAAGCTCAGCTGACCAAGGGATGCCCATGGTCAGGAGGAGTTGACGGGCAGGTGGGGGGTACAGAGTGGTGTAGTAAGTGGGGGTGCACTGAGGTGAGCAGCAGGTGTGGCGGCAGTGAGGCGGGAATGCTGGTGACTGGGCTCATGGTCAGAAGTGGGCATTTCCCCTTTGGAGCAGCGTGAGGGTGAGATCCGTGGGGTCACATTGGAGGGGACAACTGAGCAGACGAGGGGAGGCACGGCTCTTGCCTATGTGTCAGGGCAGGATTGTCATCCAGAGCCACCGGGAGTCCAGGGCTTTTTCCTTCCTTCCTTCAACAGACATGATGGAGATTGTGCCTACCAGGCACAGGGCTGACGGGGTAGGGTCACAGTGCCGGGGAGGCCGGGCCTCGTGTGAGGTTCAGAGAAAACACATGACAAGGCTCCTACCCTTGAGAAGCTTAGGGTCCCACTGGGGAGAATGGACAAGGACACAAGAAACTGTTGGAGGACTGGGGCGAGAAGCACGCAGTGATGAACAGAGCGCGATACGGATGGCGAGAACGAGCTACCGGCAAAGGGGACTGGAAGAGGCCAGAATAAGGTGAAGCCTGGGTGGGGTGGGGTTTGGAAACGAGGAGAGCAGAAGAGGCATCCCAGGCTGGGTAAACAGCAGGGGCAAAGGGAAGGAAGGAAAGTATTGGATCGTGAGATGGGTCCCCCTGGCGCTGGGCTGAAGACAGGCCAAAGGGACTGAATATTTGCAAGGAGACCCTGGGATGTCAGGGACATGAAAGGGGAGTGATGTGGGAACAGGGAGCCACTCAAAGACAAGCAGGAGGGTTCTGCATGAAAAGCACTTTTGCAGGAGGGGATTATGAGTCTAGAAAAAAAATCTGGCCCCCAAGGCAAGATCCTGAAGAGAAACCTGGTACTTGGGGCTGATGGTCCATACATTTTTGTTAACTATTCAGATTCTGCATCATGTGTTTTTACTGCACCTTCAATAACAGTTTTTGATTGTAAAGAACCCACGTGGCTACAGGACGAGTCCCGCAAGTTGTTAGGTAAAGGCTGCTATGCGATGGGGATAGAGGGGTCAGGGAGGAGTTTGTGGGGGCAGGGGAGCTGGGAGCAGATTTCCTCATGGAAATGGTGGCATTTTACAGTGGGGGAGGGCTAACTCAATTAGGGATGTCAGAGGGCAGACGAAGAGACAGCAGACGTCCAAGGGAAGATGAGCATGTTTTCAATGCTCACCCAGAGAGTCAAGGTAAGACAGTTTCTGAGAGTCCCGTTTTTTTGTTTGTTTTTGTACAAAGGGCCAGAAAACAGATCACAAAGTCAACGGCATTAGGAGAGGGGCAGAGAGTCCCATTTTTATGAGAAGAATGGTTTATTGTGGGGTCTCAGCCTGGTGCAAATATGGGGATTTGGGCTCGATTCCTTGACTGTGGGGGAAACTGAGGCCCTCTGAGTGGAGGAGGAGACCCCTAGGGAGTGAGCAGAGGTGTGCAAAGGCCCTGAGGTGTGTACCAAGGAGCCCGTGTGAGAAGCATTGCCCACGTGATGGACTCTGGGAAATTCACAGCACCCCTTAGCATGTCTGGATCTTAGTGAGGAAAACTAGCATTGCTTTGCCCCGGGAACCACAGCATTAGGTTTCCATGAACTCTTGCTCTCTGGATCATAAATGTTTGAGGGGCTCTGGGCTGATCTGATCTGTGGGCACTGTGGCTGTGCGCAGAGTGTCGGGAAGGCAGAGGCCAGTCTGAAGGGGCCCTTAGGCAGGGCTGCAGCTGTGCTTGTGACTCATTCCTCTGAGGTGGCCCAAGATCATCCTGTCCTCACTACAGAGGTGACTGTACAGGAAGAGAAGTGTCAGGGTGAGAAGAAGACCATCCCAGGAGATCCGTATGGAAACGAAGTCACGATTGACACTGGTGACAGTTTCCATGTGGATCTTATGGTCTCAGCTCTGAGAGTCACATTAAAAAACTGGCTTGATTGGAGGCGTTGGGACTGTTAATTAGTGTTGTATACCAAAGTGCTGAGTCAGGTGGACTGAAGCCACTGCCACCCCATGAGGGCTCAGGACCCGGCACAATAGGTGACCAAGTGCTTACTTTCTTGTCTCTAAGTTTTTTCACTGGAGATACGAAGATGTCCATATGTAAGGGTTCATAGGTACATAAGCCAAGAGTGGTTAGGCTGCTTATTTTTTTCCCCTGTTATATAAAGATAAGGGGCACATACATTTTTAGGATATAGACACCATTCCTCTTTTGCTTTAGGAAAAAAAAAAAGTAATTCATTGCAGGATCAGTGGAGATGCAGGGAAGGAAGACAGATTGACAGGCAGCAGGTAAATGTGGTGTTTCCTCTGAAAGAGGCCAGATCATGGCTGTCCCTTGCAGTGGCATAATATGGGGAGGGCAGGGAGGCCTCTGAACCCCTGAGACATATGGCATGAGTTTGGGGGGCAAACGGCCCAGAGCACTTGGGAAACCCTGAAGCCACCTATGGATACAGCACAGCAATGGATCCCAAGTGAGGAGGAGGCGCCCCATGGAACCCACAGTTCCAGAGCCAATCCCAAGCACCTTGGCTCCTGCACCCGCTGCCCCTGGTGAGCCCGTTACAGGCGAGTGTCCAGCCTGAGAGCACAGGTGATTTCTTCACTCCAGGGCAGGCAGTGTTCTCTGTGAGACGGCCTCCAGCCGACTTCCCAAGGCCATCAGCAAGGGTTGAGAGGGCCCTGGAACCCTGGGTGCTCCTGGGAGGATGCCCATCTCCCCAGTCCCGCCACCTCCCGACGGTACAGCTTCCTATAAACTCTGTCTTGAACCAACCTTGTCAGACCCTTAATTCCAGGCCCGTGGAAGCCCAGGACTCCCGGCACATCCTTCATCTTTCCTACTTGGATCCCATGTAGCTCTGTAGGTTCCCCATTCTACATTGTCTTCCCCTTTCTGAGCCAGCCACCCCGTGGTCCTACTAGGTTTCCCATCACAATACCCGCAGCCCCTCCAGAGTCCTGAGTTACAAGTATCTCCTTCTCCAATGATCCTACCTCCTCTTCCTTGACCCTGAACCTCCTTGAGCTCTCTCTCCTCATCTGGCTTCAGTTTCCAAGTTCATCAGTCTTTATCCTTTTCTTCTCTCACTCTGAAGTGAGACTTGCCCCAGGGTCGGTCAGTTGTAAGTGGTAGAACCAGGACTCAAACCCAGGCAGGGTGGCCTTCTGGGCCTCTGACCCACCGAACTAGACTGTGAAAAGATGTGCGTAATCCATCTCTCATGTACAGTCAGAGACCTCTCAGGAAGTCTTCTCCAAGCTGGTTGCTCCATAAAGAGTTTATCCTTAATTTAAGTATTCTGCAAAGATGGAGCTTCCTTCTAGCCATTTATATTGAGCGAGTAGTGAAGATACCAAATACCGTGGCAAACTCAGCCTTCAAGACTCGGGATGTGCAGGGGTCTTCAGAGGCCTCAGAGACACATGAGAGAGCTTGGGCTGAGAGAGAGAGGTAACTGGACCAGGGTGTCATGCTCACTCTCACATGGGAGAACCAGAAGCAGGAACCCCAGCTATCTTGGCCTCTGCTCCAGTGCTTTTCCATGACCTGAGGGTGCTTCCCAACAAACCCCTCGGCTGTCACCCTGCTGGGAGGCACACTTTGCTCCAGCCTGAGGACATGGTGCTAGCTGCTCAGGCCATGTAGGAGGAGGCCCGGCTGCACCAGCACCGTGCGAGGCCTGTGGCGCTGGCTGTATTGGAAGGCAACCGTTCCTCCAGGTTGGAGTGGGAGGGTGGATGATGGGGAACGAGACCAGTGTGAGCCACAGGAGGGCTGCCAGGCTGCCTGTGTTGGTGCCTGACGCTTAGGGAACAGGAACCAGTCCTTCCTCTCTCCCCAATCTTGCTCTTTTGATCTCAGCATCGTTCTTTTTTCTTCTTCAAGATTTCCTCTTCAAACTCAAAAGACGACACCATAAAACAAAACAAAACAATAGCCCAATCAAATGGGCAAAGGAACTGAATAAGCACTTCATAGAAGAAGAAATACAACCAATCAACAAATATATGGAAAAGTCTTCAACATCTCTAGCAATTAGAGAAATGCAAATTAAAACTACACTGGGATTTTATCTCACTCCCGTCAGAATGGCGATTATCAAGAATACAAGGAACAATAAATGTTGGCGAGGATGTGGGGAAAAGGCACACTCATACATTGTTGGTGGGACTGCAAATTGGTGCAACCACTATGGAAAGCATATGGAGAATCCTCAGAAAACTGGGAATGGAACCACCATCTGACCCAGTTATCCCACTCCCCGATTTATACCCAGACTTAAAATCAGCATACTACAGTGATGCAGCCACATCAATGTTTATCACAGCTCAATTCACAATAGCTAAAATATGGAACCAGTCTAGGTGCCTTTCAGTAGGTAAATGGATAAAGAAAACATAGTATATATACACAATGGGATATTACTCAGCCATAAAGAAGAACGAAATTATGGCATTTGCTGTAAATGGATGGAACTAAAGACTATCATGTTCAGTGAAATAAGCCAGTCCCCAAAAAACAAATGTCAAATGTTCTCTCTGATATATGGATCCTAAGACACATAAACAGGGTGGGTATGGAAGAATAGAAGTTCATTGGATTAGACAAAGGGAAATGAAAGGAAGGGAGAGAAATGAGGGATGGGAATAGGAAAGACAGTAGAATGAATTAGACATTACTTTCTTATGTTCATATGTGAATACACGACCCATGTAATTCCACATCATGAACAACCACAAGAATGGGAAGTATTCCATGTATGTAAAAAATGTCAAAATATATTCTACTGTCAGGTATAGCTAAAAAGCATAAATAAAAAATTAAAAGAAAAAAAGAAGGTTTATTTTTCAAGGTCCTTCTATGCACAGGAAAAGCCAGGGCTCAGTGGAGTAGGCCACATTGGGGATCACTGAAAAGCCCCTGAGCCAGTCTCCCTCACAGCTTCCTGGTGTCCCCTCAGCTCTCCTTCAGGTGAAGGTGGCTGGGGCTGTGAGTCTTACAGGATCCTGTGGGAGGGACAGCTCCTATCTCCTTAGACACAGTGCCCTGCCACCCATATGGAGCCTGGAGCAAAAGAAAAAAAAAAAGTATGCTGCTCTATGCAGTTTCGCATTTTCTAAACGGTTATTTTTTCCAGAAGTAACTTTATAAAATTGAAAAATTATTAAAACTCCATATTAATTTAGGCTTAAATATTTTATTTGCACCAAACAAACAAAAAAACCCAGAACCAAAATCTACTAAACTACTTTCTTGTCATTTTACTTTATTTATTTAGACAGGGCCTCACTAAGTTACTCAGGTGAGGTCTGAACTTGCCATCTTTCTGCTTCAGCCTCCAGAGCCCCTGGAGTTATAGATGTATGCCATCCCATCCAGCTCCGTTCCTGGCTTTAATGGAAGGAAAATCATTAATAAAAAAATATTTCAAAATCTACCTTTTTATCTTGTTTTCAATTAAGAGCAGTGCCATGATTGAGATTTTTTTTTCTCAACCAGGTGATGATGTTAAATCACTTTTAATTAACTTTAGCTCAGCTGCAAGTTATTTTGAAGGGTGTCTTTATTTAAAATTTTGACATTTTGTTCATCACAGATGTTTTTTCACTAATTGTGATTTTTAAAAATATTGCATTAATATATTACTCGTTTTGATTATTGAGGTTTTTTTGATGTTCCCTTAAATTTTGTGCCTAAGGTAAGTATCTTTCCCATCTCACCCTAGTTCCAGCCCTGGTGAGCATCCTCTTATGCATGGGTATCATGGGAGGCAATTAAAAAAAAAAAAACAACAATTCGTTTTTTCAGTGGTGAAGTCACTAACCCATCCATCCATCCATCCATCCATCCATCCAACACATAGTAATTGAGTGCCTACTATGTGCTGGGCACCGTTCTGGATACTTGTGATATAACAGTGAACAAAATAACAAAAATCTGCCCTCAAGGGGCTTGCATTCCAGTGGTGGATATGGACATTAAGTAGAATCAATGAGGGAACCACAGTCCCGGGGCCCTAGAGAAGAATACGACAGGGAGGGGGTGGGGAGCATTAGAGGGACACAGAAGGACCTTACAGGGCCAGGTCCAGAGGAGCCATAGGATGTGAGCCACAGGGTCTCTGAAGTGAGCATGCCCAGCCGAGGCCCTGCGGTGAGAGCCATGGATAGGCCATTTGCCCAGTTGGCCCACCCTGGTATGTTTTACGTGGCTCTCAGGGTGTTAAACTTTCAAGATTCATGTACCTTGAGATGGTGTCTCTCTCCAGTTCACCGCAAGCCCTACTTTATCTGAAATCTGGCCTACTTTGGAGTCATTCTGGGATGTAGTAAGATGGGAGGCATAGCCTTATCTCAGGTAAGCCAGGGCTCTTTATAAATCTTAGGTAAAGTGTTCTAGTATTGAAGCTGATCTTTTTTTTTAAATATTATTTTATAAAGTTTACATATATGTTGTTGCTTGATGTCACATGAATACTAGGTAATACAGTATATTACATTTAAATTGTTCCCAGTGTATAGAACTTTATATTAATCTTATTGATAACAGGTCCAGTTATAGAACATTAAATGATATAAATAAATCTCCGATATGTTGTTTTTATAAGCCTAAAATAACCATGCAACCTTTTGGAGAACACCAGCTTGATATAATTTTTTTTTTTAAAAAAGCTTCTATCTTAATTAGATATACCTGGAAAATATGAACATATTTAATATACAGAGAAGAGTAATAGTACCACAATTACTATTGATGTTTTTGTATTAATCAAGTTTAGCTTTTAAAGAAATGACATATTACAATATTGCAAAATAACAGTTGTTGTTTAACCATAGTTGTATATACAGACCTTCTTTAGCACTTAAACTCTCTTATTTACTTAATAGACTCTCTTATCCAGAAACACATTTTCCTTCTATTAAACCCATACCTAGAACCTTCTAATTTCTCTTTCCTATCTGTTAACTCTTTTTTTAATTTCCATGTAGCTCTTTTCCCTGCACCTTGTCCGCACATCTGTCTTAACTTGAACTCCAGGTCGGCTCTGTAGGGGCAGTGGTGGGTGACACACAGGATCTCCCTGCTTTAGAGCTGGGGAAACTGAGGCCCAGAGAAGTAATTCCTACTTCTATTTCAGACCTTGGGCCATCACCACCTCCACGAAGCCCTCCCTGCACTCTCTACTACCCTGTCAGGCCTGGTTTTGGGTTATTTGTTCTCAGAGGACCAAGGATCTTTGCTGTAGAGAACTGGCCTCGGGTTGTCACTGTCTGTTCCTTCACATGGATTAGTTAGTCTTTCTATCTCACTTGGCATGCAGGAGACACTGGAGAGACACTGAGCGACTGAATGACAGTTTGGGTTCTTGTGACAAGTAACAAGAAGAGGTGTTAGTAGAACGTGGATGGGGCACCACATGGTCCCCACTTGGGGTATAAAAAGTCTAGGAAGCTTTTATAAGGGGTGATGACCTGGTTGGAGCTTGAAACCTGAGTTGCTGGTATCAGCTGGAACATGCAGAATGGTACCTGGCAGGAGGTGAGCCCCCCCCCTCCTGTCACCTTTAGGAATCTGGGTTCACGGTCCAGTGGTCTAGGTAGCTGGGAATGTGGGCCTGTGAAGGCCTCTGCCCCGAGCTCCATAACCCCAGGTGACCTTGAGGCAGGCAGGGTGGCATGCCCTTCCTCTGCTCACTCCCCTTTGTCCAGTGGTAGCCCAGGGGCATCTGACTCACCTCCTCTTTGCCCCACTTCCCCACAGTGAGATTTATTTTTAAGTCACCCCCAAAATCCCTCCAGCCTTCCTGATTCAGCCACCCTGTCCTCTGTGATTCTCTTGCGAAGGTCAACTCAGGGTCCCTGGAGGACTGCAGCCCATGAACCTCACTGGCTCAGCTCACCCACCCCACCCTGTGGCTCTCCACTCTCCCCCACCAGGTGGCAGAGGCCTCTGTTTTGGGGCTGGAGGTCTTCCCACCAGGAGTCTAGAACAGGCTTATTTATGTAGAATAGAAAAATTACGTATTTCATCCCATTTTTTTTCCTGGTCTTTGACAAAACAATTCTATTTGCATAAGACTAATAATTCAGTGACCTCCTTAAAGGCCATTTTTCTCTTGATTCTGGCCCATAAGGGGCCATGCTCTGTTAGAGTGGGAAATTAATTTCTTCTTGGTCTCAGATTTATAGCTACAAGCAGAGCACTCCATGAAAATTCTTTCTAGTGAGTAGTCTGGGCTTAATATTCCCCATACTTACAAATTATGAAGGAGACCTTCCAAACATTGTGGTTCCTCTGTGCACCGCATATCCCTTCTCATGATCTGGACCACAGGTCAATTTCAAATTTCCCCATCCAAGCAAATGACCTAAGGACAGAGAACTCCACGGTGCTCAAACAACAAGGAAACCAAAGAGAGCAGGCCAGGGCCTCTGTGGTAGTGAGGACCTGACCAGAGAGCCAAGTAAAATGAGAGCCTCCTGCTACCCAACTCTGAGGGCAAAGCTGCCAGGGAGTGGGAGGGCAGGGGATGTCCTGTCTCTGAGCCTCCACTTTGCCCCAGGATCACAGAGGTCAGTGTGAGACCTGTGCTGTGCATCTAAACAGGCTGCCACCAGGTCCCATGTGGGAGAAGGTGGATGTCATCTTAGCAAAAGAGTTAGTTTTCTCTTGGAGCCACAGGAGTGGGTCCTCCCCTGGAAGAGGATGGTCTGGTGGCTGGTCCAGCAGAGCTGCCAGGGTAAGAGGCCAGCACAGATGTGCACCTAGACGCAGCCTTGCTCATGGTGGTGCTGGTGCCCAGAGGCGAACTTGGGCATTTCTGCTTGGGTGGGCCCTTTGGGGATGGCACTGAAAGGAGGGGCCTAGGTGGCTCCAAGATCATGGTTGCTGTTTGTCCTGTGTAACTTGGTCACCATGGAAATACTCTGGTGGTGGGGGCCACAGAGAGTCAGGCCCAAGCTTGTCTCATAGGTCTGTCTGGGGCTCGAGGGTCCCTCTTCTTAGAAAGGAGAGGCTCATTACCCACACACAGGCTGCTCCAAGGTTCTCTGCCCCCAGGTTCCACTGAGGACACTGCCAAGGGCTTAGTCATGCAAGTTGGTCTTTCTGGGGTGGTTCTGGCCCCTGAGTTGAACTTGGGGATTTCTGCTTGGGTGGCCTTTTTGTCAAGCATTAAATGGAGGGGCATCGATGACTCCCTGCTTTTGTTTGCTGCTTGTCTTTTGTCCCTTGGTCACTGGAGGTGCGCTGGTTAGAGGTGCTGCAGGTTTTCATGCTCCAGGCTTGCTGTCTGGTGCTTGGGGTCCCTCTTCTTTTGGAGCAGATGCTCAGTGCTCCAAAGGCCAGTATCACATCTGGAGGGAGGTGTGCAGTCCTAGAAGCCAGTGATGCCACAGCATGGACTTTCAAGTGCAGGTGGCCTTTCTGGGGATGGTGTTGGTCCCCTGCATTGATCTGAGGGGTTTCTGCTTGGGATGACTTTGGAGATGGCACTAAAATTAGAAGCACCCATAGCTAGGGTGTCATAGCAGGTCCAAAGCTGGACCCATGGTGCCCAAGTCCTGAAAAGACCCACAGGGGAGAGTAAGCCAGGGAAGTCCCTGCCAGAACCTGGACTCTCCAGCCTTTGAACCCAAAGGTGCCAGATGCCAGCCTTGCCTGCCTTGAGGGTAGTAGTTGTCAAGTGCTTCACAGTCATTTCACAGGAGCAATGCTGGCACAGTCAGGCATTTCATTGAGATGAATCCAAACCAGGGGAGCAGGTTTTTGAGCAGTATTGGATGTGGGGATATATAATGTGATTGGCTTTCTAGAAGGTAACCTCATCACCACGGTTCCTGATGGGCACTGCTGAAAATACGGAACCGTCTGGAGGACTGAAAATTTGATGAGTCATTCATTTATTTATTTTGATACCAGATATTGAACCTGGGGGTTCTTAACCACTAAGACACATCCTCAGACTTTTTAAAAAAAATATGTTTATTTAGAGACAGAGTCTAGCTAAGTTGCTTAAGACCTCTCTAATTTGCTGAGGCTAGTTTTGAACTCCATATTTTCCTGTCCCATCTTCCCTAATGCTTGGACTATGGGTGTGTGCCTCCAAGCCCTGCTGGGCCTTTCATTTTGGCCAGATCTGAGCCTCTTAGTACTTTTGTTAGGAAATGGCCAGGAGGAGGGAGAGTGGATCTTAAATGGATGGTTTGTTATTGTAAAGGGCTGGGGATTATAGTTTGAATTAATCTAACAGTCTTCTTAATATTGTCCTCAGCATTTAATTTACCCATATTGACCCTACCTCTCCCCCTGCCCAATGCCACTGTGGATCACCAAGGGTTCTCTATGGTCCGAGTTCAGCCTCAACCCTTTTCTTGGTTACTTCTCATAATGACACACCCATGAACTGCATACCTTGACTGGTAACTAAAGCTTTCGCTGGTGGTGCTTTCAAATAGGAAACTATAAATTTGTTATCAAGTGACTTGTCTAGAAATCATTTTCTTCCAATGTTCCAAAGAGGTCAGACTGGAAGAGGACCTAGTCACTTGCCAGGCTGACCTTCTTCAGGTGTTCCAGCCCCTCAGTGATTTCCATCAGTTCCCCCTCTTTGTAAAATCATGCAATAGACTGTGTTTGGGGAAGCAGCAGGCTTAGGATTGAAGCAAGAGTTCAATTGAGGTTTTCAGCAGGAGGCTATGATAGGAGTCCTCAGTGCTTCCCCAGTGAGTTTGCCTTTTAATAGCAGGTAACCCTGGGAATGGGACAGCGATCAATGACTAATAGGTATCAGTACTCACATGAAACAGCTGATGTGCTATGTTCACCAGCCTATTCTTTTTTTTAATACTGATTTTTAGTTGTCAATGGACCTTTATTTTAATTATTTATATGCGGTGCTGAGAATTGAGCCCAGTGCCTCACACATGCTAGGGAAGCACTCTACCAAACCCATCAGCCTATTCTTTAAGAAGAAAGGATGTTCATAACCTGTTAGTGTCAGGAAAGCAAAAGGAGCACCTGTACTAGTCTCTGGGGAGTAGTAGCCTTCTAGGGCAGGCTCCCTGGCTGTGTGTTAATTAAGTGTCCTGGTCCATGTGGACAAGATGAAAGTCAACCTCAGTGTGAACTGGGAAGCGCAGAGCTGATGACTAAAGAGAGCTGTTCTTTGACACTGCATTTCCTTCATCTATTGTGTTAGCATGAGGAAGATGGTTTTTTTCCTTGTGGAAATTGAGTTAATAGGTGTTAAATAAATATCTTAGTTGCTTCTGATGTGGCTGAGGAGCACTCTCAAGTGTTTAAAATGCTGGTTTCTGGGCTGGGGATGTGGCTCAAGCGGTAGCACACTCGCCTGGCATGCGGGCGGCCCGGGTTCGATCCTCAGCACCACATACCAACAAAGATGTTGTGTCCGCCGAGAACTAATAAATAAATATTAAAAATTCTCTCTCCCTCTCTCTCTCTCTCTCTCCTCTCTCACTCTCTCTTAAAAAAATAAATAAAATAAAATGCTGGTTTCTGTATATCATTATATAGCCAATTGCAATTCTTATGAAACCTTCTCATAGGCTGTTTCTGGTTTTATTGGGATTTTTTTTTCAGCTGCATTGTGAATTGGATGAAGGAGGACATTTTCCCTTCTTATAAATGGTTTTGTGGAATTTTGAGATTTGGGTTTTTATTTTAAGACAATTCATTTCCATTTGAATAAATTCACATTTGAAGGGAATAAATCAACCAGCCTTAAGAACCTGACATCTTTCTGATGGATAGAAGCAATTCAAGGAAGAATAAGGATGATGTCTTTTAGAAATGCTATAGGAATATTTGTTTGGGGGTCAATAAATAACATGCTTAGAGTTTAATAAATATTTTGTTATGTCATCGTAGCTTGTACATTTTTGTATTCTAGTAGAATTTTATCTAGTTTTAATATTTGTTTTTGAGCAGACTTCTTTATCTTGAGAGAGATCATTTAGTGCTACTTTTCAAAATTTGCAGCTGTGTAAATCCAGATGCTTGGCGAAGCTGCTGTGGTGTGAGGAAAGCCTCTCCTGTTAGGCCAGGAGCCTGTAAGGCACCATCAGCACATGTGAAACCTGCTGTGTATTATAAGCAACAGGAAATAGCACAGAAGCTGCCAGTGCATTTAGGTCATTTGGAAGTTGAATTCTTGTCATATCTTTACTTTGCTTAACATATCTTCTCCCCTTTAGTTCTTTCTTATAGTAATTCGAAGCTGATGACTTTACTGGTATTTTCAGGAGAGCATATACAATTAAAATATTTTTAAATTCAGTATCAGTTCAAAGAACTTAGCATCACCTGCCTCTCACCTTTGGTGAGAAGGTAATGAGCAGCCACTTAGCTCTGTGTGCACCAGGACGATGGTTCTCCTGGAATGGCTAGCTAAATCTGGAAGTTCCTTAGGAGATGGAAACACATCAGCTCCTCGTGTTCCATTCAAAGTGAGCACAGGGCGCTCAGTGAACATGCATTAGGTTAGTGAGTGTCCCCTGCAGGGACTGGTCTCCTATTCCCTTTCCAGACCTCAAAGCTGAATTGTCTGTCCTTCTCTCTGCTCCAGTAGCCTCAGCTATTGAGTACTATTGCCTCTGAGATGCTTCTTGTTCATACTACTGGGATCTTGCCTCCAAAGTTTAGTTGGAAGAATAGGAGGAAACTGTTGCTTTAAACTGCACACAAAACAAAAGGAAGTGGCTTCGCCTTTCCCTAAAGACATGGAGAAAGAGAAGTCCGTTCCCGTGATCATGGCCATGCTATGGAACAAATTCTTGGCCACTCCACACCATCCTTGCTTCTTATATGTTTTGTGTATCAGTGAATTTTTTAGCCCAAGCATTTTCACCTATGGGAGGCGTGTAGAAACGGAGGCACAGAAATGCCAGCTCCTTGCCATTTCATGGGGTCCTTGGGTCTCTGCCTGCTGCCCCACCAACTTTCCCCACAAACCTCTGGAATTTCAGCAGTGCCCTCTGCTGTGGGCCTGTGGAGCCAGACTAAGTTAGACTTCCCGTGACTCAAACTTGGAAGTGATACCCCATGAGGTTTGTTGATTTCTGTTTCTTAGAAACCAGATGCTGATCTGGATCCCCTGAGAGAGGAGGGAGCTACAGGCTTTGGGCACAGGATGCTGTGGTATTTGAAATCCCCTGTAGTGTACCCCATTATACGATCAGAAGAGACATTGGGGCAGTTTGATTTCTCACAGGAATTAGAATTCTATGGCAAAGGGGAGGCTATCTCTGAAAATAACCCTCCAGTGGTGCAGAGTGGGGACCATGGCCAAGAGAGGAGGTGACTTTCCCTCTGTCACTGTGGGACTCAGGTCATGGTAAAGTCATCCTTTGTCCCTTACCTTCCTATGTCATGTACTCTGTATGTTTGTGCATTAGAGATGCATGACAACCTCTAAAGCCGATGTTAGAATGACCCCCAGGGAACATGTTGAGAAGCTATGGAGGCCCTGCAAGGCACAATGACTTCCTCAGGGCCACACACATACCCACCAGAAGGGGAAGGGTCTCAACCAAGCTCTGTCTCCCCAAACCAAGGGAGCTGGCTACACCCGGGCCTGTCTGAGGGCCTGATCCAGGGTGTGTTGGTGTAACTGGGTCCACCTGTGCCTATGTCATGGGAAGACTACAGCCCAGTGGGCCATTGGAACCATCTTGTGTGAGAAAGGGACTCAGGAAAGGACTTCCTGGGATAGTGACCTCACTTCCTTGGCCATGGAACTCACAGAACTTGGAACCCTGGTAGCTAGGCACCCACAGTCCACAAACAGTCCCAGTCTGCTCACTGGTATTGAGACAGCAAGCCCAGAGCCATGAGTTCTTGTTGTCTACAGATCTGTGGGTGCTTAAGCCTCAGGGCTTTTCCTGAGTGTGGAGGTGCTGGGTCAGCGCTGTGTCCCAACGACTCTGGCAATTTTTCCCAAGGAGACCAGAAGTGAGACAGAGGGCACCACAGGTGTCCATAGTTTAACCCACATTCAGATTCCCCTTTCAATAGTGCCAGATCTCACCAGGTTCGTGTGTGTGTGTGTGTGTGTGTGTGTGTGTGTGTGTGTGTGTGTGATATGTCTCCTGAGAATATGGAGAGAAAATATTTTGTTTTGACTGTATGGCAGTGATTCCTTTTGCAAATGGCTATCGTTTTCCTGTTGAACTGTCCCTCGTTGATTGCCCATCCTAGGGAGAAGATGACCAAGGTTCATCAGTGGATGTGTCCTGTCTTGTGGAAACCCTCACAGCACTTCTCCGGGAGCTCGAGGAAGGCCTGGTACCTGCACTGCAGCAGGGGAACACCCCCTATGTCCATGGGGTTTTGTATTTGTACTAAGATTTGGCCAGTACCCAGAAGGCTCTGGAGCTGCTGTGTAAAAGGTGAGTATCACCTCCAAGCACTGGCCCATGGCCATCTCCTGGCCTGGTGTTGGGAATGCTGGGCATCACTCTGAACCTCCATCAGCTCTGTGGAAAGTAGGCTTTTTCAGAGGAGAACTCTGCCTGGGTGTTTAGAAATCCAAGTGGGATGAGCCCTAGGAGTGTTTACCCCAGAGTGGTCCTGGGACACAGGCTGGCGATGGCTCTGGCCTTTCCCTGGGGGCCTGTCCCCTCCCTGAGAGGAAGTTCTCTGCCTCAGACCTCACTCTTCTGAGGCCTCAGGAAAAGCAGTTCCCATATTTGGGAAGGAGTCTGTGGGTTGCATCTGGGAGGGTTCCCACCTGCCTGTAGACAGAACAGGGACCCCTGGGGTCAACTGAGAGGGTCCTGGCCCTGAGGTAGCCAGGCAGCAGGTGGTTGGGTTCATTCATGGCTCAAACATATATGAAGCACCTACCTTTGGCAGGCATTGGCCTATCATTTAGGAATCAGTGCAGACAAACTCTCCCAGCCCTCCTGAGCTCCCGTTATTGTCAGTAAGTTAGTCAAGTCCACCAGGCATCTCGACAGATGAGGGACACAGGATATTAGAGGTCACAGCCTCCTGGTCTTCTCTAGGTATGGACGCCTCCAGCCAGATGTTCAGGAGGAGTACCTTCAAGACAAGAAGTGAGTGGTCTTTGAGCCAAGAGGGAGGGCACCTGTCTCGAGAGTGGTCACTTGGGGGGCTGTTGTCAAGGATGGTTGGGCAGACCTCAGGGTCTACCCTGTTGTTTCCCAGCAGAGGACAGAGGTCTGGGGCTTACTCTCTAGAAGGAACAAAGCAAGCTGTGGTGGGATTCTGGGTACCCAAGGAAGAGAGGCGTGGCTGGAGCCTCAGAGCCAGGCCCTGTGAGGATCCCTCTCCAGCACAGCCAATCCCAGCCTGGATGGCCCATGCCTTTTTGTATAGAGACTGGACAGCAAGTGAAGGGGAGAATCCTACTCACACATGTGCCTCACAGTTTTGCCCCCTTTGCTCTGCTGCTTGTGACCTGCTTGGACACTCTCTGGGAAGCCCCCCATGCAGGGGGCCTTGGGAAGTCCAGCTGAAGGAGAGGCCCTTTACAACATTATCTTCCAGTTGGTACAGGTGGTGACCCAAGCTGCCATCCCATTCTTTCAAAGTCAGCCACCTTCCCGGGCAGCTACATAAAATTCACACACACACAAATGCCAGAGGCAGGGGGTCAAGAAACGATGAGACCAGAAGCCTCCACTTCTCCTAGAATGTTTTCTCGCTGCCCTAGTTCTAAAGTCCTTGAGGGCACCTCCCACATGTGAGCACCTGCGCATTGTGCCAGATGCCCCACCACAGCCATCCTCCTCCTCCCACTAAAACTCTCTATTTTATTTTTTGTGATGGTGTTTTTTTTTTTTTTAATGTCTGGGATGGCGTTGTAGGTATTTTAGTAACATTTATGTTGACACAATAGTGCTCCATCCATTCACCAGGCTGTGCCACCCCCAGCAATGGGTAGCTGAAGATGGAGCCCCCTTAGAGCACATGGGTCCTGTGGGGAGGACACACACAGGCCATCTTAGAGGAGGTGAGATAGAGTCCCCTGTGCATGGAGCAGAGATGACTGCCTAAAGGGTGGTGAGGATTTCAGGGCATTTTTCCCCTACTGTGTTCTGTGACGTTAACTAGGTTAGATGTCATGTGACACTACAAACCCTGCTCATATAAGACAGCAAACTTAATATGTGTCTTCTTACTGCTCCGCAGATCATGTCTCACCTTCTTCTTATTCCCTAAGAAACAATATTGAAGTTAGACCAGATAATAACTCTGTAATGGACTGAACAGTTGAAATAAAACGAAGAGTCCCATGTTTTACATTCCAAATAGAAAGCTGTGCCTTGGGCTGGACTGTAGCTCAGTGGCAGAGTGCTTGCCTAGAATGTATGAGGCACTGAGTTCAATCCCTAGAACTACAAAAAAAAAAAAAAAAAAAACTAAGAAAGGCATGCTGTTGATCTAAAACTATTTTAAAAAGAAAGAAAGAAAAGAAAAGAAAAGAAAAAAAGCTGTGCCTCTTGAATAGTTAGTCCCAATGAGAATGCAAGAGAAATGTTCATAAAGAAAATGAAAGTGCTGCTCCAGGGCATATGTGAATGTTAAGAAAGCAAAACAGCTGATAGGGAGGGATAAAGTTTTCATAGTCTGGAGAACAGATGAAAGGAGCCACGTTCCCTTAAGCCAAAACCGCATCCAGATAAGGCCATAACATTAGATTTTTCTGATGGCAAGAGAAGTGAGAAAGCTCCAAAAGAAGTCTGAAGGTGCCAGAATTTGGTTCATGATGTTCCAGGCAAGAGGCCCATCTCCATATAAGACAAGTGCAAGGTGAAGCAGCCAGTGCTGATGTAGAAGCTACAGCAAGTCATGAAGAAGATCTTGCTAAGCTATCTGATGAAGACGTGATATGGTTGAGTTTCTCGGTGTCCCCCAAAAGCTCATGGGTGAGACAATGCAAGAAGGTTTAGAGGGGAAATGATCCTGTTAGGAGAGCTAAAGCCAATGAGTGAATTAATCCCCTGGCAGGATGAACAGGGGGCACAGATAAAATGGGGTGCCCACACCCTCCCCAAGCCTGGAGGTGTAGGCCGCACCTGTGGAGGAGTCCAGGTGCAGGGTGGAAGCGAACAGCAGCCATCCTCAACGTTCCACATTAGGGTTCCACATTGGAGGTTCCCAGCAACCAGCGGCATCCATCTGCGGGCAGGGTGTTGGTCATGGAGCCCAGGCGCCCTGAGGCACTTTGTGGAGTCCAGTTGAATCGGTGGCTGCAGGGAAAGCGGCGTCCAAATAGGAGCATCCTCATCCCTGGGCGGTGGCGGGATTCTGCTTCCAGTGCAGTGGGGGTGTTGGCAGCATTTCTGGTGGCCAGGTCGGGACTCCAGTGGCCACAGTGTGGAGCCCTGGCTGTGGCGACGGCGACAGCGTAGGGTAGCGGGCCTCAGAGTCAGAGGGCGACAGAGGCTGGGATGCCCTGTGCTGTGGCTGTCCCAGGCCACTGGTCTTGCTCCTGGCAGGGCCTGTCTGCTCAGGATGCGGGACGCGGCAGGCGGCGGTACCCACACAGCCTCTGAGGACCTTATGGTGCCCACGCAGGCGGCGCCTGGCACCCGCCCTGAGCCCACGGGGTGGCTGCTCGCCCCACCCCGGGTTCGCCCTGCCCCTCCCTGGGCTGCGGCCTCTGCGGGGGGTAGGCCCGCTGCCAGCGGGGGGCAGCCTTTGGAGAGGACACCCACCCTCCCCAGCCACATCTCCCCTGGGCTGTGGCCCCTGAGAGCAGAGGCAGTGGGGGGTGGGGCTACAAATCCTCCCCCTCAAAGCGCATCCCTGGGGCGGGACAAGGGTGGAGGGCATAGATGGCAGAGGGAACCCCAAGACCTGCCGCCCTTGGTCTTGGTCTTCTGCCGCCCTTAGACACAGAAATGTACTTTAAAAAAATTAATTAGCTCTAATTAGTTGTACATAACAGCAGAATTCACTTTGGTTCATTGTACAGAAATGGAGCACAGCTTTTCATTTCTCTGGTAGAACAGGAGGTATAACTGCACCATATGTGCAGTCCTGCATGTACCTAGGGAAATGATATCCGTCTCATTCCACCCTCTTTCCTACCCCATTCCCGTCCCTCCTATCCTTCCCCTTCGCCCCAAGTTCCTCCATTCTTCCCTTGCCCCCCTCCATTATGGATCAGCATCCACTTATCAAGGAGAACATTCAGCCTCTTGTTTGGGGGGATTAGCTTATTTCACTTACATAATATTCTCCAATTCCATCCACTTACCTGCAAGTGTCATAATTTTATTCTCTTTTAAAGCTACGATTCCATTGTGTACATATACCACATTTTCTTTATCGATTTAGCTCTTGAAGGACTTCTAGGTTGGTTCCACAGTTTACATACTGTGACTTGAGCTGCTATAAACATTGTTGTGGCTGCATCACTCTAGTATGCTGATTTTAAGTCTTTTGGGTATAGACTGGAGGAGTAGAATTGCTGGGTCAAATGGAGGTTCCATTGCATGTTTTTTGAGGAAGCTCCATACTGCTTTCCAGAGTGGTTGCACCAATTTGCAATGCCACTAGCAATGTATGAGTGTACCTTTTCCACCCACATCCTCACCAACACTTATTGTTGCTTGTATTCTTGTTAACTGCCATTCTGGCTGGAGTAAGATGGTCTTAGAGTCGTTTTGATTTGCATTTCTCTAATTTCTGGTGAAGTTGAACATATTTTCATATATTTGTTGATCGACTGTATGTCTTCTTCTGTGAAGTGTCTGTTCATTTTCTTAGCCCATTTATTGATTGGGTTATTTATTCTTTGGGTGTTGAAGTTTTTGAGTTTTTTATATATCCTGGAAATTAGTGTTTTATCTAATGTGCGTGTAGTAAAGATGTTCTTCCACTCTGTGAGCTCTCTCTTCATATTGTTTCCTTTGCTGAGAAGAAGCTTTTAAGTTTGAATCCTGCCGCAGTCTTGGCTGGGCACAGAATCATGAGCCACTCAAGCAGGAATGAAACTTTATTTTTGAAAAAGCCGCCAATACTCCGTAGGCGCCGGCAAGCAAAAAACGGTACACCCACGCGTGCGTCTACCGGAACCGGGGGGGGGGGCGGCCCTCCCCCGGAATTCCATCCTACTATCCTTCCCCAACCAATGGGAACTCTCCAGGAGTCCCCTAACATGAGTCCCGTAGCAGGCCAAGGTGAACAGCAGGAGTCCAATTTCCATATGAATGTAAATCTTAACATAATCATATCATCTCAGTGGCTAGCTGGCATGTCACCTTACAACCCAAAGTGCCATGCATCATATTATTTGCTTGTGGCTCCTAGCATCTGTCCCCTTCTGTTTAATTAAGCAACAAGCAATGTGGCTAGGGACCATGCCTGGTAGGTTGTCCAATTCAACATATGGTTCTTACCCGTCATGGGAGAACTGACCTTTAGGCGTCAGCTTCCTGTCTTAGGTTGAATCCACTGCAATCAGATCAACCCGTCACTGACTACCGGTCCAGCATTCAGCCATGCTTGTGGATAGGCCTATGCACCAGTGGGGGGGTGAGGTTCTTGCCTCAACTCTGTTGGCCCCCAAATTTAGCCTTAGTGCCAGTGGGGGGGTGAGGTTCTTTGCCTCACCTCTGTTGGCCCCCAAATTTTAGACCATCACTAGTAGAAGGGAGGAGGATACAGAAATGCCACGACACCAAGCCAATTGATGGCTCCTTTGGAAAAATTGCGTCACTGGTGACATCATCAGCAAAGATATGCCAGCATTACCACAATTAACATGGGGTGAGCTGGCAAGGAAATTGCATCACTGGTGACACCATCAGCAAAGATATGCCAGCAGTACCACAATTCGCTGCACCAGACGATATTTCACAATGCATGCAACTGATATATAGTCCAGGCAAGTTCTGCAGGCAGTTCAAATCGGAGGAGTCTATCAATATGTCCATTTCCTCCCAAAGTAAATCAAGTCCTTGATTGAGCATTACTTGTTGAGTTATATTCATTGTTGCATCAGTTTATATAGTTTACTGTGATAGCTATCATAGAAGCTATAGTTTGGTTTTATCTCAGTCTTCACAGGCACTGGGATGGAGATGGAAATTCTGGCAATGACACTAAAGAGACATTATCCTGAACAGAATTATTAAATATAATGAAAAGGTGAAAGTAAACAAACAGATCTGTTAACCTCCTTTAAAAACAATCCTTAACAGCTGTTTACCTAATTTAAATTAGTAAACAAACAGATCTGTTAACCACCTTTAAAAACAATCCTTAACAGCTGTTCACCTAATTTAAATTAAACCATATAAATCACGTGAATAAAAAAAAATTCGGATCCATTTTTTCATGAGTGCTCCTCATATATGAAATATGGACATACACACATACAGACATACAACACAAAACAGTGCACACATAACATACAACACATAAGACAATAAAGGCCTTGTAGCTTTACCTACGTGAAATCTCCATTGCAATGTTTAAAAACTCTAGTCAAAAAATAAAACACAGTCAAAAAAATAAAACTGATCAGAAAAACATTAACCTAGGTTTGTATGAGCTCAAAAATAAAATAGAACTTTATGATGTGGGAAAAATGCCATAATAAAATAGATATTGAAAAAAACACCTTGGCTAATCACTGTCACAGATGTAAGAATAGCCAAGCTGGAGCTCTGGATATCAGCTGTTATGGATTTGAGTCAAATCATCTTCTTTTTCTGTAGAAATTGTTTTAGTTAATCTCTCTGGAATCCAAATCGGTTGCTGTTCCTCCTGTGGAAAAACACAGACAGAGCCCCAATTCCAGACTATCACTGGATCCGGACCTTTCCATTGTCCTGTTAGAATATCTTTCCAAAGTACCTTAGGCTTATGTACATTTTTTGGATACAAATGTCTTTCCGCAGCACTAAGTCCCGATGAATCCAAATTTAAAAAGTTTAGAGTAAAAAGGGTTATTTTAAGTTTATCTTTGGGGGATATATACCCCTTTCCAATTCCCTCCTTTTGTTTTAATAAGTACCTTTTAATAGTTTGATGAGCTCTTTCAACTATGCCTTGTCCTTGTGGATTGTATGGAATTCCTGTTATGTGAGTAATGCCAAATGATGAGCAAAATTGTTTAAAAGAGGTGGAAGTATAACCAGGACCATTATCCGTTTTTAACTGTTTTGGAACGCCCACAGTGGCAAAATTTTTTAAGCAATGAGCTATAACATCTTTAGTTTTTTCTCCGGCATGAAGGGAGCCCATCAAAAATCTGGAAGAAGTATCAACTGTAACATGTAAATATTTTAATTTTCCAAATTCTGGCAAGTGTGTGACGTCCATCTGCCAAATATGGTTAGGTATCAGTCCTCTAGGATTGACTCCAAGATTAACTTGTGGTAAAAATGTCACACAATTTTGACATTGTTTTATTATATGTCTGGCTTGTTCTTATTTTAAAACGCTTTTGTAAAGTATTAACATTGACATGGAACCTTTTATGAAAATTTATAGCTTCCTCTACTGTGGAGAAAATATGTATGTCATGTGTAGATTTATCTGCTAGATCATTGCCCATACTAAGGGCTCCAGGCAATCCTGTATGTGCCCTGATATGTCCTATAAAGAATGGATCTTTTCGGTCCCAGATTAGACTTTGTATAGCGGAAAACAAAGAGAAAACAGTAGAAGAAGGTGAAATCCTACCAGCATCTTCAAGGGATACTATAGCATTAACTACATACTGACTATCAGAAAATAAATTAAATACAGAATCTTTAAACATCATAAAAGCTTGTAATACTGCATTAAGCTCTACCTTTTGAGCTGATTGTTTGGGTACTAAAAATGTAAAAGTTTGATCAGGAGTAACTACTGCTGCTGTACCATTGTTTGACCCATCAGTGAATATATTTGGAGCATTTATGATAGGGGTTTTTCTTGTCATTTTTGGAAAAACTACAGGATGCTTAGACCAAAAAGACAACAAAGGATTAGATGGTAAGTGATTATCAAATGAAACACTAGTTTTACACATGATTATTGCCCAAGTATTTAACTCATTAGCTAAGTCATCAATTTGATCCATAGTATATGGAGTAATAATTTTATTGGGAGAAATCCCAAACACTCCCTTTGCTGCTTTTATTCCTTTGAGTATTAATTGTCCTACAGCCTCAGGATATCTAGTAAGAATAGTGTTAGGAGAATAAGATAAATGTATCCACAATAATGGACCTTCTTGCCAAAATACTCCTGTAGGAATATTTTTTGTTGGTAGTACAATAAATAATAAAGGCAAACTTATATCAATTCTATCCAAATGCATATTTTCCATATATGTTTCAATGATTTTTAATGCTTTTCTTGCTTCAGGCGTTAACATGCGGGGTGAATTTGGATCTGATGGACCTTTTAGAATATCAAATAAAGGTCCTAACTCTCCTGTTGGTATGCCTAGATAAGGCCTTATCCAATTTATGTCTCCCAATAACTTTTGAAAGTCATTAAGTGATTTGAGTTGATCTACTCATATTTGAATTTTTGGTGGACGGACCATGGTTGAGGATAATAGAACTCCTAAATAATTAATTGGAAGATTTAATTGTACTTTATCTATTGCTATCTCTAGATTATAATTTTTCAATAAGTTTGTAAGTGTGGCATAACATTCTAGCAATGTGTTTTTATCTTTATGTGCCAATAACACATCATCCATATAGTGAAATATTTGTAGTTCAGGATTTTGATTTCTAAGTGGCTGGATTGCTTTATTAACATAAATTTGACACATAGTTGGGCTGTTAGCCATCCCTTGAGGGAGTACTTTCCATTCATATCTCTAATCAGGACCTTCATGATTCAGTGCAGGGATAGTAGATGCAAAATGTGGACTATCCTCGGGATGAATTGGAATTGAAAAGAAACAATCTTTAATATCTATAGCTAAAACATGCCAGGTTTTTGGTAAAGCAGACAATTGGGGAATCCCTGATTGAGCAGGTCCCATAATAACCATCTCATTATTAAAGGCTCTTAAATCTTGTAATAATCTCCATTTACCAGATTTCTTTTTAATGACAAAAATGGGAGTATTATGGGGGGATACGGAAGGTTGTATATATCCTTCCGCTAATTGTTGTCTGACCAAGTCATGGGATACTTGTATCTTTTCTTTAGTCAGGGGCCACTGAGGAACCCACACTGGTCTTTCTGATTTCCAAGTAATTTTGATTGTCTCAGTGGCCCTTTCTGAAAACCCAATCCATGTCTATTTATTTCTTCATCTATTTGAATAGGTGCTGTCATACCTTGTTCTTGTTCTCTTAATCTTTTTTCTTTCCTAAAGCCTTGTTTAGCCCTAGTAGTGGGCACATTAGGATTGATGTTATTTGTTAATGTCAATCCTAATTGATCTAGGACATCTCGTCCCCATAAATTTACGGGAAGATGATCCAATACATAGGGCTGTATAGTTCCTTCACATCCTTCAGGATCCCTCCAATCTAATACCATAGCACTTCTATGGGGATTTGTTGCCACTCCTAGGCCTCGAAGCGTTTGAGTGGCTTGTTGTAATGGCCAATGTTTTGGCCATTCTTGACGAGATATGATGCTGAGGTCAGCACCTGTGTCCAGAAGCCCATTAAAGTCATGTCCTTGAATATTTAATTTTAGCATTGGGCGAGAATCTAAATTTAAAGACAGCATAGCCCAATCTACACCTGTGGAGCCTAATCCCTTGGAACCTCTTTCTACATTACAACTGGCAAATTTATCATGCAGGCTGGGTATTATTAATAACTGTGCTATTCTATCTCCTGGTGAAATTACTGATATACTTCTTGGGGAACTAGCTATAATTTTTATTTCACCCTCATAATCGGGATCAATTACCCCAGGACTTATCATAAGTCCTTTTAGTGTAGAAGAACTGTGTCCCAATAATAAGCCTACTGTTCCCTGGGGAAGAGGTCCTTTTACTCCTGTGGGAATTATTTGAACTCCCATCTCTGGAGTTAGTACTGCTCTGGCAGAGGTGCAGGTGTCCAACCCTGCACTCCGTCAAGTTTGTCTGATGAGGGATTTAATGGATAATGCGTCCTGGGCACTACCTTGATGGTGCTGCTGGGTTCCTCCATTGCCCCATATATTTGTGGTTTTGGTCCCTGGGGCATTGGGCCCTCTAGTCCGTTTTTTGGCAATGGAGCCTGATACCTTTCTCCATGATATCGTGGGTAAACACTTGGTCCTTGTCTGTTTTTTGATAACGGAATACCCTCTATGGTGTTTTGAGAACGGCATTCATTAGCCCAATGTTTCCCTCTATGGCATCGTGGGCAAATACCTGGTATTCTATTCCTTTGATACCCAGTTTTGTTAAACCCTCCTCTTATGGGGCAACTCCTTTTAAAATGTCCTGTTTGATTACAATTACAGCATGTTTTTGGCCTGGCATCTAAAGCCTGTTGTACTGCTGCTAAGACTTGCCCTTGTTCATTAATGTCTCTACATAATTTAATATATGTGTTTAAATCTTCATGTCTCCATGGTCTAATGACCTCTCTGCAGCAACGATTTGCTTGGTCATAAGCCAGTTGTTTTTTAAATGGCATTACCTGTTCTGTATTTCCAAATATTCTAGAGGCTGTCTGAATAAGCCTATCTACAAATTCAGCGTAAGGTTCATTAGTTCCTTGTATTACCTTAGATAATTGACCTTGTAAATCTCCATGCCCCTGTAAAGTTTTCCATGCCCTAACTGCATCTACAGCAATTTGTGCATATACGCCAGGGTCATATTCAATTTGCTGTCTTTGACCCTCATAAGGTCCCTTTCCCAATAGCATATCTATATTTCTTTGAGGGTAACCGGCTTCTGCATTTCGCCTAGCTGTCTCCATGCAAAATTCCTCATTGGCAACCTTCCATAACAAATATTGTCCTCCATTTAGCACAGATCGACACATGTTAGCCCAATCTGCTGGTGTCATGTCCAAGTTGGTAACAGATTCGACCATGCTTACCGTGAAGGGAGCTTGTGGCCCATAGGTTGTTACAGCCTCCTTTAATTGCTTTACTGTTTTGAAATCTAAAGCACGGTGAATTCGTTGCCCTCCTGCCTGCTCAAGTACAGGGCATGCTAATCTTTGGGGTCCTGCCTCAGAATTCCGTCCATCAACTATGGGACTTGAGGGCCGCTCAGCTGTAGATGCAGCTGTTGGCTGAATTACACCCTCTGGTGATAGAATGGAGCTAGTATCAACCTCCTGTTGTAATTCTCCACCTGATGGCTGTTTTTCCTCTAAGCTTTCTTTCTTTAAATTTTCCTCTGTCTGACTAGCTTGAGAGACCTTCTCTTTTGCTTGACCTAGCGTTTTTTCTACCATAGTTTGGACCTCTAACAACTTACTTAATAGTTTTTCGGTTTGTTTTTTACTAGATTCTAATCTACTATAAAGGTAATGTAACCCAATAAGATAGGATAAAACAAAGCCAAAGCAGAATGAAACAAAAATGGAGCAGAGAATGGTTATATCAATTTTCTCTTTCTCAGGGCCGAATAACTTCAAACCTTGAGCCAACCATTTTTCCCAGTTCGCCTGAGAAAATTCTAGGGCTAGGGAGCTTGAAATAAAAACAAAATAAATCAAAACAAGAACACATTGTTTTTTGAAATGGTCACCCATTCTGTCGCCTTCCCTCAGGGGCGAGCAATTTTACTCACCTCTAAGTTTCAGGCGTTCCCCGCACGGGCCACCAATTGCCGCAGTCTTGGCTGGGCACAGAATCATGAGCCACTCAAGCAGGAACAAAACTTTATTTTTGAAAAAGCCGCCAATACTCCATAGGCGCTGGCAAGCAAAAAACGGTCCACCCACGCGTGCGTCTACCGGAACCCGGGGGGGGCCGGCCCTCCCCCGGAATTCCCTCCTACTATCCTTCCCCAACCAATGGGAACTCTCCAGGAGTCCCCTAACATGAGTCCCGTAGCAGGCCAAGGTGAACAGCAGGAGTCCAATTTCCATATGAATGTAAATCTTAACATAATCATATCATCTCAGTGGCTAGCTGGCATGTCACCTTACAACCCAAAGTGCCATGCATCATATTATTTGCTTGTGGCTCCTAGCAGAATCCATCCCATTATTAATTCTTTATTTTATTTCTTGCCATTTAGAGTCTTGTTAAGGAAGTCAAGACCCAATCCAACATGAAGATTGGGGCCTGCTTTTTATTCTGTTAAGTACAGTGTCTCTGGTCTAATTCCTAGGTCCTTGATCTACTTTGAGTTTTGTGCAAGGTGAGAGGTCGTGGTTTAATTTCAGTCTGCTACATATGGATTTACACTTTCCCCAGCACCATTTGTTGAAGAGGCTATCGTTTAGCTAATGTATGTTTTCGGCACCTTTGTCAAGAATGAGATAACTACATTTATGTGGGTTTTTCTCTGTATCTTCTATTTTGTACCATTGGTCTACATGTCTGTTTTGGTGCCAATAGCATGCCATTTTTGTTACTACAGATCTGTAGTATAGTTTAAGGTTTGCTATTGTGATGTCTCCTACTTCACTCTTCTTGCTAAGGATTGCTTTGTCAATAAGGATTTCTCTGTGTCTATTTTTCCAAATGAATTTCATGATGACTTTTTCTATTTCTATGAGGAATGTTATTGGGATTTTAATTGGAATCGTATTAAATCTGTATAAGGCTTTTGGTAGTGTGGCCATTTTGACAATATTTATTCCACGAGGGAGGAATTGGAAATCAGGTACCTGCTCAAAAGGTGACCGATCCGATAGCCACGCCCACCCCAAATGGTGAGGAATGCTTTCCAAGATGTAGTTGGTGTGCTTCCAGAGCCGGGGTGTCTGGTGATGTCAGGGGAACCGATGGCCTTGTGCTGTGGGGAGGTAGCCTGAGTGACCTGCGGGGGAGGGGAGCGGAGTCTCAGCGGTCTGCAGATGTGTTGGTAGGTGGTTTTGCTAAGGCTCTGGCGGCGTCTTAAGTGAACTGGAACTTTGGCTTTGGGTCCTACTGGGAGACTGAGGCTCGGAGCCCTGCGCGGGGTCACAGCGCTGGTCATTTCTGTAGAGAGAAGCTGTACAGGGGCCTCTAACACTCTCAGAGATGCAGAATTCCTACTGGAGAGATCTGGATCACAGAGCAACACAGAGGCTGCTTCCCTCTGGTCCGCCATCTTGAAACTCTTTTCAATTTCTTTAGTTTTCATTGTATAGGTCTTTCATCTCTTTTGTTAAATTTATTCCCAAATATTTCATTTTTGAGGCTATTGTGAATGGGATAGTTTTCCTAATTTCTCTTTCAGAGGGTTCATCACTAATATATAGAAATGCATTGGATTTATGGATATTGATTTTATATCCTGTGACATTGCTGAATTTGTTAATATTAGAAGTTTTCTGGTGGAGTTTTTTTGCATCCTCTATGTGTAGAATCACGTCATCAGCAAATAGGGATAGTTTGAGTTCTTCTTCCCCTATTCCTATCCCTTTAATTTCTTTCATCTACAGCTCTGTCGTGCAGTCTAAGCTGTAGTGGAGTTTAGACAGCAGTATAGTTTAAACTCTGGCTAGAGTTTCAGGGACTATGTAGAGTAGAAGGTGAGAGAGGGCATCCTTGTCCTGTTCCAGTTCTGAGAGGAAACGCTTCCAATCAGAAATGCACTTTGAGGATGAAGAGGTCCTAGTTCCTCTGCTTTCTCCCCCCACAGCCCAGGTGGGATGTCTCTTGGGAAGGTGGGGGTCCTCTCCCAAGGCTGCCCCACCTGGCAGATGGCCTAGTTCCCCTGCAGAGGCCACATCGGGGATGGGGCGAGTAGCCACCCAGCGGGCTCATGGCCAGTGCCAGGCGAGGTAGGTGTGGGCAGCCTAAGGTCCTCAGCAGCTGCCTGGATATTGCCACCTCCCACCTGCTGCTTCCTGAACAGGCCGCTCAGCCTGGACCAAGACCCAGGGCCTGGAGCAGCCACTGCAGAGGCCATTCCAGCCTCTCGTCGCCCTTCCACTCTGAGGCTCACTGCCCTGCGCCCTCGCTGCCGCCCCGGCCTGGAGCTCTTCACTGTAGCCACCGGACTCCCCACATGGTCGCCAGATGCCACTGCAGCAGGATTCCTGTTACCCCAGCAAGATGAAGATGCTCACCACAGGACGCCTCTGTGTCCTCAGCCCCGATTCTGGACTCTACTGGTGCCGCCGCCACAGTCCAGCAACCAAACTCTCAAACCCCAGCTGGACTGTGGTGCTGCCCACCAAGGGCCCAAGGTCAATGCCCTTCACCCCCTGCCGTGATGCCTGACTCCAGTGCCCCATGCCCGATCCCGGATGAAGCTGCATGTTGCTGCCGCCACCACCAGACTCCATCATGGACGCAAGACAGCGATACTCGGCACTGGATGCCCACTTCACCCACTGCAGCCAGACTCCTGTGGCACTGCAGGACAGAAATGATCATGGCAACATCCCTCTGTTGTCACCACAGCTGCTTCTGGACTCTTCTGCTGCCACCGCCACTCTGATTGTGCAGCAAGGGATCTCCCAAACTGCAGCTGGATGCCAACACCTCAGCTGTTGCCACCCCCACGCCAACTCTCAACTCTGGACCTCCCTCACCTGATGCCCTACGCCTGAAGCAGCTACATGTTGCTACTGTTGCCACCAGATGCTACCACTCCATGATGCCCCTTCAGCGACTCCATCCCAAAGATGCTGCTGTGCTGCCCAACACCACAGAAGCTGGGAAGTTGAGCAGTCTCCATCCCAGTCGCCTCATCAGTGCCCACCGCTTGCCGCCTGCCTTTCCTCCCCCAGGACCTCCCACCAGTCCTTCTGGGCCCTTGAGCAGGAGTTGTGCTAACTCAGGGAACTCATCCAAGGAAAACAAGTGAGTACTTTAAACAAAGGTTGCAGTCCTCAGAGCAGGCAGTGGGCGGGGCTAGGTGGGTCCAGCCTGCTGGTGAGGGGGCAGGGGTGGAGCCTCTGGCCTCCTCTGGACCTTGACCCTGTGGGGCAAGCTGGAGAGGGATCTCTGGCTGCTCTGGGAGCCCAGCCTGGAAGCAGCTTCCTACCTCACCCTCACACTCCTCTCTGAAGGGGACTCTGCATTCCAGAGAAAGCCATCTGGGCTCTTGGGCTCTGGGCAGTGGTATGAGCCAGACTGGACAGACTCCACCCACCTGGACTTGGGGAAAAGCCCCCTCTTGGGAAAATACCCTCCTAGATCTACCAAACTTAGCCTGACATTGGCTTCTTCCATGAGATTATCAAGAAAGGAAAAATAAGTTACCTAGTTTTGTCTTGCAAAGGGGGGTAGTGTGGGGAGAGGCAAAGGCATCAGAGTTGGTAGAGCTGAATTCACATCCCTTTTAACTGGGTGACCTTGTCCAAGGTCCAGAACTAGGTACAACCTTGGTTTTGCATCTGGTAAAACAAAGATGGTGAGGATGATAAGCTATCACCATCTGTCGTAGCTGGAGACCTAATGCGTGGTTCATAAATCTGACTATTCCAATAACTTAAGAAAATGACAAAGAAGGCACACAACCACACAGAAGTACCTTTTCAATAATCTGGGGGTGCAAAGACATAGAGCCACTGGAATTCTTTATTCTTACATAGGAGACACACAAGGGGAGTTTCCATAGAACATTTTATCCCCCAAAGGGCAAAGGGGTCGGAATACAAGGAACAGATGAGTGTAACTCAACCCCAGTGGGTGATGCCTACACCTGGAGCCATGCCTTGCTATCTGAGCTGGGGTGACGCCCACATTACTGCAACCTGGCACTGCCCTGCCAGACTGAATGCAATAAGTTTTCAGAACCCGGTGCATCAGGACTTAAAGGCGTCCGCATCCAAGGCAGCTCCCGACAATAAGCCATGGGCAAATCAAGTTGTTCTGCACTACCTCACCTTGGGAGCCAGGTGAACATATTTCCATGCAGAAATATATTCTCAGACTAAAGGTGACACACCTACAAGTGCACCTTTGGATGACAACTGACCTGTGAGGTAGGGAGTTGAAATTTACATCATGTTTTTAGATGAAATAATAATATATGGAAGATCATAAACCAAAGCATGAAATGTTGGGTCCGGCTCATGGAATTAAAAGCTGTTTTCAAATTTGTTTAAAGTTACATTGAGATAAATCTATGTAGTTCAAACCTTCCAGGATATCCCCCACCTCTGCTGCACACACAGGGAGCAGTGTCCACAATTTTTTTACTCCTCTTTACAGTATCACCAAAGGTATGTATGTATGTGTGTGTGTGTGTGTGTGTGTGTGTGTGTGTGTGTACACACACACACACACATATATACTTGCACACATATACGTAGTGTATTATGTAATATTTTGTTCTTTTTGGTTTGTTTTTAGACTGTCTGAAATAGAATCTCATATACATTCTTTTGCTCCCCTTCAGCTGACCATCAGGAAGAAGGAAACACCAGAGAAGCTTGAGGATCAGAAGGACACCAGCCCTGCTCTGGTCACTCTGGAAGCTGGGTAGCCTGCACACACCAAAGCTTGAGGAAACAGCAGCCCTGCTTCAGCCTCTTGAGGGCTGGCTGATCAATGCAAGGAGGAAAATAAACTAAGCAACAGGACAAATGGACTGTTTCATCCTGTAAGAGGGCTCTCATACTGTGGTGCATTGCCACCCCTTACTTCTGTCATATATACAGTCCTCTCCTTGGTCTTTCCTACAGGACTGACAACAAGGAGACACATAGCTAACCCATAATGGGGGGAGGGGCAAGGGAAGATTGCAGGGACTTTGGATTTGGCAGAGAGGAGTGTGGGAGGGGAGGGGATATGGGAGTGGGAAGGATGGTGGAATGAGGTGGATTCTATTAATCTATGTACATGTATGATTGCAGGAATGGGGTGACTGTGCATTGTGTCTAACCAGAGAAATGAAAAGTTGCCTCCATTTGTGTTTAATAGTCAAAATGCATTCTGCTGTTATATATAACTAATTGAAAAAAATTCATAAAGGTCTAAGGCTTAAAAGGAAGTTTAGACACTTTAGTGGTCATAAAAATATGTACACTTTTCTTATATAAAATTTAAACTTATTAATTAAATTGAAAAAAAAAACAGCTAGCACATGTACTAGTTCAAACCTGAAAGGCCATTAAGGCTTGGGAACCAAGCTCACTATTTGGAGGATGTTTTTTCTATTCTTGGTGGATTCAAAAGTTTAATTGACATAGTATGGATTATGCTATTGTTTATTGCTTTCATGTTTGTCTCCCCTTTACAGTGAAACTATTGGGTCAACTATAGAAGCAGCTGTTAGAGAGAGAGGAGAGAGAGAGAGAGAGAGAGAGAGAGAGAGAGAGAGAGAGAGAGAGAGGGAGGCGCGGGGAGGGAAACACAGAGGGAGAAATTAAGATTATGGCATTATATAAAATTGTAAGCTGATGTTTTTTGATTTAAAGGGTTAAATAATGAGCATTAAAGGGTTAAATAATGAGCATCAGAGGGGGTAACGATGTATCACAAATACTCCAAATGATGTAGTGTCCAAAAGATCCCCACCGTAATTGTAATATATAAGCCTTTCTCCTAGTAAACAAGATTTTTTTTTAAATCAACAGGATTTCTAGAGCTCATTGTGGTTTAGCTCCTCTTTATTGTAAAGGTCAGGTTTCTCTTTCTTGTAAAAGTTAGGTCTGCAGGGCTGGGGTTGTGGCTCAGTGGTAGAACACTTACCTAGCAGGTGTGAGGCACTGGGTTTGATTCTTACACCACATAAAAATAAAATAAGGTATTGTGCCCATCTACAACTAAAAAAAAAAAAAGTTATGTCAGCAATCAAACTTGTTGATGTACAAAAGTTACTCTTTCTCTTTTCTTAGTAAAATCTTGTGAAACCTCTGTCCAACCTAAGAACATGGAAGGAAAAAGTAACTATTATGTTAACCATTATATTGTATAGCCACTCACTGAATAGAAATCCCAGAGAACTTCCATACCTGGAGTCCAGGGATTTTTTGGCATTAGCCCCTCTGGATTACACCAGCTTAAATAAACCTTGTTCCTGCACATTTCTCAAGTGTCCAGCCTCCTCTGTCCTACATCAATACCTGCTTGAAATGCTAGAATGTCCCCATTCTTGAAGGACACACAGAGACAGTCTCTCTGACTCTGTCACAGTATGAATTCTATCCAAAAATATTAATCACAAAAAACTAAAGGGAGATTACACTATAGTGACCTCCCGGGGGGGGCGGAGATTCAGTGTTGCATGATGAAACTTGTATACATATATTGAATTGCTATGATATACCCTGTAAAGATATAGAAATGATACATCTGAATAAACATGTTTTGCGAGAAATTGAATGTCATGTTTGCATTTGGGTTTTTTCTAATATTATGCTGTAATAATATTTAATGATGTGACTATATTTTTTTAAATCTGAAAAAAATCAGAATTTTGTACAGTAACATTGTTAGTAAAGGGGATATTTTGGTGGTTAGAATTTATGCTTTCCTGTTGTTAAAGCTAACATGTTGAATTAAAGCTTTGCAGCAGACACCAACTCCATTAGAACCTCAGTCTGGTGAAGCCACAGCGTGGTGCCTGACCAGGGAAGTGCCCATGTGTGCCTGGTTCTTTGCCACCCAGTAGATAGGAGCCCTGACCCAGGGGGTGGGACCTGCATTCCTGTCCCCTTACTTTCTCATGTTGGGGCACCTTGACTGCTGTGCTCTGCTTTAATCTCTCATCTGTGAGAATATTTGTCCAATGTGCCATGGGGCTGTTGAAGATCAGTGATGAAATTTATGAAGTTTAACTAAGTCTGGCTGGTCTATAGCTGAGGAGTGGGGCACCCTGCCAAAGCTGCCTATGTGACTGCCCTCTACCTGCTTTCCTGTGTGGTCCCTGTGGAAGGCAGGGGCACTCCTGTTCATCTGCCATGCAGCCTGCCAGTTTCAAAGGGTGGGAGATGTTAAGTAGCAGTGAATTGTGAGAAATGAAATGCAAACCAATATCAGGGCAAGGTCATGGGTTGTCCTTAAGTTACTTTTAAGGTTTTCTTTAAATTAATTTTAAGGCAAGTGGGTACTCAGATAATGCAGGAAAACAACAAGTATACAAATAAAGAGAACAAAAGGAGCCAAATAGGAATTTCTTAACTCTTGACAGGGTCAGTTGAGGTCATTGAAAAGCTAGAATTGATGGCCACAGCTGTCCCAATTCTCACATTAACATAGGATTGACTTGTAAGTAACACTCCCCTCCCTAGGTGGACACCATGACAGTTTTGGAAAGGACCAACTAGGGCCCAAAACTCTACCACCTGACATGAAGGAGTTGAACCCTGATTGGCAAAGAGTGCTGAAGGTGGGCCCCAGTTCTCAGGGCACCCCGAAAACACCAATCCGTTTGGAGACAGCACTGTTCCATTTGTCGTTCTTGGCTGGGAGAGGACCCACTCTCTCAGGAGTGCTCTTTGTTTGAGCCTTACTCTACTTTTACTTATAATGAAGCTCTCCTGCATGGCTTTTTGAGTCTGTAATTTTTCTTTCTTTGGAACACAAGCACTGAGGTGTGGAGCTTCCACTCCCCACTCTCCTGGAGTCCCTTGTCAACCCTAGCGACCTGCATCTTGGTATACCATTTCAGTAAGAAGAGTCTCTTATTTGGAGCTAAAGTTTTATGGCAATAAACAAGGCATCCTATGAGTCCATGAGTGGTGATAGTAGCAGAAGCTTTATGAATAGGGAAAGAACATTTACATTTGGAATGTGTATTTACTCCTGTGAACCACCATGTTTCTGCTAGTGTTTGTGAGCAACTCTACTATCTCCAGGACTCTGTGTCAGCTTGTTATCAGTAGGAGGAACATGCACCAGTGGAGTAGCTAGGTCAATCCAGGTAGGAAGGAGCCCATGTTCTGCCCAGGCATACACTCCCTTTCGGAAATGTGGGGTGATAACAGGATTCCAGAATGTGGGTCCCCAGTTCTAGACCATACTTCCAATGGGAACTTAAAAATCTCTTCACACAGAAATCACTAGGCTCAAATGGTTTCACCAGCAAGTTTTATCAAACGTCTAAGGAGCAAATAATTTCATTCTTACATAAAATCCCCCAGGGTACTGAAAAAGGACATTCCTTATTTCACATGAACATTAGGCCAATCTAATAAACATGGGTGCAAAATTCTTCACTAAACATTATCAAATCAAGTGCGGTGTAGCAAATGTGTATTTTATAATCTGTCCCAGTAATGCTATACATAATTCTATCAAGGGGGGAAAACATACATACATACATTTATCCTAGAATGAAAGGTTTAATATGTGAAAATCAATGTGATTCCCCACCTCAATAGAGTAAAGGAAGAACATGATATGATTTTCTCACTAGAGGCAGAAAAGCACTTCATGCTAAGTGACATGCAGGGCATTAGAATAAAGAGCAACTTCCCTTTTCTGTTCCAGAGCAGTTTCAAAAGTGCTAACCACTCTTTTGTAAGGCTGGTGGATATTTTAGGGATGCAGGTTGGGCAGTATGAAGGGTTCATTCTTACAAATCCATACTAAATCAATATCACTTTGACATCTGTTTAAATCTGTTCACATAACTTGGAGGGAATCTGGTGATGTAACAAAATGTAGAAAAAAGAAATGCTCCTGAGGGCTCAGATTGGCCTCAGGAGGAGAGTGGAAAGGAGAGGGGGAGCTAGTCCTGGGTAGGCATCGGCATCCACATTTTAAACTGCTACAGCCCATCAGTCCCCCTGACTGTCTTCAGCCTTGGCCTTTGGACAGAGCCAGCCCAGCAGCATGGGCAGGTGGGCAGGTCGGCAGGGCACTGAGGCCAGGAGAATCTTCTCGAAGAAGAGGAACTTAGTCACAGGTCTCCATGGACAGGAGCAAGGCAGAGAAGAACCAAGACAGTTTCTTCTCCAAATGCAAATCCCAGCAGCCTCTTCCTCTCAGGCTTCTCAGACCAGATCTTAATTGGAATCCTCTCTTTGCTGAATCCGTGGGATCCCACAGACTTCATCTGGGGCAGGCTGCAAGCTGGGCGGAGGCATAAATCTGAGCCCCAGGACACACATTGGTACTAATTCCTGGGCAGGGATGGCAGTGTCCCCTCTGTCACTCAAGGAAGGACTATGGTCCCCGTGGGGCAACAAGTTCCAGACAGGAGTGGGGCCTCTGTAAGCTCTTTACACATCAACTTTGCTCAATCTATCTTAACCCTGAATTAAAGAATATATTTAACTCCTTCAAAAAGGGAAATTCTCTTCTAAGTACCTGGAGAGGACCAGGGAGGCTGTGGTATTTGGTCCAGCGAGACTGTTGGCTTCATGTGACCTGAGCTACACAGAATCCTGCCCCGGGTTTCACTGGGGCCATAGGATGGAAGTGAAGATGTCTAAGGCCAGAAGAAACCCTAACATATATTTCCTAAGTAACAGAGTGTGTAAGTTGTTTTTCCAGAATCCACTTAAAGAAAATTTATAACCAGCTATTCAAAAATGGACCTCTGCAGAAAAGCCAGCCCCATCAGCCAGTGACTTTTTTGAGGTTTAAAGCGTAACCTCCCTGCCACCCCACAGAACTTGATAACTACCTGGAAAAGAAATATACAACCTGTGAAGGGGCAGGATGACCAGCTAGGCCTGTGCCCCAAACTCTAACATTTCCCCTTCTCACCACCCAGCCAACAAACACCTTCTCCCTTTCTATAAATTGCACTAATCCCAACTGATCCCAGAGGCAGATCTGAACTTACTGCTCTGACTTCTTGCTGGCTGACCGACCTCACAATCAGCCTCATTCTTTTTGCAAAAACCGATGCCATGGTATTGGCCTCTATGTGCCTCTGTAGCGAGCCTTTGGGCTGGCATCATTAGGAACACCCTCCAGTGCCCCAGGGATAAGATTGCCTCTCTGCTCCCAAGATTCCAACAGGTGGTGTGTTGGGGCAAAGGAGATTAAGTGCTCAGGAAACGGTCCCAGCTCCTTGTCCCTCCTCAAAGCCCTAGCTTCTCCCCAGCCACCAGGGTCTGGTCAGGTTCTGAATTTGCCAGACACTGGGAGAATAGGAGGAGGGGGAAATCCCTTCCATCAGTTCTGTAGCTTCCAGAGCTTTCCTCTCCAGCCCGGGAATCTGTATGTGCCATGGTAGCTTCCACTGACACTCTGGGCTGTGAAGGCCTGGGGACACTGGGACAGAGAGGACTAGGATGCTCGGCAAGAGGTTTGGGGCAGATGTCCTACCTGCATGGGTCAGAATCAGTCAAAAGGAACCAGGATCCAGACCTAGGCATTTTGAGGTGACGCCAAGGCAGGAGCTGATCAAAATTCTGCTTAGGGAAGTCCTGAGGCTAGGGGTTGTTCTGTCAGGACTTGTGTTCTGAGACCCCATGGGTTCCTTGTAGCTGTGGGCTCTTGGATTCCTGCAGGAGTACTCTAATTTTAGGAGCCAGAGAAGACAACTGAATTCAATTTCTGGGTGCATAGGTGCAGCCTAAATCCTTTCCCAGACCTAATATAATAGTACTCTGAGTACATAGGACCGACTGTGGACATGGCTGCAAGGGTCTGCGTGAGGACACAGAATTGTCACTCCAAGTACAAGAAAGCTGTGCTCCAGATGACAGTGCATGCATCCTTAGCTTGAAACTTTAGGCTGCCCTCTGTGATAGCTTTGGAACACACAGAAAGCACCATGACTACCCCGCAGCCCTGTGTGCCCCAGCACACCTGAACTAGACCTCCTGCAGTTTGGTCCCCCCTTGGTTGACCCATGACTGTTTGAAAAGCAGTTTTTCTTTCTGTTATAGGTGTGGGAAATTATTTCAGATAATGCAGCAGCTGCTGGGCTGCATACCCCACTGTGAGGAAAAAGGGTCTAGAACAGTTCCTCTCCCCTAAAAATGGTTGGATCCCAAATCTACGGACTCAGAATCTGCATCGCAACAAGATCTCTCCGGATGACTGATATGCACTCTTGAGAAGGGCTGGCTAGGTGCAGCCTTTCCTGGATCCATGCTGTTAACCTGGTGTACACCTGGGTGGGGGAAATATCAAATTTGACCGAGTCAAAATGGCGTCACTTGTGTCAACCCTAACAACAGAAACAAAAAGTAAATGCAGCTGGAAGATTTCGAAGGAAGCCTTCTTATGCGTGTTTGTCTGGTAGTAACCACCGCAGAACACTCTGCCAGAACCTGAGACCTGACGAGGCCACCACAACCTCATTCGAAAAGTACTTCTGCCAGGATGCCTGCTCAGCTACCATCTGTGCCACCTCAGACTGGAGCTGTCCTTGTTATTAATCATTTGTGATCAAAGATTATTATTTCAAAATGTTTGATATAATCCTCATTTTGTATTTAAAAACTTCACCTTCCCTCAACCTCTTTGAAGATGCCCATAGTTTGCCATGGTACAAGTACTCCCACTGCTATACTTTGTTATTCCGAAATAAATCTTATTTTTCTTTTTTCTTTTTGGTACCAGGCATTGAACTCAGGGACACTTGACCACTGAGCCACATCCCCAACGTTATTTTGTATTTAGAGAGAGGGTTTCACTGAGTTACTTAGCAATTCGCTTTTGCTGAGGCTGACTTTGAACTCATGATCCGCCTGCCTCAGCCTCCTGAGCTGCTGGGATTACAGGTATGCGCCACCACACCAGGCCCCTACAACAAAATCATGATTCTTTGAGAATCTTTCTGTCTCTGATTTCTATAAGATTGATACTGGTTTTGAATGATACTCTTCAATGTTCTCCATAAATTTAGGTGGTTGCTCCTTTCCCAGAAAGCACCTGAGGCCCAGACAGAAGGGCACCATCTAGGGACCCACCTGCATGGGTCCTTTCAGGGCAGCCTCACCATCAGGGGTTGGCTTGCAGGCACAGTTCCAATGCCACAACTATTATGTGAAAATTCATTTTTTTTTCTCTTTTACTTCTAGATCCTCAAGCTAGGCAGGGTGACCAGAGGAAGGTAAAGAGAAGTCCCCCCCTCCAGGTCTCACAAAGCAACAGTAACTGCATGTACACGGGAAAGGATTTCCCCTATTTTAGGGTCTTTCAGGTGGAGTTACTTTCTGTTGGGTACACCAATCAACTCTGATGGCAAAGAAAGCTGAGCTGTATAGCACAAAGCTGGAATTAAAACAGAGCTCTACAGAGGGACTTCTTATCTATCTTGGTCACCCTAGGCAGCAGTCGGCTATGGAACTTTCCATTAGTCCGTAGAAGCCAAGGCCTAATCACTTGGACCAAAGCCATAATAAAAAGCCCATCCTACATATGGTAGTATACATTTTAAGGTAACGAGGATAAAAGTTCCAGTGAACATGTGGAGGAAATTTAGAAACTGCCTCTCACTAGTCTCCCCAGCTCAGCTAGAAGCCTCCTCACCAATATATGTCTTAATTGTTGTATCCTCTGGGATCACTCAGGCATTATGGATAGTGCATAGTCCCAAAGAAAGTAACACATAGCAGCCCCATTTCAGCAATCTTACTGAGTTTGGGGTTCCTTCTTCTGAAACAATGCTTCTCAAATTCTAATGTGTAATGTGCATATGCATTATATGGCAATCTTACTAACATTCTGATCCAGAACATCTGGTGGTGGAGTGCTTGCCTGGCATGGGTGAGGCCCTGGGATTAATCCTCAGCACTGCATATAACTAACTAAATGAATAAACAGATAAATAAATAAAATATCCATCAATAACTAAAAACATTTAAAAATGAGAAGAAGGTCTGGATTTTGCCTTGAGATGCTGCAATTTAACGTCTCTCCTAGTGATGCAGATGCTGCTGGTCCACAGGCTGCATTTTGAGTAGTGAGGCTCTACCAAGTACCAAGGAATTTACGGCTTTCAAATGTATTAACTACACAGTCTGAGGTGAGACCAGGCCTCAATTAGCCAAACCTAGAAAGATGTTAACACTCCCAAGACAACTCACTGAATCCCAGCTGAGTGCCAGTGATTTTAGCCAGACCAAGCCTTGATTTAACCCTCCCTCATTTAAGGTCTTTAGTACACATTGCCATGCTTGTTCCCCAGGGCAACAAGGGGAATGTACAGACTAATGTACAGACTACCTCCTTGCAGATGGCTTTTGCTTCTGCATCTGGGCTACTTGGGATCTAACTTTGCTTATGTCTGCTGGGGATTGAACCTGGGACCCTGGGCATGCTATGCGTGCACTCTACCACTGAGCTATACCCCCAGTCCCCAGGGTCTAACTCTTATTATGAGGTCAGGCTATGAGACATCTGGCCTAAATGTAGAGTCACTCAGTCAATGGAAGGCCATTCCCCTTAGGCACAAGTGTGGCTTCCTATTTAAAGATGTTCAGGGAACCAAAGTTCTCAGCATCTGCCCAAATGTCCTTATTCCAGGTCTCAAGGTCCCACTGCTTCCACATCGGTGTCCTTCCCCTGGAGTTAGAGACCTGGTATTGCTGTAAGTTTAATTGACATTAAACTCAGCAGGATTTACATTCAGGTCCTTGGCTTGGTACTCAGCCCTATCTGCCCTGCGACTAGAGGAGATGAGCGGTTCCTTCAAGACTGACACCAAGGCATTCTGGTTCCATGGAAGTTCTCAGCTGGTTAGTTGCACCTTTGATCTCAATTTGTTTTTCACTGGATTTGTTTCTTAGAGCTCTCAGAAAAAGTCCAAGAATCTTTATAATTTATATTGTTGCCATAGAAACCAAACATCACGGTCACTTGAACTCCAAGAAACTTGCCTTCCATCTTCAGTTCATTCTGATGGTAATTGGTGTGATCTGATGCCACCACATACGTGTGTAAACTGCTAACAAATGATGTAAAAGGAATCTACCAAAGTCATACAGACCTCTTCCCAGAGGGAAGAGGAGAGAAATTGGATGTGAAAGAAGGAAGTGGAATTCCATTTAAGATGCAATGTTTTATGACTTTTATTTTTTTTTAAAAAAAAGTTTGAAGCCAATATGAAAACAGCATTTATAAATTCTATATGGTAAAGATTTATTATGATATGATTGCATTTTCCATTTTTTTTTCAAATTTTGACACACTTCATTCCCAACACAGAACATTATGATAGTGAAGGGTTTATCCAAGGATTCAGGTTGATTGAAAAATGAGAAAGGAATTCATAAAACCACTACAACAAGTAAAATACACATAGCAAAATCACTTCAAAATTACTACATGGTACAGAATCCAAACTCATCAAAAGCAAAAGGTGTCTTTTTCTCCCTCTGGCACCCATTTGTACTTCCCCCAAACACTTCCTAGTCTTTTAGGTATACTTCCAAAGACACTTAATGCATTCACAAGTACAAACATATGTCAATTCTATAAGCATAAGATGGATATTATTGGGCATGTTGCATGTTCACTATACAATATACCTTAAAGATGATCCCACATTAATACATATACAAATCCTCCTTTTATGGCTTCTTAGTATTTGTCATAATCTATTAGGCATTCCAGGTAGATATTTACTATTTTGCTACTGTTTCTAGAAATCAAGTTAAATTCCATACTCCTCTACAGAAGTCATTTTACCCACACTTGAGTATCTATACAGAATAAATTCCCCAAAGAGAAATTGTTAGGTAAAGGGATATATACATTTAAATTTCTGACAACCACTGCCAGATTGTTCTCTACAGAAGTGGTATTAATTTCTAAAAAAATAAGAAGATGCTTTTCTTTCTGTCAAGTAGTATGCTATTATACTTAATTATTTTGTCAATTGGTATTTCTGCCATCATGAATGATTGTCTCCATGTTTAGGAACTATTCTAAATTCCTTTTCCACCTGTCATTTTCTTTGCCCATTTTCTTTTCAGGATCTTAGAATTTTTCTCTTCCATTTATAGGAACATTTTTTGTTTCTGTGTGGTACTGGGGAATGGGACCCAGAGGCACTCTACCCCTGGGCTAGATTCTCCAGCCCTTTTAATTTTTCTTTCTTTCTTTCTTTCTTTCTTTTTTTTTTTTTTTTTTTTGAGAGAGAGAGAGAGAGAGGGAGGGAGAGAGAGAAATTTTTTAATATTTATTTTTTTTTTTAGTTTTCGGCGGACACAACATCTTTGTATGTGGTGCTGAGGATCGAACCCGGGCCACACATATGCCAGGCGAGTGCGCTACCACTTGAGCCACATCCCCAGCCCTTTTAATTTTGAGACATAGTCTCACTGATTTTTCCAGGCTGGCCTTTAACCTGGGATCCTCCTACCTCAGCTTTCTGAGTCACAGGGACTGCAGGCATGTACCACTGCCCCCAGCTTAGGAAGTTTAAAATCAACAAGAAATTAACTATTTGTGACACTTGCTGCTGATATTTCCCCAGTGCATTGCTTCTTGCACTTTTAATGGTATTTTTTTCCTACAAAGATAATTCTACTTGAAATGGTTATTATTTCCTATTCTAGTTACTGGTAGGAGCCACAGACTTTTCCTATACTGAAATTCTAGAGCAAGAGGTTAGTAATAAATTCCAACTTAGCTGTAATTCATTTCATAATCACCTAAGTCCATGTTTTCCTGTGAATGTGTCTGAAAAAATATATTTTTGGGGGTACCAGGGATGGAACTCATGAGCACTTGACCACTGAGATGCATCTCCAGCACTATTTTGTATTTTATTTAGAGACAGGGTCTCATTGAGTTGCTTTGTGCCTCAGTTTGGCTGAGGCTGACTTCAAACTCAAGATCCTCCTGTGTGAGCCTCCTGAGCTGCAGGGATTTCAAGCGGGTGCCACTGCGCCTGGCTGTGTCTAAAATTCTTCAAAGTAAAGTTCTTAATATTGTAACTAGCTGCCAGAAATGAACCAATTGTAGCTTTAAGTTTATACTCTTACAATGAGAAATTTAGGTTTCCTTATTAGGAAATAAAAAGGTCTTACTATTCTTAATAGAAAATTAACTGAATTTTTTAGTTACTGTCTCTGAAAAAAATGTGGATTTATTTGCCTTTAAATATTGGGAGAGTTTCCTAGAGACCCATGACAAATGAGGGCTTCACATTTTGTAGTAGTGGCCTTTCAAAAAATAAGGATATTAAATTTACTCTATAATTTCATTGGTTATTAAATTAAGTGGAAAACAAAATATAACCTTTGAGTTGAGTACATTTGCTGAGGGCCATTACCAAGTAGGAATGACGCATCGAAATTTCCTTGCCAGCGTACCCCATGTTAAATGACTTGTCTTGGAATTTCGCTGTTGACATTGCATATGTGTTTGAGAAAGATGACCCTACTCAAGGACGAGGGTGGATCCAGGATTAGGGTGTATCCTGCAGTTTGAGGAAGTATAGTATCCCGGTCCTTGGGTTTAGGGCGTTCCCAGTTTAAGACCTTGGATTTTAGGGAAGTTCGATGTTGAGGATTATCCCTGCTGGAAATAGGGCGTTCCTGCTACCTGAGCTCCTTTTGAGTTCTCGTGAGATTCAGAGAGCATTTTGGGAAGAAAGCCTCGTGGAGTAGGTGAATTGGGTGGCAGCAGAACTGGGATTGCCCCAGAACGTGTGTAGAGGCCGGTGTGAGTTCAGGAATAAAGAATTGCTGTTTGAATCTACAAAGCTGTGTGGTGGCTCGTGATTCTGTGCCCAGCAAAGACTTCAGCATTTCTCCCCCCTTCTGATTAAACAACAAGCAATGTGGCTTAAGGACCGTGCCTGGTAGGTTGTCCAATTCAACATATGGTTCTTACCCGTCATGGGAAAACTGACCTTTAGGCGTCAGCCTCCTGTCTTAGGTTGAATCCACTGCAATCAGATCAACCCGTCACTGACTATCGGTCCAGCATTTAGCCATGCTTGTGGATAGGCCTATGCACCAGTGGGGGGGTGAGGTTCTTGCCTCACCTCTGTTGGCCCCCAAATTTAGCCTTGGTGCCAGTGGGGGGGTGAGGTTCTTAGCCTCACCTCTGTTGGCCCCCAAATTTTAGACCATTACTAGTAGAAGGGAGGAGGATACAGAAATGCCACGACACCAAGCCAATTGATGGCTCCTTTGGAAAAATTGCGTCACTGGTGACACCATCAGCAAAGATATGCCAGCATTACCACAATTAACATGGGGTGCACTGGCAAGGAAATTGCATCACTGGTGACACCATCAGCAAAGATATGCCAGTAGTACCACAATTCGCTGCACCAGACGATATTTCACAATGCATGCAACTGATATATAGTCCAGGCAAGTTCGGCAGGCAGTTCAAATCGGAGGACTCTATCAATATGTCCATTTCCTCCCAAAGTAAATCAAGTCCTTGATTGAGCATTACTTGTTGAGTTATATTCATTGATGCATCAGTTTATACAGTTTACTCTGATGGCTATCATAGAAGCTGTAGTTTGGTTTTACCTTAGTCTTCACCGGCACTGGGATGGAGATGGGAATTCTGGCAATGATGCTAAAGAGACATTATCCTGAACAGAATTATTAAATATAATGAAAAGGAAAGGTGAAAGTAAACAAACAGATCTGTTAACCACCTTTAAAAACAATCCTTAACAGCTGTTTACCTAAATTAAATTAAACCATTTAAATCACTGATGTGATTCTGCAATCTGCATTTGGGGTAAAAATGGGAGTTCATAACCCACTTGAATCTAATGTATGAAATATGATATGTCAAGAGCTTTGTAAGGTTTTGAACAACCAATAAAAAAAAAGATAGGGCAAAAAAAAAAGAAGTCAGGTGACTCCTTGATTCATTCCTGACTGAGACATAAAATAATGCACTCACCCACTCCCAGGGGCAAGTGGGCACGTGAAGAACTGAGGCCCTGGGAAGCACATTCCTGCCAGAGCCTTGAATGGCCACAGCAGGCAGCTGAGAGACTCCCCTGCAGGGGGCATGGTGATGTGGTTCGTTCTATCCAGCACGCAGGGCAAGAGGCCCCTTGCACTAGGTCCCAAGAACATGAGGATGTATTATGTATGACTTCAAAAAATACGGGGGCTCCCAGGAGCGACCCCTAAGCCTGAGCTCTCCCATCTGCCCCGATATGCAGCTATGGGGTTGGATTCAGCAGACCCAGGTTCACATGTCAGTTCTTCAAACCCTGACCACTGAGTAGCAGCATCTCTGTTCCACGTGGTTTCAGTATCACGTGTGAACGGTTGTGTAAAGGCATGGAGGTGGGGGGATCACATTTGGGTGCTCAATAGATACTTGATGAATTTGGAATTAGTTAAACTCCAGTCTGGTTGCTCCCCTGCCCATTGAGAGCACAGAGGACATTTCTAGGAATGTCACCAGGTACCATGCGACGTTCTCTTCATCTACACTCTTACCACCTGGGAGATGTGTCCCATCATCCTGATGTTCCAAATGGGCACCTGGCACTTAGGGAGGGTGGGCTATCTACCAGGCTCTCACGTGCAAGAAAATCTCAAGGTCAGAAATACATACAGTTAAGTCTCCAAGACAAGTTTACATTATCCAATTACGTTGTCATCTCCTGAATGACTCCTGGTCACTGTCCTTCTTCTAAACTCACTCTGCCTTGCTCCCAGGTCTATGGTGGAGAAGCATTAAGATACGAGAGACCACAGAGATGGTCTGAACCAGTCCCCCTCTACAGGTGGGGACACTGAGGGCCAGGACATCCACTGCTCAAAGGCACCCGTGACTCGTGGGGGCCAGCCCCATGCTCTCTCCTTGGGAGGCTTAGTCCTCCTCCTGCTCAGCTTCCCCTTTATCAGATCAGGTGTCAGAGGCACGTCATGGTCAGGGGGGCACCACTGCATGTTCCTTTGAGCTGTGCAGCTGGTCCACTGCACCCACTTTCTTTTTCCACATCTAAGACATCAGATTGCAAAGAAATTAATATTTCCATAAAAAGTAGAAATAAATCTTTTTTTCTAAAGGGAGTGGGGAGGCAAAGCTCCAGGACTTGAGAATGAAAACAGTAGTACATTGTTTTTGTGCTGCGTTGTGAGCTAGGTCCTTTCCCACCCAGGCCCAGTGCCTTCCCCTCTCCCTGAGTCGGCTGTCTGTCTGGCTGGGGGCTTCGGCTTTCCGTGCTTCCTGCTGCCCCAACTAGTCATCCTCTGGCAGGTCCTGGGCCCTGCTCCCTGGGCCAGAAACCTTCTACTGTTCATTCCACCTCCCGCTCATTCTTTATTCTCCTGGTATTATTTCTCACCTCCCATCCAAGGCTCTAGAGTGTTCGGTTCTATTTTGAGATTGTGCTACATTGTGGAGCAAGGAACTTTCCAGAGCTCGAGACAGCAGGGTTTCAAAGCCAATCCTTCCACTGACCAAGGACGAGTTGTGTGACTCTGAGCAACTCGGTCTCTGGACCTGTGAGATGGGGAAGTAACACCCCTTTGAGAAGCCTCAAATAGTGTCTTTCAAGGGTTTTCACAGCAGTTGGTTGCTTTTCTTCTAGCAGGAGATTATCCCAGATCTCATACTCCTGCTAAGCCCGGCCACAGAGCTCACCCCCTCCTTGACTCCCAGGATGCCACTTGGATGGCTTCACTTCAAGGCCATCTTTCTGTGATCTGTTTTGGTATGCGCAGCACCACACTGTCCCTACATGTGGCAGACTGACACTGTGCAGCCCGAGTATCCTGTACCACCTCTGTCTGCAGGCAGACCGGGCATGCCTCCAAGGTCATGATAAATTTCAGGGTACAATCATTCAGTACTATATATTCACGAAAAAGAAGCCAGGCCCCAGAAGGGAGAACAATCGATAGGGAGGAAGAGAAATGTGCTCTTAGGAGACATGGGACATGGGTCCAACTTTCTGCTCCATCACTAACCAGCTTGTCTCCCTGGGCAAGACCTGTAGGTTGTCTCTATTCAATTGTAGGAAGTACAAATGCCTCAGCTTATGGTGGGGAAACATCCAGTAAACCCACCTTAAGCTGGAAATATCCCAAGTCGATAGAACGTGGAATCCATCTGACCTCCCGAACCCCCTAGCTCAGCAGCACCACACACCGTAGAGAGCCAGTTAATACCCCTGAGATCACATGGCAGACTGGGGGCCATGGCTCACTGATGGCACCCAGCATCATGAAAGAGGCTAGCACCATATATCCCCAGCCCAGGAAAAGATCCAATGCAAAACACACTCTCCCCTTTTGCACCATTGTAAAGTTGAAAAATCACGAGCTAAATCATTGTCCATTGAGGACCGTCTTCTGTAGAAACTCCTCTGGTCTTTGCCCGACTTCCACAAATATGAATGAAGCCTCGGGGCTCTAGAGACACAAAAGTGAGTAGAAACAGGCACAGTCCCTCCTTGGTGGCACTCTGGGACTCGTTGGGGCAGAGGTGTGTTCTTCAGATAAGCAAACGTAGGGGTTCAGGTTCAGCCCTGCAGAGGGCGCTAGAGTAGGGGTCTGAGCTAGGCGAAGAGGGCAGGATGCATTTCTCTGAAGCTGTGACTGAATAGAGATCTGAAGGCCAAAGGAGCCATCAGTCCCTGGCTAATAGAACATGGAATTCCAGGCTGAGGACAGGGTTAGTGCAAAGCCTCAGTAGGTGGGGACAAGGGTGTCAGGGGGACTGGAAGAAGGCATGTGCAACTCTGGTGGAGGGTGGGAACTCTGGCTGGGAGATGGGCTGAGAGGAAGACTGGAAGGGCCGGGAGACACAGGGCCTGGTGGGCCTTTTAGGCCTTGTTAAGGATCAGTGGTCTCCCAAGAGCAGTGGGAACACCTCAAAAAAGAGGAGAGGGATACTCACTAACTGTTGGAAGAATGAATGAATCCATGAACCCCCTACCTCCCCATCACTTATCAGATGAAGTTGTTCATCATTTAGCAGCTGTTTGAACACACAGGACATAGCAGAGGGCATTTTGATAGACTAAGAGGTTGGGGAGAAGCCAGATGGTGAGGTACCGTCTTAAAGTTCAAGTCTAGACATTGTCACAGGAGTGTCCTGGGACCTCTGGGTGACCTCAGAGCACTGGACACCTGGCATTAGAGGGAGGCTCATGGCAAATATCCTAAGGAAGAAAGGGGAATGGATTGGTGTCTTTACCACCAAACACTTGGTCTCCTTCATGACTAAATTATGAATTCATTATGGGTAGAGGATAGAAAACCTAGTGATCCCTTGAGGGCTTTACTGAGCTGGTCAAATTCTCTAAACCGGCGAGAAGAGCCCATTTTCTGACAAATTAAAATGCATGTGTCCATCACTGAAATTCAATTCACCCCTTGTGGTTCATAAAGGAATATTTTCCTGTCAACCTAACCTGACTTTCTGCCACCTTAGGGATTAAATCCAGGTCTGTCTGGCCACAGCAGTGAAGAGCATGGAGCAGTTCTTGCTGCTGTATCATGGACAAGTTGTGTAAAACATCTGACGGTGGTTTTCTGCTTCTGTAAAATGCTAATGATACCCATCTCACTAGATTAAATGAGAAAATGTACCTACTGGGTTTAGCATAGTGTCTGCTACCTGTGGCACCTGCTATTATATTGACAATTGTTCTCTATATGAGAGATAAGTACAAAGCTTCTCTAAGAACCAGGAAGGTAATATAATCAAATATCAGGGCAGTAAGATGCAATAGAGATGGATGGGGACTGTGGCAAATGGGATAATCTTTATCTCTCCAAAGAAGGCAGCCAGCTCCTCAGCTTCAGTCATTGGCTGCTGATAACTCAGCCCAGGAACTCATAACAAGTGTTGTCTGATTTTTTTTCCAGACTTGCTAAAAATCCTAATGTATAATATTGGTATCTAATACAAATTTAAAAATCCAAGCAAGTGGAGTTGAGGGCAGTTAAAACAAAGCTTCACAAAGACCAAGGTGTTCTGGAAGGTTAAATCCGTTGGCAGACAGGACTCTAAAAGCAAAGCACAGGGAAGGTCATGAAGTCAGGTCCAAAGGAAGTTCTCAAATGGGTCCTGTGAAATGGCAGCACTGTTAGAACATACATGCACCAAACCCTCCCGGGGAGGGCTTTGAAGACGACCACAGTCCTTTATGTGGCAGTTACTCAAAAGCACCTGCAGCCTTGCACAACCAGGCTCAGGAAGTGGCTGCCCTGGGAGTCAGAAGCTGTTTTCTGGAGCTGCTCTTAGGGACGGCAATACCACTGATGCCCACTGGGGGTCTCTCGCACACAGATCATGGCCCAGCAGTTCCTCACTCTAGAGGAAACTGCAGCCCTGGGACTGGCTGGAGCAAGGCTTTTAGAGGACAGCTCTCCTGCCCACCAGCCAGCCTTCTTGCCTGTGCACAGAAAGCGCTTGGTGACCTCCTTTGCCCACTAAAGAGTCCATGAAAACTTTTTTACAATTTTTTTTGGCCAAGACTGGGGATTGAACCCATGGCCTCAATTCATGCTAGGCAAGCCCTCTACCACTGATCTACACTCCCAGACCTAAGTCATTTATTTGTAGTACTTGTTGTTGAACCCAGGGTGGTCTAAAACTGAGCCACATCCCCAGTCCTTCCTTCATTCCTTCTTTCCTTCCTTCCTCCATCCCTTCCTTTCCTTCCTTCCTTCCTTCCTTCCTTCCTTCCTTTCTTTCTTTCTTTCTTTCTTTCTTTCTTTCTTTCTTTCTTGAGAGGGGTCTTGCTAAGTTGCTGAGACTGGCCTTGAACTTGTGATCCTCCTGTCTCAGCCTCCCAAGTCACTGGGATTACACCACCACAATCTCCATGAGAATCTAAAAGTTTCTATACAATGTCAGTCAAGTTGCTTTTCATACCCGCTGTCTCTCTCAGACCCTGGCTCCAAGAAACCTGCTGCTGCTTTACTATGGGGGCCAAGCAAGAAACATATTTCATGTTTCACACATTTCCCTCCTTCAGGAGCAGCTTCATCTGGTAAACACTCCTAGTTTGGAGATCAGAGATCCGGGTTCGGGTTCTGCACCTGCCATTTATTATCCCTCTGATCTCGGGCAAGCCTTAACCTTTCCAGACTCACTTTCCTCATCTGAAAAACGGGGCTAATACTAATCTCAAAAATGCTTTCCAGTATGAAATGGAAATGAATACACCTGGAACACTTGAAAAAACTGGGATACTTGTGACTGATTTGCATTATTACTTTCCAGGAGGACAGATGTTTCCTATTAAGGTCAGAGAGTGAATATTTTTTACTTTGTGGTCCTTACAGTGTCTGTCTCATCCCCTCGTCTCTGACAAGCCATGAACAGAGTAGGGTGGCTGAGTATCAATAAGCCTTTATTTTATGGAAACAGGCAGTGGGCTGGATTTGGCCTATGGAGGTACTTAGCCAACCCTTGCCTCCTGCTTTGGTAAGGCCCATGAGTTAACAATGGTTGTTACATTTCTCAAGGATTATAAGTAAAAAAGAAGAACAGGTGACAAAGACCAGATTGCATGTGGCTCACAAGCCTGACATATTTATTATTTGGCTCTTTACAGAAGTTGGCTTAACTTGTTTTAGTGCATCTTGGGAAAATCTTAGCTCAGGAAACAGGTGACTCTGTCCCAGTGTGTGGGAGCTGACTGGTGGGTCACAGTAATGTGGGTGGGAGTCAGAGAGCCCCAGGACCCAGTCAGATCTAGGGTCTTGGGCTCCTGGTGACTCTCTGGCAGAGCTCTGAGGTTGGAGAAGGGAAGGGGATGGGACCCCCTCATTCTTTTCTCACTTGCCTATTTCAAATGTGTCTTATGAGAGCAGCAGACCAGCATCTCTCAGAAAACGAGCGAGTCGTCAAGTGAAAGGGGCTTTCATTTCTCAGTTTGTTTTCAGTATGTGAAACTGTGCTTCTTCCTGCACTACTGGGTTCTCTCTGAACCTCAGCCCTGAGACGTGGAGTGCCTGGCACCCCCACCCCATGGGGCACCAGGGGCTCCAACACAGAAGCAAGGTAAGGGGGCTCCTGTCAGGCCAGAGACCTGCTCCCAGAGCTAAGGTGGGTCTTTGTTCTGGATTTGTTCATATACTCAGAAGAGGCAGCAGGTACCAGGATCCAGAGTAACAGTTCCCAAAGAACAGGAAGAGAAACCCTGAGAGGAGAGGGTTGTGGCAGTTAGACAATGGTCCATAGCAGCGGTGCTCAAAGGGAGGGTGCCTGGGGCCCGTGTCCTTGGGAGTGTTTGTGTCCCAGCTGCGTGCATCGGGCTGGGGGAGGTGGCGAATGTTGGCAGAAGGGGGTTTTGATCTTCCTGCTTTCAATTTTTCTCTCTACTTCCCCAACTCTCTTCCCCCTGACCCCAAGACAAGATCCATCTGCTAAATAGGGTGCTTAGCTCTGCTGGGTTCCTCTGTGCAGCGAGGAGCCCAGGGCCCCTCCCAACACTGTTATGCTCAGGATAGTCCTGGTGCCCATCAGACCCCAGAGGGCCCCTGGCAGGGCCTTCCTTCATCTTCTTAAGTGTCTAGAGGATCGATTCCCAAAGAACAGACCTGGAGAAAAGACTGTCATTTACTGCTTCTTTTGACTTTAGAAACAATATGTATTTACTATTTAATGACAGAAATGTATAAAGAAGCAGAAATGTACAGAATAACTTTAGACTAAAACCTAATCTGATGAATTTGGATCCTGTAACACCTACTACGTGCCAGACACTGTCCTCAGGGCTGGGGATACAGCACTGAACCAAGTCTTTGCCTTAGTGGAGCTTATACTCTCATAGGGGAGACAGTCACTGAAGCAGAGTAAGGGCCCTGTGGCTGATGGGACAGGGCACCATTTTTTTTTTATTGATTATTTAAAGCATTACATAGCTCATGATATATCATCTTTCATACATTTGACTCAAATTGTGTTTTGAACTCCCATTTTCACCCCAAATACAGATTGCAGAATCACATCTGTTACATATTCACATTTTTACATAATGCCATATTAGTGACTGTTGTATTCTGCTACCTTTCCTATCCCCTACTATCCCCCCTCCCCTCCCCTCCCCTCCCATCTTCCCTCTCTACCTCCCCTGCTGTTGTTCAATTCTCTCCCTTTTTTTCCCTCCCCCTTGCCCCTCATAACCTCTTATAATTTTATGTATCATTGAAGGTCTCCTACTATTTCCATGTGCTTTCCCTTCTCTCTCCATTTCTCTCCCCCCATTCGTCTTTGCTTACTGTAGTCTTTTCCTCATGCTCTTCCTTCCTGTTCTGTTCTTAGTTGTTCTCTTTATATCAAAGCAGACATTTGGCATTTGTTTTTTAGGGCTTGGCTAGCTTCGCTTAGCATAATGTGCTCTAATGCCATCCATTTCCCTGCAAATTCTATGATTTTGTCATTTCTTAGTGCTGCATAATACTCCATTGTGTATAGATGCCACATTTTTTTTATCCATTCATCTATTGAGGGGCATCTAGATTGGTTCCACAGTCTAGCTATTGTGAATTAACTACAGAACCCTAAAGAGAGAGATAGAAGAAGATCTCAGAAGATGGAAAAATGTACCCTGTTCATGGATAGGCAGAACTAACATCATCAAAATGGCGATATTACCCAAAGTTCTCTACAGGTTTAATGCGATGCCAATCAAAATCCCAACGGGATTTCTTGTAGAAATAGACAAAGCAATTATGAAATTCATATGGAAAAACAAAAGACCCAGAATAGCAAAAGCAATTCTAAGCAGGAAGTGTGAATCTGGAAGCATAGCGATACCAGAGATCAAACTGTACTACAAAGCAATAGTAACAAAAACAGCATGGTACTGGTACCAAAACAGGCAGGTGGACCAATGGTACAGAATAGAAGACACAGAGACTAATCCACAAAGTTACAACTATCTTATATTTGATAAAGGGGCTAAAAGCATGCAATGGAGGAAGGATAGCATCTTCAACAAATGGTGCTGGGAAAATTGGAAATCCATATGCAATAAAATGAAATTGAATCCCTTTCTCTCGCCATCCACAAAAATTAACTCAAAATGGATCAGGGAGCTAGATATCAAATCAGAGACACTGCGTCTGATAGAAGGGCACCATTTTTGATAGGGTGGTCAGAACAACAGGCAGCAAAATGTGCAGGTATCTGAGGACCCCGCATCAGACAGAGGGTACCTGGGTGTTAGGAAAGATCTTGCTTGGTATGGACAGGCATCTGGAAGAATCAGCATGGCAGAAGCCTGGTAAGGACCTTGGATTATCAATTTGAGTGAAAGGGAAATCCAAATGCAGGGCACTGAACACAAGACTGACATGTCTGGCCTTATGTCCCAAAGTGATCTTTCTCAACATATCACATGTGGCCAGCCCTGGGTGGGGATCCTTATAATGAGTGGGATCACATGTCTGCCCCAAGAAACTTGCTGGAAGTCACATGAATGGCCAAGGTCCGAAGTCTGAGGGGAGCCTGGCCATTCCCTGCCTAGCCTTTCTTCCCTGGGCCTCTGGAGCCTGCAGTTTCCAAACCAGGCTGGTCCTGATTTCTGAGGCACTTAGACTGTGCAGACCCCCAGGACACTCCTTCTGAAGTTCTCACTCAGCTGACCCAGGGCAGGGCCTGGGAATCTCTGTGTTACAAAACACCCAGGGAGGAATTGATGAGGTTTTAGATGTGGGAACTATGGGAATCTCCCATCTTCCCCCCAGGATCCTCAGCCACTGGAAGGAAGTCCAACAGCATGGCTCCCTATATCTGGGCTAACTCCAGTTATCTCAGAAAAATTTCTCCTGGGCAGAGCTACTGAGCTATGGAACCATTCAGTGTTCTGCACTATTTCAAGAACACAACCAGCGCTGACCAAAATACTCTGGAAGGGCACCACAGAGCTCATTGAGGAAGAACTTTTCCCAGTGGGAAAAAAGTGTGGGGAAAGGCCTCTTCACAGGTGGGTTCCTAAAATTCATTCCAGAACTTGAAGAAAATCAGATGTTTCCAAACAGGAGAGAAGAAAGGGAAAGGAGAAGAGGAAGGAACAGAGAAGAAAGAATGAATCTTTTTTTTTTTTTTTTGGTGGGGGTACAAGGGATTGAACTCAGGGGCACTCAACCACTGAGCCACATCCCCAGCCCTATTTTGAATTTTATTTAGACACAGGGTCTCATTGAATTGCTTAGCGCCTCACGGTTGCTGAGGTTGGCTTTGAACTTGGGATCCTCCTGCCTCAGCCTCCCGAGCCGCTGAGATTACAGGTCTGCGCCACCACACCCTGTTGAGGGAATGAATCTTATGTGAATGAATAGTACTTTTTTTTCTTAGTTACCAGGAAGAAGAAAGTATCAACAAAGCCAGACCCAGAGCTCAACTAAAGAGATTTCTCTGCATCAAATTCTTTCCTGTAAGCTTCAAACTGTAGCCACCAGTGGCCATTGATCGAGTATTAAGCCCTCTAACCTTTCTAATTGTTCTTTTTCAGTATCAGTTGGTTTCATATTAACCTTTCAGTCTTTCCCATAATGCAGCTCCCTCCAACCCTAGCCAGACCTGATTTAGAAGCTGCGGCCAGCCCGGAACTTTTTTCTTCTTGCTGCATTCCCCCTACCTCCTCCCCTGTGACTGCCCTTCTTACTCCTAGGCGTGCTACGAACAGGTCCCCTGGGGGTAGGATGCAGTGCCTGGATCTGGGCTGGCCAGAGCCAAAGGGACACATTTGTGAGCCTGTGCCTTGTGCTTTGGGGTTCCCATGTCTGCAGTAGTTCCTCTATTATCTGGGACTAAGGCTGTCAGGGGAAGGCAGCTGCAGCCTGCCAGTCCTCTGGCTGGTTCTGTGGCTCCGGTATTTCAGTTTTGTTTTCTCTCTCTCCCGGGAAGAACTCACCAAAATAGAGTCTTTGGAAAAGACGGAGCATCTGGCACAGATGCTGAGGGAGCATTTGGAGCTGCCTGTCTTGGAGTCCCCTCTGTGCCTATGAGTGCCCCTCAGTCCTAAGGCCAGGCTGTGGCCAACACAGAGGCGCCATCTTGTGGAGGGTCACACAGCCTGGGCTTGAGTTTGGGCCTTTCCCAGCCGACAATGACAGTTTTGGAGAGAGAATCTTTGACTCCTTGGGTGATTGCTACCCCAATATAAGCAGTGAGGGGTGGAGGGATCTTTTGTTCCAAGGGAGGTATCTCTGGGGCACTTATTCTTCTCCTTTATAGTTAGGGTATATAGCTAGGAAGGACCTTAAAATTCACTATGCAAACCCTCATTTCATGAGACTGGGGCTGTAGAGCTTTGTCAGAAGCAGAAGGGTGAGAGTCTCTCTCTCTAGCTTCACTCAGCCCAGGCCAGACAGTGCAGGAAAATCAAGATGGTCTTCATAGCAGGCCTGAGAGGCAGGGCAGGTGGAGGGGTAATGGTGTGGCTTCTCTCTCTCTCTCTCTTTTTTTTTTTAAGTATTGGGGATTTAACCCAGGCACACTTTACTACTGAGCTACATCACCAGCCGGATTTATTTTTATTTATTTGTAAATTTTTTAGTTGTCAATAGATATTTATTTTATTTATTTATATGCAGTGCTGAGAATCCAACCCAGCGCCTCACACTTGCTAGGCAAGCACTCTACCACTGAGCCACAACCCCAGCCCTGGACACAATATCTTTATTTTATTTATTTATCTTTATGTGATGCTGAGGATTGAACCCAGGGCTTCACACGTTCTAGGCAAGTGCTCTACCACTGAGCCACAACCCCAGCCCAGCCTGTTGTATTTAAATTCGTTTTTTTTTTTTCTCTCTCTCTTTTGAGACAGGTCATTGCTAATTTGCTGAAGCTGACCTCAAATTTGTAATTCTCCTGCCTCCGCCTCCCGAGTTGCTAGGATTACAGATGGGACCTATCCCGGACAGAGGTTTTCTCCCAACCAACACAGACCAAGGCCAGCTCTGCATAGGCTGCCCTGCCTGGGAGCCGCAGTCCACTCCACGTTTAGTAGGATCAGTGTGGGTTTGAGCTTTTGCCTGGTGAGGATCCCTTGACCCTAGCACCACCCCAGACCTCAGAAGAACACTCTCACTGAAACAGCCCTGAGGATGGGAGAAAGGCAAGGCCTTCCTGTCGAAGCCTCTCCTGTCTGGGCATGCGCACACAGAGAGACCCCTATCCTGTCCTTGCACCCTGTCCCCATGCCAGGATGGCTTACTTCCCTGGCCTCTGCTTGCCAGGCACAGTGCCTCTTCCCATGAGCGGACAGAGTCATGGGCTGAGTGTTGGGGACCCCAGCTCCCTGCTCCCTACCTCTGGGCGGATGCTGCCTTCCCTGAGCATCTCTGGCCTGCACTTGAGGCAGTTCCGGAGCAGCTCTGGGATGTGGCGCTCAGCTCTAGTCTTGATTCCACCCCAGAGGCATGCTGACTTCTGTCCCTTTCCTACCTGAGCAGAATAGGTCTATCAGCTAACTCCCACCTCAGGGGACTGAGTAGGGGACAGAGTCTAGAAAAGGAAGTTGGGTCACCCAAACCAGCCCCACCATCAGAGCCAGCACAGCTATTTTTCTTCAACCTCACACAGCAAGAAGGCATTCACCTGCTCTGCACCCCCCTGACTCTGGATGAATAGACAGGGCTCATTTAACAAAGGACCCCACATCCTGTGTTCCTAAGATTGACCTTGTTCCTAGAATGCACTCTGGAAAGGGCTGGGGTTCTCCCAGCCTCGGGTAGCTAGCTGCCTTGGGTTGGGCATTCATGCACACTCCTTCCTGTGACAACACAGAAGGGGCCTCCCCCTCAAGGGGCTTTACTGGCCCTGGAGGTAAACACTTCTCGGTGACAAACAACTGAGACTAAAGATAAACTTGAAGCATAAAAATGAGTTAATACCCACAAAAATAAAGTGCTTTTAAATAACCAATTGTTGTGTGCTCATTCTCCCTCTACCCCCTGAAGGCTTTGAGGCAACTAAAACATTAGAATTGTTTTCTTTTCATTGGGTTATCAGTGTTCAAAATGAGATCCAGAGCTATCCAATTTGCCCATTGCTCCAGCATTGCTCCAGGCTTACTGAACAAGAAGTAAGACTAAGTAGGCTTCACTGGATGTGCAGGGGTCTGCGTTTACCCATTTGTATCAGGGTGCAGCATTTACAGGCACCTGCCGCCCGCTGAGCTTGGCTTGGGGCCTATGGAAAGATACAACCAACCAGAACAGATGTGCTCCTACGGGGTCTGGGTACACACGTGCACACACACGTACCCTCAGCTCTCAGTAGGAAGAGGCGCCGAGGGACCGAAGAGGCGCCGAGGGACCAAGCGGGCTAAGAGAAGTTAACCACTAGTCTAAAAAGCCACACTCAAGCAGCCCTGTCATTTCAGCTACTCAAGAGGCCATGGGGAGAGGATCACAAGTTCAAGACCAGGCTGAGCAATATAGCCCTGTTTCAAAGCAAACCAACAAGCAACCAAAAACAAATAGGCCAGATAAGAAAGAAAGAATAAAAATTAAAAGCCACGCTCAGGACCCCTGGCCCCACGTCCGCCCCACCCCCACGAGCCTTTGGAATGCCCCCACCACTCTAGCTTCTCTCAGGCACACACGCGCAGGCTGCAGCCTGCGGTGGTACATTCGTTTCCATAACAACCAATGGTTCTGTCACAGAGACGAGATTGTGACTCCAGGTGGATTATGAACAGAAGGAACATATGAAACCACTAAGTGACAGAGATCTAGTTTTCCAGGAAGTGCCCCTGCTAATAAAAAAGGAGAAAACACACACTAGAAGACAAATGGAATGGGAAGAGCAAGCACTTAATTCTCCGCGAGGCATCAGCTGTTTGCTAAAAACAACAATAAAAGCCTAATAGGCTCCACAAGAATGGTGCTGGCAAGAACGGCCCTGTTGGCCTGCAGAGGCCAGAGAACGGGCAGGACCTCCAGCTGAGAAGGCAGAACATATGCAATGCCTTCCATGAGCGCTCTTAATCAGGCTAAGGTCCCCTCTGTGTTGTACTGGGAAAAGCTGCCGGGCCCAACTGGGAAATCCAGCCAGAGTTAAGGAATCCTAGCTTTATCTGCTCATGAATATGCACATGCGTTTGAGAGGACTCATTGGAGCCAGCTAGAGTGAGCAGCTCTAGCACAAACCTCGCTGGTTAGAAATAATTGGGAGAAAAGCCTGAATCATAAGGGATTTTTGGAGCAAATCACACTGACTCTGAAGGCCTGACTGAGGAGGAGCCTATGGCAAGGAAAAGAAGGGACCTGGTGTAGCCCAAAGCCGCTGCTCCCACTCTGTATGACCTTGAGCAAGTCACTCCCCTGTCTTGGTCTTCATCTTGTACCGGAGGTGCTGGGACTCTTCCATGCTTAATGCTCTGTCTAGGGCAGGGAACCTGCTTCAGTGACTCAACTGTGAACGTCAGATTGATTGGATGTGTTGAGTGTTTTCACAGAGCGGAAACATTTGCTATTCCTTTTCACCTTCATTTACGATTGACTGACCACCTCCTATGTGACAATCACAGGACTAGGCATCGGGAATAAAGGTAAAAAAATGATAGTTGGATGCGATGACACACACCTGTTATTCCAGTGACTCAGGAGGCTGAGGCAGGAGGGTGGCAAGTTTGAGGTCAGCTTTAGCAACTTAGCAAGACCCTGCCTAGAAATAAAATATAAAGGGCTGGGGACATGGCTCAGTTGTAGAGTGCCCTGGGTTCTGTCCCCAGTCCTGCAAAGGTAGAAGAAGGATAACCCTTCTGGGGCTCTCACAGCTAGGTGAAGTGGGGGGGTGGTGGTAAGGAGGCACAAGCTCTGACCCATGGGGCCGAGGCGGGCATCCTGGTGCAGATGGAGCTCCCTATCCCAGGATGCAGCTGCAGAGCTCTTTCCACACTTCAGGTCAGGCTGTAAAGAAAGACAAGAGCACCTGGGGAGAAAGCAGAAGCAAGCCGTGTGAACTAAGCAGGGTCCTCGTGTCCGGGGCACCTGTGAGCAGCAGACACGCCATGACATCATCATTCTCAAAGATCTCCAGATGGGTAGACCACACAATGAGAAGGGGCAATAAATTAAGAAGGAAGAAAATAAGCAGAATCCCAGGAGGCAGGAGGAGAAGTCGGGGACAGGGAGTACGTGCAGGCAGATTTGCCACTAGAGGAGATTTGAGGTGACCCAGGTGTTTACACTGCCACCACTTAGGTGTGGGATGAGGCTGAGAGATGGCTCCCTGGGGAGAAGCCAAGGATGAGAGCCCAAGACTAAGGGACGGACAAGACAGTCGCAAAGTCTGGGACACTCAGAAGCTGACCCTCTTGCTCTGTCCTCCCTAAGGCTGGCAGGTGCTTAGGCATGGTTTCAGCACTGAGTGAGGTCAGTGTCCCCTCCCAGAAAGGTTCGGGGAGAGAATTTTACACTGTAGCCAGAAATGTGGGCCAAGGAAACAGCCACCTGTCTTGAGTTTTGTGAGCTTCGCCACTTAACAGAGTCACAGGACTCCCACTGGCCTCTCTTAGAAATCAACCAGTCAATCATTCACTCTGTGTTTACCAGCCATGCTCAGAATCCATAGAGTAAAACAGAAGCATGTCAATGCCCCGGAGGGATTTGGAGTGTGCTTGGGAGTTACTTGTGCTCATGGAAGTTGGCATGAGCTAAATTATATTCTATTTTAAGGGCTAGGTCAGGAAAGCAAGCAGAGAGGATTACAGGAGGGAGAGAGAGAAAAAAGAGAGTGAGAGAAAATGAGAGCCTTCTCTTGGCTGATCAGGAAGTCTTGGTGGGGGAAGTGGATTATGTGTGGGGCTTGAAGAGTGGATAGAGGGAGAGGAGGAGGTCAGAACAAAGATGTGCTTGGGAGGTAGCACTGATCTCAGAGGGAGCCTGGGCGCGGGCCGAAACCGAGGACCTCTTCTGACGCTGGAGATACACTCCCATGTCAACGCAGCCCCAGGTGTGAATCCTGGGTCTGTCATCTAGTAGCCAGATGGCCTGGGTAAGCTACTTAACTTCTGTGTGGTTAAATTGCCTTATCTGTAAAATGAGAGTAGGGATCATGTGTCTCTCAAAGGGCTACTAGCAGGGAGGAGAGGATTCCCTGTGCCAGCAAGCAAGCACCTCTAGGAATAACAGCCCCTGCTCCCTCTCCTGGACCATCAGGAAGGCTGCATTGGGGATCCAAGGGAATAAAGACTCTAAAGTCCTCTGAGTGCCCTTTTCAAGTAAATACACAGATTGATGGGGGGGCGGGGGGATGTGTTCTCTTCCAGCCTGTGGGGTGAGTTGTCAATGCACACCCGTCTCCGGATGTTTGACTTCCTGAATCTTCCCTGAACAATGCCATCTCTGTCCTGGCACCCCTGGCGGGCAGTCCCATGAGAGCCAGGTTCTTGTCACATGTCCTTTTCCTGGAGTGAGTCACTGGAGAAATGAGCTAGAGCCATAACCTTCAGCAGTTAAGGAAGGTGAAAGTGGATCGGCAGGAAGGCAAAAGCAGGACAACCTGGTGCTCAATGTTCCCTTCCATCAACATTTTGCCGAAGGCCTTAACCTTGCAACTCAAAAAGTAGGGTGGAATAATGAATGGGATAAACTGAACGACCTGCTTGTAATCCACAAACAAAGGACCTTTCAATGGCTCATGGTCTTATCTCTTCCAATCAAATCTAGTCAGTTACACACTGGAGAGAAATGGGAGATCCCAGTGATCTTTAGTCTGGTCCAAATATCAGAAAAAAACTATTTTATTACCTCCTCAGGTAAAGGAATTATGAGCAGAGAAGGGGAAAATTGAAAGCCATACAGAATTGGAACTTTGATAATAGACTATCTGTTCTCCATCTTTGGTTATGAAGTGGAAAATAATTTGATGGGAAACATAAAATAAAGATCAGCAACACACATATCTCTGTTTAACCTTCAAGATCTATTCCCCCAAAACTGGATGTGACCATAGGGAATTGAGGGTGTCTTTACCCTGTGTGGTTGAACAGAAAAGCAGAGTGGGAACTGGGACAGTCTCAATCTCGTCCTCTATCTGGCTGGGTGAACTTGGTGTGTGACCTTGTATGACCTTGCTTCTCTGGCACGGAGGCCCTTCATTTGAAAAATGAATTGTTTTTCTAGATGCTTCAAAGTTTCCTTTCAAATACCTACACCCCTTCCCGAAGCTTTAATTTTTGTGACTCCTCAGACTTTGAGCCTTAAAAAAATAAATAAATAAAGGAGAGATGATGGCAGTCCTTGCTAAGTACCACTCCACCGCCCCTCGTAGGAAGTCCTGGATCTACAGTTGTGTATTCAAATGGAGCCCAAATGCTTGCTCCCAGTGTGGTGTAAATGGCCACTTTGACTTTCCACATTCCAGGAGGCCCCGGTGGGTGATCAGCTCATGAGCTGTTCAAATCCATACCCTATTCCCAACTGGTTCTTTTCCATGGGGCCCAAGCGTTTCTCTGCAATCCAGTTCATCCACGGCCCATTGCATGGCGCTAATGTGGCAGGCACAGATGCTGGGAGCAAGCAAGCTTGGTGGATGATCACCCTCTCGAAGCTACTACTTGTAGTCCAAGCCCCAAAAGAAACATAAAGTCCTTATGAAAACACTCGGGAAGACAAGACTCAGTCCAGGCTGGGTGAAGCTTCCTGGAGGAAGAAGGCTTTTTGCTGAGATGGGTGGAGTTAGGGACCTGAGACAAAGGAAAGCCATACCAAGCAGAGGAGAGCGGTGTGTGGGGCTGAGGAGCATGCCTCACAGGTAAGGAGTGGCAGGTGGCCCTTTGTGACCGGAACTTCAAGTATCAAAGGGAGTTAGTTTGAAATGCCAGCAAAGGCCCGTTCATGTTCATGGTCTTTGGAATTCTAAGGAACTTGGACTTCTAGACAGGGGCTGGTGTTCCTGCTCAGGGACTTATCACGGTAGGACTTGGCCCTTAGGAAAGGTAACCCATCTGCTGGAGGGCTTGAAGGAGAGCAAGAGGAGAGGCAGAAGGAACCGCAAGGAGATTGTTCCAGTGACCCCGATCGGTGGACACGGAGGTCTGAAGTTCAGGGCTATGGCCACAAGGAGGGAAACTTTGGAAGGTTCTAGAGAGTCAACAGAAGGGGTCTCTGCCACCAATAGGAGGCAGGAAAGAGTGTCCCAAAGGGGAATCCAGTCATCTCCCCATGCTGGGGCTTATGGTCCAGATGGGACTGATGGGGAAGTGAGCAGGCTCAGGGAAATTGACCTACTATGGTAGACTGTCAGTATTTTATTAAAGCCCCTTAATTTTTAAGTAGGTACTTGACTCCTACACTCATTTGGAATAAAGACATTTTCTGCCTTTTTTTACCTAGGTAAAGTCTACATCTGGTCGATGATTTGTAATCAGAAGTGTCGGACTTGGAAAGTATGGTTTTCCTGCTGACTACAAAGCAACCGTGACGATGGGAACCTGAGTTGCCACCTCGAACCGTGAAGTGAAAACTACCCACTGAGAACAGAGGAACCAAAAGGTGGTTGTGGAGTTGCCATGTGGGTTTTGTTGACATGGGAGACAAATAGATGTATACTTTGTGTTTTCTGTCTTGTGCAATCACATCTAATCTTAGTTGACTGTTTAACAAAACTCAAAGGAGTGCAATGCCCACTCATTCACAACTTTCTGAGACTAGACAGGACTTTCTGAGACTCAGCAGGACAGTTTCTTCCAAGGATTTCAGCAACCAAAAAGCCAAATTATTCACCTAAAGATTAATAGGCGAGCATAAAGCCTTAGAGAGGGCCATATTCCTGGGTACTGGCCACTGGGTTCTACAGAAATGTTGCCAGGTGTCTTCACTGCACAACCAAGCTCTTGCCTCTTTTGGGAGCAAAGCACATGCTAAGTCCTGTGTCTGTTTAAACTGGAAGAGCCCTACTTTCTGTTACCCCTTTGCTAGATTCTATGCAGTCTGCCTCTTGTGAATATGATCTTTCAAATCACGTACAATCTAATTGAAGGTACAATTTGGATCTTACAGTTAGAATCAGACTTGACTCTTGCCCTTTATGAACTTACAAACTGGACCACTACTACTCCTATGACCTCTGCTTGCACACAGGAAACCTGGGAGCTAAAGAGGTGAAGGGATTTGCCTATTGGCATACCGTTAGCAAGCACAAGAGCTGTTACTCAAGTGCCCTCAACTACACGTGAGCTGAAGTTTAAGAAATTTCCTTCCTCACAACTTCCCTCTTATTAAAATGTATATCATCTCCCTGTTAGCAGAATGCATCTCTTCTCTGTGAATCAATCACATGCTTGGTGATTTATCTGAGAACACCCTTACTAACAGGTGGTAATTTTTGTCTCCCACATGATAATATTTTAAGATTTTTTTTTCATGCCTCACATATGCTAAGCATGCGCACTATTGCTTTCTTTGGTTTTGTACTAGGGATTGAACCCAGGTGCACTCAACCACTGTGCCACATCCCTAGTCCCTTTTCATATTTAGAGACAGGGTCTCACCCAGTTGCTGAGGCCGGCTTTGAACTCGTGATCCTCCTGCCTCAGTCTCTCAAGCCTCTGGGATTATAGGCATGGGCCACTGTACCTGGCTGCCTCTTTTTAAGTTTGATGGGTCATTACAATAGTGTGCTGACTAATGGGCTAGAGGGCTTTGGACGTTAAGAAAAACTCGAATCTGCAGCATTTGCCAATTTTCCTGGTGTAAATACTCCCACCGTGACTAATTCCAAGCTGACAATGCAGTTTGTAAAATTCCTGAATATTTAATAATTGACTTCAGTAGAGCCAGCTCCAGTGCAGCACTGGGACTAGAATTCTAGAAGCCCAGGGCTGGCCTGAGAGTTCTGGCACTGCAAAGTAGTGTCCTTCACAGTATACCTTTCAGGGGGTCCTCAGTTTCTTTCTGGTGGAGGTGTGGTCCAGGGCTCTCCAGGAGGCTGTAACAGTGGGGCTTATCCCTGAACACAGCCCTGTGGCCAGCAGGGGACAGCACTCTCACGGTTAACAATCAGTGCTTCTGCAAAAATGAGGGGCCTTTGTTCTGAGCCAGAGGCTGTGTCACCAAGGGAAAGGCCCTGAGGGGCAAGCTAATCAGCCTGTCCTTAGCTGACCTTTGCCTGCGGGAGCCCAGTGGACAGGCTCTGGCAGTTGATAGAATGAGAATAACCTTAGCCAACAGTAGGGACAGCACAATCTCCACAAAACCCTTTGCCCATCCTAAAGGCTGATGCTCGGCCAGGCTGCCATCAGGCACCCAGCGCTCCTGTCAAGGAGAGGCCTGAGTGCCAGGAATGTCATTTCCAGTCCTAAGGAGGGTGTCAGTGCCCACCAGCCTCTGGTGCTGTACTAACTTTCTCTAATGTCTCTCTGGGGTGGTCAGTTCCTGCGAGGATGACCTACTGTTCCAGTTTGTCCAGGGCTGAGCTGATTTTAGTACTGAAAGACCCATGTCCGGGGGAAATCCCTGTCCCTAGCAAATAGGCTGGTTGGCCACCTCACCTCCTCATCCAGTCCGTGTCCTCTCCCTGCCTGGCACACGGGCCTGCACCTGCAGGCCTGGAGCTGGCCAAAGTGAGGTCAGGTGGATTTATCAAGGGCTGGCCCAACTCTACAGGTATGATGCGATTTCATTCCATTTCATAATCTGCATCCTTTGCTTTGTGTCAGAGGAAGAGCCCACACCTGTGAGGGGAAGCCCCTACCACCGTCTCTTCGTCCGTCCCCCTCACTTGCCATCTTTGACCTTCCTCCTCTCCCCTGGCACGCCCCACCTGCCTCAGCACATCCTGACAGGCCCTCCCAGAGTCCAGGGCCAGAGAACTCTGTGTTCCTGGGAAGGGTGGGGCCCCGCAGGTGAAGAGGGCAGGCCAGAGGAGGGGATGGGCAGACCAGAGGATCTTCAGCCACCAGGGAGTAGAGGGGCAGGATGGAAGCGGCCCCAAGAAGCCCGAGTTTCCCCGGAGCCATTTGGCACCAAGGCTCCAGCAGGAACTTGCACATTCTTCTGTCCTTCTGTAGCTCAAACCCCAGTGTGACATGACTTGTCTGCTGATGTCACTACCTATCCCTCTGGATGGTTCCTTCTGTTCGCAGTGCCTCACTCAGGGCCATCAGACTCGGTGCCGTGGCTTCTGTGAGGGCAGAAAGCTCTGTTAAGCAAAGGCACGTGTAAGAAATTCGCAAATTCTTCTTCCCTGCTCAGGATGCTGGGAGAAAGGGCAGCAGGTTCCGCTCGGGCTGTCCTTACCTGCTCTCCAACTTTATCTCATTTTTACTTTTCACTATCTTCCTGGCCTTCCGCCAATCCCTAGGAATGCCAGGCTCCCTCCTGCCCAGGAGTCTTTGCTCAGGCCGGTCGGTCCTCCTCCTGGTCAAGAAGAGCAAGTGGTCCGAGAAGCCACTGTGAGAGGGGAACACGGAAGCTTTGACTTGAAGGAAGAGGAGAGATCGTCCTAGAGAAAATGTACAGAAGCCCTGAGTCATTTAAGTCCAGGAGAAAAATCTCCACAGCTTGGAGGGGATGGTGATAGCTCTTACTGATGACAACCAGGGGCTCAGGAATAGACCTCGAATGTTCCACATGGCAGGTGTCAGCTCTTCTGTCAGCCCATGAGGAAGGAGTTAATGGATATTTGAAACAGACTCTTGGGGCTGGGGATGTAGCTCAGTGGTATAGCCTTTGTCTTAGATGCTCAGAAGCCCTGGGTTCAAGCTCCAGTACCAAGGAAAAAAAGAGAGAGAGAGAGAGGAGACTTCTTGTGGACTTTCTGTTTTAAATCTTCTGTATACGGACAACTCCTCACGTCAAACTTTATCATATTCTGTAGGTTCATATTTTCACTCCACTGGTGACAAGTTAATGCAGGCAGAGCACTATTCTAGGTAAAAATTGACTATGCAGGTGAAATCCTGCTGACTCCAGTCTCCTGGCCAACATTTGGATTTTCTGAGCCTGCATTAACCCACAAGGTGTCGACAGAGATTCTAAAGACCTGGTGAATTTTTTTTTTTTTCTAAGAAGTGAAGTTTTTCACCCTGAAAAACAAAGTCCAGAAGTTGGAACTACTTTTGGCCACCAGATAATGGTCAATGAATACTGAATTAATTGACGAAATACCGAGTTTGTGAAATAGAGTTTGCAGAGGGAACCGAATACTGGATAGAATGTATGGCACCCTGGGTTACTTAAGTCCAGGACAAAACCTCCAAAGCTTTGATCTTTGTTGGTGTCAAAGAAGGACCTTTACTTCCATCTCCAGAGTTGGAAGAGGCCATAGCACCTGGCAACTCAGTAAGTTCCTGCAAGGAACCCTGGACGGTGTGAAGCACACACGGAGGAGGTGCTGGTGCCGGCTCCTCACCCACCCCTTATGGAGCCATGCAATGATCCCCACAGCAAATGATGCACCTCGCCCACCTGTGAGCAGTCAGTCACCTTCAGGATCCTTCGGGGGCAGTGAGCAAACTCTTAGGTTTGCATAGCATCTCTTCTACAACTGCATGTTTTCCAGGTTAGTTCTGGCCACACCCCCGGATTCTCCTTGGAGAAGGAATTACCAAGCTGTTGGGTAAAGTCCCAGGATCTGGGGCCTCAGGGCAGTGACAAGGATGTTGGGTGGTGGCCTCTCTGGGTTTCCATCTATTTGACTAGAAATATAAACCTTTCAGATTGCCCCTGGCAAAGGGTCAAAGGGTAGGTATGCTTGCAAGAAAGGGAGATGAGGAGAAAAGGCTGTAAGAACCTCTGTCCTTATTCTTGGGAGGGGATGAAGGACTTTAATTCTGCTCCTTCATTTCTAGGTGGCTGAGGAGCCTCCCTGAACTACCTCACCTCCATCTCCAGCTCCAGCTCCACCCAGCCAGCCCTTTTCACCTGTCCAAACACCTGCTTTTCAGTAAGAAGCCCCACCCCACCCAGAACATGGAGTTCTTTCCAGTCTGGGAGACGCACCTTGGGGCGGGGGAGGGCTGTCACATTTGGAAAAGAGGAGGAGGAAGAAGATAACTATTTTATTGTTCCGCTCATGTACTCTGACTCCCACCTTTGTCAAACAGCTGATGGAGCAGCTTCTGAAAATGGTGTGAAATGAAGTCAAACAACAATGAGTGCTGGCGAGGATGTGGGGAAAAGGGTACTCTTGTACACTGCTGGTGGGACTGCAAATGGGTGCGGCCAATTTGGAAAGCAGTATGGAGATTCCTGGGAAAGCTGGGAATGGAACCACCATTTGACCCTGCTATTGCCCTTCTCGGACTATTCCCTGAAGACCTTAAAAGAGCATGCTACAGGGATACTGCCACATCGATGTTCATAGCAGCACAATTCACAATTGCTAGACTGTGGAATCAACCCAGATGCCCTTCAATAGATGAATGGATAAAAAAAATGTGGCATTTATACACCATGGAGTATTACGCGCAGCATTAAAAAATGACAAAATCACGGAATTTGCAGGGAAATGGATGGCACTAGAGCAGATTATGCTTAGTGAAGCTAGCCAATCCCTGAAAAACAAATACCAAATGTCTTCTTTGATATAATGAGAGCAACTAAGAACAGAACAGGGAGGAAGAGCAGGAAGAAAAGATTAACATTAAACAGAGACATGAGGTGGGAGGGAAAGGGAGAAAAAAAAGGGAAATCACATGGAAATGGAGGGAGACCCTCATTGTTATACAAAATTACATATAAGAGGTTATGAGGGGAATGGGATAACAAACATGGAGGGAAATGAATTACAGTAGATGGGGTAGAGAGAGAAGATGGGAGGGGAGGGGAGGGGGATAGTAGAGTATAGGAAAGGTAGCAGAATACAACAGTCACTAATTTGGCAGTATGTAAAAATGTGATGTGTAACCGATGTGATTCTGCAATCTGTATTTGGGGTAAAAATGGGAGTTCATAACCCACTTGATTCTAATGTATGAAATATGATATGTCAAGAGCTTTGTAATGTTGTGAACAACCAATTAAAAAAAAAAGAAAATGGTGTGAAATGAAATCTTGCTGCCCTGATTTGGTCAGCCTTTGTGAACTGCCCCCTGCAACTTGGCCCCTCTGTTCAACAACACCACACATTGTCGGGGGGTGGTGGTGGGGGGCGGTGGTAGCAGGCAGTATGCTGGGCTCAGGGGCTGGAGTTTATGCTTCACTGAGGGCGACAGGGATGCTTTAGATGACAGTGAGTGGTGGAAATAGTCACGCTCCCTTCTGAGAATTGGAAACAACATCCTAGTTAAAACAATGGTTCTTGGAGTTTACCTGTTTTCCTAAAGAGGTCCCACCTGTCTGTCCTCTTGAGGCCTCCTGGGCAGTCTCAGCACCTGGGGTGCACAAGGAGGAGGTTGGAGAGTGTTCCATTTCTGTGGACCAAGAAATCCCATCATATCACACTCCCTGTCCATTGGGATCCCCAAGATGACCTCAGCGGGCAGGAGGGCAGGAGAGCTTGCCCTGTAGGACATTTTTCTTCAAGGAGACATAGCCTGTGGCTCAACAAAGGCTTCTGGGAGGTGTGTGGAGTTCAGGATATGCTGGTGAGCCCAGGGGACGGTCACTCCTGTTGTGGCTACACTGGAGTTGAGCAATGGTCCTAATGTAGACAGACAACTGAAGAGTTCCTTAGTTAATTTTTCACGAAAGGGTATAATTGGAAATTTACATCCAAGTCATTGATTACCAGTTAACAATAAAAAGGAACAAAGGGTTGATATTTGCAACAATTTGGGTGGATCTGAAAGTGACTATGCTGTATGAAAAGAGCCAGTCTTGAAAGATTCCACGCTACATATTGTGGGATTCCATTTTCGTTTGTTTTCTACATTAAATTCTATGAAATAATGTCTCTTTACAAAACAATCTGTGAATGAAACAAACTTGATTTTTAAAGTCAGAAAGTGTAAGGAGAGCTGCTACAAAACCCACCAGTCAACAAACTGAATACTCTTACTGGTTTTATATCACAAAATGAAGTTAAGCTCTAATCTGATACCAGTGTCAAGTCACCTGATATTCACCTGATATGCCCCCACCTGATATGCCTCCTTTGTAGGATTTCATTCTCTTGGTTTTTTTTTTTTTTTTTTTTTGGTATTGGGGATTGAACCCAGGGGTGCTCTACCACTAAGCCACATCCCCAGCCCTTTTTGTTTTTTTTTATTTTAAGACATCGTCTCACTAAGTTGCTGAGGCTGCTCTCCAATTCATGATCCTCCTGCCTCAGGCTCCTGAGCTGCTGGGATTACAGGCATGGGCCACTACACCCGGCTCTGTTGCATTCTTGAAATGCAGAGATTCTGGAGATGAAGAACCCCCTTAGTGACAGGAATTAGGGATTGTGAGGAAAGACTAGGTGTGGCCACGGAAGCCCAGTACTAGGAAACCCTGTGGTGATGAAGCAATTAGGGATGTTGAATGTGGTTATGCACTGCTGCATAGGTGATAAAATTGTATAAAGCCACACACACATACACACACACACACACACACACACACACACACACACAGAGTACCTGTAAAACTGGTAGCCCAAATTAGCTTTGAATTGTACCAATATCAATTTCCTGGTTTTGATAGTGCACTATCATTATACAAGGTGTCAGGGTGAAGAGTGTGTGGGGACTTCCTTGTACCATTTTTATGGTGGTAAAATACATGTAACATAAATTTTACCATTTTAATTATTTTTTACATACACAGTTTGGTGGCGCTAAAACTTTGATCTTAAGTATTCCAGAGAAGCCATGTGTTGAAGGCTTGGAGTGCTATTGGGAGGTGGTGGAACATTTAGGAATTTAGGTGACTAAGGGTGTGCCCTAAGGGGACATGGGGACTTGGGCCCCTGCATGTTTCTCTCTTTGATTCCTAGCCGCCTTGAGTTTATCTGTTTCCTTCACCATGTGCTCCTTACCACAGGTCCAAAAGCAATGGAACCAGTGATCATGGACTAAGACCTCTGAAGTTTGGGAGCCCAAATAAGACTTTCTGCCTTATAAGTTGATTCTTTCTAGTATTTTGTCGCAGTAATGGAAAGCTGACTAACAGGTGGGATTAATTACTTTACATTATGGTACAACAGACTTGACCTTCCACCTCTAGAACTTTTTACCATCCCAGACTGAAAATCCATACCCATTAAACAACTCCCTACTCTCTCTCCCCCAACCCCTGAAAACCACCATTCTACTTTCCATTTCTTTGAATTTGACTATTCTAGGTATCTCGTATAAATGACATCATACAATATTTGTTGATTTATGACTGGATTGTCTCCCTTCGTTGAATATCTGAGGGGTTCATCCATCAGAATTTCCTTCCTTTTTAAGACTGAACAACATCCCATATTATGTATGCACCATATTCTGTTTGTCCACTCATTTATTGGTGGCAATTTTAGTTTCCACCTTTTAGATGCTGTTATCCTCTCAGATTTTTTTTGCCATTTGTTTTGTACAATTGTAATTATCTCAAAATGAAACGTTTAAAAATATAACTAAAAGTAAGATTTATCAAAAGACTTTTTCCTCTGCTGACCATGTAAACCAGTCTTCATGGTTTATCATCGTTCCAGAGATAGTGTAACCTTTGGAAGGCCCTACAGAACCTGATTTTCCCCTCTGCATTTGAGAAGCAACATGTATAACAATCCACAGGAGAGTAGAGGGGCTTTAGTAAAGTTTGATTATGCTTGCCTGTCACCTTGTTTGGATTAGACCAAGAAAGAGGAGAGGAAATCTAGACCCTGTTGAAAGTGACAAGAGATTTCCATAGTCGATGATGTTTACGTTGAGCCAGTTTCTGATTATAAAGAAAATGAGAACTTCTAATACAACCGGATAGAAATAATTAGCTGGAGGGTGGAGCCTTGGTTTTGAAGGATTCCTTTGCACTGCAAATGTCTTTTCCCCAGGCATTTTGACCAGGCATCCCTTGGACCATCTGTGGAATGATCTCATGACCCTGGAGCGCATTCTCGAACAGCACAGACAGACTTCACATAGGCCACCTACACTGCCTGGAGTCAGCAAGGGGACCTTCTCCCAGAAGCTACTTCAGAGTGGGCCTGTAGGTGGCTGGGAGGGTCAGGCCTCAGGACAGAGCAGAGGCTCAGCAGAGAGGAAGCGTGCTGTGGCTGACGCCATTGTCACCTTCCCAAACTTGTTTCGGAAAGGCATCACGTTGCAGAGGTGGTGCTAACAGAGGTGACACAGTCCCAGCTGCGGAAACACCATCAGATGAACACAAGGGTTTTTTTGTTTTTGTTCTTTTACGGAGGTCTAGGGACTCAGTGAACTTCCTAACACCGGATGCAGAAATGTCTTTTTGTGCATTTTATTCTGGGGGAAAAAAAACACATTTCCTCAAATATGTCAGGTCCATGACTCCCCAGCATCCAGAAACTTCTGTTACTAACTGGCTCCCGGGAGACCTCTCCTCAGCAACTGACTAAACCACGTTCCCACCAAGGTGACCTTGGGCAGGAGACACCCCCACAGCCCTCTGGCCTGTTGGATGCAGCCCCGTTGGGCCTAGTGTGGCCACCCTCCCCACCTCTCTGCCCTCCCCTTGTTCTTTCCCCTTTTCCTTCTTCGGCTTGGCTTTCTCTCTCTCCTTCCTTCCCTCCCCGCCCCCCCCCCCCCACATATCACTCTCCTGCTTTCCTTTCCTGTGATATCGATTTGACATATTAATCATCACAACAACAGCTACAAGTTCCACTGTGCTTCATTCATCCAGAGGAAAAGACCGTGTCAGCTGGACAGTGCTGCGGGGACCCTCAGGCACCCTCCTTGGGGTCTAGGACAGTGGAACTCTCTCCATTTCCATGAGCAACAAATAGGAGGTGTTGGTGGTGGCCACCCTGAGAATGGGTGGTGGATGGACCCGGGGTGGGGTGGGACTGTGGGTGGGTTCCCCTCTCTGAAGGCCCCCGTGGCAGGCCCAGGAGACCTTGGGCTGTTCAAGAGCTCTGATTGAGGATTCTGAGTTGCAAAATCCCATTAGGGTTGCCAAACCAGAACAGTGTGACTTTAATAAGGTTAAAGTTTGGCATTTTTACAGCTGTTATTATGATAAGGCTTTCAGTCACATGAGGTGGAACCAACCAGAGAGGGTCTGTCCAAACTTAGCTGGTTGGACTTGGAGGTGTGGTTAGGCCTGGCCTCCTGCCAGTGCCCAAGGCTGTCCCCTGTGTTATAGCCCAACTTTCCAGACACAGCTCTGCTCTGCACGTGGACAGAGCCTGTTTCCCCGTCTGTGGCCTCTGGGACTGAGAGGAGAAATGAATCCGGGCAGCTATTTTCAGGCAGGAAGAGCCCTTGGGACAAGCTGACTTAGAAGCAAATGCCCCGTTCCCCGGCCAAAGTTGTCACCCTGACCTTGGTCTGCTATCATGCCACAGTGAGAGTGGGGGATCTTTCCTTTCCCAAAGTGCAGCTGACATGGGATGTTTTCATTGCTATTCTCCAGCCGAGAAGACTCCATTGTCCGTATGGATCTTTCCATCCTTCAAATGTCCTCTCCTCCGGGAAACCTCCTCTCGCCTTGCCCTCCCGTCCTACATCAGGGAAGATTTATCTGCTGCTGCCTCTCTCTTTCAGAGCTTAAGGCCGTGTTTCTAAAACAGTTTTGATCCAGTGTAACGAGCCCCTTGAGAAACTGGCTTCAACCCAGGCAGCACCTTGTTTTTCTTTGAATAATCAGCACATAGTACAGTGCCTGGTACATAGTAGGGAGTGGAATAACAATGATTTAGCAGGAAACTGATCCCTTCTGCTAAGAAGACCAGCTCATATGCCAAATCCCCCATACATGGATCATTTTTGCTCAGGAGGAAGAAATAGTTTTAAGAAATATTTTTTAAGAAATATTATTTCTAAAGGTTGCTAGTGTCTTGAAGGTGAAATTGGTATCAGTTCATGTATCTATAGAATATACCCTCATGGGCCCATTAATGTAAGGTCGACTCATTTAGAAAGTTCTTTACTGAAATCAGAGAATTCGAATTAACAACACCACTACATGCATACCCTGTGTCAAAGTCAGCACTAAGCCCTTCAGAAATGCAGAGATCAGAGTTTCCTCTCTGCCTAGAGCCATCGAGTAGTCAAAAGGCCAGCTCAGGTGTCAAGGACACACAAAGTCCTTGCTTTCATGCTGGCTGGGGGTTGCCGTTGTGGGGGTGCAGAGATCCAGGCAGAGCGTGTCTCCTCAGGAGGCTTGTGGTCGGCCCGGGGAGCTGAGCCTTCCCTGATGTAAGCCATCAGACCACAGCTCAGTATTTTCTCAGTGTACAGAGACCCCTTTGACTGCAGCTTCTAGCAACATGGTGGGCAGGGGGCCAGGGAGAGGGATCCAGAGCCAGGAAGGAAAGTCATCGCGGGGAGAAAGATTTTGCCCTTTCCTAATGCCTGGGTCTGATGGACTCCCAAGGTCACTTTGTTTTTTGACATAGAGCTGGAGTTTTTCTCGCGGGCCTGAGCCTGATACATGAAGCATGGGGCTGGCTGTGGAGTGGAGGCTGACTCTCTAGGCAGGTCCTAGGACCCCTCCACCTATAGGGATCCTTAGATGAGGGTCTGACCCCCCCAGGCCACTTTGGACCACAATAGGCCCTGCTTCTGATGTGCCCTTGGCTCACGACCAGGCCAGGATCACACAGGACTCCCTGGGAGGCAGGAACACGGGTGGAGGATGTTCACAGGTGGACAAGCTAATTATGGGTAAGAATCACTCCACTGCATCTCACGTGCTCCTGTGGTGTTCAGTTCCAGTGTGAACTCTGCAGTATGGTGGTCAGAAAGCAGGTGGTGTGAAGGGCTCTGTGACCTCTGGGACTGGCCTTCCCATGGTGCTGGGATTGGCCTTTCCCAGTCCTCAGGATTGAGAGGCGAGCTGAGCCACGAGTGGGGAAGGGTTATGGAATGTCCCTTGTGCTTGACAATGGCAAAGATGAAGGGGACATTAGGAAGGGTCCAGGGAGAAACCCAGAGGGAGATCAGGCTGATATTACTACCAAAGGAGCTTTCTGTGTCCTCCGCCCTCCCCGCCAGGGGTAGGAGGCCTCCTTGGAAATGGCCCTCCTGGCCCCCATGTCTCCCTGGGCTAGCCTTGAGAAGCATTCTCCTTTGCCCCTGGCCACTCCTCACTCGGGAAATGAGGAGCATGAGTCACATCTGCGGGGAGGGCAGCACAGTTAGGTGAGCCTAATTCAAATGCCAGGCTGATGGTCGCAAATAGCATACCACCCTATGAATAGCTTCCCCAGCTGTTCCTCGGGAGGCTGAGCTGCGTTCTTATCCAAAGTACATTTGTACCGTTCTTATTTACAGCTGCATCAGGAATCACGGTCTGCCTACCTTTGGCCCCTCAAGGCCAGCTCCGTGTCCTTTGTTCCCTGAAGTCTCACCAAAGTGAAATATTAACTGGTGGTGGGACAGAAGGGCCTGGGAGCCTCTGAAGGCAGGGCTGATGAAGAAGGATACCTGGAGGGTGTGTTGTTCACCGGCCGGGAATTTTCCATTCCTCTGAGGCTCACATGATCAGGGCAGCTTACCCTTCAAGTCACAAAGCTAAGATGGCTCCCGGGGTGGCAGTTGCTAAATAACTGGACGGTGACCGCAGCTGTTAATAGCACCATCGTCACTGAGGTTAATAATCTCCATGATGTGGTGTGGTGGAAATTATCAGGCCCGTGTGCCAGGAGACCAGGGGCCTGGCCATGGCTCTGCTTCTGTGACAGCCTGAGAGACCTTGGAGAAGCCACTAGATGTCTCCTGTATCAATTTCCTCAGCTGAAAAAATGAAATGCAAAGCCTCTCCCACTCTGGCACTTTCTGCTTTAGATGCTGAGATGGATGAGCTCATCCATGGCTGGTTGCAGGAGATTTTTTTTTTCTTTATTACCTAACAGAAATTGCTAGGATCTGCCCTCCACTACCTTCGCGTCTTTCTTCCCCTTCTTTCCACCTGCCTTGCTATTTCTTGGCCTCATTTCCCTTATCTTACTTCCTTTATCTTTATCTTAGGGCTCAGGACCTCTAAGTTAGATTGCAAGTCCATCACAAGTCCTTTGAATAAAGAGGACTCACCTTTGCCACTCTCTAGCACTGCCACTTCTTAGCTATGTGACCCAAGCCACATTATTTGGTTTTTCTGGGGATCAATGTCCTCATCTATAAAAAGGGGACTCGGTTAGGGCTTTCATACCATTTACACACAGTGCTGCCCTCATACACGAAGGCTCTGCAAACAGAAGCCAATGTGTTTGTAACTTGAAAGTGAGCGCACGTGAAGGACTCGTCCCTCTTTCCAAAGAGTTCCTTGAGTCTCTGTTTCTGTTAATGGGGAAAATCTTCCCCTAATTGTAGAGCAGGGCTTGATGTCACCTTGAATTTTCCTTATCCTTGTTTCCTTCAATAACTGTCCTCCAAACCCTTCCCTGTAGATTCTCTGGGGTGTGATGGTCATGGGCAGAAGGCACACACACACATACCCAAAAGCCCCACTCTCTGCTGAGATAGGGTATCTTTAGGAATCATGGGAAATTTTACTTATTCAGGCCCTTTGCTGAGAGACATTAATTTAAATCATGGTTAACTGACCAGGATTCCCTGAAATTGGATGCAAACCTCATTGACTGGGGTTAAAAGGACAGACTGCAGTTTCTTGGACTTGCTGTTTGACTTCCTTCACTATTCAGAATCTGCTCTGGGGTAGACTCCTGGAGGCACCACAGGTTGTGCCTTTCAGAGAACCAACAATGTTCAGAGTGAAGGGAGGTAGGCACCCCAGATAGACCTTATAACATTTTGGGAAAACAAACAATTGCTTCCTTCACAGAATGCAGCTCGATGGGCACTTAGCTCCGTGGAAGAGGAGCTGAGTTTCAGAACCCACTTGTTCCTGGCCAGGCCACCTCAAGTGGCCTTTGATTCATTCTAGATCCTGGTCCTCTTTTATTCTCTTCCAACTTCCATGAGAGCAGGGTCCATGTCTCTTCCATCAGTGAAGCCCAGGGCCTAGCAAAGGGCCTAGATACTTACTCTAGATATTCTTTGAACCTTGACTGGATGTAGAAATGGATGAAAGGTGCTTTCCAGCTAGGGATGCCTGGTGTCCAAGAGCTCTGATGCCCAGAGAGTGGGGTAGTTAAGAACATGTGCTTTGGAATTAGAAAAAACTGAGTTTAGATTTTGCCCCATCTCTTGATAGGTACATGATCCCTATGTCACACTTTCTCCATTTTTAAAATATGGGTGTCATAAACACCAACACCACAGTGTTATGGTAAGGAGTCCCTGAGATGGTCTAGGGAAAGCGTGCATCCTGTTGTTTGACTGAAGGTTATATCACAAGCAATGCCTCCTGGGGAGCATGGAGGTTGGCCTTCCCCAGTGCCTCTCACATCTAAATCATGAAACCTTTCCAGCCATTCTCAATGGGGATCTCAGAGATGCATTGAGGAGGCTGTGGTTGAAATGATTTGCTCTCTCCTGGCACCTATCCATACACACTTACTTGGACCTCAAAACCCATTAGGCGCTCTAGTCTTCAGGACTTCATGCATTTCCCAGAAAAGCACGGCTCCTGTTGGTGAGATTACAAACACCTCCCACAATTTACTGCTTCCCATCACCGAGCCCCTAGCTGCTCTGTGCTCAGGTCTTGGAGATCTGCCATCGTCACTTAGCTGATCTCATGCTATCAGCAAAGGCAAGGGAAATAAATAATGGCCTCACCACAGGACTTTGTCCTCCATGAGCTCAGGGACCACAGTCTGACATACTGGAGGGAAAAAATAATGTCCCAGCTTCTGAAGATGTCCAGCTGGGAAATGCAACCCATGCACACGCTCACGGGTGCTGTGTCTGTTTTTAAAGCTCGCAGCAGCCGTCCATCAGAGGGAGTGCGTGGTTAAGGCTCATCCATAGCAGGATTGCAAGTGGGATTAGGGTTAGGCTTTGGAAGAAGCTGGAGAAGAACTGCTGAGTAAATTCAGACCAGAGAGGGGAAACTGGGTGAGGATTTTTCCGAGTTGTTTCCTGTGTCCTTGGGAACTTAAATACTCAAAGTGAATGTTATTGTAGATGTTCCTTGAAGCATATGTTGAACATATCATAAGTCAAAAAGACACAGAATGCATCTAGCCTGCCCAACATCCTAGCTTAGCCACACAGTGCACTGTGGAGGAGCAGTGGCATCCACCAGTGATCATGTGGCTATGTCCAGCACTGCAAAGTGTATGGTAGTATGTAGCACCAGCCCCAGAAATGAGGGAAATTCAGAATTCAGAGGACACTTTCTACTGAATGCATATCACTTTCCCATGGTTGAAAAGTTGAAAACTTATAAATCAACCCATCATAAATTGGGGGCCATCTCTATTTTAAAAAAAAATGAATGCAAAAAAATGATGAACAAATGCTCAAAAATTTAAATAAAGATAGAATCTGACTGGCACTGTTTGAACTGGCCATAATCAATTCACCCTGATTCTAACCCTGTGTGTGTGTGTGTGTTTTTTTTAACCTTGGCAACTAAGCAGGTTTTATTTTATTTTATTTTTCTGCATTGGGGATTGAACACAGGCACTGAACCACTGAGCCACATTCTCAGCCCTTTCATTTTTTATTTGGAGACAGGGTCTCACTGAGTTGCTTAGGGCCTCGCTAAGTTGCTGCGGCTAGCTGTGAACTTGTGATATGAGAAACTTTTGGATGGAAACTTTCCTTCTTGACCTGTACTTCTAAGAAACCCTACCCATAGTCACTCCCAAAGGATTTCCATTTTGCTGTGGTAGGGTGGGGTAACACCCTTCATGATGCCAAGCGAGACTTCCTCTGTTGGAGAAAACTAAGCCTACACAGCATAGACACAAACTTACCCCTGGAGAAGCAGGTGTACCACCCTGGGGACTGTGTGTGGTTGGGCGAAGGAGGCATGCTGTACATTTTGAAGGGGGTGCTACATGATTTTACATATTGAAATGCTGGCTTGTGCTTAATTGTTTGCAAATAGTCTCATTTGCATATACTCAGCTCCTCACCTCCTGATCAACCAGATATTGAAGCCTGGGACATTCATTTATTTGTGCATTTGGCAAACATTTATCCAATTCGTATTACGTGGCAGCCATTTGCTTGGCGCAGAGAAAACAGAGGTAAATTAAACAGGCCCGGAGCTGGACGTGCTCCAAGTCTGAGGAGGGAGATGTCTGAGGGACAGAGTGGCTAAGAATGACAATAGAGGATTTTCACAGGATGTTACAATACATGGGGGGTGGAATATCTAACATACTCCCAACACAGCGAAGGCTAGGGATGATAGGTAGGCACTAGAATCCAGCTGAGGGAGGAAGGCAGGAAAGTGTTTCATACAGAGGTAATTCTGTGTTTTAAGCAATGACTCCCTAGGACCCTTGGGGTGCCATGGGGTAATAAGAGACAGGCCTTCAGCATACTCCTGATTGGCTACTCCAAAAAAAACCCCACAATTCTTTAAACGCAGTGGGCCTGTGTGCACATACAGCTTCCTGACAAGGGCTCCTCAGTCTGACTAGTTGGATGCCCCTTGTAGGTACGAGTCTAACAGCCTGCCTTTCTGTCCTACAGAATTTACCACTTGCTCAGAGTACTTGTCTGAATCCCCCTCTGGGCTGTTAGGTTCACAATGCAGGGCTGAGTCTGTCTTGTCCACTGATGTAGCCGCAGGGCCCTGCACAGAGTATGGTTCACAGTAAGTGCTCAATAAAATATTTATTCTGTGAATGAATAAATAAACAAATGGAGGTAAGAGCAACAAGGCCAAGACTTAAAGCCACTCAGCACCTAGATTTGCTTCTATTCATTTCCTATTCTTTTAATATTATCTAATGTGTAGGCTTGGGATTTAACCGGTATCCAATAAATATTTTTTTAATTTTGCTTTTAATCTGCCCATAATAATTGTACATATTTATAAGGTGTAGTGTGGCAATTTGACATATGTATATAACGTGTAATGATCAGATCTGGATATAATGAGCATTTACAACTCAAGGATTTATCATTTCTGGGTGTTCGGAAGTTTCCAAACTCCTCTCTTCTTGTTTTTTATAAGATGTATAATAAGTTGTGGAGAACTATAGTCACTTTGCTGTGCTGTAGAATGGTAGAACTTATTCCTCCTATCTGACCGTATTTTAGTACCATTTTCCCACCTCCCTCTGCCCCCTCCCCTCTCTCCCTTCCTAGTTTCTAGTGGTTACGATTCTACACCCTTCTTTTACAGGATCCATGTGGTGTTTGTTGTTCGGTGCCTGGCTTTTTTCACTTAACGTGGTAGTCTCTCCTTTTACCCATTTTGCTGCAAATGACAGGATTTCAACAAATCAAAGCTGATAGATATCATGTAACTCCAGCCAGAAAGACTATTATCAACAAAGTAAAATAATAACATTGCCGTCGAGGATGCAGAGAGAGAGAACTCTTACGCACTATTGGTGGTAACGTAAATTAGTACAACCATGAATGGAGAACAGTATGGAGTTCTTCAGAAGACTAGAAAGAGAGCTGCCAGGTGATCCAGCTGTCCCACGACTGGGCAAATACCCAAAGGAAAAGAATGCTTATTGAAGCCACATTCACAATAGCCAAGATAAAGGGCTGGGACTTAGGCTGGGGATATAGCTCAGTTGGAAGTGTGCTTGCCTTGCACGCACAAGGTCCTGGGTTCAATCTCTAGCACCACCAAAAAAAAAAAAAAAAAAGGTGGGGGGCTGGGACAGGAGCTCCGTAGCAGAGTGCTTGCCTAGCATGTAAAAGGCAATGAGTTTGATCCTCAGCACTACAGATAAATAAATATATAAAACAAAGGTGCATTCACAATAGCCAAGGTAAGGGCTCAGCTACTGTGTCCATCAACAGACGAGTGGATAAAGAAAATATGGGCTATATACAGGATGGAATATTATTTACCCATAAAAACACTTATAATTCATCAATTGACTGAGAAAATATACTCGGCCTTATCTAAAGTTTAGCTACTCCCCTTTTACTTCTCTTGCCAACAAGTTCCCTACGATAAATCTTTACTCGTGGGAAGAACCTTATGAGATCAATAGTTGTGTTCTTCACAATGCTATAGATTGCCCCTGTCTTTTATGTTTATCTTTCCAATTAAAACTTACAGAAACAAAGAACTCTGCTATATGAATGTGGACAGAATCAATGAGATAATTATAGGGCAGGTGAAAAAACCCAACTTGGATGTTTCCTTCTCATTCCAAACAGCTATGTCAAGGAATGGATACATTCATGGAGCAAATGTTTTAATTATAAATCAGCAAGATATTCAAAGACTATACATTGAATAGTTGAAGTGGCTGGAACAGTATGACCATAAGGCAGAGGTGTGGCAACACAGGTCGCAGGTTCCAGAACAATTACCTTAAGTCCTGTGACATCCACTTACTTTTTAAAGTGTTGGGAACAGATACTACACTTGGAAAAAAGGCTGAGAAGTTATCCATTTACTTTTCGTAAATCCCTGGGCAAGTTCCACGTTCTCTGTGCCTTTCTTCAATGGACATGGTAAACACCTGGCCTACTTACCTCACCGAGCTATTATGAAGACCAAATGACATCGTGGAGAGGCAGGTATTTAGTGAACCACAAAGTGCTATAAAAATGCAAAGAAGTAGTATGATTGTTGTTAACTGGGTAACACGTTTATTAAAAAGAGATACAAAGAGCAGCCATGGAGGGTGTGAAACTTCTAGATTTCTAGGTGCATCGGGGTGGCAGAGAAAGTGGCCCTTTGCAATCCTTGCTCCACCACCAACCTAGAACTTGAAGACTGAAGAGCTGGAGAAAGAGTACAACTTTTCTGGGAGCTGAACAGGTCTCTCCTTCTCTGCTAGGTCTGTGTAGCCATCTGCTGTAGTGAACCAAGACAATGCATATAATCAAAGGCATTGGGATCACTTGAAACTCTGATCAAGGTCATTCTGATACCATCTCGGGAAGATGAGCCTGAATGTGGTTGCAGATTAGGAAGCAGAAACCCACCAGCTCCTGTGGTGCTATTCCAGGCCAGCTGTGGTGTGATAGTGTACCTATAAAAGTGTCATTTAGGGACACCAGGTCAAGATGACCTGGAGGTCATAAGTGGAGGTGGGGATTGTTAAAATGCACATTCCTGAACCCCTACCTTTGACCCATGAGTCAGAGCCTCAGGTGATGAGGGCTGGGTATCTGATCTGGTAATTCATGTCCCGGGTTCCAGAACAATCACCTTTTAGAGCCTGTTTTGTATGGATCCATTTAGGAGCGTCTCTTCCTATTAAGGCTAGAAGGATTTTGGAAAGATTTCAGAAGAGTAAATAAGTGATTTAGGGAAACTAGGACTTGTTTATAAGGAAAAATTAAATATGTATAGGATTGGCTGCATGAAGTCATGACTAGAGTTTATAAATAGTTGAAAGGAACAAACTCAAGAGGTACACTCTAGATTATTCAGGTACCAGACGGCACAAGTAGGAGTAATGGAATAATAATAAGCAAAAGGAACTTGGGCCAGATAGCAAGGAAAACATCCTGATGGTGTGTGGAGAAAAAAAAAAGTTATAGAATCATTTCACATGGTCAAGTCAACCAAAATATCAGCCCATTCAGTGGAAAAAAACCAGTTGGGTAGCATCTGAAAAAAAAAAAAAAACAACTAATTGAGTGGTTAAACACTCTCTCTCTCTCTCTCTCTCTCTCTCTCTCTTGTTTTGATGTCTGAAGCTTTGTTATCCTAAGTCATAAGAATCAAAAGGATTCTTAATAAATACAACTGTGGCTCATGAAAAATGTTCAGGGCAGGAAGTGCCTGCTAGAGAAGCAGAAAGTTGGCATAAACTACCTTGGACATCCTGATCTTGCTGTGGACCCCCTCCTGGGAACAGCGTGAGTACCGAAAAAACTGACATTTCGTCAGAGCAAACTACGTACCAGGCGCTGTCTCGCTGAATCCGGACTTGCAGGTGTCATTATTCCCATTTCACAGATGAGCAAAGTCAGGCTCAAAGAGCACACATTACAAGAAAATGATAAGATTGGAATTGCAATTGTCATCTATGTGACTTCTTCTCCTGGAGAGATTGTTGGGTACAAAGAACCCAATACCATCGGTGGTATTTTTTTTTCTGTACCCAAAGATTGCCAAGGTGAGTTGACAGATAATGACATGTACAGATGATCAGACTCTCTCCAAGCAAACTTGACCCTGGGAAATTTTGTGAGAAATAACTTTTTTTTAAATCTCAGATTCTACCATTGTCCCCCCAAACTTGATGTTTTCAAGTGCTGTCCAGTCCACCTTAATGGGGGAAATAGTGGAGGGAGATGCTATTTGGGCTGTCTTTCAGGCTGAGAAGAGGTCTCAAAATTAAAAGCAATAATGATGGCAATATGTCCCTTCACTTTGTCACCCCTCCTTTGACCTCCTCTTCCTCGTCAGCCTTCCCACAACCCCATCCACAATCAACTGAAACACCGCTACCATCATCACAGCCACGGTCACCACCACTATCACCATCAGCACCACCGAAACTACCATTATTGTCACCTCTTTATGGAGGACGTACGCACTCTATGTTGCTCACGAACGTCACTCACCACCACTCCCATCCCAAGGACGCAGCCAGTGCTCTGTGCTAGATGGTTCTCCTTTTATATCAGCCACACTTTGGGGAACGTGACCTAGACAACAGGTCATGCCAACAGAAAAACAAAACAGATCCAGGCTCCTCCGTCCCTTCACCAAAGAACACACATGTGCTGTTGTGAAGGCCTCAGAGATGGAAAGGGAGATGAGCTTTCTTCTGGCCCCCCTGGGGCAGCCCCTGGAGCTTCTGGTAAACCCAGACAGGGTGCCAGCTTGTGTCTCTTCTGAGGGCCCGAGTGGGAGCTGAGACCATGTCCAAGAGGCGCCTCAGAATCTGCCTCGCACAAAAATAATTGGCGGAGAATATCATTCTGCAGGGAGGGTCTCACCCCCAGGAAATCTCAGACTGAATCAGCTGGTGAACAGAGGGAGCGCTTGGGAGCAAGCCAGAAGGTTTGGTTCTGGAAGCTGAAAAGTGACTTCAGCAATAACTGTCCTCCTCAGCTCCCTGACCACACCATGCTGGCGAGGTCTGGAAAGGTCCTCGGGGCCTCTGGGCTTGGAACCAGCTCTGTTTAGGTAAGTGCTCTGTGCAAATTAGCCCCCAGGGGCTACGGGCCTGGAAACAGCTCTCCAGCTGACATTCAGACACCAACCCCGAGATTAAGATGACGGACTGTGGATCTCTGAGTCCAGAGAGGGGCTGAGAGTGGCCTTGGGTCTGGGGAAGGTGATGTGAGTGTTTGCTGGCTCACTAGTGGGACCTCAGGACAAGCCATGTGACAGAGGGGAGGTCAGAGGAGAGCGAGTGTGAAGCCAGCTTTGGCTCGACTTGGAAGGAGCATCAGTGTAAGGCCTGGGATCGCTCCAGCGCAGACAAGTTTTGCTGACAAAAAGAAAAAGTGAAAGAGAAAGAGATTTTAGAAACATAGAGAAGGAAAAGGACAAGGTTCAGGAGCCCCCAAAGTAGCTGGTGGCGGTTGTATAACATCATCAATATATTTAGCCTCATGAAACTATGCATATCAAGATGGCTAGGATGGCAATTTTGTTCTATGAGTTTTCTCACAGTACAAAAAAAAAAAAAAATTGGGGAAAACAATAGGGTCTAAGTGAGACCCCCAAATACTAGGACAATTTTATCAATTAAAAATACAAAAGAACTCGAAGGTAGAGTCTTACAGGGAACACAAAACTGAAAAGGCTTGGCCAGACTGAGGCCACGTCTTCCCATTTTGACACTTTAGACAACCTAATCAAGTCAGTGGCAGAAAGCATTTTAAGTATAACTGATGAGTGTTTCTCTGTTCTGTGGATCACTGAGACTTTATATCTTCAGTTCTCAGGATGGTTGACATGTCACGTCAAGGGTGCAGGACACGGACTCCTCGGTTTTTCCTCCAATCTCTCTGATGTCTTCAGTCCTGCAAGAAATAACACTTTAGTAATATTCTCCCCACATCATGGCTTCCTTCAGAGGAGGGCTTCTTCCTTCCAGGGTGGGATGTCAACCAGGATCCTCTGTGTTGCTATTAAAAAGTGGTATTAGCTGGGCACAGCGGCACATGCCTATAACCCCAGTGACTTGGCAGGAGGAACACAAGTTCAAGGCCAGCCTCAGAAACTTAGCAAGACTCTTACAATTAAAAAAAAAAAAAATGAAAAGCCTAAGGATGTGGCTCAGTGGTAAAGCACTTCTGGGTTCAATCCCTAGTACCGAAAAATAAAAAGAAAAGAGCTGGGGAGGTAGCTCAGGCGTAGAGGACTCCCAGATTCAATCCCTAGTACAGACCAAAAAAAAAAAAAAAGTCATTAATTTTTATTTTAGGCCATTTCATTGCTATCACTGAATAGCCCAAACTGTGTAATTTATAAAGAATAGCAGTTTATTGGGCTCATGGTTCTAGAGGCTGGGCAGTCCAAGAGTAGGCACTGTCGTATGTTTGACATCTAGTGGGGTCTTCTTTCTGCATCCTGCCATGGGAGAGGGCATCACATGGCCAGAAGGGCAGGCATGCAGGCGTGGGTGTCTTCTCCTCCTATACAGCCATTAGTGCCCTCTAATCCTCATGACTTCCCACAGACTCCACTTCCAAACACCATAAATATATGATTTGGGGGATCAAGTTTTCATCACATGAACTTTGGGGGACACATTCGAAGCTTAGCAACACCTAAGTGTTACCCTCCGACAGATCTTTCCTTTCGAGCTTGGCAGCCCTCCTGCCAACCATCTTCCTTCTCACTCTCACTAGCAAGGCCAGCGAGCGGGACAATCAAGTGATCTTCTAAAATGCAAAATGCCATTCCCCTGCCTTCAGCACGAGGCCACAGGGATGCTCCCACTGGAAAAGAAAATCCTCCAATCATCAGGAGTGAGGAGGCTACAGAGAGGCCAGTTCCGCGGCAAACATGGTCTCATGGAATTCATGCAACCTTCCACCTGCCTGGAGTCCAACTAGAGATGACAGAACGGTGCGGGGCTCTGAGCTGGGCAGGTGTGGCCTCTGCTCTGCTTCTCAGGTATCACGATATGAGGTAAAATAGTCAAACTCGAGCTTCAGCTTCCACACCCAGGAAAAGAACACAGTTATGCGTGTCCGGTGAGGTTTGCAGAGGCCTAAGTGAGACCATATAGTAAAGTTCGTGACATCTAGTGGTCCCCGCAAGCGATGGCTTCATCTACCTGTCAGCTCCCGTCTTTCTTTGGTGATAAGAGCTAACTCATATGTGTGCTGCTCGCCTGGCCACGGGCTCTCTGCCCACCGATAATGGCTGCTGTGTACGGAGCACACAAAATGTGGCCGAAAGGTGTCTCATGACTTCACCAATAATCCTCACAACAGCCCTACACAGCAAGTGTCATTTCCCCTGCGGTCCACATGACAAAGCAGGCTCAGATTTTCATTTGGTTCCCTTGTAACCAAATCTGAACTTGAACCAGTCCAGATTTCTATTTTGCTCTTCACCTAGCTACACTCCCAAGCCCTGGGTTCCTTGAATATGTGGGGTTTAAAAGGTCACTAGATTTAACAAATAAAACTACCAGATGCCCAGTTAAGTCTGAATTTCAGAGAAACAAAAGATAAATTTTCAGTGCATGTCCCACGCAACATTTGGGACCTACTTATATTAAAAAAGATAATCCAGTGTCCTGGATTTCATCTGGCAACCCTGAATTGAACTCCACTTAAAGCGTTCTCCCTGTTCAATTCAGAGGGCCCACAGCTGGGAACATTGGGAGGTGTCCTTCCACTTCCTGATAAATGACGCCTCCCCCTCATTCTGTGCTCCCTGCGTGGCCTCCACCAGAGACATCAACTACTCACCCGGGTGGGGTGGAAATAGCCATATGTGCATTTCCTTAAAAACAAAAATCTGTGCATTTATTTTTGCTGAGATTGGTAAATATTTTCTTGGCTGCTGCTACTCAGCCAACCCCTCTCCCCAGCTTCACCCTGTTCTGATTGGCAAGTGTTTCAAGTGTTCGATTTTTAAACGAGCTCCAGTTCTCTTTTAATTAGATATTTAACGTAACTGGCTGCTAGTCAATAGTTTCAGGATGTTTCTTTTCAGCTTGAGGAGAATGTCAAAGGACCATTCGCGCATAAAACAAGACGCTAGTTGTCTTTGTTTTGCCTTTTCTCTTACCATTTCCTCTCCTTCCCCTCCTCTTCTTCCTCCATCTTTTGTACAGGGGATTGGACCCAGGTTGCTTTACCCCTGAGCTACATCCTCAGAACTTTTTATTTTGAGACGAGAGTCTTGCAAAATTGCTGAGGCTGGCCTCGAACTTGTGATCCTCCTGCCTTAGCCTCCCAAGTCACTGGGATTAACAGGAGTGGGCCGCTGCGTTCAGCTGATCATCCTTTCTTAATGCCACCAATGTTGGCTCCCAGCAAGTTAAATATCAACCTAGGATAGATGGTGATCTGATGAGTCACCTGCAGAAAACACTGGAGGGGAGAGCAGAGGGTAAAGGAGGACAGAACATTGAGGAAATCTGAGGCCAAGTGCAGAGAGCTCCTACTTGAACCTGCCCCTTGTGCAGCAGGTGCCTAAGCTGCCTTGCAGGTGTGGGAGGTTATGGCTCTTGGGCTGTGCCTAGAGAGAGCCCAGGGAGGGCTGGAACAGTTGGCTCCATCATGAGCCCCCACGGTCTATGATATTCCTATTTGTTTTCTTCCCTGGGTGGGGGAGAAAAACAAGAAAGGAAGGCGACTGCTATCTAGGCTCCCACCAAGCCATGTGCCAAGGTAGAGCAGGTCCTTGCAACTCCAGACTGGGGTAAGTTCTCAGACACAGCAGGCATCTGTGGTTCATCACTCCCCTTGGGTCTCCTGATCGTCTTCTTCCCAGCTTTTGCATGGAGCTTAGGGTAGACGTGTTCAAGGCACAGATCAGAGTCCCTGATGACTGCCCTTCCACTCCTATGTTGGCTCAAGACTCCTCCACTGAGCGGGGAGTGGTCATGGCTTTAGATCTCCACTTCTACCACCAACACCAGTAGCTGTCATTCTCCTGGCTTCCATTTTCCACGAAGAAATACAAATTTGCCCCATTTACAAGTTTCTAGGCAAGCAACAGCAGATAGAGAGGAAAAAAAAAAAAAAAAAAAACCAAAACCCATGTGACATGATTTAGATGCCTGGCGCTGGTCTGGCTCGCTTGCTGACCAAAGACTAGTTAGTACTACAAACTAGCATCTGGACAGGAGATGCGATTTGTGTCAGAATCAGAAATTATTATCAGCTACGGATCTTTAGACAAAGCAGCCAAGGTTAAATGTCGGGATGCCAATGACTACGTGCTTAGAATTCCTGAGTGTGGTTCTGTAACCCTCACTTATGGAACTGGCCATTCACCAGATGAGCTTATCCACAGTCACTTTTCCAGTGTCACTTAGTAAAAAAAAAAAAAAAAAAAAGTTGAGGAGCTGAAGCCGGGGGAGGATGATAATACTAATCCTACTATCATTTACCAAGCACCTATGATTTCCACGCCGAATGCTTTACCTTAGGCGTTGCATCGTCTAACGCAGGCTAACTTCCTGGGTTTGAATCCTGGCTCTACCACTTACAGCTGAATGACCTTGGAAGAGTTTCATTTTCTGTCACTCAGTGTCCTCATCTATAGAATAAGTCCCTCCATATGAATGCATGCGTGTTGTGTGTGTTTTGCAGTCAATTTCAGCTAGGAAGGTGGATACTCTTTGTGGGGTGTCCAGTAGAGAAGAAGCAGGAGGGACCTAAGAGGATGTCTCTCTTGAGTGACCTCAGCTGCTCTGCATTGGTCTCTGCCCTTTCTTTAAACAGACAACAGGTGTAGGCTTAGTTTGGGACCCGTAAGCCAAGTGAGATACTCAGTGGAGCAAGCGATCTTTACCACCTGCACAGGGCTTGGCTGAAGTTTATTTATTCATTGTGGACAGTCAGCAAAGCCTGGGCCAGGGCAGTCACCCAGAGGTTAATGGGTCAGATTCCCTGGGAATAGGCAACCACATCCAGTGTGGAACACCGTGGCGGGAGGGTGGCAGCTGGGGGACTAAAAGTGAAGAGGGGTATGGAAGGGGCAGGGAGCAGCCACAGTCACTGATGGCCTGAACTTTTCCCAGTAGAGTTAAGATTCCAGATTAGCCCTGCTCTGAGCTCCTGGGTCTGAAGGTCCAGCACTGTGATGTGGGATCAATCTGGAAGCCCAGCTCCCCGGCTTGCTTGTGGCAGGGGCCACTGCTCTCCATGTGCCCTGTGGGACCCAGCATCCCAACATCCCAGTGTCCAAGTCTCCTCTCAGGACCACCTGGAGGCCAGGCTGTCCTCTGCCTCTCTAGGGAGGGCATCAGCCGGTGGAGCTGTCTCTCACTACGGGGGCCCCAGTGAGTCTCGTGGGTTGAGCAAAGATCTTTTAAGTCCCAAAGTCTACCCTAGAGGGATTTGTCAAATCCAAGGAGCCGGATGCAGATCAAGGATCCAGGGTGTGGAGTCAGGAGTCTGAGCACCAGGAGAGGCTGAGAATTGGAGAGGATTTGCACTCCCAGCCCCTGTGGTTGACAAGTGTGTAAGCTGAGCTCTCGGCCAAGGACCTACAGACCCGAGAGCCAGCGTGTGGCACACGCCTACCCACACAGCCAAGCCACTGAAAGGAAGGGACAGACTTACCGGGACTTTACATCCCAGCTGGATGACTGGAACCTCAAGCCAGTCTGGGTCTCCCAATCTATTGTGCATGAAGAATGACTTCTCCGGCTTCCTTCACACTCCCACCGTAGACTCCGCCCCCTGACCTCACCCTTCTCCTTCCTGGCAGGTAATTCTCTCTTCCCTGGTGCATTCATCTGACCTGCTCTCCTTGACTTCTGTCTTATGATCTCTTGGAAGACCCTCCTCTTAGATCAACCACATAATTATTTTAAACCTATTGTTACATTGATAAATCTCCAATGCAATTATGTTTTTAATTTGTTTTGACTTTTGATTTTATTTTTTACTTTGTTCTAGTTAGTTATACATGACAGTGGAATGAATTTTGACACTTTGTACACAAATGGAGCACAGTTTCTCCTTCCTCTGGCTGAACATGGTGTGGAGTCACCCCTGTCAAGTACTCATAGATGTATGTAGGGTAATAATGTCCATCTCGTTCCACTGGCCTTCCCATCCCTCACTCCCCTCTGCACAATCCATAGTTCCTTCATTCTTCCTCACCCCCCCCACCCCAGCCTCCATTATGGATTAGTATCTGCTTATCAGAGAACACATTCGGCCTTTGGTTTTTTGGGTTTGTCTTATTTAGCTTAGCATGATATTCTCCAGCTTCATCATTTATCTTCAAATGCCATGATTTTATTCCTCAAAGCTGAGTAATATTCCATTGTGTATACACCACATTTTCTTTATCCATTCATCTGTTGAAGGGCATCTAAGTTGGTTCCATAGTTTAGCTATTGAGCCGCTGTCAACATTGACGTGGCTGTGTCACTACAGTATGCTGATTTTAAGTCCTTTGGGTGTACACCTAGAAATGGGATGACTGGGTCAAATTCCAGGTTTTGACTGGTTCCATTCCAAGTTTTCTGAGGAATCTCCACCCTGCTTTCCACAGTGGTTGCACCAATGCAAACGTGCTTTTTAAATGACCCTTGTGGGGTGGGGGTAGGGGTGGGGAGCAGAGAATAGAAATCCGTTGGACAAAGGAGAATGAAGGAAGTGGGGGAATGGGAATAGGAAAGGCAGTAGAATGAATTGAACATAACTTTCCTATGTTCACATATGCATAGAAGACCAAGAAACTCCACATCATGGGCAACCACAAGAATGAGATCCGACTTAGAATAAGTTAAGTTCCATGTGTGTATAATATGTCAAAACACACTCTTCTATCATGTATATCTAAAAAGAAAAAATAAAGAAGTGGAAAAAAAATGACCCTTAGTATAGAACTTTCTTTATTGGTTCTTTTTAGTTATACACACAATATGATTCATTTTGGCATAATTATAAAATCATGGAATATAATTTGTTCTAAAGTAGTCCCCAGTACATCCCTTCCCCCTCTCCTCCTCCCACCTCATTCCCTTCCCTCTACTCTACTGATTTCCTGCTATTTACATAGAGTTCTTTTTTTAGGTTATTAGCTTGTGTATGTACATGATAGTGAGATTCACATGGTATATTCATATATGTACTTAGCAATGTTAGGTCAGATTCATTGCTCAAAGAATCATTTAAAAATTTTATTTTCTTAAGGATATAAATATACATAATATAAAATTTAACCTTTTAACCATTTTAAGTGTACAGTTCAGAGGCATTAAATACATTTAGATTGTCATGAAACCATGACCACTATTTCCAGAACTTTCTCATGTTTCCAAACTGAAACTTTGACCTATAAAACCAAAGCCCCATCCCCCCTCCCTCGGACCCCTAACAACCACCTTCTGCTTTCCCTCTGAGTCGGATGACCCTCAGGACCTCATGTTAGTGGAATCAAACCTATTTGCCCTTTTGTGTTGACTTGTTTCACCGAGCAAAATGCTCTGAGGTTTGTGTATCTATGTCGTAACATGTATCAGAATTTCCTTGGTTTTTAACGCCGAATCCTATCCATCCTGTGCACAGGCCGTGTGTTGTATCCATTCATCTTCTGAGAGACCCTGAGGATGTCCACCTCTGGGCTAAGGTGAGGGGTGCTGCTGCGAACATCTAGCACTATCTGTCCCCCCTCCTCCCTGAAATATAAGCATGATGGCATCTGACAGAGGAGTCACCATTGTCCGGCTGTGCCCCAGACGCAGAGGTGGGTTCCTCCACTCCCCTTTTTTTTTGGTCAGGGACACGTGGAAACCCTCCCTACCCAGTTGCTTCTCCCTGGGCTGCTCTCAGGAGGAAGCGCAGGAGCAGCAGGGGGCGGGTCCATGGGGGGGGGGAGCAAGCCATCACAATTTTAAAAAATGGAGAGTAAACTTAACAATTAAAAAAAAAAAAGAAAACCATAGCATTGTCCTGCAAACAGTAGAATCAGTGACACACATGGACCAGCAATTGTCCTCTGGGCTTTCCAACTGGAGGGACATGTTTTGCAGCGCTCTTGCCTGTTCCCAAGGGTGGAACCCGCAGGCTTCTTTGCCCTGAGAGGGCTCTGGGGCTCCCTGCTGCGTCCCTGTGTTCTCAGTGCCTGCCATTGCTGCAGACCAGGCAAGGCGCAGAGGTGGCTGCTGGGGAAGCCCTAGGGCCACCTGCACCGCCCCTCCCACGCTGCTAACGCTGCTAGTTCTTTGGTCATGGCACGTTCTTTCTTGTCATAGGGACACCCAGGGTGACCTCCACACAACAGCTCCTCCTGTTGTCAAGCTGTTCCTGAGAAGAGATGAGGTGACAGCAGGTTGGGACTCACTGAGCCTGCCCCAGCGGTGCCCCAGACGCCATCAGCTCAAGTGGCCTTTGTGGCACTGCTGGTGCCTGGCCGATGACATGCAGCTACCAAGCACGTACTGTGGAACCAGAGTTGCAGAGGGCCACGCACCCCCCCACACACCAGCCTGTCCCCCTCACACAAGCCCCCCGGGGTGAGAGCAGGGTGTGAGGGGGCATGTTCACAGTTTGTCCCAAGCAAGTCCCAGGCAGCCACTCTCTGAGCTGATGTCTCTTTTTGAATTGAGCGTATTGACCCAGAGCCATCGCAGGATCTCCCTGCAGGGCTGAGGCCTTCCCTTCTGGCCCTGAGGTCCAGCGGCCCTCTCTCCCATAGGAGTGGAACCACATCGGGCATGCCCACCTGCCCTAGCCATTCCCCTCTCTCACATCTCCCCCTTCCAACCATCAACATTCCCGTTGCTATCAATCCCATCCAACTCAGAGCTATATCGAGAGCTCTGACAGCCTTGGAAGGAGATAGTTCGGAAACATGCCTATGCACCAGATATCTCCACTTGGGACCCCTCCCAAACCCACCCTGCTGTGAGTATAGGATGCTCCCTGATACTGGCAACTCTGCAAGTGGTCCTGAGGCTGCCCTTCTGGTCAGTGTGTGAAGAGACAACCAGGTGGGAGGGGCTATTCATGAGAGACCTGAGTTACCACCCCCCTGGAAGCAAAGTTAGCAACATTTAACAAAATTACATAGGCCGTGACCTTTGACCCAGCAGTCCCACATCTAGAAATCTATCGCAGGGATAATGTTGACAAAATTATAAAAAGATGATGCTCAAGGGCAAGCATTGAATCATTTAGAGAGTACAAGATTGGGAACTAATCGGAAGTTCGTTAATAAGAAATAGTTGAATAGATAATGGTATGTCCACATAATGGAGTACTATACAGCTATAAAGAGAGTGAGGAATAAGTCTACATATTGCTTAGCTATTATCTCTAGGTTATAATAACTTGATTTGGAAAAATATATATATATATATATTTTTCAGTTATGTAAGAAATGGTTGATATTAATAGGTATAAATGTGTGCTTGTTTTTTTTTAAGGGAAGCAAAAAAATCACAAAATATAGATAAAAGGTTTACTGATGGGGGAGGGAGTGAACAGGATAGTAAAGCTAACAGAGTGTAAGCTTCAGTGCCCCTTATCCAGAAAGCCCTTCCTCAAAGCCTTAGAAGGAGCCCCTGTAACTTGGTATCTTTTTTATAACTAAAAGGCAACACAATCTACAGATAGCCCCTTCTTTAGATACCTTCAGTAGGGCCTCCCTTTCAAGAGACACCTACCAAGCGTTTGTTGAGTGAATACACGAGACCCAGCATGTTGGTATCAAACCTGCCCTCCAAGGTTTCACTGTTGGACCTAGTTCTAAAGTTCCGAAACCACCCAGCACAAGCCCGCTTCTCTTTCACACACCCAACCCAGCTTCCAAACACCTGAACTCACAATGTTTCCTTCTTCGATAGTCCTCGCAACAACCCCCCAGGATAAGACCCCGTGGGGCTCCTTGCACTCCTACTTCTCTCTGAATAAGCCTCAGCTTTTCTAAGAAGCAGTAAGAAATGCACAATCCAAAGGGGGCCATTGCTTCCAAGTTGCCTTCTCCACCGCCTCATCGCCACACTCCGGTTTTTTCAGTCCCAAACTTGGCTCCTACCCTGTCCTTGCGCAATCGTTGCCTGGTATATTCTGCTCCACCTGCTGCTGAAGAGGTAAATGGAGGATTCACCAGCGGCTCAGGCTGCGCTCTCATCCTCTTTGTCCTTGGAGAAGGTCAAGTTCTCAGGGGCTGCGCGATGTCCATGGGGTTTCCGAGGCTGTGGAGCCGTTTGTTCCCAGCACCCTTGCGCCACTGTCGCTCATGGAAACACTCCACGACGGCTGCGCGGACTCTTCCAACACAGACCATTATACATGTTTAAAGTTCATACTTGGCAACTCCAGCATGATATTTAACTACAATGCACAAATGAATAACTAATGCACGGGGTGCTGTGGTGCATGCCTGTAATCCCAGCAGCTTGGGAGGCTGAAGCAGGAGGATTGGGTTGTGAGTTTAAAGCCAGCCTCAGCAATATAGAGAGGCCCTAAGCAATTCAGCCAGACCCTGACTCTAAATAAAATATATATTTAAAAAAAAGGGCTTGGAATGTGGCTCAGTGGTTAAGCACTCCTGGATTCAATCCCTGGTATCGAAAAAATTATCTGCGGAGGCTAAACCCTTAATTTATGGTTGGTGAAGTTCATTTCAACCTCCCCATTTCCTCTTACTCGTTCTTTTCTTTTTTCACCTATTCATCAATTCACACTGATTTCGTACCTATTACCTACAGGACCCTAGGCTATTCCTCTTCTAAATTAGTGGGGCTTTCAAAACCATTAGAAAATCAGAGAATTAAAGTGAGAAAAGCTTTGTGATATGGACACTGTCACTTCTTGCTGTGCCCTCTAGGGCATGTTATTTAACCTCTCTGATCTTCAGGATCTTATGTACAAAAGGGTGGCATCAGCACTTCAGCAAAGGGTCGTTACAGAGATGCATGAAATAACATTGTTAAGTTGATTTCAGTGGCTGGAAGTAACAGGGCTCCGCTAGTGAATATCCCTCACCTTCTGGAAGACTCAGCTTGGAGCTGGCATGTGTGGGGAGGTATGGGTCAATTGGGAGGCAATGGTTCCAGTCTAGGGAGTCTGAAGCAAGAGGGCTGTGTGGGGTGGAGGCGACTTGGGCAGCCAGAGGACCATGTGGGTCCTGGCCCCTCTCCAAATGGGGTAGAGTGAGGACCACTCAGGGTGTGTTTGTGTTGAGGCTGGGGGGGGGGGGAGGCAGGGAGGACCGCCTTCACCATTTTGCTGAAGGCCAGGCCTTGTTCTGCAAGCCGTAAACAAGGATTGTTTGTTTTGACTAAAATAACCAGCTTCTGGAGCCCAGAGAACTCTGTTTGCGTTCTGATCACTTTGAGAGCTTATTTTATTTCTGTTTGATTAAACATGGGCAGGAGAGAGAACAGCAGCTCATTTGCCCTGTTGGTGGGGGGTGGCTGTGGCCGCTGGGCTCTGTGGCCCTCCAGGGAAGGCTGCAGTTGAGAGTAGCGTCAGATGAGCTCTGGGGACCTGGCAGTTCAGGGCAGGGCTTGGGGCAGAAGAGGCGCCTGAGTCTGGTTGTGTGGGATGGAGTGGGAGGGCTGAAGTCCTCTTCAGCTCAGGGAGGGCCCCTCTAAAAAGAAACAGGGTGGAGCAACCACTAGCCTCCCCATCAGGGCCCCAAGTTCCAGATGTATGTGCTTTGGCCTGATTCTGAGTCCCTCCCTCCTCCTCCCACCCCTGTACCCTCCCCACATCCAGGCTCCTGCGTATGGACAGCTCAGCTTTGAAAAGTCTTGGCTTCAGCCTCTTGTCCTGCCCTGTCCGGACCTGGGCCTCTGGGTTAGGCCTGCTGGTTTCATTTCCGACTATATTAAAGCCCTTACCTTCTGGGGGTGCCTCTAGTTTTCTCCACCAAACCAGACCCGCTCATTCTCCTGTCTAGCTTGGGGAAACAGGCAGAGGCCTAGACTCTGGGCTGTCTGGGCAGGGACACTAGACACCTCCATTTGACTTCAGTGTTTGCTGTCTCACCTCCTCCCCGTCTGCCTCCCTCCTTCTCCCTCAGCACCTCCTGCGTTGTGAGCCTACACCGAGGCCTGAGCCCCAGCAAGCAGCCACCTGGAGTGAGCTGACTAGCCTGGATGGAGGCTGAGCTCTTCCAGGGAGTGGTGAGTGGTTGCCCTTGGGCAGTCTGGGCCAGGGGTCAGCAGGAAGAGTCCCTCCCAACCAAGCCATTTGGTATGCCAGGAATCTGCTGCAGAGTGAATCCTCCAGAGAGAAAGATGTTTTGTTGGCCTGAAGGCCCTCGGGAGAGCCTCCGTATCTACACGGTGGTGATTCATTTCTCCCCTCTCCTAGGTGGGAGGAAACCATGGGTCTTTCTCTCTTCCCAATTCTCTCTTTCCCACACCCAAAACCACACCAGGGGAAGGGATCTCCATTCAGTTCATCTCAAAGCAGTTGTAAAAGACAGGTGTGGGCGGCCCTTCCCCGGGGGAGTTCCCAGGAGCTGGTCTCTTCCACTGGGTGGGGGGCCACACAGGCAGCTCTGCACCCTCAACAGGCCCCGGGCCTCAAGGGACTGCTGCAGAAACAAGAGGGGTCCAGTCCCCGTTCAGTGAAAGACACTGACCATGCAGTTTCAATCCCCATGGAACAGGACAAATAGCGTAATGGAGATGAGAGTTAAATACCGAGCATAGGCAGCACTGCTCAGTAAGGAAGCTGTTGGAATACTAGCCCCTAATTTTGCCTGCTGCTGGGCTAAGTCTCGGTGAAAGGACTGGGAGGTGGAAGCCAGATGCCTTGGTTTTCTCTGCTCCTTTTTTGGTAGGGACTCAAGGAAGGAGGTAAGGAAAGGGGAGACTCTAATATTCTGTCCCTTATGGCCAGGGAAAGCCACACTGGCTCACAATTACATATCCTCACAATGAGCTCTTGGTTTTAGAACTGCCATTAGCTCCGAAGGCTTAGCTCTGGTGCACATCCTGGCTCTGTCCAGAACTGTGTGAGTTTGGGAAAATTATTTCTCTCCGACGTTTTTGTTTGCTTGTTTGTTTTAATCTGTAAAAGTACTATCCCACAAGAATGTTGTGAGAATCACGTGAGATAAAACCTATAAAGAGGTTAACATGGAACTAGCCTGTGAACAGCTGCTCAGGAGCTAGTTGATATAATCACCCAGTTGGAGGAGCTGGAAATCTTAAGAGATGAAGAATAGTTAACTTTGAAAAAGAGAAGGAGGGTGCTGCATTTGTCGTCTCTAGCCTTCAAATTTACTGTCTCCAAATCTCCTTTGCATGGCTTTCTATTTTCTCAAGAAGGATTCCATAGGTGTTAAAATCTCTACACCATCTTTTCAGAGTAGAAATTGATACCCCCATTTTAAAGATGAGAAAACTGAGTTATTTTTTTTTTAAAAAAACAGGGGTTCACTTGATGCTTTAACTATTTCTCTTGTGGCTTTGAAACTGATATTTTTTTCTTTCTTTTTTCCAATCTTCATTTCCCTAAACGTCTCCTCCCTGATCTTCTTCTCCCTGATCTTCTCCTTCCTGATCTCTCCTCCCTAATCTCATTTCCTCTGAATCACCTTTATAAAAGACCCCTGTTCCTGTGGATGGGAAGAATCACAGCCTTTGGGACAGGAGTCCCCTGGGTTCCTCCTTCACTAGCAAAGAAATAAACCTTCTTTTTCCTTTTTCTCAAGTCCTTGTCTTTGTTGTTGTATTGGTGTGGAAGACGAGGACCAAGCAAAGAGATTTACCGAAGACTTTGCATCAGGTTTTGCAGGGAGCCAAGTCTCCTGGGACAAAGTCCCGCCCTTCCTCTGCCCTGTCACCTGGCCTCAGGGGTGCTCCTGTCATCCCCTGACCCTGCACAGTCCTGGGGCTGGTGAGGTCGCCTCTATCTGCTAAAGGCTCCATTTCAGTTCCACTTTGCTATTAGACTAAGACAAATATTTCAGGAACCGCAAAACTGACAAGTCCCAGACATTGTGATTATGAAAAATCTCAGCCTCACTGGGATTGTCTTGCATGAAGTCATCAAGCTCTTCTATTTGTACACAGAGAAACTGTCAATGCCAGACACATCTGTGTCTCCTCACCAACCCCCGAAGCTCCTACAGAGCTCACTCTTTTCTCTTTGCCCTTCTCCTTTCACTCTGTATTTTGTTTCCTAGGCAGAGCAACAGAAGGCCTCCAGTCAAAAAGATCCCCATTTAATAAAAGTAGAAAAGATTTGTCACAATAGGGCTCAGAACTGAACTGATTTTCCTGAAGGCTCAGCCTCCTGCCTAAGACCCCATGGGTATTATTAGCTGAGCCCATAAGATGCAGGCTTTGCAAAATGATGTGACCTCTTGGTAATGTAGGAAAATCAATTCCGGGCCGGAATCCAGTGGAGAGAGCAGAGCTGACCGCTCCAGGAGGAGCCAGCTGCCTGATTCTCGGGTCCAGCTTGCTAAGGTTAGATTCTGTCACAGAGCCTCGGTTCTGGGGCTGTGGTGGCTGAGGAGCTGCTAACATGCAGAGAGACGAGAGGAGGCTGTTTTGCAGGGCATATCTGGACATCAGCATTTCACCAATAACCATCTGTTCACTAAATCCACTGGGCTTCACTTACCAACATGTTCTGCAGTATTTCTTCTGTGCCGGGCAAGGTTCTCTTCCCGCTTGACTTACAGTTCATCTAGGACACTTATTTCATTCTTCCTGATAGTATGGTCAGCAATTTTATACTCTTCGGCTGGATTTTAATGTTTCTTTAGATCAAGGACTGTGTGTTAGTCATCTCTGGCCTTTGAGCAAGTGCCTAGTATGCATTTGTTGAATAAATGAATTAATGAATCAATGAATGAGTCAACGGCTCCATAAACATTTATGGACTATATACTGTAATAAGAGCTTGGCAGGGATAATCTAATCCCTTTCCTGGGCCCGAAGCTCCTTAGCAGAAGCAACCTTATAAAGAGTCTGCCCTTTGAGATATATCCCCTACCACAACTGAAACTTGTAGACTTAAGTGTGAAACTGAGACAGGTGTGGTGGCTCATGCTTGTAATCCGGCAACTCCGGAGGCTGAGGCAGAAGGATTTCAAGTTCAAGGCCATCCTCAGCAATTTAGTGAGGCCCTAAGCAGTTTAGCGAGACCCTACCTCAAAATAAAAAAATAAAAAGGGCTGGGAATGTGACTCAGTGGTAAAGCAGTCATGGATTAAATCTCTAGAGCCAAAAAAAAAAAAGTATAAAACTGGCTGGTGAGAAGTGATAATAATTTGGCAGGAGGGACTGAGTCTATATTATGGTTGAAATATAAAGAGCTTGATTTTTTTTTCTTTTAGCTAAAAGTCTTTGAAAGTTTGGGGAGTTTCTTATTCATGGGCAACCCAGACCCTGAATAACTGGTCATTCCCAATTTTCTTTTTTGTGGTTCTAGGGATTGAACCCAGGGTCTTATGCATGGGAGGCAAGCACACTACCAACTGAGCTATATCCCCAGCCCCTGGTCATTCTCATTAAGAATCAAGATCATAGAGCTAGGGCTGGGGATGTGGCTCAAGCGGTAGGGCACTCGCCTGGCATGCGTGCGGCCTGGGTTCGATCCTCAGCACCACATACAAACAAAGATGTTGTGTCCACCGAAAACTAAAAAATAAATATTAAAAATTCTCTCTCTCTCTCTCTCTTGTGGTGTGGCATGCTCAGGTTGGATCCACCTTTGGAAGTTCTCCCCCTACTTGGAAGCAGCTGGTTTCCTTGGTGAGAAAATAGTCTGTCAGAGCCCCACAGGCCCATTCTACCTACAGTCTGTATCCTGTCCTCAATGGAGTGATAAGAAGTAAGGGTACTTCACCTTTGGCCTGGGTACCCTGTCTTTCCTAAAGGATCTCAGGAGCATAGAAATGAAACCTGTGTCTGTGCTTTACCAATGTCTGGGCCCTCATGTAATGGACTTCTTGTTAGAAAATCGGTTCCAAACAGAATATTAAAATAACTACCACTTATTTGGTCTTACCTGAGAGCCATTGGTCAGCATTTTGCATGTATCATCTTCCTTTAATTCACACAACACCATCATAAGGTAATCATTTTAACTTCTGTTTTATAGAAGGAGAAACTAAGTCAGTAGTATCTGACTCTTTAACATTCTTAAGGGTCATCAGATTTGATGAATAACTGGCAGAACCAAAGTTCCATCCCCAGCCTATCAAATACAAAAGCCTTTCCTGGGAGCCACTGTATTTCTGGTTGCTTGCTGATCCAGTGGCTATGAGCACCCCAAGTCCGTCATCTTCTGCTTCCTCTTTAGATGTTTAGGGGCAAACTTGCCAACTTCACAGGAATGTATCCCAGCCCCCATGCAATCAGATCTTCTATGCAATTGCACAATAATTTCACTGGGATTTCTTGGTCATATACACCCCGTATCATGGCTGACTGAAAGGGGAGCTCAGAGCATCCTGTGTTAAGACTGTTCAATTAGACACCGGGATTTTTTTTTCTTTTTTCTTTTTGCTGACATAAAGGCCTTAGCTCTGGACGGCCTCCCAAAACTCCTCTCATCATTTGAGTTCCATGAGATGGTATATCAATGGAGAGTATGTTTTCCTGCTCATCGGACTTTGCCTGAACCCCTGGGGGTACAGATATTTTCAGAGAATTTTAGCCATGTTTAGCCACCCATGCAGGGGTGGGCCACAGTGGTGTCCAATGAATTAGGTGGGAGCCTCAAGTCAGCTTTGGAGAATAGCCCTTACTACACAGTGGACTGCTGTGATCCCAGGGTGGCCTTGTTGAAAACCAGTGAGGCAGGATGCTCAAGATGTGGAAATATAGCTCCCTGAGGAGGTGAGCAACCTTCCACGTGCAACTATTTCCTTTGGTCCTGGATCACTCTTACCAGAAGTCGCCTAACTCATACTTCCCCTCAGCTTGGAATGTAATGTTTGAAATTCCTTTAAGATGTACAGCTTAAAAATCCAACTGCTCCTTCAAAAGGTGGCCTTCTGTTTATACCAACGTGATACTCCTCATATTTGTATGGAACTTTCCAGTAGTACTTGATCTCACGGTGAAGGCTCACTACAATCCATGCTCTGTTTATGTCCCAATTTACATAGAAGGAGACTGAGGACAAGAGATTTGGGGGGTGACTGGTGCAAGGACACTAGGTGTCAGCAATAAAACCGAGATCTGAACTTTATGGTTCCACATCCAGAGCTCTTTGCAAGAGACCCAAGCTCTAGCTGACTTCACACACACACACACACACACACACACACACACACACACACACACACTATGTGGCCATTCCCGATGCTGGTCTTGTTGGTAAAATAAAAGGGAAAGAGTCTTAGACCTGGGTACCTGCAGGAAGTGGGTCTCCTCAGGGGACAAAGACAGGGAGTGATGACGGTCAAGAATGCAGGAAGGGTAGGGACATCTCAGTTGCCAAGTGGTGAGTCTGCTGTTAGCTCATAAGTGGCTGCAGGAACCCCTCCTAGTCCTAAAAGCCCTTTTTAAAAACATTGTTGTTGTATGACTAGACTGGCGCAGAAGTGTTTTCTCCAGCAAAGCAATAATGGAAGACAGTGAGCCAGTGCCAACTCGGTGATCCCACGGGAACCCTCTGGGCTGCAGTGTTTACACAGGATGAGATCAGAGGGCTGCTACTGGCCCCGTGGACTGACAGTCCAGCAGAGTGCTGCAGGGTCTGAGGAGACAGGTCTCCCCGGTTGTGGGAATGCAGTCAGGCCTGCTCAAAGGAATGGTGAGAGATGGTTCAAGTGTCCTGCCCTGGGTGGTTGAAAGCAGCTCAGTAGTACAATATTCTCAAGTGTATTCTCTCCCTCTCTCTCTCTCTCTCTCTCTTTCTCTCTGGCACTGGGGATGGCACTCAGAGCACTTAACCTCTGAGCCACATCCTCACACCTTTTTATATTTTATTTTTGAGACAGGGTCTTGCTAAGTTGCTGAAGCTGACTTGGAACTCGATCCTTCCTGCCTCAGCCTCCCAAGCTGCTGGGATTACAGGCATGCGCCACCGCACCAGGCTTCAGGTGTATTCTCAAAAGGAAGAAAGGTCAAAGGAGTAGATGTGACTGCCTCCAAGCCGATTTTTCTTCATTTATGGGTGCATTCAGTCCTCACACAGGGCAGGTGCTGAGGCTTTTCAGATCTTGGCCTCAAGAGTTCACAGACTGGATAGGGAGAGAGGCTGATAAAGGAACTGCAATTCAGAGTGCTAAGTGCCACCAAAGAAGATGCAGCTAGGCAGAGCTGCAGCAGGAAAGAGCAGGATCAGCTCTAAGGGAGGACATTCACAAAAGCTTCCCTGAAGAAGGATTATCTGAGCCAGCTCAACATACAAAAAAAAAAAAGGTATAAGCCAGTCATGTATGAACTGTCACATTTTGGGATAAACCCTTGTCACCCGCACCCAGATCAAGAACATTATTACCCTAGATACTGCACTCCCATCCGCTCCCAGTCACCACCCCACCCCCACCAAAGGGTAACCACAGGCTGTTTTTGCCTGTTTTGAGCTTAATGTAGATGGAAATCCTTCTGTATGAACTCCTTGGAGGCTGAGATAGAGCTGAAGGGGTAGAAAGAGATGCACTGGGGAATAAGGTAGAGGTCGTTGTGGGAAGAAGCGGACGTATCTTAAAGCAGAAATGGAAGAGTGGCATGTGTGGCACTGTCAGCTTGCCGCATTGCTGGAGCATAGAACTCGAATGGGGCCAGAGGCATGAAATGATGTGGGAGAAGAAGTCCAGAGGAGACAGGGCATGGGGAGTCTTCTGTGTCAGGCAGGGGAGCTGGCCTTGTAGCCTGGGAACCTCCAAATCTGCCAGCCATCAAGGTCATCTAAAGATCCCAGCCCTCACCGTCAGAGATTTGAGGTTTTCTATAGTTCTTCCCAGATGATTCTAATGATGATCGAGGTTTAAAACCCATTCTGTGGAGAGATGGGGAGACATGAACGGTTTTAAGCAAGGGAGCAGCAGGGTTGGATGTGGGTATTGAAGGATGACCTTGGACAATCTGTGCCCCCAAGACCAGCAGGTAAGGATTTTAGTCAGGATGCTCGCCTGACCTGGGAAGAGGCAAAGGATTTAGAGCAGAGAAAAATCTCAAAGTATGTTTCGTGTTAGGGTTTAGAGGTGTGGTATTACCTGAAAGCTCATGTGTGAGACAAAGCAGGTGAAATTATTAGATGATGAGAGCTGTAACCTCACCAGTGGATCAATCCATATGACAGATTAATAATTTGAATAGATTAGTGGGGGGTAACTATAGGCAGGTAGGGCTTGGCTGGAGGAAGTAGGTCATTGGGGGTGGGCCCTTGGGGATTATATTATCCTTGCTTCTTTGCATTCAAGCTGTCTCTGCTTTCTGGCCCTTGTGAAGTGTATTACTTCCCTCCACCATGCCCTTCTGCCATGATGTTCTGCTTTATCTTGGGCCTAGAACTATGAAGTAGGCAGACCATTGACTGAACCTCTTAAACCATGAGCCAAAATAAACTTTTCCTCCTCTGAGTTGTTCTTGTCAGATCTTTTGATCACAGAGATGAAAAGCTGACTGAAACACAAGTAGAATTAAACAGATGTGGGGACCCAATTAAATGGATATGGAAGGTGAGAAAGTGGAAGAACCCAAAAAAAGAGACCCAGATTTCTGGCTTTTGTGGACTCTGGACATGAATGAAATTTGGAGGCAGAAAAACTAAGATCATATTTCTTGTTTGATTCACTCATTTTATAACTTCACCCCAATTTATGTACATGCATATATTTTGTTAGGCCATTTAAGTGTCCCATGACTATTTTTTAAATGCTAAATATCTGACACTGTTCCAAGCACTGAATCATATGTAAGAGACAAAACCAAAAGCAGAAAAAAAAATGTTGAAAATTTGCTGCTTCTATTTCATAAAAGTGTTGACCTTTATGAATTCACTACACACATGTCAGGAAAAAATCTGATATCAAGTTAAATCCCAGAAAAGTAAATATGAGTGAGCAATGTAGAAGAAAAGGGGGGGAAGAAGAAGAATCTTCTAGTGATAGGTAAAAATAAATTTAACCTTGCAGTAAGAACACATCCAAACATGTACTGTAAAGTGCCTGGATTATCCAAAGCAAGGGGCTTCAAGCCAGTAGGAGGGCAGGCACACAGAGCAACTTCTAATAGCTGACAAGCTGTTTAAACAGGGACAGGACTCTTAGTCCTAAACACAGGCTGGGGACACCTTGCAGATGAGCAGGAAGGCATGCTGACTCCCCCATGTCCCTTCCCAAGGTGCCCTTTCTTGCTCTGCCCATTTCTGGATGAGGCTTCCTGCTGGTTGCTATACAGCAGGCCACTGAGGCACACTGATCCTTTCCTCTCCAACCCCCACTCCTGAGTGGCTCTGCTTAGCACACTTTGAGCAGTTCGAATACTTAGACTATTTCCTTTGTTGGTGGGAATGCAAATTATTACAACCATTTTGGAAAGCAGCATGGAGACCGGGGAGCTGGGGCTGTGGCTCAGTGGTAGAGCGCTCGCCTAGCACATGTGAGGCACTGGGTTCCATCCTCAGCACCACATACAATAAAATAAAGACATCGTGTCCACTTACAACTAAAAAATTAAAAAAGAAAAAGACTGGGGATGGAACCACCATATGACCCAGTGATACCGCTCCTTGGTATTTATCCCAAAGAACTAAAATCAGCCTACTATAATGATATATGCATACCAATGTCTGGTCTGGTGGCATATTGTTTCCCTCATCTGCACAAATCAGTCCCTTGTAACATCAGTGAGGTGGCTGCTGGGGCCTGAGACTATGGCCAACTTCTAGGCACCGGGAGATGAACTTCCACTCACATTCTCAGGTGGCCCATTGGTCAATGGGCCTCATCCATGTGAGTTGCATCCTCTGACTTCACATCTCTCCCAGAACTTCCTAGTAGAAGCTCCTGGATTCAGGGGTTCACGGCTGACCATGTTCACTTAAGCTCAAGTCTATCTGGACTGAAGTGTTAGGAGGTGGTAGTGGAGCACAGTCTGAATCTCTCCCATATTCCTTGGCTCTTCCAAGAGAACCAAGTGGGACTATGTCCTTAACTTCACCTTTCTATGGAGGCAAGTGGCAGGGGAAGTGTTCCACATATTCTCTGCTTTCTTCATCACCACCATCACCATCATCAACAGGCATCTTTCCATATCATGTATCTGTCTGGTTATTGAACAAGAAGATCAGGGGATGAAGCTCTCGGAGGCATTCACCATCTGAGGTGCATGATATTGAACAAGAAAACTACAAGAAAGAGAGAAATAACAAAATAATCATTAAATTATATATATATATATATATATATATATATATATATATATATCATAAAGAAAAAAATAAGTCCCTGACATTCCATACATTTTTTTAACGTCTCCACTCAAGTATCACTGCTTCTAGAATATCTTCTTTAGTCCCCAGAGCTAGGTCACAGATGCCTGTAATGCAGCCCCATAGCAAACTAGTAAGAATAACTCTCCTTTAGAATATTTACATACTCAAGTGATGTTTCTTGCATGTTAGATATTACTCTTGTCATTGTAGCACCTAGCAAGTATCTGCTACCCAATAGGAGCTCAACAAATATTTGTTGAATGAGTGAGTGAACAGCAGATGTTAACATGTGCTTTGTCCAAAATATTGATCACAGTCAATATGACTGGAACTGTTTGTGGACTTGATCAGGGAAGATATATCCTGAAAATAGTAATGATATGGTGCCAAAGAGAGTTCATTTGTCCTTTTTTGATAACTAGGTGTTGAACACTCACTATTTATTCATGATGGTATCAGACACTATGTTAGGATTTGAGAATGTATGAGTAGAGAAAAAGTATGTTCCATATCTGATTAACCATAGGCGCTTCTACTATAGGGGATTATGAGAATTAGATAAAATAATAAAGACACTTTGCACAAGAAGGGCTTAGTAAATGTTAGCTGTTGTATCATTATCAGAGGAAACTAACAGATAATTACAAATGTATGGTAACAGCTGTTAAGGAAGAGTGTAGCATGCTGGGGATAAATGCAATTTGGGAACTTAAGGATTTTCTCCATGGAGTGATATTCAAGCCATGACCCATAAGATGTCAGGATAGGCAGGCAGAGGGGGCTGTAGAGTAGCCCTTCTTGAGAACCCACAGAAAGCTTCCAAGTAGCTGAGGGAGCCAAGCAACTGCTCTGGAAAGTTGGGAAAAGGTTTGGGGAACTGGGAAGTTGGGTCAGTGTAGTGTCATGGCCTTGGATGAAGCTCAGAGGGAGAGGGAGAACATTTGAGGAAAGGTTTGCTGAGACATTGGGCAGATTTGCCTGCTAGGAATGGAAATCCAGAGAGTAGGAGCAGACAGTGAGAGGATGTGACCAGCAAAGCACAGAGACTGACTCTGAAGCCCAGGGCAGCTATGGCAGGCACAAAGGCTAGGTCAATGTTGAGAATACTAGGTTCTAGTGCTGTGTGACCTTGGGATGTCAGGTCTCTACCTCGCACCCTCATTTTCTCAGTAATACAATGGAGACAGCAGCAATTTTCTTGCCTGTCCTGCACATCAAGTGTATGTTAAATGTCTGTGTAAAGTTGAGAGTGTCAGACGCGGGGGGTGGGAGTATGTGCTAATTCTGATCATCGTCTACTTTACAATTATCTTTTGATAAAATAGGACAGAACTACATGATGCTCTATAGGTCTCCAGGGTTGATTTACTCATTCATTTAACAAACATTTATTTGGGTGCAGTGGGGGATGCAGTGGAAAGGGATGGACCTCTAACTTACAGCCTAGTTGAAACTACAACTTGTGAAAGATGAGATTAGAAGTGTGTGTCAATAAAGGGTGGAAGGTAAGAAGTGAGGTTCAATAGATTAGACAAAGGGGGATGAAAGGAGGCAGGGTAGAAAAAAGGAGGTGTGTGTGTGTGTGTGTGTGTGTGTGTGTGTGTATGCACTTGCAGGCGTGTGTGCATGCACTTAGGATGGGAAACATGGGAGGCTTCCAGAAGTGGTGGAACTACTTGGGGTGAGTCCTGAAGGATGAGTGATCATTTTGACAGCCAGGCCAGGGTGAAAGAAAATTCCAACTGAAGAAAATTCTTGGTGCTGGGAAAGGAGTGTCCTGTATTTGGTAAGCAAGAAGTAGTTCTGTTTTGTCAAAACAATAGGAGTGTCCAAATCTAAGAATGGAAGAGGATGCATCTGAGTTTGCCAAGTACCAAAACCAAACCAGATAGAAAGGCCTAGGTGTGAGCAATTTATCTGGGATGTGATTCCAGGGAGTGAATGTGAGGGAGGGTCAAAAGTGGGACAGAAAAGAGAGAGGAGACAAGAAAATGTGATGAAGGAGCAAGCAGTCTCAGTTTTAATGACAATCTTCAGAGGAACTGTAGAGTGCATCTCAAAATTGTCCCATCAGAGGACAGGGAAGCTAGGGCATTTACCCAAGAGATTGTCCTCCTGTGGTAGAAGGTGACCATACATTGCCTGCACTTCCTGGATACTCCTGTGTGCCCTGAGCTGGCCTTCCACAGAGATAGCAGAGGGTCCCATGCCTCAGGTGTACCCTCTTCTGGCCCCTGTTTCCTGGCTCTACCACACATCTAGTCTGGACCAAATTCATGTTGGACTTCACATCTCCTGGTTACCTGTCACGGAATAAACCCATCTGATAAATGAATACCTCAGGAACAAGCTGATCACGGTCTTTTGAGTATATTGCAGTAGAGAATTAGACAGAACTTGTTCTAAATCCAGATGCTCCCACCTAAGCTCTATGCAATCATTGGAGAAGTGTCTTTTTTTTTAATTTTATTTTTTTTTATTGGTTGTTCACAACATTACAAAACTCTTGACATATCATATTTCATACATTAGATTGAAGTGGGTTATGAACCCCCAATTTTACCCCAAATGCAGATTGCAGAATCACGTCGGTTACACATCCACAATTTTACATAATGCCCTATTAGTAATTGTTGTATTCTGCTACCTTTCCTATCCCCTACTATCCCCCCTCCTCTCCCCTCCCATCTTCTCTCTCTACCCCATCTACTGTAATTCATTTCTCTCCTTGTTTATTTTCCCATTCCCCTCACAACCTCTTATATGTAATTTTGTATAGCAATGAGGGTCTCCTTCATTTCCATGCAATTTCCCTTTTCTCTCCCTTTCCCTCCCATCTCATGTCTCTGTTTAATGTTAATCTTTTCTTCCTGCTCTTCCTCCCTGCTCTGTTCATAGTTGCTCTCATTATATCAAAGAAGACATTTGGTATTTGTTTTTTAGGGATTGGCTAGCTTCACTAAGCATAATCTGCTCTAGTGCCATCCATTTCCCTGCAAATTCTATGATTTTGTCATTTTTATTGCTGCATAGTACTCCATTGTGTATAGATGCCACATTTTTTTTTTATCCATTCATCTATTGAAGGGCATCTGGGTTGGTTCCACAGTCTAGCTATTGTGAATTGTGCTGCTATGAACATCGATGTGGCAGTATCCCTGTAGCATGCTCTTTTAAGGTCTTCAGGGAATAGTCCGAGAAGGGCAATAGCAGGGTCAAATGGTGGTTCCATTCCCAGCTTTCCCAGGAATCTCCAAACTGCTTTCCAAATTGGCCGCACCAATTTGCAGTCCCACCAGCAATGTACAAGTGTACCCTTTTCTCCACATCCTCGCCAGCACTTGTTGTTGTTTGACTTCATAGTGGCTGCCAATCTTACTGGAGTGAGATGGTATCTTAGGGTGGTTTTGATTTGCATTTCTCTGACTGCTAGAGATGGTGAGCATTTTTTCATGTACTTGTTGATTGATTGTATGTCCTCCTCTGAGAAGTGTCTGTTCAGGTCCTTGGCCCATTTGTTGATTGGGTTATTTGTTATCTTATTGTCTAATTTTTGAGTTCTTTGTATACTCTGGATATTAGGGCTCTATCTGAAGTGTGAGGAGTAAAAATTTGTTCCTAGGATGTAGGCTCCCTATTTACCTCTCTTATTGTTTCTCTTGCTGAGAAAAACCTTTTTAGTTTAAGTAAGTCCCATTTGTTGATTCTTGTTATTAACTCTTGTGCTATGGGTGTCCTATTAAGGAATTTGGAGCCCAACCCCACAATATGTAGATCGGAGCCAACTTTTTCTTCTATCAGACGGAGAGTCTCCGATTTGATATCTAGCTCCTTGATCCACTTTGAGTTGACTTTTGTGCATGGCAAGAGGAGGGGATTCAGTTTCATTTTGTTGCATATGGATTTCCAGTTTTCCCAACACCATTTTTGTTTTTTTCTTTTTTTGAGGAATGACCACCAGGCGATGAATTTTCCTCTTAAAACTGCTTTCATTGTGTCCCATAGATTCCGATATGTTGTGTCTGTATTTTCATATATCTCTAAGAATTTTTTGATTTCCTCCTTTATGTCTTCTGTAACCCATTGATCATTCAGTAACATATTGTTCATTTTCCATGTGATGTAGGATTTTTCCTTCCTTCTTTTATCATTGATTTCCAGTTTCATTCCATTATGATCAGATAAAATGCAAGGTATTATCTCCACCCCTTTATATTTACTGAGGGTTGCCCTATGGCATAATATATGGTCTATTTTTGAGAAGGATCCATGTGCTGCTGAGAAAAAAGTATATCCATTTGATGATGGTTGATATATTCTATATAAGTCAGTTAATTCTAGGTTATTGATTGTGATATTGAGTTCTATATTTTCTTTATTCAACTTTTGTTTGGAGGATCTGTCCAATGGTGAGAGAGGTGTGTTGAAGTCACCCATAATTATTGTGTTGTGGTCTATTTGATTCTTGAACTTGAGGAGAATTTGTTTTATGAATGTCGCAGCAACATTATTTGGTGCATAAATATTGATAATTGTTATGTCTTGTTGGTGAATGGTTCCTTTTAACAGTATATAATATCCTTCTTTATCCCTTTTGATTAACTTAGTCTTGAAGTCGATTTTATTCGATATGAGGATGGCCACCCCTGCTTGCTTACAAGGACCGTGTGCATGGTATATTTTTTTCCCATCCTTTCACCTTCAGCCTGTGTATGTCTTTTCTAATCAGATGTGTCTCCTGGAGGCAGCATATTGTTGGATTTGTTTTTTTTAATCCATGATACCAGCCTATGTCGCTTTATTGGAGAGTTTAAGCCATTAACATTCAGAGTTACTATTGATATATGGTTTGTACTTCCATCCATGTTTGATTATTTATCCTGTTTTAAAAAAATTTAGTTTGTTTCTCCATGATTATCTTTCCCCTAGCCCTCTGTCTTTACCGAGGCACTTCCTACTGATGGTTTTGGTTATTGTTTTTCATTTCTTCCTCGTGTAGTGTTTTGCTCAAAATGCTTTGCAATGCTGGTTTTCTGGCTACAAATTCTTTTAACTTTTGTTTATCATGAAGCATTTTTATTTTGTTGTCATACCTGAAGCTTAATTTTGCTGGATACAGAATTCTTGGTTGGCATCCATTGTCTTTCAGTGTTTGAAATACATTGTTCCATGACCTTCTTGCTTTCAGTGTCTGTGATGAAAAATCCATTGTTAACCTTATTGGTTTACCCCTGAATGTAATCTGTCTCCTTTCTCTTGTAGCTTTTAATATTTTCTCTTTGTTCTGTATATTGGATATCTTCATAACAATGTGTCTTGGCGTTGGTCTACTGTGATTTTGTGTGCTCGGTGTCCTGTATGCATCTTCAATTTGTATATCTGTTTCCTTTTTTATTTCTGGAAAGTTTTCTGTAATTATTTCATTCAGCAGGTTACTCATTCCCTTGGTTTGAATCTCTGTACCTTCTTCTATCCTGATGACTCGTAAGTTTGTTTTTTTTTTATGTTATCCCATAACTCTTGGATGTTTTTCTCATGATTTTTTACCAGCCTTTCTGAGTTGGCTAGACTCTTTTCAAGATGATATATTTTTTCTTCATTATCTGACATTCTGGCTTCTACTTGCTCCACTCTGTTAGTGATACTCTCAATTGAGTTTTTAATTTGGTTTATCATTTCCTTCATTTCTAGAATTATTGTTTGATTATTTTTTATAATCTCTATCTCCTGATAGAGATGCTTAACTTCTTCTTTTATCTGTTTATGTAATTCATTCTCAATGTGTTCTTTCACTGCTTGAATTTGCTGTCTTGTATCCTCTTTAAGGTTCCATTCCATCTGTCTAAGGTGTTCCTTGAATTCTTTATATGACCATTTTTCTGATGACTCTAGGTCCTCCTGAATATTTAGGCTGTCCTGCATTGTTTGTACTCCTTTTCTTCCTTGCTTTTTGAAGCTGCTCATGTTACTTCTTGTTCTGTTTGACTGATGAATTACTGTTTACTCCTATAAATTTATTAGATGCTTGGGAGGAAAGGTATTAGAAGGGAAGGGAAGAAGTCACTAAAGAGAATGAGAGTAAGCAGGTAGAATTCAAGGAAGGGGGGATAAGATAATTGAAAAGACAAAAGAAGAAAAAAATAGGAAATAAAAAATGAAAAAAAAGATTTAAAAAAAATAATAAAAAAATTAAAATTAAAATTAGAAGAAAAAAATTTAAAAAAAATTTAAAAAAACAACAAGAAAGAAAAATGAAAATGAAAGAAAAACCCAAATCAAAAAAAAAAAGAGAGAGAAAAGAAAAAAAAAAACTAATAAATGCAGTCTTAGAGTTTGATTAACTTCTCTTCCAGTAGGTGGTGCTGTGCCCACCAGGCCAAGTTTCTCCTGTCAATACGCGGGAACCAATCACTGTGCAGCAGCTCCTCCCAGACTGGGCGAGTATCCAATCCTGAGTGCCTAGGGCCTCCTCTTGTGTCTAGTCACTTCCCACTTTTCCTCTAGCCAGGCCCCTCTCACGGGTGCCGCTCACCACAATACTGGCTACACACCAGGTCTGCTGCTCCCGGGAGCCCTGTTTTCATGAACGACTGGGCACACTCTTCCAGTTTGCCATTCCCTCAGACCCTAAGTTTGTAGAGCTTGGGGCTGAGAATCCTCAGCAAATTTTACTTGCCCTCCAGTAGCCACGCCTCCGGTAGCTGGTGCAAGAGACCTCAGCTGTCAGCACTGGTGGGAGCGTAGTTCCGCACCGCGGGTCCCGCGCCACCTCTGATTCCCTCGGTCTGGCTATCGTGCTCACGGGAGAGCTGGTAGGGGCCCTTAAGGTTTCCCCGATGTGTGGAGAGGGAAGGCTAGGGAATTACACACCTGTAGCCGCAGGTTTCAATGAAGTTATCTCCTCCGCCGCAGTCTGATGATGTCAGTTCTCTGCCATGGTGGTATCTCTTGCAAATGGCGACAGTTCGTTTCCCTTTGCCGGGCGACCAATGCAACGGGTGGGTCCTTACTGTCTCTCCCAAGCCCCGTTTCAAACCTGTGGCCACTACCTATGAAGGCTCGGTAGGCATTTACCTCCGTAGGATGAGAAGGGCTGACCAGTTGTTTCAGCCGGATGGATTAGTGCTGAGTCACAGCTGTTTGTCTGCGGGAAGCAGGCGAACGGGAGCTTGAATTCAGCCGATCCGGGCTCAGTGTGTGTTCTGAGAGGCCCAGACTGTTCGCCCCAGATCCATGTCAGCTCAGCATTGCCTAGTGATCCTGAGCAAACAGATTTAGGTTGTTTACGACTCCCTATGCCTGCACAGCTGAAGAGGTCAGAGACTTGATCTCTCTGCGCCCGCCACCATGTTGGAATCTCGATAAAAAATATTGATAAACTATTAGTCAAACTAACCAAAAGTAAAAGAAAGAAAACTCAAATTAATAAATTTAGAGGTAAAAATGGAGAAATTACCACAGACACCATGGAAATACAGTGGACCATTAGGGAATATTTTGAAAATTTATACTCCAATAAATTGGAAAACCTAAAGAAATAGACACATTTCTAAATAAATATGGTCTGCCAAAACTGAATCAAGTTTCTATGTCATCTATTGCTTTGGTAGTATGACCACATTACATAGAATACGTTGAGGGCCACAGCCGAGTCGGGATGATGCATGGCATTTTTGCCAGAAGTAGTGGTTGAGAGGTGACGCCAGCGAGCCATTAAGATGATGACTTTTGAGTACTCGCAGAGTTCCCATTGAGTTCCAGTTGATCTCTCGCGGGGATTCCTGAAGAGTTTGCATTGGTTGGGGAAGTGCTGGAGGAGGGATTTTCTGGTTGGTGGTTCCTGGAGGAGCCGGGGAGCATGTGTGGAGTGTGATTGTGGAGTTCAGAAATAAAGTTTATTCCTGCTTCAGTGGCTCGTGATTTTTGCCCAGCCAGACTGCAGCAAGAATATCCAAAGAACATCGCCAAAAAATGCTAGAACTAGTGAACAAATTCAGCAAAGTAGTAGGTTACAGAGTCAAAATACAAAAATCAATAACTTTACTATATATCAATAAAAGATCTACTGAGAAAGAAATCAGGAAAGCAGTTCTATTCACAAAAACCTAAAAAAAAATACATAGGAATACATCTAACCAATGAGGTGAAAGACGTCTACAGTGAAAACTATAGAACATTGGAGAAAGAAGTTGAAGAAGTCCTCAGAAAATGAAAAAAAAACCTCCATCTTCATGGATAGGCAGAATTATTATCCTTAATATGGCCATACAACCAAAGTAATATACAGATTCCATGCAATTACCACTAAAATACAAATTAAATTCTTCACAGAACCAGAAAAACAGTTCTAAAATTCATCTGGAAAAAATAAGAGACCAGAATAGCCACAGCAAACCTTAGTGAGAAAAACAAAGCAGGATGCATCACATAACTGGACCTCAAATTATACTATAGAGCTATAGTAACAAAACCTGCATGGCACTGGCATAAAATGGACACATAGACCAACAGTACAGAATAGAAGACTAGAGACAAACCCATATATCTATAGTCACCTGATCCTTGATAAAGGTGCCAAAAAGCATACATTGGAGAAAAGACAGCTTTTTTAACAAGTGGTGTGGGGAAAACTAGTTATCCAGATGTAGAAAAAGGAGACTAGACCATTATCTCTCACCCTGTACAAAAATCAACTCAAAATGGGTCAAAGATCTAGGTATTAGACCAGAAAATATGCAACCCCTAGAGGAAAACATAGGATCAACACTGCATCATATAGGCACAAGCAAAAATTTCTTCAATAGATTTCTCAGGAAATAATGCCAAGAGTTTATAAACTGGATGATGTCAAATTAAATAGCTTCTTCACAGTAAAGGAAATAATTAGAAATGTGAAGAAAGAACATGTAGAATGGGAGAAAATCTTTGCTAGCTACTCCTTTGTCAAAGAATCAATATCTAGAATATATAAAGAACAAAAGAAACTTTGCAACAAAAAATTTAAAACCCCAAATAATAAATGGGCAAATGAATTAAACAGACATTTCTCAAAAGAAGAAATACAAGTGGCCAACAAATATATGGAAAAATGTTGAACACCATTAGCAATTGGGCAAATAAAAATCAAAATTATACTGAGATTTCGTCTCACACCAGGCAGAATGGCAGTCATCAAGAACACAAATAATAATAAATTCTGGAGAGGATGTGGAAAAAAAGGAACACTTTTATAGTGTTGGTGGGATTGTAAACTAGTACAATCACTATGGAAATAAGTATGATGCTTCCTTAAAGGACGAGGATCTAATTCCCACACCTCATACAAAATTAGCTCAAAATAGATAATGAACTTAAATGTAAAATATAAAATTTTATCAAAATATAGGCCAAAATTCGAGATTTAGGGCTAGGAAAAGAGTTCTTAGATTTGACATTAAAAGTTTGGTGCATAAAAGGAAAAGATGATAGGACTTAATAAAGATTAAAATTTTTGACTCTACAAAAGCCCTTCTTAGGGAATGAGAAGACAAGATATGGAGTGGGAGAAAATATTTTCAGACCACATATCCAATAACGGACTATTATGTAGACTATGTTAGGCTCATTCAAAACTCAAAAATAAGAAAGAGAGCATTCCAGCGTGACCATGGGCAGAAGACATGAATAGACATTTCACTGATGAAAATACACAGATGACAATATCACAAGAAGAGTTATTCAATATCATCAGCCATGAGAGTAAGGAAAATAAGACCTCGGTGAGATGTCACCACATACCTATCAGAAAGGCTTTTTAAAAAGTCACATCACCAAATGCTGGTGATAGTGGAGAGAAACTGGATGACTCATATTTTGTTGATGGGAATGTAAATAGTTATCTACTCTGAAAATGATTTGGAAGTTTCTTGAAAAGCTAAACATATAACTACCATATGACCCAGCAATTACACTTCTGGGAACTTATTCCAGAGAAATGAAGACAAATATTCACATAAAAACCTGTGCATTAATGATCATAGCATCTTCACTGAAAATAGCCCAAACCCTAAAAGAAACCATGTGTCCTTCAATGTGTGAATGGCTGAGCAAACTGTGGTACCTTCATGCCATAGAATAATAGTAAAAAAGAGGGCTGTGGTTGTGGCTCCTTGGTACAGCACTTGCCCAGCATGTGTGAGGCACTGGGTTGGATTCTCAGCACCGCATTTAAATAAATGAACAAAATAAAGGTCCATCAACATCTAAAAAAAATATTTTTAAAAAACCAGCATGTCACTCTATATAGTATCTTCAGCATTGACATTATTTGGGTGACACCTTAAACTTGGTAAGAGCTTCTCTGAAAACCACTCACTGACACTATTAATCAAATATAAGATACTAAATGTAAAGGAAAGAATACATATTTTTTTTAAAAAAAAGGAGTGGCCAATCAGTATACCCATGAACCCGGATGCATCCAAAGAATTATGCTGAGTGGTAAAAGGAGCCCCCATAAATTTATAATAATAAAAATAATAAGCCAATCACAAAAGGATGTATGCAATACAATTTTACAAATGTCAAATTTTAGAAATGGAGAGTAGATCAGAGGTTGCCAAGTGTATATAAAATGATAACATGAGGGATATTTGTGGTGTTGAAAATGGTCTGTTTCTTAACTTTAGAGTTCTGCAAAATATTGCCAATGGGGAAAACTGGGTAAGGGATACATGGACTCTCAGTATCAGTCTTTACTATTGCATGAATATATGTGACCTCCAAATACAAGTTTAAGGTAAAAAAAAGTCTGCATATGGAATCCTTCCATTTATAGGACATTCTTGAAAAGAACACAATGTAGATACAGCACAAATCCAGCAGTTAGGAGTGGGTGAGGTGTGGAGACAGTGTGAGGGAGTTTTTCTGGAATGATAGAACTATTCTCTATCTTTTTTATGTCAATAGTTACATGAATCTATATGTGTATTAAATGTCAGAGACCCTTACATCAAAAAGAGAGGCAATTTTAATGTACAATCACTAAAAGAGATACTAATAACATATGCATCTCAATTGTTTTTTATAGAGTTTGGGCCAGTTTGGGTGGATAATAACTAAACACCAGTTTACAGTTCTTTGTCTCTTCATAGGTCTGGAAGACGTGCAGCATAGTGCACCAAGGCAAGTATAAAATTTGAAATTGAAAAATTTGGTATTGTATCTTGGCTCCACCGTTCGCTAAGTAGGTGTTTCCGTCAATCTTCATTGCTTTCATCCATCAAGTGGGTAAACTGGCCACTTCCTAAGCATTGTTTGGAGGCTTAAATGAAATGAGAGACCAAGAGTTGTTGCAGGAGATCTGCAGATCCGTAAGGATGCTAAGTATTTTCTACAGAAAATAAGTTGTGTTTTAGTTGACTATTTTTGAATGTACTTAAACATGATTTTGATCAATGATATAAGTAATATAAGGTTAACTAACTTTACGTTTGTATGTATTTTTTTCAAGTCAACAGCTTTTATTATCATCTGTACACTTCAAAGAAAAAGGAATGCTTCAAATGGGCCAGGGGACTAGGATAAGAAATGCAGGTTTGTGCACCTCACTCCATGTAAACATGGCGGCAGTGCTGTCCCCACACCAGGTGCAACAGCTGCACTCATCAGATGCCCCTTTGCGGACAGATCCCTAGGCACACCTGGCACAGCCTGTGGGGCAGCAGGAGCAGCAGCTCTTCTTGCAGGAGACGCATCTGCACTCTTTGAATGTGCAACAGCCAAAGCAGGTGCAGCAGCCACCAGTAGCACGGGAGCAACTGGGGTTCATTTACAAGCAAAGCAAGTTAAGGTCTCAGGCAAAAGGTGAAGAGGCAGAGGAGCTGCTGGAAGGCATGCTCATTTTATATGTATTTTCACTCCATGAAAACTGGATCTGTATTTGCAAGTAGAAAGCATAAAGAATCTTTATATGTGAAGATACTAGAAGTTGGCGAGATGGTGTCTGGGTCATCAGGCAGCAGCTTAGTGCTTGGCACTGCTGTTGGCAGCAGCAGAGTGGCAGCAGTAGGAATACTAGTGGGGATGGCTGTCATCATTGTCATGTGTTTCACATGCTTTTTATTTTAATTTTTGTGATACTCTACCACTAAACTACATCCCCAGCCCTTTTTATTTTGAGATAGGATCTTGCTAAATTGCTGAGGCTGACCTTGAACTTGCAATCCTCCTGCCTCAGTCTCCCGATTCTCTAGGATTACAGGCATGTGCTACTGTGCAGCTTGTTATGGGCCAGGTTATATGAGCAATGACCAAACAGATTCCATTTTACCCTGAGACTCCATGTCATGTAAGAAATGCGCATCCATGGGAACACCCCACCTCTGTACCCATCAAGAGTGGCTTAGCATAGCATGTTTGGCAACACAAAATGGCAATTCTTTTTATATATATATATACCTTTATTTTATTTATTTATTTTTACGTAGTGCTGAGGATGGAACCCAGTGCCTCACACGTGCTAGGCAAGTGTTCTATCACTGAGCTACTATACCCCAGCCCCAAATGACAATTCTTATACAATATAAAATTGTTCTGTTTCTGGTTCCCATTTTTCTTGATCGCTGAACCCTGTCAGAGAATGACTGTCTAGACGTTAGTGACCATTCTTTAACTTATACTCAACTAGGGTCACTTTGACCCACTTGCCCTTTTGCTTATGATGTTAGATCTCATGACATTTGTTTATGGTTTTGAACCATAGCAACAGCCCCTCATGATTAATGTGGTTTTAGACTATAAAAGGTGTACTCAAACCCTGGGAGTGGGTCAAAGGATGTAAACTTGCAGCCTGCCCCTTGGCCCGCCAGCTGGTGGGACCAGACTACCAGCTGAATAAAGTTTCCACCTCCTGCTTGAAGATGAACTCTGTGATTTATTGCAATCTCGCCATAACAAGCTCACGTGCATTATTTTACTTGAACTTCACAGTGGCCTGTGGGGGGGAAATGGCAGCGGTCATAAGCCCCATGTTATGGGGAAACATGAGAAGTCAGAGAGGATAAGTCTTTTTCCAAGATCTTATACCTGGAAGTTTTCCTATCTGGAAGGAGAAGTAGGTCTTCCAACTCTGAAAGCATGACTTCGAGAAGCCAGGGAGGGTGGCAATCTAGTATTCAAGGGGTGTTTTCTTCACATCTAGAGAAAGAAGCATTTCTCAAGTAATGAGCCCTTAGTGGTCTCGCAACGTTGCTGAGCAGCAGAGGCGGTGACATCCTGGGGTACGGACTGTCTGCTGTATTCAGCTTGGGCGAGTAAAGCTACTCTCTAGAAAACAGTCAGCCCAGTCTTAAGTTAAGACTGCCTTTGCGAGAAACCCATCTCCTTGGGGCTTCTCTGGAAGGTTGTCTAGGCCCTTCGGTGGGGGGCTATAATAGCCAGGCTTGAGGGCAGCTTAGCTCTCCAGAAAGGACACTGTTATGGGGCAGGGCTTCTGGTCCCAGGGAAAGATCTGTGCCTGGTTCCATCACCTCAAAAAAATGCACCCATTGGACTTGCTCTCAGGGCCCCTCCAGCTCCTATATTTTGTAATTCTGACACCTGATACCGTTGAGGCCTGCAGCTGTCCAGGGGCCCCTGTAAGCCCCCCATGGGTAGGGCCGAGGCCGGCCACCTGCTCTGTGCTCAAAGACAAGTGAAGGCACAGCCCGGGCAGAGTGAGTACCAGAGGGAATGCCGTGTCATCTGATCCATAGCTGTTTAATCCTTTGACAATGTGCTCTGGGGACATGTCCGTGAAGGACGTCACCGAGGTGGGGGAAGAATACGGCCTGTTGTCTGGGCCCAGGACACAAAGGGCGGTCTGTATGCACGTGGGCACTCCCGACCCGGGCTGGATCAGCTGCTCTTGTTTCCTCTTCTCCGTCACAATACAACTACAGAGCTGCAGTCTGCCCTTCAACCCCCGTCCCAGGAGAACTGGGCAACAGGAATTTTGCCCACTGGGTGCCCGCTGAGCATGGCCAGCAATGCCAGCCTCCCGGCCCACTTGGCTCCTGGTGAGTCTTAGAATTTCAACAGCCTGCTTTCCCCTGCCCTCATCTGCTGCCCTCTCATCTCCCCTTTCTCTCACTCTCCCAGGCACATGTGTGAGTGGCAGATCAGGGTGATCTGGCCCCTGCAGATCACCAGGGAGCCAAGCCTGAAAGCTGAGGGATTACCCACTAGGCGGTGGCCCAGTCATGGCTCAGGCGGCGGAGCAGCAGCCGCCCTGGCCCGCCACCCTGATCCTAGGAATCCAGGCAAGGGATATTCTACTAAATAGTCCTAAAGGAGCCAGTGTGGCATCAGAAGGCCTGGGACTGCAATGTTCTGCATTCCAGAAGTAGCATAGGCAACACAGTTCTTACCCCTGTGATTTAAAATGGGGATAATAGGTCTTACCCCCTAGGGCTGTGGAGAGCCTCAGGCAGCGCTTAGCAAGGGCGAGATGTACGGAAACCCTGACACAGCTCGCACTCCGTGCGTCAGCCACCAACATTGTGCATTTGTTTACCCAATAATGAGTTCCTTCCATGTGTCAGACTCTGTGCTGGACCCTTGGGACACCTCAGGAAACGAAACACACAAAACTCCCTGCTATGACACAAGGTAACTTCCAATGGGGGAGATGTACCAAAAGCAATAAATGTGTTAAATAAGGAGGGTATATCATCTCTTGGAAGGTGGTCAGGGCTTGGGGGAGAGTCCAACAGGGTAAGAGGAACCAAAGGTGGGAGGGAAGCGAAAGGGGTCAGGTATGTCATGCCCTGTGACAGTTTGCTAAGGCTGCCTATCAAAGCACCAGAACCCCAGGGCTTCAATTATAGGAATGGGTTGAGTTCTAGCAACTGGAGGAACTTCTAAGGTATCAGGTCCCTGAATCCCCCCAAAGGCTTCTTTTCCTAATTCCTCTGCAGGAAGGTGTGATCTGAATGCCCTTCTTTTTTTTCACCTCCCATCCACGGGGATCGCCAGCTTCCCTGGCTGGGCTCCCAGGGGCTTTTCCTGCCTGTCACCTGTCCCTTCTTTCTTTCATCACCCCAGGCTCCTCAGGCCTCAGAGATTCCTTGTCTTATCCTGGCTGATCTGCAGCATTCCTGGTGGGTCAGTGTGCATCTTACAGCCCCGCCGTCCTACCCTGGGAGTCGGGGACATTTCTGTTGGTTGCCTTATCTCTAGCCTTCCAACCTCCGAGGCCCTTTTCTGCCCTGGGGTTTGTTTCAACTGAGTTTTGCTTGGCTCTGCCTTGGACTCAGCGAAGCCCGGCCCACTCCTTCTCTGGATGGGGGTCTGTAGAAGAATCACTTCTAAACATCCATCCAGTTGTTGTAAAAAACCAATAATAACGCCCAGGGTAAGTGATGGTACCCCTGTGCCTAGTCGTCGTGCACCGTTTTATATTTATTTAGCAAAGAAATTGGCAATGCCTATAAAGTGCGGGGAGAGCTAAATGTGTTTATACCTTTGGGTATATATGCCAGGCATCATTAAGTTCTTTATATTTATTATTTCACATTTGAGAATTTAGCTTAAGAAAATAAACCTGAGTAAGAGAAAAATGTCTCAGAAGAATGAAAACATACATCATAGAAATTTGTAATACGGCACTTTACAATGGCAGCGATATTAGTCAATATTTGTCAGTTATTTATTATGTGCCAGGCATCATTAAGTTCTTTATATTTATGATTTCATCTAATTCTCACCACATCTCTATGAGATAGGAACAATAATTATCAGGTGGGAGTTGTAATTATCATAAAATTCATGTAATTTCCTCCAGGCTCTTAGTAAGTGGGAGGGATGCTGAAGTTGGGTCGGTGTGGGTTGGGGACTGCTCTGCAGCTAAAAGTTAATTCCCTTGATCTTGTACACAACCATTTCCTGCTCCCCTCCAGGTAATTAGAATACAACAGTATATATGCTATAGCATCGCCAGTCAATCACAGAATCACCACTGAGCAGTGCTCCCTGTCTTCCTTATAAAGTGGCATTTGCCAGGAATGGTGGTGCATGCCTGTAATCCCAGTGGCTTGGGAGGCTGAGTCAGGAGGATCACGAGTTCAAAGCCAGTCTCAGCAACTTAGTGAGGCCCTAAGCAACTCAGTGAGACCCTGTATCTAAATAAAATATAAAAAGGGGCTCAGTGGTTAAGCACCCTGGGTTCAATCCCTGATACCAAAAAAAAAAAAAAAAAAAAGAGTTGGGTTTGTGAATGTGACAGGCTTTAAGTATATTAGTTTAATTTTTGTAATTGAAAACTTTGGGGAGGAAATTTCACTCATTCCATTTCCTCATTTAAACCGTCAAGATCTTCTGGAACTCCATCCTTTCCTCTAACAGAATAACAATCCCTCTAGTTCTTTTACTGCAAATCCCATAAGACAAGCTCTAAGTTTTCACTCCTGATGTTGTATAGCTCAGGGTCAAGCAGGGCAGTGCCAAGGGACCCTGTCTAGGGTAGGATAATTGTGCTAAAACTCTTCTAATTCCCACCATCTTGCTGCATGCCTCTAATCCCAGCAGATCAGGAGGCCAAGGCAGGAGGATTGCAAGTTCAAAGCCAGCCTCAGCAACTCAGTGAGGTCCTAGGCAATTTAGCAAGACCCTGTCTCAAAAAAATAAAAAAAATTAAAAAGGACTGAGGATAGGGCTTAGTGGTTAAGTGTCCCTGGGTTCAATCTCTGGGACCAAACCAAACAGAACAAACAAATAAACAAAAACAAAAACATATTTTTTTAAAATTTAAAGTATTAGGAGTCTCTCATATACTAAACCACAAACTGAGCTTTTATCAGCCATCACCTGAGTACTTGGTTGATTCTTCAGCATACTGCCCCAGTTTCCTCACCTTAAACAGATGTGATCATCTGACTTCACAGAATTGCCACGAAGATGATGGATAAGGAGGTGGCAGTGCCTTCTCCAGAGAGGTGGCCCTCAGTGCATGTTCATTCCTCATTCATTCAGGCCAGCTTCTTCTCCTCCATTGTCCATTCAACATGCTTCCAGCAGTGTGGATGCAGAACTGGACCAGTCCGAGTCCTCTCCCCTCTTCCTGAGCTGCGGGGCTGATCAGTGTGGGAAGCCCAGACAGGAAGTACAGTGGGTCTGACAGCACTTGCAGCCCTTGATATTTCTTTCTTTTCTTTTTTGGTACCAAGGATTGAACCCAGGGGGTACTTAACTCCTGAGCCATATCCCCAGCCCTTTTTATATTTTATTTTGAGACACGGTCTCACTAAGTTACTTAGGACCTCACTAAGTTGCTGAGGCTGGCTTTGAACTTGCAGTCCTCCTGCCTCAGTCTCCTGAGTCACTGGGATGACAGGCATGTGCCACCGTGCCTGGCTCCCTGATATTTCTATAGGGAGGGCTGTCTCCTTTTCACCCCACCTGCCACAACCAGCTGCCTTCTATCAGGTGACACAATGGGGAGGTCCCAGGTGGGAAATGTCCAAAGGCAGGGAGAAGGATGTCCTGTCCTGGTGGAGAGGGTGCACCGGCCTCTATGTGGCCATATATAGGAGTGAGTTTGAAGCCTTAAGTTGAGTTAGTCAAATTTTTAACTCTCTTTTATTTCTGATAGAAGTGGAGAAATAATTTAAGTACATGTACTTAAAAGGAAAGCAATATTATATAATCCAAAAGTAATGGTCCTTTTTAGAAGTAATCATCGCACATAGGGGCCCCAAACTTGCAAAAATCATAGTCCCTTTGGTGGCCATTTTTGAAAAACAGTGGCTGTTGGTTGCTACTGGACTTGAGTAGGTTCCTTGTTTCCCAGTGGTGTCTCTCCTTTCCCCTCCTTTTGCAATGGACACTCTTGGCTTATCACCTTTATCCCAGATGTCAAACCGTTCTTGAAGTGGTTGGAGGGACAAAGTGGAGTTTCTGCAGAAGATGGCCCTTAAGGTAGTGGCAGAATTACTCACTCATCAGACACGTCATCTTGGAGGTGGTGTTCTTCTTGTCTTGGGCTGAACAAGGCTGAACACATCCCCTGCCCTCCCGGGGCTTGCATTCTAGTGGAGGGAGGCACGCACCAAATACAGGGAAATGGAGACAACTTCCCAGGGCTAAAGTTGCAATGAAGAGGAGAAAATGAGGCTTTGACCAATTCAATAATGTGCCTAAAGTCATGCGCTTAGTAAGAGACAAAGCCAGGACTCAACACGTATTTATTTGGCTCCAGAATTCACATTCGTGGACCTGGTCTATATACAGGCTCTCCTGAATGTCATTGCAAATTGAGAGCTAGCCCTTACCTTTGCATAGTATTTTATTCTCTTCCAAGCAATTTCCAGCATGTCACCTCTTTTCACCTTGGGACATTATTATATCCAGATGGTCCTGTGAGACCTGCCACGAATGCAAAGGAAAAAGGCAGGAGCCAGTGCTTTAGCAAGGGAGCCAATTAAGCTTCCTGCAAATGTAGAGCAGTTAAATCCCCATGATATGAAGGAACAAGAAACACCTTGAGTATATCAGGTCTCGAGCAAAACTTAGAAGGCCAGAATTTTAATAGGAAAAGGCCTTTCTTTTCTCCTTACAGAAACAAGTTCTTATTCAATCATTTTAGTGTCAAAAAGAGCTACTGATGGGCAGCACCTAAGTCCCTGGGTGCTGTGGGGATAGGATAGGAGGGAATCGCCACGGTTCTATCCTTCCTGCTCTCCAGGGAAGCACCTGTCCCTCTCTTGGGGTGCAACCCTTCCTCCTTTTAGTGCTCATTCTTACCAGTAAGATCAGCCCTTGGCTGTTTACAAAGGACTTTGCATAGTTCAATCTTGTTTGATACTCACGGAAACCATGCTGAGCAGCTTCTCATTTATTTTGTGATTTTCAGATGGGGAAACTGAGGCCAGACGGACCCCAGACTGAGGGCAGGTGACTGTGTTTCTGTGGGGTTTGCATGCAAGCTGAGCCTTGAGACCGACACCAAGACCCCTCCTTGCTCCACCTGCTCTGCTATTAAAAGGACGCTTGCTGTTGTGGTGCTTCTAAAATGCGTTGTCTGCTCTCTTACCTTTTAAAGTAGAGGACACTGGAGTAGGGAATGCGATGTAACATTTTCTCGATGAATACAGGTCTTTTTGCAAACACATTATTCTCTGCCCAACAATGTGCCTGTTTATCACTTTTTGTTACTCTGCCTTTTGATGTCACTGGGCCTGCTCATTGCAATCCTTGTCCTGTTTTTTTTTTTTTTTTTTTTTGAGGTTTCCAATCAGAAGGCACTTAGCAGTAGGCTGAGACACAAGAATCCCAAGTTCAAGGCCAACCTCAGTAATTTAGAGAGACCCTGTGCAATTAAAATAAATAAATAAAGAGATAGATTAAAAATTGGAAAGAAAGGGCTGGGAATGTAGCTCAGTAATAGAGAACTTGCCTTGCATCTGCAAGGCCCTGGGCTCAGCACTAATAAACAAATAGATAGATTAATTAATTAATTAAAATGCTCATATTTTTAGTCCTGTAATTTTATTCCTAGCATTGTATCTTAGAAAAATGTTCAGTAGTGTTCAAAACTAGTCCCCAGATTGTAAAATAACATGTGTGTGGGCTGGGGATGTGGCTCAAGCGGTAGCGCGCTCGCCTGGCATGCGTGCGGCCCGGGTTCGATCCTCAGCACCACATACCAACAAAGATGTTGTGTCCGCCAAGAACTAAAAAATAAATATTAAAAAAAATCTAAAAAAAAATGTGGAAAAAAAAATAACATGTGAGTTAGGATTGCAATTTTTTAAAAAGTTATAAATGCCAATAGAAAAACAAATAGACACCAATATTTTATAAGAATTACATCTATATGTTGGGTAATGGGTGGATTTTACTACTTTTGTAAGCTTTTTAAATTTTCTACATTGAACATGTGCCACTTTTGAAATTAAAAAAAAAAAAACACTTAAATATTATTTGCACGTACAATAGTGGCTACTTGTTAAATAACTGTGGAGGCCTCAAGTAAGTACTAGGCTTATGGGGTAAGTATTAGGCATGAACATGATTTAATGAGACAGAGAAAAGATTTCTTGCTGGTTTCTAAATTGGGGGCTGTGTTCTGAAGATTTCAGGAAAGCTGTTACAGAAAAAAGAACTATTCTCCTCCGTAAAGATGTTATTCTTGTTGGGGAGAAAAGAGCCCATCAAACGTGAAAGGGAGCAAAGGAGAAAATGTCCCTGGGGCCCAACATGGATGAAAGGCTAGCACTGCCTCCAAGCTGGGCTGGAAGAGCCGGCAGACCCCCACGTGGGTGGAAGTAGGAGCTTCCTTCAGCTCCTTCCCTAGGAATCCAATCTGCCTGTTGCGACTCCACCGAGACCAGTGAACCCCGGACAGCTGGGTCAGAGCACGTGTTGCCAGAAGCATCTGTGAGGAGCCAGTCCAGGCTGGCGTGCCACAGGAGCACCTGCGGGAGCCCGGCCCTGCCTAGCACCAGCTGGGAGGCCACCTGCCAACCCCACCGCCATTAATAAATCTGGGTTCCAGCAGTTCTCCCCATGCTTGGGCAAGCCAGGGCAGCAGAGAAGTGTGGGTGGGACATGAGGAATGGGCTGAGAAGCTGAGGCTTCGTTATGGCATGATGACTGGTGACATGTCACCAATGACTGGTGACAACTCTAAATCCTTGTGTGGCCCTTGATAATGGATAATAAACCTTGGTATGAGCAGCAGCATGTTCATTGAAATACCAAGTGCACCCAAAGTTGCGTGAGCCACAGCTCTGTCCCACACGTATACACACACACACACACACACACACACACACACACACACACATACACACACCCCACACACATACATCACACATGGGCCCTTCTGGAGCATTCCTTGGGTGGTGGATCGGTGAGCATCCAGCCCCTCCCCGGTCTCCTCCTTTCCTTATCCCGCAGCCCGGCTAGGAGGTGCTGTCCCTATGAAGTCCCATCTTGGCTACTTGGGGCGGCTATGTCACCTGAAGTGAGTCAGCCTTCACTGCTGTGAGAATCTGTCATCAGGACAAGCCTCTGTCTTCCCGGGTGACGTGGGAGGCACACAGTCTCTCTGTCCGCCCCCCACCTCCCCACTTCCTCAGCTTCACAGGAAGGGTCAGGCCTCCCTCAACCCACATCAGCCACAAAGAGAATTGTGACAGGTTTAGTCACCACTTGCCACTAGTTGTTAACATTAGTGTATTTTGTAGTAACCTCCAGAAAATCTTCAAAGAAAATGAAAAGAGACCTTTTATTCTCTTCCATTCACTGGATTTTTTTTTTAATTTTTTATTTTTTTGTACTGAAGAATTTTGAGGCAGGATCTCACCAAGTTGCTTAGGACCTTGCCAAGTTGCTGAGTCTGGCTTTGAACTTTCAATCCCCCTGCCTCAGCCTCCTGAGTCGCTGGGATCACCGTTGAGCACCACTGTGCCCAGCTTCAGTGGATCTTTACCGATGTCAGGTGCTGGGTTTATAAACAAAATAATTGATAACACACATCTGCACAAAAATTATATATGAGTGTTCATAGTAGCATTATTCATAAATGGCCAAGAAATAAAACAACCCAAATATCTGCCAGCTGATGTATCGATAAATAAAATGTGGTATATCCATAATGAAGTATTAGTTGGTTACAGAAAGGAAGAAAGTATACGCTAAGACACAGTTGAACTTTGAAAATATTGTCCTATATGAAAGAAGCCAGAAACAGACGCAAAAGGTCTTATGTGTAATTCCACTTGCATGACGTGCCCACAACAGGCAAATCTCTGATTTCTCCAGACAGAGAGCAGATTAGTAGTTGCCTTGGGTTGAGGAGGTGGTAGCTAAAGGGAATAGGATTTTGTTTGGGGCTGATGAAATTGTTCTAAACTTAATTGTGGTGCCAGGCTGAATGACACTCTACTTCTCTGGATCCAAGTCCAGGCAGGGACAACGGGAGCATCACTGAGCCACAGGGCCTCTGTCCTCTTTGTTCCCTTTGGTTGTGGCCCAGTGGGTGTCGTGACTCTGTAGGCTTGTTGCCGTGACTGCTGTCGAGAGCAAGCCCTGAAGATAAAGGCTAAAGCGTGAGGTCAGAGCACATGCAGGACAGCTGTTCCTGTCATTGCTAGAAAACTAAGTAACATTCCCATTTGTTCCTCTTTCTTCAGAGTCCTCAAAATGTGGCATTGGTGGATCCTACAATTTGCATGCTCTCTGGTGCCCTATGTAACACCTTGCACGTGGTACTCCCTTAGGAAATGTCTAAGAATTCTGGCATGTGCCTTCTCTGAATCGGGTGGGCTATGCTCTGCAGAATTCCGCATGTGGAAACGCACCATGATTTACACTCTGGGACATGATTTCACAGACGGTGCCTATTTGCCAGATTTTCAGAATGCTCATCTCATTTGTTCCCATAGGGCTGTGTTTAGCGGTCACTTCTGCATCCATATCTGCCAGAACCTTCCATAGGATCAGCTCCGAGCATTGCTAAATGCCAGCAGCATGTGCCAAGCCCCCTGGGAACAGTTCTGGGAGTGCTGGGAGGGCTGTGGAGGGAGTTGCAGGAGCTGAGAGATTTGGGGTTCGTTATGTTCTGTTCAGCAAAGCCATCAGGGATATTTCTTCTTTAGACCTTTATGCTTTTCTGCCAAACACAAAAATAGTCCAGCCTTGTGCATCCATGTTGGTGAATTGCAGAGAACAACATGATGAATCTTTTAGCAGAAAACTGTTGTTGTTTTTTCCCTCGGTGTGATTTTTAAAGGTCTGTTGTCCTTTTGCACAGAATTTTATTATGTGTTAATGCAGAATTTGTTTTCCAGAGGAGCACATCTCCAAATTTATAATGAAAGGCAAGCAAAGTGGGACTTCGTGGCCTTGGCTAGACACCAAGTGATAGCTAATTTTTGTAGCAGGAAAGACGAAATAACAAGTCCCTGGATTGCAATTTTGGTTCCTCCTTCTGTTCCCAAACAAAATTGTTTGAATAACAAACTCATGTCTTGATTATTAATTAATGAAAGTTAATAACGTCTGTATTTCAAAAGTATCTCTTTTATTTTTTAGATCTTAAATATCATTCCAGGATTGGCAAGTACCTTTTAGCTGCTGACCTTGATTAAGACTCTGGTGAAATGCATTAATAGTTCATGTAACCAAATGGACTGACAGAGCAGACATATCCTGTTGTCATTTGCTATGGGTTCACATTAGCTGCCATCTAATCTTTAGCTGGCACACAGAAATAGTAAGTGCATCCATTTTGTAGCATGAAGGAGTTCAATTATGCTTGAAGTTATATAGTCTATGTTTACTTGATTAATTATTGACTCTGAAGTGATGAATGTCATTGTAACAAACTCTATGGACCATTTTAAAATCTCATTTGCTTCCCCAAGCAAATGAGGATATTAATTTAATTTTTTAGGCCAGAATATAAACTTGATATAGGCTTAGAAAACCTCCCTTGTGTCTCCATCCCCTCTCTTCTCTTGTTCTTGGATGTTCAGATCCTTCACACTATGTTGCACACGCATGTACACACACGTACCCACGAGCACACACATTGCTATCTATGCACAGAGACTTTCCTGGTTTTCTTCCTCTTCTATCTTGATGTTTTTTCATCTTTGTGGACTCTTAATTTCTACTTTATCCCCCAAAGGCACTAACAGGTCAATTTCTTTCTCACCGTTCCAAGACACATACCATGTTTTTTTTCAAATCCAAGAGGTCAGTGACTTGTAAGATGCCACATTTGTTTATGTACAAGGAAAAAGAAAAAAAAAACAATTATAATGGCAAGAATCCAAAGAATTTGTTAGGGCTCGATATTAAACCTGTTTAAACATGACAAGATGTGAGCATTTGAATCAATGAAATGGTTTTGAACTTTGAAAGGAGACTCTGGAGGCAAGGCCTTAGTGACTCCAGTATGGAGTGTTGGTATCTTGGTGGGTAGAGAGGCTTGGACTCGGACAGGCCTTCAGCAACTGGACAGTCACACCAAAGAGTAGTAAGTTGTCTATTCCATTGACAACAGGTGTGAAAATCAGTACACAATACACACACACACAAATGCAAACAAAGGTGTAGATCTGCCTATAGCAATTGACGAGTGTTCTGCAAAGCTTCCTAGATTTCACGGACCACAGAAATCCGAGAGTCTAGGCCAGGAGACAGCCTACTGCTGAGAACATCATAGAGTCAATCTCTTTCTCTAGGCTCTGGACTAAGGCTAGAGACCCGAGTTTTGATTTTGCTTTGCTTCTCCAGCCTAGGGATCCAGTGACCATGTCTGCAATTTTTACACTTTGCCCTCAGACCTAGAATTCCTTGGTGAAGCAAAAGACAAAAACGGACTTTGGGCTTCAATCAGGACAGCTCCACTTTTATCTGTCTTGGATACTGCATGTCTGTGATTTCCTTTAAAAATAAAAAAAGAGTTCTTCTGCTAAAAGTAGGCTTGAAAACGATTGATAGACACGAACTCTACTCTCCTTCGCTGCTAAAATTCTTGGATGTATTTTTTTCACTCCAAAAAAGTGGGTTACAGAAAAATATTAGAACTTTTCAACCTAGCTGGTGGCACCAGGACAGAAGTGACAAGAGTAATTTGTGTGAACAAGTTGTACTAGTTGCTTCCCCCTTGCTGTTCCCTTGGGGGCCGCCCCTGTAAGTGAGTAGAGAGTGAATTTGCCCAGTGTATTAGTTTCCTATTGTTACTGTCCTGAACTGCCACAAATGTAATAGCTTAAAGTAATGTAGACTTTTTTTTTATTTTGCAATTTTGTGGGATGGAAGTATGACATGGATCTCACAAGGGTAAAATCAAGGTGTTGGCAGGGTCACATTCGTTCCTGTAGGCTCTGGGGAAGGATCTATTCCCTTACCTTTTTCAGTTTCTAGGGGCCACCTATAGTTCTTGTTTGTGGACTCTCTCCATCTTCAAAGACCGCAACAGCAAGTCCCGCACTTTCCATACTGCATCTCTCTGATCCTTTTCCATAGTTACATCTCTCTCTTCTGCTTCCTTCCACTTCTAACAATTCATGATTATGTTGAATTCTTTTTATCCAGAATAATTTTCCTATTTTAAGGTCATCTGATTATTAACAACAACAACAACAACAACAACAACAACAACAAAACCCTGAGGTATATATACATAGTGGAATATTATTCAGCATTAAAAGAGAATAAAATCATGGCATTTGCAGGTAAATGGATGGAATTGGAGAATATTATGCTAAGTGAAGTAAGCCAATCCCCAAAAAACAAATGCCAAATGTTTTCTCTGATATGAGGATACTGATCCAATTCAGGGATGGAACAGGGAACATGGGAGGAATGGAGGAACTTTAGATAGGGCAAAGAGAAGGGAGGGGAAGGGAGGGGATAGGGGTAGGAAAGCTGATGGAATGAGATGGATATCATTACCCTAAGTACATGTATGAAGACACAACTGGTGTGACTCTACTTTGCGTATAACCAAAGACATGAAAATTGTGCTCTCCATGTGTAATATGAATTGAAATTCATTCTGCTGTCATGTATAACAAATTAGAATAAATAAATAAATTTTTAAAAATCCATCTGTAATCTAGAAATAGGAGTCAGAGAGTGCCAAAACTTGTGAGAATCGGAAAAAAACAAGTTACACACACACACACACACACACACACACACAAGTCACAGAGACATTAAGCAACCTATTTATTTTGAGTTGTGACCTTATCCCCATGTTGTTGCTAGATAATAATTATTAGATAAGGGACCAAGAAAGTAGCCAGTGAATATGTCATGTCGGATTAACGTCACAGTTTGGATTTTCCACAAGGAGATGCAGAGATGGAGATTTCCAGGTAGGATGTTTATCAGGGAATATCCTTGGGCTTGACACCTTCAGGAAAAGGAAATTGAGAAACAGTTTGGGCAGAGACAGAAGACGGGTCGCAAAGCAGCCTTCCCAGAGGCCCAGCTGACTCCGGAGGAGACTGGAAGGTGGCATGAGGGAGGTAGACCTATATGCCTCACGGGGTGTGGACTGCCCTGGGAAGGATGGCTGTGATCTTGAGGCAGGCATCTCTCTTCAGCAGAGACACTTCCTGGTGGGCGCTGTCTGTTAGTGTGCCCCAGCAGCTTGGAGAGGGGTAAGTGTGATACTTCTAAGGAGGAATGTGAGTGGTGTAGGGCAAAGCCCAGGTCAAAAGATTCTAATGTAGACTGGATGTCAATGAACTAAGGGGTACTTGCCAAGATTTGGGGATGGGGAGGATCACAGAGCAGACAGAGTGCATTTAGGAAGAGATGGATTTATCCAGCCAGGCAAAGAGGTGATATTCTCATCTACCTGCGTCTCAGTCCTGCAGACTCTTAGGCTCCCTTACCATAGGGAGATGGCCCACCTGCTGATCATCTCCATCTCATTCCTGGGGATCACAGAACAAATGGTAGTAACATTGGTGGGGTGATGCCGGACAGCAGGTAGATTTATAAGAGTGAAAAAGAAACTGGACTGGGTTCTTCGTCTTTCACCTCAGGAGCCCACACACTGACAACAAAATCAATTCAACAGTATTTATGTACCTGGGTGACTGCTGCACATAGGGACAGTTTGAAGGTATTATCCCATGATTATACATCATTACTGGGTTACTTTGGCATCTGCAGGAGAAAAGATCGGATCATTCAAAGTCTGTGGATTTAGGAAATATTTCACTTCTCCCATGACCTTTGACCTCCTTGAGAATTCTAACCAGGGCTGGGAATCAAGTGCAGTCTTAAGTATAGGCAGAATAAATGGCCACCCACTCAGGGTCACCAGAAAAATCCTAACCCACAGGACCTCCCTAACCTGCTCTCTGATGCCTGAACGCCCATCGTTAAGACATAAGATTTTCTATTTCAACTCTGATCTGGATTTAAACGCAAACACTCTCCAAAAGAGTTACTATCTCTCAACGGAAGTACATTTTAACTGTTTTCATGAATGAACCTTTTAGGATATAAGTGGAAGCATTCAAAGTACCCGAATCCTCCCTCAGTCCCCCATGGAAAGCTATTCAGCAATACTGAAAGCCTTGAAATGTCCTCACTCTTTGATCTCGTAAATCCACCCCTGTGGATAAGACCTAAGGAAACTAGTCTAAATGTTGAGAAGACTTTATACACAAGAGTGTTTATCACAGAAACCACTTGAATGTTAGACATCTGGCAGATGCTCAGGTAAATGACCCAATGCGGGGGAAAATGCTATCATTAAAAATCACAGTGTGGACATTCCCTGGCCTGGCAAACCCCCTGTCTCCTCAAGTTTATAACATTAGTGTTATATATATATAACAATAAATCCATACACATAGAATGAAGCAGAATACATGCAAACAGTAATGGTTTGCTTGGTAGCAGAACTATAGATTCTGTTAAAATTATTTTATCATATTGACACTTTCAAAATGTCTAACATTTCGAGAATGCACTTAGTTTTAAGTATGGGACTTCTTACTGGATGACTCTGGACGCCGGTGGGTGTCTCCAGGTTCTTTTTCCTGTTTGCCAGAGGCCTGGCTGGCTTTGGAGGCCAAGGTCAGCTTCATGGGGCCCCAGTCCAAAAACCCACCAGCAAAGTCTTGCTAGGATCTGTGGGTTGGACCTAGGAGGCCACCGTGGCTCAGAAACCAATCAGCATCCCAGACAGAAGGTGAGTTGGGCAATTGGACCCACTTGGACGACTACTGTGTGCATCCTCAGAACCTCCCAGCCTTTGCTCCTTCTCCTGTGAGGTAGGACGGTGGCAGTTTGACCTCAGGAACTGTATGAAGACTGAGTGAGATCATGCCCATGCAGTAATCGAGTGCCTATTGCAGTGTCCAGTTCCAATATGGGCTGCCTGCTTGTAAATGCAAGGACCCCTTCTCAACCCTAAGAGGAGTTTTCCTGGCTAACCCTTGCAGGACCACAGTAATAGAAGAGCCCCAGTCAACAGTCCTGTACCCGGCAGAGGACAGTGAAGAGAAATGCAAAATCTTTTATAATAAGGATGGTGCTTCAGGGTTGTTAAAAGGATTAAATGAGATGATATTTACAGGGTATCTCATAGTGGTTGGTGCTAAAATAAATCTTTTCTTCATCATCCCTGCCCCTTTACAACTGGACATTTCAGCAGCCTATGGGGGCGGAGGGAGGCTCCTCTCCTCATTTGAAAAGAGGAATTAATAGGGTTGTTGTGAGGATTAAGAGAAATATATATCCTGACATTTAACTAGAACTTGGGAAATGGTAGCAGTTTCTTCTTCACTAAAATGATCTACAAGCTGCACACCGTGATGGGTACCCATCCTTACTACCTGCTTATTACGAACACAGGTAAAGAGAAGGGGCACGTACTGTATAAGAAGAGAGCATCAGAGGGAAGCCAACTGTGCCTAGGCAGCCAGCAAACCCTCTGAGGACTGGATCAGGGCCCTCTTTAGTGAATCTACTCTCTGCTCTGTTTGCCATTTGCATTTACTGTACGCATTGGTAGCCACACCTGGAAAGCCATATATATAGTGTGTGTCTTGATCAAGCAAAGCGAGTGCAACACAAACCAGTATTGGCACCCCTATGAGCCAGCCCTGCTGGCAGACGAAGGTCCTGCAGCTTCTAGGTGTGCAGGGCACTCTGGGTTAGCTTATGGAAGCAGCCAGCTCACAGGACTCCTCCTCTTTCCAGTAGGTCAGACTTTACAGAGTAAGAGAGAAAAGAAAATTGACCTAAAATCTGTTCCATCATCCAATCGAAAGGCGTTTTAGTTGCATTTAAAGTAAATTGTACTATCAGCTGCATTTAGAAGTCCTTTCTCTGTAGTCATGGTGCTAAATGCTCTGTAATCTCACTTAATCCTCACAAACACTCTCACAATGTTTTGTCCATTTTACATATTGGGAAACTAAGACTTCGAGGTTAAAAGAGACTTATTGAAGGTCTCAGCTAGTAAGTTGTAGAGCCAGAATGAGAATCTGGGTTGACCCTAATTTCATAAATAGCGTTTGTAACAACTATACTCCTCTGTAAATATCTACTCATACTTTCTTCTTTAAGCAAAATGCTTTCTGAATCTTAATTTTCAGGGTCTTTAGTAAAACATTTTGTGGAACATATTTTATAGATACCTTCTCCCCCCAAATCTAGCTTTCTTCCTTAACATTTTACTTATTGCAATTATATAATTGGTGCACATTGAAATTGTGCACTCAGCACCAAGCCTGGTGGGCTTTGGTCACAGAACTCAACTGTCAGTCACGTACTGTCCTTGGAGCCAAAGCCCAGGCCTCAAGGAGCCCTGGCTCTACAGTGGCACTATTTTATGGTCTCCTGCATCCTGCCTCAGAGGCCTTTCCTGCTCTCTATTCTAATGTATGCATTTCCCCTTCCTTGCAGTTACAGGGACAAATATCCTATGCTTTCACTTTTACGAGGCTCCAGATGTTGTATTTAACTTGCAAAAAGTCTAAAATACTGCAGCAGAAATGTGGTTGTGAGTCAGGGCCGTGTACGTGTGTGTGCGCTCATGTGCACCCTTGTGTGTGTGAAAGCCAGTCTCTCAGCACCAGCTAAAAATGTGAAGCAGGCAGGCTGTGCCTGGAATTGAGGGCACCATATGCTTGCATTTCTAGGTCTTCCTAAGAGTTACATAACTGCCCCCAGAGCAGGGGGCAGGAGCAGGGCCAGCCGTGGGAGACATTTCCAGAGAGGAATGCTGAGGAAGGCCTGACCTTGAGCAGACAGGGAGTTTACCAGGCCATGGAATGTTCCCAGCCCTGGGGCTTAAACAAAAACTGTATTCAGAGGGTGACTGCTTTGTTGAGAACAAACCCTATCTGTCTTCTTGCTTTGTCTTGGGGGCTTATCAAGGTGAGCCCTTACCCTGTGTGGCACTGGGTATTGAATTCAGAGCTGGGCACAGCTGCCAGAGCAGGGCCTGGTAATCCTCCCAGCCATCTCTAATTAGCAGACTTCAGGGCCCACAGTGTCCTGAGGGCCAGGCAGAGGTGAGATAAGAGCTCTAGTCTTATCTACTCCCAGAATAAGGCTGCAGAAAGGCATCCTGGGAGGAGAGCTATGGGAGGGGACACAGCCAATCCACAAAAGCTTATCAAGGGCTCCCTCACTGGTCACCCTTGGGGGAGGGAGGTGTCTGATTGGCTTGTCCAACTGAGGCCTCTGCAGGCCTTTTATGTAGAACGCCCCACACACACACCTCCCTCCCTGCCCCCACCTTACTTGACTAAAGCCTATTATCCCGTCAAGCCCCAGTTCAGAAATCTGAGACTTAAAGTAGTGTTCTCAAACTGTGGATCATGGCCTGTTAGTAGCTTGTGGGTCACATTTATCATTTAAAAAAAAAAAAAACTACAGTGAGAAATAGGACGATAGAGTGCTTATGTGTGCACACTGGACATCATGAAGTTAAGCTTCTGTTAGATGTATTCTGGATGGCCATATAAAAAAAAGTCATTCTTAGTGGTGGTTTGGGATCAGAATATTTGAAAATCTTTGGTTTAGACATGATGTCTATCAATATCCTTCTCACCGCAAGTATCAGAAACTCTGGCTCCATGTAGGTTAGACAAAATGGACAACTATTATCTCACTTAAAAGGAAGTCCAGAGGTTGGGCAGCCCTGAGGGTCATTGATACAGTGTCTCAATCGTGCCACTGAGTATTTGGAGCCTTCCTGATGGGTTTTATTCTCAGGCTAAAAGCAAGGTGGCTGCAGAAGCTCCTGGTCACAGCCCAAGAACACCTGAGGGGAGAAACACTAGGTCTTCCTGTGCCTCTGGAAAGTGAGGACATTTTTCTAGGAAGCCCTCTGATGGACTTCTCTCTCAGTGGAGAACAGGTCATAACTGCTCCTATAGCCAGCCCTGGCAAAGTGTATGGAGTTCCACAAATGGGTGGGATCAGGCAGGTGACTTCCCTGATCTGGCAATGGGAGGGAAGGGTGGATTCTGGGTCAAAAGGGTTCTGCCCAAGGTCAAATGACAGAATGGAGAGATGCTTGCAAGGTCTAAAGCTGACTAGTACCTAGAATACACCAGGAACACCTCCAAATAGGAAAAAGACATCAATCCCAATGACAAATAGAGTAAAAGATATGAACGAGCAACGAAGAGAAAAGTTAACTCTAAATTCTAACAAATGGCTGGGTGCAATGGTACATCCCAGTGATTTGAGAGGCTCAGGCAGAAGGATTACAAGTTCTAGGCCAGTCTAGGCAGGCTAGGAAGACCCTGTGTCAAAATAAAAATAAAAAAAGATCTGGAGATATAGCTCAGTCTCTGTAGAGAGTCTCTGGGTTCATTTCCTAATACTGCAAAAAAAAAAAAAAATCTAGCAAACATATGGCAAAATACTCAAATCATTGTAAATCACCAAAGAAATATGAGTTTCAATGGAAATTTACATCCACCAGGCTGAGAACAGCTAGAAAGCTGGATACTTCTAGTGTTTGGCAGGAGGAGGGGGATTGGGAACCCTCACGCACGGTGGGAGGTGTGTGCACTGGTGCAGCCATGCTGAAGGGCAGTCTGGTCCTTTGGGTCAGATTATGTAAATGCATGTACCATGTGACCCACCATTCTGCCTCCAGGGAAGTTCCCACTGAGCCACAAGGAGCCACGTGTGAGGGTGTTCACTCTGCTTTACTGGCACTGGAGGGGAGCAGCACACCACCTGGGTGGCCATTACTTAGAAGAGGTCAAATGTGGTGGATGCACTCAATAAAGAGTACTCAGCAATTAGAAGCAGTGGATTAGGAGTGCCCAGAGCAACCCGGATGGATCTTAAGGACAAGATATTTCGCAAGAAAAGTGGCAGAGGTGGAGAAAGAATCTGCTTGATGGTTATGAGTTTCCTAAAGGTCATTTTTCTGTTGAAGATGCATACTGCAGGGTTATGGGTGAAAGGACGTGTGGGATAGATCTTAAAATACTCAAAGAAAGCATGGGGAATGGAAGGCAGTAAAGAGACGGCACAAAACTGACAAAATGTTGGCCACTGTTCAAGTTAGGTGATGGCTATGTGTAGGTTTGCTGCATTATCATCTCTACTTTTGTGTCCCTTAGAGATTGTTCGTGTTAAAAGTTAAAAAGCATGTGTACAAGCATGGATGCGCATGCGCGCACGCGCACACACACACACACACACACACACGCGCGCGCGCGCGCCCGCGCGCACACACAATTCCCAGGTTGCAAAAATACACTGAAATTAAAAGATGAACACTAAAATGGTTACCTATGGGCAGAACAAAGGAATGGGGGTTGGGCATGATTGAGAAAAGGGAAAAGGAAATAGAGATAAGATTTGGGGGTCCATCAGGAGGGCCCAGAAAAATCGAGATACCCCCACTGGAGCACAAGAAGGTCTGCCCAGTACCCACTTTTAATTTCTCAAGGAGCCTCCTCCCAGTCTCCAAGCCTCCTCCAGTGAGTTTTAAATACCAGGGCATTTTCTTATTCGGGCACTTACCACACATCTTCTTAAGCCCTGATCATTGCACCGTCTTCTGGACTGTGAGTAGCAGGGGCTGAGACTTTGTGTTGTGTTTGCTCAACACAAGGCAAAGGCAGAGCCAGACTCTGTCCCCAGATTGTGGTGCAGAGTCCTTCACACTGGTTAGACCCTGTAAAATCTGTTTCGTGAAAAACAATAGCCAATATTTGTTGAGTATTTTTTCATGGAGAAAATATTTTCAAATGGAGAAAGCCCCATTTGCTCAACAAGGAAATGGAGGCTCAGAGAGGTCAAGAAATTTGCTTAAGCAGGTGCCATGGTGCATGCCTGTCATCACAGTGGCTCAGGAGGCTGAGGCAGGAGGATCACAAGTTGAAAGCCAGCCTCAGGAACTTATTGAGGCCCTAAGAAACTTAGAGAGACCCTGTCTCCAAATAAAATATTTTAAAAGGGCGGGGGATGTGGCTCAGTGGTTAAGCATCCCTGGGTTCAACCCCTGATTTAAAAAAAAAAAAAAAATTGCTTAAAGTCACACAGCTGAAGTGTGGCAGAGCCAGGATCCATCAGACAAGATGGCATTTGAACTAGTATTCTCAGTCATTGAATCATACTTTCTTGAGGGAGGAATGAAGACCAATAGTGTCCAGGGAGAGGCCTACACACCTGGAGCATTCTAGGAGCACCATTGGACACTCCCAATCCAAAAATTACATGTAGTGATATCGTCTCCAGGAACTGTGTGGTTGAGAAGGGAATGGAGTGATCAGAGAGTGAACAGAGGGGTCAAGATTGATTCGAAACAAATGGGGGAGGTCCACAGAGATTGTGGTTGAACCCGAGGATCTTTTCCCCTAAATTGTAATGGGATCTGTCCCTCCCCCATGAAGCTGTCTCTTCCTATCTATCTAATATTTTGCGGGGGAGGTACTAGGGATTGGATCCAGAGGTGCTTTACAACTGAGCTGCATCCTGACCCTTTTTATTTTTTATTTTGAGACAGAATCTCTTTTTTTTAATATTTATTTTTTAGTTGTAGGTGGACACAATATCTTTATTGTGTGTTGCTGAAGATCGAACCCAGTGCCTCATGCGTACTAAGTGTGCACTCTACTGCTGAGCTACAACCCCAGCCCCTTGAGACAGGGTCTCTTTAAGTAGCTGAGACTGGCCTTAAACTTGCCATCCTCCTGCCTCAGACTTCCAAGTGGCTTATTGTTCTTTGTATATATTTACATGACAGTAGAATTTATTTATTTATTTATTTTTTAAAAGAGAGAGTGAGAGAGGAGAGAGAGAGAGAGAGAGAGAGAGAGAGAGAGAGAGAGAGAATTTTTTAATATTTATTTTTTAGTTTTCGGCGGACACAACATCTTTGTTGGTATGTGGTGCTGAGGATCGAACCCGGGCCGCACGCATGCCAGGCGAGCGCGCTACCGCTTGAGCCACATCCCCTGCCCCAGTAGAATTTATTTTGATATTTATTTGGAGTATAATTCATCCTAATTAGGATCCGATTCTTGCGACTGTACACAAAGTTTCACTGGTGGTGTATAATATATGAACACGGGAGAGTTACATCCAATTCCTTCCACGGTCTTTCCTGTTCCCAGCCCCCCTCCCTGCCTTCATTCCCTTTTGTCTAATCCAATGAACTTCTATTCTCCCCCCTCTCCCTCACCTTATTATTGAGTGTTAGCATCGGCATATCAGATCCATCTACAGAGTTCTTCACCAGTGGTTCTCAACTAGGGGTGATTTTGCCCTCCAGCAGCCATTTAGAAATGCCTGGAGATCCTTTTCTGTAGCACAGCCTAGAGGAGAAAGATGGCTAATGGCACCTAGCAGGTGAAGGCCACGGATACTGCTGAACATGCTACCGTAAACAAGAGGACCACCCCCAACAAAGAACTATCTGACCCAAAGGGTTTACAGCACCAAGGTTGAGAAACCCACTCTACAGCCACTCATGATTCTCAACCTGCAAGGCACTTCTTGCTTCCTATGTTTCTGTGGTCCTCCTCGCTCAGCTTCCAGAAGCTCTAAGTACAAGGACTTGGCACCCACAGGGTGTGGTTGAGAGCAGCCTGAGTGCTGGCTGGGGCTTGGAGCCTCAGGTAATGGCCTTTCCTTTGATAGTTCATTACTGTGCAGGGCCCTTGCGCCACTCTGCCATTGTGACACCGAGTCCAGTGGTGTGCTGGTTAATGTTCAACCACTAGCTCCCGGGAAAAGAAGTCCTGGTGTGTGGCATTTGATGATTTCCATGGTGTGATTATTCCAGCCTTGGTCAACTTTGTGTTAACAGGGGGAAGTTAGCAGGCTCGCTGCATTCCCAAACACTGAACAAATGAGCCGTTCCTGCACACCACTGCTCACTCCCCACCTTCAACTCTTCCACGTTCTCTCTGAAGCCACAGGGTCACTTTACCTAGGGAATCAGAGGCTTAACTCAGTAAGTTTATTTTTCACCCACACGCTAGTCCAACATGGGTATTGTGATAGGGTGGCTGTCCACAGGGCCCTTCTCCAAGCAGCAGTGCAGGACCCAGGGCCTTTCTCCAGGGCAGTGAGCAGTGTACAACAGAATCACCTGGAGGGCTTAACCCAACCCCAGAGTTTCTCATTCAGTAGGACTGGAGTCGGGCCTGAGAATGTCCATTTTTCTAGCAAGCTCCCAGCTGTTGCTTATATTGCTGGACTGGGCTCGCACTTTGCTCTGAGGCCATGGTTCTTAACCTTGGCTGCACGTCAGAGTCACCTGGAGAGTTTTAATAGATCTCCATGCCCGGGTTCCACTCCCAGAGATTCAGGCTTCATTGGTCTTGAATGCAGCTTGGGCATGGAGAGGTTTGAAGTTCCCCACGGGATGCTAGTGTGCAGCCAAGGAGGGCTTCACCCTGTCTTTCGCCATTCGGCTGGAAGGAGAATGATCTGCTCTGCAAGGATTTAGGGGTCAGCCCTGGAAGTGATGCATGTATCAGGTCAGCGAGCATTCCACTGCCCAGAGTGGTCAGGTGAGCGTGCCTCCCATAAGGGATGTTGGAAAAATGGGGCCAAGAAGAAAAGGCACAGGGCTTCTTCAAGAACCAGGGAGCTCTGGCCCTCACTGCTACTTTTGGATGAGCATACGTAGATGCAGGGCCTAGTGTGTGGACCCACACGTCTGTGAGCCCACATTTATGTGTGTGAGATGATGTGTTGGGTCTCAGCTTTAGGGTGAAATGTCAAAGTCAAAACTGCCAACGGCAATGTGGGGGGCCTTTATGCCCCCCTAGAGCACAGCCCTTGGTATGGTAGAAAGACCCTAGGCTTATAAATCTGTGCTCAAACACTTCCTCCCTCACTCAGTAAAAGTTACTAAACTCTCTGAGTTTCTCTCTGCACAGGGCAATACTGTCCATCTCTGTCTGCTTCATAGGATCAAATAAACAAAGTGCCAAAGACAGTGCGGCAGGCGGTAGTTCGAGTAGTGAATGTTGGTTCTCCTTTCCTTAGGAAACCCTGCCTGCTGGCCCCAGGGACGATGGGGTCTAGAACAGGTGGCCTGCAGGAACTCTGGGCTTCTCTCCTGGCACAGCCATATGGGATGAAGAGCCAGCTTTGAGCACGTTGGCCGTCTGCTTTCTTGAGCTTCATTGTTCTTGAAGGCATCTTGGGCGTGGAGAACACACAGGGAAGACCAGTAAAGGGGGAAAGTACATCTCTGGTACAAATTAGTTGGCATTAGCGTCTTATATGCCTGTCATTTTAGGAAGAATGTAAGAGCTTGCAACTAGTTTCAAATGAAGCAATTATTCAAACTACAAAAGGATTCTTCACATTACTGAACAACGTCTTTAAACAGCTCTGCTTTCCTACGCACAAATTAACTGTACTGAGTCAGAACCTTGGATGAGGGAAGGGAAGGGAAAGGAAGAGAAGAGGAGGGAAGAGCAGGGAGCCGATAGGAAGGGACCCTGCTGTTTATAGATGGCAGGGTCTGGGAAAGACAGTGTTAAGACCTCTGAGTCCTGGAAAGCAATCATTAACGCAGAGGGGCGTTTCTGCAGCCGGTGGGACGTCAGGGACCTGCCACCCTTCAGCTGGAAGCCCTGTCCCAAGGGGGCCACAGCCTGGGAAGCAGGTGGCCCTTAGCCCAATGGGAGAGGCAGGCCCAGCCTGCCCGGGATTAGCGCCACCACCCTCTTGCTTTCCCATTGCACAAGTCGCAGCTTGATCACCCGGCAGCTCCTGGGGGCAAATTCATTTGAGTAACTGTTCAGCAACGTGGGTTTAATTTCCAAGAAAGTTTCCATGATCTTATGTTGGAACACCAACTCTAACCTTCCCTGTTCTTTGTACTTTCATAAAAATGCTGCCCTTCCCAGGTTCTTGGCCCTTGCTGTAGCTCTTTACACCGCAATCCACTTCCCTAGCAGGCACAGGTGCCAGGTACAAAGCGTTAGGATCCTGGACTCCACATCTGACTGGGTTGGAGGCGGACTTGCCCACCTCTGCCACTTATGAGCTGTGGGACTTCTGCCAAGTTACTTCGCCTCTCTGAGCCTCAGTTTTCTCATTTGTAAAATGGTTATAATGCAAGACATTGCTTGGCACGTGACAATCACTGTAGAGTTAAGTAGGTAGTTCCCTTACGTGGGAAATCAAACTCCCTGCCTGGCTTTATCTTCAGGGAACTCCTGGAGTACAGTCGCAGTGGAGATGTGTGTGGGGGTGGGGAAATGTTTTCTGAAACTTTACAGAGGATCGGGCTCTGTGCCAAGCCCTTTCCACATTTTATTTCATTTAAACTCCACGGCAGCCTCATGAGGGAGGCTGTGGCCCTCTCCAATTTGTAGACAGAGAGGCTTTGGAGAGGTAAGCGATGTGCCCACGTTGCCCACCTGAAAATCTGGATAAGGCTTCTGGAACAACTACAGTGGAGACCACTCTCAACGCCTGCCCAGCGGGTTTGCCTCAGAGGTGGCACAGAGTCATGGTGGGACATGACACATGTGGGCCCATGGGTCTCAATCTTGCCTTCACCTCTGACCACATGGTGCATGGACAAAGCTCTTTGGCCCTTGGCCCTTCTCTTTGAGTACAGAGCTTGGGCCACTGTCTTAATGAGGAGTTTTCTGTGTGAGGCCCTGACCTGGGCATTAGGGAAAAAATGGAAATGAGCAGTCAGGTTCTTGGACCTCACAGACTCTCTAGGTTAGAGGGGGGAAAGGCTGTTAATGATTTCAAAGCTGAGAGATAGTTAGAATTGGGTGTAGGGGACTCGTCAGCACTCTTCATAGCGGATTCCAAATTAGCTGGGAATAAGGAGGGTTTTCCTGTGAGATCACTTGAGGCCCAGGACAAGGATTAAAAAGCTCTAGAGCCCAGGCAAGTCCAGAGATAAGTGTCCCCTGGGTGTCCCCATGTCTCTTTTTGAGCTCATCTTTTTACTGAAGACCTTTGTTTGCCATGGTCCCCACTCAACGCCATCACAGCCAGTTCCATGCATGATTCATTCGTAAACTCTCTGTCTTGAAACTTCAGCCTGGAGAGAGGAGGAGAGGCCCTAACTAACAGACTGGTGGCAAGCCTGGGCACGGATTTCCCTTGGGTGAAGTGTCAGCTCTGAGCCAAGAAACAGACTCCAGGTGAGAGGACAATCAATGTTAAAATTATGGCTGCTTGAGCAACATCCAAAAAAGAAAAAAAAATTCTGGGAATGAACATTCATTCACTTAGCAAACACTGAATGTGCTTGATGTTGGGGAGGGTACAATCTGGTCTGTAATAATTTAGAACTCACAGTCCATTTGGGAACAGAAACAGGGGTGTAGCGCCACAGCAAGTTATTAAAAAACTAGGGCCCACTGAGTGTTTCCCCAAGAGGAAAGACCTAAATGCTATCCAGAAGGTGAGTGGGAGCTGGGCACAGTGGCACACACCTGGAATCCCAGTGACTCCGGAAGCTGAGCCAGGAGGATCACAAGTTCAAGGCCAGCCTGGGCAACTTAGTGAGACCCTGTCTCAAAATAAAAAATGAGAAGGGCTAGGGGTGCAGCTCAGTGGTAAAGTACCTCTGGGTTCAATCCTAGTATTAAAATACAACCACACACACACAAAAAAAATCTTCCCAAACATCCCTCAAAAAAAATAGAAAACCTTCACTAATCTACTCACCTATTTTTTTTTTTTTTTTTTGTCAAATAGAAAAGGGCAGAAAAAAAGGACATATGGGGCCTGGGGGTGGGGACAAGCCTGAGAAAACCAGTGGCAGTCTAGGCACACAGAGTGGCCTCTCTCCTGCCATCGCAGCTGAGTCCCTGCAGTGCAAGATGACCTCAAGAAGACCTAATTACCGTTGGTCTCCAGCCTTCTAATCACGAGGTCTTCAAGGGTCCTTATGTTGGTCTGGACCATGGCTCATTAAGGATGCCTTGCCTGCAAGCATAGAGGTGTCCCAGATGAAGGGACAGTCCTGCCCTTCCAGGTCATGCCACCGGAGTGGCAGCAGCAGCAGTGTGTGTGGGTCACCCTCCTTCCTCCCCTTCCTTCTGTCAGAGCATCACAGAAGCCTAAGGAATGAATTAAACTTTTCAGAAGAAAAACATATGATGATCTTCTGGTGGAGGATGATCACTGGTTCCCGAGGTGAGAGTACTCCTTGTCGTACTCGCTCCTTGCTCAAAGGGGACAAATCGGCGATGACCGCCAGCAGAAGTGCTCGGCAGTTACCAGTCCTCCGAGGGACTAGAGACAGCTCGAGGGGCCTTACAGGACCCCTAAAAGCAGGTGTTTTCTGCTGCAACCCTGAAGCAACTGATCCCCTTCACTTTTTTACCAGGGCCTCTGGCACATGACCACTTCTTGAAATGGTTCTGCTGGTGCCAACTTCAGAACGAGTCGGATGGAGAGAAGCACTGGATGAGCACCCAGGCCTGACTAGTGCGTGCAGATTCCTGCCTCAGGCAAACCTGAGTCTGGGGCACTGGAGGCTGTGGTGGTCTTCAGAGAGCTAGCAGGAAGGCCTGAGGGGCCCCGCACATGAAGGCCCGAGCTAAGGCTCATTACGCCGTGCGTGCGTCTGGAAGTCCCTCAGCTGAAGAGTTTTCTGTCAAGGGGCCAGAAGCCCAGGCAGCAGGTGGAGTCACAGCACAGCACCCGAAAAAATGGGCCAGGGAGCCTCACCTACTCCTAATAAGCACGGGCACAGGGTTTCCTCTTAACCCTGCTTCTCAAACCTGAATGGGAACCAGGCACCTGGAGAGCACATTAAACGCACCGCTGATTGGCCTCCGTGCGAGTGGCTGGCCTTCCTAACAAGCCCCAGGGGAAGCTGCCGGCCTGGGGACCCACACAGAGAACCGCAGATGATCCCACATACACACACACACCCAAGAAGTGACACGGACACAAGACAAAGTCCATTATAATAGCCATCTTTATTTGTAAAAATCCAGATATAAAATGTATTCTTTCAGTCTTTCCAGGTTTTCCTTTTTTACAAAAACAAAAAGGCACATAAAAACCTTCCCCGATGTCATTCTATAGATGGATGTTTTTCAGGCAGCCCTCCCCCCACCCCCCAGTATAGCTACATGCTTCATTCCAGGACGTCTGGCTTCCCCCACATGCTTCGGTGCTTTCCTACCAGGGTAGAATTCCGAGTTCCAAGACTGAAGTACACAGAGAGGGGGTGGGTGATGGATGCAGAGTGTGTGGAATGATGCTCCACGGCGTGCAGGACAGGGGACTAGTAGTAGGTTTCCTTCTCCACCCAGCCTGCAACAGAGAAAAAGATACTAAAGTGAGTCCTCGCTCCAGCATTCCAAGAGAAATCCCATGAGAATCGACCAGAGAACAACGGAGGTAGGGTGAGGTTACAACCCCAATTCAACACGGGACCTCAACTGAATGTATATGTGTGTGGTATCTATATATTTATTTATTACAGTACTTGGGATTGAACCCAGGGTACTTTACCACTAAGCTACATCCCTAGACCTTTTTTTATTTTGGGACAGATTGTGCCTAAGTTGCTGAGACTGGCCTTGAGTTTGATCCTCCTGCCTCAGCTTCCCAGGCAGCTGGGATTACACGTAGGCACCACGATGCCTGGCTCAGTGTACTCACTGAATTCTTGAGGAATACTGTCATCTGGAAAGGCTGCCTGGGCTTCTGGCAAGTATTCTCTGCATTATATTTGAAAAATCTAAAATGCCATCTGTTCTCAAAGCCGAAGGAGATGCAGGAACTGAAGACGTGACTGCATTCAGCTCAGTGTGCTGGGGTAACGGCCTCAGCCATCAGGATGAAACCCAGAGACCCCCCCCCCCCAAGGACAGCACCCTCCCCTTCCAAACAAAGTGAAAATGCCCCAATTACCGCCAGGGCGTCGCCGGATGATGAGCTTCCTGACTTCATCATACACGAAGATGAGAAGGGAGTAGGGGAAGGCACAGAACCACCAGGTAGGCCTAGAAGGAGAACCAGGTTCCAGTTAGACACACACACAAACACGGTCAACTCAAAGGAACAGAGACCGCACGCCACCACTGTGATGAGGCAGCCATCAGTGAAGAACGGTCACAGGTAAGTCCTGAGTCATCACAGAGCAAATGAAACTCCTCAGGAGCAGATTACTGCTGCATGTGCCCAGGGCCCGGAGATGTAGAAGCCGGCCCGCAGGCTTCCTAAAGGAAGCCTTGACCGTCTTCCGTTTCCTTTCCAGAAGAACTGGTTTACCAGGCAAGCCAAGTACACTTTCTGTTAATAACCTGGAGCAACTGGACATTTTCTTTCTTCTTTTTTCTATCTAAAGAGCTTAAGAGGGTTTTGAACACATTTGTCTCAAGTCTTGACATCTGAAGACAAAGAACTGCCATTGTGGATCAAAACCCGTTTATTCATCCCCTAAACTTGGTCTCTGACAATGAGATTTGGGACAGCCAGCTGTGTGTTCTGAGTCCTAGACCTAAAAAAAGCTGAGCTCTAACAGATGACAAAGGCCTTCAAGGGCCCTGGAGGCTGCTGCCACCTGGTCCCCAGGCTGGAGACAGGCTCCGGGCAGCCTCCACTTGTTCTCTTGACGACCAGCTCCCATGTGAGGAAGGCTGGCTCTGGAGGACCCTTGGAAGTCACCTCCTGTGTGTCTTCCACAGCAGGGAAAACCAGAGGAACCAAACCACCTTCCACAATTGGATAGAGCCCGTCAAGAACAAGTTCTCGAGGCTGGGGTTGTGGCTCGGTGGCAGAGTGCTTGCCTAGCGTGTGTGAGGCAGTGGGTTCGATCCTCAGTACCACATAGAAATAAATAAAGGTCCACCAATAACTAATAATAAAATGTTTTTTAAAAAAAGAACAAGTTCTCTAGTGGTCGTAAAGGGTTGAAAGCCCAGAAAATGGCAAGGTCCTGAGGCATGACGACTGTCTTTTAGTGTGATTTTCCACTTCAGCCTTTTAGAAAGCTTGGTGACCTTTTCTGACCTTCTCCTGATAAAAACTGGCTCAAGCTGACAGAATTCAACTGAGACATGTCTTGCCTCTCTGTGCACCAACTCTGTTCAGGGCATCGGGGAAACAAAGACAAAAAGGACGCTACGGACCATGCTTTCAAGATTATTACCTACCGGGGAACAGAAATGACAAGGAATGCCAAAGAAGAGATGCCACTGTCCAGGAGAAAGAGGACAAGATCACTCAGAGACAAGCTCCAAGGAAATCAGCCCATCAGGATTGATGGGGAACAGAAGGGAGGGACCTTACCAAACCCACAGGCGGAGGACAGGGGAATATTGAACTCACCTCCCATAGGCTTGCAGGGGTGCAAGGTAAGGCTAAAGAACAGTTTGGGATGGTAAGATAGACCCTGCATGTCAGTCTCACCTTGCACCACAGACAGATGCCTGCACATACACAACAGGGAATGAAGCCAGTGGTTTTTGATGAGTGTAAGGATGAGACTGGTGAATGGTAGTGCTGGCAATAGGCCAGCTCAGAGAGGGTCCAGTTGAATCTGAGCAAAGACCGGGGGAGTGGGAATTCCTAGACACTGATGCTTTAAACCAAAAGCTTTCTCAAAGACTCTTCTGGGTGCCCAATTCTGTGGCTTAACATATTCTAATCAAGTCATAGCTGCTTCACCTTAACCGGTTACGAAACATCACCAAACACACTTGGTTTCAAATAGCTACCAGAGATGATGGTCAACACTGAATGTGAAAATTTAAGTTTAAACAGAAGTGCAAAAATCATTCCCTGTGTTTTAAGGCCAGCCTGGTTCTGACCAAAGACATGGAGTCAGACTGATGGCTCTCATCAGATCGACTATGATAGATCATAAACTTAAAAGGGGCCTCAGAGCTCCTTCTTCATCCATCTTCTTTCGGGAGCAGAGCCCTCAAAAGGAGGAGGGCTTGTGAGGAAGGACACAGCGACTAGGGTAAGCAAATCAGGATTTGAGCCTGGGTCCCTAAACTCCAGGACAGCTCTGGGTGGTCTCCAAAGACAGCTGGACTATAGTTGTAAGGGACCTGAGGGCCTAACAGTTAGCTACTGAGCAACTGCAAGGAACCTGAGCCTGTCTATTCTCACGCTGGGCCAAATCCCGGGCACCAGCTGCAGCCATGCAAGTCTGGATTTGCTAGCCCGATTTACTGCTCAGTCAAGCTTTCCTAACTTTTCAAACCATAGGAATTCTCATACACACCACCCAAAATCCTGAAGAGGTGCCACGCACATCACACATGCTATTTCTACACTTTTTGGAATGTGAGAGGCTCTACTTACTTGAGGGGATACATCCTAAGGGCGACACCCATTCCAGGGCAGTAGGAAAGGAAAGCAGCGAGGGCTGTCTCTTCAAAGAGGCCAAATATTAAGATCTTGTTCCTAAAATTCAAGGGGAGAAAAAGAAAAGCTTAAAAGATGTGAACAAAAAGGTTTACCTTCAATGCCACGCACTGAATGGCAGATCCATGTCTACCTACGTAATTAGCACACAGAGGCCAAATGAGAACAACTGGAAAATTCCATTTTGCTTCTTAAATTTGCTCCAAAGGCTAGAGATTCCAGAAATTTGGCCCATATGTGCCAAACGCTGGACTTTTTGCAGAGGGCTGAATGAAAAGCCGCCAGAGCCCGTGATGTGCCCTTTGCTACTCACTTCATCCCCTGCTGGAACACAGAATTCCTCCGGGTCTTACAGATGACCAAGTCGGCCCACTGCACCACCACGATACTGACAAAGAAGGCTGTGTGGCAGGTGAACTCCACGATTTTCCTCTGCTCATAGGTCTGAAACGCAAAGGCAAAAGCATAAGCCTTGGTGCTTCAACAACACGGCTGGTGGCGGTGTGGCCACAGTCCTTCAGGGCTCGAGGAGCTACCATGCTACTAGGCTGGTCAGGTAAGCGGCCCGCACTCACCCACTGTTGCCCATAGCTGTCTTCCACATCATTGATCCAGCGGTCATCCCAGTCCACTCGGATGCCCAGCAGGTGAATCGGGAGGAAGCCATTCTCAGCCAGAATCACAAAGTAAGTGAAGAAGCCCCCCAGGGCCTGGATCATACCTGGAGTTGGGAAAACCACCTTTAAACAAGAAGTTCATCTCCGCAGCCTTCATCTGATCGTGGTGGCTGCCCGAGGGAGCACAAAGGGAGGTCCTCATGGCTGGATGATGAAGGCACAGGAGAGATGCCTGATCACTTGTGGGCCCCGGGAGTGATGGACTTGAGGACCACAGGTGCACTGACCTAAATAAAGCCCTCTCTGCTTTTAGAGTCTCTTTTTAGAGTATAAAAAATTAATTGATGGGTCTTGCTCTTAAAACAGCCATTTCCCTTACTTGATCATCTTCTTGTATATGGGCAATGACTCCAAGGGGAAACCTACTTCCCCCTTTTCAATCTGGAAAGCAATGACTTCTTTACCACCTCACACCCCGAGTTCCTTAGGATAGGACTCATGCTATGCATCCAGAGACCTGGCCGTCTTCCTCTCAAAATCAGGTTGTCCTGGAGCTCGACATGGGCTGCTATCCAATTACTCTACTGCCAGCCACTGTCTAATGAGTTTTTGTCATAATGTGCATAAGGTGCTAATCTGTTCTACTCCACCTTGGTTTTCACAGCAAGGCCACCCATTAATCTAGAACAAGACGCTCAGGGTATCTTCAACAGGTTCCCCTGAAGGAAACCAAACAAAGGATTTAGAAATGAAAGGCATGCCACCTAGACCACTTGTCAGTTGGTCACACTGTTAAACCCATACGTTTCTAAAGTTCTTCACCCTCTATCCAAATGAGTGACAGTTAAGTGTGCATCCCCAGGGAAGGTGACCTTGAGTCAATGAGACACACAGTTCCTTAGCAGAACCTGGTGTTCTGCAGGGCTCAGTGAGGAAGCACCTCCTTGGTTCTCAGGCAAAGTCAAGCCCAATTACAGGGTGCTAGGGCTAAAGAATCAGAGTCTCCACAAAAGTCACCGGGCAAGCAGCCAGAGATTTCTATTTCTCTTCACATGGAAGAAAACTCTAGTCTAAACCCTATATTATGTGGCTCATACTGGATTTGAAGTCTCAGAAATCCGTCCTGATCTGAGGCAGACATGCCACCACACATCCTTTCAATGTGCCAGCTTCCTGCTCAGTGCTGTGGCTCACCAATCTGTCCGTAGGCCATGCTAATCAGCCGCTCATTCACAAGTTTGTCAGTTTTGGGATTTCTGGGCTGTCTCTTCATGATGTCACTCTCAGCTTGCTCATATGCCAGGGAGATGGCAGGAACCTGCAGGAGGGGAGAAAGGACTCACAGTCACAAAAAACAGGGAAGATGTATTATGAGCCTCTGGTTATAAAATTCTTACTCTCCCTTTTTAAAAATTTTATTTATTTATTTATGGTACCAGGGATTGAACTCGGGGCACTTGACCACTGAGCCACATTCCCATCCCTATTTTGTATTTGACTTTAGAGACAGGGTCTTATTGAGTTGTTTAGCACCTTGTCATTGCTGAGGTTGGCTTTGAACTTGTGATCCTCCTGCCTCAGTCTCCTGAGCCATTGGGATTACAGGTGTGCAAAAAATTTTTTTTTAATCTCATGAAATAATATTATAGATCACATTTTTTTTTTTTTTAAAGACTAAACCACATAAAAGGGAAGATTCTTATCTGATAAGTGAGTGTAGACTGGAAAATGCTCATATTCATTCTTTGATGCTGAGGTTGGGACACACACTGGCTACTCTGCTCCTAAGAACTCTTTTCCTAACACCAGCCTGTGGGTCCCAGTAACAAGGAGTGAATGCTCCTGCTGGTGTTGGAGGAGACGTTTTTACTACCTGATGAGTGGCTGTGACATTCACTTACCATGTCAGTGCCCAAGTCAATGCAGAGGATGGTGACGGTCCCCAGTGGGAGTGGAATGTTTGCAATAATAAATATCAGGAAGGGGGTGATTTCCGGAATGTTACTGGTTAGGGTATAAGCAATGGATTTCTTCAAGTTGTCAAAGATCAGACGACCTAGGAAAGCAAGACTTTTACTGTCTGGTGTAAAGAGACAGGCAGACTAGAAACTGAACATATCCACCAAGTGCAGACACGGATGCCAACTGCAGTATCTGGATGGTGAATATCCTCAAGCACGGCACTCACCTTCCTCTACTCCAGTCACAATTGAGGCAAAGTTGTCATCCAAAAGAATCATGTCAGCAGCTTGCTTAGACACATCTGAACCGGCGATCCCCATAGCAACCCCAATGTCTGCTTTCTTCAGAGCTGGAGAGTCATTAACGCCATCACCAGTGACAGCCACGATAGCCCCCTACTCAGAACAAGAAGGGAGATGGGTTAATAAAACTTACCAGTTCCAGGGGTGGAACGAGGGTGATGCACGAAGTACGATTACAGCCACTGCTCCCCTCCCACTGAGACTAGACAGACCACATGCCGGAAGGGAGAAATGACCATAAACTATTCTCCCTGTGTTAACTAGGGCTACCTAGGAATGGCTTTGGTGAATGGAACTCTTGGAAGTCTCATTCCTATTGGAGGTTGGAGACCAGAGTCTCCAAGCCATTTCCATGTATACTAAGTTTCTAAGACTTCATACTGCTAATGCAGATGATGCCACTGAGGATCAGGATTTTAGCCACAGTGGGGACCTGTACTGGCAAGTCCTTCTGTCACGGCTTAACAGTTCATATACGCCCCCATCCTTTATCTGGGAACTCCTGAGAGGCAATGAATACCGTCAGTCTGGCCAAGCGGGCAGGCTCCCCCCACCGTGCTGAGTTCTTACTGGAACTCCGCTCACTAACATTGCCTACATCAGTCCAAGGGTGCGTGCCTGAGGCAGCCCACTGACCTGTCTCTGGCAGCCTTCCACGATGATAAGCTTCTGCTGAGGGGAGGTCCTGGCAAACACAATCTCAGTGTGGTACTTCAAAATGTCATCCAGCTGCTCGGGTGTCATGTCCTTCAAATCACTGCCATGCACTACACAGGCCTTGGCATCTCTAGAATCAGGAGCAGAAAGAAATAAAAAAGGTCATCCGTCACTTCACCAGCACGATACCCATCACCTCCAGCGGGGATGTTGTTAAACTCTGCAGAACACTGCACGCACAGAACGTCATCTCAGAGCTACTTCTTGTGCAGAACTTTACAGGCTACAGGGCATTTTCATGTACATTACCACGCTCAAGTCTCACAACCACTAGTTGGGGTTGGGGGGACTGCCTACTATCTTCCTTTCCCTCATCTTTATCAGACACACATTGAAATAAAATGGCCAACTTTTAGAAAGTGGAAGAGCTCATAAAAGACCAAAGCTTACCCTAATGCCCAAACTGAGTGAGGAGGCCTTAAACCTTAACAAAACAAAACTAATTTGTCTCCGTTATCTATTTTACTTTGTTACCAACTACCCCCACCCCCCTTTGGCCTGAATTACCTGGTTCTCATTTTATTGTGTTAGTATGGACCTGGAGATTGACAAGGTACTAAGTGTTAGACAGTATAGCTCAGTGGTTAACAGCCCAAAATTGGGACTGTAGGGATTTACTGTAGGACTTCAACAGTTCTGAGGTGCTATGAACCTTTCTAAGCTTCAGCTTCCCAGTGGGAATCATCCCTCTCTCCATGTCACTAGAAAAAAACAGCACTCAGAACAGGAAGCAGCATCTCAGTGTTGGCGATTGTGATGAGCTCTCTGGCAGTGCAGGCGGGTTCCCTACCCAGGGACAACCCAGAGGCAAACCATTACAGAACCAAGCTTCCCACCTTACCTGGGGTTCACCTGGTTCACTGGGATGTTGAGGCGGGCAGCGATGTCTTCCACAGTCTCATTGCCTTCCGAGATGATGCCCACACCTTTGGCAATGGCTTTGGCTGTGATTGGATGGTCGCCTGTGACCATGATGACCTGTGATAACAGATGGGATAACCGACTGACTGTGGCTGCCAGGCAAATGCCCTTAAAAAGTCTTATATGTAGGTAGGCAAGAGGAAATTAGGATAATCTAGCCTGGAATGCCAAAAGGGAAAGAATGCAAACATAAAGCTGATAAACATCAACTTGCTGAAACACTGTATTCACAGAAAGAAAACAAAAAGCCATGCCCAGATTTTATCTCGGTACATGATCACATCACAATGCACACACAGTACCTATTTTTCCTTTTATACAGTCACATAAAAATAATGCAAACTTACCAAACCCAGCAAGAAAAAGATTAAAAAAATCAGATGCTGGTAAAGGTGCTCTGCATTGCTAGCTGGCATTCTTGAACTGGCCCAATTTTGAGAGAGAATAACATGTAACAAGGACTCAAAATTGTCATTCTTTTTGATGCGATGATAATGCTTAGAATATTGATGTAGAGCAATTCGAACATTTCCAAATTTAAAGCTCCACATCTTTTGCTTTTTACGTTGCTTACTTTTTTATCCAAAAGCAGGTCTCCCCTTTAATGGCTCATCTGTATGTTTACACCAACATTTTATAATGAATACTCCAGGTGGGAGAAGCAACGGCCTGCCCCTGAGGTGACAGTCACAAGGGAGGGCCATCCTAAAGCCCGGAGAGATCAGGCCAAGGAAGGGGGCTGGTGCTACCTTAATTCCAGCACTTCGACATTTGCCCACGGCATCAGGAACAGCAGCTCGTGGAGGGTCAATCATGGAGATGAGCCCAACAAAGCAGAGGTTTTCCACAGGGAAGTTCACTTCATCAGTGTCGAACTGGAAGCCTTCAGGAAACTGCTCATCCGGCAGAAGGAGGTGGCAGAAACCTGCGAGGAAGGCAGGGAGCCCATGAGGACCTGAAGCACTGTATGAAGGACCACTGCACGGGGCCCGTCCCCTGCTGCATGTTTAGCCTGGAATGTTTTTTAATGGTCTCAGTTTTATAACAGAGGAAAGGTTTTATTTAACATGAAGAAGAATACAGAATTGTTGAGAAAAGAAAGAAACACCCAAAAAGACAGAATCCATCACCAAGCATTATCAAGAAAGAAGATCTGTTTAGTGTAGAAAAGACTGAATTGCTAACACGAATTTTGGGCACCAGCCTACCAGGGTTCTAGAGCTGCCATCGACAGTAAGATGTTTAGATTTGGCAAAAAATATTTAATTCTCCATCTCAGCTACTTCCTGTGGGGGTCACATATCTGCTCACTTGTTCACTTACCTAAAATATTATTACTGAGCACCAAAGCAGCGACTCATACTAGCTGCTTAGAGATTAAATGCAGATCAGATGTTCTGCCAAGGGGTTTATTACTCATATTACCATATTATGATGCTACAAGAGACAAGATGTTCTAGACCTTCCTTTGAATGCTGTAGGAAGGTCACAAGAGTCTTTCAAGGAGATAAAAGGTGGCAATTTGGACTCAAGCAGAGAGGCCAATGCTACTTCGGGGGTGGTAAAGGCGGAGACGCACAGTGACTTAAGAGAAGATGGTGATCTTTGGGTTGGACAGCAGCAAAGGGTATGAACCAGAGAAGGAAACCAACTAATTAGTTGTAAGTTCGCCATGCTGAGGAGAACACTGAGAATCACATAATGAACTTCAAAGCCCCTGTAGCTGTCAGGATAGAGAGGACAGGAAGCAGCCTCGCCCGACCAGGTCATTGCCAGGTTCCGGGCGGGTGCACCAGCTCCCCTGGAGCAGCACAACTATCCCTCTGCAGTTGGGAAAGGCTTCGCCCCAGGCGCACTGAGAATTAATTAATTTAACTAAATTAAACTTGCAGACCATGGCCATCGCAACAAAGGTGAGATAATAAAATTCTCTCCTGTCCTCAATAGAACTGACAAACATGAGCCCACAAGCCAGAGGCAAACCATGAGGATTCCCCTTCCCACAGCCCACTGTGCCGATTCTCTCCTAGCACTTACTGTTTTCAAAGCAAGAGGGGGGCGAATCAAGAAATAGGACGGCCCCAGAACAACTCAAAGGCAGGCCAACCCAGGCTGAGTGAAGGTGGTCACCTGTGACTGCCTGAGACTAGAGCACTGGACAGGGTCCCGCCCAGGTGCTTCTGGCAGCTCGGCTGCCTACCTAGCACGCGCTCTCCGAGGCCGCCCAGCTCCAGGTAGGCATTCTGAAAGGCGTCTTTCAGCTCCTCGTCCAGGGGCTGCTCCTTGCCGTGGAGGAGGATCGAGCTGCAGCGGTCCAGGATCCTTTCTGGAGCGCCCTTCATCACCAACAGGTGTCGGGGCTCACCGGCGTTGAGGTTCTTATGAATGGACAACTGAGAGGGAATATTCAGATGGAAACAGGGTTGGCTGCGCGTGGCCATCCAGGAGGAAAACAGGCTTCACTCCCGACTTAGTCTACGTCACAAAATGAACCCAGAATTCCTTTCTGTACTCTGAAGTAGCTCATGTCTGGTGACGTAACTTTTAAATGCTACAGAGAAAACTAATACTGTAGGTCATTCACGAGCTTTTATGAGAACACATGTCATTTTTTATGGGTATGTTCATAAAATTCTCCTGAAGGAAATCAGGGAACAAGGGGAGTGTCACATGTGCCCCCTGACCCCTCTCCCCATCCCACCCCACCCCACCCACCCACAAACAAGTCTTTTGGAAGAGACTACATTTATCCTACTGATATTCTATACATGTCCTCTTTGGGCTCACGTTCCTCCCTTGCCTTGTCCCCAGCCTGCCCTTGCCCACTCATGCTTCCCTGGATCTCCAGACCTGGTACTTATTGGTGGAGTTGAAGGGTATCTCGACGATTTTGGCGTATCTATCTCTCATCTCCTTCACAGAGCCGCAGCAGAGCTCGATGCATTTTAAGAGTGCCGACTCAGAGGCATCTCCCGCAACTGCGCGCTGTGAACGAAACATCACCTGTTAATTACCCGCCAAAGTCTCGCTTCACTGAGGCATCACTGGAAAACATGAAAGAGAATTCTGGACATATTCTAATCCTATCAGATGAGACCAGACAGGTGATGAGAAAGCAGCATCACTAGGACCCAGGGACCCAGCCCATAGAGTCCAACTCCAACCTCCCTCCCCAACCCACAGCAGCTTCTGGCAGCAGGCTGGGTGAAGGTGTCATCTACCCTGAAGAAGCAAAACACCTTCCCAACCTGCTTTGCCTATTTTTAACTTCCCTGGCCTGCTGAAAAGTCACAAAGCCAATGCTATTCCCAATTACATATTTCTGGTTGTGAATCTGAAAATACGAAATAAGTAAACATTTATAGCGTCTCATTGCCCTACAACTTGTAAAAAATGGACGTGGGAAAGGGGGTGGTTTCAGAACTGGAGACAAACTATGTTAAAGCCACAGCAAAGGAATTTATATTCTAAACATAATTCAACTGTGCAAAATTATCTGGACCCGAAGATTGTAAACTGCAGGCTGTTGTCAGTTCACAGAAACATATTCAGCCAGCACTTTCATTACAGCCTCCACTTCAGGATACACATACCTTATTGTGTGTGATACACTTACTGGTGAAACCCTTATATTTTGTCTTAACTAAGACAATTTAACATTGCTCGATACAAATAACTTTTATTCAGGTAAACATCACTAATTATAAATATCTTCTACACAGGGCAACATCCGACTCTGACCTTAAGGCTGCACATGCAGATGAACAAATTAATGGTTTCAAATACAGTAGGAATGTGGCTGGGTTTGGTAAGAAACACAAAATAAGCAGGGATCATTCTTCAGAAAAGTCAGTTGTTAAGCAGAGTGAAGCTACTGCTGACCCCTCTACAAGTTAATGGTAATAATGCCAATGACATGGATCAATTCCCCAAATACTTAGAATATATCTCCTGTTACTTTTCTGTTCTTTTTCTTTTTTAATCAGGGAAGATTTGATTCTTGTGAGTTTTGATGTTCCAGTCTTGAAAATTTCCACTTTGAGGTAAGGAAAAACTTGAAGCAGGCATCTAGTTTTATGCACAAAATAAATATTATTCTAAAACTAGCATCAATTCATGCCAAGAAACAAAAAAATTTTTATTTTTTTGTTTGTTTTGGTACTGGGAATTAAACCAGGGGCGCTTTATCACTGAGCCAAATCCCCAACCCTTTTTTAGTTTTTAAGACAGGGTCTCACTAAGTTGCTGAGGCCCTTGCTAAGTTGCTGAGGGTGGATTTGAACTTACAGTCCTCCTGCCTCAGCCTCCCAAGCCACTGGATTACAGGCATGCACTACCATGCCCGGCAAGAAAGCCTCTAAAAAGAATAAGCAAGTTGGGGCTGGAGATGTGATTCAAGCGATAGTGCGCTTGCCTGGCATGCGCAGGGCGCTGGGTTCGATCCTCAGCACCACATAAAAATAAGATAAAGATGTTGTGTCCACCGAAAACTGAAAAATAAATATTAAAAAAATTCTCTCTTTAAAAAAAAAAAAGAAAGAAAGAATAGGCAAGTGCTATCTTCACAATAGAAGCCAGTTCAGTTACAGCTAGGCCACAGTTGTTTTGGCAACTCTGTTCATATGGAGAACTACCACAGATGGCACTAGAGGACACAGGGGCCCAGGGAGCCTTGCACAGCACTCCGAACTCCTCAAGGACTCTGTGTACCTCTTGATTCTTCTGACCCTGTGTCTTTGCTTGGGCAACACAGTAAAATCTCAGTCATTCCAAACTGCATGAGAATTCCATGAGGCTGAGCTTATTTTTGTCTTGATCTTATTTTTGCATCATTAGTTAACAAGCTAGGAACAAATAAGATAAGAGAAATAGCTGAGCTATTTTAAGAAAATAAATGGCTTAAGGGATTTACTGGAATCTAGTGTATCCTAATATGAAAATACAATTATCCAAGTCACTAAAGTAGCCCTCAGTGTCCTCTAGGTTAGGTAATATCATATGAACTCAAAGACTAGTAAAACTGGATCATTAGTTCTTTACCAAGAAAGACCGTCTCCCACCTGGGTCAGATTTTTACTATATTTCCCCTTTTTCCCAAAGAACATGGACCATGGGCACTAAAAGTCCTTCAGAGCTACAGGCAACACAATCTGGACATGAAGCCTCCCACAGACACCTCAAGCCCTCTACAGTGAAGTGACTGGGCACACACAAAGGTAGAGTGCTGCTTCTTAACAGGACTGCTGAGAGGCGGTTCCCATGGGGTGTTCCCAGCCCCCCACCGAAGCAACCGCAGGCCAACCGCAACTCCTGAGCATACCTTAAGAATAGGCAGGTTTTCCTGGTTAGCCTGAAACACTGCCCTGTTACAAAGACCTGCGATCCTGGACAGAGCGAGCCAGGTGGCGGAAGTCTTGTCGAAAGAGACACCTATCAGAGGCAAGAAAACAAGCAGGAAAATGATGCATTAACTTAGAGTGCTGCGTTCTCAAGTCATCCCAGTAAAGTCCTCTGTAAGTATGAAATGTTCTGTCTCGCTCCCTAATGAACGAAACCAGGTTTTAGGCATTTTCCAGGCATGTGCAGGGTACATTAACTTATCTATCGACATGCCCAAAACACACTTGATTCTTTATAAATGATTAAAAAAAAAAAAACCTGCCATCAGCCTAACAACAACAACAACAAAATCAAAAAGCTAAAAGCAAGCTCAACATTGGCAGGTGGCTACCGTGCAAGGCAGCCGCAGGTCTTACCACTCTGATTCTCTGTTGTATCAGCTTCGTGGATTTGATTGTCAAACCACATGTGGGCTACCGTCATCCGGTTCTGAGTCAGAGTTCCAGTTTTATCAGAGCAGATGGTGGATGTGGACCCCAAGGTCTCCACAGCCTCCAGGTTCTTCACTAAGCAGTTTTTCCTTGCCATGCGTTTGGCGGTAAGCGTCAGACACACCTAGGGTGGCGTGAGGAACAAGATGACTTCACTGAGCCAGGCTGGGATTCTACACAAATACCTGTTATCCCCTAACACGGAAGAAATTTGTCGAAAATTAAATTCTTTTCAACTGTCTTCTGAATTCTGAAGACACGATGGTAATAGGTATGTGGGGCTTTCTCCCCCCAACCAAAAAAAAAAGGCAGTATATTAAGAAAAACAATAATGGCCAAAGTTTGCCACACGGTATGCTCCCAACCCTGCCACTAATCCCAAAGTTCTTCATTTCTCCATTCCACTGTTCTAGATCATGTGATAATTTAGGAACACAATGTAAATATTTGGGTTTTAAATAAACACATGCTGAGGTTTTCTCACTATCAAAGCTCACTACATGACGGGGTGCTGCAGAAAAATGACATACAAACACGAGGAATAAAACCTAAGCGGGCAACCCCTTAGAAGAAGCCAGCATGTGTATTTGGCACCATTGCATGCCTTCCCCGAGCCTCTCACCGTGACAGTGGCCAGCAAACCTTCGGGCACGTTGGCTACAATGATACCGATGAGGAAGATGACTGCTTCAAGCCAGGTGTACTCAAGGATCAGAGAAAGGATGAAGAAAGACACACCCAGGAACACAGCCACCCCCGTGATGAGTTGGATAAAATGTTCAATTTCTGCCGCAATGGGTGTCTGGCCCCCTTCCAGCCCAGAAGCAAGGGTGGCAATTCTTCCCATCACAGTGCGATCCCCGGTGTACACAACAATACCACGTGCAGTGCCTGAGAAAAGGGAGGGAGAGCTGAACCAAACTGTGTACGGAACAGGAATGACAGTCCAGAATTTGCACAATTACATAGGTTGGTTTTAGAAAGGGGCAAGATAAACGTTTTTAAAGCTCTTTGGTTGCTTTTGCTGTTTTGTTTTAAACCTAAGTTTGGCAAAGGGATTTCTACCCACTGGCAGGACAGCAGTTGCAATATTCATACGGGACTGGTGCTGTCAACCAGGATACCTAGGTTTCCCGACGGCAAGGAACCTCCTCTGCTCTGCACTTGATGTAAGCTGTCAGAAATGGAGCCAATGGAAGAAGAGCAATTGCCCCCACGGTTTTCCTGTGTTGTTAGTGCCCAAGGTAAATGCATGTCATGCCAAATAGCGCCTTAGAATGGTTTACCTTCAACACAGTTGGTTGAAAAAAAGGCAATGTTCCTCGTCTCCAGGGGGTTTTCATTGGTGAAATCTGGAGACCTAGTCTGGGGTTCCGATTCACCCGTGAGTGAGGAGTTATCCACCTGTGTGTGAAAACAATGAAGAGTGCCGTGTGAATACGCTGTCCTCATCAGGGGCTTCCGCTCCCCAACTGGATCTGCCCAAGAAGCAGATCCGGCTACGAGAGGTTTTTGCCTAGAAAAATCTACCTTGCAGCCATTGGCAGATATGATTCTGAGATCGGCAGGGATTCGGTCTCCTCCTTTCACTTCCACCAGATCCCCAACTACAACTTCTTCCGCATTTATGCTCATTTTCTCACCATTTCGAATCACAAGGGCTTGCTTTGGAAGGGGAAAACAGTTTATATTGTTAAATGGATATCGACAAGAAAAGGGTGGTGTCCAAAACAAGAAAATGAAATTATAAATGACCCCCATACTTCTAATTATCTGAATAATAAACAAAGATATTATTCATCTTTGGATTTATACGAGATACCAAAGGTTGCTCAATAGTCACTTAAGAGGCGGTATTTTTTTTTTTTTTTTTAGATACTGTGCTTGCTTTAAGAGTTCATGTTTGGATGGAGTCACTTAAAATCTTAACTTGACATTGGTTCACATTTTAGGGGCTAAGTCACCCAATGGGGAAGGACAAAGCGTGAGGTACCTGAGGGACCATGTTTTTGAAGGATTCCATGATCTTTGAACTTTTAGCTTCTTGATAGTAGGAGAAACAACCAGTTATGATGACGACAGCTGACAGCACCACACCAAGGTAGAGCTGGGAGGGCAAAGACAAGTTAGGACAGTGGCTCTGGGGAAAGAACTGGGGACATTCAGGTCATTTTTGGCTGAATAAAAAGCAAACATTTAAACAAGAGAGAGAAAGTCTTCAGAAATGCAAAACTCATTTCTTCTACTTTTCTCTCCAGATCCTCCATACAGAAGGGTCAGAAATAGTCACAGACACACCTGTTCACTAATGTTAGACTTTTGGAAATATCCTATATGAATTCATTTCTCCTGTGTTACTGAAACAAAAGAGTTTTTTTTTTTTCAAACAACTTGTGACTTCTGAAAGAACAGCTACCAAACATTTCTGGACAGGTGTCATGTCATGTGCAACTAGGAAAGCTGTTCTCTGTCATCTAAGGACCACAGCTAGACCATAGCAGCTGCATAGAGTACACATCTAGTAGGAGAACCCAAGAGTGCAAGGTGGAGGGAGAAGAGTGAACAAACTAGGAAGAAAGTGTGCTTAAACCCATCAGGTAACTAGTGGTAAACTTAAAAAAAAAAAGGGGGGGGGGAGGTAGGGGGATGGAGACTGTTGTGTACCCCTCTAATCCACATGCACAATTACAGAACTCACATTATCGTTTTGAGGTTCCTCTTCTGTGGCAGCTTGAATGCCATAAGCCAAGAAACAAAGAATTGCTCCAATCCATAGCAACATTGAGAATCCCCCAAAGAGCTGCCGGCAGAACTTGACCCATTCAGGGGTCGTGGGAGGGGGTGTGAGTGCATTAGGACCATCTCGGGCCAGGATCTCAGCAGCTCGTGCAGTTGTCAAGCCCTGGGGAGAAGGGGAATGCAAGATAAGGCAGGCACCAGTACCTGCAAGCTAATGTGCTTCCCTGATAGCTGGGAGATTGCAATGAAGGATATACGGAGGAAAAAGCTTCCCAATCTGCTGAGCCAAGGTAGGACCTGGCAGATCCCTCCATGACTAACTCTGAGGGTTTGGGAAAACGAACAAGGCCAAGTTTCCTGACAAACTCAGAACACTGCAATTAAAACTTTAAAAAAATGATTCAAGGACACATCTGAATCCAGCCTGTTTTTCTTCCTAAGTTTCAGATCAAAGGATTCATGATAAATTGCATTTTTGCCAAAAAGATTATCTATTTTAACTACTCAGTTTAGTTTTGCAAATTAAAAACTTCAAGTGTTCTATGTATTGATTCTGTCAGGGAAAGGGGAAAAAACCCTCTGCAAATTTCAGAAGGAAAATTTTCTGTAGAAATGTAACCTCTTACCAGATTAACAGCCAAGTTTTAAGAATAGAACTTTATTCTTGGGATGGCAATTAAGATAGTCATCTGGTGGGGAAAGGCTCATAAATGTGCATATTTTAACTAACTCTCAGTAAACCTATCAGGTGAAAAGTATCAGTGGGAAAGTCCACTGTACAGATGCCCTGCTATTTTCTCATGGGCCAAGGTTCACTGACAATACAGATATATGACTCCCATCAAGTTGGGAAAATAAGATTATTTGGTCTTATCAAAATACTAAGCCAAGAAAGAGAATATAAAACACATTTATGCCTAAAGTATTAGTTTATACATATTCTGTGTCACCATTATGTTTAATATTAGAATCCACTCAAGAGTTTGGGGAAAGCAGAAATAAAAAATGAAGCAGTCAGAGAAAAAAAAAACCATGGAAATATTTAAGACCCTCTCTGCCTCAAGTCCATACTGGATTAATAATAATAATCAAAAATTATAATAAGAATAATCAAAACAACAACCAAACTTCTAAGCACTATCAACGCACCAGGTACTTTGTGTTGTGCTTTAATCAACCTGTTTAATTTTCATGACAATTCTTTTTAAACTACTATTAAACCCCTTTTAGATGTAAGGAAATCGCTAATTATGGTGGCTCACACAGGTAATCCCAGCAACTTGGGAGGCTGAGGCAAGAGGATCACAAGTTCAAAGCCAGCCTCAGCAACTTAGCAAGACCCTGTCCCTAAATAAAATATAAAAGGGTCCGGGGATGTGGCTCAGTGGTTAAGTGCCTCTGGTTTCAATCTCCAGTAACAACAACAACAACAAAAAAAAACAAAAAACAAAACAAAAAAAAAAGCATGGAAATAGATCCAGAGCATTTCAGTAACCTACTCAGGCCACAGCACTCTTCAGTAGACTCTAATAGTGACTTAGTGAGATAACACGGGCAGGGTGCTTAGAGATAGGGTGGCGCAGGTGACCATGTCAGCAACTGAGTTGAGGCTCCTCTCAGAGCTCAGGGTGGCCAGGGAGTCTTTACTGAAACAATGACTACATATCTATTAGGCATTCAACACATTTCAGCCTTTTAGTCACTGTCTACAAAAATTTAAAAGGCCTCCTCCCATCCTCCAAGAGCCCCCAAGGTCAGACCTATGACATGAGGCAAAATGTGACAGGGGATCTAGGGTTCTGCACAAGTTTCAAACAAAACATACTCGGCTCAAGTCTGTTCCGTATTTACGATGAAGTTCATCAAGGCTGAGTTTATGGTCATCCTAAGAGAAAACAAAAAGAAAAGAATGAAACACTGTCGCATAAAAGAGCATCATTACTTATTCCTATCTTGCAGCTTGTCTCTTCAGTTGGGTGTGCCTGTACCAGTGCCCAATGGCATGGTAACCACACAGCTATTGCAAAAGCTAGCCAATGCCAGGTGATGGAGGTCCATTATCGCCTGCCACATCCAGTCAGAGAGACCCAGCAGCTTTGAGATCTAGTAAGCTTTGTTTGACTTCTTTAGAGTCTAGATAGGTTGTGTTGGTGGACGTCTGAAGAGATTAGAAGTCCCCCATGTTCAAAATAAGCCAGAGAAAAGCAAAAACCATGAGATTAGCTGCAGCCCCCTTCTGTGGACTTCTAACTGCGCCCAAAACGAGTAAGTTTTCTGATACTCTAAAAGCTTTTAAAGTGTGAATTTTAACATATAATTAATTGGGTAAGAGCTATCCAAATGCTATGACCTCTTCTAAAATAAAAAACAATTCCCTGACTGAAGGATTGAGGCAGAGGTCTGTATATTTTTAAGGAGAACAGAAAGCAGCCTTCCTCCAGTACTTACCATAGAAACTTCTTTCTTTAGTTCATCCATATCCCTCTCCTTCTTGGCCTTTTTGCCCTTTTTGTCGCCATGTTCTGAAACGGCTGCAGGTTCATACTTATCACGTCCAACCTACAGGAGAATGTGGGAAAGGGGTGGTTATGAACGATGCGCAGCACCTGGAGACTGACAGGTCTGCGGCAGGGCATGCTGGGAGTTTTAAGTTGGGCCTCATCATTTGGAATGGTCACTGGAGTAACATTCCTGAAAATGTACGCATACTATACTACGCTGACAACCATCTACAGCAATGTTCTCCACCCAAGGGCATGAGGAACAGGAGGGAAGTCAGAGCAGGCAAGCCTCAGAATGGCCTTGACAGAGAAATTTCCATTTGGGGTGAATAGGCAGAGTTGTGCCACCACCAAAATCCCTATCCAGCAGCCTTCCATCCTCCCCCCAGAAACAATGGAACCATCTTTTACATTGTTAACTTAAACCACAGGACTCCGGAGTTTGCCTTCTGATTCGGACAGGCCTGAGAGCAAGTTCTGGGCTCTAGCAGTCCCGTGTGTGTGTGTGTGTGTGTGTGTGTGTGCGCGCGCGCGCGTGCGTGCTTGGGCAAGTCACTAGTGCTCAAATTTCAATTTCCTCCGCTATGGCTTGGAGATAAGAACAGTGCCAGCCTCATTTAGGGTTTCTGAGAAGATTAAATGACATATCTAAATGCTAGCTACTTTTACATTGTGTTTAAATTCTTTACATTGCAAAGACATATTATGTATTGACTTTAAAAATCGTTACTACTCACATAAGACAATGACCTTTTCATCCTTTCATTCGAAAAAAAAGTCAGTCTGAAAGTCCCTAAAATTCTTTGAGACCCCCCCCCCCCGCAAGGGAGTCCCCACCTCATTTTGTCACCTAAAAATGAAATCCCCCAAATCAAAGTCACTGGAAATGTTTTGACATAAGCAGCATGTAGGAAAACCGTGTGCACTATCACATAATTCACAGGACCCACCTTCACCTCTAGAAAACTGGAAGAATATATATATATATTTTTTTTAAAGAAAATGTTGATTCTATAGTTTAAATTTAGATTGTTCCACTCCCCCACCCATTTAAAAACCCTGAGCTTATCTACACGAAGCCTCAACTTGGTGCTATGGAGTCAGTCCCCAGACCAGAAGAGGCCCCATTCCAGACACCCACTCCCCAGTCTACCTCCCACAACTACAAGTTAGGGGGCCAGGTAGGAATTAGCAATTTCTTTAAAATGGATAAGTGGAGTTACTGTTATTTCCTGGCTTGCCCTTACTCATTTCTAACTTTCAGAAGTCCATTAACAGTCACCAAACCAATATTCAGGAACTCGTGGGTCCATATTATTACATTTTTATTGTGCTGAAATGGAAGTTGAAAAGTATGTCTCAGTCATAAGTAATCAAGCTGCAAATAAAATACAGTATTCCCACTTGAATTTAAGACTCCAAAGAGAAATCCTGCTCCACATTAGTGGGTGTGGGAGATATTTATATCAGTTACATTGTTCAACTTCTGTGGTCCTTGGCAGTGTGACTTGACAAATAACTTCTTCCAAGAGAGAGTGGGGTACTTTAGTTTTCATCTTATCTGTTCAGAATGGAGCAGGTCTAAAGATAGTCAACATTCTTGACATTCTCTCCACCGTGCGGCAACCACATTGGTGAGTGCCTCTTTTGAGTATAGCTCTTGGTGCCAGAGTTAAAATGAAAAATAGTCACACACATTGGAAGCAGAGAGGCAAACTAAACAAAAGGAAAAGAGAGGGAGGGCTTCTACCAGAGAGGAGTCCACAGTCTAAAGTGCCACTACCATCACATACTTCATGGGAAAGCACAACACTTAAAAAATCATTTTAAAGACATTGACCAGGCATCTCTAAGATCTTTTATCTGGCCAGTCCTGTTTTGATTTTTTAAAATCCAGTTCACAAAATTTTAAGGAAGCTGAGTACCATTAAAACATATTTCAATAAATGGAAATCAGAGTTCAAACCCCTCATCCTCACCATCTGTATGCTTTGATTACTCTCAGTTTTACAATATTTTCCACTCCAAAAGAAAGGGGAAGAGAATTTTTGGAACAGCAAGGCCTTGGATGCATTCCAAAGTCTTATCACCGTTCACAAAATAGATGTCTTGCTTGCAGCTCCATAGCTATCAATGGTGAGCTAGTTGGGAGAACCTAGATTCCCTAAAAACTCCCTTTTCTTCATCAAATCATGCCACATAAGGCAATAGTTTTAAATGAAGTCATCTGTGAAAAGGCACATGAAAAGAGTATCAACATAAGAAATTGGTCTTTCTTCAAATTTTTAATTTTTTCCCCCACCAGGCAATGTTTGTCCAAAACTAAGCAGCTTATTCAATTTAGTTCTTCTCCACAAAAGTAAAACAATAATTTAAAACTACCTTATCCTAGTAGGGATCAAGCAATACTTAAGTTCCTGTCAGTTTTAATTACTACAATTTCAAACCTGAAAAGGTCTTGAGTGAGCGTGTGCGTGTGTCTGGGGTGCTGGGTGACACAGGTAACATGGGTAAAACTGGATCCAACAGTATTTTCTTTATTATTTCTTTTAAAAGCTTTTTTTGGGAAAACAAAGGTCACCATAAGGTCGACTTCAGCGACCTCCCACTAGTTTGGGTACTGGGCGCGCAGACCCTTCTCCAGTCAGGAAGTCGGGATAACTTCCCCACTCCCATCATGCACCATGGCACCCCGCTGAGTGTCTATGAGAAAGAGTACAAGGGACACTCAACAGGCCACACTATCCTCATAAGGGCCACCGGTAAAACTACAGTGGGTTGTGGGTTTTTTTTTTTTTTTTTGCTGTTGTTGCTTTTCCATTCTAATTTAAGAACTGGGAAGTCACAGAGAGGGCAGGGGCTCTCCCAGTGTGACATAGTTTCAGCCCGTGTCACTGTTTCATCCTGTGCTTCCCATTACTTTCTTCTGTCTTCTCAAAGATTCGCTAGGAATTTTGCTATTTCATTCGTGAACAGAGAAAGGTAATTAGGCCCAGGAAGAGGAAATTTTTGACAAGAACCAAAGTTAAACCATGTAACAAGTTTCAATCCTCATAATGAGTGAGGGAGATGGCCCCAAGACCTTCAGAGAGGAAGATGTTCCTTCCTCTTCTTCAGTAATTAATTGCTTAAAGGGGGAAAGGGTGTGGAACACATATGACAGCTACAGAGAATTATCCAAAAATAAGCAGTGAGGGGGCGGGGGAAAGGCCACACTCAAAAGTGCAACAAAATCAGAAAAAGAGCATACCCCTTCAGGTCTACCTAAGCGCAGTGGCCACCAATAGCAGCCAGCCCCAGCCCCCAGTCTTCATTGATTCGTCCACCTTGCATTAAGGACAATCCCACTAGGACATCCTAAGTCCTGTGGCCAGGAGGGATCTTGGGAGTATTTTAGACTTCTGAAATTTCTGCTGAAAATGATTGGAGGAAAATAGGAAGCTCGAGGTTCTCTCTTCCTTTAGACAGCCTGTTGATGATGCTTTGAACTCCGCCTGTAGTCATTCTAGTTCTGCCACCTGCCAGCTACATGACCTTTAACAGTCAGCCTCAGTATCCTCCTCCCCAAAATGAGAACAGCACTTGGCATAACTATTAGAACCTACAGAAGGCATCCCGATAGTTTGATTAGTCAAGGAACTGCCATCAAATCTGGAAACGACACATCTACAAACCGCAGTTTCCAAAACCTACAAACAGAAGCTTTGGACTAGGGGTACAAGGAGGGCAAAAGTAACAGCCCCATATGCAGCCCACTTCAAGGTTGGCTGAGAGTTGTAGAAATGGCACCTTTGAACTCAATTTGGCAAATTCTACCTTGGCAGAGAAGCCAGGGGATAGCTCTAATCCGGCTGGTTGCCCAGAGGAACTGCCTATTTTTGGGTTAACATAAAAGGTGGTGGAGTTTGTGTGTGTGTGTCCAATGTTCCTGGGTAACATATTAAATCATCAGCAAATACAGTTGTATATGTGAAGGCACTCTGCTCAGTGCCACACAGAGATTATGATGTTAACTTCATTCCAATTAATATATACTACTGCTATTCCTCACTTTCTAAGAAACTCTTCAAACCCTTAAAGAAAAACGACTTTGGGCATTTTAAAATTTCATCTTGTCAATTAAAACTTAAAGGAAATATCAAATCAACAAATGATTTTAACTCCTTTGGTTCCTAAAACTAAGTAGTATAGTTTACATACAGAGCATTTTCTAGCCAGGGACCTGAGACTGAGATGGCCCGGTCTGAGGGAGGAAGGACACACATTGTCATGATACAGTGGCTGCTCTCCAGATACCTGAGACACTACTATGCCTTCCTGCTCCTCCTCTCACTTACCCAGACACACATGCTGGAGAAAAGATACTCCAATATGGCCAAAGCTGGAGGTCCCTTTGAGAGTCTGGCTCACTATCTATCACTAAACTTGGGCTGCAGCCCATCAGCCAGCAGGGGACAAAAAAGAACTGCTGTACTTCCAGCCATGGGGTTCCCCATCATCCCAAGAGGAACACACACGACTTAACCTTTGTCCCCCCCATCTGCCCGCATGTAAATTTTAACAAGCCTACCAGCCTACCTAACTGTAATAGCATGCATCTATAATTGCTTAAAAAAAGAAAATCCTAAAAATGTTAAAAAGTGTACTTTAAAGTTGCTCTCTCTTAGAAACATATTTAGTTTTCTCTATTTATTAAAAAATGAATAACAAAAATGAACATACACATATATACCTCTGAGGTTTCTCAATGGGATACTTACTCTACCTCTACATTAGGCACTGCTTCTTTCTTAACATCCTCCATTTGCTTTCCTCTTCATCTCTCACCCCACCTTTTTCTTTCTTTCTTTCTTTCTTTCTTTTTTTTTTTGCCAGATCAATCTGGTTTAAGAGACAACAGATTCATAACTGGCAAAACTGTTACAGTGAGGGCCAAATCAATTCCAAGTATTTTTTTTTTTGGGGGGGGGTGTTTTGGGGATGAAACCCAGGATCTTGTCCATGCTAGGAAAGTGGTCTACCACTGAGCCACACCTTCCATTCAACCCTGCATCCTCAACTGATACCCTGAAGCCTAGATTGGGAAGTAAAATGACTGTTAAAGGCATCCAAGGAAATAAACAAAAATGGTGTTATGGAAGCATCACATGGAGGAAAAGAAAAACATGAGGGTAAGCCCCAAAGTGCCCCAGGGCCCCAGATAACATCATGATTACAGACTAGGAAGATAAACACCAAAGCCCACTGATCACAAAACCTTAGGCTGATTATCAGGCCCCCAAACAATGCAAGTCCCAAAGATAAAGCATAAGGCACCAGGAATCAACTTTTCAGATCACCAACAGAGAAGATCAGATCATTGTTACTAAATAGGGTTTCAATAAAACCAGATAAAGAGATAAAGTCCAGATATATTTCATTGTAAACTCACAAATAGAGAATGAGGCCTATTGGATAAAAATCCCTTGGCTCCAGACCCCAGTGAAACCAGAGAGAAAGTATGGGATGGTGGGCACCTCTTTTCTCACCAACATAACCTGCTACTCCAAACGTCGGTCAGATAAATGCAAGGAACTTCTTGTGGATTCCTGACAACGGATTTCAGCACAATTAATGAGGTGAGTCATATGCAAAGAACAGTCTCTCTCTGACTTGGGCCAAAGAACACACTTCCCTTCATACACTCAATTCATAGCAATGGGAGAAAGTTCAGACCAGACTCGGTTAACGTTTCCTTTCCCCAAAGCACATTCACAAAAGGGTTTTAAAAAAGGAGAAGACTTAAAAGTCCTCTTCATTTCATATTATCACGTACTGGACACCTTATTTCCAGAGTGATCTAGATTTGGACAGCGCTGGCAGGGATGGGGAAACATTTTGCCCAGTATTTTGCTGTCCAAACCCAGCCACTCTGATTACCAAGAGCCCATCTGATCTGACACTCGTGTTTCTCCTTCTGGCCTGCTAGCTGGCACAAGGCCCTGGGCAGCTAGAAGAAAGCAGCACAGACCTGTATCCAGGCTCCCATCGCAAAGCTGAAGAGTCAGATTTGCTTTACAAGATTTAAAAAAAATGTAAAAATGATAACCAATTATGATGAAAGTCCTTTACTTGAAAAGTGAAAGTAGATGAATACTCTTAAGATGCTATTCAATATATTTTCTTTGGGGGGCAAAGATAACAGTTCTCAGCAATATCAATTGACACTTCCATTTGATTTTTCCTTTGAAGAGCGACTCACAGTATTTCCCAACATTTTCAACCTTTAATATGTTTTTTTTCAGGAGAAAGAAAAAATTGTTCTCTAGCTTTGAAGGGGCTCACAATTAACTGAGAAACAGCAAACTCAGTTCAAGATCTGATGTTCTCTCAATTCCTATTACTTTGTAAGCCCTAGCACACACTGGCCCTGTGCTCGCTGTATAAACAACACAGATGACTCCACTTGATCCTCAGGGTGAGTACTCTACACCTGGGCCAGACCAGAAACTGAAGCGTCAGGATTTTTTCTTCTTCTCCCTTTTAAACACCTGCTTGTTTTCCAAGGAAGCAATTATTTCACTTTTCCAACAGAATCTTTCAAAGCTATTTAAAGCCTCTTCTTCATTCAGTTTAGGTTTATTTAAAAGAGCACAGTCTGATCTGAAGAAAAAGCCACTTATTGCAGTTTTTGCTAAAATAATAAGCAGACAATGATTTCGAAGAGTTCCGAGATGGAACATGGGCGAGTGCCAGGTCTATTGTGCTTTCAGATGTCGAAATTCACTTCTTATTTGTAAATGTGAATTAGGACTAACACTCCCAGCAGTCTACATTTTTAAAGTTCAGCCCTCACCTGCATAAACACCTTACTGGATATTCTGAAGCAGTTTCTTAGTTTTTTTTTTTTTTTTAAAAAGGCTTGCTTTTTGGCTGTTCCCCATCTTCTCACGTTTATGATGCAGGCCTCCCCCTTTCCTCCCCTCCCACCCAAAGGTGAGTCACTGTAGTGCTACAAACTTGCTGGCAGAGAACACTACAAATTAACAAACAGAAAGTTACCAAAAGAGGATACAACCCAGATAAGAGGGTACAGAAAGAACCCAAGAGGCAAGGAACTGCTACACTTAAACATACAACAACTAGCAGGGAGGGTGAAAGGCAACCTCAAACTCTTCTCTAGCCCCCCCCCACCCCCCAGGGCAGTTCCTCCGGTAACCCCTCCACCTGCTCCTGGCCAGGCCAGCCAACTTTCCATTTGGAGGACTCTGGCTTACCATGTTTTGAGTCTAAAGTACTAGCTTTATAGCAGCCAAAGAATATTTAGTCACACTTTCAAGTTGAGCTTCAAAAGGGCAGCTGATAATGTCACCATGCAACCAGGATTTCTGCTGACATGTGTACCCCAGTGCAGCCTTCACTTGATCCTTTCCCTCGCCCCTCTTTAAATCACTACCCATTTTTTCCAGGTGACTAAGTTAATATTCAAACCAAACCTAGAACTACAGTGAAAAGTATGGTGACAACTCCCTCCCCCATCTTTAATAAACTTGAAAGAACAGAGTTTCTTGCAGTTCTGAACAGTTATGGTGTGTACCTTTGGTTAGCTAAACAATTGTGGGTGGTAGGCATGGCTGAGGACTTAGGCCAAGTCACTGGCAAAAACACCCAATAAGAAAAAAAAAAAAAAAAAAGGACAAAATCCTATTTCATCCAGGAATGATTCAGCAAGAGCCATTCTTTGTTTTCTTACCAAATGCTAGGAACTAGATTTTTAAGGACATAAGAATTACCTGAAATATCATCAAGACCTAAACCCTAAACAGTACTGAGAAGAGGAGGGGAAGAAATTAACAATGACCTTAAAAATTAACTGCGGCACAGGCTTCCTGGTTAACCAATTATCAGCAGGGCTTTAGTCACCACTCCACCCACATTCTAATCCCCATGTGGAAAAATCCCAACATTTCGGTATGAAATATTCTTCTGAACATTTGGATTATCACAATAAACCACTGGGACAAGCACACGCTTGGACACATGTACACACACACACACACACACACACACTTGCAACCTAATGATCAATGTTTCAGGGAACTTCAAATACTAAATACTACACAGCAGACAGGCACTATGCAATCCTATGTTAACCACAATCTGCTTGCACACCAGAAGACAACAGGGTCATGTCTACATTTGGATAATGCCCTGATCATTAAGACATGTGGATTGAACATCCACTAACTACTAAGGTATATTATTACTACACTGTACCACTACTGGGCATGAGTGTGTGTTTAAGAGACATCTAGGTAATATGGACATTAACTTACTTACCTAAACATCTGCTTGGCCTAGAATTCAATACCACAAATACCTCAGTTTCATTTGAAGAATAACTTTAGAGTCATGCCTACAGGGCAATGGTGAAGGAGTAAGTATACCTTTAGGCTTGAGATCACATGCTGTTCAGGAATCGGGGACTTCTGTTCTTTCACTGACCAACCATTTGACCTTGAGCAAGTCACTTCACCTTCCTAGGCCTCAGTACACATCTGTGATCTCTACACTCCTTAAAATCAGTAATGTATCTCCATTTGGGAAAGAAACAAAAAGTTTCTTAAGGGAAGAAGAGATAAAAAAAGAATGAGCTTTAAAGAAGGAAATATTTATAGGAATGGGGAAAGGTTAGATGGTGTAGTACACAATACAGGCCACTAACCCAGTTTCCATCCTGGGGAGGGGGAAAAGAGGGTAGGCATTCAGCTCTTTGCTCTGATGCTACCTGACCAGGACCAGACCTCCACATTTTATGCTTCTAAAAACAACACATGGTATGCATTCCCACTAGATGCCACTCTCCCTCCCAGGCCCAAGCCTTTCAATTACCTTCTTCAAAATCCATTTAAAGTCAATGATGAATGGGCCCTCCCTCTGCACCCATCTCTCTGTCCACATCCAGGAGCCTTAGAACCAGGAAAGATCTAGGGGGAGCGTTAGGCGCTAAGCCCTGGAGAGAAAGGAGTGGATTCTCTCCCACCTGAGTCTCATGACTCAGTGCTTTTTCATTCCACGGACAATTTTTAGGGTCATTTTGTGTAAATTTTTCTCAAGCTCTTTTGGGTCCTTAATTCGGTGTTCTGGAGTGGCTACAGAGGGTTCCAGAAATGTGAGAAAGCGATGTTGTTCGCGCTGGATGCTACTCATTCTCCTGCCCTCCACATAGATGCCTCTTGGGTGCTGGAAACCCGCAAGTCATCCCTACCCCCCCCCCCCGTGTGCTACCCAAGTCTTTTTTTTTTTTTTTTCGGGGTTTATTGTACCCAGAGGCCCTGGTTGGTTAGTCTGCCTTCCTTCAATGCCCATCCCTCGAATAAATCCGGATGCACACCTCTCCCCACCGTCAAGGCAACTCGGATTACCTCGGGCGCATCCTGTTATGGAAAGTGGCCCAATAAAGCTCTCAAAAGTATACCTTAAAGGCCATCTTAGGGCGGTGAAGACACACCCTTTCTGGCACCAGCACGCCCGACTGGCTCCGCAGTAAGGGGAAGCCAGTTTTTTCCTTTGGGGGAGGGCGGCCGCCTCTGCGGGGAGCTGGCTAAGCCCCAGCGCTTCCAGAAGAAGGAGCCTCGACCCGGAGGCTGCCCCCGCCGGCGCCGGGCCTCGGCGGGAACGGCAGCCGGGGAGGGGGCCCCGGCGGAGCGCCCCAGGGGAAGGGGAGGGGCGCGCCTTTCCTCCGGGCACGGAGGGAGGAGGGAAAAAGGAAGAGGAGAGACGGGAGGTGAGGGCGGCCAGGGCGGCCGGGGCGGGGGGAGCCGGGCTCGGGGATGCCACCGGCGGCCCGCTCCGTCCCGGGGCGGCCCCGCTATCTCTGGCCCTCCTCCTGGCGCCACTTCCCGAGCGCGGTCCCCAGAACCTCCCCCGCCACCGCGCGCACGGTCTGGGAGGCCCGCAGCCTCTGCGCTGCCTCCATTTCCAAAGTGCGTCGTCTTTTAAGCCGCAGCGCGCCGCGCCGCTTCCTCCTCCGCGGCCTCCCGCTGGCTGCGGTGGCCCTCCAGACTTCCTTCTCTTCCCCTCCAGGGCTCCCCGCGCCCCTCCCCGGGATCACCGGACACTTACCCCCTTCCCCATGGTGACGATGCTCGGTGCCTGGCGCCCGGTCCGGTCGCTTAAGAATAGAGAGAAAAAGAAGAGAGCAGCTCCCGGCCGAGCGAGCGGGGCCGGGGGAGCCTAGAGGAGGGAGCTAGGGCTGCCGCGGGGCGGGAGGGAGGGAGGGCGGCAGGCGGCTCGGGTCGATGCCGCCGCCGCCGCCGCTGTTGCTGCCGCCGCCGCCGCCGGGGCTGCTACCGCTGCTGCTGCCACGTGTCCGTCTCCTCCCGCCGTTGCTCTGCGCCCCAGACCCCGCCGCAGCTCAAGCCCGCGCCTCCTCCTCACTTCCTAAAATATGCAACCTGCGTGCTGGCCCCGCCCACGCCTCACACGTCACCGTTACCGGAGCAACCTGACACCGGCCTCGGGGCTGGCTCCGCCCCCGCCCCAAGTCCCACCCCCGGGGCCGGGACCGTGCTGGCTGCGGCCAGTCCCGGCTCCAGGCTGGAGGGCGCCGGGGCCCCGGGTACTGGTGCGCGTGCCGAAGTCCCGGGAGGGTTGTGGGGAGCGCTTCCCCACTGGGCAGCAAAGACTTAAGAGTCCATGGTCCTCCGCGCCCTTCCTTCCGTGACGCGGCCCCAGCGTGACCCGTCTGCTGCGTAGGGCACTGAGGTTTCGCAATGGATGCGGTAAAGTCTCGGCACTGGGCTCCCCTGGTTGTTCCCCTGGTTGCCAGAGACTAGGCACCAAAGCGTAGTACGGAGTTGCTTTTCCAGAGCGTTCGTCTGGGCCTAAGGGATGCCCCAGGGGTCTCGGATGTCTCGATGGCCTGTATCTGAGGTACTTTGCCTCTGCATAACCCAGGACCCACGCCCGTCTGCGGATGGCATCCCTAGGTTCTAAGTGCCTTTTCTTCGGATGCCTCCGCTGCTGACTTAGGGTCCTCGTATTCACTTCTTACTCCACCATCAGAAAATGAGTTTGAGCTGGCCTCGCCAGAGGACTTGAGCACACCACCCCTTGCCACAACTCACACGTCTCACTCCATTCAAGACTCCCGAGTGACAATCCGAAGGTCGTCCAGTGAATTCATTCACACCACTGTGCAAATGAAACCTAGTTGTCGATTTGGGGGATTCTCTTTTTAGGGAAGAAAAACCTGAAACCCCCCAAAATGTGTATCTTTAGCAAGAAAGGGTGGCGCAAAGGGGAGGTGTTTGAAGTCTTATCTGCTTCTTCATTTTGTCCACCTTTGGGATATCAACTCCTCTAGGGCAGTCTTGGGTTTGCGAGGGGCTCAGACCACACTCCACCCCCAACCTTGAGTGCTTCATAACAGAGGCCACAGTGGCTGAAGTTCTCTGACACAGAAAAAAAAAAAAAAAAAGTATATTATCAACAGTTGTCAGGAAGTCAAGTACACTGGGGAACCACAGGATTCACAGGAGAAAGTCACTCCATATCTCTGGGAAATTTCTATGAAAAACAAGGAAAATATTAACTTACTAAGCAAGTTAAAGCAACTCTTATCAACTTCAAGAATTAATTCAACATGAACAAACAAGAATATGAAGCTTGAAAAAAATGGGGAAGGAAAAGAGAAAAAAACTAGCAATTGTGTTATCCTTACATTCTTAGTAAAATTTTCATCCCTTTATAAAAGAAACTTTGCTGGTAAGAGTCCCCTTCCTCTTGTCCAAAGATACATGGTTAAGGGCTTCTGTGTCCTACAGACTTGATTTGATCACTCCCAGGAAGGCGGAATTGTAAACAAAATTCAAGTCAGGGATGCTGGAGGAAGAGCCCCCAAATTCAGAACAGAGTTCCCAATCCTGTTAATTTAATAAAAGGCTACAATGTTATCAAAGCTCTAAAAAAAAAATCCTCATTTCTATGCCTCACAGCCCCCCTTTACTGCTATTCTGTAGCAGGCTTTTACTTGCTAAAGATCTCTAAGCTTGTTTAAGATTAATTACCCCTTGGGCCCTGGTCTGAATGCAGCAACAACAAAATGTAGAAAGCACAAGTCTGAACAATGTAACTTTCTCCTGCCAGCTGATGCCTTATTCTCCCTCCATAAGTAAAATCACCACTCATTCATTTAACAAAACAACCTTTATAAACCAAAGTATTTCCCTTTCTACTAGAGCCTTTTTTTTTTTTTTTTTTTTTGGTAGATGCAGGTTGCTCAAGTCTTCTCAGGAGGACCACAAAGATCTATAGTTGGGTTCTTGGGTACAGAAAGGGTGAAAATAGAAGGAATGTTAACTAAATTCTGGATTTTGATTTTGGCTTCATATAGTAGTTTTTCATATGTCCTTGAATTCTCCCAAGTCAGCAAGGCAAAGAGTGGGAGACTAGAGGCTCAGGGGCCTTCATGAGGCCACTTGTTATTGAAGAAGATTTGTCTCCAAATTGCAAAATGGAAAGCATCTGACTTCTAAAGTTGGGTCTGTGAGCATAGTACTAGTGTTCCATGGGAAAGAGTGATGAAAAGAACCCTACCTGGTTAAAATATGGATCCCTTGTCATGTCTATGGGACCCAGAAAAGGGAAGGCATGGCCAAGACTGAGGTGCAGAATCCTCAGATGTCAAAGTGACACTTTTGAACTTAAATGGCCAAAGGTAGAAAAGTCAATTTCTTGGAAAAGTCTTCTTTTCTAGTCTTAGGAAAGGTTTCTGAATAAAACCTTAGAGATTCAAAATGTAACACTGTCTTTATTTCATGATGAAGAAACAGACTCAGGGAGTGACTAACATTGGATATTCCAAGCATAGTGGCAGGACTTCCAGGTACCTTTTCTAACTCCCAGACAGTGCAAGGGACAAACATGGGTTCTAGAAGAGAGAGGGGGCAGGGGAAGTAATGTTTCTCTATTCTATGTGCTTCTTATCCTATCAGCTCTTTTTAAGCTCCTAGCTTGGAGCACAATTAAACAGATTGGCCCAGAGACTCAGCATTTATAGACCTCAAGGCTGCCAAGCCTGGATAGCTTTAAGGAGGATTTGATCACAACCAAGGAGGGTTGACCCAGTCATTGTGAATAGAGTCAGCAGATGTGTGAAAAATATGATGCAAGTCGGTATTTTGAGCCAAGAATGTTAGCACTTTGGGTAAGTACTTGCTGGATTGAATAAACACATCATTGCAATTAAGGACTTTAGAATATGAGTTGGAGCCCACCCCAAGTTTAGCATTTTCCATAGGAAGGAAAAAAAAAGGGAGGAAATCAATGAGCTAGGAATCTGGAATGACAAGGTTTTTTTTGGTTGTTGTTTTGTTTTGTTTTGCCTAGCTTGCCCTAATAGTTAGCATGAAAACAATCAGCAGGTATTTACCCATTTCCCAGTTTCCCCCAGAAAACCACTCTCCCTGCCCTACAGTCAGCTCTGCACATCATCTCCCAAGTTCTTCCTAGCCCATTTCTACCGTCCTGTGCAAATTTATTTCCCTTCTCCTGTTCAGAAGCAAATCTAGTTCCTCCTGCTTTCAAAGCGTAGTTCTAGGCATGTTGCTGACCTTTATTACGGTCTGCCAGTTAAATAATTCTGACTCCCATTAACTTTCCTCCCAAACCCTATTTTCTTCTCCATTCCTTTTGAAAGCTCTTTAATATTCTTTCCAATGTGTTTTCTACTGCTAAAGGTTGTAGAAGACTGTAAGTGTTGCCTCTGGAAATTTTAAGTGTCAGCATTTACTTGAAAACTGTCATACCTTCTAGATGCTATCAATCAGAATGGAATTACATTTTATTACTTTTACTCAGTATCCTCTTAACATGACTATTACTTATAGTGCTCTTATGAAGAACAGTTCTTATAAATAAACAGCAATAAAGGATTCTTTAGTTGTTTCCCAGGTGTTTTACATTGAATTTTAAAATTAAGATAGGATTCTGTCTGGTAGCACTTTTGCCCCAGACATGGACACACAAACACACACACACACACACACACACACCTCACTTTTCTCCTCATTTCAACTCAAAACATTATAAAATGTTATGATATTCTGGCATTTGAAAACTAACTAATTGTTTTCTACAAATCATCAACTATGGGGGCAATACAAACAAAAATCAAATAACAACAAAGAAGAGGTCTGAAGTGAAAAACTGTCCTCCTACCAGAGTTCTAACTTCATCCATCTACGGAGGTGGTTTGGAGCATGCTTACAAACCAGTATGGGCACGCTGGAAACAGAGAAATGGCAGGAGGTGACTGTCATTCAACTCTGCCTGTTTTGGAAGATGGGCATTAAGGAAATAAGTTGCCATCACAAGGGTGGATGGATTTGCTATTCTTGGCCTTAAACTCCTCTATGGGAAAACAATAGAGAATGTTCTGTGGAAGTTGGTCCTATTGAGAGAAATACTCTGCCAATAAATGCTTTTGCACTAAAGAGGGGTATCAGAGAATGTGCAGATTTTCTTCTCAGTAAAGAACTACCTTAACAGAAGTGAATATGAGGCCATCAAAAAGTGGTTTGTTTCATTTATAAAATTCTGGAGGCTTTTGTAACAGCCGTAGAAGTAACCAAAAAAGTAGGTCAGGTACAAAAATAGTAATCAGCTCAATTCATTTTTAACAGCTTATGTTTTACTCAAGATGCTGCCATTTTAGTGATGGATGACCTCCACGTAGGAACTCTTACAAATAAACCCCTTTCTTTCCCTCTCATAAAGAACCTTCTCTAACCCATAACTCTGGTATTCTTATCTATATAACAAAATTAAGAGTTGATTCATGGGTGGGGGAATGGAGGAACCATTATTTGGTATCTACTTTGAGCCTAGCCCTGTGCTGGGTGCTGGTGTATAAAGATGTACTAAGATGTACTCTCTACTCTCATAAAGCTCCCAATTGGACATAAAAGAAAGACATACAATGAGATGTTAGTAGCACAGGGAGAGGAGCTGTACTTAAAATGGTTATCTCAGAGATGTGAAGGAGGAAGGGGCCAGTTTTGCCTGGAATCAGAAAGCTTCCCTTGCTGGACCTGGAAAGATGGATTGGAAGTCACTAAGTGGCTGTGTGTGTTTGCGAGGAGCCAAGGGACACTGTCAGACACAGTACATGGGCAAAAGTTTTGGAACATAAACAGTCTGTTGGAGGACTGGTCAGCAGTTCAAAATAGCTCAAGCTTATGTTGAGAGAGGGAGAGCCGCAGGGTTCAAAAGATGAGTCTATGGGGGGACCCAGAAGCCTTAGAAGGACTTCAGCCTCATAGCAGGGTTTTAAGCAGGGTTGTGGCATGATCAGATTTGTGCTTTGGAAGGATTTCTTTGGTAGCACCAGAATGCTAGGATAGGACTCCACAACCAGCTCATTTATCAAAGCTCTTCTGATCATATTATAGAATCCAGAATCTCAAGACATCTATATCTTCCTGAATATTTTTGTGACAGCATTCTCAATTTATTTTCCCCTCTCTCTCTCTCTCTCTCTCTCTCTCTCTCTCTCTCTCTCTTTTTTTTTTTTTTTTGTGTGTGTGTGTGACCTAAATGCAGCATGCCTTAATTCCCATTATTACCACGTTATCCCCTACTTTTCCCTAAACGGAGGCTTTCAAATAGCTGGATATGATGAGAAACTGTAATTGAGACATAATTTTAACCATCAGTTAACATACAATTCCCTAATCCTGAAAGATTGTTTAATTTTTTGGAAAGATTCAGGGATTTTATCTGGGTTCCCTGTGTTTTGTTTTTCTAAACATAATTCCAAATAGACCAAGGGCTTTTTTTTTTTTTTTTTTTTTTTTTGGCTTCTGCTTCTCTCAGAGACCAGAGCTTAGTGCAATTCCACTGTCTAAAGAAATTTTTTAAGCCACTTGGCAATGGATATCATCTATAAAGATTAGAATTATGGAGGATAAAGAAAAAGGAGGAAGAGGCCAAATTAATGAATAATTTAGCTTCAATTGTCCAAATAGCTCATGTTAAAGATGTCTGTGTGCCAACAAATCTCAGCTTTTTGCTTTTTTGACAAGTCCCTGCCAACTTGACATTTGACACCTGATTATGAACATGGTGGTAGAGGTCCTGGTGGAGTCGGTGATGGTGATGATGGTAGTGGTGATGAAGGCAATAGTAGAAGATGATAGTGATACTGGTGGTAGTGGGTGGATCCAAAACTGTTGGTCAAATAACAGTATCCCCAAACAAATACCTTCTTCAAACCATACCATTTTCCTTACCTACATGATACTTTTTATTTATAAAAACTATATAGTAACTGTACCACTATGCTGCTATCAGGATCAACATTGTCTACCAGGTAGTAACTGTTCAGAAAAAGTAAGGAATGATCTTGTCTTGATTCCAAATCCCTCCTAAGCCTGGAAAACTCAAAGGCCAAGCAAGAATGAAGGCATCCACAAAAATCAGTCTAGAGGAGGACTGAGAACAGAATCTACTTTATGCTGGCTCTCCTCTTTCCCTAGCAATCTCCTGTCCAACAAAGAAATCTGTCTACTGAAACATAGCCAGCTGGGTCTACCCAGTTGGGAGGTAGAGGTCATTGAACACTCTACCTGTCTGAACTGGTCCTGTGAATACCAAACCATAGGAGAGAAGCAGGGAAATAGGCCCACTACAACATGGCAGCTGGAGTCCAGCTCAGAGATTTTCACCTGCAGAATAAGAAGTCTTGAAAATCCAGGATCTGCAGTTCAGGGGCTGATGCTGAACCTTCCCAGGAAAAAGAAAGCATTGTTTCCAAATGCAATTTAAAACCTTTAAAACCTTTTCTCATTTTTCCTTTTCACTTAAAAAAAAAAAAGATACCATCTGCTAATGCAATCGCTAATTAGAGAGGGAGAGTTATTCTAGCTTCCGAAGAACAGACCCAAGAGGAGGCTGAATTTCAGGCCCGTCACTTCTGTTCCAGGAATAAGACAGGCATCCAAGCAGGCATTGTGCTTGGGACCGGAGCTGCAGAGAGCTGGGGGAGGCCAGGGACATGCTTTCCTCCCATGGCTGTAATCTCATAAACCAGAAGTGCTCAAACTCAATGTCTTGTCTTCTCTTCTCTTCTCTTCTCTTCTCTTCTCTTCTCTTCTCTTCTCTTCTCTTCTCTTCTCTCTCTCTCTCTCTCTCTCTCTCTCTCTCTCTCTCTCTCTCTCTCTCTCTCATTTTTCATAATGGGAAAAAAAAGTGCTGTTAAAGTTTTGAATTAAGAAACAGTTGCCATCTGGGTAATTGAATTCTGCTTGAAGCAGGCCACCTGGTTCACATCAGTGGCTCTTGGCAGGTATGGAAGTGTCAGCTAAGGTCCTGCATTGACTTCTAAACACAGGCTCGCATTCCATGAGCAGTGGAGAAACCTTAATTTCTAAGTAGTGAAAGCCACTTTGTATCAGGTTACCTCCATGCATGCTGGATTTCTCAGGCTGCAGAAACTGAGAATTACAGCAGGAATTGTTGGTCTTGTTCATTTCTAGCCACATGTCTTAAAAAAAACATAAAATCTGAAAGGCCAATTCTCTTTGGCTTCCTGTTTAGACATCCATGTCACAGAAATATGTGTGACTTAAATCACCTGGCTCTCTTCGAGGATGCAGGAGGCTGTTTCCAGTTACTCAAATAATGGAGGCAAGGGTGAGCAGCCTGGCGGGAAATATCAGGCCCTCCTGTTCTCTGCTGCTATTGGTACTGTCAGTCACTCCGGCTCCCCAATGGGAGGCATGTTTGTACAGCATAAACAGCATGTGAGGGTTTCAGTCACCTCAGACTCCCATGTACCAAGAGAACAGGAGTCAGGAGCTCTGCAAATAGCTCTCCAGCCAGACCTGTCTGGGCTAAGTGCATCTTTCACTTACCTTCACAGAGCTGATGTCAGAGCTGATGCCCTATTGCTTAGGACAAGATAAAGCAAGAAACAGACCTGCTTTGAACTTGGGTGGTCTTGAGCAAGTTCTTGTGCTTCTCTTGAGTCCATTTCTTACATATCTGAAATGTCTACAATAGAACTGAGTGCAATTAGGAGATTTATGCAGACAGCATTTGATTCTTGAATTAGGAGGGAAGCTGAGCTTTGGATAAAACTCTAGCTTACAGGCACTTTGGGTTTTAGAAAGGGCACTGAGCTTATGAAGTAAGAATTCTGCAACAGAAATAACCTGGCCCAACCTCTTCTTACAGGATTGGATTGAGGCTGAGAGGGTACAAGTGCTTTCTAGGGTCACAGAGCTGCTGCTTAATGTCAAATCAAGAGCCACAGCTCCTTCTCTTTCCACTGCACCATGATGTTTTCTTAGCTTTAGGGCAACTACAAAGAGTCAACTTCAAGAACCAAAATGTTTTGCTTCTTAAAAAGGGGGAGGGAGTAAATCCAAAACATGTAATTTAAAGGATCAGTTCTCTTAAATATAATTTTCCATGATACCCTGGATTCTTATATAAGCCCATCTTAAAAACCTCACTTTACTCATTTCTTAAGACGGCTGCATTTTAAAGGCGCGCACACACACACACACACACACACACACACACACACACACTACTGTTTTCAATATGTGATAATTCAAGGAAGCAGCTTTCTTTTTTCAACCAGAGAAATTAAGGTGAAGGTGAAATTAAGTTAAAAATATTTTGCAGGATTTCTGGACTCAGGATGACTCCTCACTACTTTTCTGGGAAGACTCTTTTCTCTCCAAGGACAGTTCCCTGGCCCCCACATCACATCTGAGTGGGGGCTCCTTAGGCTATTGGATGACATCACTCAGTTCTACTTCAAGGCTCTCCAACCAGAGCCAGGGAGAACAAGAGGAGACAATAGGAAGAGAATCCTGAAGAGAAGGTAGAGGGCAGTAGTTTAGACAGGGCCTGGATATGGAGCTGGATATTTTATATCCAGCTTAACATGCAGGAAGCAGAAAGTAAGGAGTCAGATGTAGCCAGAGAGCCTCACGTGGCCAGTACCATCTCCCAGAAGGCTCCCTTATGTTCCCTCTGCCTCATGATCTCTTTTCTTAATCCAATAAAGGGGCACTTGCTCAAATTTGAAAAGATGCCATATTATTTTATCCACAGTATCCTGTTCTCAAGCATTCAAGTTCATGAATTTCCTTCTCAAAACGAATTTCTGTCCAATAAGGCTCTTTTGATATTGATCTAGAATCAATCACATTCTAAGCCCATGAGATATTATTGTCTATTTACTCTCCTCGTTCTTGCCAAATGGACAGTGTCTCAAGTCTCCCTGTTCCTTTGCCTACTCCTGTTTCTCTCTCTGCTGCAGCATCTGGCTAACCACATCTCTGCCTTTATGCAAAATGTTTTCTTCTCTGAGCTCTGAACAGATAGGACTTCATCTTCTCACACTGTAATCCATACTCAGTGTGCAGGAAATCAGAAAAATAGGTCCTTATGCTTTGGAATAGAGCTGGGGTCATGGGCAGATGGAGGCAGAGTATTGATTCTAGATTCAGTTCCTGGTCAGGGATGCAGGGAGGCTGGAGGGACCGGTATGTCCTAGTATCCTGGGGACAAGGGCTGTTGTAGGCTTACCAGCAAAACTTCCTTTTCCAACACAGGTATCAGAGATTCCTGTGTTAGCCTCATTTGCTTTTTAAAGGATCCTTCTCATAGAATCCCATGGAGAGCAAAAGGTTTGGTTTTTGTAGAAGACCTATATTGTGATTTTCTGAGGGTGTTGTTCCAATAGCCTCTGTGAACATCTAGAAAATAGGTTTATGGTATGTACTTCTTTTGTGGGTATTTGGATATTGGAAAAATATAAAATATCCAACAATACTTGATTCTCACTGTAGTACATTTCTGGAAGCCACATGGAAAATCCTAAAACGATCTTACCCGTGGGATCTGTGTTATAATTGGATGTTGCATTCTTGACCAAAGACTTGGCATCGGATAAGTCACAGATACTAAATATGTCATAGAGGCAAAGATTCACAGTTTAAATCAGTAGTTCTCAAACCTAGCAGAGCATTAGAATTGTCAAACGAGATTTTTCAAAGAATACTGATGCCTGGGTTCCTCTTGGTACAAATTAAAGTCAAATTTCTATGTATGAAACCAGGTAACCAACATTTTTGTTTGTTTGTCAAGAGCAGGGACCAAAAGAAAGAAATGGTTATCATTTGTCATTTGAAAACAATTAGAACAGCCACTTTCAAGTAAGTTACAAGATTTTTTTTTTTGATTCTCTAAATGGAAATTTAGAGATCCCTCATTTGATGAACAAATCGTTTCACCTGGTAGTGATATGTTGCTTTTTGCATACACTGTGGACCAATTCTGGATTTGAACTAGTAGCCTCAATTGTCCTAAGGCTGATGACTAGTAAGTTAATGGCTGTTGATGAAGATTCCGTGACAAACATAAGTCTTTGTACTGAGAATTTGTTTAGGAATCTGGAAAAGAATGGATATAGTCCTTGTTCTCAAGAAGTGAGCAAGGGGACTTGGGCATGCTGATTCTTAAGTTGGGCTTCTAGCAATTCAGAAACATGTTAATGGTGCCCTTTGCAATAATAGCATTTGTACCTGAAATGATCTCAGCTGGATGGATTCAATTATTTGAAAATTGTGAAAACCAGAGATACATTTTGAGATTCTCAGCTTCCCTAGGCAGAAAGTTAGAGAACTGACTCAGGTTCTGGGCCTCCTCCAAATACAGCAGTGCAAAGAGGAAGTCAGTGCTGGAGAGCCAGTCACCAGGGCAGAGATCAGCTCTGTGCGTGGCTCCCAGGGACTCATAACTGGGGTGGGGAAGAGGCCCCATTAATCTAAGAGGTTGGTTTCCCTTTCAGATTCCAATTCTTTGCCATGAGCTATGTGATTATAGTCATGATCTCATTATTTTGACCTTAAAATACAAGAGTAAAATCAATTTCCCTGTCTACCTCAAAAAGATACCTTAAAGACAAATTAAATTGCATTGAACAGATAGCTGATAGTGTTTTTTTTTTTTTGTAAATTTTCCTCTGATTTTAAGAGTGATATTTGTTAAAGAGGATTCAGGAATTACAAAGAAACTGTTATAGGGACTGGTGTTGTGGCTCAGCATGCATAGGGTGCTAGGTTCGTTCCATGGCACCACATGAAAATAAACGAATAAGGTAAAGGTATTGTGTCCATCTACAAATAAAAAAAGAAAAAAGAAACTGTTATAGAACATAAAGTAGGAAATAAAACTCACCTATATTTGCACTCATTATCCCATAATCATTATTTTAAATGTAATGAAACACAAATGAAGAGCATTCTCAATGTGAAGTTTTATATCCTGTTTTTATATATATAAGATTATATAAGGAATTTTTTCTGCATGTCACAAAATGTTCTTTAAATGTACTACTTCATGACTGTATAGTATTTAATTTTTAGATAATATCATATGTCTGTTCATTGTGAAATATATAATATGAATATTTAAAATACATGGGGAAGTTAATAATCCAAGAAATCTTACTGTGATTTACGACAGGACATTTGGAGATTTTAAAAATATATGGGCAACAGTTGGAAACAATCTCTGAAGCACAGATAATGAGATTTTAAAAACAATCAAGAGCAATTTTATTTTTAAAGGTCAATTCTCTTACAAGGGAAACAGAGAACACACCATAATTGCCTGTAACTACATTTCCATTGACTTCTGAGTGGGAATTTTATCTTTAACACCCCCTACTGGTTTGCCTTATGGTTCTAGTGTTATCATTTTGTTAAAAAAAAAAAGTGATTTCATTAGAGGTCTGCCACCTTTCCAATCCCATTCCATTATTCTTTCTCTCAAAAAATAAAGTGAGAGGGGTACAAACAAAGAAAACCAGAATAATTGATTATTTCTTTATCCAAATCATTCCCCCATGACACCACCCACTATGTGCAATGATCAGAGAATAGAGAAGCTCAGGAGAATGAGATCACCTCAAACTTTCTTTTAAGAACTTTGTAACTTGCTGTATTACTCCTTCATTCAAGGTCATTGCCACGGGCTCTATATCTTGTATTACTCCCTGACAATTATCTCAAGATAAACCAGGAATGTATAGATCCACAGGGACACAGGGGTTAAGTCAGAACAGGGACAATGTGTGTTCATCTTTCTTATTGCTGGCAGATAGGCTCAAGAGTGCTCCTTGGGGTGGCACTTACCTGAGAAGTTGCTTGTTCCACCAAATTGCTTTATGGCAACTTTCCATCCTCATTTTCCTTCTACCACTAAGGTCCATTAGTGCCCTCATGTGACGTGAGGAAACAAGAAATAGTTACTACACTATTTCTTTTTCTTTTTGGGGGGTGGGTGGGTTACTGGGGATTGAACTGAACTCAGGGGCACTCAACCACTGAGCCACATCCTCAGCCCTATTTTGTATTTTATTTAGAGACAGGGTCTCACGGAGTTGCTTAGCACCTCACTGTTGCTGAGGCTGACTTTTGAACCTGTGATTCTCCTGCCTCAGCTTCCAGAGCTTCTGGGATTACGGGCGTGTGCCACCATGCCCATCTACTGCTCCATTTCTGTTAGACCTGGACTCTCTTCATTCATTCAAGTGACATTTATTGAGTGTCCATTCTTTCTGGCACTGATCAAGCTACATGAACAAGACGGATCACATCCCTGTTCCTATGGAGTTTTCAACATAATGTTTCCAGCCTAGTGAATGACATGAAAAATAACAAAGAGACAAACAAGCAAGATAATGAGTAGCTCAAAGGAGACCTAAAGCAGGGTGGTATGACGGAGTGACCTGGGGTGGGGGATACTATTTTGCTAGGAAGGTCAGGAAGGCTGCTTTTTTTCCCCTTTCATTTAAAATTAATTAATTAATTAATTAATTAATTAATTAATTAATTAATTAATTAATTTGTTCTGATTTGTTATACATGACAGGAGAATGCATTCATATTACAGCAGAATTTTTCATTTCTCTGGTTATACGCAAAGTAGAATCACACCATTCGTGTCTTCACACTTGTACCTAGGATAATGATGTCCATCTCGTTTCACCATCTTTCCTCCCCCATGCCCGCTCTCTTCTTCTCCCTCCCCTTTGCCCTATCTAAACCTCTTTCATACTTCCCTTGTTCCCCCCGAGGGCCGCTTTTGCAGAGGTGCCCAGTCTTTGAGCTTGAGTCTTCCCACATAGGTATTGAGCGCCTATTCTTCAAATTTTCCCTGCTCCTTCTCTTTCTGCTACACTCCTCATCACAATTTCAATGATTCCCTCTCTCCTTTTAGCTATAGATCCCTGGGAAAGGTTTATAGGGGTTTCTACAGAATGCTTATGAGATCCTGCCTCTTTCAAATCCATCCTCACTGTGAAATTATCTTTCATTCTAGTATCTCCATTGTAGCTGGAAATAAGACGGATTCTTACTTGTTTCAACCACAGCAGCACCCCGTCATCTGAGGGTTCACTTTCTGAGATTTCAGTTTCCTGTGGTCAATTGCAGTGCAAAAATATTAAATGCAAAATAAACAATTCGTAAATTTTGAATAACTTTTATTATAGTCTATTGTTGTTATTGTTGCATTTATTATTAGTTATTATGATTACCTAACTATTCCTAATTTATAAATTAAAATTTATTGTAAATATGCATATATAGGTAAAAACAAATATATATATATATATATATATATATATATATATATATATATATATATATTTCAATACTATCTGTGCTTCAAGCATTCTCTGAGGGTCTTGGAATGTATCCCCCTAAGATCAGGAGGGGCTGCTGTAAAGGTACTTTTTAATATGCACAAAATTTGCATTTCAATACAGCTAACTTGATTGTACTATTTGGGATTCTGCTGAAATTATCCCTTTGCAGAGGAAGAGTATCTCACCACCCACAGCAGCTTCCTCCTTCACCCAAAAGAACAGATTCCCAGAAAAAAAATGTTCCTTGGACTGCTTCAGGAAGCCCAGGGCCAGTGACAGTCTTCAAGTTGCGGGGCCTCTCCTTTCAGCAGTGACTGATGAATGCACGTGATATGTGGAGACATAGTTATCTCTAATGTTCTTGGCTGGAGTAAATTTGGTAATAATTATAAATCATTGGAAAGAGGTTTTGAAGCTCATAATCCTTTTCTGTCTTTGATCCTTTCTTGCCATTGCTGATTTAAGTATTCATTGCCTTTAGCTTGCAATAGCAGGCATTGGCTCCACATGCCAAATTCTGTGCAAGACACATTTATTTCCTCTTTGAATTGTTGTGACAACTTCTTAGTCAACGTTCATGAAGGGTAAGGTGGTACTCAGAGGGATTATGGACTGGTTCAAAGTCAGAAGTAGAGCAAGGACTACACTCACGTCTTCAGATTCCAGTTTAGCAAGGGCCCTGCAGACAGCAGCTCTCTGTTTCTGTATGTGCGCACGTAGCACAGAGCTACATCTCAAGGAAAGTAATGTAAAACATAATGTGCAAGTAGCTATCTCAGTGAAGATGCTGATCTCTCTGGAGCCTGTGTGGGTCGGTTTTGTTTGTTTGTTTGTTTGTTTTTTCTGTAACTCAAATACCTGACAAGAACAACTCAGAGGAGGAGAGATTTATTTTGGTCTGAAGTTTTGGAGGTTTCAGTTCATGGTTGGTTGGTGCCATTGCTTTGGGCCTGAGCTAAGGAGGAAAATCGTGGCAGAAGGGCACGGCAGGGGAAGGCCGCTCAGCTCTTGGCAGCCAGGAGAGAGGGGGAGTGTGGAGACAGAGAAAGAAACAGAAGAAAGGGCTGGGGACAACTAGAGTTCCCAAGGGCACAACCCCTGCTCTCTGCTTCCTCTAATCTTGCCCTACTTGCTTACGGTTACCACTACTTTTTAGTAGTCGATTCAAATTATTAATCCACCAAATGGATGAATCCAATGATGAATGAATTGAGAGCCCCCATGATCCAATCATTTTTAAAGCCCCACTTCATGCCTCAACACATGAGAATTTGGGGAACATTCCAGATCCAAACCATAAGATGGCCACTGGTCACAAATGAAGCATAAGTATAAAGATATTGACTGGATATAGGTATTAAATATGGTTGCATACGATAGGGTAAATCCCTGAGGTGTGGGTCCCCTCTCTTCAAATGCAACTCTAAAGAGACCACAGGAGTACAAATAGAAAATGAAATATTAATTTATAAGACCATGTTAGAAAATGTAATATTAATTTATAAAACACATGGTTATAAAAGATGTGAATGTTTTTTATTTATATGTAATTTTCAAAAGCAACAAGGTATCTGATATTATATTGATAAAGAATGTATCAGAACTTTATTGAAAAAAAAATCTTCTCTGTTGTTTTATTAAAGGAAAAATGAAAGGCCTCAATAAATATCTGAAACAATTTAGCATTGCACTGATGTCGTATCATTATAATCCCAATGAAAATCAGCAAGAATTGCTAGAATTATAATAAACTGATTTTAACTTTTATATGAAAGAGTCAAGAATCTTAAGTAACTAAAAAAGAACATAAGGATGGGGTCACTCTACTAAAAAATGACACATTTGAGAAAAATATGCAGTTGCAAAGTTTAGGTGCAGAACAAGCAGGTAAACCAGTGAAAAGAATGGAAAGTCCCCAAAACAAACTATACATTTATGAAAAGCAAGTATATGGTAGGAATAACTCAACAAGTCTGGAGCAAATGGATAGACAAAGTAGAAAATACTGTGGAGAAAAGTCTTATTATATACAGAAAATACAGTGGAATCCCTATCTTAACCCATTAAAAAATCGAAATGGATTAATGACAAAGTGTGAAAAGAAAACTATAAAACTAGCAGAGGATAAGGTAGGGAATATCTATCTGTCTTTTGGTGGTAAGGGAATTATTAAATAAAGCCCTAAGCTTCTGCTGTCAAGAGGTAAATGGATTAATTTCACAATAATAAAAAATGAAAGACACAGTTGGATATGAGACATCCTAGACAAGGTTAACAGTGGCAAGTGATTGGTGTCAGTCTGGAAGATATTTGCAATGTCTGAAGCCTTTAAGATTTTAACAGCCACTATGCACGGGGGATTAATGCCAGTCAGCAATAAAAAGACAGAAAAATAATTGAAAAAAAAAGGACAATGGACATGTACAGACAGTTCCCATAGTCATATGAGGAGACAGATGTTCAACTTGACCAGTTGTCACAAAGGAGCTGGTAGAGCACTGTTGAGATGGTGTTTCACCTCTGTCAGATTGGCAAAGCCATGAAGTCACACAACACCAAGCGCCAGGGAGAATAATTTGAAACAAAGTCTTGGCACTACTACTATGGGAGGGTAAAACACTACTGCTCTTCTGGGGAGCAACATCGCAATTTTTATAGAAATTATGCATACATGAGCCTATAACTTAGCAATTTTCTTCTTCATGCCTCAGAGAAACTGTGAGTCAAATCTGCAAATTTCTCTTTATGGGTATTTATCTCTGACCAGCACAGAGAACAGTGTAAATGTAGGAAATTTACAAGGATGCTCATAAAAAGGTTTTTCAGGATGACTGTGCACCTTGAAGCATGTAAGTAAGTACTTTGGTGTGCATTTAATAGAATAGCATGCAGCAGATAGATACCAAATTAGATTTACATATTACACCTGAATATCTCTCAAAAATATAACATTGGCCCATTAAAGTAGGAAATCTAATAACATACAGCCTAATATTATTTAAATATTTTAAAACACAGACACCTAAACACTTTCTAATGGATTCCTGTTTACCTAGACGAACACAGGCAAGTTGGACTAGAAAGATTAAATGCTCTAGGCTTGGACTAGAGAAGGGAGGGAAGTGGGAATTGAGGATGGAAGGCAATTGGAGAAAACGAAACAGAGAGGGTTTCACACATAAGAGGGATCTGCTAGGGAGTTTAGAGAAGGGGAAGGATTGGACTGGTCTCCAGGAGGAAGTCGGATATGAATGGGTGACACAATGTAGTACCTAATGGTGAAAAGTCACCCAGAATTTCAAGAAAAAGTTTCCACTGAGAATGAAATTAGAATCAAAATGTGAAAGAAAACCCCACATCGGACCTATCTGCATATCAGTGACATTTTATATACTTTCTTTTAAAATATATTTTATGTACTTTATATCTCTTTCAGTCTCTGTTAAAAATGGTCATTTTTAACAAAGCTCATTTAGAAGCTTCTCATAAAGCAAAGATATGTCCCTATGATAATCATGAAAAATAAAAATATAGAGTTTCATAGGTCTGTCATATTTTTTTTTCTTTCTTTTTTTTTTTGGGGGGGGGTTGCTTAGGATCAAACCCGGGGCCTTTCACATGCTAGGCAAGAGCTCCACCACTGAGCTTAAGCTACATCCCAGCCCCTTTACGGTTGCTTTTAATATAAAAATTTTGCCCATTACTGGGGTTTCACATGTGTTAGGCAAGCACTCTGCCTTGGAGCTACATCTCTAGACCCTTTCACTTTTCATTTTGAGACAGGGCCTGGCTAAGTTGCCCTGATTGGCCTCAAACTTGTGATCTTCCTGCCACAGTACCTGAGATTATGCACATGTGTCATTGTATCTAGCTAAGTTTACTTCTAACAAAATTATTTCTCATAACTGAGTCCTTGAGTTGCTTATGGAAAAGTAGGAATTTGATTCAGAAAATGTAATCATCAGAAATCCACCTTTTTGGATATTTTTACATCCCCAGATAAGGGATTTTTTACATGCCAGATAGGTAAAGTGAGATGATAGAATTGAAATAAAATATTATTTTTATAGGGGACAATATTGGATTTAAACTGACCAGATAAAATTCAACAGGGATAAATATAAATTTCAGTGTTTAGTTTCAATAAAATCACTTGTCTAAAAAATAATGAGAGAAACCAGCTTCACAATAGTTGGTGTGAACAGGATCTGGGGTATTGAGTGGATCACAGGCTTCATTTGAGTCAATGGTGTAATGTGTCTACGGAGACAGTTGGCCCAGCGTCCTGGCTGCCTTTGCAGATAGGCAAGTGCATGTCACAGGCAACCTGACATATTGTACTCTGTGCTGGGCAGATGTCATCTGGGTGATTATGCCCAATGATCAATGTCAAAAAAATCTTTTTAAAAATTAATCATTTTGATTGTTATAAAAATAATATATTTTGAAAAAAAGATATACCGATAGCCAATAAACATGTCAAAAGATTCTCAGTGTCATTAGTCATTAGAAATGCAAATCAAAGCCATAATTACACCCACTAGAGTAACTATAATAAAAAAGGACATAAACAGGTATTGGTAAGAATGTGGAGAAATGTTGACACATTGCTGATTGGAAATATAAAATGGTGCAACCCCTTTGAAAAAACAGTCTAGCAGTTTTTTTAAAAAAGATTAGTACAGACCATATGACTAAGTTATTCTACTCCTAAAATTAGATTGTAGTGATAATTGCAAATTTCTGTGAATACACTGAAATTCACTGAAGCATACACTTGAGTGAAGTTTATGGTATATAAATTATACCTTGATAAAGCCATTGGAAGGAAGAAAAACCAAATATAATACATATTCACCATAAAAATCCAAACAACATAAAAAGTTAGGAGAAGACCCCACAAAAAGGTAAAGAAAACAAAACAAAATCCTCCAAACCCACCACCATAAATAAGAAGGATCAGCCCTTGGGAAATACATTCTGGGTATTTCTTTATACATACATTCAGGCAGAAAGAGAGACAGATAATTGTAGAAAAATAATTTTGCACATTACCATTCATGCAATTTTGTTTTCTATTACATTATTAAATCAGATTTTGCTTCAACTTAGTGAAATAGGAGTCATAGTTTTAAGAGACGACTAAAAAATGAGGCTCCTGAATCAGATCATTTGGGCTTGCATTGTCCAAATCCCATCAAGTTCTTTAATTTCCTTGTGCCTTGGTCTCCTCATTTACACACTTATCTCCCAGTTTCTATTAAGGGTCATTTAGATAATTTATGTAGAGAAGTTAGCAATAGAGTAGCATTAGATTAATTATTTAATACTGATTTACAGTGATTCCAACATCTTTAAGTCATGCAGAGGAGGAAGTCCAGGATAATAAAAAAACCTAAAACCATGTGTTTTAGTCAGGTATTTCAATGCTGTGACCAAAATACCTGGCAAAACAACACAGAGGGAAAAAGTTTATTTTGGGGGCTCGTGGATTCAGAGGTCTCACTCCATACAGTTATAATTCAGTTAATTCCTATTGGGGGATTAATTCACTAATTGGGTTAAGGTTCTCATAACCCAATCATTTCACCTCTAAACTTTCTTTTATTGTCTCATTCATAAGTTTGAGAAACCATAACAATATCATTCAAAGAATAGCTAATGGTCACTGGAATGGTTTATTTCTTTTAATTAAAAACCATTTTTTAATTCCAGAGGTGGAATTGCTGAATCATACAGAAATTCTATTTTTAGTCTTTTGAGGAACTGCCACATCATCTCCCATTGTATGCTTTGTTTCAATTCCCAATATTGAAAAAAAAATCATCGGGACTTTGATGGAAATTACACCGAATCCGTACATTGCTTTGGGTAGTATTGACATTTTAAGAGTATATCTTTCAATCCATGAACATGGGCTGTGTTTTTATTTATTTATGTCTACTTTAAAATTTTAAGCCATGTTTTGCAGTTTTCATTGTACCAGTCTTTTATCTCCTTGCTTAAGTGAATCATAACTATTTTATTCTTTGTGGTGTTATTATAAATGGAATTGTTTTGTGATTTCCTTTTCATAATGTTAATTGTTTGTGTACAGAAAGGCAAATGGATTTTTTGTGTGCATTAACTTTGTATCTTGCTTGTTGAATTTTCTCATTAACTCTAACATTATTTACATCTTTAGGGTTTTCTACATATGAGATCATGTAATTTGTGAAAAGATATTATTTTACTCCTTCCTTCTCAGTTTGGATGCCTTTCATTGTTTTTCCCTTACCTAATTGCTCTGACTATAAGAGCAATTAGGAATATGAAGAGCAATTGTAGAACTTTAAGTAATATATTGAAAAGAACTGGCAAAAAGTGAATATCTTTGTCTTGTTCCTGATTTTAGAGGAAGAGCTTTCAGTCTTTCATTGAGTGTGATTTTCACTGAGTAGGGTTTTCATATATGGTTTTTATTATGTTCAGGTCCTCTCCTCCAATTCCTAGGTTTTTGAGTATTTTTTTCATGAATTTTGTCTAATGCTTTTTCTGCCCTAATTAAAATCATTGCATGCTTTCCCCCTTTCATTCTGCCAATGTGGTATTATTACATTGATTGGTTTTCATATGCTGAACCATCCTTGCATTCCAGAAACAAATCCCACTTGGACATGGTATATAATCTGATTTTAATATGCAGAGGAATTCAGTTCTTTTTAATTTATCACAAGTTTATTTTGTTTTGCATTTTTTTCTTTTTTATTTATATATGACAGTGGAATGCATTACAATTCATATTACACATATAGAGCACAATTTTTCATATCTCTGGTTGTATACAAAGTATATTCACACCAATTTTTGTCTTCGTACATGTACTTTGGATAATGATGTTCATCACATTCCACCATCATTTCTAAACCCCTGCACCCTCCCTACCCCTCCCACCCCTCTGCCCTATCAAGAGTTCATCTATTCTAAATTCACTATTCTAAATTAAACCCCTATGTCTCACCATGCACAAAACTCAATTCAAGGTGGATCAAGGTCCTAGGAATGAAACCAGAGATCCTATGTCTAATAGAAGAAAAAGTAGACCCTAATCTCCATCATGTGGGATTAGGCCCCAACTTCCTTAATAAGACTCCTATAGCACAAGAATTAAAATCAAGAATCAATAAATGAGGTAGACTCAAACTAAAAAGGTTCTTCTCAGCAAAAGAAACAATCTGAGAGGTGAATAGAGAGCCTATATCTTGGGAGCAAAGTTTTACCCCTCACCCATCAGATAGAGCACTAATCTCTAGGGTATATAAAGAACTCAAAAAGCTAAACATCAAAAACCAAATAACCCAATGAATTCAGTTTTATTGAGAGTTTTTGCATCAGTATTCATCAGGGACATTGGTCTACAGTTTTCTTATAGTGTCTGTCAGGTTTTCATATCAGGGTAATGATGGCCTCATAAGAATGAGTTCAAGAAATAGCCTTTCTTCTTCCATTTCTTGGGAGAGTTTGAGGATTGGTACTAGTTCTTTAAATGTTTGATAGAATTCACCATGCAGTCCAGGGCTTTTCTTTGGAAAAAAATTGAGTATGAATTGAACATCCTTACTAGTAGTAGATCTGTGCTGACTGGCTCTTTTTTTTTTTTTTTTTGTGATGTAGTCTTGGTAGGCACTATCATTAAGTGTTTGTGTCCTTCCTAAAACTTAAATACTCAATGGATCAGTACTAAGAGGGGGATTTAGGAGATGATTAGGTCATGAGGGCTATGCCTCTGGGGTGGGGTCAGCATCTTATAAAAGAGCTTGAAAGAGAGAGCTTATCCCTTTCATCTCCTTATGCTCTTCTCTTTTGCCATGTGAGAACTCAAGTGTTCATTCCCTTTTTGTCCTTTTGTAACTTCCACCATGTGAAGACGTTGCTCGTGGTGACATCACAGAAGTAGAGGACCAGTGGTCTTAAGAGAAATGGAACCTGCTATTGCCTTCATGTTGGACTTTCCAGTCTCCAGAATGGTGAGGAATTAAATTTCTGTACTTCATAAATTCCCAGTCTCAGATATTTGGTTATAGAGGCATACATGATCTGAGACAATAGATTTTGTTTTTTGGAATTTGTCCATTTCATCAAGGTTAACCAATTTGTTAGAACACATTTACTCGTAGTACTTTCTTTTAACTCTTTTTGTTTCTGTAGAATTGGTAGTGATTTCCCTATTTTCATTTTTTGTGTTAGTAATTGTAGTATCTCTCTTTTTTCTTTCTTTTTGTGGTGATGGTAGGGGTGGTACTAGGGATTGAACTCAGGGCCACTCAACCACTGAGCCACATCCCCAGCCCTATTTTGTATTTTATTTAGAGACAGGGTCTCACTGAGTTGCTTAGCACCTTGCTTTTGCTGAGGCTGGCTTTGAACTTGAGATCCTCCTGCCTTAGCCTCCAGAGCTGCTGGGATTATAGGCATGTGCCACTGTGCCTGGCTGCTTCTCTCTTTTTTCTTGGTCCACTTAGTTAAGGGTTTATCTATTTGTTGACCCTTTTAGAGAAACAATTTTCATTTTCATAATTTTTGCCTCTTGTTTTTTCTAGACTTTATTTTGTTGTTTTCTGCTCTAATCTTAATTATTTCCATTTTCTTTTTTCTGCTAGATTTGGGGTTTTGTTTGTTTATTTCCTTAAATTTTTAAAGTCAGGTTGCTGATTTAATATATTTCTTGTTTTTCCTTGTAAGCTTTTACAGCTACATATATTTTCCTTGGCACTGGTTTCGCTATGCCCCTGAAAGTTTTGGAATGCTATATTTTCAGTTTGGTTCATATCTAAGTATTTTTTAATTTTCTCTGTGATTAAAGAAGGACATTTTAAGATGAAAAAAAAGGTAAATCCATCAGAAAGACATGTTTTAGTCAGCTTTTTTTGGTTGTTGTGACCAAAAGGCTTGATAAGAACGATTTTAAAAGAGGAAAAGTCTATTTGGTGCTCACAATTTCAGAGGTTCTCAGTCATAGACAACTGACTCCATTGCTCTGAGCCTAAGACGAGGCAGAATCTCATGGCAGAAGGTTGTGGAGGATAAAAGCGGCTCAGGACATGGGAATCAGGAAGCAGAGAGAGAGAGCTCCACTCACCAGGGACAAAATATAAACCCCAAAGTCACACTTCCAGTGACCCACCTCCTCCTCCAACCACACTCTACCTTATCACCTAGTTAACCCACATCAGTGGGCTAATTTGAATCATAACAAAGTTGATAATCATCTATTAAGAATGTTAGCCTTAGCTGGGCCTGGTGATGCGTGTTTGTAATCCCAGTTACTCAGGAGGCTGAGGCAGAAGGACTACAAATTTAAGGCCAGATGGCAATTGAGCAAGACCCTGTCTTACCATATAGTCAAATTGGCTGAGGAAGTAGCTCAATGAGTGAGCATTTGCCTAGCTCGTGTGAGGCCCTGAGTTCAATTCCCAGTACTGGACAAAGGAAAGTGAAGAAATGTCAGTCCTTCCATTAAGATGCCCGTGGTCTTGGAGCTAGCTACATAGTCCCTTCATCCAAAGAAGACTCTCATTCAAAGAAGGTATAGCCAGGATGACTATGATCTCTCCCAGGACCATAGAAGGCCAATATCACAGGGAAATTCTGTAAGATTTCATAGACTCTGCCTCAGAGTTATTCCTCATGAAGAATAAGGAAGCTGGGTTATTTATATGTTAACTCCCTATCCATCACGGTTGAGGATTGCTTCTGGGGCATTAACTCTCTGAAAATCCCTGCTTGTCTTATATATAGGCTAAGCCTATTCTTGAAGCTGGAAAAACCCAGGGAGTTGCAGGTGTTTACATAAGGAGCCTTGGGATGTCAGTATTTGCTACAGCATCCTAGTCTTCGGCTGTATTAATTGGCTTTATGTTACCACAGTAAATACCGGAGGCAGCTGACTTAGGTTTATTTAGGTCATAGTTTTGGAGGCTCCGTGAGTCCCAGTGACAGAGCATAGGCTTCCTGAGAGCTGCTTCTTGACCACATCACCTTATGGTATCTGGTGGATGGCAATGACAAGGGTACAGGTTGGAAGCAAGCAAGTGATCATATCTTGAACAAGGAGCAGAGGGAGAGAGGACTGTTGGGGCTCCACAATCTCTTTTGAGGGCATGCCCCCAGTGACCTCCCACTGGGCTCCACGGAGGGAAGCCCTATGTGAAATTCATGAGAATCTTCCCTCAGCATAAAAGCCAGAGAGAGATAGGCACGGATCTCCCAGATGGGCCTAACCCGTTAGGAACCGAACTGCCCACCTTTAACCTTTTTTGGAAAAGAACATTCTATAGAATCTCTTTGACGTTTCCCGATATAAATTAAGCAGGTGTGGGCTCCATTTTGTCCAGAAGCTCTATCGGGCTGATCAACTTGCGCGTCCTCCTACCCACTTTTGAAACTACACTGTGAGGATGGCCTTAGGCCTGAGCCTAATGAAACAAACCTGCAGTCTCACCAGGCACACCCACAGAGCCCTCCAGTGTAGCCACAGACAAGTTCCTCCCCTCACCCTGATAAGCAGAGTGAAGCCCCTGGCAGGCTGTCCTCGCCTGATAAGAGGAAAAGTGGAGAAGATCAGGGTGGAGACCACCAGACCAGATGTTTCTGACCCCAGGGTAAATGATGTCACTTAGAAATCGGTGGTAGCTGATAAGGATTGAAAGGGGGGTGAAAAAAAAACCCCAAAGTTTAGTATAAATAATAGAGCAAATGAGCAGAGATTCAGCCAACCGAAACAAGGATGCCCTCCAGCTGCAGAGCCTGATGAGGACCTGACATCCCATCACTTGTCATCGTTTCCTGAGCCTCTGCGTGATCCTCATCACTCTCCAACTCTACCGCCTCCTCTGGACCTTGGTGAGAGCCGCAACTTCTCCCTAGGACCCTCTCCTCAACCAGTCGTCCACTCCACACCAGGAAAAGCCTGCCTTGGTTCGGGACCTGGTCACTGCGGTCTGAGTGAGTGTGCATCTGCTGGACTCAAAGCCTAAGGCTTAAGACTTTTGAACTTAGCCTGCAGAGGGAATGTCTGTCATGAGCCTGTCATGATTAAGTGTGTTTGCAGTGCTTAGAATTAATCTAGAATTGTTTGCTGTGAATTGATTATGTCTATTGCAGTGCCTGGCATTAAGGATTGTCGTTTTCTTGATTAAGAACCTATAGAGTGAAACTGCATTGAGTAATTTGAGAGAATAAAACGTTGAAAGGGGCAGAAGTACGTGGACATTCTTTATTTCTCCCCTAGACTGCACACGTAGCAATTTTACCCCCTCGTGACGTACTCTCTGTGTTCTGTGTTTTTTTCGATGTTTTATTTCTCTTGACTTTTATTTCTCAGCCAGCCCATTCCACCGGAGGGGAAGCCCATTCCCACTAATCTATCACCACACTGTCTAGTGTCACTTCTCATCTCTCTGGACTTTCCTCCATAAGTTTTGCTTTTAAAGCAAATGTATTATTTATTTACATGGAAATACAAACAGGCCAGAAAGGGGTCTTAAGGGCTTCCTTAGTGATTGCCAACTTGAGTTTCAATGGTTCGGTGAGGGGGGCCATCAAATTTGTTTTTCTCTCCAGTTAGGCTGGAAGCCTTTGAGGGCAGGCAGCACTTACATCTTTTCCTACCACACAGCTCCGGGCATGCAGCTGAGAACCCAGCCTTAGCAATAGTCGCCATGTGTTGACCTGCTCTCAACAGGGCCACTTAGTCACTGGGCACTGTGGGAACAGTGGCTTGGGCCTACACTACGTTCAGGAGACATAAAAATATTTTAATCTCTTTTAAAATCAGTAAAATATAAGTATAGCATAACTATATATATATATATACATGAGTATATATCATAATTATATATATAACTCTGTGTGTGTGTGTGTGTGTGTGTATGTGTGTGTGTGTATAAATGAATCCAGCTGGATTATATTTGTCTTTATACCAGCTAGTCATAAAATATCATTTTTTAATATTTTATCTTTCTTTTTATGGAAAAAGGGCTCATAGAGACCCAGGTGCCCAGAGCCCATGGAAGCAATAATGCAGCCCTGACTCCCAGTTTAGCATCCCCTTCTTACCATGAATTTGGAAGCTTCTGGACTTTTTGGGACTCTACTATTGTTGCAACTTTTCATTTGTGTTTGAAGAGCTCCGAGAACAGCATATTCTCTACCTCGTCCTGCTTCTCTTTAAGACTCTAGGACAAGAATAGCCCCAAGGCCTTTTAGACTGGTTGAACTGAAGATAAGTTTAAATTTAAGAGGCTCTAACTTCAAACATGGGAGATAAGATGAAAAAAGAAATCCAGACAGCCTGCTTTAATTCTATCCCAATCAAACTTTTATTTCAAAGAACTATTTAAAGGACCTGACATATGTGAAAAAACAAAACTCTTTTTTTAAACCTTTGGGGATATGACAAAGAGCCTGAAATGAGACCCCCTCCTTCCTGCAGTGCTAGCTACCCTGTGAGTGCCAAGGGATGGGCCATGCAGGGAGGATAGCTCTGTTTCGCCCGTCCCAGGGCCATCTGTGGCACAAATTGTGTGCTTCCTGGACTCCCCTGCAAGTTGCAAGCTGCAAGTGTTTGCCCAGCAAATCAGGTTAACATGAACAAAGGCAGCCTTGAGGGGGATGTCTCCAGAGGGCATTTGCAGGCCAAAGGGTGTGCATAATGTGCAGTGGGTAGGGATGGAGTGGAGCAGGTTGGGGAGGCGGAAAGATGTTGCTAGGCAACCAGTCCCCGGTGCCTTTGTAAATGGGGATATATTTTATTTGGAGCAGCAGCTGGCAGCCACCACCTTCTTCTTTCTGTCTCCTCCCTCTACCTTGCTTAGAACACAGACCTGGGCTGTAGATCTCAGACAGGTCTTGGGAGGATAGAATAGGAAACCTGGTTAGAGCTATAGGAAAAAAACATGTGCACGGAAATGCAAGTTACTTTACAGAATGGCCTAAACCTGGTAGAAACTGGACATTTATACCTACTAGGCAAGATCTTTAGCTAGTTTATTTAATATCTTCAACATTCAAGTTCCTGGGTGGTAAAATTGGGAACATAAATCTTTTACAGGAATACTGTGAAGATTAGAGAAACTATAAGCAGAGGACCTAGTCTAGTACCCAGAAAACAGAAGATGTTCAAAACTCAGTGGCACAGGCCCAGGCTCTGGGTTACTGGTGTTCTCATCTCAGTTCTACCACTTAGTTGTATGACCATACACATGATCTTCAAACTTTCAGTGCTAGCATGGTCTTTTCATCTATGAAATGGGGGGGATGGTAGTGGTAGTAGTTTCCATCAGTGTCATTTTGCAGGTTAGAAGCATTAATCATACAACATACTTTGAATAGTGCTGGACACATAGTAAGCACTCAGTATATGCTAATGATTATTTGTAGCATCACATGCAGCATGTCTGAGACCTTAGGCCATGTATGACAGGTGAGTGGGGGCTGGAGAAGCCAACTTCCTTAGCTCATTATTTAAAGGCTTTCAGTTTTGGCCAGCAAGGGTGGAAGAGGTAGAAACTTCAGTGCTGTGTTAAGCAAAGACTTTTGTAAAATCTAGATTGTTTGATAAACTGTATGACATTGGACAAGTCACTTAAACTCTTTTGTGTATAACAGACCATCAAATAAAATGTATCAAAAAGGCACCTAATTATGGCAAATGGTGTAGCCAGATACCCGGCTCAAGGTTTCACTAGATTGAAATGCCTAGATTGGCTGGGGCTACTGATCTCATCTGGGGCTTGGAGGTCTTCTTCCAAACTCATTCTCGTTATTTGCAGATTCATTTCCTTCTAGTTGTAGGTCTAAGGTCTCTGTTTCTTTGAAAGTTATCAGCTAGTGATTATTCTCAGCTCCTAGAGGTATCTGTCTTCCTTTCTGGGTGGCTTTTTCCTGCTTCAAGCCAGCAATGGTACATGGAATCCTTTAATGCTTTCAACCTCCGACTTCTGCCACCAGCTCGAGAAAACTCTCTCCTTTTAAAAAGTTTATGTGATTGGGTGAGGCCCATCTGGATAATCTTCTTAAGTTTAACTGATCTAGAACTTTAATCACATTGATAAAAATCCCTTCACAGAAGGGAAGGTGTTAATGTTGGCTGAAGACCTGGAAGAAGGTATATGAATGAGAATCTTGGAAGGTCATCTCAGAATTCTGCCTGCCCCACCTTCCATACCCCCATCCTAATTCATTCAGGTTGTAAGAACAAAACTCCTTAGTGTAGGTAATTCACAAACAACTGATTTCACTCCAAACAGTTCTGGAGGCTGGAAGTCTAAGGTCAAGGTAGCAGGAGAGTTTAGTCTGGTTAGGCCTTACTTTCTGCTTCATAGATGGCACCTTCTTGCTGAGTCTTTTCACTGCAAAAGAAATGAAGGATCTCCCTCAGGCCTCCTTTATAAGAGCGCTAATCCCACCAATGAGGGCATAGCTCTCAGAACTAACCACCTCCCAAATACCCAATCCCTTGTACTCCTACATTAGGGATTAGGTTTTAACATAGATTTGGGAGGGATACAAATATTCAGGCCCTAGTCTCTCTATGTCCTAGATTCTAATCCTCAGGGTCTGTGTTCCAAGCATCTTTATGTTTCTGGATTCTAGCAGATTATCTGCCAAATCTATTTTTCCTAACAAATATTTCTTAAAGGAATAAAACAAACTCTTTTCTTTTTTCTTTTTGGATAGAATTACTAGACTAGTCATTAAGAACAACGCTACCAACAGAGAACGGTATGATATTGGAGTTAAAGTGTACATATAAACGGTCAAAGAGGAATCTCTCAATCGTTCCAAGAATCCACATATTTCCAGCATGGTGTTAATTGGACCAGATCTCCCTGGTTCTCAGCACTGTATTCTTTACAATGCAGAATGATTTTTTTTGCACTACCTTTTTTTGGCAGACTTGGCAAACTGCTGACTCATATTAAATACGTGGTTCACTTGAAGCTTTTCTCCATTAACTGTGTTGTACCAGTCTGTCCTATTTTTACTTGGACAGGATTATATGCTGCTTCCTACTCATTTTCAAGGGTTCTGACCTGTCATTTCAGCCTGTTGGAGACCTTCAGAAATTCTGATTTTATTATTCGATGTCTTTGATCTCCAGTCTAACTCTGTAACACTTCAAAATATAATAAGCACATTTTCTTTGTCTTTGTCCAAATAGTTCATAAAAGTGTTGAATGAGACAGGGCCAAATTCAAAGCCCCGAGGCATGGTACTTGTTTCACGTTAACGATGATTTAATCAACACTCTTTGCATAAAGATTACTCAACCTGTGATGAATCAGCTCTTACTTTTATTTCTCCCTATTAACACAAGCATATTATGAAAGACTTAATGAAATGTTTGGCTGAACCTCAGCTACACAGTGTAACCCCATTTAATTATACTCGCAGGTTTACAATACATATCTTTTGCACACATCAGGAAATTTTCTTACATATTCTCCGATGTGCTCTGTCTTGGAGGACTGCATATGGTTTTAGTGCAGAGACATGGGGAGCCTTTAACTTCCAGCTTTTATCTACTGTCTTCTAATATTTTCTCAGTAACAGAGGATCTTAGTGGCCCTTATTGTTGATTTCTAAGGTGGCAAGCATTTCTACCTCCTCATTCTGTGGCTGATGGGAATTTCCACTTGGGAAAAGAGATGACTGTCCTGACTTGTGAGGATTAAAGATTGGGCTGCAGGATGGAAGCAGATGATATGTCCCCTCATGATAGAGATTCTCACTGAGGAGTTTGGTTCTATGTACGATTTTTTTCTCCTTGATCAATTCTTTCATACTTGCAGTTTTCCAACTCTCCTTAATCATCACATTCTAGGAAAATCAGAATTCTCTTGTTCACAGGAAAAGATGGGGGCTCCATATACTGGAGTTTTTTAGTTCAGAAGTTTTCCTTTGATGAAAGAATAGATACACCCAAACCCCTAAATGGACCAGTGATGGCATCAGAAGAGAAATGTACTTTAAAAGTTCTGTGAACTAATGTCTGTGAATTAAGGGGACAAGAGAAAGAGAGTGAGGAAAAATGAGCTATCGCAGTATCTTTAAGATGGCCTCAATGACCCCTGTCTTCTGGCATTCACACTTTTTTGTATTCCCCTCCCACATTGTACCAAGGGTAATTTCTGTGAACAGTAGATTATAACAAGATGTGATGCTAGTTCAAGTGCAGATTAGGTACAAAACTCATTGCAGCTCCATCTTGGTTGCTCTCTCTGTCTTTCCTTGACCAATCAAATGAAGGGAAGGCAGCTGCCCTGGGAGCATCCTATAGAGAGACCTGTGCAGGGAGGAACCAAAGCCTCTGGCAATGAGCCAGCAGGAGATCTTTCCAACAGCTACGAGAGGGACTTGTACATGGGTCTTCCAACCCAGGTCAGGCCTGCAGAGGACTATCGCACTGGCCAACATATTGACAGCAAGTTCATTAAAGACCCTGACCAGAGCACCCAGCCTTGTCACCCTGGCTTCCCAATCCTCAGAGGATATATGAGATAAAACAGTTTGGTTCTTTTGAGCTGGTAAAATTTGAAGAAATTTGTTATGCAGCAATAAATAACTCATAGACTAGGGAGTGCTAAACGAGATGATTAGATTTCCTTAAGAGAAGTGAATAAAATGTTAAATTCTTAGAAAGCAGTGAATGACTGGTGAATGTCAAGGACCAGAACACTGCAGGATAATGGGCTTTGTAAAACATATGCACGTAAAGATAGAGTAACAAGTAACCTTCCCTCAGACTCCTCAAGAGCAACTCTGATGTTTGGGCTTTATTTTCTCAGTTCTTTTTCTAGTCAATTATAATCTCACACACAGTTATAAAACCTGCTTTATGTGTATGTGTACTGTTGAACAAGTTTCATTTTATTGTTTTACAGTACATCCTCACTTCTGCCCATGCCAGTAGACTTGGTTCCAACATAATTGTTTTAAAAAGTACATTATACCCCACATGTGATGTTGTCTAATTTATTTAAGCATTACTTCATCTGTATTAATTTATAATATTTTGTTAATTAATATCCTTATTTGCCATCACACACAATGCCACAATACATCCTTTGGCACACGAACAGATATTTCTGTAGGATAAATTTCTAGATGTCGAATTGAGGAATGAAAAGTGTGTTGATTTAAGATTTTGAGATATTATGCTTAATTATCCTTCACCAATGTTTTTCTTTTTTTTCCTCTCACTAATTTTCTCATATCCTAACACCAGATAGTAACTTTAAACGTTTTGCTTTCCAATTTGATGAGCAAAATTGGAAAACAAAACCTTTTCCACTTATTCATAATTTCATGGTCCTGATTTCTGACAAGAAATCCACAGTCATTTGAATTGTTCTCCTTTGTGTATCTTTCTGGATGCTTTCAAAGGTTCTCTTCATCTTAGTTTTCAGCAGTTGGATTACAATGTATCTGGACATGGCCTTGGGATTTATCCTATTTGGAGTTCACTAAGCTTCTTGAATCTGTGGATTTATATCCTTTGCCAAATTTGGAAAGTTTTTAGTCATTATTTTTTCCGGGATTTTTTTTTTCTTTCTGCTCTGCCTTATTTTTTTTCTTCTTTTCTGGCGCTCGGGGATGACACAAATGTTAAACATTTGGTATTGTTTCACTGATCCCTAAGATCTGTCCTTTTTTGTTTTTCCTCTCTTGCATTATATTGGATAATTTCTATTTGTATATAGAGGAAGTTTTAAATTTTCAGTCCTAAAATTTACATTTGGATCTTCTTTATACTTTCTGCTTCTCTGCTGAGACCTTTTTATCTTTCCACTTACTTCAAGAGTGTTCTCCCTTACTTCCTGGAATATTTTATAAAAGCTATTTAAAGTCTTTGTCAGAAAATTCCAACATCTGCATCATCTCAGTGCTGACGTCTTTTGGATGTTTTCACTGAGTTGAGATTTAGTGGTTCTTCGTATACCGAGGACTGAAGGAAGAATAAAGTGGTCTCCAAAAACTCCTGTCTTAATTCTCTGAGAGTTGACTTGGCTATGCAATATGACACAAAGGAATTAAGGTTGCACATGCAAATCAAGATTTCTTGTTTGCTGACTTTGAGGTGGGGACAGTATACGGGATTATCCAGGTGGATCAAATGTAATCACAGGCATTCTTCAGAGCAGAGAACATTTCCCGGCTGTGGTCAGAAAGGGATGTGACCCTAGAAGAAGGGTCAGAGAAAAGTTATGTTGCTGACTTTGAAGATGAAGGAAGGGGTCCCGACCATAAGATATGTGGGAGGCTCTTAGAAACCAGAAAAGGCAGGGAGACAGATTCTCCCTTAGGGCCTCCAACAGGAATCAGCCCTGCTGGTACCCAGAGTTGGCCTGGTGAGGCTGATTTGGGACTTTTGAACTACAGAACTTTACAATAAGAAAATTTAAGCCCTAAGTTTGTGTCCTTTGGTTCCTGCAGCAATAGGGAATTACGTCAAGTGATTTTGGATTGTATTCTAAACACTTTGAATTTATGTGATGAGAAACTTGGTTTTGTTTGTATCTTATGTGAGTATTAATATTTATGCTTTACGAGGCAATCAACCTGGACAGATTTAGGCTGAAAATTCTGCCAGCCTTCTGCAAGTTGTCGTTTTTATCATCCGTTTTGTTTTCTAAGCATTTGCAGAAAGCAGATCTTTCTCGTGTGTGTGCCACTGGGTGGCCAGTCTTGGACCTGGGGAGGAGGGGTGAGTCCTCAATTCATTTCTCATGGGCTCCGGTGTGCTGTCTTGGATCAGCGCCCCAGGCCCCAGCATAAGATGGAGACCAGGGGGCTGTGTCTGGGGCCACTTTCCTGAGTTCCTCTCTTTCTGTGCTCTCTCTAGTACTTTCCAGTCCTCTGTGGCTCCCCTTTCCCTCCTCTGCCAGGAAGCTGTTGCTATACTGCACATTTCCTATGGCCCTGTAGTGGGAGAATAGAGAAAGGGTTGGGGGGAAAGGATGGAGGTTTTACTCATTCTCTTGGGACCTCAGCTCATCCAAGCAAAAGGGAAGATTTCCCTATGACCTTCACTGCAGCTGCTGCCACCATGACCACTGCTGCTGGTGCCACAGGATTGCCTGGGATTGGAGAAAAGGAAGAAAAGGAAAAAAAAAATACAAAACAACAACAAGAGGATGATTTTTTTTTTCACTCTCTCTGAGCATTAACTTATCCTTGAGCTAGAACCAGAAGACTCGCTCTCTCCATACCTGGTGCCTGCTTCCAATTTTAGGGAGGGGAAGTTCAGGGGACAAATGGGACACCCATGGCTGGTTGAATAGCACTTCAAATTCTGGTATTCTCCAATCCACCTGTTACTTTTCAGGCCACTGGGGTTTTGTTGTGGCATTCCATGGGACAGGTGGGCAGGACGCATTTGTTCCATCTCATCTGGAATATGAGCCCTTGCCTGGCCTCTTGGTGGCCACTAATGCTTACACTTGCCCATGGGGTTGCTTTTCTAATAGGACTGGCTGTGCCAAATTTTTCCTTGGGAACAGACCATAGTCTAATCTAGACGAAGCATGGTGGTGGAGTGTTAGTAACCCATTATTGCCTACTCTAAAATTTTTATTGGAAAAGCCATATAGAAACCAAGCTCTGTCTAGATATTCTTGCAGGAAGAAACACAGAGGCAGTTGAATGTGGTATTTCACCAGCAACAAAGAGATCTACTGAGAATGACCTAATCTTCCCCTTGAATCATTTCATGACACTAACATTTCAGCACATTGCCTATAGCAAACTCTTGCCATTCATCCATTCATTAGCTCTGCCCTTCTGAGAAACAAGTGAAAACCTTTAAGTGGTGTGGCTAAGAGGTGGTTCAGGGTGAGTCGCCTCTGGCCCAGAGCTACATATATGCCTGAATGATGGGACAGATCTCTTAGACTAGGTTCCTTATTGCCATTTGGGAAAGATCCGAATCACTGCTTGTGTTCAAAGGTCATTGATTGTATTGCCAGGGAGGGCTTTTATCTTTCCTTTATATTCTGAGAAATGCTGGTACTAACTTTATATATTTTCTTTCTCCAGTTGGCGTATCCCTGCAGATCAGATCCTCAAAAAGGAGCAATTTGCTGACCATCTCTCTGTGTTCTGCTTCTTTGTTTGTGATTGTTCTGTGGCAAAGTCATGTCTTTAAACTCCTTCTAGTAGGAACAATAACTTCTGAACTAAAAACGGTTTACTCTCATTGGGAAGAAAAGGGGGGGTGGCTGGGATACTTCTGGTAGTGATAAGCACATTCCTGTGGATCCATCCTTACCCAACTGTCATGTAGGCCAGGGCTTACGGAGCATGACCTCGAATATGAATCATCTGAGGATTTTGTTAAAATACACATTCTGATTGAGTTGGTCGGGTGGGCTGAGCTTTTGCATTTCTAATACTCTCCCGTGAGATTGATACTGCTGGGTCAAGAATGAAGCCTGCATGAGAACATCTATCATTTGTATTTAAAGAGCTTTACTGCCAATGGCAGTGGTTAAAAGAAAAAAAGAAAGAGGCAGACACATAATTTAAGAGGCAGTTACATAATTTTAAAAAAATTTTACTAGATTCTTCTGGTCATAGTCTCAATTAGGTTGCCTGGGAAGCTAACTCTGAGGTGGAGACTGGCTTGCAAAAATATGTGGGAAAAAGCTCGTGAGACTTATACCCGTGGACGAAGTCGAGCTGTGACTCAGTCTCCCCATGAAACAGGGACATTGCTATAGAGTTGTCCTGAGTTCCAGAGAAGGGGGCTGAGGCTTTGTAGCCCATTCCAATAAGCCTTTGGAGGCGGGCTGCCTCAGGAAGGATGTGACCTTGACCAAGGTGATTCCCTTTACAGTCTATTTGCAGGCAGTGTAACCAGCACCTGGAGGACCATCTGTCGGTGGGCCCACACCTGCATAGACCCTGGTCCCCAGTGCCTCTCTTGCTTGTGAGCTAGCTTAGTGGCATCCTTTTCAACCTTATGCTGAAATAAACACCCTCAGTCAAAATCCCTTCTCACTGCCTTGGCCTACTTGCCAACTATTTGTCAATCAGTGTTGACTCATGCCCCAAGGTGGATAGTTGGCATTTCTAAGAATTTCTAAGTTAGATTTTAATGCTGCAAAGTTTCCATCTAATGTTTGCACATAGATTCCTGCTACATCAGAGTTTCTCGTGGTCAAGAGAAAAGTTTCTGAGGCTGAGAAAGAGACTGAGGCCTGAAAAGAGAAGGGTTCTCTTTCGTGCAGGGAACAAAGGAATTGACGTATAGGAGGCTTCATTAAAAGGAAGAGAGTAGTGCTGGGGATGTATTTCAGTAAGAGAGTGCTTGCTTGGCATGCACCAGGCCCTGGGTTCAATCCCAGCACTTTAAAAATAAGAAAGAAGAAGAAACAAAGACTAGAAAATCCAATTTGTAGAGTAGTGAAAACAGGAAGGGCCTAGGCCAGGCTGTGTTTAATGATTTAAACATGTACCCTGCTGATTGTGTAATGTTAACTTTAACCTTTGCTAAATTTGTACCCTGAAAGTCCTTCACACTTGAGTAAAAATAATTGTGCACCTGGATGGCTCCTGTGCTTGATGACTGTATAGGGAAATGGTCTGGAGGTACCGGCAGAGGATGGGAGAAGGGCCAGGAATTGCTGGGCAGGCTATTTGGAGCCATCTTGCCTATTGAAATATTATAGACAGTAACAGCAGAGAGTTGTCCAATAACTGGAGGCAGCTGGTGAAGTGAGGAAGCTGGGGACTGCATCAGACCCACCATTGCCTCCACCCCATGCTCTGCCAGCGTTTCCACCCCGTGCTGAACTGTGATGTTCAGGAACAAATCTTCTGGCATGAGCTAGATCCTTGCAGCCAGAACATTGGGAAATCCAGTCCCTGGGTATGAGAAATATAGATACCAGAGGATATGTGCATGGGAAAGAACCCAAGGGTCTGGGCAGGAGCTTTTCACCAAGGCAGGCACAAGAATGAAAGGGCACACATGCCCCACCCTGGAGCAGTGGCTCAGTCACTAGGAGGACTGATCAGGCTGCGGCTGGACACAGGTTGGTGACCAATGGTGACCAAAGGCACACGTTCAAGTGTCCAGGCAGCAAGGGCTCTAAGTTTAACTCTGCTGCCTACGCTGAAGAAAGTACAAGACCATTAATTTAAAAACCCAAACCTGGCTGTGCTTTTTTTCACTGGTGTGGCCCAAAGAACCAAAAGCATCGATTGTTACTGTTCATTTTCTCCAGCTCCACGCCCCGCTCGCTGTAGCATGGGCATTTTCTGTTTTCTATGTTCATGTTCAGAGACAAGATAGGAAATGGCATCTGAGGTATATGGAAGGACTGTGTTGAATATGTGGGTGATCACGTGATGCGTATTATAGGGGCTGGGTTGGCAAAGAATCTCCTCACACAGGTGTGAGTGGCATGAAGTGTGTCTGACAGAAAGAAGAGATGCCTGGCTCATCTCCTGCTGCCTCTCCCCTCTCCCCTGGGAGATCTTCCTGAGAGTTTAATGCACATGACCAGAAAACCCACAAAATTGAAGGTGCTCAGACACTGCCCCCACCAAATACAGCACTGCAAAGGATTGAAAGGACTGAACCACATGCCCAGCCACTGATTTACAGGAATAGTCATTCTGGCAAAAAAAAAAAAAAAAAAAAAAAGGAGAGAGCAAGCCTAAGTACATGTATGGTGTGACTCTACTTTGTATACCACCAGAGATATGAAAAATTGTGCTCTATATATGTAATATGAATTATAATGCATTCTACTGTCATATATAACAAATTCGAATACAAAATAAAAAATAAATACTTAAAAAAAGAGCGAGCATAGGGAATGGAAGAATTCAGATATATTGATCCCATACCAAATATCTTTCACAACTTCAGAATTATCCATCCTCCTTTTCTCCTTTATTGAATGGCTTTAGGCTCCATTTTTGCTACTGCTGCCTAAATGTAAAGAGAAAAGATGAATCAAATTTATTGAGAAGTTACTATAAAATTTATATATGAATCTAATTTAATGCTCATTGCAGTCCAACTAATACACATACATACATAATTGAATTTTATATAATGTATAATTTGTACAGATATGTGTATATATAAATGTTTAAATGTGTGTGTGTGTGTGTGTGTGTGTGTATGTGTATAAAATAAATATTTGAGTGTTTCCCTGTGGGTCAGACTATCTAGAAACCAGAGCCAGGAAATGCTAGGGCTCATGGCTACCTGATGTGGGATCCTGCTTGTTTGTGGTGGTTTGGCCAAGCCCTGAATGATAGGTTGAGCAATATGAAATAAGATCCATGTTGGTGTCTTGCTTCGGTCTCTGAGGGAAACTCAGAGAGAAAGGGTATACTTTTCAGGGTGGGGGAATTTTAAGTCCAGATCTGACATCAAATCCTTGCTTTCCTGTGGTTCTCAACTTTATTTGCTCCTACACATCACCAAAGGAAACCTGGAAGATGCCAGTGCTTAGACCCCAGTCCAAATCAAATATGTTCAGCATCCTGGAGATGCAGTATGACAATGCACTTTTTAAAATTCTGGGTAACTCCAGTGCATCCAGGATTGAGAACTGCTGGGCTCACCATGCTGCCTTCTCCCATTATGGTAAACACCCTGTGTTCTGGCCTTTGGCCCACTCTCTGGTTTTTCAGATATATTCTGATCCTTCCCGCTTATCCACAGAAGTCCAAAAAAACGAGAGAGCATTTGAAAGCCTAAGGATTGTTCATTTATAGCAAATATGTACGATAAGTAACCCAGGCAGGATTTATGCATTAGCTGCATCTAAAAGGCTCTGATGTATGATATTTAAATTACACTGTAAGCAAAACAGCAGTTCTGGGAGTTGTTTACTAATTGCTTTGCAGTTGTTATATGATACAGTAAGCAAAGCACTGTATCTGGAGTCATGAACACAGAGGCTCTCATTTCTATGCTGACTAGCTAGCTAGCTTTGTGTCATAAAGAAAATTTTGCCACCTGACTGGACCTCAATTTCCTTACTGTAGAATGTGAGTGTCAAATTTGATCATATCTGAATTTTCTTTCCATTATCTACAATGTAGCTCATGACATCACTACTGTCTCAAAGCCTTGCAATATCCACCTAAAAGATGGCTGTGTGTGTCTGTGATCCCAGCAAGGTGGGAGGCTGAGGCAGGAGGATGGCAAGTTCAAAGGCAGCCTGGGCAACTTAGCAAGAACCTGTCTCAAAATAAAAATGTTAAAAAGGGCTGGGGAGGTAGCTCTGTGCTACAGTGCTTGCCTAGCATGGGTGAGGCCCTGTGTTTATCCTAGTTCTGGAGCGGAGTGGGAGATGGATGTATCATTTGAGCAGTGAGAGTTTATGTTAAACATGTTTTTATCTCTTTATATAAGAAGAAGTTACGAAATTATTAAAGTCTGTTTTTTTTCTAAATAAACATTAGGCCAAGGTGCCTCTCTCACTCTTTCTTTCTCTCTCAACATCCTTTTAAGAGCAGTCTGAGGCAAATTAGAGAGTCTAATGCTGAGCTTAGATGTTAATTATAGGTTCCTTCAGTGACATGCATGACCTTGACTTTTAATTATTCAGGAGTGTCAAGTATGGAAACTAAAGTGGGTTGTTACAAGATGCCTGGAAATAGGGTAACTCTTCTCTCTTTCTTACGGGTCAGAATGTGTGAATTTATTTTCGGTATAAATATTAAAGATACATTCCTTCTGGAGAAGGGTAATTTAGTCCAATGGTATAATCTGTAATTTAGGCATTATTCACATTTGCTGATGATGAATATTAGAGAGATTCCTAGATCACAACTCAAAGGCTCTTAGTGGTGTGGGGCTTTTACAATACCTGTACCAAAAGGTGTGCCAGTAGCCCCTGTCCTGGGATAAGTAGCTGCTGATTTGCAGCCTCCTGCCAGGGGCCTGCTAAGGCACGGAGAGCAGGAAGTACTCTGACTGCTCAGAGGTCCTGCTGGGCCCTCCTGAGAGGTGAGCCACTGTTGGTTGAGCCTCCCCATGCATGGGAAGTGGAGCTGGGAGCAGACGCTCAGTGCTGTTCATTGATTCAATATTTCCAAACTGAGCCTGGAGCCGTTGAAGGTTCTAGGAAAACATACCGAAGGAGTCCTTGGAAGGGGCCAGAGGTGCTCAGCCAGGAAAGGCACCAGAATGGCCCTCTCCTGATGCAACCCTGGACCGTGTTTTTCTATAGTGCATCTCCTTGCAGATGTTCTTTGGGAAAGCATCCCATGGCAAACCAGTAAGCAAGACAATGGTTCCATCCCCTGAGAAGTAAATTTTTGTTGTTGTGGTTGCCGAGGCTTGAACCATTGAGCCACATCCCCAGCCCCCCCCCCTTTTTTTATATTTTATTTAGATAGGGCCTCACTAAGTTGCTGAGACTGGCTTTAAAGTCAAGTTCCTCCCGCCTCAGCCTCCCAAGTGGTGGAATTACAGGTTTGCACCACCGTGCCGGGTGGTGGATTCCTACCTAATTCAGCCAGGAGTAATTGAACCAGGGTCTATTCCTGAAAAGAACAGCCCCCTTTTCCACCTTCAGAGAGGGTGGTAAGCAGCTCTTCTCCTCTGTAAGAAGGTATTTACTTTTATTTTTCTATTGTTGGTCGTTCAAAACATTACATAGTTCTTAATATATCATATTTCACAGTTTGATTCAAGTGAGTTATGAACTCCCATTTTTACCCCGTATACCGATTGCTGTATCACATCAGTTACACTTCCATTGATTTACATATTGCCATTCTAGTGACTGATGTATTCTGCTGTCTATCCTATTCTCTACTATCCCCCTTCCCCTCCCCTCCCCTCCCCTCCCCTTTTCTCTCACTACCCCCTCTACTGTAAATCATTTCTTCCACTTGTATTATTTTTCTCTTAAGGTATTTACTTTTAAAACAGCCATGTTGAAGGGCCCTTTCTTACCACTGGATCTGGGCCTCCAGGTTCAACCTCCCTCCCTCTTCTTTGGAATTCACAGCCCCAAACTAGCTTTTCTCTCTTCTTTTTTTGAAACACTGCTTTGGGAGATGGTCTCTTTAGGCCCAGAGCTAAAGCCTTCACATTCCAAGGAGTAATCAAAACGGGGAAAATTCTTCTAAAAAGGTCATAGGTACAGCTTTTGAGAATAGTATGTTCCAGTTCCAGGTACTTAAGAGTCTGGATATCAGTGGCTCCTGGCTGGCCCAGGTGTTTATTAAGAACAGGACAAGCTGAATTTCTGACTTGCAGAAGACTTTTTTTTTCCCATTACAGTTCTCTTTCAACAGTCTGATGGTTTTAAACTTGCTTTCCCATTTGCCACCCCTGCTAGCTATAATCAAGATAGGGTATGAGATCAGATTTCTATCCGTACATTGTGTTTTCATTCCTTGGACGGAACATTTCCTGTACTTTCCTAACCTGTGACAATCCTGTCAAAGCTTCAGTTCCCTCCCCGGGCCTTCAGCCCTCAGCCCCCATCTCCATGAAATCAGGATGGGGGCTATTTCTTTCAAAAGTTAAGCCCTAGGTTTCCTTCCTGAGAAAATGTCTTTGAAGGTAACAAGGGCTCAGCAATTCTATGAAGGCATCTAAGTCCCAATACAGGTGAGCCTCATCTTTTGCATAATATAGTCTCTGAATGAGAGAGAATTCTCACATGTGAACACATACTTAAATTCATTCTTTGGGGTTGGGGTAGGCAAAATACCTTTAAATTGCCCGCTGATTTATCAGTGGTTTGGATTGTTGCAAACCTTGGATTTCCTTAAGGTGAGACAATTTTCTAAGGGGAGACCCCTGGACAGTGTCTAACGTAATTCTCCTGTGCTTCATCTGAAGCATCTCCTCCTCCCTGTGAGCTCCCCAGTTGCTCCTCTGTGGTCCTGTCTCACTGCCTTCTTGTTTTCTAGGACCTGTTCTTCTTTGTCCCTGGGATCACAAGCCAGGCCTTTAAATTGTTCCTGTCAGACCTTCCAAAAGCCGATGGCAGGAAGGGTGAGCACTTGGGGCTGCCAGACGCAGGATCTGGCTGGTTTGCGTGGGTTTGGCCAAGCCCTGAATGATAGGTTTGGCAGCATGAAATAAGATCCACGTTGATGTCTTGTTTGTCTGAAGGAAAAGGAAGGTGGACAGTGTTTATTTTTGTGATGACTCATGTTTGACAATATCTTTGTCTCCATGGACAATTTCTGAGCTATGGCGAATCAATAAGCTCACTCATGTAAAAATTCTTGGAAAAGGGGTTCTCTCTAAGAGTGCCGCAGTCTGGCTGGGCACAAATCACCGAGCCACCACAAAGCACTTGTATGTTCAAACAGGAAACTTTATTGCCTGAACTCCAGCAGCACTCCATGCACACTTCCTGGGAACTCTCCCAAACACCACCTACGCGGCTCCTCTCCAGCACACCACACCAACCAGAACTCCCCGGGAACTCTCCCTGAACACCACCCGGCTGTGCGGCACACTCACTCTTGGAACCCCGGGAGAACTCAACGGGAACTCCAAAGTAGCGGGGCCCCAGGCGGACAGCAGGGATCTATATACAATTGAATCAATCCAGCATCTTCTTAATGGTTCGCCTCTCAACCATTACTTCTGGCAAAATGCCAGGGGCCATTCCGACTTGGCTGTGGCTCTCAACATAAGAGGGTGACCAACTGAGGTACATGCTTCTAGAATAACTTGTCCAGGTACTGTGGCAACAGAGGAACAAAGAGGGCAGTGCTGGGGAGCACATTCACCTCTCAATTATTGTTAACACCACGAACATTTTTTCCTTCCAACATCCAATGGCCTATTGGTGATGTTTGCTTGCATGGCTTCTACCAGATGGATATTGTGGGTACCATTGACCAAAGCTGACTTTGATATCCATTTAAACCAGAATTGACTTGTATATAGATATTACGAGAAAACAGGGGCCCTGACCACTGTCATTAACTGGGACCCAAGCTCTGTTGGAGATTGCCCTTAGGTGTTGTGGTTCTCCAGAATGCTGTCCTCTTGCTGTCTGTCACGAGACATCCTCCTTAAGCTATAGCATCTGTTCCTGAGGATGTGACTTCCACCCCTGTGCTAAGGTATTCTAACTTTAAAGTGTCAATATTCCTCAAGGACATTGAGATTCACGTATCTTATTGTCCTTGAAGTTTCCAAGTGGGTGTCTTATAAATACTTTGAATTTAACTTGTTCAACGTGTAACTCATTATCTTATTCCCTAACAGCTTGGTCTTCAGCACTTCTCCTGATGAGTTTCACCATCATCACTTACACAAGATGGAAACTCAGCTGAGGCCCTTCTTCTCCCTGCCCTCTGTCTCAGCTTCATGTTATTGGCCTCCTTTAACCACTTCAATGGTTTCCCATCTTCTTCAAAACAGGGTTGAAACTCTTTATCATCACAGAAAGGGCCCTTGTTATCAGATCCCTGCGTATGTACACATGATCCACATGCTTGTTTCAGCTAAGAGCAGCTCCAAGAAGCATTCTGAATTAGTGAAGCGTTTTTGTACACACAGGCTTTACACACCATTTTTTAAAATTCTGGAACATTCTTTTTTTAAATTTATGTATGACAGCAGAATGCATTATAATTCTTATTACATATATAGAGCACAATTTTTCATATCTCTTGTATACATAGTATATTCACATCAATTCGTGCCTTCATACCCGTACTTTGGATAATAATGATCATCACATTCCACCAGCATTAATTATCCCATACCCACTCCCTTCCCCTCCAACCCTAACTTCTGTTAGGAGTTTAGTACTTTGGATATATTGCCTATCTTCAAGTACTTTGGATATATTGCCTATCTTCAATATGTCTTATATTGAAGATCATAAGTAAAACAGGTATCAATATTGGGGTTTGATAATAAAGAAACTGGGCTCATAGAGGTAAAGAAACCTGGAAGCATTTTAGAAATGGCAATTTCCAGGACCTTTCCCTGACCTATTAAACGGAACCTCTGTGGGCATTCCAGCAGTCTGTGTTTTAATGGTTTCCTCGTGTGATTCTGATGTATGGTAGAGTTTGAGAAGCTCAGTCCTTCAGAGCTTAAAGAAGTGGCAAGGAGCATGAAGAAGAGCAGTGCTGGAGGGATTGGCCCAGAGGAAAGCATCTTTCTCTCAATTGCTTAAAAACCAAAGATGTCGCTTAAAGATGATAAAGGTGCTGGTTTAGGTTAGAAATCAAGTAGGGAGGAAACCAGAATATATGATTATATAGGTTCATGCAAATATAAACAAACACACTCCTGAGCTTTGGGGAAATCCTCTTTGAGACCATGGCTATAGATTAGATATGATCTTATCTACAAACTATTTAGTTTCCTTAAAGGGTCCTCAGGAAAAGGAATGAACTGAAGGCAGAATGTCCCAAGTATGTGTTCCCTCCTCTTCACCCATAGCCACCCAGATTCTCTCATGGGCCAACAAATGTCTCATTCCCTAACTCACAGTTATAGAGATGCATGACTAAACTTTAGGATGGTTTGTCAGGAGTACTTAACTTTTTGTTAGTAGTTTCTTGAAGTTGAATCTTTCAGCCCCAAAGGCATATATATGCTTCTCTGAAGATAAAATTGGGGGTCAATAAGGAACATTGTAGGAGTAGGAATTCTCTGCTTTTAAAAAATTACCTCCTACTGGTGAATTTATAGAAGTGACTGGTTTTGACGCCAAGCGAGGAACCCAGAGTATGTTACAGAATATTTATGAGAAGTCCTTCACAGGCTCTGCTGCAGCTAGGTAAATAGCAGTTATTATTAATTTTATTAATGATACTAAAATTAATAACTGCTATTTACTTAACATTATTTTATAGATAAGGATACTGAAATTTTGAAAGGTAAAGGAATTTTCCAATTTATAGTCCAGCGTTATTAGCAGGTTTTTATATAGAATTCAGGATGAAATTGGATGTAAACTCTCCCTCCCTCTAACCCCTAACGATTACAGTAAAACTAAAATTTGAAATTTCCTTCAACAAATGTAAGCCACAAAACCACTTTAGTAATAGCAGTACCTGTATCTCTGACAGTAATAGAATTTGTCAATAATTTTGTGTCATATTACTGTTGTTGTGAATACCTTGCAATATCTTTTACACTCATCATTATGTCAAAATTTTGATACTTATGCATTTTGTCTGTCTCATTACTTAATGCACTACTAAAAAAAGTAGGAGTATTACTATAACATAATTTTAAAATATTCTGAGAACCTTCAACATTATTTCAATAAAATTTGTTCTTTCTATAATTGCATATACTTTATTTTATGCATTGTACTGGGATGTGGTCCATAGTTTTCATCAATTGCTGAACAGATTAATGATACTCAAAAAAAAGTAAGAGTCCTGAGAGTGATGGAGATGGAATTCATACCCAGCTCTGCCTGATCCTAATGCCCATTTCTTTGCATGCTACCTGCCAACTTGGTCTATTTTGGCCCAAGGATAACAGTAAATTGATGGTACTCTCTGTCAATACTCAGAGCTGTAGCCAACCAGAACTACTCAGGCCATTAGGCCCAAAGAGAGAGCAAGTGGGAATAAAAGTGACTCTTTTGATTTTAAGTCAAACACTGGCTTAATCCTTCAACAGAATCCAAAATGCTTTGGTAGTTTGAGAATAAACCTGTGAGTTCTTTTTCCTATTCTCTCCAAAAGAGGGAATTTCAAAATCATTAGCAGAATTTATAATATTTAGTGCCTGCAACTTAAGAGAAGCTCAGTAAATATTTATGGGGCAGTTGCAATACATAGGTATTGAGACAGACAGTAGGAATCCAGGAGGGAAAAGACTGAGTTTGTGCTGTAAGCAGATGTGATTCAATAGGGAAAATGTAGGCAAACCCTATGGTCAGGTGATGTGCTTAAGATAAACCAAAGTGCAGGCTGGAAATTAGGAAGGAGACAGACTCATTCGGCATTGGGTGGGGCCATCTAGGAAAGAAAAGTAATCAGCTAGGATCCCTAAGGGTAGGCAGGGCAGGTGGATTTTATGGTGGGGTGGGGTAGGGTTGGAAGGCCTAGCTCATATAGGAAAAGGCAGAGAGGTTTTGGAAAAACTATGGTTCAATATGTAAATGCTCTACTCTTTGCAATGACTTCCAAGTCCCTGCACAGTCTGGAGCCCCACGATCTCTCCTGCTTTCTCTCCCCTTATTCGCGGCAGTCCAGCCGCTGTCTTGGAGCACCCCAGCTCTGCTCCTGCCTTTGCATCTGCCATTCCTTCTGCCCATGACACTCTTCCTCTGGATCTCTAGGCCACTTCCTCATCTTCTTGCTGTCTTTGAGCAGGTGTCATCTTTGGAGTGAGGCCCTCCCCCCATTTTTTTTTAAATACCTTATTTAAAACCACAACTTTTCTTACCACCCCAGCACTCCATCCCCATTTCCTGCTTTAGTTTTCTAAAATACAGATTATCACTGACATGTGTCATACTGGAGGCTCTTAAACCTGGGGAGATCAAAGTCACATGGAGGGTTTATCCAACCAGTCTGCTAGGCTTGTCCCCCAGAGCTCTGATTCAGTAGGTCTGGGGCCAGGACCCCCAAATGTGCATTTCTAATAATTTCCCAGACAGTACCGATGCTGCTGGTCTGAGGTCCACTTTGAGAACCAGTGTGTTGTTATAAATTTTATGTCTATTGCCGGTCTATGCCCACCAGAAGGTAAGCTGTTTGTAGCAGAGATTTTTGTATTTAGTTCCTTGCTGGATCTCCATGCCTAAAATAGTGCAGAGAACTCTCGGAACGTATCTGCCAAGTAGCAGGTAATGTGGATGCAGAGAGAGCTAAGTTTGAAAAAAAAAAGTTCAGGCCATTATTCTTTTTGTTTGTTTTGTTTTTGAGGTGGGGGTCTTTCTATGTTGTCCAAAGCTGATCTTGAACTCCAGCCTCTAGAGTGGCTGGGACTATAGGAATGCACCACCCCATCTGTGCTTGGTCCATATCCTTTTTATTTATATATATATTAGCTGTAGGTGGACAAAATGCCTCTATTTTCATTTATTTATTTTTATATGGTGCTGAGGATTGAACCCAGTACCCTACCAGTGCTAGGTGAGGACTCTACCACTGAGCCACAACCCTAGACCCTGGGGCCATATTTTTGATAGATTGGTATAGCACCAATACTTTGTTAGTATGAATATAATATATCTTGTAAAAACCAACTACCTTTTATCATTCACTTCACCAGTCCATTTAATAATAAGGTTGGGAGAGACAGTAGGGCTTTGATTTGCCACACGGTGCATGTGGTAGGTGGCTTAAGTCTGCCTGGTTCCAAAAAGGTAGCCTTAAATGTTATGCTAGAAGTCCACCTGAAGACTGGTTTCTCAACTTTATTTTAAAGTGATTACAAATTGATAGAGGAATGCAAAGGTGATAGAGTTCCCACATGCCCTTCACCCAGATTCCCCGAATGTTAGCATCTTTCCTAATCATAGAGCATTTATTAAAACTAGGAAATTAAAGTTGTTATGATGCTGTTAAAGAAACTAAAGATCTTATTCAGATTTCATCTGTTTTTTCTATTATAATGTCCTCCCTTTGGGCCTGGATCCAAGCCAAAAGAACAGTGTCAGATAATTTTAAGAGACTTCCTTCAATCTCACTTGGGTGTGGGGCAGTATGAGGTCCTGAGATACAAGGAGAACTAAAAAGCAGCACAGCCCTTGACGGGGAAGTAGACCCAGAGGTAAAGGATCTCCCTAGAGGAGGTCCTGCCAGGCCAGAGGGAAGCAGCTGGTCCTCTGAGGGCCAAAGGAGGCAGATCTGCAGTCCACATTGGGGTTGGGAAGGCTTCCTGGGAGAGTCCGTCAGGGGAACAGTGTGCAGACAGACTGCAAACCTCTGGACAGAGGTCAGCAGAGAAACGCCAGAGGGTGATGATGGCTGCGGTGAAGAAGGAGGGTGAGATCCATCAGGAGATGTGAAGAATCGCCCATGGGAAGCATGGCCCATGGATGCTGGGGAGTAATAAGGCTGTCTTCCAAGGTGCCAGTGCAGTGGGGAATATGTTTGAACTGGAATCTTCTGGCAGGAGTATGTAGGCCAAATGTGCATTCTTTGGTAATTAACTCAAACTTTATATAACCAGTGTCATTACAGTACATTTACATGTGGCAGGCAGTAAAGGACAGTGGTTAATTGCATGGCCTCTGGAAGGACATTGGGTTGGAATCCCATTCAGCTCTACCTTTCTTCAGCTGTGTGACTTGGAAGTTTTACTAGATCTCTGGGCCTTACTTTTTTTTTTTTTTCCCATCATGTGAATACTAATCCCTGTCTTGGTTTTGGAAAGGTTAAATGGAGTGATGGCTATAGGCACTTAGCACAGTGCCTGCACATAGTAAAGTCATCGAACATCAGCTGTTGTATTATGGGTGTGTGTCTATTTCATCCCATGCTTGTAGTTCTCAGATAAAAATCAAAATACTTCATAATATTTCCGAAGAGCTTTCATGTATGCAGACCATTATACCTCTGAGCATCTCAGTATACCCGCTTTAGAGGTAAGGAAAGCAGAACAGAAGAGTAAAATAACAAAACTAAGATCACTTCATAATCAAGGAGAAGAGCCAAGTTTTTGGCTTGAATTCCCAGATTCCTGATGCCACTACTGGAACATTGACCAAGGTCCATTAGCATTAAGGAACAGTTAGAAAAATAATAAACGGTCTGTTCTTTGGTCCTATCTGGAAGATAAGCTTTTATCAGCAGTTCTACCACATAAAATATTTTATGAGTTTCTGCCTTCCTGTGGGAAATGTCAGCCTTGCAAATATTTAGGCAACTCACAAATGCCCAACAATTTCACTATTGAAATGCCAAGAGTCCCTGGAGTTTATCAATCTGTTAGATTTCATGAACATAGTTCACAGATTGGAAATCAGAGATGAGTCTTAGGAATTGAGCAGAATAGGATCAACTCCCTATGTAATTTTGAGGGAGTTGCTCAGCCTTTAGGTGTCTCAGTTTATTCGTCTGTGAAATGGGGATTTTAATACTATCTAGAAGGACTGTAGGGAGGTTTAAAAGCTAATATGGGGGCTGTAGGTTTAGCTCAATGGCAGAACACTTGCTTAACATATGTGAGGCCCTGAATTCAATTCCCAGCACCAAAAATAGTAATAATGGTAAAAGGTATATACAGTGCAACTCAGATGCAGTGGTGCACACGCACACCTATAATCCCATTGACACAGGAGGCTGAGGCAGGAGGATTGCACGTTTGAGGCCAGCCTTAGCAATATGGCAAGACCTTGCGTCAAAATAAAAGATAAAAGGAGCTGAGGATGTAACTTAGTGGTAAAATGCCCCTGGATTCAATCCAGTGCTGAAACAAACAAACAAACAAACACAACACAACAAAAACCCAAAGACATAAACAATGCAGGGACTTTGGCATCCAGACAGCATTAATTAACCACCAGTTGTCTCTTCTTACTCCATCCCTCTCTTCCTTTTCAATAACTGTAGATTATCTTTGACAGAGGGCATTAAAGAGCATAGATGCACGAGGCACTCTAAAAATATATAATTTTATTAGAGTTATTAAATGTGAGATAAGGTGAGATCTTACAAGTTAGAGTTCGGATAGATAATAAAGCTGTTTTTCTCCATTAAAAAACTCCAGGAAATTTGAACCACCCATTAGATCTTGTAGTTCTCACTTTAAGGACATTCAAATTTTATTTATGTTAATGAGGGACAAATTTTGATTTCACTAGTGACTTCAAGTGTCTCAGTGGCCTGATATAGTCATGGAGGATGGTGTTGAACAACTAGGCTGGCCAGACCCCATCGCAGACAACAGCAGGCCCCAGCTAACTTATATACACTGGGGCCCCAAACTGATCTCATGTCACCTCCACATCTAAAATGTATCAAGACGTTCTCCTCTCAGGGAAGTTTCAAGTGTGAGTATGTATTAAAGGAAACATCTGGCAAATATTGTAGGACAACAAACTACCCAACTACCAGGGACAAGGGTCTTGTAAATGCACCATAGGCTATCCTGCCTTCACAAGTAAGCCTGCATTTCATGTCACTGCGGGAGTGGAGCAGAGAGACACTGGCAGTGCAGTTAGGGTACCCCAGGTTGCTGTCGGTCAATATTGAAATAGAGGCTCCTGGGCAGGTATCACACACAGAGGTACCCAGGTCCCTGTATCCTCTTCCTGTGACCTCTATAACTCTGCCCAGAAGAAACTGCACATATTCATTGGAACTGGTCAGTGCAAATGAGCCAACTCTAGCCAAACAACCCATCCCCAGGTGTGTTATCTGTGTTCCACGGACTCTGCACTGGATGGCGGTTGCTTAACCAGTGCATTTAGCTGTGCACTAAACCTGGCAGGATGTGGGAGGGAAATGTTCCATGTATCTTTCAGGACTGGCTACTCTCAGTTGCCTTTCCTTTAATATTTAAAATGAATTCCAGATCCATCTCGAGCCATGGGTGAACAAGGTCTCCACATTGCCTAGGGGTCAGCTCCCATTGCCATACAATCCTAGGGCTTTGAGCTAATATATGCTGGTAACTGGCGATAACCAGACTGTCCATGTCTTATTCAAGTCATTTATTTCTAGATACTGACCTTCAGCATGGAGGTGGGCAGCTGAAGACATGTCTTTTGTTTCTAGCCAAATCAAACCAATAGAAAACTGGTTTAACCTTTCCCCATCCCTTTTGAAATCTATTAAGCGGAAATTATGATCCCCATTCCATTGATCCCCTAAGATGTTGGTAGAGGTAAAATAAGATCACATAGGTAATACAGGTTTAAAAATTAGCAGGGATACAGAAACATAGATGATAGGACAATTTTAACAGTAAAAAGCTTAATTGCTTTGAATGCCACTTATGCAAAATTCATGGAGACTTGGGAGCAGTGCAAAGGTTTACCTTTGCCCTGTTTAAAAAAAAAGATTTATTAAATAATTGAACAATGTGAAATAATAGATGAGGGATATGTTTAACCTACTTATGAGAATGATCAGGCTTTGCAAACTTAGCAGCAGTCATTTACAAATTAAACTTTCATGACTCATTCTTCTGTGTTCTCCATAACAAGTCATGGAATACCTTGACTTAGCTACACTCAGCTGTGAAGATCAGAAACATAGCAGTGAACTTCTAATTCACCCAACTCCCATCTCTCATTTAGAGATGACGAACTGACTGACTTTCAAGGATTAGGAACTCTCCGTGCTAGAAAACCAAAACCTGCCACCATTCCAAGCTACCTCTGTGTGTCAGTCTTTAATTTCCCCAAGTATAAATCCTGTTTTATTTGAGTGGAACCTTAAGACCTGCCTGGCTTCTGTCATTGCAATGACTTGGGAGGCTGAAGCAGGAGGATTCACAAATTGGAGGCCAGTCTTAACAAGAGCCTGTCTCCAGATTAAAAAAAAAAGGACTAGGGATGTTGCTCAGTGATAAAGAACCCTAGATTCAGTTTCCACTAACAAAAAGGAAAAAAAAAAGTCAAAGAAAAAGGAAGAAAGACATAAAAAAGTAGGAGAGACCCACCATCAATGAAAAAGACAAATGTAAACTTTAATACTGCCTCACTTCTTTCCTTGAGCAACAGTGGATCCAGGTTTTGATGGGAGGGACCTGAAGTTTTTTAAATCTGTGGAATCTTCTGTCATAAAAACAATCAAAATTGTGAATAAAATATTAGGTACAAATATGAATATCTATCTAATTAGATTGACAGAAGATTCACAAGAAATTAAAAATTTTAAGGTTGACATATACCACAATTATCACAAATCCATAAAAATAACAAAATATTTTTATTAACTGCCTGGCACAGCTCTAAAATCTTTTTCTTAAAAACATTTTTGGGCTGGGTGTGGTGGCACACGCGTGTAATCCCAGTGTCTCGGGAGGCTGAGGCAGGAGGATCCTGAGTTCAAAGCCAACTTCAGCAGAAGTGAGGCTCTAAGCAGCTCAGTGAGACCCTGTCTCTAAATAAAATACAAAAAAGACCTGGGGATGTGGCTCAGTGGTTGAGTGCTCCTGAGTTCAATCTCCAGTATCCCCCCCAAACCAAAACCAAAACCAAACAAAAATCTTTTGGTGGCAAACTCGTTGATTACCTCTACACTTGAATATAGCCTTATAGCTTTATCATTATCTAAAGAGAAGAAAAAGATAATTTAATGTTTTCCCTGGAATGGTTGGTCAGAATATTTAAAATTTTAAATCTAAAAGGATCTCTTTTACCTTCCCAACTTGTTACTGGCCGAGACATGTAAATTTTTGTAACTGTATTCAAATTTGAAAAAAAAAATTCTATCCTGTAAGAACTGTTACAAATGTACTAATTTTGTCCCTCTGTTTGGAATACACTCCCTACCAATAGGAATTCTAGTAAATTCTGTTACTCACAACTCCCATAAAAAATAACAACAAAGGGGATTCACTTTTGATCATTACTTATACCACATGATCAGGCACCTTCCTATCTGCTGAGGAGCATTGCAAACTGATTTATTCTTCTTTGAGTTTCCACATCTGTCATTCAAAAGAATTTTCCATACATTTCCTGGCTTGATGCTTTTCAAACTTGATTTCTCCTCCACTTTCCAGCTCTGTCTGGTGCTGGGAGCTGAAGGGCACATTCTTATGTCCACATGACCTTGGGCCCTGCATCTGAGTGCCAGTGGGTGGGTGCATTGGCACAGCGGGTGATGGGAGTGTTCCAGAAAGTTCTTCCTTCTCTGGATGGCTGGCAGTAACATAGCACACATGGAGGTGGCTGTGATGGCAAGAACGTAGCTTTGTAAAGTCACCCTAAACCTATCTCTCACTCCTCTCAAACTGCGGGGTGTCCCCTCTGACAATATCTCATCCAACGAATGTGCGATACAGTGGGAATCTTAGTAAAGGTAGCATGTTTAATCAATTACAATTGCAATATTTTACTTTTGCAAACTTTAGAAAAAACGAGTGACCCTGTGAACACGTTATCCAGACTCTTCTTGGATCTCAGAAGGGGCAGAGGCAAATGAGAGGTCCTGAGGTCAAGCTTCATGGGCCGCATGGGCCCTGGAAAAGAAAGAGTTACAGCTCTCAACACTGTGGACAGGGTGTGGCTCATGTCTTCAAGATGGCAGAGGACTGTTTTCTGGGAAAACTGAGATGCAAGAAAGTCTATCACACCTGGTCAAGGGAGGATCTACAGTTTTATTAGCAGTTTTCAGCAGAGGTAACTGCAATAGCATGCACTAGAATAGGTGTCCTGCTATATTTCACTGGACCGCCAGTGTACTACTAATTGTGTACTTCTAATTGTGTCTTCTGTCCACTGAAGCCCATCATTCATGGGCTGAGACACTTGTAGACAAAGCAACCCATCAATCACTTGAAATGACATCACTAAGAAACAACCACTCTGTTACAATTTAAACATAGCCATTAAGTCTAAATTTAGACTACTGCATCATAATAAATATTTATATTCCATAAATATCAACTAATATAAGGGACAGTGTGGTAACTACTGGGACAAAGTCATATTACAAGTAAAATTCTCACATAGGGTCCTGATCTAACAGAGGGTTGTTATATTGGGGTCCACTTGCAACTTATTCTAATAGTTTGATTTACAATATCAATTTAAAGAGAATGAAACAAAAAAAAACTGATTTTTTACAATATTCTGAAATGCAATTTTTTAAAAAAACCAGTTTCCAATCATCAATAGAGCTTAGTCTTTAGAGCAATGCACCCCACTTGTCCCCTCTTCGTCTCCTCTTTTCCCTTTTTTCTTAAGCCTCCATTTTTGCCTGTGAGCCTCCTGCCCCTTTCCACAGGGCTGGGGCTGGAACCCGGGGCTTCACCCAAGCACTTGACCTCTGAGCTACACCTCGGCTAACTACAGCTTCTCAGCTGTCTGAATCCAGTTCTCCCTGCTCTAGTCTACCCTGCACAGTGATTCCATGCCACTGCTCTGCAGCTGACCTTATTGGGTTCTACCTTTCTTCAAAAGCTTGACTAGGTTTTCTCCTAACCATGGCTCAGTGGCTATGGCCTTGAGGACTCTTCCCTAAAACTCCACCTGCAGGAAGCTTCTCCTACTTCGTTCTGGGCCAGATGCAAGTTCCTGCAGCCTGCCCTGTTCTCCTCCCCCTGAAGCAATGTGCCCTTACCTTTCACACTCCAGAGTCCTTGGGCCGGTTCTCGTCCTCTGGCGCAGATGAAAGTCATCCTTCATGGTGGTTGGTTATTTGTCTGTCTCCCCTACTAGATTTAGATTTCCTGAAGGTAAGGACCACGTCCTGTCTTTGCATTCCTGGGCCCTGCAAAGTCAAGGCATACAATTAGTGCTTAATAAGGATCAATGAAGAACTCTGCTGTGACTATTTAACTTGACAATCATAATAGAACATTCTGGAATAATGAAAATGTGACTAATGTGACTTAGGAATGTTCAGTTATAGAATCCTCATTAGTTAAGATCTAAGTGTAAATCACCCCTGTATGGGTCAGGGCAGGTTGGGTGACAGGAGGGGACTCTGTTTGGGGGAAAAGCAGGGGAGTCAATCTTTCCTCCTGCACACCTGGGTATGGTGCCCAGGACAGTGGCCATCCTGCCACCTTGAGGGGAACACACTGAAGACATAGATGCTGCAGTGAGGATGGCAGAGAGGAGTAATGGAAAGAGCCTGAGCTGCCGGCTCAGTCCACCCTGGAGCTGCCCGGCCATGGGACTTCTTAGAATGAGTGGAAGGACATTTTCTTCATTTTGTGAGCCATTTTTACTGGAGTTTTCTGAAAATTGCAGCCAAAAGCATAGAAAATCATAGTGCTATTATGCTAAATCAAGCAGGAAAAGGGAGCAGGATCTACCATGTCCACCCAGAATTTTTTAGACTTGTAGAGACTGTACGTAGTAATGCAAGATAAATATGCAAAAACAAAAAAACAGTTATGGAATTCCTGTGTAGTTTCTTAAGTATGTGCTTGTCTAAGACAAAAGGCTGAATCTATGAAAATTGTCACTAAGTGAAGAACAAGAATTCTACGGTTGAGGGGCTGGAGGTGTGGCTCAGGCGGTAGCGCGCTCGCCTGGCATGCGTGCGGCCCGGGTTCGATCCTCAGCACCACATACCAACAAAGATGTTGTGTCCGCCGAGAACTAAAAAATAAATATTAAAAAAATTCTCTCTCTCTCCTCTAAAAAAAAAAAAAAAGAATTCCACGGTTGATACCTGTGGCTCTGTTTTGTTGAGGACTCCCTTTCCCTTTCCTTTCATTATGGGACTCTGTTCTATGCAGAACCACTCCTGTGACACAGGTAAGGTGGATCCTCCATCCCCTGGCCACAGGGATAGGTTGGAGATGGAGGCCTGGCCAGAGCATAGGCCATTCTTCGAGCCACCGTGACTAGTGGAGGAAAGGGCATGTGATTTTTCACTAAGATTTGGCATATGAACAGTAGAGACATGGTTTATAAGATTCCTATCCAGAGAGGAGAGCCCTTTGAAAATAAAGTCAACCCTCAGAACCCAGAGGCAAGTGGGACTGAAAGACAGGAGAGAGACAAAGCTCTAATAACACCATCTGAGCCCCTGAGTGCAGCCATGCCTGAAGGCAGATTCCACTTCCAGACTTTTGATGTACATGAGTACATTTTGTCCCTCACATGGTGAAGCTATAGTTTCATTGACTTTTTGTCAACTGTAACAGAAAAAGTCCTGATAGAGGCAGTGATAAATCAAACAAGGCAAGAGGGAGGCCCTGGATCTGCCCCTGTGACCAGAATGGGGTCAAGTGGAGAAAATTTTGCAGAAGAAAAGAAATTGTTAAGGCATTATTAAGTGGCCTGGTGCAGCAGAGGGTAGCCTGATAAGTAGACAAGCACAGGTTTGAGAACTTTACCTGGAAAGTTTGTTCAGAGAAGTAAGATGATGCATGTAAACTTCCCAGCCCAGAGCTTGGCTGACAGTGCTTCCATGATGTCTGCTAGTTCCTTGGTACCACAGACAGTGGCTATCAAAGCTTTTGCAATGGGGGTTCAAATTTGGTACTACCATTGTTAGGATCTTCTTTGCTCTTGACCACCTTGTTCCTTGGCCCCCTCAATTTTGCCCTTAATTCGAGTACTACTTGCAATTGGAAATAATAGTAATAGGTGTCATTATTGGAAGACGTACTTTGCTCTCATGCTTTACACCCGCCATCTTTAATCTGGACAACAAGTGGAAGGAGGTGGCATCATGCTCTGTTTTGAAAGTGTCCTCAAAAAGTTCATGCATTGGAAACTTAATCCTCAACTTTATGTGTGAATGGTATATGGAGGTGGTGCCTTAGGGAAGTAATTTGAATCCGATGAGGTCATGAAGGTGGGGCTTTCATGATGGCATTAAAGACTTTATAAGAAAAGGAAGACAAACCCAAGCTAGTGGGCTTGCTCTGTCTTGCCCTGTGATGCCCTCTGCCAAGTTAGCACGTAGTAAAAAAGTGCTCACCAGAAGCTCAGTAGATAGCCGCATGCTCTTGGACTTCCCAGTCTCTAAAACTGTGAGCTATTTATAAACTAATCAGTGTCAGGTGTTTTGTTATAGCAATAGAATTTTTAAATTTATGATCACGAAGTATGTTTGTATTATTAGATGGGGAAAGTGTTAATGATAACCATTATGGTGGCCCATTAAAAACATATTGATACACTTCTGTGAAAAGTTCAGCATCTTATTCACTAGCTCCTTGGTCTAACATCTAGCTCATAATTGTTCAATATCTTAATGAACAAGTGCATTATATTAGTTTCCTAGGGCTATTGTAATAAAATGCTACTAATCAGCCACAAACATCAGAAATCGTTTTAATCGTGATTCTGGACACTGGACATCTGAAAGCAATAGACAAATTGATTAAAACGTACCATTTCTTCAGGTCCGTAGACTTGAATTCAGATATGTTAGTGACATGTCTCCAAGATTAGTGTAAGGCCAAGTCAAGTTGGCTTTTGGATGCAATATGTGGGGAAGGAGAAACCCTAGGGATATTATTCACAATTGGAATTTTTCTTTCTCAGGAAAATTATAAAAGACATACTGTTGTTTTCATTTCAAACCACAGTTATCTGTGTAACTAAAGAATCTGTAAGTCCCTCAATAGGAAAAAGTGGAAAGTAATTCAGGGAACACCAGACCAGAGAAAATATATCCAATTGCAGTTCCTCCTGGGACCTAGGTTAAGATAATGTTCTTGAACTTCACACAGACCAATCCAAAATAGAGACTTCAGATGAAATGAATTTAGGTTAAATTAAAAAGAAGCACTTTTAGAATTATGGAGCTAGAAGACAAGTTCCTGTGAAGTGGTCTTTTCTTTCAGTATTACAAACACCTTCAAACCAAGCTCAATAATTCACTTTGGGCATTTCCCTCCATTCTCTGCACCCTCTACACCCCTTTAAAAAAAAAAAAATATATATATATATATATATATATATATATATATATATATATATATGATCCTATTCTGATTGCACCATCCTCACTGGACATAAGTGAAACTCTTTTTGTTCATTACAAAGACATGTCTGAAGTTGTTTGTTAGTGTCTATTTATGATAGTGAAAAGGTATTTGTCCTTTCTGCTGATACATAGCAGTAAGGGCTTGTGTCAAGAGGAGGAATGCTGTGCTAGAAAGAATGGGATAGATCTACATATACTAACCCAGAAAAATGTTGGCAATTGATTAATACATTTAAAAAGTAACTTGCAGACTGATATTTAGAATAGAATATTTTTTAAAAAACCAACACAAAGGCTTTGAAGGAACACCAACTTTTCATTTGTGGTTATTGTTTTATTTTTTAAGATAATTATAAAGACATACATACATGTGATATTATAACATATATTACATTACATTTCTATCATTTTATGCCGCATAGACCGGACCACATAGGACTCTGAGTTTTTGCTTTAAGCATTTTTGTGTATTTGGTCTGGGAATGTGATCAGTAGTGGAGCATTTGCGTAGCATGAGTGAGGCCCTAAGTTCAATTCCTAGCACTGAAAAAAAAAATCTATATAATTGTGAGGTTTGAGGCCTTTACAAAATTCTTTTACAATGAGCCAGTTTTATTTGTTGATTTGCTTGTTTTACATTTAAGGAGAAAAGATTTATTGCTGATATCTCATTTAGTGGATAACTGGCATCTTTACACCAGTAAAGAGTACAGAAAATGAAATATTGTACTACAATTCCTATTTTATTCATATATTAATAATACAATATTTTTTAAAGTTTAGAATTAACATTGAATTGATCAATACTTACTAAGTTAGGCTATTACTTGATATTGTGGTGAATATTAGCCTGTATTCTATGTATTTTTTCCTGTGTTTGTTTGCAGAGCCCAGAACTGTTTTTTCTAATTAGCAACTTTTTAAGACATTTGCCCCTCATCTAAAAGCCTGATGACCCCTTATCTTGGCTTGGAAAAATTCTTCCAGGGTGTTCCAGATACTTTACTCTTTTCCCACCTATAAAGTGTCAATATCATATCTATGATCCCCTAGTAGGATTAAAACAGACTAAATTTTAAACATTTTGCTCTCTGCATGTTTAGATAAAATGTTTACTTCTATTTTTTTAGCATTTATTCTGCACCTGCCTCTTGCCATGTGCTTGACAGGTGAGGCTTAGGGCATGCAAAGCATCTTAAGAGAGACAGCCAGGTGGGAGGGGAGAGTGACAACACAGGTGACACTTGTAAAATGTTTTCTCAATACCCCAACGTGTGTCTGCATTATATGCTGGGGGTACAAAGATGAGTTAACATTGTACTTGACACTTGGAAGTTTCCAGTCTATGCGGCATAGAATGATAGAAATGTAATGTAATCTATGTTATAATATCACATGTATGTGTGTCTTACATATATGCATTACACTTAATGCAATTCATGTAATATAAACATATTCCATATAATGAAATACAAATACATTTTTTTCTCATTAATCACATTACAAAAAGAAAAAAAGAAACAAGAGAAAGTAATTTTAATCCTATCTTTAACTGAGCCCAGTACATCTAAAACAGCATCATTTCAACGGGTAATCGAGATCAAGATGATTACTGAGATATTTTACATCATTTTTTTTTTAGGCATTTAATGTCTAGCATGTATTTTGCATTTACGACACATCTCTCTATTCAGACTAGACACAGTTCAGTGCTCAATGCCTTACATGCTGATAGCTACCATACCCATACGGGGCAGAGCAGAGCTGAGGCAAGGATAGGTTAGATCATTTTCAACCAGCAAACTGAGAACTTTCTGGGGAACGCATAGGCGTTGTGGAGAGGAACCTCGCTCACTGAGGTAGATTGTGTGGAGGGACAGGGAAGGTGGGGGAAGGCCCCCTGGAGGAAGTGGCATGGGGACAGAGAGCTGTGTGTCTTGTGGGAAAATCATGTCCAAAAAGTGGAACAAGTAGCTGGGCTTGGGGGGCTTCAAACAGTGCACGGCAGGCCAGACTTACCACAAGACTGGTCATTATCACTTAAGAAGGAAACTTGGAAACCATAAATTTTAGAAAGGGAAACTTTGAGTAGATAACACAAGAATGAGGTAGAAGGGGAATTACAGAGGAAGGGCTGGTACAGAAGGAAGCTATTCTACACAGGGGTGAACGTGACCTAAGGCTAGAAAGATGAACATTTTGCCAGGGGCCGCCCCGTTACTGGAGGGCAGGTTGGGTTTTGGCTATGGCTAGATCACGCAGCCAAATTCTTTGAGGAGTGCAGGGGCTGCCCCACCCATGGTGGCCCTCTGGTCTTCTGTGAAACTGCGCCCTCACCAGTTGGGACTGTTTTTCCACATTTACATGCGAATAAGGCACACTGGAGCTAGTTGGAGAAGGGATGTTGATAATATTTTTCATGCCCCGCCCCCCACAAAGTGTAAGGTCTTCCATATACCTAATCCTCACTGGGTGCCACCTGAGACCCATGAAAAATACAGTCCTGGCCTTCTGGGGGCTTATCTTTCCAAACACTGATGTGAAACTGCCACTGCCATTTAAAGGTCACCTGTGCCTGTGGACCTGGAGAAGGCACACCACGCGTGCTCAGCATGTGTCCAAGCTGAGCGGGGAACAACCCACTGTGCGACCTTGGACAAATCACCTTGCCTCTTTTGACTTCCTCTCCTCTGTGAGAGCTGGACCAGAGATGACAAAGCTCACAGGTGTTATAACTAGGAATCTGAGCAAACTAGAGCAAACCTGCCCTGAGCACACTATGCCCCAGGCTGTTCCCCAGTCCCCAGCCCCTTTGGGAGGACACACAGAGAACTGAACACTTGGTCCTCCCAACCTCTCCCACATTGCTAGCTGAACCCTGGGAAATCTGATTGCAGATATGATCTTATGCAATTGTTTTGTGCTGCTTTACGCTGCTGGTGCTTTAAGAAACATAATATTGGCAAAATGGATTATGCTTAGAATAATTCCTGGGAACTGGCTGGACCAGTTCAGTGAGAAGCGGGGCACCTTCAGTAAGGACCAGCCTCTCCTGCTCCTCCTCTTCTCCTGCCTTCCTTGGCTGGTGGGTAAGACAGGTCAGGAGTCAGGCAGGGTCACAGGCTAAGTCTGAACTAGCCGAGGCTGCTTGGGACAGCTCTGGTGTATCCTTGCCTTGGCTGGCTCACTGGGGCTTTAATAATGCAATAATACCCAGCTTCTAAAGCACACAAAGGCTTTTGGAAAGCAGCAGATAAAAGCGACTTTGTTCTGTTCTTGCCTGGAACAGTATACATCCATAGGTGTTCTCACAGAAGCCCAGCCGCTTGGCAGTGACTGTTGCTGGATCCCCCCCCCCCCCCCCCCCGCTCCCCAACACCACCCTACCCAGCTGAGAAGCTATAGGTGGCTTAGAATGAAAGTGGCATCCAGAAGCCACACTTTTAAAAGCAAGCAGACAAAAGAAGAGCAGATTGGAAAGCGGGATCTGCTTTCTGCTGAGCTGTTCTCTTCCCTGAGATGGTTGGCCCTGCAGGATGCGGCATCCACTTCATCAAAAAGTCACTGTGGGCCCAGGGTGGCCTTTAATGCAGTCAGGGAGTGGGAGGCTATGGAGGCGAAGCCACTCCTCCTCCTGATCTGTGCTTGGCAGGCTGTGTCCTACCTGCTGCAGGGGCGACTGCTACTTGGGGTGGTCCCACACCTCGGTCCCTCACCAGCAGATGCTGCCTGTATCTCTTCTCTGCCGGCCTCCCCTCCCAGTCCTCCTTGCCCTCCCAGGCTTGGGGTCTTAACCATGCTGCTTCCACTTTACCCTTATGCAGAGTCCAACCACAGCTGGATGGCAGATGGGATTAACCCAGATGGACACCAGAGCCTGCCTCCAGAGCCGAGGGATAAGAAACAGGAGCCCAGGGAGCAAAGTCAGGAGGCCCAGGACATGCACCTGGTGCCCTGGGGGAGATACTCTCTGTGCTCCTTGCTGGGCATGCAAAACAAAACACTTTATTTATAACCTCCAACATTATCTTGGAGAGGGTGGGTCTTTAAACAGTGGGGTTGGGAGAAGCAGGTCTTTATCCAACCTGTGTTATGGGTTGAAAAAGAAACCTTGGCGGTCCAGAAAAGGAGGAATTTATAGAACATACGTGTTTCGTGGTTTTTTTTAATTCACAGATAAAATTATATATCTATCATATACTACTTGATGTTTTGAAGTATCTGTACTTTATGAAGTTGCGAAATCTAGCTAATTCACAAATGTTGCCTTACACGGTTATCATTCTGTGATAAGAACACAACATCTGCGTTCTTTGTATTCTTTGTATTCTTCAAGGATACAAAATATTGTCATTAGCTACAGTCACCAAGTTCTCTTCAATTTATTGTACCTAGCTCTCTTCAATTTATTCCTCATATGTCACCAAAATTTTTTATCCTTTGACCAGTATCTCCCCATCTTCCCAACCAAAGCCCCACCCTAGCTTCTGGTAACCTTCGTTTTACTTTCTACTTGATTGACTTTTTAGATTCCACATAAGTGAGACAGACCGTTGTGGTGCTAGGCATCTGTAGATGCCTAGTTGACAGGATGAGGACACAACTGTCACAGGTCTATGTGTGACATCTGAGTTCTACATCGAAGTCCACAGGAGGTCGACAGCCCTGTTCTTTGGGCCCGTTGAGAGCTGACGGTGAGTTTGCATAGAAACTTAGGGCTACTTCCCGGCAGTCAGAAAGAGGAGCAGCATTCCCCACAGTGGCCTCCCTGGCTGGTGGCTCTGGCCACTTCCTAGCTTCTGATATGTCGGGGAGGATGCCTCCCTCAGCCCTCACTACAGTGTGGCTCTGCTTCCCAGCATGCACTGCCTTCTTGTCTCCTCAGCCAGTGTGTTGCTGGACTTGTTCAGTCCAGCACTGTGACACCAGGACCAGCCTGCTCCACTGTTGGGGATGGAATGTCTTTGCAAACCTTGTGTGATTTTTCAGATGCCTGATTGATGGTATCACCTTCCTGTTCCAAACAACGGAGGTTTCCTATTGCCTCCGTATCAAGTCTAGAGTCCTGATTCTGAGAGCCCAACTTGTTTACTTTCATTCATTCACCAAATACACAGTCTAGACTATTTAAAAATCTAGGTGTGTGGATGATTGTAATCTCCTACTTTAAAAAGTCCTCTTTCTGCCCTTCCCTGGGTAGTCCATGAGAAATCCATCTCTATGATGCCATCCATGCTGATTTGGGATCCTGAACTTCTTTCCCTTCCACTCTGCCCAACCAAGTCTGTTTCACTGTAGTTCTTAAGTTTGTAAAGAATAGCATTCAAAGAGTCATCAGGAAAACAGGGGCAAGGAGTGGCACAAAGGTTACGCATGGATTTAGACCGAGGTTGGCGAGATACCACGTTCCCAGGCAGATTCCAGGACTCGCTGCTCCGCTGCTCTAGTTTCGGTTGAACCGTCTTTTTCTCATGCTGTGGCTGCCTATTGAGAGTTGACTCCTTTACTGATCAGCTTGTTCTCTACTCCACAGTTTCTATTTCCTCATGACTTTGGTGTCCACATGACTTTGGCTTGCCCTGGAATCTCTAGTCCCACCTTGACCTCAAGGTAATACCTCGGGCAAGTCTTTTAGCAACTGGCTGGGCTGGCAGCTCTCTCAGTTTGCTTCCCCAAATTCAGATTCCAGAAGAGAGTCTGATTGACGCAGATCACCTTTTTATGCTAGTTTAAGTCACTGACCTCAGGTTGCTCCAGGATGACCCTGCTCCTGGATTAAGTACTTTCTCTGGCCAGGTAACCTTGGCTGGTAGAAAAGGGTCAAGGTCCCTCATTGGGGACTAGAGTTAGAGGACCTCCCCAGGAGCAATTTTTGGGCATGAACTGGCATTCCTCTGTTACAATGGACTTTAAAACCTGGCACATCTCCTCTTTATTTCTCTTCTCGATCAATTCCTCACTTCTTTATGATTCTCTGTATTTTTACTTATTCATGTTAAATTTGTGTTTCTTAACCTAGATATCACAGTTTGGATTTAGGTGTTTCCAAAAGACCCTTATGCTATTGGGAGGTAGTGGGACCTCACTAGCTCATTTAGAGCATGTCCTTGAAGGGGCCATTGGGACCCTACTTCTCTTCCTATTTTGTTTCCTAGATGCCCTGAGATGAGCAGCTCTTCTCTACGATAGTTTCCTCGCCATGATGCCTGCCTTGCCACACATCCAAACACAGTGGATCACATGACTATAGACTGAACCCCGAAATGGTAAGCCAGAATAAATCCTTTTTCTTTTTAAGTTGATTATCTCAGGTATTTTATCACAGTGAGGAAAACTAACATAATAAATGGTAAATAATTTGAGATCTTAAGACTCCTAAAGCAGAGACTCAAGAACCATAAAACCAAGACTAAATGGCTACCCAACCTGAATTCTTAGTGGATGATGATTTCAAATATTTTTTTTTTACTGCCATGGTGATAATAATATTCAGGATCAAAAGTACAAAAACATTCCAAGTAGATCTATAACAAAGAGACTGAATTATTAATCAAGAAATAATTACCCACCCCCACATACACTCATAAAGCCACAGCCAAGATGGCTTCACTGCTAAACTACGAAAAACCTTTAAAGGAGAATTAATATCAATCATTCACAGACTCTTCCCAAAGAGTAGAAGAGGAGGCAACATTTTACAACTCATTCTGTGAGGCCAGTATTACACTGATAGCAAAACCAGACAGAGACATCACAAAAGAACTACATATCAATAGCTCTTATTACTATAGATACAGACGGTCTCCATCTTAGGATGGTTTGACTTATGATTTTTCACATTTACAATGATATGAATATGATTGTGAATATGCATCCTACTAAATATGATATGATTTTTACCATTTTTACCATGCCATATTTTGAGTATTCAACTTAGATATTTGGCCAGTTTAGCAATATGCAGTATGATTTTCTCAGAATGCTGTGAGTCATGGCTTTTAGTCAGCTGCATAACCATGAGGGTAAATATTCGATACTCTGCAGTACACTCTATGGTTAAGTTATGTTGTTTGGTAGGTTAGGTGCATTAAATGCATTTTAAACACAAGGTGTTTTTTACTTACAATGGATTTATCAGGATATAATCCTACTGTAAATTGAGGAGCATCTGTACAAACATTCTAATACCAGTAAACTGAATCAGCAACAACAACAAAAAAAAAGGTCATAGACATGGTAAAGTGGGATTTTTCCCAGGAAACAAAAATGGCATAACATACAAAAATCAACTAATGTAATACACCATATCAATAGAATAAAGGACAAAAAATACATAATAATCTCAATAGACGCTGAAAAAAACATTTGATAAAATCAACATATTTTTTTTTCAGTTTAATGCTATTCTTTTTTAAAATTTTTAAAAAATTAGTTATACATGACAGTAGAATGCATTTATGCACTTTGATATATCATACATAGATGGGATATAATTTCTCATTTTTCTGAGTGTACGTGTTTTGTACAAAAAATATTTAACAAAGAATAGAAGGGAACTTCCTTCATCTAACCAAAGCCATTCACAAAAAATACCCAAAATAAACAACAACAACAACATCAAAAACAAACAAAGAAAGAAACAAAAATTCTCAATAAAGGACAAAGTGAAACAAACACACACACACACACACACACACACACACACACACACAGAGCTAGTGTCTACTTAATAGTTAAATACTGAATGTTTTCTCCCTAAGATTCAGCAATAAGACAGGTGCTCTCATCACTTCTATGCAACATTGTATTGGATGTTCCAGTTAAGGTAATTAGTCAAGAGAAGCAGAAGACATCCAGATAGAAAGAAAAAAGTAAACTACCTGTATTTGCAGATGACATGAGCAAATATATATATATATATATATATATATATATATATATATATATATCCTGGGCTATCTACTGTGAAGTTTTAGAACTAATAAATGGAGTTTAGCAAGGCTTCAGGAGACTATATCAATATACAAAAATCAATTACATTTCTAATACATTTGCAGTAAAAACTCCAAAAATAAAATTAGGAAAGCAATTTCATCTACTATGATTCAGCAATTCCATTCCTGCGCATATAGCTAAGAGAACTTAAAACACGTCTAGAAAAAAAACTTGTAGCATAAAAAAGAACGCAAGCTTGGGATATAAACTTAACAACATTAATGCAAGGATTTTATGCTTAGAACTATGAAATATTCTAAGAAATTGAAGAAGAACTAAATGAATGAAAAGATAATCAATGTTCATGGATTGGAAGACTAAAATTGTTAAAATGCCTGTTGAAGGGAAAGCAAACAATGAGAGATGGGTGAGCGAGAAATGAAAGACGGAGACCAGGCAGAAATACACATGAGAGAGTTTATTTGTCAGAGTGCACAAGTAAAGGCCACCTCTCTATAGGAGAGAGAGGCAAAACAGGCTTGGGTTTCAGGACTTTATTGGGGGAGGCTCAGGGATCAGAGCTGTGGGTCCTAATACAGCTGTTAGGGGTTGTGTTGGTATGAGGGAGTGGTGAGTCTTTCTCAGAAATGCCCTTGGGCGGGAAAGCAAAACCTTTTCATTAAAACGGCATCTGTCACTTAAGATGGCAGTGCAGATGCTAAGCAAGGACCTTACAAACCGATCCACACATTGTGTAAATCCCAGGTGCCTTTTTCTCCCCCTACTTTCTAACCTCTTCAGATTTGGATAAGCTGGTCCTAAACTGCATATAGAATACCAAGGGGACCAGAATAGCTAAAACAGTTGAAAAATAATAACAAAGTCCAATAACTACATTTCCTGATTTCAAAACTTTTTACAAAACTATGGCTATCAGGATAATGTGGTACTGAGTAAGGGCATACATATAAATCAATGGAATGGAATTGAGCATACAGAAATAAACCCTTACATTTGTGATCAATTGATTTCGTACAAGGCTGGCAAATCAGTTTGATGGGAAAAGTATAGAGTTTTCAACAAATGGACCAGTTGGATATACATACACAAAAGAATGACATTCTTTTCTTTATTTTTTCTTTTTCTTTCTCCTCTGTTTCTCATTTCTCCTCCTCCTCTTTCTTTTAGCAGTACTAGGGATTAAACCCAGAGGCACTCCATCACTGACCTACATCCAAAGCTTCCCAACTTTTTTTAAAATATTTATTTTGATACAGGGTCTTATTAAGGTCCTAGGCTGACCTCAGACTTGCAATCCTCCTGTCTTGGCTTCCTGAGTAGATGGTATTACAAGTATGCACCACCATGCCCATTTGAAGTTCTTTTCATTTCACAAACAAACTAAACTCAAAATAGATCATAGCCCTAAATGTATGAAACTCTTAAAGAAAACATCTGTAATCTTTGTGATCTTGGATTGGGCAATTTTTTTAAAATATGAAAAATACAAGTCTTTAAAGAAAAAAATAGATCAACTGGACTATATCAAAATTTAAAACTATGGTATTTATTAGGATACTATTGAAAATGAGAAGTCAACCAATCAAATGAGAAAAAATATTTGTAGATCATATCTCTGATAAGGGACTTATTTCTAGAATATATTAATAAACTCCTATACTCAACAGTAAAAAAACAACCTAATTAAGTAAGCAAAAGATATAGACATTTCTCCAAAAAAGGTATACAACTGGCCAACACATACATGAAAAGATATTCAACATCACTAGATATCAGAGAAATGCAACTCAAAACTATGAGATACTACTTCACATCTACTAAAATAGCTATAATAAAAAACATCAGATAACAGTAAGTTTAGGAAGATGTGGAGAAATGTGAACCCTCATACTGGTAGGAATGCAAAAATGATATAATTACTTTGGAAATAGACTAAATGGAATAGTAAATAATAAGGAAACAAATATAATAAAGAACTATTCTAATCTGGCATCTCTGCCAAAACTAAACATAGAATTATGATATGACCCAGCACTTCTATTCCTATGCATATCTCCAAGGGAAATGAAAACATGTGTCCAGACAAAAACCTGTACTTGAATGCTCACAGTGGCACTATTCATAGCACATAATAGCCCCAAGTTAGAACTCCCCAAATTTCTATTAGCTGATATGTGCATAAATAAAATGTGGTATATCAAGCAATGGAATGCTATTGGCTATAAAGAGAATGATGTGCTGCTACATCCTACAATAATGAGTGTACCTTGGAAATAATATGATGTAAGTAAAAGAATCCAGACACAAAAGGCCACCTAGTGAATGACAGTAGTTACAAGAAATGTCCAGGATAGGTGAATCCACAGAAGCACTATTAGATTAGAGGTCCATAAAGCTGGAGCAAAGAATAACTGCAATAGCTGTGGGTGTCTGTGGTGATAAAAAGTGTTGTGGAATTAATTAGTGCTGATGTAGTTGTGAATATATAAAAATCCACCAAATCATGCATTTTAAAAGGGTGAATTTATGATTTGTAAATTATATCTTAATAAATCTGTTCCTGTTATTTTTTTAAAATGCTGGGTGTTTTTGCCATCCCATCTTCTAGCCTCTTAACTGTAGTATATACACATCTCAGGAGTCTAGAAATTTGCTTCCAAGAATCCTTAATCTCTGTTCTTTCTAATTTAGACCAGGGATGAAAATGACCCATGGAGGTGAAAATAGCATTTGAAAAGCATTCAGAAGATATAGTTTAAATCTAGCTTTTATTAGTCCATTGACCTTGAGCAGGTCACTGTGCTTCTCTGAACCTCAGGTTTCTGATCTTAGAAAACAGATGACCCTGGCCCCAGACCTTTCCCAGAATGTGTCTGCAGATGCCCCATAGGAGTGAATGCTGACTATACTCTAAGCACCACACAAGATATTAATCTTCATTATTGGGTCTCCAGGAGGGACAGACTGTAGGAGGAGAAACTGCCATCATCCCAAGTGACTTCTGCCACATAAATCTAAGGAAGAACTGTTGTATCTCAAATCTTGCTATCGTTGCTGCTTCCAGCCACCCAGGAGCAATGGAGATATTCCCCAGTGCCCAAGAGATGACTGCTACTATTCTAAGCATTTGTTTAGATCATCTTCGTTTTGAGTATTTTCACTTGTCCAACCTACCTCTTTGCTTTTTTGCTTTTGTTTATTATGGTGTTTAAAGGCATTGTTTATTAAGCAGAGCATTCTTGAGCTTTAGTCAAACATCAGTACTTGTGGATTAAAGGTTTACCCAACAGAATGATTGACGACAGTCTTCTCAGAAGCAGCATAATTCAGAACGTAGATTCCAATGTCAGCCTGGTTCCTATGCCAGTTCCACCACTTCCTAGCTAATGAGGCCTTGAGCAAATTATACTAACAGCTCTGTGCCGCAGTCTGGCTGGGCACAAATCACCGAGCCGCCACAAAGCACTTGTATGTTCAAACAGGAAACTTTATTGCCCGAACTCTACCAGCACTCCACGCACACTCCCCGGGAACTCTCTCGGCTCTCTTCCGGGCTCCGTGCCTACCTCACTCTGACCCTGGGAGAACTCAAGAACTCAACAGGAACTCCAAAGGCAGCAGGAACCATCCTCTTCCCGAGCCACCCTATTATCGGACAGCAGGGGTCCATATACAACTGAATACACAGCTTAACATAACCATCTCAATGGCTCGCTGGCAGTCACCTCTCAACCATTCCCTTCTGGCAGAATGCCATGCGTCATCCTGACTTGGCTGTGGCCCTCAACAGCTCTGAGCCTTCATTTCTTCGTGTGTAAAATATAGATCTACTTCACTGGGATTTTGTGAGGATAAAAATGATGTGCTTAACATAGGATCCAGTACCTGGTAAGAAGTCAATAAATCTAGTTATTATTACTAAGCCCAGATAATGAGTGATCAAGATCAGAGTCTCAGATTAGGGAAGAGGGTGACAGAGCTGACAAGTTGTCAATCATCTACTCTACGTGAAGCACTTTTCCATGTTTTATCATTTGATCTTCACAACTCTGAAATATGGGTATTTACTTGTGAGAAAACAGATACTCAGAGGTATTAAATGATTTGTCTAAATCCCCACAGGCTATTAGTTGTTACTTTGAATCCAGGTCTGACTGATTCTCAAGTTCAGGGTCGTCTTCGTGTGATCTCAGCACATGGCCTCTGGTGAGGATCTTGCTTCTCCTTACCTTCCATGCTGTCTTGTGTTGGGCCTGCAAAGAAACTGGCTTACCCTTTACCAAGGGACTTCATCTGTCAAATCTCCCTCCTCTTGTCCCCTCCACGGTGGACTCCAGCCACCCTCTGGATGCACACCTCTAGGCTCAAGTGCCCCAGGCAGAGAGTCTGGACCAACATTCGATGAAATTCTGGAGAGGCAACTTGCATTCCATCTTTAAACTGCTTACTTTTCCATCTGTTTTCCAGGCTCAGTCTAGGTATTTTACATCTCCAAATCTCCAGCCTCAATTAAGAATCACTTAATGGAGTTTGGTGTATGCCTGCGTATTGACTCAGGAGATTGAGGGAGGAGAATTGCCAAGTTCAAGGCCAGCCTGAGCACCTTAGTGAGATTCGGTCTTACAATAAATTAAAAAGAGTTGGGAATGCAGCTCAGTGGTAGATCATTTGCTTAGCATGTGCAAGGTCCTGGGTTTAATCACCAGGATCAGATAAAAAAAAATATTTAATGGAGATTTTTCTTAAGATTTTTATGTTATATATAACCTTTGGCAGTTTGATGAAGCCTAGGGGCCCTTTCTCAGTTTATAAATGCATAAAATAAAATCTGGTTGATCAGCCCTAATTCAAAAATCCTGAATCAGAAATGCTTCAAAATCTGAAATGATTTGAGCAATAATATTATATTACAAGTGGAAATTTTCCAAACTTGACTTTATGTGACCTCACATTAAAAAATGCAGTTGCACTAAAAATATTTTGTAAAATACATTTGGGCTGGGGCTGGGATTGTGGCTCAGTGGTATAGTGCTTGCTTAGCACGTACAAGGCGCTGGGTTCGATCCTCAGCACTACATAAAAATAAATAAAATAAAGGTATTGTGCCCAATTATAACTAAAAACATATTTTTTAAAATGCATTTGGGCTATATGTATAAGATACATATGAAACATACATAATTTTGTGTTTAGATTTGTGACTTACCACCAAGATATCTCCTTATGTATATACAAATATCCCAAAATTCAAAAAGTCCAAAATCCAAGCACTTTTGTTCCCAAGCATTTTGGATAAGGGATACTCAATTTTTACATAAGACTATGAAAAAAAAAACCAATTCTATTGAAATTGAAATACTACTCTTAAGATTTTAATAAGCCTACTTTGGCTATAATAGGATATTGCTTTTTTATTAACACATTAATTGACAAGATTTAGTAGTCTTGATGAATATGCTAAGGAATTATGATTGATTTGAATCTGAGGACAATGGAAAACTTCCCATTTCCTTTTTAGAAAGATCTTTAAGGATTTGAGTAAAGGTAGATCAGGCATAGGGAGATGGGTACTGCTGCAGAGGTACAGGTGATGGTAGTGGAAGGGATTGGGGGTAGTACAAGTAGACTTGATAAGACTTGTTCTGGTGGTTTGTAGGGATAAACATTTTGAGGAAAGGAGGACTGAGTTTCAACAGGAAGTGGTTGAGGGCCTTGGGTTTCCGACGTGGTCTCCATGGGTAACCGACAGGCAGGTGCCCATCAGGAGCTCAGGAGAGAGCATTGTGTTTTGGGCAATTCGGTCCTTGAGGAGCAAAACAAAAAAAACTTTGTAGGAAGAGTTGAATAAGGTGAGGTGACAGGAAGAGCTGCCAAAGATGTCCCCAGTGTTCTTCTCAGGATGACTCTGAGACATTGAAGGAATGAATGGTCACAAGGAAGAGAGGAAGGCAGGTGGCTTTGTTTGGTGATTTACTTTTCATAGCCGACTTCTGAACTTCACAACTTTTCTCTGGAACCTGCTGGCTTTCTTTTCATTGTTCAGCTTTGTTTTCCGGCTTTCTTTCACTCTCTTTGTTTTTCCAAAAATCATTGACAATGGCCACAGACCTCTTTTGGAGAAAGACTGAATGTCTGATCTCTAGCAGAGCCTGGGAAACTAAGCCCTGGGTTCCTCCAGGCAAGTTCCTGAAGTGGTCAGCCCAAGTGAGTACTTTAATGCCAGCAGGCTTTCTGCCTTACGGCTCCTTTAGCCAAAATCATCCATTACTTGCCTTTCTCCAGGAACCTTAATTCAGTGTAAAGACCTGGGGGTTTAGAAGTGGTAGTGCAATTCTTAATATAAGTCCTCCTTTTGAAAACCTGTCAGGAAGTACCTAATAAATCTATGCATTTCCTGTGAGCTGGCAATTGCATTCCAAGAAAAAGCCCAATAGAAACACGTACATATATTCACCACAAGTCAACACTCACTGGATTGTACTACTGATATAAGTCCTGCCTTTGAAAACCACTTTGGAACTGCACTGTTGATAACCACTATAGATTGGAGGTAGCTCAAATACCGACCAATAGTTGAATGGATAGATGATGTTATAGTCACACCATAGAATACTATATAACAATGAAAAACGGTCACCCACAACCATGCACAAAAGTTTGTGTGAATCTCATGAAGAATGTTCAGTGAAAGAAACCACACATGAAAGAGTGCTTATTATATGAATCCTTTTTCAAAAAAAAAAAAAAAATGCTAAAACCTGGAAGCATGCGTGGAGGGGCTTTTAGGGTGCTGACCATGTGCTATTTATTTATCTGGATTCTGGTTACATGAGTGTTCCGCTTATGAAAAATCCAGTCGGCAAATAGTATAGACATGTTTTTCTTTCTATGTATTACACTTCAAATAAAAAAGTTTTAAATTGGAAAAACCTCTACTTTTTATTGGATTAAGATGTTTGCAGCTAAATAACAAAAGTCAGTTGATTTCATGTGTAAAATCCAAAGGGAGTTACTCCAAATGTGGTTTATAATGATGCTAATTAATTCCGATTATCACCTCAACATTTAAACATATAAGTCAGTGCTTACTGAGGCCTGATGGTGGAAATGGTCTGTCTCAAGTGCAGGTGGGGGGGTGCATCATCTGTAGGGAATTTAAAATAATAATAAAATGGAATAAAAGCCAATTTGCTTTTTTTGTTATGACTATGCACTGGCAATCCTTAACAATACCAGTGATGAACTATCCCCATCTCTTCCCAATACACATTCTGCTCATTTAAATTCTAAATGATTGTTATTGGCTGCTGTTGAACTGAATTGGACCATTCCAACTGTTCTGCCCTTAGCAGGTCAGTGGTGGAAATAATTGCTAGATTTTGTAGGTGTGCACCATGTAGCAGAGACTGGACCTGGTCCTTTTGTATATAAACCTTATTTAAATGTCACAGCTACGTGGGTTAGGTATTATCATTTCTATTTTACCAATGAGACAACTGAGGGCTATAGAGGTTAAGGTCAGGATAAGTCTCCAACTCAAAACCCAGTTTTCCACTGGGCTTTCCTATCCTTTGGTACCAACTGGCATATGTGTGACCTCTGATATGCATTTGCAGAGCTAAAGGGTAGATGGGTGAAGACTTGATCATTAATTCAATCATTTTAAGGAGGAGGTTCTACACGGAATGTAATTTCTTACTTAAGTTGGCTTAGGTAAAAAAAATGCTTCACGTCCCCCTTTCCTTCTAATTTTAATGAAAGTCCCTTGGAAAGTAGGACTGCCATTTCTCTGCTTGCTTTCTCCTATACATCATCTATATCTCACAACTATCTAAAATGAATTCTATTATTAAGAAAACTTTGGCTTGAGCCTTCACACGACAAAGCAATGTCCATGCAAGAGTGACAGGAGTATAAAGTTGAGCTTGGTGCTGGAGAGCATGGGTCTTGAGGTCTGTCTCTCTTGAACCAAGTTGGCTTTAATATCATCTGTAGCATTTCTAGGCCTTGATTTTATAAGTCAATTGTGAATTTTCTGAAATAAGAATTACGACAGTGCTTGCCTCCAGGGTTGCAAGCTCAAATGCCTGTGGGATCAGGGAAGGGAGCTCCACCATGTTGGCTCCTGCCTGGGAGTCTCTGAGGGGTGCTGGGGGTGAGGGCCTGTTGGACTCTGCTCAGTCCGTCATTCTCTCCAGCAGTATTCCAGAGCATCTGTGATGTTCTAGCATGGCGCTCATCTCTGAAAATGCAAACATGAATGATGCTCTCAGGTCCTTTCTGCTCTTGAGGGAGACAAACATGGAAACCGCCAATGAAAACAGCATTCAGTCGCCTGGCATTTCAAATCCTGGGAATGTCATCATAGTAGTTCTAAGGCTGACAAGGTGGTTGACAGCTCACGCAGCATATCTTCTGCCTTTCAGCAGTATAACACCCAAACTCCTTCAGCTTGGCGAAGAACACCATTTCACTAAAGCCCTGGAGTAAATGTATTTTATAATATTCATTTGGAATTCATCATTAAAAACACTCAAGGCTGTAAGTCAAGTCACTTAGCCAGTCCACAAATCCGTGGGCACAATGTGGCCCACCCTTGTTTATTACCTATGTAGTCCCTGTGTTTGTCAGCTTTCTGTCACTGTGACAAAATACTTGATAAAATCAACTTAAAGGAGAAAAGATTGATTTGGGCTCATGGTTTCAGAAGTTTCAGTCTATGGTCACGTGGATCCATTACTTATTTGGCCTGTGGCAAGGCAGAAACCTCATGGTAGAAGTACATCATCAAGAAAAGTTCCTTACTACATGGACAACAGAAAGTTGGGGAGGGGATGTCTGAGGATAAGATAGTTCCCAAAAGCAACACCCAAGGATCCAACTTCTTTCAGTGAGGCCCCATCTCCTACAATTTCCACCATATCTAAATAGTCCATTCAGCTATGAATTTATCAATAGACTAACCCATTGATCAGGTCAGAGCCTTCATGATCCAATCCCTTTCCCAAAATCCCACTTCTGAAACATTGCTGCATTGGGGACAAAGCTGGCAATGCATGAGCCTTTGGGGGACATTCCAGATCCAAACTATAACAGGTGCTTTGTGCCTAATAGAGCACGTGGGCTCAGTCTGTCGCCCAGAGTTTCGCAGCCTCACAAAGACAAACCAATCCTGACAGATACCTCCCATCAGAATATTATCATCCAAGCAGCGCACTCCTGGGGTCCTTTTGCTAACTACATGGCATTTCTCATACCTACTGGGTCCACCTCTCCAGCCTACCACCCTCTTTCCTGCTTAGCCCTCCTCTTTGCCCTCATTCACTCTTTTCCAGAAAGCACAGCGAGGAGCCCTCTCACCCAGTGGACCTGGGTATATCAGTGTGCTTATCTTTGACATACACACACCTCACTTGTGCTTATCTTTGTGTATCACTAGTGGGGCCTCCAGCTGCTTGCTTGATTGTGTTCTTGGCTGTTTGGGAGAATATTTATGTTTATTTGCATGGTTGGGAGCAGAATAAAAATATATGAATAGGTGTGATTAAAACCCCTCTTTTTTTTTTTTCCAGAAATAACCCTGGTGCCAATTTGGTGAATAACAAAATAAAGTCAGATGAAGTTAAAAGTAGGGAGAAAGAAATAAGAATGTCAGAGATAGGAGCTGAGTAGAACAGGAACCAAACAAAACCCTGAATTCTACAGTAACCTCTCATTTATAGGGTGAATAAATACATTGTGAATATCAATATGTGTATTTCAAGCTGAGAGGAGGCCAGACGCTTGAATGTGCATCTTCCTCTCTCTCAGGGTTGACCCTATCCTCTGTCCCCTTGCCCCTGTAGCTTCGCTTGGTGGGGGGCTAGTGTGGACAGATGTTCGCCTCTCCCTTTCCAGCAATCTGGATCTCCTTCCTCACTCCACCACCTGTTGGTCTATGCTCTTTGGCATGTTCTGCAGGGAATGTTTTGGGAGTGGAGACTAAAAGATCAGCCAGGGTGGGGCAGGGTAAAAATACTAACTCTCTTCTCTGTCACCTGGTAGAGTCTCAGACAAGAGAAGGGGTTTCTGGGGATGGCGGAACATTGGAAGAAGGACACTTGGCTTAGGTTCGATGCAGAGGATGGACCAAGTGACATGGAGAAGAGCTGAAGCTGAGCTTGAGATAGAAGAGAGCAAACCAAAGGGGAAAGATGAGAATTTTGAACAGAGGGGAGCCCGGGGATATAATCCAGAATGCCAGGGATAGAATCCAGAGTGCCAGGGATAGAATCCAGAGTGCCAGGGATAAAATCCAGAGTGCCAGGGATAGAATCCAGAGTGTCAGGGGAGGTTTCCATAATGAGGGCTGCTGGTAGATGGGACCTGTCGGCTCCAGGATTAGTTAGGACCCAAATGGAGGCAAGTAGGGTCTCGTGTCTTCCAAAGAAGAGCTACAATCCTTGGAGAATGAGTCGAATGCCTTGATGGAGGCAGTGATGGAGAAGATTGATCAGATTTGGGTCAGAAATGGCTTCAGTCATGCTCAGTAGAGCGAGAAATTCAGAATCATGGCTATGGGTATTTCTCAGCATCCTAGAGAGAGTCTGGGTCCTGGAAGCTGAAGACAGTAGCCCTAGGAGCCTAGGCATAGTGTTACCTACTGAAAGTCTCTGCTAATTACTTGAAGGTTTTTGGAAACTATTACAGGAGGCCTCCTTAGAACCTTGCAATTCCATACACTACCATGGTTAACTAAGCATTTCCACTTCCCTTCCTGCAGAAAAAAAAAACACCTTCTTATGGAGGATTGATAATGCCTGTGATCTTGACCTACACTGAGATGGTTCAGAGGTGACTAAGCGCATACAGGAAAGGAGCCAGTCCCTGTCAGAACCTCTTTCTTGACTCTCATCTGGATCTGTCTTCTCCTGGACAGATGGCACCCACTTTTGTGTTTCAGGGGAAAATGAGGACTTTTTCAAAAGGGAGTTCTTGGTTTGGGGGTCATCTATGTTTTGGCTAGTCCACTGTAATATTGACTATAGATCTTGCAAAGTTTAATTGCTTCTGAGAAGAGGGTGTGGTCTGTGTAGACATAGGAAGAGTCAGGGCAGGGAGACAAGGTGGATTATGAGTCCACGGCCGAGTGTGGAACCTGGAGCTACTCCAGATCTTCTCGCTGGAAGCTTTGACCCTGCTCCCTTGCCCTGCCAACTTCCCATACTCTTCAAGGATCCTTCCTCATATGATTTGGAATTGGACCATGGATATTTTTGGAAGCCCTTTACAGATGTTGTGCTTCCTGGAAGGAAGGAGTAACATGTTTGAGCCATCAGTGAGACACATAAAATTTGTGGCTATTCTGGAATATTCTTGATGGTAGGTGGCAGTGTGGTTACCGGCCGATAACTGATGTTTATGGGTTGGAGGTTACTGGGAGGCAAGCTCAGCTCAGCATTTTAGAGATAGAAAATTCTTCATGTTTCTCTCAACATACAGGTAGCAACTGGCTCCCAGGAACGGGGATTATGTGTCCTGGATCCTGATATGTATAAGAAGATAAAAACCATGAAGAAAAGAAATCTGGGTGGGCTGGGGATGTGGCTCAAGCGGTAGCGCGCTTGCCTGGCATGCGTGCGACCCGGGTTCGATCCTCAGCACCACATACCAACAAAGATGTTGTGTCCGCCGAGAACTAAAAAAAAATAAATAAATATTAAAATTCTCTCTCTCTCTCTCTCTCCCCTCTCTTACTCTCTCTTTAAAAATTTAAAAAAAAAAAAAAAAAAAAAAGAAATCTGGGTCACACTTCTTCAGTTTTCCTTTTCATTAGACCTGTCTTCCTTGGGACAAACACAGCAGATTCTCAGGCCGTGAAGATGCCCCCAAAATGAACTCTATATGGTAGAAATGAACAGGTTTTAGAGATCTGTGGTTTGAGGGCAAGGGGTTGGAGATTATGATGCATGTGAATAAGGGAAAAGAGTGGGCTTGTTCTGGAAAAATGCACTTGTTCTGGAAAATTACCACATTGCCTCTGACATGAGTGAGGAAAAATCAATCGTCTGACAAGTTGGAAGCAGCAACGTGGGGTCACTTGCAAAAATCTCAGAATCAGGGAAACTCTGAACATGAGCCTTTTTTGGTTTTGAGTTCCAACATGTTTCTGACTCAGCCTCCTGCTTGCTAGTGTGGATTTGTACCTGCCTGTGATTAATGTTGTTTCTGGCTCACCCTGGGGAATTGGAGGGCTTGGAGACTTCTGCCAGAACACCCAGCTATGTTGAGCTCCTGCCAGGAAGATAGTAAAACACTGGCACCCAAACACCAAGGGACCACACTTGGGCTATTTGAGAAAATGCTTTCCTCTTGGAGAACACAACTGAGCTGATGAAGAGGACCACAGTCAGTTCCTATATGACCAGCTGGCTCCCAGGGACTCTCACGCCCTCAGGCTGCTCAGCTCTGACTCACAGCCAGTTGAATGCAGTTGGGCATCAAGAGAATATGCCAGAGAAAGTAGATGGATCATTATTTTTCACCACTGGAAAAATACCTGAACATTTATAGCTAATCAGATCTTTCCTATTGATTCACTATCTTAAAGATCGCCATAGGTAAGTTGGCTGACTAGTAACCTTCTACAGGTTTAAATGATGAGCTGCATAATCATCTATTAATTTGCCCTTTCCCCTGCTTCTACAGAGACAGCCCAGGCCTGGTGATCGCCCTCTACCCACTCCCTAGTATTCGAACTTAAATGTCTGAACCTTTCTTACCAACAATCTTCCGAGGTTGTTAATAATAATGAGGTGATTTGCATTCAATAGTTACATGCATCAGATGCTGTGCTTTCTGTGCAGTATTTACCGTGATCTTTCATCATAAGTAGACTGACTGTAAATGGCTAGTATTACTGCCCCTTTACAAATGATGCATATGGAACACAGAGAGGCTAAATAATTTGCCTAGAGTCACACCCTGTAGATGGCGGAGCTGGGATTTAAGTTCAGGTCTGGCCATTGCTGAGTTTCATGCCTGTAGTCCCTGTATCTCTACATTCTCCCCTAAACCAGTGTCTCTCTACCTTTCTACTGCCAACAGAAAAAGATGTCCATTCATTCATTAAATGTTTATCAAGCATCTGCTGTAACACAGGCAATATTCTAGATCAGAGATTGTCAACCCTTTCTCTGTAAAGGCCCAGGCAGTAAATATTTCAGGTTTTGTGGCCTTCTGGTCAACCATAATAACTCAACTCTGCCATTGTAGTTTGAAAGAAGTCATAGATTGAACGAGAGTGATTATGTTCCTGTAAAATGTCTTTGCAAAAGCAGGCTGTGAGCTGAATTTGGCCCACAACTATACCTCTGCTCTTAGTCCTGAGGTTATGCTCATGGAAAAATGCCCAAAGTGCCTACCTTGGAGGGGCATGCATTCTAGAAAGGAGAAACAACTGCATTCCTGGCCTGTTTATCATGGACTTTGTTATAGACTCTGGGGATCACAGGGCTGATCTCTCCACACCTCTCCTCCCAGGAGAGCCCCTTTTCTGTGTGAATGGAGGCAGAGTTAGGGGAGCCCACCACCCCTACCCCAGAGAGCTTGTCCTGATTACACAGGCCTTCCCTACGCATCTTCCTGGCCATTTGACCCATTCATCCTAACTCTGGTCCTTCAGGCAAAGGGCCTCACACTAGGTCATCAGAATAACTCATGGAGCTTGTTAAAACAGTTCTTTGGGCCTCAGGGTAAGGCCCAAGATTTTCCATTCCTAACAAGTTCCCAGGTGATGCTGACGCTGCTGGTCCCTGGACCACACTTTGAGAACCGATGTTCTCTTACCCAGTTTTTCAGATACCTGATCATTGGTGCCTCATTATCTCCCTCCAAGTCCTCTTCTGGCGAACCTCCTTTAAATGTTCTTCTTATGAGATACAACCTAGAGATGACAACTGGAGCAGAATCACAGGGCACAGTGCTGAGAGCCACAAAGATGATGCTGTTACGCACGATGAGAAACAGTGAAATCATTGTGAGAACCAGTCCAACACCAAGACTGTGGAAGAGAGCTTTGGGAGAGTCAGGGAGGCTGGTGTGACTTGGGGGCAAATCATTTCCTCTCTCTGTGTCTCCTCTGAAACATGGAAATTGGCTGAGGTCTTCCTAGTCCTGGGAATTCTGATGTTCTTTCGTAGGTGAAGAAATCTCACTGAACCTCCCTATCACCTCACTCCTGTGGATATCCTTGGGGACACAGGCACAGATCACTGTCCTTTCCAGTGGTCTTCTAGATCTTCCCTTAGACCCATGATACATTCAATTCTATTTTTTTTTCTTCACTAGGGTTGCTTTCCATTCACTGAGTTTGCTTTCAAGATTGATGTATTACCTACAGCCACACTGGCTTATATCAATTAAACACCTTGCCTTTGCTCCAGACCTGTGAGCAGAATGTTTGGGGGCCTCCAATCAGCTGTTTGCAAATCCACAAGGTTAAAGTCAGACTTTTCTCCTTGTGTTTTTGTCACTTGGCCCTGGGAGTAACACTGCTGGGTTTCAGGACTTCTACAGGGACCAACATCTGGGCAGCCCTAGGACCACCTAACGTGGCTGAAGATTCTCCTTCTGTGCTGAGATCCTTGTTTCCTGGCACCTGGACTCTAGAAAGTTAAACTGTCATCGATCCCTTTGTCTGATCAAGAAGCTCGGTGGCCCCGGAGTTTAAATAACAACCACAAAACAAACACTCCTGAGTGCTCTTAGCAAGGTCTCTTCAGCCCAGTTAAATGTGGGATCCAGATTCCAGGAAATATTGCAAAGTATGTTCATTCTCCTTCCTGTAAAACGTTGTTCATGATAATTGAAGAGAATTAATCTGGGGTTAGGCATTTGGGCAAACCAGGCTGGGAAGAGGGGCAACCTCTTGCTCAAAAGACTGTCTAGCAGGAATCTATGGGCAACTGCCTGAAGGCTGGTGGTAGAAAGTTCCGGGTTCATTGGGATATTAACCTGGTGAAGGAAAAGAAAGCACTGCTTCTAACAGCAGCAGATTAGTTTTGCTCAGTTTGTATAACAGTTACTTATTCTTCTTAAGCCACCTGTAATTATTTCCAGAAGACGCAGTAAATCTTAGTGAAGTATTCGAGGCCTGGAGTCAGATCACTAGGGCTTTTTCCTTGGCTCGGCTGTGTTCTCCCTGACTGCCCTTGGTCAGATTTCTTAATCTCACAAAGGTTTTTTGTTTTTTTTCCTCCCTAGGTTAGTGAGGATGATAACATCCACCAGCCCAGAAACAAGGGTTAGCAGAGGTAATATGCATGGCAGTGTTGAACATATCGATATTCATATCATCTACACGATTGTTCCAAAATATTAACCCAATTGCTTAATGTGAATAAGCCTTCAATAAATGCCAGGTAATTAAATTAGACACGATGGGTGTCATGTTCCAATTATTGCTTACAAGATACCTGGTGAGAAGTGAAAACTCAGCAAATCATTTTCTCTCTGGGTAACCTAGAGTGCTTCAACGAGGTTAGAGTTGAAGAACATGTATGACATTTAGAATTCTATAGAGAACACTCATGCAGATGGAATCGCAGCTATTGTGAACCTGATCTTACCCGCAGAGAGAGGGTAGCTGCCCAAGGTCACACGGTGAATTAGTGGTGGAGATGGGCTTAGGTTCATGCTTTCAGAATCCCTCCCGTGCATGTTTTCACTGTGGCTTTGCACATCACCTCACCTGAGCTCCCACTCAGGCTATGGGTGCCAAAGCCACAGTGACCTTCTCACTACAGAGGACAAGGCCAGAACAAAGAGAGGAGGGAGCTGGGGTAGGAGAGCGGGGGAGCTCCAGAAAGTGGAGAGTCAGCTCAGCAGGCCTCTCCCAAGTCAGCCCTGTGGCCACCTCCTCCTACAGTAACAGCTTGTAAGTACAGATACGTTGAAGACGTCACTCCTCCCTGTGTCAAATATATGTCATATATGTTGCCTTCAAGGGGGAGCTAAGACCCATGAAATTGCCAGAAAACTACTTTATAGACAGCCATGAAACTTTTATCAACTGGTATTTCTGTACCTTTGGCATTAAACCTTTTGACTCTATATCCATCGGTTCTCTCTACCTTTCTTGGACATTCATTTGTACCCAGATCTTCTCTGCAGCGGAATTTTCTAGTTTTTGCGGCACCTCTTAACCCTCTCTGCTCCCTAGACATTCTCAACAAGCATGGTTTTATCATAGGTCAAGCTGAATCTTGATCTGGAAACCTGGAATCTTTTGACTCTGTAATGGGCAGCAATATTTTTTTCTGTCCTGGTTTAATTTTTTTTTTCTCTAACTCCTTCTTTCCCAACAAAACTAGATTTTTAATGGTCAGGACATATCTTTGTTGTCTTCTGACCCCAGCTGGCTCATTATCTGGTGCATTGTCCAGCATGTAGCAAGCTCTTGGTACTGGGGTAAAGAAACTGTGGAATCCTTTTAGAGTTTTACCAAGACTTCACAGCCTTGCAAGGGCAGCTCTGGATGGGACTGGGGAGTGGAGCCACAGCAGCCTAAGAGAGAGGCAAGGGAGACTCAGAAAGAGGAGGCTTCATCTAAGGATGAGACTCTTTGGTGCTGGAATCAATTATCTGAACAAGTTGCTGGTGGAGAAGCTCTCTCTTTAGACTAATACTCAGCTTTGCAAGTGGTTCCTTTTATGCAAGGATGCTAGGGGCAGTCATCATAGGGTCTACAAAAGAAAAACTTCTCCCTAATCTTCCAGGCAAAATAGTACCTCCCCCCATCAATATCCATCAATCCAACATTTATTGAGAACTTTACTTGTGAGAAGCACCGTGAGAGTTCAGATCACAAAGATGAGCAAAGCACAGCCTTGCCCGAAGAATATCTTACTCTGCCCTTTCCAAACAAATCCATGGTCCCCAGACGATGGAACACAGGGGGATGTGTGCACAGTGTGGTGGGTGCACCACCGTGGACTCAAAGCTCACCTAGGGGTAAGCGTGGGAGGGCAGAGCATGCTGGGGCCAGATGGCAAGGACCAAACCTGGGAAGAGGGCCACCATGGCAGGTGTGTGGGGAGCTGCGAGTCGGTCAGCACTGCAGGAGCATGAGGTGGGAGGCAGGAGACAGCCTGAGGAGGCTGGGAGGGTGGACAGGACAGGTCTTAGGGACCCTGGTTGGCAACTCCACAGCACAGGTCACGCTTGGTTATGGATAGTTTGAGGTAAAAGCAATACATGGGAGGGAAGGGCCAAGAAAGAAATTTCCAATGGAAAATTATAAAATAAATCTAATTCTCTCTTGTTGCCCACTCTGTTTCCAATTCTTCTCCACAGAGGGATTATAAATAGCTTCTAAGTCATATTTCTAGGAAATAAAAATGTGTGTATACTAGACTATTTGAATATTTACATGTGTATATTCTTTTTTAGTTGCACCGATAATCATTTGCAATATTTGTTGTTCTGCACCCTGACACTTTAGGTGTTTTGTTTTCTTCTGTATTAGAAGTCTTCTTAAATCAGAATATACAGATACATGTATGAGGTTGGTTTTAACAGCTGTAGAATTCTCTGTTGTGGGGGGTGTACAAAAATCCATTTAAATTCTCTCCTGTTGCTGGACACTCAGGTTGTTTTTCAGTTTTGTTTATTACAAACATTGCTACAATGAACATTCTGGTTAATGTACACATTCAACAAATATTTATTGAGCGTCTATGCATTTGGCATATTTCTAGAAATCTAGACTACAGTGGTAACATATATTGTTCTTTTATGAGGATATCAATAAACAGAAGGAGGGGCAGGGACTGTGGCTCAGCGGTAGAGCACTTGCCTTCCATGTGAGAGGTACTGGTTTGATCCTCAGCACCACATAAAAAGAAATAAAGATATTGTGTCTATATACAACTAAAAAAATTAATAAACAGAAGGAGAATCTTATCAGTAAAAGATATGTGCATATATTTTGGCCATTTGCTTTTTTTCTTTTGAGAGTATTTAGTTCATTTGCCCATTTATTGATTGTTCTATGTGTTCTGGTTTTGGTGTTAAGTTTGGTTTTTTTTTTCATTCTTTATATATTCTGACTATTAATCCTATCAGAGAGCAGGTGGCTCTCTTTTCATACTGTTAATTGTTTCCTTTGCTGTGCAGAAGCATCTTAATTTGATTCTATCCACTTATTGATTTTTGGTTTTATTTCTTCAACTCTAGGACTTTTATTAAGGAAGCACCTATATATTGGAATGTTGATCCTGTGTTGTGGTTGTTGTTGTTTTTCCAGAGTAAAATTATGTTCAACATCCTTAGCAATCATGGAATCGCAAATCAAAGCTACACTGAGATTTCATCTCACCCCAGTTAGAATGACAAACATCAGGAATACAAATAATAATAAAGGCTGGCGAGGATATGGGGAGAAAGAAACACTTTTACACTGTTGGTGGGACTGCAAATTAATACGACTACTGTGGAAAATCAGTGTGGAGATTCCTCAGAAACTAGGAATTGAACCAGCACATGACCCAACTATAACATTCCTTGGTATTTATCTGAGAGAGTTGAAATAAACACCCCATAGTGATACAGGCACCTCAGTGTTAATAGCAGCACAATTCACAACAGCCAAGTCGTGGAACCAGCCTAGGTATCCGTCAACAGACAAATGGATAAAGAAAATGTGGTATATTCACACAATAGTGAATATACCGTAAAGGAAAATAAAATTGTGTAATTTGCTGGTAAATGGATGGAATTGGAGAACATCATGCTAAATGAAATAAGCCAGACGTAGAAAGTCAGGAGTGAAAGTTTTCTCCCATATGAGGATGCTATAGAAAAATAAGGAATTAAAAAGGAGGGATCTCATAAAAATAGAAGGGAAAATAGAAAGGAGGATTGTGGAGTAGAGAAAGGGGAGCAAAGGGGAGGGAAGAGGGATGGGAAAGGGGAGGAACAGCAGAATGAAATTGACGAAATTATGCTATGTGGGTGCATGAATTGACCACAGTGAATCCCACTCTTATGCATTATTATAATGTGCCAGTTTTTAAAAAGGCAAATAAATAAAAAGAAGAGCAGTAGAGTAAAGGAAGGGGATCAGAGGAGAGCAGAGGGTAGGAAAGAGGAAGTATTGGGGAATGAAAAAGAGCAAAGTATGTTATATGCAGGTATGAATGCATCACAACAAACCCCTGTATTGCGTATAACTATAATGCATTAATACAAACATTTTAAAAAGATATATGCATTTTTAATGTTGGTAGATGATTCCAAAATACTTACAAAATTGGCTTCAAAAACTACACTCTCTTCAACAATATATGTAAGGGCTGCAGGTGGAGCTCAGGGGTGGATACTTGCCTGGGGTTAAAGCCTCTCCTTACTACTTTGGCTTGCTTAATTATGAAAGACATCGGGCATTTCTCTTGTTTATTTACTATTTGTGTGTGTGTGTGTGTGTGTGTGTGTGTGTGTGTGTGTGTTTCTGCAAATTTCATGTTCCTGCTCACTGGGGATTTTTCTATTGAACAACAGTTCTTACAAATTTGTACTTCTTCCTCATAAAATTCAAGAAATTAGTCCTCTTTGTCATATATGTTGAAAATATCGTTTCCTGGTTATCTTTTGTATTTTGACTTTGTTTATGGGGGTTTTTGCAATGCTTCCTGATAGAGATAAAGTTCAAGTTGAGTCTTGAAGGATGAGTAATGATTTTAATTAGTAACTCATATCTAGAGCTTCCTAAGTGCCGAGAACTCTTCTAGGTGCTTGACACTTATTAATTCATCTAGCTGTTCTTACGACCCTAGGAGTTATTACCATCCCCATTTTTAAAAATTACATTTTAGGAGAAGAAATGGAAGCAAAGAAGTAGTTAAATAACTTGTCCCGTCCTCATAGCTGGCAAAAGGCAGAGACAAGAATCAAAACCAAGAACTGTGATCTGCCTTGGAGATCTGCAAATGGCAGTAAAGGCTTGGAGGCACCCAACAACACAAAAAATACTGGAGGAATTCCAAGAAAGTTAGTGCATATGCCATAAGATAGGCAATTTCTGGGAGGACGGAGGATATGAAGCTAGTGAGGACAGGGCAGGTCATGTGTGCCTTGGTGTCAGCCCTGACTCTGTAGCTAAGGTGCAGTTTCCTTCAACTTGTGGTCTGTATCCAGACCCCCTGTTACTACCTTGCAGAATATGTTCAGGCAGATGAAAGAAAATGGAAATGCTTGTCATTGTACCTGTACAAAGCATGTGAGGCAATTTATAGGGCTTAGCTCATGATTCAGTTATCTTTCCTACGTTTGCTGACTGATTCCTGGGATTCCCCAGGCACGGAGTAGCTTTTATATACAAACCATCTTGTGATGCTCCGTCTTATGCAGATGGACCCTGCTTTATGGGTTATGGGCAGCCATTGTTTCTCTATGGTTGTCTCCGGTGCCACCTTAACAAGGCACATCTCAGAACTATCTTCTGGGCTCTCAGTGAAGATTTTTCCTAAGTGCTGCTTTGGACTGGGCGGGTACTCGGACAAAGTATGGGCTTTACAATACATTCTCAGATTTGTTTTTCGTTACAATATAAATCACGTTAAGATGGCAGGTGAAAATACCATCGAGAAAAATAAAAATTGTGACAGAAGAGGAAGTGTCCAGGCAGATTGCAGGGCTGCTGAGTCTGTGGAGAGAAGGCACCAAGTGCCCTGCAGAGCACCAAGGCTGCAAATCAGTCCTTTGACATAGTAACACAGTTGGGAATTTGAAAAGATTGTGCTAACTGCTACCCCTGCTCTCACCCTCTTCTGGGAGAGCCTTGGGTATCTGTAGCCACAGCACAGACATATGGCCAACATCCCTTCCTCCTCTGGGCCTGGAGGCTTCACTGTACAGTCTGTTTTAGTAGCGGCTGGGGTGAGGTAGTCTACATAGCTTCCACGTATGGAGCAGAGGATGCCACTCAATGCTGTTTGTCCAGGTGGTTGGGCTCCTGGGCCAGGAAGAGCAGAGCTCTCTGGGCCCCCTCCATTGTCCTTTTTATCCTGGAAACCCCAGTGTATGACTGTGGCCCATGCCAGACAGTTCTCTTCATCCCCACCTAGGAATGGCTGGTTGGAAAGAAGAGCAGAGAAAGTCAGATGAGATGAATGGGAAGCGCCCGGAGGTCCTAGCAGGAGGCAAGGAGGAGTGAGTGAAGGTGGATGATCAAAGCCATAGTGGCAATGGAAATGCTGAGAGGAGAGGAAGTTGACGGGGACAGAGGAAGGGCTGGCTGGCACTGTCGAGGGAGGCAGGACCGTGGCCGAGTTGACTGTTGGCATTCAGGATTGTGAACCCAGGCTGGCCCAGTATTTGCAGGTAGCAGAGAAGTTGGTTGGCATTCAGATGGAGTGCCTCACCCAAAGCAGCCAGGAAACAGAGACCACTACAGAGTGCCATCCAGGCCACCTATAAGGGCAAGAAATATCTATCACTGGAATGATAGATCACTAGTGATGTGATGTAATGATCAGGATGAAGAAGTCCAGATTGTTATCCTTCAAGATGACCTCTACACCATCACACTGAGAGGCACCTCAAGTATCCCCTCTACGGGGAGGTCTTGATTTGGGACAGGGTCACATTGGGTGAAAGCCATTTCCAGAGCAAGAAAGATCGCCCGATGCTTGGATGTGCTGAAGGATCAAGACTGCTGGCAACAGAAAGCACTTGTGAAATTCTATCCCAGAGTGACTCCATCCCCTTACTGATATTCTCCCACCATTGGATCCATTAGTAAACTTATACAACACCTCTGTCCACCAGAAAGTGCTCCCACTGATATTTCTTCAGGAATCAAATCTCAAAGTGAGACAGTCCTGAGAGGCTCTAGTTTCTCTTCTTAGGCAAAATTGGGAAGCAAGATGCAAGGCTATATTCCCCCCAAAATTCATGACCCCTTAGAACCTCAAAACTTCTTTGGAAATAGGGTCTTGGCAGATGCAGTCAATTAAGATGAGGTCATACTAGATTAGGGTAGGCCCTAAAGCCAACAACTGGTGTCCTTATAGGAAAGGAGAGGACACACAAACACACACTGGGAAGAGGCCACATGGTGGTGGAGGTGGAGACTGGAGGGAGGCACACAAGCCGAAGGATATCAAGGACTTCCGGGATCCCCTGGAGTCTAAAGAGACAAGGGGCACCCCCCCTGCATCCTTCAGGAAGCACATAGCCCTGCTGGTAACTTTGAGCTTTTAATCTCCAGAATTATTAAAGGATAAATTTCTATTGTGTTAAGCCATTCAATTTGTGGTAATTTGTTACCACCTCTCTAGCAATCTAATATCCAGGGAGAAACTATAAACATTTTTTAGATTGTCCCCCTTTTGAGTTGTTCTGTTTTTTCCCTATGTTCCTCCTCCCAGGAAGCATTGTATTGTGGAAGCAAAGAGCCACACAGACTGGACTGAATACTATCTCTGCAACTCACTGGCTCAGAGGGTCAGCCAAGTCTACCAAGTCCTTTGTTTTCTCATCTATATGAGACACGTGGAGGAGTCAATGAGACACAATGGTTAAGATTAGGTATAGGCTGACATGGTTCAGGTCCTCAGAGAATGCTGGCTACCATTCTATCCAGGTGCCTTGGGCCTCCGCTTAGTTGCCTGAGCATCATATGGATTCCTAGGCTCTCCCGAGTGTGATCTTCAGACACTACCCTTTGTGTAGCAAGATGTTTTGCCCCATCTACCCACAGCCAGTCCCTTAGTGCAGCATTCTAAGCTAAAAACAGCTTCATCTAGTAAGAGTTGAGGACCCACCAGAAGATATGAGATGAAGGACAGGAGAACCCAGCTATGCAGAGAGCTGGTCTGTGCTGCTATTGCCTGGCTCAAGGGGTCCCCCCTTATGATGTATTCTCTTCAAATATAAATGGCTTCCTCCAGATTGGTATTATGGTCAGCCTGGGGTAGACTTGAAAATATGGAGGAGTGAGGAGATAAGAGAGGGGAGGGATCTTCTTCTTTTGATAATCTAGTGACTCAATTGTTCATGGCTAGAGAAGGGTATATGGAGAGTAGGAAGTTTGCGGTGGTGGATTGCTCAGACACTGAATCCATTATATGAAAAAATGTTGCAGGGGGAGTGATGGGAAGGAACCTACTTAATCCTGGAGTACAGCAGGGAGAGAGAGAGAGAGAGAGAGAGAGAGAGAGAGGGGGGGGGGGGGAAGAGAGTGTTTTAGTTACGGATTCTCATTTATGGTGAGACACTTGCACTTTCTCACTTTAAGAAAACATTTACACTCCACCTCAATCATCTGACAAGAGGCAGAAACTTAGATGAAGATCTTGGGATGGAAAATGACCCCAAGCTCAACCTGAGCTGTCAGTGGAACGTTACTCTTTAAGAACTGAAGAGTCTGAGTTGTGTTGACAGGCGTCCTCTAGCCAACACGGGGAGTCCTCAAAATGTTTCATACTAGTTAGATCTCATTTGGAGCAGGTTGGGTTTTAGGCACATTTAAAGAAGAATACTGAAGATGCCCAAAGAAGGGCATTTAGTGAAAACCCTACAAATAATTTTATATTCAGAAAGTACAAAAGCTGATAGGGATGCTTGTCTTAAAAAACTGAAGTCTTAAGAGGTATGTATCAGCTGCCTGCAGTTATTTTAAGAAATTATCTAAATTATTCCCAGAGGTCAAAATAAGACCACTAGGTAAAAACTACAGGTTGGTAGACTCTCCTGATGTAGAAGTTTACTACAAGGATCTTGTCCTTGAAATATCTGAGTTATTTAATTTCTTGTGCTCTTGGTTCTCTCTTCTGTAAAGTAGGGCTAATAATAGTTACTCTTTTCACAGTAATATTGTAAAAACAAATTGAAAAAAATCCTATAAAGTGCATATCCCAGGGCCTCACACACAGGAACCACTTGAAATGTGTTTGTTTTACTTTAAAATGCTTTAAAATGACTTTTTTAAAAACACATAGATTCCATGCAATTTCCCTTAACTCTCACTTTCCCTCCCGCCTATCATCCCTGTTTAATGTTATTCTTCTTCTCCAGCTCTTCGTCTCTACCCTGTCCTTGGTTACTCCCCTTATATCAAAGAAGACATTTGACATTTGTTTTTTAAGGATTGGCTAGCTTCACTTAGCATAATCTGCTCCAATGCCATCCATTTCCCTCCAAATTCTATGATTTTGTCATTTCTTATTGCAGAGTAATACTCCATTGTGTATAAATGCCACATTTTTTTAATCCATTCATCTATTGAAGGGCTTCTAGGTTGGTTCCACAATCTTGCTATCGTGAATTGTGCTGCTATGAACATCGATATAGCAGTGTCCCTGTAGCATGCTCTTGTTAGGTCTTTAGGGAACAGACCGAGAAGGGGAATAGCTGGGTCAAATGGTGGTTCCATTCCCAGCTAAATGGGAGTTCATAACCCACTTGAATCAATCTGTGAAATATGGTATATTAAGAACTATGTAATGTTTTGAACAACCAACAATAAAATAATTAAAAAAAAAAGAAGGGAAAAAAAAAAAGAAAAAAAAAACACATAGAGATGTATAATGGTGGAAAAGATTTCTTTGAAAGGCAGTGAGTGAGCCTCATATTGCAGGGAGTTTCTAGGTGTTTGCAGAGGTGGTGAGGAAGGAATGCTGTCACTGAATGGAGGAGGGGAGTCGGTGGTCTCTAATTTCTCAACTATCATGTGATTCCATGATTCTACATGTCTATTTACCATTGTCAAAGACAAAGAAGGCAGAATTTTCTCCTTAACATTGCAAAAGGACTCAAAACCCAACTGAATGACAGTGTCAGCTAAAGTAGGACTTTTGACCGAGTATTGTCACACAACCCCCATTTAAGGGCCTGGTAGGTAGATACCTTTGCCTTTGTTTACAGTCTGGAATCACTCACCTGCAACCTCAGTTCCTATAATTAGTCTGAGTCTGATCCCACATCCCAGACCTGAGGTTAGCACAAGACTCAACCTTGGCCAGTATATCCCTGTCTCTTGTTGGTGATGATTTGTGCAGACATGAATGTGACCCAAGTCAGTGCAGTAAAGAGTGTCAGGATGGTGTTGAAGCTACTGTGGCTAGCAAAATGATTTCTTTCTCCTGAGGTCACTAATCTTAAACTTGGAGCTCTTGGTGGCATTACTTGAAAAATAAGACACGAGAAAAGAGTAGCAAATAAATTCCTGATAACACCTAATGACATCCTTTTAACCACTAAACCCAGCTGATCTTGAAGAACTCCTGAAGTTAACCAAGTACCGTCTGTAAGAAGAAATTCAATTTTTTTCCTTCAAGTTAGTTGAATATTATCTCCTGTGACCCAAAAAGTAATGGACAAGTCTCCACATTCTTCTCTTGAGGAGGATAGTAATGTACAGGAATCTTGCCGGGGGGGGGGGGGGGGGGGGAGTAATTACAAATTCCTTTGGGCAATTCCAGTGGAAATGGGAGTCCACATGTTACTACAACCACATGGAAGATCTCTAGTGAAAACCACCCAGCTGAGCCCAGCCAACCCACAGAACCATAAGAAATAGCAGTAAATTGTTGCTTTATTAGCGATTGCTACAATAGATAAGCAGAACAGACATTTGAACAATGGAGCTTCTGAGAAAATCCTAATACCTCCTGTAAAAGGTCCAGCCCTGGGGTTAACTCCCACTGCCATCCTGATACAGCATGTAAATAATATAAGCCCTAGACAACAAATCCCCTGTAGGTCACCAACCCAGGGATAGAGAATCAGAGGCTTTTAAACTTCTTTGTCTATATTTTTCCTTATCAGTGATTAAGAGAACAGTCCTTTCTAAATTTCAAAAACTTTTCTTTGTTCTGTTCACTCATCCCTCCGCCATTCTTCCCTCCCTTTTCTTTCTTGGCTTGGTTCTCAAATAATGCCACCAAGAGTTCCAGGCTTTGAATTCACGTCTTTCTTCACCCAATCTGGAGGCCCACACACTCAATATTGTTTACGATAATAAAAAGATTCTGCTCCAAGTCTTTTCACTTTCCTTCAAGGAAGGAATTAAATCAGGGAAACTTTTTTTGTTTGTTTGTTTTTTTGTTTCTTGGAAGAGCTATTCCTTATAATGAAGTTCCTGATTGGACAATGTCTGTAAAATTAAAATGTATGTACTCACAAACTAAGAAATCCCACAAAAAAAAAAAAAAAAAGAATTTACCTGATGGACAATCACAAGAGTTTGCTAAGATATCCATACAAGCATGCTAATTGTAGATTTTGTAATGGATGGTACCAATTGTCTTTCCACATTAAAGTTGTTGAAATTATGATCTATTCAAACAATGGTCTATGAAGCAAGATGTTTAAAAATGAGATGGATGTATATGTTTTGATCTGCAGACAGCTCCAGGATATATTATGATGTGAAAACAGCACTCCTACCAGAGTGTATAACTCTGTTGGGCACCATTCACATTGTGCTGTATGGGAACATAGCTCCTTCTCAGAGCACCACACAGCACAATGTGATTCATGTCCCGAAGAGCTGTGCAATCCTGAGGCTATTTTGATGTTAGAAGTGTTTATGGAAAATTATTGTGCAGGTTTACACACAAACTTCTCTCCTGGGAAAGAAACAAAAGAATCCCAGGTCTTTGGGTGAAGGGTAAGTAAGAGGATGGTCACCTCTTCTTTTCATTTTGTACATATATATTATTTTTTCAAGTACTCCTATTCTTTAAACATCTATAGATATTATCCAGGGAGGAGGCTTATGAACCATGTTTGTTTTGTTCTTTATATTTCCCTGTGCTTATTTTGAAAATACCAATGTATGACTTTTTTTTTTTAGAAACCACTAATTTTCCCCATAAGCCAAACATAAGTTTTAAAGATCATTCAAGTCAAGCAATCCACTTTCTCATGCAAAACATACCCTTCTCGTGTTGCAACATTCCCTCTTCAGATACACTTGTTTCTACTTGTGGCCCTGAAATCCTGGGGTGAGCACATATTTTTTTGGTCTCCAGTGCAGTAAGTGGAATGTGGGATTGGGATGGCAGGTGGCTGCCGCTCCCCGCCTCCCCTTGGTCAGTCCCTGCCAGGTGGCCCACGCCATCAGACTCCTCAGTGCCGCTTCCTGCATGCCAGCTCTCAGGGATTGTTTAGAAGAAGAAGGAGATGAGTCAGCAGATTTGCCTGATTCGAGGTTGGCCGGATCCCAGCCTGATGCCCTGCCCGGCTTCCACCGCCCAGCTTCAGCAATAACAGGGAAGATAGGGTCAGAGCCACCTCTCGGTTCTGGAAATGAGCTCATCCCCTTTGGCTGCCCTGTGGAGATAGATGGCTGGCCCAAGCGGGAGGAGGGTTTGGAGACTGGATCCAGTGCCTTGGCACCAGCACCATGAATGGTGGCGAAGATGCTGAGGATCCCCGACTCTCCCATCTGACACCACCTCACAGGCAGACCAGTTCTCCGTAAGACACCTCTGCAACAATTTTGATGATAGATCCTTCCTCCATATTTTTCAAGAATTCCCTCAGTTCCACTTCCTCTGCCTCTTCTTGGCTGGGGTTCACAACTATCAAACCAAAAGACTAAAAGAATGAAACAATAACTCAAGTATGTGGTACAGTAGGAAGCTCCTCCCTGGGATCTCTGAATCAGGTTCTCTTTTCAGTCTCTTCTCCCAACGGTGGATCAGACCGAAGGACTCCTACCTCTCAGATCTGGCACACAAGCTCACGCTCCTCTTACCTCTCGTGAGGAGCCCAGGATCTCTCCACCAGCTGCCTCTCACCTTTCCTCCAGCCCAGGCTCTCATGAACAGACGGAAGAACTGACTGCAAGGAGCACTTTTCATTCTGGGTGTCCCAAGAGCTCTGTCAGCTTGGTGCTTTTGATGACCCAAACAAGTGCTATCTTATCTCCATTTTCATTGACCTTCGGAGTGGCCTGAGGGTCCTTGTGATATTTTGTTGCTTTCTGTGGTTTCACTTGCCTTGAACTTGAGTTGCTCTTCCTCAGAGGCTAGGAAGCGTCTCTATTGTCCTTTGAAGCCAGAGCCCCAGAGACTTTAAACATAGGGAGCCCCCTTGGTGTCAATGGGAGAATAATAAAGAAAAGTGTAATTCAACAGAAGGTTCTCACCAGTGGCAGTTTCTCCCTGGGAACTCTTTGCTGCAGAAAAGAATGGTCCCCTGTGACCCCGAGAGCCATCATCACTAATCAGAGACTGAAGGTGCTGGTATAATCCAGCAAGAGTAGAAATACAATTATATTGGCTCACATCTGTCATGCTAGATACTGTGAGGATTTTGATCATCTCTATTCCTCCCAATAATTCTGAGTAGTGAACAATTTTGCCCTTTTTCCACTGAAGGGGAAACTAAAGTTCAGAGGAATTCAGTGATTTGCAAGAGTCACATAGCTCGACTAGAGCCCCAGTCTGTCTCCTGCAAGCCCCCAGCTGCCTTTCTTTGAATCTGTGAGATGACCCCATTGCTTACAGACGTCAACAAGTCATGACTGGATTAGCAGATGGAGTATCCTGATAGACCCAACTTGCTACCCCATGGATGCCAAGGAAGCGCGACCCAGCCTGACGGTCGCTCACAATGGCGGCTCTGTGCCAACCAACACCACAAGGGTTCGGCAAGCCCCTACCTGCAGCAAATGCGATCCCTGCCTGATCTTAATCCCCATCAGATTCTATCTTATGGGATTGAAAGGAAAACCAAAGGAAGGTGCCAAACCCTTGCAAGGCTTCAAACTTCAGAGACCTCATTCTAAAGGCCAGCTCACTCCGCCCTCCCGCATGGGCAGCCCTAACTGGCGGAAGGCCACTGTCCTCCCAGGATGTGTGTGTCCTGGTCTTTAGCCCTTTCCCCATCAGTGATCATATGGCCTGGGGAGCCACCCACCCTGTGAGACACCTTCCTGTGGGTAAGGCTAGCAGTTGCTCCATTTAGAGAAGCACATTGAGGCCTGGATTTGGGCCTCATGGTTACCATGACAAGGCTAGAACACAGCCTCCTGGGTCCCTGCTCTGGCCAAACCATTATAAGAGTCGATTTTCAGATAGAGGCAACTCTCAATTATTCATAGACTGATGGTTCAATTTGTAGCTCCTCTTCCCGCTCTTTGCTCTTTCATTACCCCTCTCTCTGCCAGCTGCCTTTTAGCCCTCCTCCTTGATACACCCACCAGAGGAGGAATAGGCAGAGGATGAAAGACCAGTTCGTGCGAGGCCTGTTAGTGATCACAGTAAATGGTTTGTTCAAGATGCCCATTAGCCAGAGTTCGGATTTTGTATATTCTTGGGGATCCTATTCCCATTGATCCTGTACCAATAGACAACTGTCTTTGAGTTCTCTGAGACTCTCTGGTTTGCAAACTCTTGCCAGGAGAAGACACAGAAAGACTAAACTCCACACACTGGAAGCCAGCAGGATCCCAGGCTGAGACTAGTTGAGTTGAGAAAGCAGCCATGCCGGGTGCCATCTTACCCTGCAGGGCAAGGGTGCCCAGGTGTATTTACCCTGTGTCTTTAAAGGATCATCTCTTAAAGCAGATGGAAGACAATGGGTTTTGAGATAAATAGAACACTCAGGGGTTTTATTTACTCTTTTGAGTGATTTTATATTCCAAAATCAAACAAATTAGCAAGGAAAATATGAAAACCAATTGTGAAAATATACTGTCACCATATTTCACTCTTTCCTAGGGAAAAAGACTTTTGAAGCCAGGCATGGTGGCACACACACCTGTATCACCAGTGATTCAGGAGGCTGAGGCAGGAAGATTACAAGTTCAAGGTAACTTAACAAGACTATGGCAAAATAAAAATTTAAAAAGGACTAGGGTTGTTGCTCAGTGGTAAAGCACCCCTGGGTTCAATTTCCAGCACAGAGAAAAAAAAAAACAAGTCTCAAGGCTTAGTTTGGGTTGCATTCCCAATATAAAATCTTAAAAAAAGAAAGAAAGAAAGAAAGAAAGAAAGAAAGAAAGAAAGAAAGAAAGAAAGAAAGAAAGAAAGAAAATCATGACTTCCTTTTATATGATTTCTACTAATAAAACTAACATTGACACATAAGTGTCAGATGTTATATTTGATATAAATTGACATCTTAATTAATCTTTACAATAATTCCATGAGGTAGAAAAGGTAAAAGAGACTTAGAGAAATTAAGTGGCTCGACACAATTGCTCAGGATGGGGCTGCAGTAGACTGTCCCACACAGTTAACAGATCCCTGCGGCTCTCCATCTGCCACATGGATATGCCTTTACCCCAGTGTGTTCTAAGCTACATCTTTTAGCCCTTTCTGTTGACCAAAACCATAATAACCGCAAGCGCCATCACCTCCACTAGCAAAAACCCAGATGCAATTGGGAATTCCCTGGGCCTTGTCTTCTGCGCAGGCCTCTGGATTCCTCCTCTGCTCTGCCTGACCATCATGCCAGTTAGCAGCAAACCCGCCCACCGCGGTGGTTCTTGGGTTTGTTCTTTCAGCATTATTATGTTTGGGATGATTATTTGACCTTTTCTGTGTTCTTGTTTAATCTCTTCAGAGTGGTCACATGAGAAGGGGCCATGCCATGGTCATGTATGTAATCATTCATCATTGTTCTAGCATAATACTAGGCACACATTAAGCCCATAATACCTATTTTCTGATTATTTAGTACTGATTTGGGGGTAGAAATCATATCTTTATGTGGTGCTTAACACGCTCTGTTCATGAAGCAGATCTTCAATATAACTTCATTGATTGTTTGAGTGTCTCACTATTTGAAAGGATGGATCTAACAATTACTGAGCATCTACTATGCACTTTATGTATACTAGCTAAGTTAAACTTCACAATAATTTTGTGAGGTAGATGTTGCCTTTACTTTTCATGGAGTCCCAAATTATTCAGCTGGTGAAGGTTGAAACCTGGGTTCATATGCAAGGCCCTGACAGAAGGGTAAGGAGACACAAGTACCTGTGGCATTGGCCTGGTACAATTAAAGATCATGCTTGGGGACACACATGTGGTAGGAAAACCAGGGTCTAGAGTTAGGTAGGCCAGGACTTGGGAACAAATGAGAGTCAGAAACAGGTGTCCTCATCAGCAGCCCCCAGGAACAGCCTGACCCCTGGGGAGTTTCTGTCCCCAGTCCCTGGGCCTAGCTCTGCCACCAGAATCCACCTAGGTTAAGCTGTTGTCTTTGGGCAAGTGACAGCAACCACGCCAGCCTATTGTTTTCCAGTTGTTCCAGAACTTGAGCTGGTTCCAGTTGAACAAATCTGCATGAGAACAGAGACAGGCTCGCTGGGAAACTGTGGGAACTCCCGGAGCATGGGCAAGATAAGAGACAAGGGATTAGAAGAAGATTTAACAGAGAAACATTCCTTCACATGGTTTTGAGGCATGTGTGGAGTGGGAATTTGCAGCCCAAGAACAAAAGATTTTATACGTCCATAAACCTCTCCACGTTGCTGGAGCCGCTTGTCTGTTGGTCATGGGGGGACCGCCCTGGGGGTTTCCCAAACTTCCCTGCCAGGTCTCTGCTCACTGTCTCCATTATCTGCGGCTCCCATTTCAAGTTTGAAAATCGTCCTTTAATGTGCATGATAGATGAGACAGACAGCTGCAGTATGTAGACACGGGAGGGATGACAAAAGACAATGCCAAGTCCTGGCCCCATCTCATCCAGCCCTAGCAGGTACTTGCATGCAGACAGTGTCCATTCTGCCTCAGGTGCCATCTGTGCCGGGGCCACAAAAGGGGGACAACCAGACTGCACTCCCCAGGTCCCTTCGCATCCCATTTTCAAGAGTCTGGGCTCAGCACTTGGGACCTCCTCTCGCCTCTGCCTATGCACAATGCAGTAGATTATAAACTTCAGTAGGACGGGCATCATGACTGTCCTGTTTGTGTTTGATAGGTGCTCATTAAATATTTGTTGAATTAATTTTTTAAAATAATGGTTAAGCTATATCTGTTAACCTGGAACCCTCTGCAGTGCTACTTATGGCTGATCCAGTGATTATGTAAATCAGCATGTGGGGACAGGAGAGGGAATGCTGTGGGAAGCCACTAAGCAGGTCTGAGAGCTTGAGAACTCAGTCAGTTTTGAGCATGGGCTATGTATAGGCACTTGCAGCCTTCTTCACGTCACTGATGAGGAAACCAAGCCCAGAAAGATGAGAGGACTGTTAGAGTCTGTAAACAAGTCAGGATGGCGCCTGGCATTTTGCCAGAGGGAGTGGTTTGTGAAGCAGCGCCAGCGAGCCATTAAGTGTAGAGATTCCTTATTGGTTGACTGCTGTATCTAGTTTATGTTAATTAAGATAAGCTGTGTGGAATGTATAAATACCTCTGTTGTCTTACAATAAACGGCTCCCACTCCTGCTGTATCAATCTACACAAGTTGCTTGTCATGCCCCGGTTATTTTGCTGCAGCCGGACTGTGGCAGGGGACTTCACTCTCAGATGCAGCCTCCTCAGTCTCTTTAAATCTTGCTAATTACTCCTTCTGGCTTACCACGTCATGCCTCCTTGGACCAGCACCCAAGGCCCTCCAACCTCCCTTTCCTAACTCCCCAGCCTCACTTTCTGTCTCCTGTCCACTGTGTTTGGTACTTCCAGCACTTGGTGGTTCCTGGACCTCCACTTCCTTTTCTCTCCTTTTGCACTTTGGATTCTACGGTGATTATCTCCTCTGAGGGGTCTTTCCCAGATACCTCCAGGCAGGCTCCGAGTCCCAGAGTTCCCTGAGCTTTGTTGTGATGTGCCTGCCTACCACAAGCAGCTGTGGTGCACTGGTATAACTGGGCTTTCTCCTTCTCCTTCCTGGGGGACCCTCTAAAGGAAGGATTTTTATCTTTGACCCCTCTATCCTGCCTGCCAGGCACATAGTTGAACCTCAAGGCATGTTGTCGAAGGATAATGTCAACTACATTCAACCAGGCACTTTTTAAAAGCTCCTTACACTTATTAACTTATTTAATCCTGCAAGCGTTCTTCTCGTAAACAACAGCCCTATGAAACAGCCCATTATGATGTTATTTTTAGAATATTTATTATGCTGATCATCATGGTCATCTTATTTTACTGGAGAGGAAATGAAAGCCCAATCCAGGGAGCAGAACGAGGCAATCTGGCCCCGGAGCACCCGGCATCACCACCTCGCCACCTCCTGCCAGCCTGGACCTCATCTCTGTTCTGCTCTCAGGCTGTGTTCATTCCTGCCTTCTCAGGAATGTTCCCCATCTCCACTGTTTTTTAAAATCATAACTGCCTCCCCGGACCCAGTCACATTTTCCATGACCATTCTCTTTGCCCTCTGGCCCAAACAGCTCAGCCCTGACCTCCCACAGCCTTCCAGTCGGCACATAGCTAAGAGCATTCTTTGATTCCTCTCTTGTCTGTGTCATAACATCACATTCTTTCCAACATAAGGGGTGCTAATGTATTCCCCGAGGCAAGGCTCTGTATCTCAGGTCCTTTTTGTGTCCCCTAAGCCCAATGGACTATTAGGAACTCAGTAAATGCTGATGGATTCTTTGAACAACAAAACACCTAGAAGTTCAGTGGTATCTCTGCAGATGATTGTTGCTATTTGCCAGAATCACATAGAGGACACAGCTGCCCTTCTATATCTGGACACTTGTGGGTGTGGTTCCCATGTCCAGGTGTATGGCCAGCAAGCTGGGGCTGGGAATATTTTGGTGTAATGTGCCATTCTTTGTCCCATTGTCTACAGATCAGATCTTATTTACAAGTCTCTGAGTACCTGGTCTCTTCTTTTGTCTTATTCTTTCTTTAATTGCCTTCCTCCCTTGGCCCTTGGAGAAAAGAGGTTGGTTCAATAGAAAACATCTGTTGAGCTGAACTAAGAAGAGATAAGACATAAAATATAAAGGAGTATCCAGGAAAGAGAGGCCCGTGGATCAGCTGCAACAGAGATATCGTATATCAACTCTCTTAATGACTCAGCAACTCCCCTGAAACCTTGTAGAACCCTGTTTGAAGGAGAACATTGGAACATCAGCTCCTAAAAGCTGAGAAACCACTTACTATGTAATTCGTCAAATCAATCTCTTTCTGGATTTCGGTTTTCTTATCTGACAAATGGAGATCATGATTTCTAGCCTATATAATTCATTAGAGAGACTGGTGTGTGGATTAAAGGAAAAAGGTGAACCAGAGTAACTCTGTGGACCTTAAATCACTACACCCACCCACCCTACCCCATCCACCCATCCTTTCAATAAATATGTATTGAGTGCTTACCATGTCTCAGACACTGGGATAGGCCACAGTGACACAATGGAAGGTATTTTACTAACAAATGTAGTTCCTGCTCTCAAGAAGCACGTAGTTGGGTGAGAGAAAGGGCCTTAATCATGTAATCGTACTATTGAGCAACCACTTCATGAGGCATTAAGAAAATACCGTGTTTCCAAGAGACAGTGTGGCAAAGGGACACAGGACATGCCTTCACGCTGTTGCTGTAACCCAGGAAGGTGGTTCTTGCCTTAGGACTTGCAAAAGTCGCCAGGGATGTATTTTTAATGTGCAGATCCCTGGAACACAGTTCCAGGGAGTCTGGTTTAGCCGGTCAAAAATCCCTTTTCAAAATCCATATTTTAATAATGATTCTCATGCAAATGGCCTTTGGCCAAATTTTAAAAGTGACCTAAGGTTAGGGTGGGGTCTTGATTGGAAATTATATCCTGTTATGGCTTTGCTGACTCTGTGTATGTGTGTGTGTGTGTGTGTGTGTGTGTGTGTGTGTGTTTCTAAGCAGTTCCACTCCAGGCTGTCCCTGAAGTTGTTTGATGAGCCAATAGATTGTCCTCTTTGCTTGAGTCTGTTTGAGTTGTGTTTTTGTCACTTAACGCCACCATATCCTGACTAACATAGGTCCCTGCTGATCTCTGTGATCTCAGTGAGCTGTGTGGTGAACACAGGATCTGCGGGGACAAAGTTAAGTGTTATTGTCAGAAACAATATTTGGCATGGTTGCTCACCCTGAAGAGTGGATTTGGAGGGCTGGGGTTGTGGCTCAGTAGTAGAACACTTTCTTAGTGTGTGTGAGGCCATGCATTCAATCCCCATTATAGTGGGTAAAGGGGTGGACGTGGAGATGCCCCTTCCCCATTACAGCTCCGTGTATTCATTTACAGGCTTTTCATGAGCATCTGGGACATGCATAATGCATAAGACATGAACATCAGCAACCTTTCTCAAAATATTAAATTTTGACCAAACAAAATTGCTCATGCTTGTGACGAAATACAAATAGTTTTGGTTGGATAATGAAGGCTTATATTTGCATCATTACTAAACCACATTGAGTAGGGGGTTGGGTGTTTGGGCTCTGGAGTGAAACTCTGATTTTGAGTCCTGGCTTTGCTACTCCCTGACTCTATGATGTTGGATTAAATCACTTACTTCACTGAGTCTTAGTTTCTTCATCTATAAAATTAGCATAATAAATAAGACTTACCTCATAAAGTTATTATGAGAATTAAACGTATTATGTGTACACAGAGCTTAAAACAGTGCCTGGTGCACAGAGTTCAATCATTTTTAACTGTTATTACATGGATTTAAATGTGCTTGCAATAGTGGTTGAGGATGGAGCTTTGTGGTAGGATGCTTTCCTAGGGTGGGCAAGGCCCTGGGTTCAATCCATAGCACTACAAAAAAGAAAAAAAAAATTATATGTGCTTTTAACAACAACCCTTACAAAGGCTTTCTTTCTCATCCTAATGGACTTTTACCAATAGGAAATCTTATTTGGAACTGTATTTTCTTGCTAACAAATACTGTTTTTCCATCTAAATCTGCCGTCCTATTCCAAGGAACTTGGGCCTTCTGATCACTTCCCCATTTTCTGCCAATTTACCATCTCCTGGCTCTCTGTGATTTCCCTTCTTGTGTCTCCCAGGCTCCAGTGCTAGCCTATATCATTGTATGTCTCCTCCATGAGACTGGGAGTTCCCAGAGATCACAGAGAAGCTCTGGGTATACTTGTATCTCCTGATCCTAACTGTACCATCTTGGCTGGGGAAGTCCTCAGCCGGGTCCTAGCTTGCCGATGACATAGCTCATTCATTTCTCACTCAGTGCTATGAAACTTGGTGTCTTTATCTGTAGGTTGGGGATAATACTAACTACTTAATTGGATTGCTATGGATATTGAAGGTGATGAGGTGCAAACCCACTCAATAGCATTTACTATTATAATTATTATTGTCTACATCTGCAGAATGTAAATATGAATGAGAAATGTCAACAAATTAAAGTCCCTTCTCTGGAGATCTCTGATACCTCTTGCTGTCATTTTGTTCCATAACTCTAATCGTGGTAAAATACAAATGCCATTAAATTTATCATCTTAACCACAGTTTGGTTGGGATAAGTTCATGACATTGTTATGCAACCATCTTCATAAGTTTTTTCTTCTGGCAAAAAATGGAACTTTACACTCATTATCTCCTCACCCCAAGTCCTGGTAATCACCATTCTGTATTCTGTTTCTGAAGTTTTCTACTCCAGGCCTCTCATGGAAATGGAATCATTCTGTATTTTTCTCTTTGTAATTGGCTTATTTCACTTAGCATAGTATTCTCAAGCTTTACCCATGTTGTAGCATATTTCAGAATTTCCTTCTTTTTTTAAGCCTGAACAATAGACCATTGTACATATATATCCCTTTTTGCTTATCCATTCATTCACCAATGGACACTGAGTTTGCTTCCACATTTTGGGGACTGTAAATAATGGGGCTATAAACATTGGTATGCTAATACTTCCTTGAGAGACCCTGCTTTCAATTCTTTGGGATATATTCCCAGAGTAGAATTGCTGGATCATGTTGTAATTCTGTCTTAATTTTTATTTTTTTCCCCAGTGCTGGGAATTGGACCCAGGACCTTGCACATGCTAGGCAAATGTTCTACCTGAGCCACAAGCCCAGTCATCTAGCATTTTATGTTCCCAACAAGAGTGCACAGGGTTACAATTTCTCTTCATCCTCACCCACACTTGTTTTCTGTTGATGCTGTTGTTTTGTCTGGATAGTAGCCATCCTAGTGGTTGTTAAGTGGTCCATGACTCTTAAGCCTGACTCTAGGGAGCTTCTCTGACCAAGGTTGGGCTTCAGAGGCAGATTTTCCAACAACAGCTCCCGGGACTGGGTGCATTCTTGACAGAGGGAACACAGGCCCCCAAACTTCACCTGCTAATTCATTTACTCCAGAATTTCCCTAAATTCTGTGACCTTAACTTCACAAGTAAGAAAGCAAGCAGACTTTGCAAGCATGAGGAACCTGTTCAAAGTATGCAGTGGGTAAACTGGTATTTGAACTGGGCCCCATACCACGTAGGTGTGAACCTATTGCTATGTCAATATCCACACTGTGTTCCCTGAGTGCAAAGGGCCCTCTCTGATTCTCTGGATTCAATACCATGCTGGGGCTCTGCTCGGTGGCCCCACCCCCCCCTCCAGCTGTCCCAGGGCCCGCCAGGCTGGGTGAAGAGAAAACAAAGCAGATTGCATTTATTATTTAACCAAGTCCCCAGGTGCACCTGTTGTGGCATTGATTGCTGTTTATGGTTACAATAGAACATATAGTCCCAGCTTTAGAAGGTTTTACAAGAGTTTCCCTTGCCTCCAAAATCCAGAGCGAGGAAGGGACAGGTGCCTGCCAATTAAGGTTCTTTCAAGTATGACCTGCTTGCAGAGAGAGCCATAAAAAATAATGTATTGGGTTTGATCTTTACCTAAACAGCAGCAGCTGGGTGGGTCACTCGGACACTCAGTGCGTGGTGTTCTGGGAGTAATGGGGAGAAAGGCAGGTTAAGTCTGCCAGGACCTCAGCCAGAGAGGACTGGTCCTGTCTGACCAGCTGGCAGAGTCAGCTGGCCCATTCAAAAGTCTTTGTCCCAGGTTATCTTAACTGTGCCCTGACACACAGCCCTGTTAGAAGCCTCCAGAACATTTTGAAGGTGGACACACATTTATTCCATGTGTGCCTCAGGGCCACAGGTCAGCACAGTCAACTGTCATGTGCCTGGTCTGCTTTTCACTTACTTCAGAAAAACTGTCACTGTTGGACACCATCATGCTGACGACAGTGGTCAACCCAGGGGCAGCTGTGCCCTCAAGGAAGTCTGGGAGTTGCCCAAGGGTGCAGGAAGGTCCAACTCTCAACAGCAACACAAAGCCCCCAGCAATAGAGGAGGGGCCTGGGGCTTTGATGTTTTGGCAGAAAAGTGGCCTGGGATCCTGGTGCCAAAGGAACCTTCATGAATGGAGTCCAGAGCCAATGTGGCAGGGGCAGAAACTCTGCCGATATCACTATCCACGAGCTTAGAAATAGGATGGGGTGAAATGCAGAGCTCTGTGAGCTGCTAGGGATGTGTAAGGACCCAGCAGGACTTCAGTGAGAGAGGAATGACAGGGAAGACTGCATTGACAGTGACCAGTGCATTAATGTGTGACAGAGATTGGTCATGGTTTTGATTCATCAATAAAGTATCTATTAAATAGATTATATATATATGCCTCATGGGAGTTTTAAAAGTGAATGCAATGCTCAAAGATGTATACACAGCAAAAAAAAAAAAAGTCCTATCTTTCTATTCAAATGCAGTGTAGTAGGTGGTTCAAAGCTCAAACCTGGCCTCAGGAAGCTCGGGTTCGATCCCATCTTCATACGTACAGTGTGAGATGATGCAAGTTGCTCACCTCCTGTCGTTCTCAATATTTAATCTGAAAAACGAGTGTGTTTGTCAGCTTTCTTTCACTGTGTTCCAAATACCCGACAACAACAACCTAGAGGAGGAAAAGTTTGTGGTGGCTCATGGTTCTGGAAGTCTCCGTCGATGGTTGGCCGACTCCATTGCTCTGCACCGGAGGTGAGGCGGAACATCATGGCAGCAGTGAGTCGTGGAAGAAAACTGCTCAGCTCCTGGCAGCCAGGAAGCAGAGAGAAAAAGAAAGAGAAAGAAAGGAGGGACAAGGTACTGCCCTAATGGCACACCCCCAGTGACCTACTTCCTCTAGTCCCTCCTGCTTAAGTTATCACCTTGTAGTTCATCTAAATTATGAATCAATCAAATGGATTCATCTACTGATTGGGTCTTGACTCTCATAATTTAATCATTTAACCCCTGAACATTCCTGCACTGCTACAGGAGCTTTTTTTTTTGGGGGGGGGACACCTCATATCCAAACCGTAACAAGGGAATGTAGTAATCCTATTGCAAAGCACTGTACACTTAATTACAACTCTCTACTTGGCCCAGAGTGAGTGAGCACTCCCCAAGAATTATCCATTACGAATGGATTTCAAACCAAGTTAATAAGCAAGCAAAGAGGCACCTACTGTGTGAAAAGTACTGGGCCAAGTTACATATATGAATATACACTACTTATATCCTCCCAGGCAGCTGTTAGCATCCTTTTATTCACTTCATATTACAAACAAGGTTGAGAGGAAGGGACGTACCCAGGTGGAGGGTTGGTCCTGCCACCATCCCACCAGTGATAGGACTTCTGAAGCAAAGCCGATTTCTGGAGAAAAGGCAATGCCCACATCCCTCTGAGCTGGCTTAGAGTCCATGCTTGCTTAAGAAAGTACAGCAAGAGCCATCACTTGGAAGTCATCATGTCTCTGCTGATTAAGTGGAATGGAATCACACTGCCTTGTCACCTCCCAGGGGCTTCCTCTATCTTCTTAACAAGATTGCACTTAGATGCCCAAATCTCCATGACCAGCTTCGCTGCTTCATCTACAGTGACTCCTGAGCATATCCAGCACCCAAAGGTGTCTCAGGGGAGGCAATACACCAGCGACCAACAACAGGTCATCGGAGGCTGAAGCAGGGACCTGCAGTGAGAACCGCTTCATATCTGGATTGGGTTTGGGAAAGGGAAGCCAGGTGGATCAAAGGAGGGAAGAGAGACGTCTTCCATAACTGGCTTTCCAGATGTCCTTCCACAGGCTCAGATTTCTTCACGCTGGGCTCCTACTTTAGACCTAGGACCTCTACAGCATCTTAGCCCTGGAAAAAAACTTAGGAGCCAATTGGTCCAGCCACACCACATTACTGAAGGCTCAGAAAAGGAAAGCAGCTTGCCCGGCATCACACAGCTAGGTGGCCACAGTCCAGCTGAAAAACCTAGATTTCTTCACTCCCCAGAGGTGTTATTTGCAGCCCCTCAGGTGACCTTCAAATTGTTCCCTTTCCAGATCCCTCCTGTAAGACTTTGTCCCTGACCCCAGTGCTGCAGAGCCTTTGGAAAGGAGCCAGAGCTTCAGGGAGCAGCAGAAGGTCCACCTGGGGAGGCCGGGGGGCTGGGTCCACCCTGCCAAGTTAATTTTGTTCACTTCAGTGGGACCAAATGGAATTGGTGCATTAATGTGGTGAGTGCACCTCAGAGCTGTCGGAACCAGCCCTGAATACTAACCAGGGAGCTTAGATGGAGCTAAAAATAGCTGGCTAATCACCACCAGGAAGAATTAACAAGGACTCCCAAGAAAGGAAAATGTCTTAATATTCCATCTCTCCAACAGCTGGGCTCCAGCTGGGCCTGGAGTCTCCTCCCGGGCTTCTGTGGAGCAGGTAATTAGGCAGTACAGAGCTCCAGCACTCACAGGGACAGGGAGCCAGTGCACCATCCCTCAGGAGGGTCAATGGAACGGGGTTATTTGGGGCGAGGTGAGTTAGAAAACCGAGAACATAAAAGAAATGCAGAGATGCACTGCGGCAGGAGACAGGTTTGAAAGAACAAAGCTGTCCTCACCTCAATTTACAGCCCCTCTCCTTTGAGAAAATAGAATTCTTAATGAAAAGGAAATATTCAGTTCTGCTCTTTAGAAAACCCGCATTGCATCTTGCCCTGCTAACACACCAGTGCCTCCCTCTGAAAGTACCCCAGGGGTCCAACCCCTGCAGCGCCGGTGGGGACCAGGACAGACCGACCATGCACCAGCACTGTGATAGAGCAGAGCCAGGAGTGAGAGGTGACAGGTGTGATGAGAGCAGTTTGTTCAGATGACCCGGAAGAGTAGAAGACAAGGTAATTCTCGAAAAGCTTGCTTCTGGCATGGTGCAGCGGTGCACATCTGTCATTCCAGCTGAGGAGGATGAGGCAGGAGGAGAGTTGGAGGTTCAAAGCTAGCCTCAGCAACTTAGTGAGACCCTGTCTCAAAATTAAAGACATAAAAAGGGCTGGGGATATGACCCAGTGGTTAAGAGCTCCTGGGTTCAATCCCCACTAGGGGAAAAAAACAAAAAAAGCTTACTTCCTAACTTCCTCCAAAGGGTATGATCAGTTTAAATAGATACATATCTATTGGTTTGGAATGTTTACAAATGACTTACATATTATTTAAAGCAACTATTAGAGACAGGCTGGAGATGTAGCTTAGTATTAGACCCCCCCCCCCCCCCCCCCCGCTCAATCCCCAGTACCAACAAACCAAAACAAACCCCACTGCTAGCAAAGAACTGTCCAGGAGCACAGCTCTAACCATTCCATTCAACATCATGGGCAGCAGCAAGTTCATGATTTTCCCCCAGTCTGTGTACGTGATGAGGACTAGTCCCACTGTGCCCACGGAACAGGAAGAGTAAGAGACAGAGAGATGTAAGTAAAACAAAGAGGATTAATAGAAGACAAAGATGGTCTTTGGATGCATAAGAGAAGAGTCCAGTTGTGCTTCACCATTCTTAGCTGGATGTCCCTGGCAGAATAACTTAGCTCTCTGGGATTTTATTTTCTCACCTTCAAAGTGGAGGCTAGGGTTGTCCTTTTCTCTGAATTGTAATGAGGCTCACACAACTCAACACGGATGAGGATACTTCATTTAGTATCCATGTTGATACAATGCGAAGAGACAGATGTGAGCTGGCCAGGTGGGGACAATCTTTCTGATGCATGAGGACAAAGAAATAGTGCTCAGCACAAATCCCGTTTTTCACCCAGTCCTCTTAAGAAAGAGGGTGTCATTAATCTACTGTCTCTGCTGTGTATTCAGGCCCTGGGACTGGAGTCACCAATCCCTGGAGTCACCCATCCCTGGCCCACCGGGAAGGGTGCTGTTGGTGAGTTGCAAGGGGAGCTGATTTCTGGAAGCCAAAGATTCTCTGTTTCTGTTGTTTTCCCACAGCCAGAAGGGCCCCCTCCTGCAGCATGAGTCACAGTGTTATCCCCAGGGAAGAGAGAGCAGCCTCCATTGCTAGCAGAGGGCTGCAGAGGATACTGCCTCAGGCAGGCGTTGAAGAATGCAGGATTCAGATGGACAAAAAATCTGCTGGCCCTGGTTTCCTGCTCCTAACCAGTAGTGTTTGGGTTTTTCTGTTTGTTTCTTTGTTTTGTCTTTATCTGACATTCTCCCAAACTCCTTGACAACGTAATGACATTGAAAAGAGTAGGAATCAGAAAAATCAGGTTAAAATTGCAGCTGTGTTCTGAAGCAGTTGTATGATGATAGAAAATAATGTAGTCTGAGCTTCTTCTGGTGAGATGCCCCCTGCTACCTCCCAGGGCTGCTGCAGGATTCACTTAAGGCCACATGTGGACAGGGAGGCACGGTGGCACCATATCCCCTTCATCTGTGAGATCAATTCATTTTTGAGCTACTAGATGGTTATTAATAATAGCCTGCGTTAGCACAGCACGTTTGATTTTCTTGGTCAAATTTATTTAGATGTGAATTGCATAAAAATTTCTCTCTTTTAGCATTTTGACAAAGACACAGTTGTGTAAACACCAGTATGGTAGCAAACTCTGATCTGTTTTCTGACCACCCCCCTCCCCCCGCATAGCTGTACCTTTTCTGAATGTTACATAAGCCAGGATGGAGCCATTTTTGTCTAGCTTCTCTCCCTTAGCATAATGCATCAAGATTAACCAAGCTTATAACTTATATTCAGGAATTCATTCCTTTTTACTGCTGATTAGTATTTCATTCTATGGATGTCTTATAGATTACCCATTTGGATTGCTACAATGAATAAACCACTATTAACATTTATATAAAGGTTTTTGTGTGAATATAAGTTTTTATTTCTTTGGGGCAAATATCTAGGAATGGGATTGCTGGTAGGAGATTTTTGTTTGGTTTTTCTTTAACTTTATAAGAAACTGACAAAACTGATTTTGTGCTCTTGTTGGTTTGGGGACTTTTTTTGGTGTGTGTGTGTGTGTGTGTGTGTGTGTGTGTGTGTGTGTGTGTGTTTGTGCTGGGATTGAACCCAGGGTGTTTTATTAATGAGCTACCTGCCAACCCTTTTTATTTTTTATTTTCAGACAGGGTTTTTTTACTAGGTTGTTTAGGTCCCCCTCTATATTGCTGAGACTGGCCTCAAACTTGCAATCCTCCTGCCTCAGCCTCCCAAGTTGCTGGTATTACCAATGTGTGCCACCGTACTAGCATACAATGGCTTTTTAAAAAAATGTTTTTACCATTTTATATTCCATACAGAAACTTTTATTTATTTTTTCTAGATTTTTAGTGGTATATATAATTGGACATAATGATGGGATTCTTTGTTAAATATTCATACATCTGCACAATATAACAATATAATTTGGCCAATTATCATTCCCCAGCATTCTTCTTTCCCTCTCCTCCTCCCTCTCCCTCATCCCTTTCCTCTACTGATCTCCCTTTGATTTCAGGAGATGCCCTTCATGAACTTTCTTTTTCGTTTTCCTCTCGAGCTTCCACATATTAGAGAAAATATATGACCCTTGACAGTTCTGACTTTGGCTTATTTTGCTTATTTTGATGTTCTCAAGTTCCATTTATTTTCCTGCAAAGGAAGTAATTTCATTCTTATTGCTGAGACCCCATTGTGTATATATACCATATTTTCTCTTTTTTCCCCACATTGTTTTATTGGTACATTACAGTTATACATACGGATGGGATTTGTTTTTACACGTTTGTACGTGTGCATAACACACAATATAACAACTAGTTATGATGTCGCTCCCCAGCACTTTCCCTCTGCCTCAACATCTCCCGCCACTTGACCCCTTGCATTACTGATCTCTCTGTGATTTTCATGAGATCCACCCCTATCTCTTTTTCTTTCCCTCTTTAGCTTTCACATATGAGAGAAAACATAAGACCCTTAACTTTTTGAGTTTGACCTATTTACTTTAACATAATGGTCTCTAGTTCCATCCATTTTCCTGCAAATGCCATAATTTCACTTTTATTTATGGATTCATCCATTCATCCACTGATGGACACCTACACTGGTTCCATGGTTGGGCTATTGTGAATTGTGCTGCTATAAACTCGGGTTTGCATGTATCATTGTAGTACGCTGACTTCAATTCAAATTGTATGGCTGGGACATTTGGTGGTTCCATACTTAACCTTTTGAAGGGACCTCCATTCTGATTTCCATAGTGGTTGTACTAATTTACAATCCCACCAACAGTGTAAAAGTTTTCCTTTCTCTCCACATCCTCTCCAGCATTTACTACTATTTGTATTCTTTCTTAAAGTATTTCTCAGTTGTAGATAGATGCAATACATTTATTTATTTATCTCTATGCTGTGTTGAGGATTGAACCCAGTGCCTCACCCATGCTAGGTGAGTGTTCTACCACTGAGCCACAACCCCAGCCCCAACTATTTGTATACTTTGATGTCTGCCATTCTGACTGGTGTGAAAAGAAATCTCAATGTAGTTTGGATTTTCATTTCCCTAATTTCTAAGGATGTTGAACATTTTTTTTCCATATATTTGTTGGCCATTTGTATTTCTTCTTTTGAGAATTATCTGTTTGATTCATTTGCCCATTTATTATTTGGGTTACTTGATATTTTTTGGTGTAAGGTTTTTTGAGTTTTTATCATATTAGGTTTTTTTATTAGTTGCTCAAGACAATACAATGATCTTGACATCTCATATATTTGATTCAAATAGGGTATGAATTTTCATTTTTCCACATGTACAGATTGCAGGGTCACATTGGTTAAAAATCCATGTGTATACATATAGAAATCCTAGTGTCAGTTGTATTCTGCTGCCCTCCCTAACTATATTAGATATTAATTCTCTATCAAAAAGTGCCACAGTCCGGCTGCAGCAAACTAGCCGGGGGGGTGACAAGCAACTTGTGTACATTGATACAGCAGAAGTGGGAGCCATTTATTGTAGGACAGGAGGGGTATATATACATTCCACACAGCTTATCTTAATTAACATAAACTAGATACAGCAGTCAACCAATAAGGAATCTCTACACTTAATGGCTCACTGGCGTTACTTCACAAACCACTCCCTCTGCAAAATGCCAGGCGCCATCTTGACTTGTTTACAGACTCTAACAAAAAAAGTAGCTAACAGAGATTTCCTCCCATTCTGTAGGTTCTCACTTCACATTTCTAATTGTTTCCTTTGCTGTGCAGAAGCTTTTTAATAGGATGCCCCCCTTGGCATTATTTCCTGAGCGTTAGGGGTCCTATTGAGAAAGCCTTTGCCTGTGCCTCTGTGCTGTTGTGTTGACCCTATGTTTTTTTCTAGGAGTTGCAAAGTTTCTGGTATAATTCTGATTTTTTTTGGTTCCATTTTGGGTTGATTTTTGTGCAGGATAGGAGATAATGATCTAGTCTCATTCTTCTACATCTGGATAACCAGTTTTCCCAGCACCATTCATTAAAAAGGGTGTCTTTTCTTCAATGTATGTTTTTGACACCTTTGCCAAGGATCAGATGACTGTGGATGTGTGGATTTGTCTTTGTGTCCTCTGTTCTGTACTATTGGTCTATGTGTCTGTTTTTTTGGCCAGTGCCATGCAGTTTTTGTTACTATAGCTTTGTAGGATTAATTGAAGTCAGGTATTGCGATGCCTCCAACATTAAAGCTTTGGTTTAGAATTGCTTTGGTTATTCGGAGTCTTTTATTCTTCCACATTAATTGTAGGAGTATTTTTTGCTAGTTCTCTGAAGAATGTCATTGGTATTCTGATGGCTATTATAATGAATCTGTATATTGCTTTTGGTAGTATGGGGATTTAATGATATTAATTCTTCCCATCCATGAACATAGAAGGTATTTCTGTCTTCTGAGGTCTTCTTCAATTTCTTTTTCTAATGGTAAGTAGTTTTCATTGTAGAGGTATTTCACCTCTTTGGTTAGACTTATTTCTAGGGTTTTTTTTTTTTTAATTTGTTTGTTGTTTAAGCCTATTTTGAATGGAATTGTTTTCCTGATTTCTTTCTCGGCATATTTATTGTTGTTTACCACTTTTTAAAAAATCATTCTTCTGTTGATGGACACTTAGGCTGGTTCTATAGTTTGGCTTTTGTGAATTGTACTGCTATAAACATGAGTATGCACGTATTGCTATAGGATGCTGATTTTCATTCTTTAGGATAAATACTGAGAAGTGGTATAACTGGGTCACATAGTGGTTCCATTCCCAGTCTTTTGTGGAGTCTCAATACTGATTTCCACAGTGGTTGGACTAACTTACAATTTCATCAACTGTTGAGAGCCACAGCCGAGTCGGAATGGCCCCTGGCATTTTGCCAGAAGTAATGGTTGAGAGGCGAGCCATTAAGATGATGATAATTAAGTTAAGCTGTCTATAATTGCTGTGACTGGATGATGCTGGATTGAAACAGGCTGTGTATTCAATTGTATATAGACCCCTGCTGTCCGCCTCGGGTGCCCCACTACTTTGGAGTACTTGGGATTTCCTGGGGAGTTCGCTTGGTTGGTGAAGTTCTGGTGGAGGGAGTTCCGGTTGGTGTGGTGTGCGGGAGAGGGGCCGCGTGGGTGGCGTTCTGGAGAGTTCCTGGGGAGTGTGCTTGGAGTGCTGTTGGAGTTCAGGCAATAAAGTTTCCTGTTTGAACATACAAGTGCTTTGTGGCAGCTCGGTGATTTGTGCCCAGCCAGACTGCGGCAATCAACAGAGTAAAAGTGTTCCTTTCTTTCCAGGTCTTCTCCAGTACTTTTTGGAATTTGTATTTTTGATCAATGCCATTTTAACTGGAGTGAGATGAAGTCTCCGTGTAGTTTTGATTGGCATTCATCTAATTAGCACAACAACTTTTTAAAAAATCTTTTAAAACTATTTCAAAGTCCCATGTGTTTTATTTTATCCTTCAAATTGCTCTGGGAGAAATCAAAGGTACCATGAGTATGTCCCTCAGATCGTCATGTGAGCTTGGTCCCATGCATGGTGATTTGGGGAGATGGTGGGACCTTTAAAAAGAGGTGGAACATAGTAGAAGACAATTGGGGGCCACCCTTGGGAGAGATTAATGTGGTTCTCATTGTATCCTGGCTAGTTCCCAAAAGAATTCATTGTTATAAAAAGAGCAAGTCTAGCCCCAAATCTCTCTGCGCTTTAATCTTTCCATATAATCTTTTCCTCACAGGCCCCTGTCGTTGTGATCCTCTCTGCAATGAACCCTCACTAAGGATTGAACAGAGGGGGCCATCCAATCTTGGACTTTCAGCTCCTAAAACTGTGAACTAAACACACAAACCAACAAAAAACCCCACGACTGGGCGGCTTAAGCAACGAACATTTATTTCTCACAGTTCTGGGGGCTGGCAGTGCTGGCATCTGGTGAGGGCCTGCTTCGTGGTTCCTAGACAGCCATTTTCATGCTGTACCCTCACCTGGTGGAAGTCGTGGAGGTGCTCTTTGGGCCTCTTTTATAAGGCGCTAATCCCATTTGCTAGGGCCTCACCCTCATGACTGATCACCTCTCACAGTTCCCACCTCCTTCCTGTACCATGACCTCAGGTAGAATTTCAGCAAGTGAATTTTGAAAGAACATAGACATTTAGTCCATCCCGGGAAGAAATTGTAATGGCAGATGGTTGATGGACACTGAGGCTGGTTATATAGTTTGGCTTTTGTGAATTGGGAATACACAGGAAGATTTTGGATGACTAAACACAGTGTGAAGAGAAAAGGAGCTATCAGTGAAGAGAAGGTGGATGGGGTGGAGTTAGGCTACAGGGGAACAGAACTGGACTGTTCAGAACCCTCTCCCAAGGCCACCCACTCCTTTCCTGTTCCCTTTCATGTTTCCCTAGAGAGAAATCATCAGCAATACCTCACCTGTTTAGTCTTCAAATCACATATTAAAGGCAATTAGGGCCAGGCCTATCCTCTAGTAACACACAACATGCCCACCTGGATCCCTGTACCAAGAGCACCAGGCAAAGGAGTGGGGGAAGCCTGTGATCCATGAGTGGTGGGGAGCCACTGAAGGTCTGGGGGAAAGAGAGCATCTTCTTAGAAATGGCATCTGAGCTAATGTTGTAAATCCTACCTAAGAAAAAAATCATACGCAAAGAAGTGCTTAGATTATGGCAATTTGTCTAAAACTGAATTTTTTTTCTTAAAGAGGGGATATAAAGGTGCTTGGACAAAGTCTAAGGACAAACATTATAATGAATGAGCAATGGGTTCAAAAAGAGAAAGCATCTTGATGAGCAGATAGGGATTAATTTCTATAACCTGTTTGGAATCATGCGATTCGAGAACTAGATGGGATCCTCAAAAACGTCAAAGAAAGAAGTTATGGTAGAATGGGAAAAGTTCTGACTGAGAGCAGGATACCTGGGTACAAGTCCCAACTCATCACAAACTTGTTCTGGGACTATAGACCAGTCACCTGCTCTGGATCCCAAATGGAACAACCATATTATGACCCCTGTGATTCCTAATGTTTTCTCCCTCTAATATAATTAAATAGCACCCAAATCAAATGTGAACACATCACCTATACTGTAATATTAAATTGATAGCAATGCAAATAAGAAACCATTAATTTGCAGTTCTGTGTTTCTTCAACAAGGTCCAGGTGCCTCTGCAGATACTGGGCATTGCCCCGAGGGGCACAGAGAACCATAGGACAACTATAGGCACCTTCCTGGAATGTCAATTTTATTTGCTAGTAAGTGGTTTAAAATACATTTATATAATATCAAAAATAAATATATTATGAAGAAGAATGCAACATTCCAATAAGCTTTAGAAAAACAACAGGAAACTTCAAAAAAAATGTTTGTGTACAGAGAGGGTGGTAGGAAACTATGCCCTAAGACTCCCACAGTGTGTGTGTGTGTGTGTGTGTGTGTGTGTGTGTGTGTACAGGCCACATGCACACATGTCTCAGCTCAATAAATCCGAGCATACAGAAATCCAAGCAATATGTTTTTTTTGGGGGGGTACCAGGGATTGAACTCAGGAGCACTTGACCACTGAGCCACATCCCCAAGCCATTTTGTATTTTATTTAGAGTCAGGATCTCACTGAGTTGCTAAGCACCTTGCTGCTCTGAGGCTGGCTTTGAACTTGAGATCCTCCTATCTCAGCTTGCCGCACCACTGGAATTACAGGCGGGTGCCACCGTGCCCTGCTAGAAATATGTAATTTTAAATTGCACACAGGTAATAATCAATTAATCCAAGTTGGAGAAAGGCCCGGAGGTGATGTAGAAGCACACTCCTGGTAAATTCACGAGGAGGCCTAGGATATGGAATTGGTAAAGAATCCACTATGGGTCAGGCCCATAGAAAAGGCCAAGGGAAGAATGGGGGGCCCTACCGAGGGCCTATGGTGCGCAGGCCCAGGACTGGGTATCCAAGTACCACATGTGTGAGACTCAGTCCTGGCTTTGGAGAGGGTCACAGGATGGTGCTGGGGAAAGTGGGGACAGAGCTGGCCAAGGCACCAAGGCACACAGCCCCATGCAAGGGCAGGGAGGGCATGCTCCCTTCCTCCTCGACTTCCAGCCCCGAGTGCAAGATTATTTACCTTCCCTCCCTTGGTTGCTGCTTCTCTCAAACATATTGTTTTATCTCTTGGGTGTAGCCAGGTTGGAACATTCTGTCTTGGCAGGACGCCTCTTTTTGGAGAGAGTTCAGGAGGAACTGCACTCAGTGGCCGGGAGCAAACAGAACCTGAGATGGATGCTGTCACCATCCAGGTCCTTTCTGGTTGCTACTGCCTTTGGAGTGAGGCTGGGCTGGTGGAAATATGCTGGGAATCATCACTCTCTGGCCCTGAAGAAGGCGCACAAAGGACCTGCTTTGGATTTGACTAACCTGGTTGCTTAAGATGGAGTGGGTATTTGCAGGAATGTTACTCAGCAATAAAAGAGAATAAAATCATGGCATTTACAGGTAAATGGATGGAGTTAGAGAAGATAATTCTAGGTGAAGTTAGCCAATCCCCAAAAAACAAATGCCGAATGTTTTCTCTGATATAAAGAGGCTGATTCATAGTGGATAGAGGGGAGGGAGACCATGGGAGGAATAGAGGAACTCTAGGTAGGGATGGGAGGGGAAGGGAGGGAACATGGGGTTAGAAATGATGGTGGAACGTGATGGACATCATTATCCAAAGTACATGTATGAAGACATGAATTGGTGTGAATAGACTTTGTATACAACCAGAGATATAAAAAAATGTACTCTATATGTGTCATAAGAATTGCAATGCATTCCACTGTCACATATAAATAAAAAAAATAATTGAAAAAAAAGGAAACCCATTTCCATGCATGCATAGTGTCTTTGTGGAGGTGTTTAAAAGCATAGATGAGTTGCTTTATTGCAATGGAAGTCATCGCACCAAGGGGTGTACGGCTTGCCTTAGTTTGTCATCCTTCTGGGAGGTAATGATAGGATTTTTCAGGCCTGGGAGGAGGGGATTAGATCCCAGAGAGTGATCCCCGTGTCTTGGCAGTGGTTCCCTCCCATTTTCAAAACAAATTTCAGTTTCCCCACATGCCCCACTTCCGGCACTGCATGTAGCCAGCTTTTCAGATTCAGTGGGGAAAACTAAGCCGGGGTGGATATCATTCTTTCTTAAATGCACCCGGTCTTTTACCTGTTTCCCCTGCTTTTTGACTGATGGTCAGCACACCTGGTGTCTTAGACTGTCCTGCTACAATTCTCCTTTGGTATAACCCAAAGGCATTGAAAATTACGACCTTGTGAAATGACCTCGCAATCCTTCTCACTTAAAAAACTGTCTACATATAACAAATTCTTTCTCTTAAATATATAAGCCCTCTCCAAATCTGCACTCTCCTTTATCACCTTGCTGGTTTCTTTGCTAGCAAGATAATAAACTTTGACAGGTGCTTAAGATCAGTCTGTTTAAGACAAAGAGAATTCTGACATTTCCCTGCCCACTGGGTATATCTAGTTGCAGGGTGGCCTCCGACTTCACTCCAGTCTTCTCCCCCAGGCATGTTCAAGTGCACAGAGGATTAAAGCCTCCCGTCCCATGCCCCATTCTCACGCCGTCTTTCAAGACTCAATTCAAGATCATCTCTTTCTGAGAAGACTCACCTGCTGGGTTCTCCCACCTCTCCTTACCCTTCCACTTCTCTTTCCATGCCAGGTTAGGGACGTCTCCTGGGTGCTCCCATGGACACCTTCTTTTTATTTTGAGAGAGAGAGAGAGAGAGAGAGAGAGAGAGAGAGAGAGAGAGAGAGAGAGAGAGAGAGAGAGATTTTTTTTAATATTTATTTTTGTAGTTTTCGGTGGACACATCTTTATTTTATTTGTATGTGGTGCTGAGGATCGAACCTAGCGCCCCGAGCATGCCAGGCAAGTGTGCTACCGCTTGAGCCACATCCCCAGCCCATGGACACCTTCTTAACATTCATCATTGAACATCAGAAGAAAAATACATTTAAAAACATTTGTCTAGCTTTATAACTTAATTGTGAATTGCATGAGAAATATTTGTAGCTAATGTTTGCGTGTTTACTATGCACAGGATCCCTTTCCAAAGGCTACATGCAAATGATGTCACTGAAGTTTTACAACAGTCTTGTGTAGGCATGGTTCTTGGGTGCCAAGCCACCAGTCGCTTTCTTCATGGCTAGCAGAACCCTAATTTTGTTCAGAGGTCTACGACTCTTCCTAGGAAGTCAAGAAGAGAAATATCCCAGTTGGTCTAAACCAATTACTGTGATCTCATTTCTCTGGGAGCAATTGGTTTCAGCATAGACATGTAATGCAATTCTAGCCAAAGATACATGAAGATAAGCCTAATGAGTGGGAGAAGGGGAGATACTTCTAGAAGTTTCTATATGCCAGAAATGTGGGCAATCATTTGCAACAAGGAGGGGAACCAGACTGAGCACAGAAAGAAAATGTTTGAACCCAGAATGAAAATGAATGGAGTCCTTGAGTCCATTGATTACTGAAGTAACGAACCAAAGCATGTCAGGATTTCGATGCAAGGAGATATATTTTCCTTATTGGTTAAGTAGAAATATTAGTATCCTCTTAATCATGACAAAAATCCATTAAAATATTTTATTATTATTTCATGTTATCATTTTACAGATGAGGTAATTGAGGCGCAAAGAACTTAATTAAGTAATTTACTCAATTTCAAGTTCTTATAAAAAAAAGTTAAGCTGGCTCCAGGACTTTTAAGTACTGCACAATGTTCATGCTCTCAGAAAGGAGCCCAATCTTATTTAAATTTTAAATCCTTGCTCAGAGCACAGTGTATGGAATATAATTAGTGCTCAATAAATATATTTTGAATATGTGAGTGCTTACAGGGTCTGTATTTTTATGCACATCACTAAATGGGCTGATTTTCTGGACTTCCTAAAAGGAATTATAACAAGCACAAACACACTCATACACATGTGTTTTGTGTTGGGGACTGAACCAGGAGCGCTTTACCACTGAGCCACATTCCTAGCCACCGCCCACTTCCCCAACTCATTTCTTTGAGACAGCGTTAAGTTAGATATGAGGTATCCCCTAAAAGCTCATGCTGGAGGTAATGCAAGAGGTGAAATGTTTGGATTAGGAAAGTCTTGACCTACTCAGTGAATTAATTACCGAGTGGGATTAACTGGGTGGTAACTGTAGGCAGGTAGGGTGTGGCTGGGGGAGGTGGGTAGGTCCCATGGGCATGCCATAGGGATTATATGTCGTCTTTGTTGAGCAGAGCTCTCTCTCTCTCTCTCTCTCTCTCTCTCTCTCTCTCTCTCTCTCTCTCTCTTCTTGTGCCATGTTCCCAGTTGCTTTCCTCTACCACACTCTTCTGCCATGATGTTCTAACTCATCCCAGGCCTTGAGAAATGGAGTCAGACCTCTATGGACTGGGACCTCTGAAACTGCGAATCCCCCCAAATAAACTTTTATTCCTCCTCTGATTGTTTTTACCAGGTCTTTGGGTCACAGCAGCAACAAAGATGACGGAAACAGACAGGGTCTTGCTAAATTGCTGAGGCTGGCCTCTAACTTGTGATCCTCCTGCCTCAGCCTCCTGAGTAACTGGGATTACAGGTATGCACCACACTTGGCTAGAAAGATATATTTCATTTGAATCCTGAAACACATTCATCGGGTATCCTGAAGAAGGAACTATTTAAAACAGAAGCAATGTGACAATATCTGAAACAGAGAGAAAAATAGTTGAAACAACCCCTTATAACCTCTCCATTCTAACATGATTAGTAATTCTGAGGTTTCCCTGCAATTTTGGTTATGTTTACATTAGTCAATTTAGGAAATGTATAAAAAGCACTTGATAAAATTTTTGATATCTATTTCTAATTCTGTAAAAATTTGGCAAAAAAACCTTATAAAGTGTATCCATTAAAAATTGCTGTCGGGCTGGGGATGTGGCTCAAGCGGTAGCGCGCTCGCCTGGCATGCGTGCGGCCCGGGTTCGATCCTCATCAGCACCACATACCAACAAAGATGTTGTGTCCGCCGAGAACTAAAAAATAAATATTAAAAAATTCTCTCTCTCTCTCTCTCTCTCTCTCTCTCTCCCCCCCCCCCTTTCCTCTCTCTTTAAAAAAAAAAAAACTCTCTCCTGCCGGGCCCCTCCCCCACCCAGTCTCTCTTCTCTTTTCTCTCTCTAAAAAAAAAAAAAAAAAAAAAAAATTGCTCTAAACATGCTGAAGAATTTAAAATGATTCTTCCTTAGCCTCAGGATCAAGACCATGACTGCTTCACTACTCATCATTATATTGGAAATTCCAGCTAGTAGATTAATGCAAGGAAAATAAACAGAAGTTGAAAAGACAAGAATCAAAGCTATCATTATTCATATGCAATATTATTATCTACAAAAAAAAAGACCAAGGGAATCTATGGTAACTATTAGCACTGATTAAAATAAATGTTCAGCAAGATAGCTAAATCAATATGCATATATGAATTGTATTCCAATATATCTGCAACAATTAGAAAAGATAATTAAAAACACCATCTTCAGGAGTAACAAAAATCTGTAGGGTTCTTAGAAATAAATCCACATGAAAGCTATATAAGACCTCTTATAAAGAAAAGTACCAGTGTTTATTGAAGAATATAAAAGATAACATAAACAAGTGAAGAAATATGACAAACTTATGGATTGACTTAGATCATTCTAAAATTTCCAATTTTTCCCAAATTAAATTATGAAGTCTGCATGAAGAACAGAGAGGGGAATATGATTGACCAGACATCAGTACTTAGTATAGTACTCACATAATTAAGATCCCCCAAACATTGGGTAAATGAAGACTTCTCAAACTTTCATGCTCACATATATCCCAAATCCTGTGGGATCGTGTTAACCACAGACCTGGATTGAGAAGGTCTAGGTCAGGGCTTGACCCTCTACCTTCTCAACAAGTTACCTGATGATGCTGATGCACCTGGTCCCTGGACCACACTTGGAAAAGGAATAATTAAAAGAAGAGAATACATAGCCAAGGAACAAACCCACAAATTTATGAAAGCTTGCTATATGATGAAGATGCAGATTAGCAGGGAATGTGAACTATGTGATAAATCCGGCTGACCCAATTTATTAATGTCCTTATAAGGAGGCAGAGTGTCACAGTGCAAGCCTTGAAGATTTGGTGTCACTGACTTGGAAGATGGCAGAGAAGCCACAAATCAAGGAACATAGGCGTCCTGGATGTCAGAAAAGGTAAGGAAATGGATTCTTCCTGAGAGCTTCCAGAAGGAATGCAGCCCGGCCAGCACCTTGATGGTAGCTCAGTGGAATTCGTTTTGGGCTTCTGACCTCCAGAACCATAAGATAATCAGTTTGCCGTGTAAGTCATGAAGTTGGTGGTAATTTGTTACAGCATTGTTTGGAAACTAATATTCCATATAACGAAGGACTCCATAAAACAAAGTGTAAAGAGAAATTACAGTTGGGAGAATTTTGCAAAGCATAAATACAGCTGATAAAGGACTTGAATACAAGCATGTAAAATGAACTACAGGTCCACAAACGTAAGACAAGTGGTCCACAGGAAAAAACAGGCAAAGCATACATGCAGAATTCCCAGCAGCAAAATCTCAATGGCCAAAAAAAGAGAGAAAAGATTCACCATCTGGCTAAAAATCTCAGAAATGCAGAGTAGAACACCAGGGAGATACAATTTTTGATAATGACAGGTGTTAATGTACGTAGAACAGTGGTGACTTTTATAAAATACTGACAGGAGTGCATATTTTTTTTTTTTTGCAGTGACTTTGGAGGGAGGAATTTGGCAATTGAATAAACTTGAAGGTGCACAGACTCCACAATTCAACAATTCCATTTGTAGGTTTCATTAGACACTGTCATATATAGGTACTTGGAGATGCTCACAAGACTATTCAGTAAGGCATTTTTGTAATAATTAACTGTTGAAAATAAATGAAATGTCCATCCATGGAAGAATGGAGAAATGAACTGTGGTCCTTTCCCACAATGAGATACTACCCAATAATTAAAACCAATGAGCCAGCACTACCTCTCACGTACACGGTGATACCCCAGCTGCTTTCCCTCTCTCTACTATCTATCTGCTCCAGGTGTGCACAACTAAAAGATCTTTGAAAACTTAATCTCACCTCTACTTTAATTAAAAATGCTTGAGGCAATCTCAAAAAAAATGAAAGAAGGTATAATTGAAAGTCAGTAAATTTAATACATTTAAAATGTACGACTGGATATATTTTGCCATATATATAAATTTGTGGAACAGCATCATGATCAAGGCAATGACTATGTCTATCAACCACCAAAATCCCCTTCTGTTGCTCTTTGGTCTCTCCCTCCGGCCCCCTTCCTTTCTCATCCCCAATTCACTACTGATTTCATCATGGCGGAAGAGTCTGGTGGCGAGAAGTGGTTCACATGATGAGTTTACATTTTCCTGCGTTTTTTATCAGTGGAATCATTGAGTATGCACCCTTTCACTTTTGTCTGTTTTTTGTTTTCACGTAGCATAATATTTGATATTTTTTCATGTTGCCACATGGCTTGTTCCCCTTTATCGACATGTAGAATTTCATGGTATGTATACACTGCAATTTATTCCTTCACCTAGTAATGGACCTCTGGGTCATTTCCGGTTTTTGACTCTTACCGTTAAAGCTTCTGTGAAGACTGGCATACAAGTCTCTGTGTAGACATTTGCTCTCTTTTTTTCTTAGGTAGACTCATGGAAGTAGAGTGTTTGGACTAAAGAGCGGGTGTATGTTTAACGTTTTAATGAACAGCTGTGGTGTTGCACACCCCCACCAGCAGGCTTCAGTGGGTTTTAAGAATGAGATTGCAATGATCTGGGACTACTGATTAGGCTTTCAGATGTTCCATCTACTCCCCTGGAAAACTCTGATCCAGTAGGCCTGGGAAGGACCCAGGAATCTAGGTGTCTAACATGGATCGCAGGTGATTTCTAAAGCAGGTGAATTGTGAATCGATATCCTGGGAGACTCTTTCAGTCAGCTATTCCACTGCTGTGACCTGACATTGACAATTTTAGAGGAGAAAAAATTGTATTTAGGGCTCACAGTTTCAGCGGTCTCAGTCTGTAGAAGGCCGGCTTCATGCCTTGGGGCTTGAGGTGAGGTAGAACATCGTGAAGGAAGAGTCTGGTGGGGAGAAGTGGTTCACATGATGAATGGGAAGCAGAGACAGACTCCACTTGCCATATACAAAATGTGTACCCTAAAAGCACACCCCCCAATCCCCACCTTCTCCAGCCACACCCTACCTGCCTTCAGTCACCACTCGGTTAATCCAATCAGGAGATGGCTCACTGATTGTATCAAGGCTCTCTTGGCCCAATCATTTCTCCTCTGAACCTTCTTGCATTGTCTCACACATGAGCTTTTGGGGGATACCTCACCTCCAAACCATAACAGAGACACTTTGTTAATGACAGCTGGATTTATAGGCCTTTGAGGATCTTGCTCCCACCTGGATGATCAGGTGGTACCCTGCTTGGGCATTATTAAACTGTGCACAGTTTTTCCCATTATAGGTTTCATCCAGTGCTTAATGAGGGCAGTGGATATAATGGTGGTCCCCAAAAGATATGCCCATGTCCTAACCCTCAGAACCTAAGACTTGTGACCCATGCTGGTAAAGGGGAATTTGCAGGTGCAATTAATTTAGGGGTCTCGTGATGAGATCACCCTACATTAGGAGAAAGACAAGGATAGGCAGACGCAGACACAGAGAAGGGGTTCATACGGAGACAGGCAGAACCTGCAGTTCTGTTGCCGTTAATCGAGGAAACTTCACTGCTCCTAGATGCCAGAAAAGTCTAGGAAAGATCTTGCCCTAGAGCCCCCCAAAGTGGAGTGGCACCTTGATTTTGCATTTGCAGCTTCCAGACTGTAAGAATGCATTTCTGTTATTTTAAGCAACCTAGCTTTTAGTAATTTGCCATGGTGGTAAGGATTTAGAGATTTTAAAATATAAAGATTTTTTTGTACTAGAGATTGAACCCAGGAGTACTTAACCACTGAGCCACATCCCCAGTCCTTTTTTATACTTTATTTAGAGATAGGATTTCGCTAAGTTGCTTAGGTCCTCACTAAGTTGCTAAGACTAACTTTGAGTTCAGGATCCTCCTGCCTCAGCCTCCCAAATGACTGGGATTACAGGCACGTGCCAAAGCACCCCGTTAGATCCCATTTTCAGTGTGAAAGTAGAAAAACGAACTTAAATTAGATGCTATGATTATGTTTTTAGTAAAGAGAGTAATGGCAAAAATCTGATCAAGGAAGGAGACAGTTGGGTCCTGCCCTCTCCCTTCTCTCTCTCCCCCTTTGGACTCTGGGACTCTTTTTCTACTCCTGCCTTTCTCAACAAATAGCATCTTTACTGTACCAATCATGCGAATCAGAAATCCAAGAGCCACCCTGCGGTCTTCAAACCATTGCCCAGCACCCTATACCCTGTCAGTCACCAAAGGCCCTATTCATGCCATTTATTGCCTTAATATTTCTAAAACTCTCTGCTCCACTCCCCCCTTCATAGCCATCACTATAATCTAAGCCCTGTCATCTCTGGCCTGAGCAATTTCCTCCTAACCCTCTCATGTGTCTGTGTGGATCTCAGGGGACAGGCAAAGCCCTTCAGCAGGACCCCAAAGCCCAGCCCACCAGCCCTGTAGGTGCCTCTCGTGCCCCTCAGTCCTTTGAGCTCCTGCCATTCTGGTCAGCCTGAGTGAAGGAGGGTAACCCTTCCTCACCCGTGTGACGGCCATAGCCTCTGCAGTGCTCCCCTCTGCCAGCCCTCCTTTCCCATCTGACCAAGTGACAACCTCCCCAGAGCAGCGTGTGCCTCCCAGCCACAGCTACAATTTGCTCCTTCCCTGGGCGATTACTGCACGGAGGCCTGCTTCTCTTTCCTGCAATCTGTAAGCTCCTTGGGCACAGGGACCATGAGCTTTCTTACTCACTTCCATGTCTCTAGAGCACAGCCAGGTGCTTGGTACATACTAGCTACTCGGTTCACATTTACTGAATTAATGAAGACATGCCATCGTTGTTTATCATCGTGAAAAATGGGGGGCCCTAGTTAAATAAATTATGGTCCACGCATGCTCGTAAGACCACGCAGCTCTTTCAAACAATGAGGCAGGTCTGTACTTGCTGATGTGGAAAGTCAGCCATGATAGATTTTGAGTAAGAAAGCAACCACAAAAAACAATGACAGAACAATTCTTAGGATAAGTCATGGTTGTCAAATCAAAGCCATAATTTTAATATAAAAATACACTTGAGTGGGAAGAAATGAAGGACAGCAGCAAATGGTTATCAGTACTCAGTGCTTGGCAGTAAGATTGGGGGAGTGAGAGAAGTAATTCATTTGTATTTTATAATAAATTTATCAAATTTTATATCGGGTGAATGTCCTCTTTTTATGCAGATATATATTTTATTTTTGTAATTCAAAACATGTTTTTAAAGAACCCAAGAAAGGCATAAAAACATCCAAGGAGGGGAGACACGTTCCCTGACGCCCATCACAGCCCACTTTTTCTGCGCTCATGATCCGTATGTGCTTGACTCAGCCACCTGGCCACAGACCTGCAGCCCACCCTCCCACCTGCTCCCCATCTTCTCCCCTACACCTTGCCCTTTCACCTGTGCCTGCATTCTTGGACCACCTTCCCAGAGTGTGTGATTCATTTGTAAAGTCAGAAAGAGTAAGGCTGTCTGAGCTGTCATTAACTTCAAGTCACTTTATGTTGGTGACTTTCCCTCCCCAGCTGAAATGCAGGCTCTCTGAGAAGGAAAGAAACTGATATATTCAAAAATGAAACTCCTAAGACCTAGCAGGCCTGTCTACACGGTGGAGCCCATCATCTCTTCACCAGCGTCTTGTGAGTCATTCTTTCCATCTCCACCTTACAGAACACTAAGCTCAGAGAGCTTGTTAGTTGCTCGGTGCCTCACAGCAAGGACTGGAGCAGAGTTCTGACCCGCTATCGCTCCTAGCTCTGTGCCACGGTACGGGGGTGGGGGAGGGCGGGGGGGGGAGCAATGTGCCATCATCTCCTGTGTACCTCCTCTCTCAGTTCCTCCGAGACAGTAAGCGCCAGATAAATGTTCATATAACGATGAAAGTGGTTTATCCTTCATCCAGCATGTTCATTAGATAGATAGGCTTTGTATTCATTTTCCATTAAAGCTCCATCTCCTCAAAGCTTAAAATAGAATTGGAAATTTGCTATGTTTGACCTGTTTTCTTCTATTAGCATAATTTATCAAATTAGGGAACTGAGAAGCAATGAGACTGGAGAAGAGTCAGCCCACGCAGTCTCAGGACAGGATCAACCAAAGGTACCATTAAGAGCACAGAGTCCCAGGGGCAGTGGAGGGGGGGCTGAAGACGGCTTAGAACTGGAGGCAGGAAAGAGCAAATAAATAATTTCCGTCGTGGCCCAGTGGGAAGAGGCTAGACTTCACGGAGGCCACCTCAATTTAGATCCCAGCTCTACTGCTCACTTCTGGGAATCTGAGTCAAACCAGTTTAGCAGGGGGGCTCCGTTTTCTCCTCTAAAGGCTGAGATGCTACAAGCCTCATTAAGGTGGCAGCATTCGTTTTAAGAAGATGGTGTATGTGACCCCTGTTTGTAGGGAACCAAAACAGAAAGGTGTTGGCAATGTTTCATGTGACTGTTCTACTGACACGACTTTGAATTCTTTGCTTTGGATATAACATTCTCAGTTTGAAAGATGAGACGTTACGAACTTGCTATAAACACTGTAGAGGTGGGGGGCCATCTTTACGTTCCCCCATCTCCTAAGACCTGGAATGGTATCTTGCATATTATAGATACTCAGAGAGCATCTGACGAATGAATGAATCGGACTCATAGCTGCTCAAGTAATGGTCTGTAAACAGTAGCACTTACTATATACCATGTTCCCTGGCTTTCCTCCTGGGCCATCCATGGGTGCTACCCATCTGATGGCAAGCCATGTGGAGGTAATACAATAGATAGGAGGAGATAAACAAAAAGTAGTCTTCAAACTAGTGTTTCAAACTAGTAAATAAAAGCAAAAGTAACAAGGAAGCAATAACAGGGATGATCCTGGTCAAATGAGTCTTTTAAACACAATGTACGTGTGCACATACACACACATTGTAGAGTCACTCTAATTGGTGATATATCTAAAGAAAGTAAGAGTTTGGGGTTGGGACCTTAAAATTAAATGTTTCCTTTATGTGCATGCATGCATGTGTTTGTGTGTGTGTGCGTGTGTGTGTGTGTGTGTGTGTGTGTGTGTGTGTGTTCTTTCTCCAGGTCTCAGTAAATATCATGCTTTTTTATCCACAGGGGGCAATGCACATACTGTCCATTTCTATCTGCAGCTCTTGATTGCTCTTGGCAGCCAAAGCTCTGCTCAGGGTCAAGATGAGATGGTTTGGTGGTAGCAGAAAAAAATTGAGATGGATTCTCATTATGGGTTGAATGATGGTCCCCAGAAGAATGTATATACTTTCCAACCACTGGAACTTGTGTACGGTGCCTTATTTTAAAGATGTAATTACATTAAGAATTTTGAGATGAGATCATCCTGGATTTTCTATGGGGCCATAAATCTGAGGACCAGCATCCTAATAATAAAAGGGCAGATGGAGATACAAGATAGACAGAAGAGGAGGGCAGAGGCACAGATCTGCTTGATGTGTCTGTAAGAAAAACATGCCAAGAAATGCTAAGAGTCATCCGCAGTCACTAGAAGCTAGAAGAGAGGCATGGACCAGACTCATCCCAGAGCCTAGGAAGGTAGTATGATTCTGCTAACACCATGATAGCAGACTTCTGGACTCCAGAATTATGAAAAAATAAATTTCTATTGTTTTAAGTTACTTGCTTTGGGGTAATTAGTTACAGCAGCCCTATGAAACTAGTATAATACTGAAATGCTATCTTTTCAAAAATGCTCAGTATGGAGGATCTCACATAAACACCCAAGCCTGACTCCAAACTTCAGTGGTGAAAAGGCTCTGAAAGTGCTAGCCAGCTTCACTGGGCTTAGCAGTCTCAGAGTACCTACCTAGGGTTCTCCAGGCTCCTTGACTCTCCATCAGAGCTCTGCCTCTTTGCATTATCATAGATCCAATATCACCTTCCCCAGATGTGATTAGCTGCGCTCTCACACTCCAGCTCTTAAGGATGTTAGGTACAATTTCTCACCTGCCCAAGTTCAAAGTTTCGCGATATTTCTGCATGATGGTATATTGATCCTAGTTCTGAGAACACAGGGCTTGTGTTTGTACCTCAATGTCTCACCACATTTAAGTCCTAGATAGATAGCTGCATGCACACTGATTAGATGAATCTCCCTACAAGGCTGCTTCAGCTGCAAACTCTGAATGGGAGGAAATTGTCTTCTGATTTCCTCCCATCTCTTTCTAAAGCTCCCATCTCTTCAGACACCCAGGGCCTATGTGCTACTTTGGTCTGATCTATGTAGGTGCATTCAGCTGCTGCCCTAAAATCCACAAAATGAGTCTGTCCCATGGCCATTGGTCTAGAGCTTTCTCCAAAGCTAAGGGAAAATTATAAATGGTGCATTGATTAGGTTGGCTCAGGAGTTTGACAGTTCTCACTGTGGGAACTTGATGGAGAAATGTGACTTGGACAAGTGAATCTGTGGGTGGATTCACAGCTTAAAGTCCTTGCCCAGTTCCTGGACTTCTGAAGGGAGGGTTCTTGCCCTATATCCAGTCCTATTCAACATTTTAACTAATGATTTAAGTAAAGTCAAAGAGGTGAGCTTGTCTGATTTGCAACCAACCCAATTCTGAAAAACAAAGGAAACGTGTTTGTTGACATTCTCAGTATTTTCAAAACCATAAAATCATGGCCCACAATAATAAATCAAGATCCATGTAACTTCTTCTACTTGGTTTCAAAAAATAAGCCATAAAAGTAAAAGAGAAGTTAACAGCTTCTTATGAGAAAGAGAGAGAAATTTATAGTTTTAGTTTATTTTCAGCTCAATATGAATCAATAGTAGAAAAAGGATTTTTTAAAAAGACATGAACATTTCTAGCCTGCAGAGAGTACAGATTGAGGGTGGTGAATGTTCTGGTATGTTCTGCCCTGGCAAGAACAGAGCTGCAGTTGTGAATATGGTTCTTTGCATCATGGGTGAAAATTGACATTGACTCATTGCCAGAGTCCCAGGGAAGAGAAGTTAGTGTGATGATGTGTTTAATAACCTTGTCACCTGAGCAAAGTTGATTTTTTAGTTCAGAGCAGAAAAGGCTCAGGCAAACAAAACTTCCTATCTTCACACATCTGAAGAGCTATTCACTCAGAAGGGTTGGAATTGGGGCTGGCAGGGTGAAATATTGTGCATTTTTCAGTGAATGAAACAAAGACACCCCTCCCCCCCAAAAAAATGGTCTAGAGAGAACATTTTGGAGTTTATTTCTAAGAATGAGAGGGGTCCAGCAATCAGGTGGTCTGGCTTTCGAGGAAGTGAAACTGCCATTCTTGGAAATATTTAAGCAAAACTATCATCCAAGGGGATCATTAAGGTGAGCTAGACTGGACTCATTGGCTGGTTGGGTCCCTTTCTACCTTCACTAAAGTGTGTGTCCCTATAAGCTACACAGTTGGTTAAAAAAAAAAAAAGATTCTTCACATGAAGCAAGGCCATTCTTGATTACAGGGTTTCAAGTAGCATTGTTCCTGGCTAGAAACTCTATATAAGCTCTTGAAATCCATTGAAAGAGTCTCTTGGATAATGATAAGTTACTTACAGAGAGTATTTTATTAGGATGATTTCAGACGGCAACTTAAATCAGCTTAAGGGAAAAAGGGAATTTTTTTTAAGATTTTAGCAAACATAATTTGTGTATCTCTGGAGAATTTAGGTGGAACTGGTCTCAGACACAAGAAGTCACAGCTTCCCTCTCTGGTTACAAGACTCTGCTTTCTCCATTCACAACCCAGGGCTGCAAAGAGCTCTCTGCTGAATCCCTCCCAGCTGGTAAACCAGGGCGAGGGAGCCTGCCCTAGGGAGGAGCTCCCATTGGCCCAGCCTGTGTGGGTCCTGTGGTCATGACCCAGACAAATCACTGTGGTCAAGAAAACTGGGGGCTATGTTTGGCCAAACCTGGGTTCCTTTCTCACTATTTCGGCCCAGGAGAGAGGACTGTGATTAGCAGCCAAACAGAATCACATGAATCAGTAATAGAAGGGAGTTCCCAAGCAGATTGAACAGCAGCCATCGGGTGTGATGCTCCGTTGACAAGCTCTTTCACACACGTGATTTCAACTGATTCTCACCAGGACCCTGTGAGGAACGTAGAGCACACATTCTTATTTCCACTCTAGGAGGCCACCCGGCTTTACAGAGGTATTTGGTTGCACATTAGCCAAAACCCTTTGGATTTCTGAAACAACATTGCCATTTCAGGGCTGGATTCCTCTAGTGTCCTTTACTGTCAACTGACACAATTCTTTCCCTGATACTCTGCCAGCTCCAGATGTTGCAGCCCGTGTCCTGACAGCAGGAAACTTCCTTCTGAGTCTTCTGATAGCAGCTCGCTGGAGAATAGCCTAACATCATACAAAAAGTCAGTCACTGGACTTCCTGAGGGACCTGCCCTCTGAAACACAGGCACCCACCTTTCTTTCCCTGTATTTCCTGACTCTTTCTCTATCAGGAAAAATCAGAGACACCATTAGGAAAAGTATGCTGCGTTCCAAGCAGAACTGCAACTGGCAACAGGTGGTATACTCATTCGCGCACTCGTCTCATTTTTTCCTTCATTTATCTGTGCATTCATTCATCCACTCACAAAATTGTATTGAATACCTGGGCTCTGAGTAGTGACTAGGCAAAGCAGTTTTAATAAAGAGATCCCAAAATGGAATAGTTTAAGAAAAGTACGATTTTATTCCTCCCATGTGTTTGGTGTGGTAGGGAAATTTGCTAGCGATGTGGGTGTCCTCAGGGACACATCTGCTTTCCAGACCTCGGGAAGGGGAATGAACAGAGGAGCAAGTTCTTCCATTGCTAAGAATCTGAAGTGGAACTTCACCTCACTTCTGCTCTTATCCATTGAACAAAAGCCTCACTGGGCCATGCCTGGATGCAAAGGAACCTGGGAAATGCAGCTCTAGTAAGGCAGCTAGGTACTCAGTCTAAGTTTATCGCAAGGAGGAAGGTGAGGATGGTAGTTGGGTCAACAGCAGAGTCAGCCCCCATAACACAGTAACTGAAGCAAGATGGAAATTGTAAGGGTCCTGTTCTCAGGTTGCTTGTAAATTAACGGGACAGAAATGCCTTGCTCTATAGCAACAGTACAAGGTAATATGGCAGAAGGATTAAGGGGAGTGGGGCAAAGAGATTTTAAAAGTTCAGAGGACAGGGAGGGATGCCTTGAACTGGAGATGATCGGAAATGGTTCCTGAAGAAAGTGGCATTTGAGTTTGTTGGCCTGGGCTTAAAAGATGGCTGTGCATCTGAAAATGGACAGGGGTGAGGGCAGCAAGCAGATCAAAGAGCAGTGACCAAAAACCAAAGGGCATGTTTCAGAGGTAAACGAGGGATTCCTCAAATACCCCTCATGACACCCATTTATTATGTATATAGGTACATCCATTTATTTCTGTTCCCATCTGCTTTAGCATTTTTCCAGTTGCCAAGTCTTTATATTCTTCTAAGTCTTGGAAGATCTTGGAGTCATCTCCCGGTCCTTTAGAGCAAGAGAGGTACACAGTCTAAGAGGACAGGCCAGGCTGTGAGTCAGAGCCCAGACACCTTCGGTTTAATAACTTATAGCTTTGCAGCCTATACAGCATGCTGACCTATAGAATTTGTTTCTCATCTGACTTCAATCCAGAGGGACTGGCTAAAGTAAGATGTTGAGAGCCACAGCCGAAGGGGCCCCAGCAAACTTCCAGCTGCCAGCAAACTTCCAGCTGCCGTCTGATGATTGGCTCATAGCGCCCCAGCAACATCTAGCTGATTGGCTCCTCTGTGGTGATGCTCATTGAGCTGTTTCCCCCGCCCTTTCAGACTGCCAGCTGATGATTGGCTCACAGCGGCCCCAGCAACATCTAGCTGATTGGCTCCTCTGCAGTGATGCTCATTGGGCTGTTTCCCTGCCCTTTCAGACTTCCAGCTGATGATTGGCTCACAGTGGCCCCAGCAACATCTAGCTGATTGGCTCCTCTGCAGTGATGCTCATTGGGCTGTTTCCCTGCCCTTTCAGACCAAGGAGCTGCTCATTGGGGGACTTCTTTGGCTCCGCCCACGCGACCCAGCCAATCGGCCTCAAGAGCAGGAGGATTGTGGGAGTGGGGGAGGCTTGTGTGTTTGTGTGAGAGGCTTGTGGGAAGCCGGTGGTGGCAGTTGGGCTCTGAGGGTTTTTCCTGAGGAGCTGTTTTGTTTGGCGTGTGTGGTTCTAAAAATAAAGTTCGTTTCTTTTGACAAGTGGCTCCTGAATTGTGCCCAGCCAGACTGCGGCAGTAAGATATTAGACATGAAAATGGTTTGAAGAATCAGAAGTGCTACAACATGGAAAACGTTTATGGCAACATGAAAATCTTATCCTTTCGGACTCCATTGATTCAGAATTTGGACAAGTTTTCATAAAGGACCTAGGCTGAAAATTATTTTTATGCTCTATATAACTAGGAATTGCAAAGCAAATTAACAGGGCAACCAGAATTGCTGGGAGATGTGTACAACCGTGGGAGGACAACCGTTTTCAATGTTGATGGTAGCACTATTGAAGGAGTACTGGACTTCAATTAATTCTGAACAATGCTCTTTTCATTCAAGTAGGTCTGGAGGGATTTTTACAAGGCAATAAAACTTTGTTAGCTATTTGTTTGAGCTTCTGAATATTCCAAAGAGTAAGAAAAATCGCTAAGCAAATTAGTTTGGGGCCGCATACAGAATTTAAGTGTTTTAAAAAAAAAAAACACCAGACAAACATTGGCCAGGATGTTCAAGAGGAGACTCTGGCACCAGTTTGCAGGTTGAACTAGTCTAAACAGTGAAAACTCTTTCATTTCCTGTGCCCTAAAATCCACACGAAAGCTCAATCAACCAGATAGAGACAACTCATTCTGGTTAAGTGAGGGTGTGCTTCATTTCCCACCTTTTCCCCACCCCTACCAAAGTGCCTTTGAGCAGGTGCTAAACTCAATCTGAAACTTGGTGACATTTACAGCCTCTTTGGATCTTCTATAGAACCACAATGGAGAGCCCCTAGCACTGATTCAGAGTTCCTTCTGTGGTAGACCATATGCTAAGTGCCTGATTTTACCGATGAAGAAACTGAGGTTCAGAGGGGTTTAGAAACTGGTTCACAGTCACACTAAAAGTGATTGGTGGAGACAAGACTTGGCCTCAGTGTTGCAGTACAAAGTTCATGGTTTATAAGCATTCTTTATTGAACCCTATTCTGTGCCAGGCACTTTGTTAAATATTGGGGATATAGAAAAAACACGAGGCCCCCCGCCCCTCATTGGAAATGATTTGTTAAAATAAACAAATATTTAAAAACCAGCCTGTGAGATGAGCAGTCATTATAGATGGGGCCGTCACTAACTGGGATTCACTGCAGTGCCCTGAGGGTGCATTGAATATTACACTGCAGTAAGAAAGCAGAGTCAAAAAAAAAAAAAAGTCTTCTTAAAAAACCTTTTTGATGTAAACTCATGCCTTCCCAGATGACGTTGCAGTCATCTTGCAGAGAGAGTTCGTAGCCCAGGGGGAGGGGCCCTCGAGTGAGGTCACTAGCCTCCCTCTGCAGTCTGGGGCTTGCGGGACTGTTGGCTCCAGCTGCATGCATTTCGAGAAGAGAGTCTGATTGATTGGAAGATTCGGAGACTGTTCTCTCACCTCAGATACCCTCTCCCTTCCCCAGCAGAGTCTCCCGTCTGTTGGTGGTCAACCGTTTTCTGGCTGAAAGTCAAGTATTCTGTCTATTCTGGGAGCCTCCACCCACCTAGCCACTGTCTTCTCCTAGATTCTGTTATTTTGATGGAAGAGAGGCCGATGCAAGAAACATAGAAACTGCTGGCCCCAGAGGTAGGGATGCAGACAGCTGGTGTTACAGTTCCTTCGGAGGAAGGACCGTCCCTTGGTAGAGGGCTTTGGTCTCCTTTCATGCCCACTTCCCCATCTGCATTCACTTTAGCCCCTGAGAAAGGAGCTGTGGCCATTGACGGCATTAGGTGCCTTGTCCTGCCCCGTTAGAGACTGATCCCAGACTCCTAGGAGGAAGGACCTTGCAAGTCATCTAGTCCAAGTCCCTACAGGTCTTAGGTTCCCTCTGCCACAGCCTAGCCAAAGCAGCACCCAGCCTCTACGTTCTGTGACAAGCAGCCCTGAGGCAGTCCCACTGCCAGCCTGGGTCTGTGTGTGGCCCACACTGGCTGCTGGTGAACTCCCCTGCAGAGCTTGGATCTGACTGCCTGGCACTTCACTCATTGTTCCTATTCCATCCTCCCAGGCCAAGGCAGGCAACTTTGATACCTTTTAACTGTTCATCCTTTGGATAATAGATGATTTTATTTTCAAGAACTAAATACCATTGCGCACTTTGGGGCATGCCTGTAATCCCAGGGGCCCAGGGAGCTGAGGCAGGAGGATCACAAGTTCAAAGCCAGCCTCAGCAACTTAGCAAGGCCCTAGGTAACTTAGCAAGATCCTGTGTCTCGACCCCCGCTCCCCCCAGAAAAAGGCTGGGGATGTAGCTCAATGGTAAAGCACTCCTGGGTTCCATCCCTGGTACCAAAAACAAACAAACAAACAAACAAAGCAAAAAACAAAAAAACTATCCCAGTTCCTACAAACATTCCTTGAGTGACTTATTTAGTGATTTTTAGCCCACTGATCATTCATTTTCCCTGAAATGTGGTCCCACTGGCCTATGTAGACCCGGGAGAGAAAGCAGCTCTCTAAAGTGGGCTGACAAGTTCCCCGGCAAGGGTGGTGAGGCCTATTCCCATCCAGATTCCCAATTAACATTGTTCCTCACGTCCTTTATTCCAAGCCGGGGCTCAAGGCCTCCAATGAAACAGCTGATTCACACATTATCATTAGCAATACTTCTGCTTTTAGGGATTGCATATTATTAAATACAAATCACCCAAACAACTACGTGTTCGCATGCACACACACACACACACACAATCTATTTGCTTGACAGAGCAAGCAAGGATGCCCCAGAGGAACTGGCTGCTGGACAAGAGGGAAAGGGGCTGCATCCTTTGTAGAGTTTGTATTTTTGCTGCAGGAGGCAGAGCAGGTGGAAGGGGAGCAGGGCTCAATTCTAGACTTTGCTTTCTGGGGTGGGATCAGGGGCTGCAGGGAGGGGTGCAGTGCAGAGGTGAGGGCACCTCTGCCATCGGGTGTCCTCAGTAATAGAAGAGTTTAGCTAACAGGTCTGGGGGTGCCTCTGGTAAGAAAGAGGTAGTCATGCATTTCACAGCCACTACATGACCTTGGGAGAAGCAAGGCCCCTTGTTGACATTGGTTCCCCCCACCCCCAGCCTGATTCCCTGGATTTCTTTTTCCTTTTTCAGCTCAAGCTGATTTTCACTCTGGCTGTTTATTCCTTCAGTGTCATTGTGGATTCCAGGGGCCTCCTGGGGTGGGGGTGGAGGATGCGCATCTCCTCACCTTTGGCTGTGTGTTGATAGGGAGGCTGCAGGAATGGCCCATGTCAATCACACAGCACATCCTTACACCCACTCTCCTCTCACTCCTACGGCTGTGTCCATCTCTTTCAGACAGCCACTTGGTTTGTGGCCACAATCTCCAAGTCTCTCCCAAACCTTGTCTGAGCTCGATAACCATTCATTCCAACTTCTGGACAGATGCCCTGACAGGTCCAAGAGGCCCCTTGGATCCAGCATACCCACACATAGCTCTCTTGTCTCCACAACCCAGCCCTCGATCAAAGTCCCCTGCCTGATAGGCACCAGCCAGGACACTGGCCACTGGTCACCAGCCATCATCTGGTCACTCCAGCCGGGGGACCAGGCATCATCTTCAATCAACCTCACCCATACGCCCAACCATAGATAATCATTTCCTCCCAAATGCCTGTCTTTTCTTTCCTTTCTGTGTTCTGAATGCCTTTCTATTATGCTCCCCCGCTCTCTTGGAGTCCTTTGATCTTTTGCTTAGGTTAATGTAAAAGCCCTGAGTCCATGCCCCACCTCTAGTCTCTTTGAAAAAGACAATCTGATTTTCTCCCTCCCTGAGTGACCTCCTTTAACAGCCGGCTGCCCTCCATCTTCTCCTACCTTTGTATAAGCGTTTTTCAGGGTCTGGGATGTCAGAAGTGGTAATGACAAGAATACTGTTACCACTTAGGTATCACACGCCATGGGTCAGAGACTCTGCTGGTGAATTTACACAAGTCATGGTAACAGCTCTATAAAATAGGTACTATCATCATCTCCATTTTACAGATGAGGGAACTAGGAATTAGAGCTAGATGTGGTGGTGCCATCCTGGAGCCCCAGCTACTCTGGAGGTTGAGGTGGGGGGATAACTTGAGCCCAGGAATTTAAGGGTAGCTAGGTCAACATAGAGAGATCCGTCTCAAAAAACAATAACTACAAGGAAAAAAAAACGAGGAAATTGGGACTTGATGCAGTTCAAGACTTACCCAAAGTCACACAGCTGATAACTGACAGAGCTAGGGTATGAATCCAGGATTCCATACAGATTCGCCGTGCATCCTCCCACGTGTAAAAGAAATTCCCATGATGCTGCAAAACCCATTTTGCTGTATCCCCTTGTCATTGACCCCCTCCCCGACCACTTTTCTTGAGCAATTCGTTACCTCCCTCCTTTTGTCCTGTATCTTGTACATCCTTGTATTCTGTCAACCATCCCTCTGCTGTCCTGGGCACGTGGGTGGTACACAGCCACTCCTCATGGCCCTCCCTCTGGAGCCATGCATGGCTGCTTCCTGCCAGCCCGGATATGGCTGACTGGACACGGAAAGGCCAGCTAACCCCCCAGGGCTAGTCCATAGGCTTGCGAGGCAGTTGTGATGTGTATGTCTCTCTGTCTCAATCGAGGACTCCTGGAAGGACCAGGGAAATGCTTACTTGGATCTCCTTCACCAGCACTGCTGCAGGAAATTTGGAGGACTGAGGGCCTCTAGCTAACTGCCTGATGGACTCACCATGGTTTTGAATCTTCCTGTCTGCCCCCAGCCCACGACACTGGGGTGAACTAAAGCTGGCCCATCCTGGCCCCACTCAAGCTCGCTAACAGACTTCTTGGGAGGCACTCGCTGCCTTCTGAGGTTCCATCCTGCACCCAGAGCCCTTTCTTCCCTCTCTCCCCTGGTGTGACACTTGCACTGTAGTCTGAAGGTTCTCCTCACCCATTCCTGATCCTTCCTCCTTTGTCTTTCATAAGCACCTCCCCCAGTATATTTCTGGCCCATCAAATCTTATTCTGATGTCTACTTCTTGGAGAAGTTAAAATAACTAAGGCCAGAATCCATCTTTTTGTACTTCTTAGTACCTGGACTGACATAAAGCAAGTGCCCGGAAAATGTTTGCGGAAGGAAGGAAGGAAGGAAGGAAGGAAGGAAGGAAGGAAGGAAGGAACATACTTCCTGATTCCAGGAATTGAACGCAGGAGCACTTGACCACTGAGCAACATCCCCAGGCCATTTTATTTTTTCAATTTTTGAGACAGGATCTCACTAAGTTGCTTAGGGCCTCTCTAAGTTGCTGAGGCTGACTTTGGACCATTTTATTTCTTCCCCAATCTAGATCACCTCCAGATCCCTCTCCCTGGCACACAACCTCATGCGGATGACTTCCTTTCCTCCCCACAGGCAAGGTAACAGCAGGTTTTGCTTTAATAATCAGAAGAAGATACAATGCCTTTTTTTTAAATCAGGTAATGGATTATGGTGATAATAATAATGTGGGATGTAATCTTTCTAATTGCTTGATGAGTTTTTTTTTTTTAAGGAGAAATTCAAAATGGAAGGTTATTTGGGGCGATTGAGTAGTGGAAAGGTATTTGGAAGTGTTTTTAGAAAATGGGAACTTCACTGGAGTGAGTGCCTCTGCTGTCCCCACCCCAACATGACTCCTTTTAGAGTTCTATGTGCTACACTTATGTATCTACTTGCATTCCTCCAGAAGATCTAAGAACCCTCATCCATCTACTTCCTTTGCCATTAATCTTTCATTCACCCACTTCCTGTGGGTGACATCAGGGCTGCTCCAGCACTCAGGGTGAAATGGCTGCTCTCCCCACCATAAAGGGTTGGCAGCCTCTTGAGCTTTTGCGTGAGGCACAGTCCTGGGTGGATTCTCCTTTCTGACCGCAGTCCCTGGAAAATTTCCTTCTCCCTAGACTAGAGCGTGAAGCCAACCCCAAACACTTCCTATGTGATCAGATACATTCTGCCTTTCCTGGCAAATTTCCTTGAAAAAGACTATTCGTGTCATGTTCTTGGCATGGGAATCCAGGAAAGGGTTATAATAAGCATCATTCTGAAGCCTTAAATACAGTCTTTGGTTCTGCAAATACCATAATGACAGACTTGTGTTCTCAATACTAGGAAATTTTGTAGGCACTGGAGCTTAGAAATGACCTAGACATGTAAGCGGGCTTTATTCTTATTTGTGTCTGGGATCCAAGAAGAAAATGGGGCAGCGAGAGGGAAGGGCCAGTTCCTACAGCACTGTCATGGAGGCAGGGAGTGGTATCTCCTCACAGCAGCTTTGTGCTGAGAAAGGGAGGAGAATACACCTTTGGGGTCTTGGGGCACTATGTGAGTGCAGCAATAGATAATATTTTAGGCAATTAGTGGCCCTAAGCAGAGGCAGTGGCAAGGCCCAAGTAGATGAATTTGGAGGCTCCAGCCCACACTGAATTGGGGTGACGAATGCTGATTGTTGCTGCTGAAATCGGACACTTGGGTTCAAAGGATGTCAAGAGGTTACCTTGCTGGGACCACAAAACAGCCAGCATTAAGCTTCCTTGAATATACCACCCCACACCTCTCTCCCCATCTTTGTTCTTTATGGGTCACGGAGGAGGCCCCCATCTAGTCATTCCTGAGGCCGAATGTTTCATGTTTTCATGAAATCTCTTCCAACATTTGTTTCAAATCCCCACACTCCGTTATTTCACAGAATATAGATGTGCTTAAGGAATTTAAGTAAAGCTCTAATTTTTAAAAACCTCGTATTTTTGTTAGGAAACAAGAAAAGTCTAGTTGACAGACTTCTATTGAGATTCCTTTTCGTAACCTAGCGTGTTAAGCAAATTTTTCTATATCTAGTTCCTTAAGATCTGGATAAAAGGGCATTTTTCTAAGGACTCCATGTCAAAACTCTGAATTCTTTGTGAGCTGCTTCCTCTTTCAGGGTTTTTGCGGAGAGGGACACCGTGTGGCCTGTGAGCCTAGCTGTCTGAGGTGGGGGCACTGTCAGGACTCTAGTGCTGGCACAGATACTGGCTTGGGTGAGGCCAGTTCCCAGGATGTCACTGTCATGGTTGGGATATCCAGTTTCCAGAGCACCTCCTTTTCTCACACGCAGCAAGGCTGGGCCTAGATTCCGTGAGATGGCTACACCCTTCCCCAGAATTGTGGCCAGAGAGAGGCAGACTGAGGAATCCCTGCCCCGAGCAGATTCTTCTGGAATGGCCGCTTGGTAACTGTCTCTACAAGGTCATTCATTTTGTGGCGTGATGATTGCTTAGATGGGGATTAAAAACTTATTGCTAGAAATAGAGGGAAGACAAGGATCAGTTTGGTCAGTTAGCAAATGACACCTTGGTGTTGGTACCAGTCTACTCAGGCTGCCATGACAAAATGCAGTTCCTCCCTCTGTATGCAGGGGGTCTTGATTCCAGAACTCCCCTCAGATACTCAAATCCTCGGAGACCCAGGTCCCTTATATAAAACAGCATAGTATTTGCATATCCATGTATAATTTAAATCTTCTCTAAACTACTTACAATACTGAATATAAATGCTATGTAAATAATTGTTATACTCTCTTGTTTCAGCAATCACAACAACAAAAAAAATGTCTGTATATATTCAGTGCAGATGAATTTTTTCCCCCAAATATTTTTGATCCACAGTTGGTTGAATCCACCCTTGTGGAACCTATAGATGTGAAACAGAAAGGACCAAACTCTTGGTGGTTTAAACAAACACTTATTCTTCACAGTTCTGGAGCTTGGGAAGTCCAAGATCAAGGTTCAGGCTGACTGAGCTCCTGGTGCCTTGGCTCTGTGTCCCCCTGTGGCAGAGAGTGGAAGCGGCTCTCCAGTGTCTCTATTTATGAGGACACCTGTCCTCTTGGATCAGGGTCCACCCTTGGGACCTCATTTATCTTTAATTACTGCCTCACGGGTCATGTCTCCAAATAGTCATACTGGGGTTCACGTTCTACATATGGATTTTGGAGGGACACAATTCAATCCTTGGCAGTGGTCAAAGAACAGATACCCAGGGAAGGTAGCATCTTTTAAGGCATTTGCTCCTAATCATAGCCTCAGGCCTCCTCCTCTGGCCTGGTCACCCCTGGGTTCCCTTCCTCCAGCTTAGAACCTGGCTTTGCTCCTGCCATACCACCCAGGGATAGTGGTCCTTAAGGAGTGGGGAGGACACAGGCTGCCAGAGCTCTCTGGATGACAATCTGTCTGGTGAGCTCACCAGGGCCTAAATGTGCCTGCTTGTCTCGGTCCTCTCTCTTGGCCATTGGTCGTGCCCTAGGATGAGGAGAGGTTTGGGGAGGAGCAAGCAGCAGCAGACACATCTCATCTGTTACTTAGCAGAGGCGAGAACCCACCTGGGACAGAACCCAGCTGCCTCACAGAGCCTGCGCCTGTGCAGACTGCCTCACACACCTCCCAGGTTAAACCATGCAGGAGCCTGGGGGTGGGGGTGGCATGCCTGGCCTACGAGGTGGAAAATGTGCGTCATAAGTAAAGGCCAGGTTCATCTGCTAAATACAAACAACAGGAGTGAATGAAACACACAGAATTCACCTGACATGGCAAATAGCTATTTTTAGCTGCAGATACGTCTGTAACCCCCTTTGTTCCTCCTTTTTTATTTTATCTTGGAAAATACTAAGATCTCTTTTCTACTCCCCCTTTCCTTTGGTCTGCCCCCCCACACCCCCACCCCACACACTCGGCTGTGGCTGTTGCCTTTGTCTTACAGCTGTGGGTGGCAACGCCCTCTGTGAGCTCAGGGGACATTCTTCCATTGTCAGAGGATCCAGCCACTTAGGCGGCCCCCACTCAAGATTTTATTCTTCTAGCGGTGAGTCACCGCCACCATCTTGTTGAGGTGCTTCCTGTAGGGAGACAAGGGAAGGAGGAAACAGGAAAGGAGGGGGACCAGAGAGCTCCCGTGGCCCCTCCTGGGCCTGGAGGGGCCTCCCCTCTGCAGGATGGGAGGCTGAGGCAGGAAAATCACAAGTTCAAGGTCAGCCTGGACGAATTAGTGAGATCCTGTCTCAAAACTGTACAAAAAATAAACAGGAAAAAAAAAGTTGAAGGAGATGGACAGTACTATTGCTCTGAGCAAGGGCGAGAATCATGGCAATATGAGGGTGGGAGGGTCGTATGGGCTGCAGGGTCCCTTAGGTAAAGGACCTGGAGTGGTATCCTTACCACAGGTCCAACAGATCTGGCTTTGAAGTCCCAACTCACTGCTCCTAGCATCCTGGGAGTTAACCAAACTCTTTGGGCCTTTGTTTTCCCATCTGTATAACACGGATCCCAATCTCTTTCACAGGATTATTGTGCAATATAAAGGACACCGTCCATGTGAAACACCTGGCACAGTGCCTGGCATAAGAGAGCTCTTTCCCTCTCACCCCTTCCTTCCCTCCTTCCTCCTCCTCCTAACAGGACGCCCAGCATCCCCGCACAAGCATCCTGTAAGCCTCAGAAAGGCCCAGCACGGCGCCCCGCCATCTCACAAAGGCAGGCTGTCATGCACGCGGAGGGACTATTTCTCACTTGGAAACAAGAACAAATGGGAGAAGATCTGAGGACAAATGATTATGTGTCCCTCTACTGAGGGGACCCAGGCACATTCATTTGTTTCCCTCAGCTCTGCTTGCAATGATTTATTAGTTAATTCTCACATCTCAGACTCGTGGCAAGAATTTAAATCCTCATTTAAAGGCAGCTCTTATCATGATTCAGCTCCATAATCATTATTCAATATTTATTATGTTCAGGGCCTCTTTCCAGACATCATATATTTACTTCAGTCTGGAAAGCTGAAGGCCAAAAGGGGCTGCTGCTGCTGGAGCTGTCCAGAAAGTCCCAAAGGGCCCAGATGGCTGGGGGAGCAATACTTTGTGCGTGCAATCCCAGTGTTATAGGTTGTGCAAGGGCTCCGAGACATTTGAGCCAAAGGACTTTCAGGTTCATGAAAAGAAATGCTATTTTGTTTCCAACCAGTAATAAACTCACAGAACTCATTAGCCAAGAGGAAAGGAAATGTGACCATAGAAGGCATACATAAAAAGTTTCAGGTACTTACATGGTTGGCTAGCTTCAATGTGGGGTGCACCATGACCCTCTGAGAGTGCCACCAGGAAGGTCATCCAGCATTTTTGCATAGCCAGAGGAAAGAACAGTCCCCTCAGGTCATGGGTTCTGGCCCATGCAGCAACTTACGTCCACGAGTTTGTCCTTGGAGAGTTCTTAGATTTGTGATTTTCCAGTGCAGTCCAGTGCAATGAATGGTAGTGATGGCAAGGCACATTCCTGGAGAAAAGGGCTTTCTAGAAGGGGGGTTTGTTCTCCCAGGTACAGATTTTTATTTTTCCTGTCTAATTCTCCAAAGGTCTACACCCTTTTCAGAAACTGCTGCTATTTCACAAGAGCATGAAGCACTCTCGTAAGAGTCACTGGACCATTCCACCAACTGTAGTTGTTACCCTGAGTAGTTTTGTGTATTAGCAATTACATTCAGAAATAGAAACAGTGACAGTGGCTAGAAATGCGGCTGCTGAGCTATGTGTCTTTAAGGAGAAAAAGAAAAAGATCTGTGTACCCACAACAACTGAAAATTTAGTCATTTATGAGAAAACATTTTTGAGCACCAACCCTGAGCCATTGGCTTAGGATACAAGAAAGAAGAAGACAAATAGCTGCCTTTTGAGAGTTTATCCACTGTGAATAACAGACCAACAGCTCCAATAGGGTTTGTCCCACTGGAGAGGACAGAGGGTCTGTTTCCAACAGCAGAAGTTGCCATTAGAAGAACCGCCAAGAGTTCTTGGATGGAGATGAAAAGGCGAGGAGAAGGTCTCAGTCACCCTGAGAATAGGGACCATGAAGAGAACTAGGATTCACTATGGGGGGAGCTCAGACTGCCCGAGAGGGAGGAGCAGAAGATGAGTCTGGAAAGAAGAGAAGATAAGGAAGCCACTGAGGGTGGTGGTCTAGGCTAAAGAGCCAGGCACTGGTTCTGGAAGGAAGCTGGGAAGAAGCATGATCAGATGCCAGCTTTAGGGAGATGTCATCAGTGGACTAGCTGAGAGTGAGCCTAGAGACAGACAGATGACTAAAGTGACTCTGGAAATATCTGAGAGAGAAATCCAGGACTAAAATAAAGCATGGAGGTGTAAGGTGTGTGGACAGATTTGAGTTCTTTGAAAGGTAGGACCGGGAGGCCTCGGTTGTCCATGGCATGTGAGGGGTCGAGGAAAGAGGGAGAGGTTAGGGATGGCTTCTCCAGATGGATGAAGGTACCATACACTGAATGGCAATGAATGCTACAAGAAGTATAGGTAGGATAGAGAAAATATAGGTGTTTTGATATGTTCCACTTGCTCTTTAAATGAGACAGCCAAACAGAATCTCCCATCCAGATCCAAGTTCAAGAGAGTAGTGTGATCTGGAGATCCCAGGTCCCAGGGACATCAGCAGATGGAGCTGAAAGCTGGGTGCCAAGGTCTGAATGTCTGTGACCCTCCCAAGTTCATAGGTTGAAATCTAAGCCCCAACCTGACAGTCTGAGGGGGTGGGGCCCTTTGGAAGTGATTAGATTGTGAAAGGGATCAGTGCTCTTATAAAAGAGGTCTGAGGGACTCCTCTTCCTTCGCGCCCTGTGAGGACACATGGAAGGCGCTATCTATGAGAAACGGGTCCTCTTTACCAGACATGGAATCTGCTGGCACTTTGACCTTGGAACTGTGAGCAATAGATTCCTGCTGTTTGTAAGTAGTATTTTGTTATAGCAGCCTGCAACTGACAAGGCACTGGCCAAAGGAGGGCCTGAGACATAAACAGAAGAGGCCAGTCCAGGGAATTCCCAGGGCGAAGGAAAATGAAGCCACCAAGAAGAGCAAGCAAAGAGAGGGGGAAATAGTCTTACCAGAAAACAGAGGCAGGATGACTTTGGAAGAAAGAGGAAGTGTTCCACAGTGTCACATGACATAGAGGTCGAGGAACATAGGGAAGAAGCAGGCGATCTGGCATCTGGGTACTTACTACGGACTGGCTGGAAGAAGACCCTGTAGGGAGGCGCAGAGACCGGAAGGCCATGAGTCAGGGAAGTGGTGACAATAGTTGGACAGTTCTAGCCAGGAGCTCAGCTAGAAGGGAAGGAGTTGCTTAGCAGCGGACTGGGTATGAGAATTCAGTCGAGGGGATTTAAGCAGAAGTAGTCAGTAGAGGAGATAGGTTTACAGAAGAGAGAAAATGGGTGGAGCAAGCATGCAAAAGAATGTTCTGAGCTCAGCTCAGGTATGAGCTCCATGTTCCCTCCCTGTTCTATACCTCTTCAGCCTTTACCTGGGCCATTCACCTAGCACCTCCACACCTTGTTCTACTCATTGGAGTGTATGACTTGCCTTCTGAGGTTAACCTTCAATCTCTTCCAGGCAAAGAACTCTATTTTAAATATTTTTTTGTTATAATTCTTAGTGTTGCCTTTGTGCTGTTTTATTAGAACTGAGTTCCACTGTGGTGTTGTTGGAAGATATAACCACTGAGGTGAAGGACACAGAAAGTTACAGCTTGATGAAGTTTTACATATGTCCAACATACCAGCATAGCCTCACCCAGTCAAACCTACCTGAGAATAACCACCTTCTACTGCAATATAATTCTGCCTGCTCTTGGTCTTCTTTTAATTGGGATTGTATAGCATACGTTCTTTGGAGTCTGATTTCTTTCTCCCTCAACAATATTTTTTTGGTTGTATGTAGTGGTTCAAGTTTGCTTGTTTGTTTTGTTTGTTTGTGAAGTATTCCATTGTACAAATATACCAATGTTTCTACCTGTTAATAGATACTAGGATTTTTTTTTCCTAGTTTGGGACAAAAATGAATAGTGTTTACGTGAATATTCTTGTGTGTGTGTGTGTATTGAGGGTCATAGCATACTCTATGAGTACATACTTGAAGATGTGATTGACAGGTCCTAGGGTAGACATTTATTTAATTTTAGTAAATACTGCCGAAGTGTTTATGCAATTTAGATACTTAAAGTGCATGAATGCTCAGGTTCTACAGGATTTAAAGAAAATTCAATTCTATAAGGAATGCTTAAACACTGAAAGAACTACCACTTTTAAGAACCCACAATACTTCAGAAGTATCTATTAATATGTTAATAATTGTTATGTATATAACGCATTACTTCTCTACTAACTGACTTTTATTATAGGAACCCCCCCCCTCCCTTTTTTTTTTTTTTGGTCTAGTTTGAGTTAAAGCAGATTCCTGAATATGTTTCTTTAAAAATAATTTCGTAATTTGTGATTATCATCAATTTTTAAAGATCCTGTTGCTTTACATTCAGATTCATGAGATTTTACTTTGCTAATCAATTACAAATGTGATTTTTTTCCTAAGAACTGGGGAACCAGCCTCCGTGCATACCTTGGATGACATCTACTCTGCTTTCAAATTCACCTTGGCTCGCTCACATTCTAAGGAGTAGGTCACAGCACAGTGGTTCTGTGAGGGTGAACAAACCGATCTAGAAATGATCAGTCAAAGGTTGAAAGAAGCATATGGTGAAGAATATGGGCCAACCTTACCTGGGTATTCTGTCCTTGGGTTTAAAAGACAATACAGTCATTCTGGGCATCTCAGAGGTGTTAGGCTCCACCATGTCTGTCTCCTGAGTGGTATTGTACTGATCTGGGTGGTCGACTTCTATCAATGGTGTACAATAGTATTTGGGATCTCTTTCTCACTGTCCTCCTAGAAATGCCCTTTACCTCTCTCCAGTGTTGGAATTTCTGTTGTTATATCTTTCCCTTTCTTGAGAAAAGCTGCATGGGAAATAAGTTTTTAGACTTTGCATATCTAAAAAATGTCTTTATTCAATCCTCATGCATGTTTGATAGTTGGCCTAGGTATGGAATTATATGTTGGAGAGCATTTTCCTTCATAACTGTGAATATATCGCCCTTATTTTCTTTTTGCTTCTAATGATATTGTTGAGAACCTCCAAGCCTGTCTAATTTTTTATCCTTTGTATGTGATTTTTTTTTCCATTCTCTAAATTTTCATAGACTATTTATCGTATACCCTATTGCCCCCCCCCCCGCCCCGGCTTTTGGGAAATTTCTAATGAGATGCCTTAATTTGGATCTATCTGTATTTGAACTGTCGAGCATTTGGTGTATTCTTTGAAACTCAAAATGCTTGTCTTTCATTTCTGGGAATTTCTTTGGAATCATTTATTATTATGCCCTTGCTATTTTCTCTTCTGTGAACTCTTATGATTTAGGTATTGACTTCTTAGACCAGTCTTCTAGTTTTGTTTTATTTTCTCTTCAGTTTTATATATCTTTGACCTTTTACTCTACTTTCTGGAAGACTTACTACTTTTCCATTTCTATTGTCATACTTTTTAATTCCTAAGAACTCCCCGACGGCCTCTGCATGTTCCTTTCTTGTTTCATCCTGTTCTCTTCTTGCATGTAGCATCCTTTGTTATCTCTTACACATATAATATGCCTGCACTTTAATTCTCCTCTCCCTGTGTATTCTCATTCCTCCACACAATGCTTTGATTTCTGTTTGTCCGTTGTTGGTTTTGGTATTTATCTTCCATATTATCAGCTCTCCTCACATGTTCAGTGATATTGGAATATCTGATCATGACTAAGAATGAACAACTATCAATTTGGTTGGAAGCTCTTACACTGACTACAAACTCTGGGCAAGTTGGTGGAGCTTTGGACTGTGTGTTGCATGGTAGGATTCTTGGAGCACCTCTAGTATCAGTGATGTTAGATTTGTTCCTCTGGGATTTCTTAAGCACTTGAAGTGCTTTGAAAGGGTTCCTGGCACATAGCAAATGCTCCATAAATATTAGCTATTATTATTATCATGAAAAATGCACACGAAGAAACAAATATATAACTCAACTAACCCAACGTCCACATCCTTGCTAGAATTGTCACACCAACTTACACAGATGCGATCCTTCTCATAATGATCTGGACGCAAACCTTGAATGGGTGATGGATGATAGAAAGCAGGGATGGAAGGAAGACTCTCACGACGGGAGAGTGTGGGGAGGCAGTGGATTGGGAAGGCACCAGTGTCTAGACGAGATGCCAAGCAGTCACAGTGACTTTCAAAGCATCCTCATTAAGCCAGTGTCTAATCATTGTTCATCTTTGCAGTCCTGGGGAGATAGGTTCTGGCACACACTTGGGGGCAGATCTGTAAATTAAATCTGTGACTCCTCCAGTTGCCTCCCATTTTGTGGGTGATGGCACCAGAGGACCAACTCTGGGGGTGGAGGAGAAGGAATATTCCATCCATCTGGCAGCGGATTATTAAGCCACTTTTTCTTCCTGTCACAAACAAATTGTGAATCACCCTGCATTCTCCTCCACCCTCCCTTTCTAGAGTCTCCTCTTCCTTTTCTATAACCTGGGGAGGATGTGCTCAACACTGGTGGGTGCTGGTTGTGTGGTTCTTAGTAATGAGAAGGGCTCCCTTTTCCTTCTTCCCACAGCAGTTAGTCCCCAGCCACCTGGAAGTTCCCTCCAGAAATCAAACGAGCAGCTTCCGCAGAGCCTGGTCACTCGCCAGAGCGGTGGATTCCTCTCAGGAGCTGTTGTAGCCTTTGGCAGGGAGTCAGCTCCGCGGGTCATTGATTTCAACTGCTCAGCATCTTTGTTTCAGCTCATCTTGTGCATCTGCCTCTCTCAATTCAATTCTAATAACTTTAATGGCACAAAGAGATGGCGAAAGCATTGCCAAAGTCAATAATCAAGTTTCTGCAACCCAGGATTACTTTTTTTTTTTTTCCCAGTTGTTTCAGCATGGATGAGAACTACACAGGCTCATGCTGTGTTTTGTCTCTGGATTATTCTCTGGTGAGATAATTTATTTCAGGAGATCTGAGCCAGTCATTTTGCCCAGTTATATTTGGTCTCATTATTTTCTGTGGCTTCTTGGTTGATTCTCATTTGTTTCCATGTCTTTTTCATACTATTTCTTTATTGATGAAGAAACCAGATCAGCAAATATTTATGAACGTGTTTTGCAGGGAGGCAGGGTGGTAGAGTCTTAGTTCAAATCCTGGCTCTTCCGCTTTTATATACTGTGTGATACCCAGGCCAATTACGTGCCTTCTCTACAGCTCCAGTTACTCATGTGGACATTACGTGGCGAGTAATGACACCATTCCTTATTGCGTTGTCATGAGGATGAAATAAAATTATATCGACAGAGCCTGGCCTGGTGTCTGGCACAGAGTAACCCTTCATACATGGAAATTGATATTTTTATGCTGGTTTTCAGTGCTCTCTTTTATCCATGACCTCATTTCGTCTTCAAAACACATCTCTCAAAGAGAAAGGAGAAATGCTTTTCTTCTCACAGGCTAGACCAAAGGAACAGACAGATAATCAAAGAGATGAATCGAGAGCAGCAGTGGGACCCAAACACAGACAGGTTCTGTGACTTACAAATCACATTTATATCTCGGGCACTAAGCAGATCCGAAAATGTCATAATTGAGAGGTGGAAAAAAATGAAGAATACTAGAAAAGTAAGTAGGGTCCTGATACTGTGAAAGTTAGAGTGATACTTTTGAGTTGGATGTGTTAAATCCAAATCTAGAGCAACGAAGCAGAGATGGAAGAATTAAGCTCCCAACAGCCCCCAAGGACCAGAGAATAACAAGGACAAATCCAGGACCTCTCCCAAACCTGCCAGGCATGGGCAATAACAAGCAAGTCGATAATGAGAAGCCCTCTTCATAGGTTAAAGCCAGCAGAATCCTGTAGGTCACTGAACACTTTCAACTGATCCCAGAACTAAGGTGAAACAAAGACCCGGAGAAGGAGAGGCACAGAGAGAGCCAGTTAGCGAGGCCCAGATTAGAGTCCACAAAGACTCGGTGCCCAGCTTGGGAAAGTGGTTCTGAAGATGAATGTGGTTGTTAGGATAATAATCTGTGTATTTATGTAACCATTAGCCAGGGAGCTGGTGCATTCCCAGGGAACTATTCAAGCCAGAAGCAATTGGGTGAGGAGGGGAAAGAGGCTCCATTTGTGGTAGACCTTTCTTCTCCTTCCCTTCCCAAGGCAGTGCAAGTCTAGAGGGAGCCCTGAGCTGTCCTGCTGAGGAGACAAGCGATTTTTGTTAGTAACTCTGGAATAAATGGATGCTGAGGCTAGGAATGAGTTCCTCTCCCATCTGCCCTCACTCCTATGCTTTGCATGATTTGGCTGCTCTGCCTCCCCCTAGCACCTCTTCCCAATATCGGCCCCCCCTCTGGATGGATGGAAAATCCGAAAAATCACTCCACAATCGTTTTTCCAAGTTCAGCTGGTGCACGAGACCAGGGCCTGGGAGTTCAAGGGAGAAGAAGAATACTTGCACCAGCGGCTCGCTTATTTGGACATGCACAGGGTTGGGTGTTGAGGGCTACGGAAGAAACTGGAAATTGAACTCCCACCACAGCCTGTGGAGTGCAGTCATGCCGGAGTGTGCCGTGCTCAGGGACCTACGGAATGCTGAGAAGTCAGCCCTTCCAGCTGTGCTGAGCCCCCCGGTGCAGAACGCGGTCTGGCAGGAGCATGAGTCCAGCACATCCCAAAGAAACAAGGTCCCCAGGCCTCAGAGCACAGCTGACCTTTTCCTTTGACATAGCTGAGGAGACTCTCCCTTTTGGCCTCCCTAAAAATAACTTCCTGTTGTTTTGTTATTGGGCATGTCACATTGATGCTCTCTCTGTAGCCCAACAGAATCTTCTGGTTTTCTCCCCCCATGAATTCTCCTAATTCCCCAAGTCAGCTGTCTGCTCCTGCTGGGAGGGGACAGATCTCTGACTGCACACTCTGTAAAGAGAGGGCCAGCTCTGCTCAGTCCTGGACCTCAGCGCCTCCGAGATTTTGCCCCCTCAGTAGTAACTTCTTGTTGATGGATCCATGGAGACGCTCCAATGGGCTATTCAAGGTGAGGGACTGGCTGTCAAGGCTCAAGGATGGACAGGGAAGCACATTATGGAAATCTGAGATGGCCCCCCACCAAGGAAAGTGGTTGAGAGAAAGTAAGAATGGGAAAGGGATGAGGTGAAGAAGGAGAAATGGGGACCCTGGTGAGGGAGAGGGAGTTGGCATCTGCCGTGAAAGTCATGATCCACAGAGGGGACCAGAGGGCTGGGAGGCCCAGTGGGCAGGGTAGCCAAGGAAGTCCCAGAGGTGGGTCAGGCCGGGGAAAGGAACACCCATCTAGAGGCCTGCTCCAACCTCTCTCCTGTTCCCCAGTCTTCCAGCCACATTAGCTTGTCCTGACTTCAAAGAGCTGGTGGGAGTGGGGCTTTCAGTGGGTCCGGGGTGTCTCGGTTGGGGCCTCTTTTCAATCAGTTGCTGAATGGGTGCAGGATGTGGTCCCTGAGTTTGAGGATGATATTTTCTTGTGGGGAAAAAGGAGACTTCCACTGCTTAGATCCTCAAAACACTTTCAGGCGTGTCCTCAAGGGGTGCATGATTTTGAATCCAAACAAAGTCGATTCAGTTGGAAAGCAAGAATCATCATCCTGTTTGAATTCATTGGCAATTAGACTTCGAGCCAACATTTGTAAAGTGCTATATAATTTAAAACAATCTTCCACAGCATACACTTTTTAAAATATTATTGTTGTTTGCTTTGTTTTGATGTCAACCTAAGGGCTCTTTACCACGGAGCCACATCCCCAGCCCTTTTATTTATTTATTTATTTTTATTTTGAGACAGGATCTCATTAAGTTGCTTAGGGCCTCACTACTTTGCTGAGGCTGATCTCAAACTTGTGATCCTCCTGCGTCAGCCTCCAGAGTTGCTGGGATTACAAGCATGTGCTACCTGCCCAGCTATCCACTTGGTTCTTGAAACAACCTTCCTAGCCCATTTTATAGAGGTAGAATTCAGACCCTAAAAAAATATTCAAATAAGGTTACACAGCTAACTTTCGTTAGATTAGATTTCCTGGTTTTGCTCTTTCATTTAAAAAAAAAAATTCCTAAACTCTTATGGGTGTTCTTCCCCCTCTATTACACAAATCAAGGATGACAAGAAGGCTATTCCTTGCAGTCCATGAATGGGTACAGTTATTAGGGAAACTACTCAAATTACATGTGGAATTTGAATGAAAGTGCACAGTGCTTTTTTTTCCCCCCCTGGAGGTGGAATCCATATTTCAAGCAGATTTATGAAAACTTTCATGATATGCAAAAGATTAAACTCACTGATAGAAGGAGAGACTGTCACCTTCCCTCTCTACATACCACAACAAATGAAGATTAAATTGTTACCATAAATATAACAACTCTCAAAACTAAGCCTTTCGGAGCCATTCCAAAATGTCTGGCGTCAGGCTCCTGAGCATTCAGATCAATGGGATCTTTACTTTCTTGGGCTGCTTGGCTCTGGGCAGACAGGTCCTGGCTCTCTCCTGTCCCCTGTCCCCTGTGTCTATTACTCCCATCCTCATACAGCTTGGGAGGGGAGATTTTGAGAGACTTTCCTGGGTCTCTTTAGGATGAGATTTCCAGCCTCTATAACAGAAACCCTTGGTTTCCCACCCAGAGCCTCAGTTTACTCTCTCACACTCATTCCCTAGGGGCGACAGGGACTTTCCTGAATTTGGCCCTATCCCCAGCCCTAGCATGATGATCCTGATAGTCTGGTCAATCATGAGAATTTTATTCTCCTTGCTGGAAATTGGCTTAAGAAGAAACATGTGACTCAATTCCGATCAAAGAAATCGGAGGGTAACAAATGATAGTTTTTATTTGTGTGTGTGTGTGTGTGATGTTTTTGTTTTTGTTTTTGTCTTTTACTGGGAATTGAACCCAGGGAAGCTCTACCACTTGGCTGTGTTCCCAGCTCTTTTACGTTATTTTTGAGACAAGGGCTCACGAAGTTGCCCAGTCTGACCTCAAACTTGTAATCCTCTTGCCTCAGCATCCTGAGTAGCTGAGTGAAAGAATTTCTTTCCAGGTCTCAAGAGAACTACAAGGACTACAGAGGACTCTTTTCTGGCTTTGAACATGTTTTCACAGAGAAATAATCACCAGAGCCCTGGCAGCCATTTTGTGGTCATGAGGGAAAATGACTGACCTGATGAAGTTGGCCAGGCAGAAGCATGGAAAAATCCTAGACCCTTCTGAAGTTGTTTAAATAGTGAATTAACTAACTCCAGCGCTCATTTTTCTAAACACCATGTAGTGCATGCCAATTAATGCCATACATCACATTATTTTAAAACCATTGTGAATGGAATTGACAGTTATTGTTGGCAAAAATGTGTTAATTGCCAGACTCAGTGGTTCACATGCACTTCTGTAATTCCAGCGACTCAGGAGGCTGAGTCAGATGGGTTGCAAGTTCAAAGCCAGCTTCAGCAATTTAGCAAGGCCCTAAGCAACTTAGCAAGGCCCTGTCTCAAAATTAAAAAATAAACAGGGCTGGGGATGTGGCTCAGTGGTTAAGCACCCCTGGGTTCAATTCTTGGTACAAAAAAAGCCCCATGCTATGGAACCACCTTCTGTGGAATGTGTTAAAGTAAGATCATCTTACTGTTTTTTTTTTCAGATAAACTCACCTTATAAAGAAACAAGAGCCACTATAACTGGTTGAATGACTAAGATAGGTGGGACACAGCACTCATGGATCAACCAATCCAAAACCAAATTGCAAATTTTAAAAGGGACCTTTGGGATAATTATTGGAGTGATTTCAAAGCTCTGATCAATGGATTCCTGTGCTTATACCGGAATGCTTTATAAACCTACCAATATTTGATTCAAATTCCTTTAGAATTTTGTCCCACAATTTAAAATTCTTCAAGTAAATTTTTTTTTCACAGATAAACGTTTCATACAACACATGTTTACATGCTATAGAGAGAACCAGGATATATTTATATACATGTAAAATATTAAATTGTATTTCCAGTTTCACAGGCTTCTGCCATAATTATTTAGTAAATGTTCATTGAGTCAGAATGATGTAGCTCCGTGCTGGTCTTTTCTCTATTATTATTGTCATCCTTCAATGCAGAACTTTCATGTCTATTTATATAAAATTGTACACATGTGTATCACATATAGCATGCAGAGGCCCATGAAATTAAAAGCCAGGTAAAGTACACTTTTTGCTTAGCTTTTGTGTGAACACAGTGGCAATCATAATTTTAAAATAACAATGGGATGTTTTGTAATGTGTCACATGATGCATATTTGTGAACTTACTGTTTGAATGCTTCTCTCTTCCTTTTAAAGGCTGAATCAGCTCGCCTTGGCAAAGCAAAACTTCTGGGTTAATTCTGGATAATTGGTTAGCAAAGATGTTATGTGTAAAATATGTATGCCGTGTTCCAAGCAAAATAAATTTGTGTCTATTTTAAATTGTGGAGTCGTTATCTTACCAGACTGCCAATGGGGGACCTGGGACATCACTGGATATCTCATAATTGTGAACTTTTGTTACAGTGTGGCCAGATATGTTCTTAAACCTGACCACGATTGAGTCATTTAAACCACCCGAAAACACTGTAAGTTCGGCTCTATTAATGTGCCCATCTTACAGATGAGAACACCAAGGCAAGAGGCGCTTAGTATGCAAGTTGTAGTCCCAGGACGTGAACTCACAAAGTTTGCCTCTAGGATCTGGACTGCACTGTATTTTCCTGTGCACAATGAAGATTTACTTGGTTGAAGAACCTATTTATTGACTCCCTCCCTTCAGACTCGACATTTGCCAGCTGAGGAATGATAAGAGGTCTTCCGTGCTGTTATTGACTCCACTGTGAAGGGAAGCCATTTCTGACCTGAAATTGCAGAGCAACAGCCTCTGATAGTCTCAATCCTCCTTTTGTGTGAATTAGAATTTCCTCGATTCTATGCAACAAAACCAAAATCCATAAACACCCTGAATAGGACTACAGTGGCCACGGGTCTCCCTTATTATTAAAGGTTATGTATTCGTTAAAAAAAAAAAAATCCTTTTCATTTCCTTATAGACTGACGTGGTGACAGGAAAAATATCACAGAACTAAACTTATAAAATAGTTATTCTGGTAATGGTCGTATTGGATCCACAGACCTGTCCTTCATGGTTAGGGAGATGACCTTACAAAATTTCTGCAGCTCTTTTCTACAAAGCAAATATTAGAGGAGCACAGAGGAGCAAGCAAGAGATATTTAGTGGCTTAAACTAAGAAGACGTTGTGTTGTTTCTTTCACATAACAAGAAGTCAGGCGGTAGCTGGTGCTGGTGACAGTGTGGCAGCTCAACAGTATCAGGACCAGTATCTCTGAATCTTTAGGCTCCTCTCAGGAGCACAGGAAGGCTGATGTGGGTGCAGCCAACACAGGCACCCCCAGGAAAGAGAAAAGGCAAGGAAAACACCTACCTCTATTGCCTCTTGTATTACAAAGTGAAGCGCCACAGAAACCTTCTCCAGGATTCTGTTTACCGCTTACTGGCCAAACTGCCATCCAGTCGTTTCACGCGCAGGGAAAGTTCTTAGTTTCCCTGAGCTTCACAGTTAGGTGAGCCGGAGAAGATGAGGTTAGGAATGAATGCTGGGTGAGACAGCATGCAGCCTACAAAGAAAATAAACATTTTCCTGGTTGTCTTTGGGAAAACGCTACCCAAATCACCCAATTTAAAACATTTGCTTAGTTCCTGATTATGCACCTAACACTGCACTAGGTGCTAGGAAGTCTCAGAGGTTTGGATCTAGAGATTTTTCGTGTCCAGAAGAAAGAACTTGCTAGATGAGCTTGCTAACTAATTTTTCACAGTGCCAGGGAATGGTGGGAAATTTTCTATATCTGTTTTCGTATAAGCAAAAGACTGGCTCACTAAAGACACTCCGAGCTTTAGACTTCACGGGTTCTATAGGAGTAATTACTTATTAAGATATCCTCTGCCCCTGCTTCAATGTCACATCAGTGTTACTGTCAGCTGCATGTAGTGACCCGTATTTTCCCAGTCGCTTAAGTGGTCTTTGCATTAAATTGATATGATGGGGTCAATCAGGATGTTGCCGGGGAGTTATATTTTAAAAGGTGGTAGCTCCACAAGTTTAAGAAATAAGGACAGTAGACAGAAGCTTAGCAAAGGTAGAAAAAGTCGACATAAATTAAACATCAGAATTTAGAACTTGAAGCCGGCATTAATAGGCAATTCGTTCACATGAATTTTTATCCTAAAATTCTATCACTGTCTTTCAGGAACAAGTGGCATGGCTGTTCCTGAAGGTGGCTGGTCTTTGTATGACCTCAGGGGCTTACTCAGTGACCTTGTAGAACATAGTCCTTTACACAGTCAGGAAATCTTTGATGAGCACCTATTATGTTCTAAGCACTTCAGTAGGTACCTGGAGCAGCAGCCTAAAAATCAGCCTTGGTCCCTTACCTTAGGATCCACTGGGAGAGATGCACACTTTGACTAAAGTTAAAAATCAGTGGGACGAGCTATTATAATAAGAACTGCAAGCGGAGTAGAACAGAAATATGGGGGAGATAGAGGTCGATTGTGCCTGGTGTCGTGTGGGAGCAGGGAGGCCGTGGGTGGTGAAGGAATGGAAAGAGTCTCCCAGGAGAAAGAAAGAGAACTTTTGAATGGCACAAGTGCAAAGGCATGTAAATGCATGTGGAAAATTACAGGTCGCCTTGTACATCTTCTAGAGAGCTTAGTGTGCCTGGAAGAGAGTGGTGGAAAAAGCCCTGTAGAATTTCGCTCATTTTGAGCTCACAGAAGAATAGGCCTAGGAAAATTAAAGTTTTGTTTGTTTAGTTGGTTTTGCAATGAGCTTTTTAAATTTCTGTTATTTCTACCCTTCATCACAGGGGTTGAAAGCCCCTTTACCTTCAGGGTTCTGAACTCCACTAGCCTCAGCCAATGAGATGCACTTGTTTAATATTTGGAGATGGGAGGGAGGGGAGCAAACCGTGTCCATCTCTGGCAGTGCCTTGCAGATATTTGTTCTTTGGTGGAAATGAGGATTATGACATTCTCAAAGAGCCCTTCAGCTGCCACCTTCACTGAGTAGGTCAGCTGCTGTCAGCAGTGGCACTTTCCTGACTGGGGTTCCTTGAGCTGCTTCCTGATCTCATGGGCCACAGCTGTAGTGGTGACCCTGTCAGCCGGTGGCAGTTTTTCCTGACTTTCACTACTCTCGCCCTCCCACCAGTTTGGGGAGCACCTAATCCCCTCTATTACGTTTCTCTGCTTGAAACCCCAAGAGCATTTTCTTTTTCTTACTGGCCATAGACTGATCCTGCATCAACAAAACTAACACAACAAAAGTAAAAAACTAAAACGTAGGGGCTAAACTTCCCTCATTTGCAGTCAATATAATCGTCCATGTAGGAAAATCTGAGCAAATGTACAGTGCAACTTTAGAGCAACAAAAAAAGTTTAGCAAGGTCGCTAGATACATGTTTACTATACAGAAAAACTGAACGAACAAGTTGCCGACCTGGATATTCCCTCTTCCATCTCCCACATCTCATCAGTCACCAAGTTCCACTGATGATACCTACTGGACATCTCTAAAATGCACCAACATCCCCCCACCACCAGCCTAATCCAGGCCACCATCATCTCTTTCTGGATCATCAGAACAAACTCTTCCTCAGGGAAACTCCCCCTATTTTCATTCTTCACAGGACAGCTGGATTCACCTTTCCAAAACACTGGCCCAATCTAGGCATTCTCCTGCCTCAAGGCTCTTTGTTGCTCTCAGGAACAATTCCAAACTCCTAAGCACAGTTCACAAAGCCCTCATGATCTGTCCCCTGCCTACCTTTCTAGCTTTGTGCCAACCCTACTGCAATTCTTTTACATTCTCGAGTGAGTTTTTCATGAATACTTATCTCTATCTGGAACATCCTTCTCTCTCTCTCCTTAGCTCTCCCTTGCCCCTTTAGCTCCTCATCAACTCTCAAAGTTAGATTGGACCTCTTCTCTTCTGATGTCCCAACCTAAGTCAGAAGCCTTTCTGGGTGTTGTCATGACTTCCTGTACCACCCCCACCCCCTCATGGCACTTGACATTCTTTTTTTTTTTTTTTTTTTTTGGTGGTGCTGGGGATTGAACCTAGGCAAGCACTCTACCAACTGAGCTATATCTCCAGCCCACTTGAAATTCTCTATTGTTACTGCCTGTTTAACTCTCATTCTCCATTGGCAACTATAAGCCCCATGAAGGCTGGGAGTATGTGCATCATTGTATTTTTAGTGGCGATGCATAATAGGTGCTTATTAAATACATACTAAAAACAAATCCTTATTTTAGGCTCTTCTCATATGTTGGGTTGAAGGATGAGGGGATGGGAGAAAACCAGCGCAAAGACAGCCAAGGCTCTACTGATGGGGGGGCTATTATTCCACAAAAGCCTCCACAGAGGACCACAGTGAAGTTCACTTAGATATAGAAAAATCCAAACATGTTATCTTTGACTTTACGAAAAAAAAAAAAAAAGTCCCAAGGGAACCAATAGGTTTATGGAGAAAATAGAGAAAGATTGCATTAATAACACGGAGCACTTCCAAAGTATCGGGGACATATTGGGTGATGCAGGTGTTCCAAAGTGACGAACACACTCCTTCCCTCTGATTTTCCAAAGCATCCTCAAGAGGAGGGATGGGCTATTCTCAGCTGCTAATGAGGGACGTGAGTCTTAGAGAAGGGAAATATCCATCTCCCTCTGCTCTCAATAACCAATAACTTGCTCAAAGCCATCAATCAGTATGATACAACCAGGATTTGTATGCAGTGTCATTGTTTTTCCATATGGTATCCCAAAACCTGTCCTGCCCCCCAAACCTGAGGTTAGGACTGTGAAAGATATTAAGAGTTTGCTGTAATTCCATTCAATAAATAGGTTCACATTGTCACTCAACAAACATTTTTGAGCCATCCCAAGTGCAACACAGCGTGGGCACTGAGAATCCAACCCTGAGCAGAAAACAAAATGACGATTTTTCCAAAATTCGTTTTGTTCACTCTCAGTATATCTTTTAGAATTTTCCCCATCAGTACATACACATCTTCATTCTTTTTAATCATTGGGTTACATTTAATAGACTAAGAGACACATCCTGTATTAAATGCCTCTCCTATGGATGACTCTTTGAATTATTTCCAGTTTTATAATATTTTAAGTAAACTTACTTGTGCGTGCATACACACGTATTTGTGTAGTTAGGTTGTATTTCTGTAGGTTGAATTCCTGCCGTGGAATTGCTAGGGTAAACAGTTTTAATTTGGATATTAAAGCCACAGGACTCCCCCTGCACCTTTTCCTGAAGACGATAGCAATTTAAACTCCCATCAACACTGTCGGAGAATATTCATTTCCCTCTGCCCTCCATCACAACGATCCTATCAATCTTGGGTTGCTAGTGTTATCTTGTTTTCATTTGAATGTCTCTGATTGCTGAGGTTGAAGGTCTTTTCATAAGTTTATTAAATATTTACATTTCTTCTCTAAATAACCTATTTTTTCTCTAATCTGTTCTCTTCTCCTTATCACTCTGTAGGAGTGCTGCAAGTAAGATTGTGTAAAAGTTCTTTTAACATTAGATAATGCCAAAAGTGCTTTTTTCTCCCAGATTGTGGCTTGAAAATTAACTTTGCAGATTTCTTTTATTCAAAGTCACTGAAGTTTGCATTGTCCAATCAGTCAGCCTTTTACTGTATGGCTTTGGGGTTTGGTATTTTCTTTAGAAATACCTTTCTCACTTCTAGATTTATTTATTTATTTATTCATGCAGCATGTATTTGTAAAGTGCTTTCTCTGTGTCAGTCACCGTTTCATAAATTGTGGAAAATGAAATTCTTCTTTATTTTCTGACGGTCCTTTCATGCCTTATACTTTTACATTTAGGCGCTTAATCATTAGGAATTTATTTCAGGGTGTGGTGTAAGAAGGGTCACTAACTTTCTTTTTGCAAAAGGAAAGCAAATTTTTTTCTGTGCAATACATTGACTTGTTAACCTTTTCCCACTGGCTTGAAAGGATAATTCTAGCATATGCTAATTCCCATAGCTAACAGATAATTTCCATACATAAATGTTTCTGAGTCTCTTTTTAGTTACCCTGCTGTCGTGCCAGCACCACACTGTTTTAATTACCATAAATTTGTAATATATTTGATATCTTGCTGCAGCAGATTTTCTTGACTACCCGTGCACAGTAGATGAGGCTTAGAATCCACCAAAATGATTGGAAACTTCCATTGTAGTTCTGATTGGGTTTATACTGAATATAGATGATTTAGGGGAGAACCTTTGTCTCTTTACAGTGTTGAGTGTTCCTATCAAAAACCTATGTCACTGGCTTTGGTTGGGTTCTTTTCAGTAGTCAATAAAGTAGTATAGTTTCTCCACACAAGTCCCTGATGCATCTTGTTACATGTATTCTGGGTCATTAATAATTTTAGTTGTTACACGTTCTGCATTGTGTTTACTAGTTGTATATTGCTGGTGGGTAGGAAAGCTGTTGGTGTTTTATGTTCATTTGTTCCTCCTGGACTGTCTAAGGGGAGCATCGTAACAGACTACGTCATGCTCCCTTTGCCAGGCATCCAAGACCCTGGCGTGTATGCACTCATTTAAACCTTGCTATCACTTTAAGAGGTGGCCATTTCTCATGATCCCTGGTTTTTACCTGAGAGGTTACATGACTTGCCCGAGGTCACACCGTGAAGGCTGGCATCAGTACTTGCCTCTCCACCAGGTTACTTACAATTCATAGGTTTGCTTTTTGAGTTCTGCCTCATTTCTCCTTCTTCTTTCGCCATGTTACACTAATCAAAACTCTAAAAATATTGCTGAGAAGAGCCACAAGGATGGAACGAGGAGGCAACAAGTCAGGCACTTGCCTTGGGTTCAAACTGCAGAGTTGCACCTGACGTTCAAGAATCAGGACAAAGGAAATCTTAACAAACTGGGCGGTGTTGCACACCTGTAATCCCAGCGGCTCTGGAGGCTGAGGTAGGAGGATTGTGAGTTCAAAACCAGCCTCCGCAAAAGTGAGACACTAAGCAACTCAGTGAGACCCTGTATTTAAATAAAATACAAAATAGTGTTGAGGATGTGGCTCAGTGGTCCAGTGCTCCTGAGTTTAATCCCTAGCCCCCGCCCCCCTGCAAAAAAAAAAAAAATCTTAACAAGCATCAGAGCTACATTAGATTTGGAAGCAAAAGGAAAAATCAATAACAGTCAAGTCCATCTTTATTTGAAATTTGCAGATTTTGTTCTCCAGGGATTTTTTTGCACTAATTTTGATTTACTAAGTATTAATTATCTTACTTGATAGAAGGGTTTTTAATTTTTAATGGACAGTTAATCATTATGCTTGTGATGGTTCTTACGTTTTCTGACTCATTCTTTAACTACTCACCCTAGGAAAGTTCCTCACTCATATAACTCATCTCAAATCTCAGGGTCTATTCAGTGTTTTACCAAGCTGATGGCAAGGTTTCCTCTGTTGACTTTTGGTGTGTGTGTGTGTGTGTGTGTGTGTGTGTGTGTGTGTGTTCCTATATTCTTCATAAATTAAGGGCTATCCTTTTATTCCTAGCTTTCTAAAAACTTTTACTAGGAACGGCCACTGAAGTTGAATAAGTGCTATTTTAGCATCCAGCAAGATAATCGTGGGTTTCTCTTTTAACCTAAGACACAAAAATAAGATATCTCCCAGTGCTTTGTTATCCTAAAGAAACACCAAGCATCTTCACAGGTAAATGATTTTCTGCTGTTTGGATTATATCCTAAGGTTAACTCCTCATACATGGGATTAGTGAGTGGCTGTTTTTCTTTAAACGCCTTCATTTTACACAATTCCCCAATGCAGCCCAATCTGAAAAAATGCTGACATCAATGCAGCAAGTCTTCCTTCCAGAGCAGCCTGGGGACCTCAGACACGCGCTCATTCCAAGTGGCTCTCATCGACCTGACACAGCGGGTGAGTGAGTGGGTGGCAGCACTGATGTACAGCAATCCTGAGACCCGATGGACTCTTTCAATACCCTGTAAGAGAAATTAAAGAAAATTCCCATATCCAGCAGGATCCTGTAAAGGAATGCACTCCTGTAGAATCCCCTAATATGATTTACTGGTGCAGAAAGAGCAGATTGAAACTAAAGGAGAAAGGGAGACCCCTCTATTCTTTCTTTCAAGGCTTGGTGGGGGACTGCAGAGTAGAGATGACTTCTTGGGGTATCACTGAGGACAGTTAGGTCTCTTCTTTCTTCCCTTCCAGGGGGATCTGTTACCTGTTGATTAGTTCGGGTCATTCCTGTGAAGTCTGCATTGGAATGAAGCCCCTCCAAGTGCTAGCACTAAGGTCATAAATGAAACTGTCCCCAGAGGTCAGGGGACAGCAATGGGAGCTGTGGAGGTGTGAACGGGGCCCTCAGCCGTCTTCTCGCCTCCACCTGACACACTCAGTCTAAAGCCCAATACACAGGAGAACTCGGTAAATACCCAGTGATCAATAAAAGAACCAGTTACTAAGTCCTGCGGGACAGTGCACCAAGGACTGAGCCAAGGAGAAGCAGTGACAAGAAGAACCCACAGATTGTGTCACCAGTGCCAAGGAAAGGGTGTTTAAGAACAGACAACGCTGCCTTAAATGTTGCTGAGAAATCAGAGCAGTTACAAAACACTTAACCGTAATTAGAAAAGAGAAATGTCATAGCAATGATTTAAAAAAAAAAAAAGAAGAAGAAGAAGAGGTTTTGATGTTGTTATTTGGTGTGGGACATGAAGTTCAGGGAGAGGTGGTCTAAAACTGGAGCGGTACTCAGCAAAGCCATCAGAGACCCACCTCCTTCTCTGTTTCTCTGTTCCATCCATACTCTGCTAGATTTTCCCTTTGTCACACACACACACACACACACACAAAAAAAAAAAAAAAAAAAAAAAAAGCTGCAATACCTTCAGGAATTGTCCCCACATCCACAGCAGTAAGAGTCAAGGAGGGGACAAAAGGACAAGGAGCAGGCCACCCGGGTCTGGCCATTTTTTTCCAGAAATGCAAAATCTTCCTCTAGAATAGGCTTCAACTCTCCTTTCTTAGATGAGATCTAGGCCATCTGGTCACCCCTGGATATTGACACAAAGTCTGGAGATTTCATCACTGTTTCTACCAATCCTTTTCACCCCCTGAGCCCGAGGAAAGGCATGAGACCAAGGAGTCCTCCGAGGAGAGCAGGAGGACAGGCATTGGGATACACATTGGATACCGTCTGTTAGAGAAGTGACATTTTTAAGAGACACAAACACCATCAGCTGCCTAATCTGAGAGGCCCCATGCAAACTGGGAAGGCAGAATGCCTTGTTCACCGATTGGGAAGAATTTCAAGACAGCCACAGTGGAGCTTGAGACCCTCCATGGCGCCCTTCCGAGTCGGGCCCTGTGTGACTACGCCATGCTCACAAAGCCAGCCCAGGCCCAGAGCTGTCCACTGAGCTGGGCACTTGGGAGACGACCGTTGGCCAATCCAGGAACAAAAGGAGGACGAAGGAGAGATGGTACCCACACTCCTTGGAGAAAATAGACCCAGGGGAAAAACTGACAGGATGGGAAAATAGAAGAAAGTGGGTGGAGGCCAAATGCGTCCAGAAAACGGCTGCCCAAGCGTTTTCTGTCTCTCTGCCCTGGGCCAGCTTACGTTGGAGCCTGGGGGGCGACCTTCATGTATGGGAGGTAGGAGGGGGCTCTGGGGAAGGGCTGCACTCAACCCGCATGAGGCCCAGGGCCCTGCAGAGGAGGGAGCCAGGGTTCATCAGAAGGGGATCTGCCACAAAGGACAGGCATCCCTTCAAGCAGACGCCCCCCCCTCCACCACTACTGACCCTAACTCCTCCTCACTAATTTGAGGGGCATCCGTTTTCAGAACTTCCATTAATATATCGTGGTATTGTCAATGTGAGTGGTGGAGGGGATGAGGAAGGGAGGCGAAGGCAGCCTAGAGGTAGACAGCACTTATTTATATAAACCTACCCCATTCCCTCCCCCACCCCCACCTTTACCATCCATCTGAGCTCAGGGCTGAGCCACCGAGAGATGTAAACAGCACTTCAGTGATGTCACCCCATCCGTGCCAGGGGACATAAATTTCATTTCCCAGAAGATGCAGCAGAGAGTCGCTTCTGGGCAAACAGTGACTCTAGCAATAAATATTGGCAGACGAGAGAGACTTTTAATGGAAAAGCTTTGTGAACCTAGAGCAGCCAGCCTATAAATCCCAAACCAGGGAGGGGCTTCATATCCATTTCAGAAGACAGATTCACCCAAAGCAAAATAAATAACTCCAAGCCCATTTGAAGGTATGGGCTAGTACAATCTAAGTATTAAATTAAAACCACGTCTAATATAAATAAGAAACTATAGAAACGAGGCAGAATCCTCTACCATGAGAACTCTCAAGTAGGGACAGAAAAGATTTGCCTTGGGTTGGGGGGAAGACAGGTTGCAAGCTTACAGCTGTACCCCAAATATTACTTGTCAACAAAATGTACCGGGAAAGCAAGGCCTACATAACATTTTTAAATACCTGACTGTGAATTTCACGCTGTCTGTCTTCATGTTGCAAGCTCTCTGCAAACACTGCCTGCAGGAAGAAGAAAGGCCAGTCTTCATCTTGCAAGAGGTCTGGGCATCTGACACTCTGGAGCATGTTTTCCAAAGGTGATGCCAGCATCTACCAGAACTAGAACACTGTAACCAAGGCCAAGGGCAGACTTAAATGAATACAGATGGATATTTCCAGGGTTGCCTAAACCTGAGGCTTCTTGTTTCAAATATCAGTTTTTCTTACTTTCCTGAGCTATAGTGCCAAATTCCAACTGGGTATGAGACTTGGTCAGTGGGAATGCCACCTCGGGAATGAGAGGTTCCTATGTATGCAGGTTGGACTGGAGACTCCTTGGTGTTTCCTAATAGACTCTGATGCTTAGTTCTATTCTAGAATTGCTCCAACCAGCCTGGACCACTGGAGCTTCCTCTGTGGTCTGGAATCAGTCATTGCCCAGCCTGGATCTCTCAAAGTGGGCAGAGGTGAGAGGGAACTTAGTCTGAGGTCTTTGCTCAAGGGTATTTGCTGCAACTGGAGACCCAGTTTGAATCCATCAGACCTGGGCCTGAGAATCTTCACGGCAGATTTCCCAGGGGAGTCAGTGCTAAAGCAGGTTTGGGAACCACAGCACTAGATGGAGTCACCTGAAGGACAGGAACCACATCTTATTCATCTTTATTTCACAGTGCCTCCCACTTGGTACGCTCAAATTTGCTCTACCAAATACATTTTGGATAAAAATACCTGGCTGTGATCTTGGCTCTGCCACTTAAAGGCCGTGTGACAGTAAGCAAATCCCCAAACCTCCCTCTACCAAGTTTCCCTTATGGGGTTGTGCAGATAAAACGAACTCGAGTGTGTGAAAGAACCTGACAAATTTAAATGCACTAAAAAATGTAAAAGTTCAAGAGGAAGAGGAAGCATTGCTAAGGTTAGGAATGCTTTTCTTGTCATTTGTTATCTGTCCTTGCCCAGTTTTGCTCTAATTTTTGGTCTCCCACCCTGATCTAAAGTGCTGTGGAGAGATATGGAAGAAAAAGATAGAGAGATACATCAGCCTCAAGTTGCTGACAATCTGATCCCTTCTCTTAGAAGCAGCAACGTTCCTAAAAGTGCATCTGCCGTTACCATGGCAACCCGGAGGCTGCCCACCTCACACTCTGGTGTCCAGAACAATGGCCTTGTGTTGGATAGCACTGTCTGTGTGCCCACGCCTGCACTTGTTCCAGGGAGGTATGGGGTGACCCAGCTATTAGGGTGCTGCACACCCCAATGTTTATTTAGAGACCAGGAATCGACCATGAGGAAGACTCATGTTTAATTTCCCACTAGAAACAGGAAATGGGCCTTGTTTGATGCTTCTGACTAGAGGCCAGTATGCCGCAGTCCCCAGGTTAAATCTGGGCCAAGGGCCCTGTTTCCGTACAGTCCCACAATTAAGAATGGCTTCCATATTTTTAAATAGTTGAAAAAAAAATCAAATGAAGAATATTTGACGACTTGTGGAAATTATGTGAAATCAAACATCAATATCCATAAAATCATGTATTATCAGAACACAGCCTCGCTGCTTTGCTAGGTATTATCTGAGGTTGCTTCCACAGTTGAAACTGCACCACAAAGGAGACCTTCAGCCCACCAAGTCAAAATATTTACTCTTGGGCCCTTTACAGAAAAAAAGTCAGCTCAGCCCAGTCCAGACCTTCAACAGCATGGGCTCTTAGAATGGACCTGCACCAGGCTGTGCTCATACCCAGGCAGTACCTTGAACGAAGCCCGCCTCTGTCCTCAAGAGGCCCCGTGCTGGAGAAGAGCACAGAACCTAAAACCAGTCCAGTGTGGAAAGAGACCTAACATGAGGTGGTGTGGCCCTTCTGAGGGTCCTGTCCATCCCTAATTCCAAGGAGCACCCAGTTCTGTTGAAGAGTAAGTTGGTCTGCTGAGCATCTCCAGTGAATGGTCCCTGCGGGTGTCTGGATGTAGGCAGCTGTCACATCCAGGTGTCACCAACTGTTCCAACTGGCACTTTGCAAACAGGTGCGGGTAGTCAATCATGATAATCTGAAGTCCTTCGGGCCATTTCCAACAGTCCATGGGTCACCTGCCTTTTCTGCATGGCTGTGTCCTCTGTTCCTTTAGTAGATTGTTTTATTCTTTCCCTGTGACCTTTTCATCACAGGTGTCACATGCAATCTGGTCTCTCCCTCTCCCTCTCCCCACTCTCCCTGCCCCGCATGGAATTATAATGTCTCTTTCCCTGGGTATCCTCACCAAGACTCTCCTGATGCCATCTTCAGTGAGACTTCCCACCGGGGCAGAGGCAGAACCAACAATGCTCAGCACCAAGCACAAAGTGGTCAGGGAAGGAGTGAAATGACACATAAGGGCCATCATGCCAGCAGCTTAAGTGTCAACTAGAGAGTCCCTCAGCTAAGTGTGACCTGTCCAGGGGAAAGTTTAAGATATAAGCCACAAAGCATTTCTTCTTTCAAGGCCCGATGTATGCATGGGGCTTATGTGCTGACATCGGTGAGTGGAGTTTGAGGACAATGGATCAGGCTAACTGGAGTTTTGAAAGTGAGCCTCAGCAGTAAGTGCAGAAAGAAACTTCTCTTGCAGCTGAATGGGCAAGGATTGAGATGGTCCAGGGACAGGCTCCAGAGGCACCAATTGGCAAGGGGAGGGGAGTGCACATTAAATGACCCCATGGGGAAATGAACACTGGTTGGGGTATACAAAGACACCACACGGAGGGCCAAGGGCACATTCATGCCTCATGGAGGATGGAAGCGTGCTAGGGTAAAGGGGTGCTGCTTGCTATGGAAGGGGAACTCAAGCAACATGAACTTTGTCATCTTAAAGTGTTGAAAGAGGCAATGGATTTCATAAAGAGGAGAGAAATGGGTCTTGGGGTGAGAGTGCTCTGGGTCAAGTGATCGTTTGCACCTGCTTCCTGCCTCTGTTTTGCCTAGCTGGCTGCAGACCGCTCCTGGTGTGCAAAACTACTTTTCTGGATCATTGACTCTCCTGCTGCCCAGGTGAGCAAAACTCACCTGGGTTTACTCCAGCACACCTGTCTATGAGGCCCCCGGCTGCGCTGGCATCCTGAAGAATGAGCCCCAAAACAGATGACTTGACACTGGAGCATCTAAGGAAGTCCCAAATGCTTTGTGGCCTTCACCATTACTACACCTCACTATTTGGGAAGTTGTATGTGAACAAAATGTATATAATTTGAATCAAAATACAAATCCATTACTGGAGATTACATTTGTAATTTGCATTTGCATAGGGCTTTACAATGGCATAAGCTATTTTCAATGACAGGATTTTTTTTCTCAGTGTTCATAACAACCATGGCAGACAGCTACTGTTATCATTATTTAACAGATTAGGATGATGAGTCTAGGCTCTCAGAAGTGGGGAAGCTCTGAGCCAGGAAATCCAATGGTTCAACATCATCAGCAACCCCAGGGCCGTCCATCCTTCCGCCCACTCTGCCCTCCTTACCTCTCGGCCTTGTCTGCAGGCTATTAGTTCCAGGGCTACATCCTCCGATCAAAACCCCAGCAGAATAAGGGGTCTAGTTCTTCCTTGGTTTCTATTCTTATCTTTTTTGGGTACCGTGGATTAAACCCAAGGACACTTAACCACTGAGCCACATCCCCAGCCTTTTT